>NC_090921.1:356654479-357954410 GCF_040938575.1 Ambystoma mexicanum
ATGTTGCTTCATTAGCCTCAGCACCACCCCCAAACCCTCCACCGTCACCACCTCCCCAAGGGCCTGCAAAGGGAAATATGGGTGAGGATGTAGAGATTGAGGAAGAAGAGAATGAGGTGGAGGAACTCCGCACTACAAGCACTCGCCGGGAGTCGTGGGTGTGGCGCTTGTTTTCTGTTTTTGGGAACATACCAAAAGCACGTGCGAACCTGGTCAAGTGTAACCAGTGCCAGTTGGTGCTGAGTCGTGGGAGACCTGGTACATACAGCTTTGGTACGACAAAAATGAAGCGACACCTAACTTCGGTCCACAGTGCTGACATTCGCAAGGTGGTACCATGTGAAGAACGTAGTAGTTCCTGTGGGGGAGGGCATCCCTCCAGCTGCCTCCCAAGCCATTTGCGATGCTGTTGACCCTTACCTTTCGAGGGTCACAATATTGTATATGTACTGCAACGCAGTACTCTGCAGGGGGGACAGTCTTCGAAGTGCTTTTGAAGCTACGGTCACGGAGCACCAGAAGTACTGCTCCCTACCTAAGTAAAGCCCACCCTACATCTTCCTCTCTCCATCTGTCCTTTCTTATACCTGTGGTTGGTGTCCCTTCCTTACCCTCCTTTGCCCTCCTCTCCTAGTGTGCCATGTGCTCAAAATCAGTAAAGTGGAAAACAACAAAAAAGGCTCTTTTCAGAGCCGCCTTTCTCATTTAACAATAGAACTATCAAGTGACCGTTGTAGGCCCCAGCGCTTTTTTCAAAAAGTCCACGGACAGTCGTAGGACGCACAAAAATGGAGGGTGCAAGTGGAGCAAAATCAATGCACTTTTCGCTGGGAGTAAGTGGTGGCTCTGAAAAGAGCCTTTCGGCGGTGTTTTGTGTGTTTCAAAAACTGTATATTGGAAAAAACGGATTGTCCAATAGGTGACTATGAATCCAAAAAAGGTTGCAATGCATTTTGTACATTGCGAAGAAAAATCTGATTGCCAGCATATGTGAGATGGACTCCATCTCTGCGAAAAATAAAAGTGCTGCAAAACAAAATGTTTTCATTGTGGAATGAGGACATGCCAACATCTCTTAGAAAGGCACAAACAGCCTTATTGACACTGCACCTCGCTTTCTCCATTTGTGGACCAAATGCAGAAGAACGCAGCCATATTTGTCTTTGTGCAATACGGGAAAAAACTATTTGGCAATTTGGAAACGTGTCCATGACCTTCGCAAGTCCTTCCTTCATTGCAAATTGCAAAGAAATTCCAGAGACATGGCCTAAACTGTTTCCTCCGCAATGAATGATAAGTATATCAGGATGACGCTCTGTCTGTAAAGTAGCACAGAGAGGTACCAAGTCCAGCCACCTCACTCCACGCACGCCATGCCAGTGCACTTCCACATGAGGAAATCCAAGATCTGCAGATATACCACGACGTTTTGCATGCACCTTCAGCCAATGTATCCATGAGTCTCCCAAGAACACACCCACTAAACTTTACTGTCCAATCCCTACCTTCGCACATCCTCATTTGCATGTGTCTCCACCCCAGAATCCCTGTTGGTAATACGCGCTGCCTGCAAACTACTGCCATGTTCGCGGACACGTAGAGGATCAGAGTGTGACGACTGTATATTTAAATATTATTCCCCTTTTCGGTGGACTCTGAAAAGAGGCGGTTTTTTTTGGGCAGATGCCTGACAGACACCTGTTATTGTGTATATTTTTTATATTTTTTCTTCTTACTTTACTCCTACAACCATTACAGAACCTTCTCCAAAGCAAGCCTTACATTCGAAAAGAACATGGCATTTCCCAAAGAAGTTAACGCAACACCATCTGCTTCAAAATAAGCCGCATTACTGGGAACAATTTTCTCGTGGCTGCATAAAAACATACCAGCTCGTAACATGAAAGCACACATGCCGCGATTGATGTTACACCTCCCAATACTTTGATCAGGACAGAAAACAGAACTGTTGTCCATTTTCCTTTAGCGAGTAACCCAGAAAAAATTACTTTCGCAGTTGGAAAGATGTTCATGACTGCTTGAACCAACTGTTCCAAATCTTCCAACAAAAAAGGTGAACTCACGTACCCCAAATGGCAACCACCATAGTGCAAAAGTACCACATGGGGAGTGGTCATTCTATGCATTTCTCTGCAAACTTGGAGAATTGCTGCAACATTGCGATCAGTCTCGGCGCTCCACACCACCTCCACTATTCTCACATCAAAATTGTGTGCTACATGTCTACTTTCGGCATAGTGCCGTAAACCATGGACAAAAACATCTCCAAGCACCAAAACCCTGACCCTCTCCACCTCTGCCATCTTCAGTATACGCACTGTCTTTTGACACAAAAGAACAATGTGAGCATCTGATTGGCTGATGCCTACAGTCCCCTTTCCATGCTGGATTTGCTGTAGAACCTCGTATGTGACACACCCTACCCGCGGACAAGCGTTGTCTACGTGCAGCACGTAACTCTTAGCCAGACCGTCTACCCTTTCCACATCACTCGCAAATCCATTCCCCCATTGGACACAGCTAAGTAGTCACGCAACCATCCACCAATCACATTCAAGATCTCTACATCTAACTCCGTCATCAAATTTTCGCACTTCAAATGCACTATTGATCACTCTGAATGCAAGTCGCATATCATTGCAAAGCACCTACTTCGAAAACTACTGTGCAAGTGTCGCAGATTTGCATGCGCACATGCATGAGTATAAAGTACAGGTATGCATATTTTAATCAGAGAACATGTGCAACCCTTATGATTTCATTTAAACAAATTAATGCCACTAAATCTGCATAGCCAATACATACCAACGCTCCCGCTTTAAGTGCAAGATGTCTGATTTTTCATTGACAAACCGCACTACTTCTTACTATCTCCCGCATAACCTATACATATGTTACAACCTTCCCTATTTAACGTGAAACTCGATTTTCCATTGGAAAATGTCAGTTTTTTTACTGTGTACCGCCTACATTAATGCTACTTCCAATGTGATTGTATGAGAAAAATAAACGCTCCCGATTGCTGTGGTGACATCTCCCTCTGAGGGTCTCCCGATTTTTTGGATTCGTACTTATAATATGAAAGTAGTGATATTTTTCCCATCTACTATAATGACCTATCACTTACAAACCTCTCTGCTATGGATAACACAGCTTAAAAAAACAAGTCATTTTCATAACCTAAAAATTGTACTCATTTCTGATTCATGTGAAACTAACATACTGCAAATAACATAAAAAAGGCAGTACATAGTGAAGTGAAATGCACACATGCACTGTGTTGAAATATCAAAGGAGAATAGACGAAAGATGCAAAATTAACGTGTACAGTAACATCACTGCTTTGAACACACAAAGTTACTAACTTCTTTTTACAATCACAGCGAAGACTACTCTCCTGAAAATCAACAACATCTACACTAAAAACAACATCCGAAGAAACCTGGTCATTCCACAAAAAAAAGTAAGTACAGTACTTCCTATATATTCTAACTACTACTCAAAGAGACTTTGTGGGTTATTTATTTAATTTGCACACCAAAACAAACATTGATTTCTGAACCATTCTACCCACAAATCCCCATTTAGTAAACAAAGAATAACAGGCAAAATGCTCACAAATCCCTGTGTTTTTGGAACTCAAATAACATACAGAACCCTTAGAATGTTAGTACTAGAAAACAAATTGCTGTTTCAATTTTATACCATTACGTTCACTATTAATACTTCTCCTCACTACTAGCTCACTTTATACTCTCATCTGAAGCACATTGTAGTAGTATACAAACAAAAAATAGACTTCCCAAATCATTGTAAGAGACCGATGCACATTCACACACCACCACAAAGAGCTTCCCCATCAAACTCATGCACGCATGCACACAGCACACATACATTGTACAACAGACCAAACCATGCCTTCTTTTTTCAACAGACCCCAAAGAATGCTTGCGAAAAAGCAAGTCCGTAGAAAGGAACGCAGCAATAGAGCAAATAAAAATAAAAGTGTCCAAACTAAGCATCCATCTGTAGCAGAGTTTGTAGAGAACGTTGGAACAAAACAGCTAATAGTCACTTAGTGAAACAAAGGAAGCTTCAACTACCGAAACTTTACCTCCTCCATCAAAATGTGGCACGAAACACAAAACTCTTCACAAAAAATCGGCTACCAGTACTGCTAACAATGCTCCTATTAATCCTGATATAGTAACAAGAACCCATAGTAAAAAAGTATTTTAGGAAAAATGTTTCGCCAAAGAGTCCTTCAGAATCTAATAAGAAGAGGACCGAAATCATCCTCAACCATTAAAACCTACCGTAGAAAATGAATCCTGCAAGATCTCGTGGACAGTGCAATCCTTCTCAAAAGGAAGTTGTTTATATTTGTGTTAAATAGGTTGAAACCACTAACAAAACTAAGTACCAAACTACAAAATAAACTTATCAATAAACAGAATATCAACAAAAATAACTTCTTACATATTTGTGGAGGTGAATGGAGTCACACAACAACCACAGAACCATATTTTAATGAAGAAGCATACAAACAAAATCAAACAAACACAATTGCCATCTATAGCAGTGGACGAGGGTATGAAAAAATCAATAAATCCATCATGGAACAAGAAACGCTGCTTAGAAAAGTATCCCATGAAAACTCAGAATTACCTCTCGATTTGACTGAACCAGACCGTCCAGTATACAAATGGCTGTGCACGTCAATGTGTGCCTTTCCTAACAAATCTTTCAAATCTTTACGTCAGTTCCTCAATCAGCATGTGAAAGGTAAAGACAAAATTGAAATTAAAGTGCTGCAAAATATGAATATCTGTCCAGTACGCAAATAGAAAGGACTACAAGGACATTCATTCGCCTGCATTTCAGGACCTATTTGCAAAAGCACCTTACATGATATCAAAAGGGTATCAAAACATCATTCAAATGTAAGAAATCTAGTATATAAAATATACTATGCTAAAAGTCCAACTTCAGATTTAGCCTATTTAAATAACACTCTTCTGCATGGTACACCCAAATACCTACAAGAAGAAATTGAGCGTATCCAGAGAAATTATTTTGGAAGTGAAAGCCACTTACAAAATGCAATAGTTTTTGAACAGACTAGCAACAATTCTGCTCATAGCAACCTTCTATTACACACATACAAAAAAGAAGTACTAACATTTAAAAGTGCATCGGCTGAAGTACCAAACCGTGTGTGTGGGTGTGTGTTGCTGCAGAACGTTTTACAAAAGATACACAAAAAATATAGACATAGCATACAAAATAGAAGACAACGAAGATTCCAAATGGTTTGAATTAGCTCTCTACCTTTTAGCAGAAAACAAATATCAAATAAGTGAACCCCTAATATGTTGCAGTTACTGCAGTACAAAGGTGGACAACAACCAAACTCCTTCACGTGCTATCACATATAATTTGGAATTGTTCCCACTACCAAAAACCCTGCAGCAACAATTTGTATGAGAGCATCATAATTCAAACAGTTCACCCATTTCAAGCAATTATATGCCTTCAACCAAAAACAGCAAAATTACCTCCCTATAGAGCATTCTTTGTTTGTCTTCGTAAATGGTGTACCAACAAAAGAAAAACATTTTTTGCAACAACTGGTGGACTTACATAAAGTTAGACAAGCCTTGCAATATCTAAAAGACAATAACGAATACTACAAGGAAATAAATATTGAAGAAAAAAGCTTAAGGGAAACAACTGAAATAATTCTACAGTCATCAGAAACTGGACAATTTGAACTTCTGGATCCTGCTGCAGTATCCACTCTTTTGGACCATTACACAATTCATCCATTGCATTCCAATGAAAGCATAGATGATGCACTAGAAACTTACCAAATGCGACAAACCAAAAGGTCACCAATGAGCATATGGGAAAAAAGTATAGAAGCACGTGCTTTTCCACTGCTATTTCCTACTGGCAAAGGTGGAAGATACAATGATAGGCCCACTCAGATTACCACTCATTACGAATGTATTCGCAAGATGCCAGATTTAGACAAAATGTGGAATACATATTCCACCTACTCTTTGAAAGTGAACTAGCAACCCTATGTTACGGAGTTGCACACATTTTGAAATCTGGAACCCACTTTCAAAAGATGTCAGCTACGCAATTAATACAAAAAGTACAAGAAAAAGATGAGGTTTTACAATCAAGTATAACAAATCTGTTTGCAAACATGCGTGGTACAAAAGAATACTGGTTCCGAGAGCACAGAGACGTACGTTATATGATCAGAAACCTTGGACCACCGACTTGGTTTGTTACACTAAGTTGTGCAGAATATGCATGGGAAGATTTACATGAGTTACTACGCATATCAAACAACAACAACACCAACATAGATATATTAACACCTGGAGAACTTTGCTCTCTAGATCCAGTTAATGTGTCAAGATATTTCCATCATCGTTTCATTGCTATGCTACACTTTATTTGCAATAAAACTGTTCCTCCCCTCGGAGAAGTGCAACACTTCTTTTGGAGAAAGAATACCAAGCGAGAGGAGCACCACATATTCACATGCTTTTATGGATCAAAGGTGCACCTAAATTTGGTCATGACAGTGACGCCACTGTTTTGCAGTTCATCCAAAAATATGTCACTTGTGAAATCCCTTCACAGCGGACACATAGTGACCTGCATGGGCAGATTTTACAATTTCAAAGACACAAATGTGGCAAATATTGTCGTCGCAAATACAAAAACAAAGGGAAATACTATACCAAATGCCGCTTTGGTTTCCCTAACCATTTACAGAAGAAACAGGTGAAGTGAACAACCTCATGTCTTCAGTTCGACATAGTGTTAAAGGTAAATCACCTAAGAACACCTATTACATAAAAAGAACAGAAGAGTCAAAATATATCAATGATTACAATGCAATCATTGCCCTCTTATGGAATGCAAACATAGATGTGCAGTACATTGCAGACAATTCCACTGCTGTTGCACGATATGTTACAGCCTACTTAACAAAAGCATAAAAAACAGAGCTTCAAGACCTCTGGGATGACCTATCATCAGAAAAAACACCATCTCAGAAATTGTACAACCTAGGCATAAAAATGCTCCCTCATACAGAATGTGGTGCCTATGAAGTGGCAGATCGTTTAACCGGTACTGCTTTGTATGGAAAATAGTATGGCTAAGTCTTGGTCCTGCTAAATCTAGAAAAAGAGTTCTCAAATCATATGAGGACATAGAAACAATTGCCAGAAATGATCCCAACAGCCAAGACATTTTAAAAAACAATTTACTGGACACATACTATTCGAACATGAGTAGCACTTTGGAAAGCATGTGTCTATACCACATAGCTCAAAACTTTTCATACAAAAATAATATAAAACCCAATGAAAGCAAATGTAGATATAGAGTGACAGATTGTAAAAGCAGCTTAGTGAAAGTTACCAAACAAAGCTTAATTAATCACACTCCCCCTACCCTCCTCACTCTGCCTATATCCACCCCTTTCCTGGGCCGCCCCCTCGGCTAAGGGCCCCTTAGGCAAAGGGCGGCTCCTACGGTTGCGGCTCCCTGTGTGTCTGCAGGTGTCCGCAGGGGATGCCTTGCGCCTGCACTTCTTCTCCACCTCTCCCGGCCCACCCCATCTATTCCTGTTCACTTCTTCGCATGGTGTCTTCTCCTCACTGTGTCCCACAATTGTGTTAACCAGGATTTTTCTCCCCCCGCAGGATTCTCAAACTTAGGTGGCCTCTGTACCTAATACGCTCTCACTGTTCTGTAATGTGGTAAACTAGGGCTGGCCGCTCTCTTACTGCCTGCGTGCTCTCGTATCGTCTGTCCTCCTCCCCCACTCCCTCCTACTCCATGGTGCTCTCTATCTCGCCTATTTTCTCTAACTGCTTCTCTATTGACTACCCTGCTCTCCTCACTAAATCTGGTAGGAAAAAGTTTAAAAAGGACATCCTGGTCTCCAACCCAGGCCTCCCTATCGCTGACACCTACACTAGTGCCTGCTCCAAGGAAACTCTCACTGACATCCTCTTTTTCGTGCCTTCGCCTGACCTATGGACCCTTCATATGGTCTCTGTGCTCTCTCCTTTCTCCTCTTCTCCCATTAATGGTGGCACCCATTGGGATGTCCTCTTGGCCTCGTTCCACTCCTCTAAGGCCATCATTAATGTCTACGCTAACGGGACCGTCTTGGTCCAAGGCCCTCAGGCCAACCTTCACCTCTTTGACAGACGCTTCCCATGCCTCATTAACTTCCTTTCCTCTCCTGCTGTCCCCCCTCCTCTGTCCTCGGCTACCTTGCCTCTACCCTCCCTCCCTGCCCCCTCTCTTGCTCCTTCTTCTACACCTTCACAGGGCGTACCTCTGATCTGTACCCCTCCCCAGAAGTCCTTCAAGGATGGCAACCTTCTCCACATTGCCACTCTTAACTCTCGCTCTGCAATCAAGCATTCTTCTGATATCCGTCACCTTCTTGAGGAACTGGACCTTGACGTCCTCGGTCTCACTGAGACATGGTTCACGGCCAGCTCTGTCACCAGCTTTGACACACTCCTACCTGACGGCTACAAGATCCTCTCCGTCTCGAGGCCCAACCGTGCAGGGGGGGTGTAGCCCTCATCTTCCCTGAGTGGATTCCTGCCACTGTCACTCCTACGCAGTCATACTCCTCTTTTGAATGCCTTGTCTGCCGTCTCTCTCTCTCTCTCTCTCCTAGCCATTCCCTTACCGTGGCTACTATCTATCGGCCACCTGGTCAAATCTCCTCCTTCCTCTCTGACTGGGCTGACCTCTCCTCCTCACTCCTGTCCTCAACCACTCAACTCCTCTTTCTTGGTGACTTCAACATCCACTTGGATGTCTCCGGTCCCCCCACGGGACTCTTTCGTGACCTCTGCGACTCTCTCTCACTCTCTATTCTCCCGTCTGGGCCTACTCATTCTGCAGGGCACACTCTTGATGCTCTGATCTCTTCTGACCTTCCCCTCTCCGTCCCTCTCTCCACTCCTCTCTCCTGGAGTGATCACTTTCTCCTATCCTCCCACATCACCCTCCCTACCTCACTGACAAAGCCACCCTCATCACTGCCACCCACCTTCTCGGTCATCCGACCCATGAAGTGCGTGTCAGTTGAGGCTTTCGCTGCCACCTTCGCACACCCCCCCCCTTCGGCTGACTCCCACCCTGACACTGCCCTCTCCATGCTCCACTCTGCTATATCTGATACTCTTGATATCCTTGCCCCTGTCATGAGAATCCGCCTGAAGCCCAAAGCCAAATGTAACTCCTGGTATGACTCGGAGCTCGTCACCCTTAAACGCAAGTGCAGGGTGGCAGAGAGGAAATGGCGTGCTTCATGTTCATCCTCTGACAAACTGGCCTGCCGCCTGCTCCAAAGGCAATACCGTCTCTCCGTTCTCTCCAAGAAGAGAGCCTTTATCCAAGCCCGCACCCCTGTTCCTCCAAAACTATCAAGGACCACATCGACGCCCTGGCTCCTGCCCTGGCTGACTTTTGCAACCACTCCTTCTCCTCTGGAGTCTTCCCATCCCCCCTTAAGCACTCCCTTGTGCACCCTCTTCTTAAGAAACCCTCTTCTGACCCCTCCTGCCCGGCTAACTATCGCCCAATCTCCATCACTCCCTTCCTGGGCAAACTCCTGGAGAAACTGGCCATCTCCCAGCTTAAGCTCCATGCTGAATCTGTTGGCAGTCTTCATGACCATCAATCTGGCTTCAGAGCTGCCAGAAGCACGGAAACTGCTCTCCTGAACATCCGTGAGGACCTACTCTTGAACCTTGACTCCAACACTCTGTGTGTTCTCATTCTGCTCGATCTCTCTTCTGCCTTTGACACTGTCAACCATGCCATCCTGCTCAACCGTCTCCGTGATAACCTGGGTATCACTGGTCAGGCTCTGGCGTGGCTGACCTCTTTCCTCTCCAATCGACCCTCCCAGGTCCAACTGGGGTCCTTCCTCTCTGACATCTTTTTCTCCACCTGTGGTGTCCCCCCAGGGATCAAATCTCTCCCCCTGGCTGTTCAACCAGTACCTGGCACTCCTTGCCCACCGCATCGCCGCTCTCTGCCCCAACTTTCAGTGCTATGCGGACGATACCCAGCTCATTTTCAGGCTACCCTCGGCCTCCTCCTCTCCTTCCCTCATCTCTGACTGTCTGTCTGCTATCCAGGAATGGTGTGCTGCCAATGACCTCTGCCTTAATGCCAGTAAGACTGATATTCTACTCATCGGCACACCCACTCCCTCCTTCCCTGCAGCTCTATGGCCGGCCACTCTCATGGCCCTCTTCCTGCTCCTACCTGCACGGCAAAAAACATTGGGGTTATCTTCAACTCCACACTCTCCTTCTCTCCTCATATATCTGACGTCTCTAAGAAGTCACACTACCAGCTGCACCTCCTCAGAGGTATTCTTCCCTTCCTCTCCTTCCCCCAGAAGCTCACTGTCTCACGTGCCCTGGTTCTCTCAAAGCTGGACTACTGTAACAGCCTCTATCTTAATCTGCCTGCCTCCACTCTCTGCCCTCTGCAACTCATCCAGAACAGAACTGCGAGACTTGTCCTTGGCCTCAAGCCCAGGGACCGTATCTCTCCAGGACTGAAGTCTCTACACTGGCTCCCAGTGGCTGCGAGGATAAAGTTCAAAACCCTCTGTATTGTCCACAAGGCCTTCTGGGGTCTGGGGCCTAAATACCTTCAACTCTCTCTTCCTAAATATCTTCCTTCCCGAGCCCTTCGCTCATCCGTCTCCAACTCCCTCAGGGTCAGCCGCTTCTCGAAGCAACAAGCTGGGGGTAGATCTCTCTCCGTGGCCGGGGCCTCCCTCTGGAACAGCCTTCCTGCCTCCCTGAAACTTGAGGAGAACCATCTATGGTTCCGGAAGCACCTCAAAACCTTCCTCTTTGCTTCTGCTTTCTCTCTCCCTCTCCCCTGCTAATTCTTCGCTGAATCTGCACCGAATCTGCAACTGGGCCACTCTCGCCGACCTCAGTCCTGGGCCCAGCCACTCTCCACTTGCACTGCCTCCCTGGCAACCTCTGCACTGCGGGACTGTCTCTGTATCCCTACAGCCCCCGTTCCCAGCACTTGTCTGCACTTACCTTGCACTTGCCACCAGCTGGCCCTATTTATTTTATTTATATATACTTACCTTGTACTGCACTTCCCCACTCCCCTCCCCTTGCATTTTCTCCCTTCCCCCTACCCCTGCACTTGCGCGATCTGAATGACACCTGGCCTAGTAGGATCGTTGTCTGTCTTCCCCCGTTCCCCCCTCCCTGCCTCGTCGCGCCTTGAAACAATTGAAACCTTGTGTATAGGCGCGTTACAAATGCCATATCATATCATATCATGTCAAATTGTCATTAAAAACTCCTCAACAGAAAGAACTATATTACATGTCTCTGCTACAACTTTTTAAACCATGGAGAAAAGAGGAAGAGAGACTAGATAACTATGACTGCTATGAAGATGCTTTCAAAGCAAATGAAAGCGCTATCACCGATGTGAACTTTACGCAGTACAAATCAATGTTGCACAATAAACAGCAACTCGAAGAACTTCAGGCCCAACTAGATAAGGACTCTTCCAACAGTAGTCAACCTTCTGTAACAGGAAGCCAAGAACCACTAGGACAGCCACTAATAGCAAATGAGGCAGAATTAGATATGACAGAAGTGGAAAACACCATGTGTCACTATCAAGAAGATATAGAAGACTTAACTGTACAACAAGCGAAACTTAACAAAGATCAGCGCACCATTTTTGAAGACGTAACAAAACAAATTGCACATGGTGTACAGCATGAAAATAAAGAATGTACCTGCCAAAATTACAAACCTATACTGCTATACGTCAGTGGTGAAGCTGGGTCAGGAAAAACATTCTTAATCAAAATCATCAGCAAGTTCCTTCAACAATTGACAAATGACAAACTGTCAGCTCTTGTAACTGCCCCCTCAGGTTTAGCTGCCTACAATATAGGCGGTGTCACTTTACACCGATTACTACTCCTTCCAGTAGAACACCAAAACAAATTAGACTATTACAAACTTTCTGCAGAAGCTGCAATGGAACTACGCAGAGTATTAAAACAAATGAAAATGCTACTACTAGATGAAGTGAGCATGGTCTCCAACCTAATGTTGGCTTTGATTCACCTCAGATTGCAAGACGTACTTAAAACAAACTACGAAGAACTCTTTGCAGAGAAACACATTATCATTTTCGGAGATCTTCTACAATTGACATTAGTGAAAGGTGAACCTATTTTTAAAACCTTAAGACACAAACTCAACCTTTGGCAACATTTCCAATACAGAGAATTAACAGAAAACATGCGGCAATCTGCAGATCTCACTTATGCCAACATCTTAAAAAGCATTAGAGTTGGTGTACTATCTCAAGAAGCACAAGCAGTATTGAAAAACTGGCACATTCATGCACTTAATTGCGATAATGCATGTGCTACTGATGTTATGGAACAATTAGCGCACAAAAATGTCAATTGAATGGCCTTAATGCCAACTCTTCCAAGCTGTTTCAAATTCAATGAAACAATGTTAAATAAAGAAATGCAACCAATAATGGAAATTTGCGCCACAGACAAACTAGACGTACATGGTATGACACTACCCATGTGTGAGCAAGCTACAACAAGACTAAATAGCTTAGAAAATTCAATCTCCAGCACAGCTGGGTTGGAAAAAAAATTAAAATTATCCTTAAATTGTAGAGTAATGCTTAAACATACCCTTGATGTGGAACAAGGGCTAGTTAATGGGCCACTGGGTACAATTGTTGGCTTTCAAACATACCCACGTGACAACAACATTCAGTTTGTCAATATTCGCTTTGACAAACTTTCAGAAGTGAAAAGGATAGGGCACTCAACTGCTCGATTCCTTCTCTTCAAAGACATGTATGTACGTAGAGAACAGTTTTCTGTAACTCTTGCATATGCAGTCACCATTCATAAATCCCAAGGTCTTACCCTAGACAAAGCATTGATAGATATAGGAAACACAGTCTTTAAAGAAAGCATGAGCTACGTAGCACTATCACGCTTACGTACACTTCACAGTCTATTTTTAATCAACTTTGATCCAAGTAAACAGAACGCTGATATTCCTTGCATTGTAGAATACAATAGACTGCGTTCACTGTACACCCCCACCTAAAACAATATCCTGTTCCAGAAAAAGTAAAATGTGGTAAAAGAAAACTAATTCAAACAGAAATGCAACAGAATCTGACGGCAAATCCTTCAAAGAAAATAAAAGAAGCTAAAACTTCATCAATTACCACAAGCAAAGAAGAACCTATTAGGGAAAGTAAACCAGGTACTTCTTCAAAGAAGGAACAGAAACTCAGAAAAAAGCACTGAGATACAGAACTGTCTGGTCCATTCAAATTTTCAAATGAAAGTGGTGTAAATTGCTATGCAAATGTGGCAATGAATATTCTATTTCAAGTGCCACCAATTGTTAACAATATTTACTTACACAGTACAGACCAATTGTGTTTGCAAATGTTAGTCCTTCATAGAAATGCAACAAACAATCCTGACAATACGTACAATGTTCACGGAATAAGACAATAATTGGACTACTGTGCTGGAATGGTGAGATTCACTATAAACTCACAAGAAGATCCACAAGAATTTCTAATGTACTTACTACAAGTACTGGAAAACAAAAGCATACCTATAAATGAAATCTTCCAGATGTCATACATGTGGAAACATACATGCACTCTCTGTAACAATGTCATTCAGGAACAAATCCCAAATGAGTGATTTGTGTATGTATCCATACCTAATTGTGAATCCATTCCATTTCTGCAACTTGTACAGAATGCAAACCATGGCAGATCATGTACTAAGTGCAATTCAGACATTCGTTCCACCTTACTGATACAAACACATAGTAACTACATAATACCGCTGCTTCTACGTTATAATGCAGATGGTACCAAAAACAACTGCAAGCTGACTGGATTCACACACGGTCAAGTGTCACTTGGAAAGAAAACCTTTACAACAATAGGTATAATCTACCACGCAGGAGCTACAACCAATGCAGGTCACTACACTTCATACATTAAAAAGAAATGTGGATGGTTGGAATGTAATGATAGCACTATTACTCTAAAGCAGAGATTGCCAGCTAATCTCACAAATGCATATTTAATCTTCTTAAAGCCAAAATTTAATAACTAATGTGTACTTCAACATTACCAAAAAATTAAGTAAAAGACTATTAACAGTTAGAATACGCCAACAGGTATCTAACTGCCCAAGAGTGTATAACAACGACACAGATAAATGAATACCACAGATCCGTAACAACAAATGCACAGTTAGAATACGCCAACAGGTATCTAACTGTTGTTAAAAATCTCCAACAAGGCAACAAACATAACATTAATCAGAAAGAACAAGGAAACACTCAAAGGAAACAAAGAAATAGTTTGTAGCATAGCATATAAAGGTTTTTTTTAATCCGACAAGGATTTTTTTTCCCCCAGACCCAAGGATTTGAAAAACAAACACAGAAACTGAGCTAAATGCACAGTACACTGGTTTGTAAACTAAATATGAGGGTCAAAAATAAAAGCAAAACTGTCTATTATACAATGTAATAAGTCTTCCTAAAATGCGAACACTAACATGCTTTTTTCTTTTATCACAGAAATTAAAAAAGGATATTTCCGCCAAGTACTAAAGTCATGTAAGGCATATATGGATTCTGAACCAAGTAAACAGTAAGTATAATTACAGTCATGTCATACATATTCGAATGTATACATCTAATCTATGGCAGTAATATGGTGCAGTGTCTGTAGGCTGGGCCTAGCGTCTTCGATGTATAACCTACACCCTACGGCCAAGCAACCAAGACTATAGGTCCTACCCACAACCATTGCAGCATATGAAAACCAAGGTGCTTGTAATTTCACTACTTATAAGTTTCCTCTTGGGTGCATGGTCTGCAGCCATGCACCCAAGACGCTAGGTCGTGCACACAACCACCGCACCACAGCACACCCATGTTCACTTATAACCTCACTGCTTATTACTTCAGTCTACTGTGGATTCTAGCCAGAACCACCACATCATATCGCACCCATTGTGGCTTCTAATTTCACTACGTATAAAGTTGGTTTTGGGAGCATGGCCTTTGGCCATGCACCCAAAACGCTATGCCCTCCTCACAACCACCTGAATGATGTTTGATAGTATGAGTGTACCTATACCTGTAATATGCTGCAGTAGTTGTGGCCACAGGCTACAGTCTTGAGTGTAAAGCCATAGATTTTTCAATGTATGGGTATGCAGTATATAAAATCCATAGTGGCTTATAACTGCAGTGCTTATAACTTTGTTCTTAGGTGCATGGCCTTTGGCCATGCACCGAAGACTCTACATCCTGGCCACAACTACCACACCCATTGTGGCTTGTAACTACACTACGTATAAATGTGCTGTTGGATGCCTGGCCTTCGGCCATGCATCCATGACTGCAGGCCCTCCCCACAACCACCTGAGTGATGTACAATACTACGGGTGTACCTATAGCTGTGATATGCTGCAGTGGTTGTAGCCAGGCCCTAAAGTGTTAGGTGTATGTCCATACATATTTCAATGTATGGGTGTGAAGTGGCTTATAACTCCAGTGCTTATAACTTTGTTCTTCGGTGCATGGCCTTCGGCCATGCATCCAAGACTCTACACACTCCCCACAACCATCCGATTGATATTGAATACTACAGTTGTATCCATTGCTGTGACATGCTGCGGTGGTTGTGGCCAGGGCCTAGAGTCTTGGCAGTATGGCCTATGGCCTACAGCCTACGGCCATGCACCCAAGTTTCTAGGCCCTGGCCACAACCACCGCAGATTATTACACCCATGGTCGCTTATAAATCAGTAGCACACCCATAGTATGAAACATTGTAACTGTAGCATGTACTTAATTTCTACCCAGGACTCTAGGCCCTGCCCACACCTACCAGATACATAATCGATTGTATAGGTGTGATGTATGAATCTGATATGCTGCAGTGTTTGTGGGCAGGGTGTACACACTTGGGTGTATGGCATACAGCCTGCAGTCATGCACCCAAAAGTCTACGTCCTGCCCACAACCACTGCACTATATAAAACCCATGTTGGCTTATAAATTAAGAGGTTATAACTTTGTTCTTGGGTGCATGGCCTTCGGCCATTCATCCAAGACTGCAGGCCCTCCCCACAACCACTTGAGTGATGTGTGATACTACGGGTGTATCTATAGGTGTGGTATGCTGCAGTGGATGTGGCCAGAGTCTAGACTCTTAGCTGTATGTCCATAGATATTACAATGTATGGGTGTACAGTGGCTTATACCTCCAGTGCTTATAACTTTGTTTTTGGGTGCACCCAAGAGTGCAGGCCCACCACCACAACCTCCAGAGTGATGTGTGATACTACGGGTGTATCTATAGGTGTGGTATGCTGCAGTGGATGTGGCCAGAGTCTAGACTCTTAGCTGTATGTCCATAGATATTACAATGTATGGGTGTACAGTGGCTTATACCTCCAGTGCTTATAACTTTGTTTTTGGGTGCACCCAAGAGTGCAGGCCCACCACCACAACCACCAGAGTGATGTGTGATACTACGGGTGTATCTATAGGTGTGGTATGCTGCAGTGGATGTGGCCAGAGTCTAGACTCTTAGCTGTATGTCCATAGATATTGCAATGTATGGGTGTGCAGTAGATTATAACTGTAGTGCTTATAACTTTGATCTTGGGTGCATGGCCTTTGGCCATGCACCCAAGTCTCTACACACTCTCCACAACCATCTGATCCATAAGCAATACTACAGGTGTATCCATTGCTGTGACATGCTGCGGTGGTTGTGGCCAGGGCCTAGAGTCTTGGAAGTATGGCCTACAGCCTACAGCCATGCACCCAAGACTCTAGGACCTGGCCACAACCACCGCAGCATATTACACCCATGGTCGCTTATAAATAATTAGCACACCCATAGAATGAAACATTATAACTGTAGCATGTACACAATTTGTACCCAGGACTCTAGCCCCTTCCCACACCTACCAGATACATAATCGAATGTATCGGTGTGATGTATGAATATGATATCCTGCATTGCTTGTGGGCAGGGACTACACTCATTGGTGTATGGCCTGCAGCCATGCACCCAAAAGTCTACGTCCTGCTCACAACCACTGCACTATATAAAACCCATGTTGGCTTATAACTTTAGAGCTTATAAGTTTGTTCTTGGGTGCATGGCCTTCGGCCATTCATCCAAGACTGCAGGCCTTCCCCACAACCACTTGAGTGATGTGCGGTAGTACGGGTGGATCTATAGATGTGTATCCATTGCTGTGACATGCTGCGGTGGTTGTGGCCAGGGCCTACAGTCTTGGAAGTATGGCCTTCGGCCATGCATCCAAGACTCTAGGCCCTGGCCACAACCACTGCAGCATGTCACACCCATGGCGGCGCACAAATCAGTAGCACACCCAGTGGCGGCTGCTTATTTAGGGCGGTGGGGCACTGCCCCCCCATCCCCAGGGAATGCGGAGAAAAGTTAAATGCATTCATTCATTTTTACAGGGCATGGCAGCATCATAAGAAACAATTGTGGTCGCGTGTTGCTGGGCCTGTGTCTACACGAGCAGAGGGGCGTGTCCCATTTCACGCAGTTTTCGTATAGTTTTTGTCTACACAGAGCTCGTAGCTCTGCGCAGTTAGCATAATCTGTTTAAACAGCGTTTATATAGGAATACTGGCAGGGCGCTAGGGCTATGGCCCCGCCAGTATTCATTCATGCAGAAACAGTGCAGTGTTTAGTGTATGACAATCTGCACCATAGTAACAATTTTTCATTGGCTGTTTGTCAGCCAATGACATTTGTTATGAGTCAGTGACTCATAACAAATTTCATTGGCTGACAAACAGCCAATGAAATATTGTTACTATGCAGCAGAGTCAGTGTGGGTGGGGTCAGGTGGACGCACACGACGCTGGCACCACCTTCTTTTCACTTAGGCGGAATTGGAGGAGAACGAACAAAGTAGCACTGCTGATCCATCCAGCCACGTGCAGTCAGTCATGGACGGTGCGGCCTTGCCCTTTGGCTCCGGTGACGGTCCGGTTCACAAGTCACCTGACCAGTACGTACTTATTTATACCTGCTACTAATGCTAGCACCTGCAGCCTGTACTGGTCCGGGACCAGTAAAATCCAGGCCTGTACCACGGCTGGACAATCCAGCCGTGGTGGTACAGGCTTCCATTTTACTGCAGCATGGCCCATTTTTCGTTTCTCTCTGTCTCCATGAAGGAACTCCTTCATGGAGACGGAGAGCGTCGAAGACTGGGCCATGCTGCAGTAAAATGGAAGACTTGGCTCTCCGTGTGAGATCTGAGGCCAGAGGCCCTTCGTGTTCCAAATATGGAACACAAAGAAATGGCACAAGAAACAAAATGCACAGGCAATGCGAAACAGTTACAGGGCACATGCGCTGCAGTGCAGGCCTGCGAAAAACAAGGAGGCAGATGAGAAGGTTATGGTAGTTTGAAGCACAAACAATAATGCACAGGCAGTGTGAGACCTGAGGCCAGAGGCCCTCCTGTCCAAGCTGTATCTATACTCAAACAGCCATGCAGCCTTGTAAACATTGTGTGTTGGGACCGTTGAAGGTTCTAGGTTACCCAGACAACCCAATAACATGTTGTCCTTACATTGACAAACATAATGGCAACCAGATAAACAAATACATCTTTAAATGTAGCAAAGCGCATAACTGTTTATGCATACAGTTAACCTCCCCAAAACATGTTTGTTTATTACAGTTGACTTGATTGAGATCAGACAATGGTTTATCATAACTGGTACTTATGATATTGAACAGTAATAATAAAACCTAAATACACATATATAAATGAGACACAACAAAATGAAGTTTGTTGTGATGAATACCACACAACAATCAAAGCCATCAACGACTGCATGGAAGCAAAATGAATCATAAAAAATATATTGCCATACAATAGACCTCACACACCATCACAAAATACAACCATTAGCATGCGTAACAAACACATGCGCACATCTGAAATGCCTTTACCATGCAAATGCAACACCCACGGAGGGGACACAGTAAATAAATGGAAATGCAAATGACATGGAAAAATGTTAAACAAGCACACATTGTAAGGGTGTCAAAGAAGGAAGCTGACGCAAAGGTGGCATGGTGGTTGCTATAAACCTTTATTTATAGTAAAAAGAAACCCTCACTACCCCTATCTTCTAAGAGGGGTTTCCCTGTCTCAAACTAATGCTAAAGAATCTTTAAGAATGTCTTTCAAAATCAAACTCCACCGCCCTGTGTTACAACAGACTTCTATCCCTTACACTACAACTAAAGAATAATCCAACCGAATGTTCCTACTCCAGGTGAATGACTCCCTTTTCCTGGGTTTCGGGCGTTGGTCCCAAAATATCTCTTCTACACAAAATAAATGTCAGGGGGAATGACTCCCTTACCTTGGCTTGTTGTGATTCCAACAAAACCTTTATACTACTATGCCTTTGGGACTAGGAGAATGACTTCCCTCTCCTCATATTGGTCCACACACTCCAATATAGTTCATAACAAAGCCAGGAGGAATGTCTCCTTTCCCATGGCATGTATTCAGTATATCCAAAAGAGTTTCAGTTTCTTCGCCAGGAGAATGACTCCCTTCTCCTGGTGTTTGAGAGGTATTATACATATCTTTCAACTTGATGTTTATTTTGCCACTCTCGCTCGGTATTAGCAAAGACCCAAATCCTTCTTTGGATTTCAGTGGACTTCTCCCCGCCACTGTGATGAGGATGGCTTCCTCGTATGCTCATCTTACTTATGTTGGGGTCCCTGACCCTTCTCTGATGGTCAGCAGACTTATTATTGGCACGGCAACAAGGAAGTCCTCCTTGGGGGCTCAATTCAGTTGTATTGAAGTCCCAGACCACCCTTCTCTGGTGGTCAGTGGGCTTATTGATGCCACTGCGGTAAGGAAGTTATCCTCGGATGGTCAGTTTGCTTGTGTAAGGGTACCAGACCCTTCTCTGATGGTCAGCAGACTTATTATTGGCACGGCAACAAGGAAGTCCTCCTTGGGGGCTCAATTCAGTTGTATTGAAGTCCCAGACCACCCTTCTCTGGTGGTCAGTGGGCTTATTGATGCCACTGTGGTAAGGAAGTTATCCTCGGATGGTCAGTTTGCTTGTGTAAGGGTACCAGACCCTTCTCTGGTGGTCAGCGGGCTTATTGCTACCACTGCGATGAGGAACTTCTCCTCGGGTGCTTGGTTCACTATTCCCAATAGTTTACTTCTTACTACTGGGCCAGGGGAGAACCACTTGAGCCTTCCTCTCTACCACCCCCTCTGGATCTCTCAAACCTCCCGTTACCTTCTTTGGGACTTCGGTACAATACCGGGGCTTCCTGGGACCGAGGTCCGTCTCTTCGGCGCTTCAGGCTTCTCTCCTGTGTTTCTGCAGCACCGTGGTGGCTCCATGCTCTGCTGCACTGCTTGCCTCTGCTTTCTTGCTTCGAGCTCAGATCCGCTCCAGTTAGAACTACAAAGTACTTCCAAAGCGCTTTGCCGAAATCCTTGGCTCTTCTCCAGTTTGCTGACAATATTCGAAACTCCCACAGATGGTTTTCACACCTCCTGTTCCCTCCTCCGGCTGGACTTGACAATTTATTTAGTCCATCGTTATCGTCTGTTCTTATACATTGTTGCCAGTCCCACCCTGGTGGATTGTCAAAGCACTTTGTTTCTTTTGACAGCTTGCTAATATTGCTTTCTTGGGGCCACCTCATAACAGTCATAGCACAGTCAGTCTTACTTATGTCTTCTGTTCTCTTCTTCGCCCTAATACTTTGTGCTTTGGCTTTATCCCATGTATTACAATAATATATTGGTCTATTTTCAAAGAAGTGGTTTGGAATGGAATGGAATGGTATGGTATGGAGGGGAGGGCTAGGGAATGTTAGGGTATGACTTTCTCAAAGGGCTGTATTCTAGGTGATCGTACCTTGTCAACAGTGGGGGAGTCCCTCCACATGAGGTCCTCCCACATTAAACCACTCCTATGGCGACTATTGGGTAGGTGGCCGAACCTGCCTAGCCTCATGGGAAAGGGCTCCCCCTTGGGGAAAAGTGACAATACCTGGCGAATTGTCACAACAACTGACAGGCAACACAGCATTACATCACACATTCACACACTTCCAGAAAAATTCACCTTTTCAATCACATGCACACCTTTTGAAAGCATGGAACACAAGCAATCATGGCTGAACACGCATCGAACAAGACATTCATAACACATCATACAAACCGAAACCCTTCCTTTTTCTTTTGCAAACCTTTATCATAAAATATTGCGGATTATGCTGAAGCTGCGGCTACATTTCCGAAAACGGCTCCATATAATGACTCCCCCCATCATTAGACATTGCTAACTCCATTAAAATTTGTGAACAAAAAAAGATGAATTTTGATCTACAATAAACATATAGGCTGTTAAGTTACTGTCAGTGCCACAAACCTAACAGAGCGAAATGGTAAACTAATTACAAGTGTGCAATAGAACTAACGCTACATAAATTGTTATGATATACAATAGTGTAACTGGAAAAGACTGATATTTACCTGTTTCATAAGGTGTCATGTGGGACCAACTGCATTGCAAACTTGACAACCTCCATGCTGGAATAAAAAATCAATACGCATTGAAAGATGACAATCGCTTGGAGCACAATAAAAAAACAACTCACATGGAAGGACTGTTTTAATACTTTGGATGCCTCTCATTAGAGGCATGCAAACCAGATTGGTGACTTACTTATATGTACAGTAAACGTCATATAATGGGGCTCATTTTCCACATGGTGTTGAGTGCAAATAATGCATAAAAGCTACTCGTCAAAATTTTTGGGGTAATTCATGGAATTATTGTGTGCTGAAATCTCTAACGCCAGCGTGAGAAACGCAGCGCACTCGTGCGCCCGTTTACTGGTTCATGGAAGGCACTATGCGGTGTTTACCTGGGACCTGCGCTGAATCCGCGCGTGGCGCACGCGTCACTGCGACATCCTGAAAGCTGGGCGCGAGTCGCCCAGTAAAGGCGCACAACATCCAGCGCACACACCTAAAAAGGGAGTGGAACGCGCGAAATGGGGAACAACACGTGAAAATGTGGGCGTAATGGGGGAAGTACAGCAGTGAAACCCTCGCAACGCCCACATGCGTGCTAACAACACGTATTCATGAAACTAAACAGGGCAAACCTGCGCACGCCAGAAGACGTGCAAAGCCGAAAACACATCCGCCACGCGAAAGCAGGCGGAAGCAGCCCGGCGCAGCATAAAAGCGTGCACAAACAACAAGCAAGCATATACAGCTATGATGAATGTGTCCCATTCTTCGCAGCAGTGATCGTGGGACACCGCAGGAGGAGGATAGCCAGGCTCTACATATTCTTACCCAGGACCAGCCTTTCTGCGATACCTGATTACCAGGTCTATGGCAGGTATAGGTTTCCACCTCATATCATCCTAGACCTGGTCACTGAGTGAGAGAATGACCTCACATCACCCACCTTGTGCTCCAAAGCACTGAGCCCCTTGGAAAAGGGGCTCATTATCCTGCATTTTTTGGCCACTTGGTCATTTCAGTGTACAACTGCCATAGTTGGGGGTGTCTCACAGGCCACGCAGTCACACTGCCTACACCATGTGTTGACAATCATGACTACATTCCCCTCAGTCCACACGCACATATACATGCCCAGAAAACCCGCATAAAGGCAGACCGTGGTCGAGGACTTTTACGGGGTGGCACACTTCCCCAGAGGGCTCGGTGCCATCGATTGCACCCATGTGGCCCTACGTCCACCTAGGGCCACTGAGCACATCTATCGCAACCGCAAGCACTGGCATTCCATCAACGAGCAGGTTGTATGTTGTTAAGGGAATCATCACCTCAGTCTATGCAAACTATCCCGGGTCCACCCATGACAGTTTCATATACAGAATGTCTGCCCTACACCGGGACCTGGAAGCTGGGAGGCATGGCAAGACATGGCTCATTGGTGAGTACAAATGCCTGTGCACATGCATGCATGTGACACACAGACAAATTAACAAACCCAACTAATGACAACCATTATCACCTCCCCAGGGGACAGAGCCTACCCTCTGAGCACCCACATGATGACGCCAATACAGAACACCACCCCAGGTAAGCTACAACGCAGCCCATATTGCAACCCGGGGCATAGTTGAGCGTATATTCGGAGTGCTCAAGTCACGTTTCCGCTCTCTTGACCGCTCTGGTGGGCAGCTACTATATGCGCCCCCAGTAGTGTGCAGGATCATTATGGCAGCATGTGTCCTGTACAACGTTGCAACCCAGCTGGGTGTACCGGTGGAGATGGTGGTACCCCCACATCCCCAATCACATGCCCAGCCGCTGCGCATGGTTGGGGAAAGGGCATGTGGCGAGGCAGCCCGTACCCAGCTTGTGGCTACATTTTTCACCTAAACTTCCCCCCCCCCACTGCCCCCCCCGTGGAGTGCACAGGCCTGGCACATTCCAGGTGACAATCGATGATGACAAAGGGGCAGTCAACTGTCACTACCTTAACACCCTGAGAATGTGTCCTTGGAATTGCAGCATTGTGTGGATTCCTAGCCACTTAAACAAACACAATCCCGTGTGACCAAAAGGCACACATGCAAGCCACAGATTCCAACCCCCCCCATGCAAAATAGCACATCCAAATGCTGGTATGTCACCTAAACCTCCCTCAACCCCAGGTCCCCCACCCCACACACCATGGCATGCAATGTGAAAACCGCAATAAAAATATCAACACACATGACACAGCTGTCACAAAGCATACTGTTCCTAATGGAAACAGGCCACAGACAAGAGTAAGGAAAAAACATCCAACCTATACTAAAAGTATGTAAATGCATGCCGCCAAAGCCCTGAACACCAAAACCTCAAACCTTTGTGGCATGCATTTCATGGAATCCCAAAAAATAAAAGAAAATGCGGGTGCTGCGGGGTTGTCCCCTCCCAGCACCCCGCTCACTACACTACACATGAGTGGTGTCAGTGGCCTGGAAACCCCTGCAGCTGCATAAAAAAACAAAGGAAAAAAAATGAGCCAGCAGCGCCAGTTCACGATCACGAAAGTCTAAGTGAACATGTGCATCAGTAGTGTGTGGGTGGATGTTGGGGTGGGGGTAGGGTTGGGGGTGTGTTGTGTGTGTTGTGGGGGGTGTTTGCAGGGCAATTCAATGCATGTTACCATGGGAAAAGCATGAACACACAGTGTAGCATACATTTTCCATGTTAACCACTCTGTCGAGGACACATCTGCAACGGAAACATATTGCTGGTCCTGTGACACATCATAAGCAAAGCCAATACAGGACTATCAATATTACCAGCATAACGCATCATGAACACAGGACCCAACAGTCACATTGTCAGACAGTGAGTAAACACCATAGCACAAGTGACTCAATGTGACATTGCCACCACACGTACCCCTACCATCATAAGAGTGGCCTTGACAGCTAAAGGGGGCATGGGACCGCATACACCATGAAGTGCATCAATAATGTATACAATCAAGGCAATACATGAATTAGCAGAATGAAATCATGCACAGTCAGCAATATACCAAAACACCAAAATGCTGTCCAACCATGCACTGGAGAAACCATCATGAATCCCCACTAGGGGTGTATATACAAGTTGGACTTCAGACTGGCCTATGATATGACGGAAGTCCAATGCCTCTGTGAAAGTTACTGTCACACGGTGCCATCCTTGCGAGCCCATGGAAAGGGGAAGCAGGAGTGGCATTTGTGTCCAGACCCCAAGACACAAACACAAGACAATCATGTATGGGCCCAGCCAGAACACAGTGGATGCCATCGGATGCCACATAGCACCACACTGCAACATAAATGCTCAATAGACAAAAAATAAAAATGGCATAGTAGACCCGGTGGGGTGGGGGGCCACCCAGGAGGGGGGATGTGCAGGGTGCACCTCAACACCTCAACACCCACATGTGTCGATGTTGAGACAAAAAAAAAGTATCCTCCATTCCTCCATGGCATGACCTGGGTGAGAGATAGGTTGTTGTCGTCAACCCCTGGTTGTACATCAGGAGGTGCACGTGGCACAGGTGCCTGCCCACGCATAGCCCCAGCAAGCCTCTCCACAGCGGCAAGCATACAGCCCTGGTTAGCCTGGTTCTGAAGGAATATGGCACGGAGGTCCCCATGCACCACTGCATGTATAACACAGAGTTCTGCCAGGGAGGCCTCACGTGCCAGACGGACCTCCTCCTGGCTTGCATGGAGCTCAGCCGAGAGTGTGCGTTCAAGCTGCACCAGCCTCTGGTCTGCCCGTTCATCCTGGTCCATGATGAGAGCACCCAGTGTACTTCTGAGGGAAGATGAATCTTCCCTCAGGTCTTTCCTGTGGCCTATGTGTCAGCAGCAATAGCTGAGTGTTGGATGCCGCTGTGCCCAGCTTGAGTGAGCGGCACGTGGACTGTGTTGCCTGCTGCTGGAGCTCCACCTACCTATCCGGGGGGAGAATGGAATCAGCCACACCTTCCATGCCTTGAGCCAACACCTCAATTGCTCCCCCCTGTTGCTGTGCAATGGCATACACGTATTGCTCCCACCCAGTGTTCCCCAGTAGCGCACAGCCACCACGTTGCTGGGCACCACGCCTGCGGGGCTCAAGGAGACGTGACCTCTCTGTGCCAGAAGAGCCTGTGGCTGAGGACAGCATTCCTCGATTGTGGTGTGGTGTGCACCGAGGGATGTTCATGGCCTACCACCCCACGACCACCACTGGTGCATGGTTGGTGGCCTGAACCGTCCACCCTGTCTGCCATCTCCTCCTCCAGTGCTTCTGGTGCATCATCACCTGTAAAAAAGATAAAATAAACATGAGTACACATGTCAGCAGCACATACCACACACATATACAACACAATATTGGGGGCCAACACATGAGGCAGCCACGTCCACACAACACAAACTCTGGCATGCATGCAGTGGCAATGAAATGGAAGGGGACCCTGAAAGCAGACATGGATGAGTGTCAAATGCAAAACCCACACATGTACTGCATGTTGCATATCAACTGCATCACACACAACCTTCTGGCAGGCCAATATCTTTCCGATAAAATACAGATGTCAACAAGGAGATGGCATGTAGCATAGCCATGGCACCAATCCCAAATAGCCACAGCAGTAAATCAAATAGAAGTGTCCATGACACATGCAAAATGCATGTCAACATGCACTACAATAACATCAATATTAATGAAAGCACACGTGTCATAGGATGCAACAACGCAGGTGCCTTGAAATACAGTGAAGGAGGCAAATGGATACATACATGCCAGGTCACTTTTACAACACACAAGTGAATAGGCATGTTGAAGGGTGAAACATGGCTCAGAAGTGCTTGGGTGCAGTGCAGCACATGTGTACATCCTCAATTATCAACAGAACCAGAAATGTACTGATGTCCATCTTGTGACATGACGGCACTGTAAGGGCAAGTGTAGTCATCATGTGAAAAGTCTTGGCACTGGGTTGTAGGGATGCACTGCACCCTCCCACCCCCTGGGGAATGGCGGGGAGCCAGTGCATGGCTCTGAATAGCTGACCACAGTACAGTGAAGTCGCAGACAGTGTTTGGAGGTGTCAATTGCATAATCTGAGACAACTGAGACTACAGTTGTCACGACGCGTCCGTCCTGGAAGTTGTGGACTCGATGGAAGAAACACTAACGGAACCATTCGCTGCGGTCTAGTGTCCGGACTGCCGTGCCACGCCCCCTGAGGCTCAACGTTATCTACGCACCGGACAGCTATGCCGGTGCGTTGCAACCCTCTGTTTCCGCTTCGGGTTTACACGCTGAAGTTTTCTTCCTTCGTGCTCTTCGTGTGAGTATTTCTCTGCCCTCCAACTGTTTCCCCGCTGGGTTTCTGTTTCCTGCTTTCTTCCGCTATACCTCCCGCTTGTCGCCTGCTTACCTTGTTTGTCTGCATTCCCCGCTCTGCGCTACTCTTCTCTGGTCCATTTACTACAAACTTAGTTTCCCCGCTCCTCTTCGTGTGCGGATCCTGCTTCCACTCAGCTGCATTCACTCTCTTCCCGCTACCGCTTTGTTGTGCCTGGATTTCGCTTTGTTTGAATTTGGAAGAGACTTCTGGGAATCGTAGTCTACGCTCTCCTGCATTCCATCCTGCAGCAGTTAACCATCACGCCAGGGTTTTTTCCGGCCTACGCCTTTTTCCCTGGAATTAGGGGCAGACTCCCTGAGGGTCCCACTGCCGAGCAATCTGCGAACTGGCAAGGTGGCCTCCAGACGAGTCCGTCCCAAAACCTACAAAGAGAGACAAGAGGGAACTTTGAGAAATAGAAGGACAATATCTACAGAGAGCTCCTCTGAGGAACAAGATACAGGTGAGAAGGAAGAGAGGGAGGATCCTGGTATTTACCTTAACATAGAACCCCCCAAATCTGAGAGATTGCAACGCCAAAAGATGGCCAGTTTGGAGCAATATCAGGAACTTGTCAATGCGATTCAGGGAATTACAGCTGAACTACAGGCAGTAAAGGCCGATAATAATGCATTAAAGGCGGATAATGCTGCTATACGCCTACAAGTTACACAAAGGGAGGAGGTACGAGATGACCTTCCTCCTATGCCCTTGCCATGTGGCAAGTACGAAGGAAATCCCAAAGGAATGAAAGAATTTCTTGACGCCTGTCAGGTCTACTTTACCTTTCGCCCAAGGATGTTCGTATCTGACAAAGCCAAAGTCGGTTTTCTTATCTCCAATATAGGAGGGTAATGCCCTAGCTTGGGCAACTCCGTTGGTGACTAATTCCGACCCAATTCTAGCTGATTATGGAGCCTTTGTTCAACAGTTCCACACAAGATTCGAAAGACCCGAAGTTCTATTCACCTCATATGAGAACCTAGTGGATACTAAACAGGGTTCTCAAGATGTACAGACGTACTTGTCAACCTTTCAAAGGATTGCAGCGGAAACGGGATGGCCGGATTCCGCCAAACAAACCCTCTTCAGACGGGGTTTACTTGATGAGATTAAAGACGAACCCTCGAGGGTAGCTAGACCAGAATCCTTCCAGGAACTGGTTACTCTGGCTCTTCAGATAGAATACCACATGGCCGAGAGACGCACCGAAAGACGAAGATACAAGTCTGGAATATCACCCTCCTCATCCTTTATTCCTACACCACCTGAAAGAACCATGCAATAAACAGAAGAACCCATGCAAGTCGGAACTGTACGAGGGCCCCTAACTGCAATCGAGAGAAAGAGACGTAAAGACTTGAACTTATGTATGTATTGTGGTTCTGAGAAACACCTCCTGCGAGATTGTCTGAATGTACCTCCCAGGAGATCGGGAAACGAAAGACCCCGACCCTGAACAGGGACAAGGAAGGGGTTCAAACGGCAGGTTCCTGTATCACTAATACACCCCAAGTATCAGATGCCTCACATCAGTTGATGGTTTTACCGGTGGTTCTAGATTGGAAAGGAGGACATTCTGTAGAATGTCTGGCCATGTTGGATTGTGGAGCGGCAGGGAACTTCATGGACGATCAATGGGCTTTAGATCATGCTATCCCCAGAAGAGCGAAACCTCTCCCAATCCCTGTAGAAGGGGTGGATGGTACCCCTTTGTCCTTGGGCCTTATCAGGTAGGAGACTGAAGAACTGGGAGTAAAGATGACATTTCATCAGGAAGTAATGGTGTTCGATCTAATAAGAGCAGCTCACTTTCCAATTATCCTAGGCATCCCATGGTTAAGAAGGCATAATCCTGGCATTGACTGGACAGCCAATGTAGTGGAATACCGCTCTGAACGATGTTTTCGGTCCTGCCTATCCAACAAGGAGCAATTATGTCCTCAAGTGTCTACTCTTTCTGTAAGAAGTATCAACACCATACCAAGGCACTATCAAGGTTATGCTGATGTGTTTGCAGACGTTCAACCCAGACCTTTACCTCCAAGTCGCAATGAGGATTGTAAGATCGATCTGGTACCGGATGCTGTAGTTCCTTTTGGACGTATGTTTCCATTGTCTCTTCCTGAAAGGGAAGCTCTAAGAGAATATTTGGACACCAATATTCAAAATGGTCTTATACAAGAATCCACCTCGTCAGCCGGAGCATCTTTATTTTTTTATCCCCAAGAAAGGCACCAAGGAGCTCTGACCTTGTATTGACTATAGGGGTCTTAATAGCTTGACCATTCGGGATCGGTACCCCATGCACTTGATTAAGGATATAATGGAAGCAGTGCAAGGAGCCAAGTGGTTTACTAAGTTATACCTAAGAGGAGCATATCATCTCTTGAGAGTACGAAAAGGAAACAAATGGAAGACCGCTTTCCAGACTCCCTTGGGTCATTACGAGTACAAAGTGATGCCTTTTGGGTTGGTCAATGCTCCAGCTCAATTCCAGAGATTTATGGACAAGATTTTCTGTGATCTTTTGTTCAATTCAGTAGTGGTCTATCTGGATGACATTTTGGTATTTTCATCAACCCTAACACAACATCGTCAGCATGTATCAGAGGTACTCCGAAGGCTCAGTATTCATCATCTACTAGCCAAACCAGAAAAATGTTTGTTTGAGGCTGTTACAGTCCCTTATCTGGGATTTATCCTGTCGGAAGGAAGGGTAGAAATGGATCCCAACAAAACCTCAGCCATCCAAAACTGGCCCACTCCAAACTCAGTAAAAGATATACAGAGGTTCCTAGGACTGACAAATTTTTACCGTAAATTTATCCCGGGATTTTCCAACATTGTCCTGCCCATCACAGCCTTACTGAAGAAAGGCACACGATTTTGCTGGAATAAAGAGGCCGATATGGCTTTCAAACATCTCAAGGATGCTTTCATTTCCGCACCCATCCTCAGGCAACCTGATCAAACCATACCTTTCATTGTAGAGACAGATGCCTCACAAGGAGCTATTGGAGCTGCTCTCCTCCAAAAGAAGGAAGATTGACTGGAGCATCCTGTTGCTTATTATTCTAGGACACTCTCCCCGAGTGAAAAGAATTACTCTGTAGTAGAAAAGGAACTGTTGGCCATCAGACAGGCCTGTGAAGAATGGAGGCACCTTTTACAAGGAGCTAACTTCCCGTTCCAGGTACGAACTGATCACCGGAATCTTAGTGTACTCAAGAGTATGGAATGCCGAAATTCTCGCCATGCCAGGTGGGCATACTTCTTTTCTCAATATGATTTCGAACTAACATACTTACCAGGAAAGGAGAATCACCTAGCGGATGCCCTCTTCCGGAGTTTTGGGGAAGAATCAGGTTCATACTCCAATCACGAACAGTTACTTCAAGGGAAGAAATTCATAGGAACAGTCAACACCTTTTTACAACAAGTGTTAGAAGCCCAAGCAAGATCCGCAGTCACACGTTTTCCATCCTTAATCAACAAGGGTGAATACTTGTTTAAAGACGACCAGCTGTTCTTACCGAATTCCGGACTACAGTCTCAAGCACTAGCCTGGTGTCACGATCTACCCACAGCAGGACACAAGCGGCCACACTACATCTACTAAAGAGAAACTTTTGGTGGCCGACAATGGTCGAGGATGTCTATGCCTATGTATCTTCTTGTCCCACGTGTGCTCAAGGTAAATACAGCACGGCCAAGCCACTGGGCCTTCTCCAACAGGATTCATTACCTGCGGGTCCCTGGCAGCATATATCCATGGATTTTATCGTGGACTTACCTCCGTCAGAAGGATTCACAGCCATCATGGTAGTAGTGGACTCATTCAGTAAACTTGCTCATTTTTCCCCCCTCCAGGGTACTCCATCTGCCACCAAGACTGCAGAAGTATTTCTGAAAGACATAGTCAAACTACATGGTCTACCACATACAATAGTCTCGGATCGAGGGACTCAATTTACCTCAAAATTTTGGTCCTCGTTGTGTAAACAATTACAAATCCAAAGGGCATTGTCTTCCGGATTCCATCCCGAGAGCAATGGACAGACCGAACGACTAAACGCTACACTGGAACAATACCTCAGATGTTACTGCAACCAGACTCAGGATAACTGGAGCCAACTTCTATCCATAGCCGAGTTCTCCTATAATAATACAGTACATTCGGCGATTGGTATGAGCCCTTTCAAATGTACTTATGGATACGAACCTCGACATATCCCACAGTCAGTGATTCCAACCACTAACATACCCACTGTAGATCAATTGTTGAACACCCTCAAACAAACCCACTTGAGAGCTCAGGAAACATTAACGGCCAGCCGTCAATCCTATAAGAAATGGGCCGACAGAAAGCGACAAGCAAATCCGATCTGGAAGCCTGGAGATAAGGTTTGGTTATCCACAAAATACTTACCAAGGCGTATACGTCCAGGAAAATTCACTCCAAGGTATATTGGCCCATACATCATTGAACAGCAGATCAATCCAGTAGCTTTTCGACTTAAGCTACCCTCTTCCTTACGAAGGATCCATCCAGTATTTCATGTGTCCCTTCTTAAGGCTTACAAAAAAGATCCATATCAAAGACAAATCAAGAAATGCATCCCAAACTTAGAAGAAGATCCCGAATATGAAGTCTCTCGTATCTTGGACTCTCGTTACAGACACGGGGTTCTCCAGTACCTCATACTTTGGAAAGGATACCCTTGAACTGAAAGGTCCTGGGAACCTGCAAGAAACCTCAGTGCACCTCGACTACTACGTCTCTTCCATAGAAACCATCCAGGGAAACCCGGAGGGGTCCAGAGGAGAAGAGGTTATACTGTCACGACGCGTCCGTCCTGGAAGTTGTGGACTCGATGGAAGAAACACTAACGGAACCATTCGCTGCGGTCTAGTGTCCGGACTGCCGTGCCACGCCCCCTGAGGCTCAACGTTATCTACGCACCGGACCGCTACGCTGGTGCGTTACAACCCTCTGTTTCCGCTTCGGGTTTACACGCTGAAATTTTCTTCCTTCGCGCTCTTCGTGTGAGTATTTCTCTGCCCTCCAGCTGTTTCCCCGCTGGGTTTCTGTTTCCTGCTTTCCTCCGCTATACCTCCCACTTGTCGCCTGCTTACCTTGTTTGTCTGCATTCCCCGCTCTGCGCTACTCTTCTCTGGGCCATTTACTACCACCTTCGTTTCCCGCTCCTCTTCGTGTGCGGATCCTGCTTCCACTCAGCTGCATTCACTCTCTTCCCGCTACCGCCTTGTTGTGCCTGGATTTCGCTTTGTTTGAATTTGGAAGAGACTTCTGGGAATCGTAGTCTACGCTCTCCTGCATTCCATCCTGCAGCAGTTAACCATCACACCAGGGTTTTTTCCGGCCTACGCCTTTTTCCCTGGAATTAGGGGCGGACTCCCCGAGGGTCCCACTGCCGAGCAATCTGCGAACTGGCAAGGTGGCCTCCAGACGAGTCCGTCCCAAAACCTACAAAGAGAGACAAGAGGGAACTTGGAGAAATAGAAGGACGATATCTACAGAGAGCTCCTCTGAGGAACAAGATACAGGTGAGAAGGAAGAGAGGGAGGATCCTGGTATTTACCTTAACATAGAACCCCCCAAATCTGAGAACAGTAGATGAGAGGGGGACACATGAGGAACCAGCACAAGTACATCTATGCAGGCAGAAGCCACAACACCAGTGGCCTGGAGGCAGGGTGGCTGTAACAGAGGGAGGCCTGTGCTCGACAAAGACAAGGACACCATAAACCTGTGCATGATGATGAAGTGACCCTGAGTGAGCATGATATGGATGACCAAATATCACGAGATGGATAAAAAACTGGAGATGTGGTACAATGACTAGCCTGCCATGGACCCATAGGAGCTTGCAGGGAATGCAATGGTCCATGAATGAACACTCATGTGCACTCTGAGCCTGTGCCATCTGCATGGTCCAAGGGAGGCACCCTGCATCAAGGACAAAGGACTTACCCCACAGCACAGGTATGGCAGGGTTGGAAAGGGAATTGTGCATGTACACAGGAAAGGTGAACAGGCCATTGCAGTAGTCCAACACGGAAACCGCCAGTACCATGGAGACAGTGAGCTGCAGGGTAGTGGAGAGGCAAGGAAGCATGCCCATGAGGAGGAGGAGCAGCTTGCAGGGTGACCTCACATAGCTGTCAGTCATGTGATGACATAGGCTGAGTGTTGGGTGGAACTACACCACAGGCTATATGCAAACATGTCAGTGAGCCTGTACATGGTCAGGAGAGGCTGCCGAGTGACTTGCATGTAAGTAGGGTGCAAGTGTGGTGATGAGGACTGCCCCCGTGTGCAGCATATGTCCTGCATGCAGACTGCATGATGACAAGCATGCATCAGTAAAGCATTGCATGTGTCACACATGTTACTCATTAATACATAGCCTGAACTGGCAGTCAATCACAACACATCACACAAGCAAAACACACATGGGCTGGACACACACGCATCAAGACTCACCGGACGTTGCGTCATAATCCTGCATCTCTTCCGCTCCCTCGATAAGTCCCTGATCGATGAACTCTGCATCGATTTCCCCGTGCGGATTGAGTACATCCTCCTCTGGTGGAGGCCCACTGCCAGTGGCCAGAGTCGGGGAGTAATTAGAGGCCCGCTTTTGTTTTGCACACCGTCGGAGGTCAGTCCAACGCTTGTTGCACTCCTGAGCTGTGCGCCTCTCATATCCCATTGCAGTCACACCATCCGCAATGAACTGCCAGTGGACCTGACGCTGGGCAGGCGTAGAATGTCAACCTGAGCCCACCAGCATATCGCAGTTGTGTGCCGACATGTAGTCCACAAGGAAGTCCAGCTCCTCGTTATTGAAGGGCTTCTTCCTTGCCGTGCCGGAGATCGATGCCGTGCCTGGGGTCCCAGCATCATGCGCAGAAGCACACTTCCTCCTCTTGGCCGGTTGTGCAGACCCTGAGGGGCAAATGCCACTCTGGTCAGTTGGGGCAGTGGCGATGGTGGACTGACCAATGGGAGTATGAATTGGCATGAGGATGGAAGGCCTGGATTGTGTGATTGGCTGCTGGGTGCTGTTGCCAGGATCCAGCAGCACAACTGCCTCAGTGCCAAGGGCTGTGACCGACACAGTCATGGCTGGCAGACTCACTGCCGGTGTGGTGTCGGCTGCATCTGCCCATGCAGCTCCCACCACCTGGCTGCTTGGGGCAGCAATGTCAAAACTACCCCAGGAACATGTGCCTTGGTCATAGTTACTGCCCTGAAAATATGCCTGGGAGTCCTGTGGCAAGGCAGCCTGCGCTGGCTGACCCCGAGCCTGGGTGGTGGTTGCCACAGCTGCACCTGCAGCTTCCATCACCTGGTGGCCTGTGCCAGCAGATGACATTGCCTGTGGGGTCAGAGGTGCGCTGGGGATGACTTCAGCAGCAGCATCTCCCTGAGGCGCTGGGGGTGGTGGCATGGCAGTCCCAGCAAGTTGCTGGGCATCCTGCCCCGGTGGCACACCCTGGTCATGTCCCCCTCCACATCCACCTTGGCCTCCCTAGACTCCCTGGACTCCCTGGCCACCCCGGCCACATGCCCCACCAAGCCCAGCCTTGAGAGGTCACCCAGATTTGCCGCCCTTCCCTTTTGGTGTCCTCCCAACCATAGCACAGATGGTATGTAGCCAATGGGAGGTGCACACAGCAATTGTCCTGGGTAATTGGGGTGAAGGGGGCAAGGTACGTGATGTTAGACGCACCCCTGTGCTCCTGCAAGGCTGTCTGTGACCCCTGGTGATAAAAGACGGGTCATGCAATGCTCAGACACCCCAAAAAAATCATAATAAACGTGCACGCAACCCCCGGTAGCCCACAAGCATGGAATACACCTCCAGCAGTACGCTGTGGCACCCAGGGACACAAAAAATACATACGCGTGGAACACGTGGGCTCCTCTGACCTCGAAAATGGGTGCACGACACACAGGGGCAACCAGAGTGGGAAAATAAGTGTACGCGGCTCACTGTCTGCCTTGCGCGGAAAAGAAAAACACACATGCGTGTGCGCGTAGGCAACTCCCCTGCCAAAAAACAAGAAGTACGAACGTGATGTGAAGTAATTGCATGTAAACCCACAAGAAGAAGAAACACACGCGGTCGGTCTCCACGAAAAGCACGTACAGAGAACTGGTTACCCGTGTCGACCTTTAACCCCTGGCGAAGGCAGCCCATGCTTGTCAGGTCACTTACACGCTTACGCGCTAAGGGCCTTTCCTCGAATTACATGCTCACGTGTTGTTTTTTCATGTGCGGACGAACTCTGCATCAAGCTGGCCACGCCACAACACACGGAAGACCATGCTCCTGTCCAGAAGGCCATTTACCTGCCCCCCAGAGCCTTGTGCCTTGCTATTTGGTGCCTGCACAGAAGCCATTGCCAGGGATCCTGTTCCTGATACGACCACCTGCTGACCCAGAAGACTCCCGACTGGTGTACCATTGCTCCACAGTCCAGCCCCAGGACCCAGTGGCCCACCCACATCTGCCTCAGGGATTGCCATGTCGGACCAAACACCATCCGGGGCCAGTGGCAACCCCACGGCAGACAGGCAGAGGGCTGTCAGCTTCACTGCAAATGAAGTTGGCATCCTGGTGGAGCAAGTCCTGCGGTATTATGATGCCCTCTTCTCAACAATATCGTGCCTCGACAAGGACGGACGGAGGTGGATCTGGTTGGACATTGTGAATGCCATCAACGCGGAGGGGGTGGCATCCCGCGACTACAAGCACGTCCTGAAACACTGGAGGACTTCAGGTCCAGGACCCACGGCAAGGCCCAACACCTCGTTCAAGCTCGTGGAGAAGTGGGGCGCTGGGACCAGTTGCCCAACATCCAGATGCGGGTCCTGGAGCGCACACGCCCAGCGCTTCACTGCCAGGTCCTCGAGTTGCAGACCCGTCTGGAGTCGAGTGGTAAGTGTCCATGTGTACTTGTCCAGCGTAGTGCATGTTGAGGTGTGTCAGGTGTGTGCACCTTGGACGTATGTCAGGCATGCCCCATGTATGGATGTCTGTGTGCAGGGACATGACAGTGAAGCATGTGAGTCCGGTCAAGCTTGTGCAGCGACAATGGTGTGTGTTGCTGTGCATGATGTGCACCTGCATGAGATGACGCACACATGATTGCATGCCTGTGTCTGTACCTGGCTATGTCTGTTGTGTGAACCATGAATGGTGATGTCACCCTCATGGGCGAGCATGTTGTACATGTGCGTGTTACTGAGTGGTGAGTGTGTGACTGGGAAACACCATGGATGCATGACACATGCCCATCTCAATGCATGTATTGACTATTGTGGCCTAGCTGCCCATGATTGTACTGTAATGGGAGGTTGACACAGACAGGTGCATGACTGTGCGGTGGTGTATGTGTATGCGTGCTTGCAAGGACCCGTGTGTTGTGGAAGGTGATGATGGCTGACATAGGACTGTGCCACTCATGTACTTTTGCTTTGTGTCTAGCAGACTTACGTTCAGTACCCTGATGCTAGTGTTCAATGTCTCCCTTTCCACAGTGGCGAGTGAAGAAGAGGGCGGAGACGGCGCTGTGGAGCAGAGCGGCGGGGATGCCTCCACCGGCCGGAGACTCAAGGCCCAGTCACCCTCCAAGGTCATGCCATCTTCCGGGAGCGAAGGGACTGGTCCTGGGTCTGCCACTACGGCTGCAGCTGCCGAGGGGATGCCCAAGAGGCCAAGGTTGAGAGCGAGCTCCTCGGCAGCGGAAGGTGCAGGTGAGCTCCCACAGGGACAGGACAATGTGCAAGACGGTGCGGAGGCATCCAGGTTGGTGGTGGATGAGGAGGAGGAGGAGGCCGCATTAGATCCACACAAGGGGCCTGGTGGGGGTAATTCCACTGGTGCAAATGGTGCAGTCCAGGGGCAGGGGCAGGAGGCAGCGCAGGTTGCCACAGAGGTGCCTGTGCCTGATCCTGTCCCCGAAACTGAGACTGCATCACTGTGCACCGACACGGATGCCTCAGTCCAGGCCCATCCGCAGGTAGAGGATGTGTCCACGTCAACTGACCTTCCTCTACATGCGAACGAGGCAATCCGTGACAGGGTAGAGCCCGTCCTAGTTGGTGTCGCGATGCGCACACGCATGATTCGTGATGTGGGTGATTCCAGGACGGACAATGCACATCATCATGAACAGCTGTGTGCCATCTTGAACTGGCTAGGACGGCTCATTGTCGCAGGGTTCCTCAATGTGCTGGCCGCTCTTCCGTCCCTCTCCTGATCTGCACCCACTATGCGGCAGTCGTCCTCCATGCCGTCTTCTAGCCCAGATGCCACCAGGGCACCCTGTGAACCTGCCACATCCACCGTGGCCAGGCTGGTGGAGATCACATCCCTGCCACAGTCAGGAGTCGGAGGTGCAGCAGAGGTGGTCACCCAAGAAACAGGATCCCTGGCAATTGAGGATGTGCAGGCAACTTCCAGCAGGGCACGTCCACGACAGGCCTGGGGGTCGTCAGCGTCCCGGAGCCAGTCGTGGTGGCAGAGGCAGATGACATCAAGGCAGCAGCCCCAGGCTCGATGTAGGAGGTGTCCGGCCTCGGAGCATACAACATCAATGGGGCAGCCATCGGCTGAAGGGCAGGAGGACCCTGGACTATGTGTGTCTTCCGTGTGGCAGCGGATGGGCCAGCAAATGGATGTAGAGTAGCGGCACGCAGAGATTACACGGCCCACCATGGTCAGGGCGATGAACTCCATGGGGCGGGCATTGAGGCTGGCACAGTTTCTATAGGAGACTCGCAGGGAGTTGGTGCAGAGCATGTCGGCATCCCTGCGAGCCCTCAAGGACAGAGCCCAGCCCCGCCTCCAGGCCATAGACTCTGAGTTCGATGATGCCCTGGCCAAGACTCTTGGGGAGAAAGGTGAGCCGTAGCACTAGCCCGCCGCTATTGTATATATTTTTTATTTTGCAGTCGATGGACATTGCTCTACTTTGTGTACATAGTTGTATTTTTGTAGGATTTTCACTAGGTTTCATTTGGTTTTGGGATCATGGACCCTAAGATGTTTCATTGTAAATAGTTCTTGAACTGTGGACTTTATTCTTTTAAGTTTTTGACACTAATGATGGAATGTTTTTTTTTTATCTACCCTTTGGATTGTGAATTTTGTTTTCTGGACATGGACGACTGGGAGGTTTTCTTTTTGTTTTAATCACATATTTTTTCTTAATTTGCATTTCAGTTCAGTTCACGTTAATTTATTTTTCCTTGTCATGGTTGTTTTTCATTTGGGGGATTTCTGTTTTTTAATACATTTTCATCGGTTCATATGTTTGTGTTGTCTGCTCTCATTAGTTTGGTGTATGTGTCAGTCGTCATTGCCTCACTCATGTGTTGCTGCAGTTTGGCCATGTTGGGCATGTCTTTGGGTGCATGCATGTATGCTTTTGTGAATGACATGCCATGGGTCCTGTACTGGGAAGTGACGCCAGTGGATGGGTGTGGAGTTGCACTGTGGGGGGGCAGCGTGGGGTGGCATTTGTGTGGACATTTGCTACATGCATGTATGTTGTGACAATGTGTTGCTTGGGTGGACATGAGTCGGGCCTGTTGGCAGGTCCCCGTCACTCGTGGGGGGACATGAGTTGGGGCCTGCTGGCAGGTGGCCATTACTGGTGGGGGGGACATGAGTTGGGGGCTGCTGGCAGGTGCCCGTCACTGGTGGGGGGACATGAGTTGGGGCCTGCTGGCAGTTGGCCATCACTGGTGGGGGTAAATGAGTCAGGGCCTACTGGTGGGTTCCCGTAACTGGTGGGGGGGACATGAGTTGGGGGCTGCTGGCAGGTGGCCATTACTGGTGGGGGGGACATGAGTTGGGGGCTGCTGGCAGGTGCCCGTCACTGGTGGGGGGGGCATGTGTTGGGGCCTGCTGGCAGTTGGCCATCACTGGTGGGGGTACATGAGTCAGGGCCTACTGGTGGGTTCCCGTAACTGGTGGGGGGGACATGAGTTGGGGGCTGCTGGCAGGTGGCCATTACTGGTGGGGGGGACATGAGTTGGGGGCTGCTGGCAGGTGCCCGTCACTGGTGGGGGGGGCATGTGTTGGGGCCTGCTGGCAGTTGGCCATCACTGGTGGGGGTACATGAGTCAGGGCCTACTGGTGGGTTCCCGTAACTGGTGGGGGGACATGAGTCTGGGCCTGCTGGCAGGTGCCCGTCACTGGTGGGGGGGGGACATGAGTTGGGGCCTGCTGGCAAGTTCCCGTAACTGGTGGGGGGACATGAGTCTGGGCCTGCTGGCAGGTGCCCGTCACTGGTGGGGGGGACATGAGTTGGGGCCTGCTGGCAGGTGCCCGTCACTGGTAGGGAGACATGAGGTGGGACTCGCAGGTGCATGGTGCAAGGGGGTCCCCTGTGGTGTGGGCTGTCTGCGGGCATGGTCAGGGTTGTAGGGGGGTCCCCTGTGGTATGGGCTGCCTGCGGGGCATGGTCAGGGGTGATGGGCTGTCCCCTGTGGTGTGGGCTGCCTGCGGGGCATGGTCAGGGGTGTAGGGGGGGGTCCCCTGTGGTGTGGACTGCCTGCGGGGAATGGACAGGGTTGTAGGGGTGTCCCCTGTGGTGTGGGCTGCCTGCGGGGCATGGTCAGGGGTGATGGGCTGTCTTCAGGGACAGGGTTGTAGGGGGATCCCTTGTGGTGTGGGTGATCACGTGAAAAGCGCACTTGCGCACCCCGGATTACATGTACCCCGCTCGCGCCAGCCTAATCACGTGAAAAGGGCACTTGTGTACCCCGGAATACACATACCCTGCTCGCACCAGCAAAATCGCGTGAAAAGTGCACTCGAGTACCCCCAGATTCGTGCGATCGCGTGGTGAGGAGCCACATGCATTCCCTGCAGGCAGCCCACACCACAATGGACCCCCCTACAACCCTGTCCATGCCCCGCAGACAGCCGATCACCCCTGACCATGCCCCGCAGGCAGCCCACACTACAGGGGACCCCCCTACAACCCTGTCCATGCCCCGCAGGCAGCCCACACCGCAGGGGACAGCCCATCACCCCTGACCATGCCCCGCAGGCAGCCCACACCACAGGGGACAGCCCATCACACCTGACCATGCCCCGCAGGCATCCCACACCACAGGGGACCCCCTACAACCCTGTCCATGCCCGCAGACAGCCCACACCACAGGGGACCCCCCTGCAACCCTGACCATGCCCCGCAGACAGCCCATCACCCCTGACCATGCCCCGCAGGCAGCCCATCACCTGTCACCATGCCCCACAGGCAGCCCACACCACAGGGGACACTCCATCACCCCTGACCATGCCCCGCAGGCAGCCCACACCACAGGGGACAGCCCATCACCCCTGACCATGCCCCGTAGGCAGCCCACACCACGGGGGACAGCCCATCACCCCTGACCATGCCCCGCAGGCAGCCCACACCAGAGGGACCCCCTACAACCATGTCCATGCCCCGCAGACAGCCCATCACCCCTGACCATGCCCCACAGGCAGCCCACACCACAGGGGACCCCCCTACAGCCCTGTCCATGCCCCACAGACAGCCCATCACCCCTGGCCATGCCCCGCAGGCAGCTCACACCACAGAGGACACCCCATCACCCCTGACCATGCCCTGCAGACAGCCCACACCACAGGGGACCCCCCTACAGCCCTTTCCATGCCCTGCATAAAGCCCATCACCCCTGACCATGCCCCGCAGACAGCCCATCACCCCTGACCATGCCCCACAGGCAGCCCACACCACAGAGGACAGCCCAGCACCCCTGACCATGCCCCGCAGGCAGCCCACACCTCAGGGGATCCCCACACAATCCTGTCCATGTCCCGCAGACAGCCCACACCACAGGGGACCCCCCCTACAACCTTGTCCATGCCCCGCAGACAGCCCATCACCCCTGACCATGCCCCACAGGCAGCCCACACTACAGGGGACAACGCATCACCCATGACCATGCCCCGCAGGCAGCCCACACCACAGGGGATCCCCCATCACCCCTGTCCATGCCCCGCAGACAGCCCATCACCCCTGTCCATGCCCCGCAAACAGCCCATCTCCACTGACCATGCCCCGCAGACACCCCACACCACAGGGGACCCCCCCCTACAACCCTGTCCATGCCCTGCAGACAGCCCATCACCCCTGACCATGCCCCGCAGGCAGCTCACACCACAGGGGACACCCCATCACCCCTGTCCATGCCCCGCAGACAGCCCATCACTCCTGACCATGCCCCGCAAGCAGCCCACACCACAGAGGACCCCTCTACAACCCTGTACATGCCTCGCAGGCAGCCCACACCACATGGGACAGCCCATCACCCTTGACAATACCCCGCAGGCAGCCCAGACCACAGGGGACCCCCCTACAACCCTGTCCATGCCCTGCAGACAGCCCATCACCCCTGACCATGCCCCACAAGCAGCCCACACCACAGGGGACCCCCCTACACCCCTGTCCATGCCCCACAGGCAGCCCACACCACAGGGGGGGACTTTTTCCACACGATTTGCCTGGCGCAGGTGAGGTACGCTTATTGCAGGGGGTGCATGGGGAGATTTTCACATGACTTGGCTGCCTCCTGTGCACAGTACGCGTATTCGCAGGGCTACGGTAGGCCTTTTCCATGCGATTTTGTAGGCGTGAGCGGGGTATGCATATTGAAGGGGGTGCGCAGGGAGATTGTCACGCGTTTTGCCTGCTGCGAGTGGGGTATGCATATTCAAGGGGGTGCGCAAGTAGATTTTCACGTGTTTTGGCTGCTGTGAGCGGGGTACACGTAGTTTTTCACGCAATTACAGTCTAGGGGGCCTGTGAGCAGGTCCAGGGTTAGCGCGTCCCTTTGTGCCGTTTTGGGGATTTCTATGGCGCTTTCTGGCGCAAGGGGCATTCTTGGGGGCGTAACTGGCGCTGCTGGATGTTTGCTGTGCCACGGCTGCTAATGGCTTGGGAAATCCATGAATATGCGGTGCACCGGAATGCTGTTGGCGCACGCGGTCTGCGAACGCTGGCGCACGCTCCTTCTCTGTGCTGGCTGCGTGCGCTACTTCTGCGCTGAATTCTATGAATTAGCCCCTTTACGCATTGGTTTTACCTCATGCTATATTTTGATTCATTTGTATGGTGGAGAGCAGAGGCAGATCATACGTTATAATTCCTATCTGTTATACAATAACCCCCGCTGGCGCCAATGCTGTTAATTCCTATATAATGTACTTTTACGCCAGCAAAAAAAGGCAGATTCCATTGTAATCGCTGCCTGCCGTACACCACCTTTTTACACTCCAGTTTTGCACTATGTCATGCAAAAGTGGGAAATTGCAGTGAGGGGACCTGCCTCTGCAAAAGTGTACAGGTAGCAGGTCCCTCTGGGTCATTTACACAGGACTCCATTGCAGTAATCATCATAGAAAATCAACAGCAAAGCAACTTACACTGGCCCATTCACAAACAAATAAGACCATATATGTATACACCTGTGCATGTGGAAAATAATATGTGCAACTCCCAATAAAATCATTGGTGGAGAATGTATGTATCGATTAAACGTTCAAACCTACAAACATTGGGAATGCTAATGTTGAGGTTTAATACATTATTACACTCTAAACATAGCATTAAAATAAACCAATATTGTTGGAACCTTAACTCACCCTCCCAAATAACCAGTAAAAGTAGCAACATCAGCACATATAAAAATCTTTACAAAAAACCCAACCTGCAAAGGAGGAAGCATTGCAAGCATGGGCGGATTGCAACATTGGGCATTTAAAGAGGAATAATACACATTCTAAATGAAATCACCTCAAAACACTTTTGCATACTAACATTAGTACATGCAGGAAACACACGTTTGCGACCGTTCTCATACTGCGTTTCACACTGAACAACAATTATGTTATGTCATTTTTATGCTGCGTGAGTCACGCCGTAGTGTATAGTACAAACAAGAACACATACAACAGCGATGTATAAACAAAAGAAAACATGCTATTAAGACACATTAACAGATTAAAAGCAATCCAACACAATAGTGTGTGTTAAGGTTTCAGTGATGCTTTTCATTAATTTATGTTGTTTAGTGAATCATTAAACCTTAAGGTTGACATTTCCGAACTTAATCAGATTTTTAACTATTTATAGATACTAACCTTCACTTAAAAAAAGAAAATAACATCAGATATCAGTATATATAGCTACGTCTCCTTAGTCGCAAATCATGGTGCCATGTATAATTTAATGTTGTTGCCCCACTCTTATTGGTTGTTCTGACATCGTAACGTGCCATTGCTGAGGTTTGCCATTGGCCAGAGGCCCACAATATGTAAAACAAAACCCGGTTGTCATCCTCGGCAGTGGGTGGACCGTCTGTGATTTCTCTGGGCCTAATTAGACCCATGGCTTTTAACGTGGTAGGGGCATTGTGTAGAGATCTGGAAATTAATTGGTCTGTTGACTTTAAGACAGCAATGGGGGATCCCGACTTGACATTTCGGTAATCTTTCCACCTCCTCTGGTGGCTTTCCTCGACCAGCGGGAAAGCAGCTGCGAAGGCTCTTCCAGTGACTGCAGATCATGATGCAGAGGAGAGTTCTGCGTCTGGCCCCCCATGACTCTCCTGCGTCACTCTGACCGGAAATGGCAAGCATCGGCAGCCAGCCTATGTAAGGCTTAGCTGGGCACTCTCAGAATACTTACTGATTGAACTGCATCATGGTCAGTGAATCTATTTCTCAGCCCACCTAAATTGGCCACTGTCCATAGCAATGTAAAGGTACCTGTTCTTTGGGGGTAAGAGACCACGTCTCGGAATCCCGCAAAAACCTGCATTGGCTACCAATAGAAGCAAGAATTGAGTTTCGCTTGTTGTCTATAACACAAGTGTTTGGTAGAGATTAACCCATAGTATCTGAGCGAAACTCTAGAACGGAACCCAGGGCAGAGAAAATTAATGTCTAATGACCAGAACCGTTTGACGGTCCCTAATTCTAAACTTGCATTGGTCAGAAACAGTGCCTTTTTTGCAGCTGTGCCAAGGGCCTGGAACTCTATTACACCAGATTTACGTGAAGTAGCTTCACATGAGTAATTCAGGAAAATGTAAAAACCTTTTTGTTTAGATGAGTCTCTGGACCCCCATGTAGCCCTGTGATTTTTCTTCAATCCGTCTTTTTCTACCTTGCACAGACTGTCTTTGTCCTTAGCATTTGCACTGTTTTTTATTTCCCCCTCCCATGCGCCTTGAAGCCTCCGGCACGGTACTGTGCGCATTATACATTTATTAACATAACAAGGCCGCAATACAAGACCACTTACATTACATTATCTGTGGGAATTAAAGTCTCGTGCTTTGATGTAGCTCAGAGCATCCCTGTATCTTTACACTTTTGAACCTGGTGAATCGCCCCGTTAGTCAATTTTCCACCTCTCATGCTCTGATTCAGACCCTGAAAACATGCCACCTCATGATATATGCCCCAGAAGGGTCCGGGATGCACCAGGTACCCATTTTTGGTTAGTAATCTCACCCCGGTGTGAGAAACGGACTGTTCTACTCTGGGGTGATGCTACTGGCTCCTCTCTGATAGATCCAGATAAACCCAGTAGACAGAGGTTCACCCCCATGAAGCACTGCATGAAGATAACGATGTAGCCCTATATGTGGAAGTGGCTCGGGAAGCTATTCTGCCTGTGGCAGACCGAGATGTGTTTGTGTTTTGTCACAGCTTGGCTTACTTGATGAGATGTGCATGCCTCCTCACGCGAAGAGGCCCTGTAGAAAAAGTCTATACATATTCAATGATATTGCTGGCCACCATTCTGCATCTTTGAAAGCATGTCCACCTCTGATTGGGGCCTCAACTCCCCTTAAGTACTGGAGGCTTGGCTGGTTCTTTGAAGAACACCTGGGATCAAGGTGCGGTTGAGTTGAAATGCCGAAGACGGAGCAGGTGGTGAGTCCCAGGATTCTGACAGTAAAACTCTGATGGAACCTCGGGACATGATTTACACTTCAAAGTTAATACTACCTTCCGGTGCTATCCTCCTCCACATCCTCAGCAGGGTAGCCAAGAAACCCTAACTCGACCGCCGGATCACACATCTGCCTGGCAGACTTGTGCCTAGCAGACCAACCCCTAGAGGAGACAGGGCTATCCAACAACTGAGCCCCCTGCCTTACTAAGCTGGAGACTAGCTGCAGCATGTGTAGGAAGATGCTGAGACTCTGATACCAAGCTGGTACCAGAGTCCCTTATTACTGTGTGCCGACAAAGAGATCTTGAACCCTCAACTCTTAAATACGCCGTGGTAAAGGGGCCCTGTGCAGCTGTATTAGGTGCTCTGTTCATGCGGGTTGCAGCCTGAACGATTCCCTCCCACGTTGTATTGCTGAGAGGTGACCTTAGTGTGGCATGAAGAACTATACTCAAGACAGTGTTTACTTCACATCTAGGACCAAATGTAACATGTTTACCTTAGTCGTCGTATGCATGCCTCTACCTTGCCAACACCATTCATCCCTCACGTGTCTTACTCTTGGATTATGCCGCCTTCTGAGTTGGCTTGGGACCCTCAGAATTCGCATTCGGAAATGTACCTGTAGTACCATCAATACAAAAGCCGTATTTTAAGCCTACATATCTGCCATCTACCCACCACTATATATTTTTGTATTTGCATTTATAAAGCACTCACACAACCCAGGGGCATCGAGGCGCTGTTACAGGAATATGTCTTGGTTGCATCACACGGGTGGGCGATCGGTTAGATTGGCTCGCATACATGTATTATGTACAATATTCAGGAGATTACAATCGCCCTTCATTGGTTAGATAAGTGTGAGTGGTTCTCTCATTACAATGTGCAGCCTTGGATATTTTGTTCACGCCCTTATAGGGGGCTGCAGGGTTACTTTAGATCTGCTGTTATACAGAGTCAATTTTAGATAAACAGTCTGGTTTTGATGGCCTTGCGGAAGGCGAGATGAGAAGGTTCACTTCTGATGGAGTGGGGCAGGGAATTCCAGTGTCTCGAGGCAGCGAATCGGAAGCTAGCGACACCACTACTTCATGTCTATCTTAGACCCCTCCACACCTGCCATGAAATCTCAGTGTGCATATTATCGGAACACAGTGTTGTGGCCTGAATGGATGACAGGACGCAGTAGGGTTTCTGACAGTCTTTATTGACTGAGAACAAGGGAGAATGTCTTAATGTGGACTGGTGGCGCAGGGCGCTTACTCACTGTTAAACTGACCAGGTCCTGTGCTTCCCCAGTTACTTCACTGTGGAAGGGTTGTGCTCACCGGTGGCACGCCGTAAACTCATAGGGCCCCCATGAAGCCTCCATTGGCTGTGGTGTTATGCCCTATGAGCTGTAGAGATAGTTCTGGAGTTGATTCTCCTTTTTGTGTAATCAGGAGCAGCGCTCCTGTACGACCGCTCTAGCTGGCAGGGCGCCAACTGTGAAGCGGGAACGTTTTCCCGCGGAGCGTGGGCTCGCGAGATCCCGTGTATCGAGATCTCGCGAGAACACGCTCCCGCGATCACGTGATGTCCCCACACACCTCCTCTGCTGGAAAAAGGAATGGGAGGTCACTCCATGATGAAGTCCGCATATTTCCCGGGCTTCCTTCTCTCTCTCTGGGGCCTGCCAGGATCCGGGTATGTAGCGGGATCGATGAAGTGTCCTTGGGAGGGTGCTGGTGAATCGGGATCTCTTTGTCCAGCTCCTTGCTGTGATCCCCTGGGTGTGGTTGGGAAAAGGGAGCTTGTGAAGTCGTTGCAATGTTGCGGCTCTATGATGTCTCCACTCGGGAGATGATGGTTCTCGTATGGCTCTTGGCAGACCTGATCTCCTCCAGTGTCTCCAGGGGAGTGTACAGTATCATCTTTCCTGCGGTACATGGCTACCCTCTCTAGATTCCATCTCCTGCCATCGCTGGTGCGGATGTGGTTTGTCCCTCTCTCCATGACTTCTATGGGACTGCTGTATCTGGAACCTGTGATGGTGTCCTTGTGGGGAAGTCGTATCTTCACCAGATCCCCTTTGTTGACTTGTGTGTGTTGAGCGGCTCGGCGCAAGTCCCCCTGTGCTTTCATTGCTTCTTTGTTGCGCTGCATACGGCACGTTACGTCAGCCATGTCGACGTCTTCGTCGGCCCTCACTTGCTGAAGCCATGGTGGTACCAGTGAGGATGCCGCCCTTCTCCCCCTCAGCAGATGGAACGGAGAAACACTTGTGACGGCGCTGGGGGTGAGACGGTGAGCCGCTACGGCTTCTTTGACCGTCTTGTATGGGTCTAGGCCCGAGGCGTGGGCCAGTTGCAGCGCCCCTTTGATGAAGCGGTTGGCCCGCTCGACTAGGCCATTTGCCTGTGGGTGGTATAGACTTGCTTTCCGCTGTTTGATGTTGTTAAGCTTGAGAAATTTTTCCATTTCCCTGGATACTAGTTGGACTCCGTTGTCCGTGACGAGTTCTTCGGGCAGGCCCTCCCTCTGAAATATGGCGGTGAGAGTTTCAATGACAGTTCCCGTAGTGATGTCCGGGGTGAAGTCAGCTTCCACCCATTTGGAAAAGTAGTCGACCAAGACTATCCCGTATCTGTGCTCAGGGGGCATGTTGTCCAGCGGCCCTATGAAATCCAGCCCCAGTTTTCGCCACACCCCTTTGGGGACTTCGGTGGGCAGCATGGGGGCTTGCCTCACGGCTAGGCGCTTGTCGCTGTTGGAGCATTCGTGGCACCTATCGACCATCTGCCGAACGTCCTGGTCCATACCTGGCCACCAGTATGCGTCGCGTATCCTTCTGGTCATGTTGCACCCTAAGTGGCCCGAGTGTGCTCTGCACAGTATGACTTTACGGATTCCGCTGGGTGGGATGATTTGATCACCTCTGAGAATGAGACCGTTCATGGCGGTAATTTCCTCATTCACCTTCCAGTAGGGACGAAGGCCTTAAGGGATCGCTCTCTCGTTGGGCCATCCATTTCGAACCCAGGTGCTTACGTGCCTTAGAGCGAAGTCCTGCTCGAACTCTTCTTGCCAGTGGCGCTCGCTCATTTCCATGTACTCGACGTTCCTCAGGTCGCCGATAGACGCAACGACACATTCGTCTTCCAGGAATGTGGTGCCGGGGGCGCTTTGGTTGAGGAGCCTGGACATGCAGTCCGCTTGTGCGTTTTTCCAGCCCGCAATGTGTTGTATCTCGTAGGTATACTCTTGGAGCTTCGCGGCGATCCTGGCCAGTCTGGGGGTGGCCGTCCTGGTGCCGCCCGGGCTCAGCATGTGGATTAGCGGCTTGTGATCGGTGATCAACTTGAATCTTGTCCCCCATACGTATGATCTGAAGTAGTCGACGGCCCAAGCGCATGCCAACATCTCTTTCTCTACCGTAGAGTAATTCTTCTCGGATGAGGATAATGCCTTGGATGCAAACGCCACAATGTTCTCTGTGTCGCCCTTTTTCTGGGTCAAGGTGGCCCCTAGGCCGTATGCGCTGGCGTCAGTGGTGATGTAGGTGTCCCATTCAGGGTTGTATGGTTTAAGACACGGCGCGTGTAGAATCCTATTCTTGATTTCGCCGAAAGCCTCATCTTGTTCTGGGCCCCAAGAGTACGCTGCCCCCTTCTTCAGAAGCTCCCTCATGGGAGACGTGGTCTCAGAGAACCTGGGGACGAATTTGGCATAGTACTCAGCTAGGCCTAAGAATGAGCGCAGTTCCTCTTTAGACATCGGCGCCGGCGCCTCAGTAATGGCCTCCATGAGGTTCCTTTTGGGGCTCACCCCATCACTCGAGATGCAGTACCCAAGATACTCTACTTTGTTCACCCTGAAGACACACTTTTTATGGCGTAGGTGAATGCCTTCCTCCTGAAGTCTGCTTAGGACTGACTTGAGCGCCTTGTCATGGGTCTCGCTGTCCTTGGCGTATACCAGAATGTCATCTTGGAAGAATGAGACATTGGTGAGGCCTTTCAATAGGGAGTTCATCATCCTCTGGAATGCGGATGCTGCGGACGATAACCCGAAAGGCATGCGGGTGTATTGGAAGGTGCCGAAAGGAGTGATGAACGCCGTCAGGGGGCGGGAGGACTTGTGTAGGGGAATCTGGTGATAGGCATCACGCATGTCCAGCTTCGAGAAAATGGCCGCCTCTTTCATCATGAGGACGATCTCGTTGATGCTGGGGAGCGGGAAGCTATCCGTGATCACCTCCAAGTTCAGGCTTCTCAGGTCGATGCAGATCCTGAGGTCGTTGCTGGCCTTCTTCTTAACTAGTACCACCGGACTCAGCCATTGCGAGGATTCCACGGTTTCAATGGTTCCTTCCTCGACCATCTTCCTCAGGTGAGCGTCCAAAGCTGGTCTTGCGGTGGCAGGTACCGCCCTTACTTTGTGCTTGACTGGGGTGGCGTTGGGTTTTAGTCGAATTTTGTGTACGAAGTTTCTCACTTTTCCCGGTCTCTCGGAGAACAGGTTTGGAAAGATCTCCTTATAGTTTTGCGCTGCTCCTGACGAGATCATGAGCACCTGTTCCGGAGTGCTGGGATCTAGTTTCATGCTGAGTTTGTGTTGGTCATCCCACCCCAGCACGGCTGGACCTTTGGGGGAAAAATACACCTTGGTGGTGGTAGACCTCCCCTTGAAATCGATGCGGGCCTTGATGTAGCCCAACAGGTCGACCGTTGCCCCTCCAAACACGGTGGGTTTTTGCCTGGTGGATCTAATCTCCACTCTTTCTTGTCCCATCATCTCCTTGTACGTGTCGATGGGCAGAATGGTGAGGTCGGATCCCGAATCAGCCATGACGCGCATTTCCATTCCGTCCACTTTAATGGTGCAGTGGGGCTTTTCTCTCCTGGCATGGGGGGCATTGACCATGACAACCATGGGTCTGTCCAGCAGTTCATCCTCATCAGTGGAGGTGCAGTCACCGTCGACACGGGACACGGTTTTCTCCCGCCACATGCATGCTGGAGCCACGTGGCCAATGCGTCCGCACTTGGAGCATTCTTTATTCCTGGCGGGACAGTCGCGGTCGTTCGCCATGTGCTTGAGACTGGCGCATCTGTAGCATTTCAGTGCCTCCTTTTTCCTGGGACTTTTGTCCTTGGGGCCGTCGCGTGATTGCTTGTCTCTGCGACCTCTCCATTGTAGCGCCGCCATTTCGGGCACAGGCAGGTGACTTCCCGCCTCCTTGCGTCTGCTGGAGGTTTCTTCCTCCGCCCTGGCAATCTGGATGGCTTTATCGAGGGTGACCTCCTTCTCCTGGATGAATTTGTCCTGCACTTTCCTTGAGTTGGTGTGGACGACGAGCATGTTGCAGATGACCTGTTCTGCATTTTCTCCGAAGGCGCACAGAGAAGCAAGTTCCCTCATCCTGGTGATGTAGTCATCCACGGTTTCGCTCCCTTCCTGTTTGCGAGTGTAGAATCTCAACCTATGCAGTACAATATTCTCCTTATTAGTGAACCTCTTCATGATGCGACGCGTGGCTTCTTTGTACACGTCATCGGCGTCTTCGTCGGCCGCCGGTATTTCTTTAAGGCCTGCAAAGATACGCTGACCTTCAACCCCTAGCGCATTCAACAGCATCACAGGCTCTTCTGTGTCCCTTCTCTCTAGCAGCCGCCATACTCATTGAAGCATAAGCCATACCTAACGCCCTTCCTGCAACTGAAACCTCTATCGCCACTCTCCATTTCTCTTACTCGTGCTATTCTTCAGCAGCAGGCAGTGGTTTGGTTACCCCAGATGTGAGCACAATCCGTCTCGGTCAAGGATCTATGCTTTGAAATGACTACAGTGGTGGTTCGGTGCTGCACAAAAGCATAGAAATATAATATAATATAACAAGGTAAAACAAAGAGGTAAGAGACTGAGGGCCGATTCTCAACCTGGTCTTAAGTACCGAAAAGTTTGTTACCTTTTCGGTACTTAAGACCTATTCTGAAGCTGGCTCATTCTTCCGGAGTCTGTAGGAATGCGCCACTTTTGGAATATATGTGGCGGTTGCTAGGATGGTGTGCAAACCAACCTAGCAACCGCCACATTCGTTACCTGACTTTTTAGAAGGGCAGTCTTGTGGCACTCCTCCAGTTTTATATGTGCGCTAAAATCGTGCACATATACGATACCCTTTTGGTGCCGTTATACTGGAGGAGTGCCACAATAAGCATTGTTGGGTGTGTATGAAAGTGTTCAAATACACCTTTATGCTGTATATGAAAACTTTTATATACATCAAAGCAAGCAGCTTCAACGTTGCATTGTGCAACGTTGAAGCGGCTTACTTTTGTGTATAGTATACACCTTTGTACTCGGCAGCATTTTTGTAAAATCATGAATATGTTTTTATTTTACAAAAATGTTGCCGAGATTTCAGGTTTGTGTCCGTTATAATTAAAACAGGCACAATCCTGAAGGTGCACTGTCGTGCACTACTCAGACGCACAGGCCCATTTGAGAATACTAGTGGAGCCTGGCCGTCCTCATTTGGGGCAGTGAATTGTGCTCTTTATCACGTTCACTGCTGCAAGTTACGAATCTGGCCCTGAAAATCCAACCGAAGTTGTAATATTATTTGTTTATTGGACTTTTGATTTAATCATTTGTTCTTAATTTTGTTCCTTGGGGATTTTTCACATTTGGATAATATTGCTACTTTTTTAATAACCTCCATTTTGTTTTACAATGCAGATTGTTTTGGAAGCGTTCCATGTTCATTTATCGACAGTAATAATTTGTTTTCGATATTTTTTTTTTCCTTCCTTTTTTTGTTTCTCAGAAAAACCCATTGAATTTTCTTTGGGGGCCTCCCCCAACCTCCTCCCCAGGCCTGTTTCTTGGCCGGGGCGAGGCGGGCAGCTGCCCGGGGTGCAATAGCCCCGGGGGTGCAATTGCCCCGGTCCCTGGAGGTGATCAAATTCCCCAGTTTGTGGGGTGCGCCTTTCTGTGGGAGAAGTTCAGAGGGTCACGTGCTGGCGCTGCCCTGACATTACATGAGTCAGAAGCTCACTCTGACCACTTTCGCGCGCGGGGGGGGGGGGGTAGGGAGGGGGGATTGGCAGCATAAGCACAACAATGGAAACACTTCAGGTCCCCCTGCAGTTAAGAGAAGCTCCCCCCCCCCCCATCACAATGCCTGCAGGAAACTGCTAATAGTGGGCCATTAATCACTGAATGGTATCTTGCTGGCATTGTGATGGGAAGGAGGGGAGGTGCAGTGGGCTGTGGGGAGTGGGCATGCCTTGCAGGGACGTACCGTGGGCCCAGACACGGTACAAACGTAGACCGTTTCGGCCCATGGTGCGTCCCTGCAAGCCAAGAAAATGGCCAAAATAATAGTTTAAAGCGGCGCTATTTCTTTCATGCTGCTTCTTTGCCAAACTCTAGATTATTTACACTTTAAACCACTTCCATGGCACTGGTGACCTTCGTTATGCTGATAATAGTTTTGACCAGTGTTAATCAGTAAATATTCTTTAAGCCACGACCCAGTTTATTTATGTATGAAATGTTTGTCGGGTGCATGGACACGGATAATTTATTTATTTATGCAATGTTTGTCGGATACTTGCATCCGGCCAACATTGCATAAATAAAATACAGGTACCCGACAAACATTGCATGAATAAATAAATAATACTGGTCCATGTATCCTTATAACAAGTCACACTTTACTGTATCAAAGCATACACTTGATTCCCATTCAAAGAATTTTAAAGTCATTATTTATTGGGTTCAGGTTTCCTTGTCATTGCCCTTTTGACTTAGGTTGCCTCCAAACCCCCTTCAGCATCTTGTGTTCTTTGTTGGTTGTATATATTGCATCCTGTGCCATATTCATGGTCTCTTGGTGTGCCCAGTCCTCATTATCAGCAGTCTAAGTGGGACTGGGGCATGCAATTGTCTTGGGCACCAATGAAAAAGTGGCCCACTGTTGCAAATGGCAATTCACTCTTTGCGTGACGGACTGTTTGACTTTGGGTAGGAATTGCTGAATGCTGTAGTTTGGGAGTGGCGCGCGGGGTGTGGGGGGAGTGGCGCGCGGGGTGTGGGGGGAGTGGCGCGCGGGGTGTGGGGGGAGTGGCGCGCGGGGTGTGGGGGGAGTGGCGGCCGGGATGGGGTGTGGGGGGGGGGGTGCATTCCTAGTGTTTCGCCCTGGGCACCAAATGGACTAGAAACTGCCCTGCTCCTCCCTCCCCTATTATGTTAACACTATTCCCGACCCCTGCCACCACGCATGCACACCCTCTGCCCCTATTTTGTTCAATTTTCTTTATCAAGAAAACAAATTTAGGCAAAAAACCCATTAAAAAATGACTGTTGATAAATGAAAGTCGTCCCTTTGGAAGATCTGCTTCAGCACGCTCACATTCCCAGAGATGAGGATCCCTGTGCAAGGAACAGGGTCTGCCTAGCTTCTCTAAATGGATGAAGGAAACATGGCAGAAGAGTCTGCAGGCTTGGACAGAAGAAAGAGCCACCATCCAGGAGACCCCCGACTACATGCCCAGTGACTTTCTCGAGGTGGAGCAATGAAGATGTCGAAAGCTATGCCTCTTCTCACATCGCCGCTCGTGTCACCTTACCCGGGGAGAGAAGGCGACGTATACTATCGAGGTCTATTCGTTCGGGAATCCTCTCCCCCAAAAGTGGCAATTTCCTGCCCTCGTAGCTGAATTTCAGGAAACTCTTAATAATATACCTATTTGAATTGGCCTAACACTGAAAGTTACATTCTAAGAGGTTAGTGATTGAAGTAGAATAGGTGAGGATTTTCTGTGTCAGATGGCACTCTAACTTTCCGCGACATACAATGTTGTAAGAACCGCAATCGTATTTTCAGGGCTACGATCTCACGGTGAAATGCAGCACTTGCTTAAAGCTTTCAAATAAGTAAATAAATGGTCCAAATAATTAATAGCACTGGAATAGAGTAGCTGTAATCGTTTTTATAATAATTATGAAAACATTAAAAAAAAAAAATAATCTTACTCCTGAAACCCACTCAACCAACCACGGTTAAGTGTTTCTTCTTTTTAATTTTAAACACAATGGGCAATGTAATACAGTAAAACAGTCCCGTCTTTACCAGAGCTGGCGATTAAAAGTCCCTGTAGCGTTCAGACTCAGTGGAGGCTAGTGCTGCAGGGAGCTGGCTAGGTACCGTAGGCAGATGGGAGAGGTCCTGGTTGATCCCGGTTGGTTATATAGAATCTGTTGACCTAAGAACGCCTTGAGTACTACTGTGAAAACATAAACAAATGGACATAATGTCAGTTTGAGTCAGACAGGGCGTGTTGAGGCCCCACAGTCACTATCAGGGCTGTGACCAGGTGGCCTTCTAAGCACTCAGGAATGATATCAGAAAACGATAATAGGATCTATCTAGATTTAGAGAACTAGGGTAGGACTTTGGGGGTGTACACAACAGATTCTTAGGTACATATTCATTTTGTAGGTGGGGAAAAGTATGTGAAAAGTGTTCTCAGCCATGGAAGGGAGCATGTCAAAGTAATCTTAGTCACTCATTCTTATGGGCATAGAAGGGACCCGCCCAAACATTCTTAGGTGCATGTCACTTTTGTAGGTGGGACGAGAGCATTCCAAAGTATTCTTAGTCACAAGTATTTTACAGACAGAGGAGAACATGCAAAAGCATTCTTAAACACATAATTTGTGTTGGTGGGGAGGGAGTACACCAAAGCATTATTAGTCATACATGACTTTGTTAGACGGAAGAGAAAACACCAAATCATTCTGTGTCAACTATTGCTCTACATTTGGGGGAGATCATGACAAAGCATTCTTAGGCACTTTCAATTTTGTATGTGGGAAGAGAGAATTACAAATCATTCTTAGTCACGTGTTTATTTTATGGGCGGAGGAGAGAGCATGCCAAATCATTGTTAGTCACACCTTCATTTTTAGGAGAGCATGATAAGACATTCTTAGGTGCATATATATTTTGTAGGTGGAAAGAGCACATGCCAAAGCATTCTTAGTGCACATCATTTTTTGGGTAGAGAAGTGTGTGGAAACATGTGTATTTGTTTGTTCTTGTGAGTGCCTTGATGCCTCAGTGCTATTTATTTGGTTCTATACAAATAATAAAATCAATAAAACATCCTTATACACTTTGTATTCATTTTTCTCAGTGGGGGGAGAACACACCAAAGCAGCTTTAGTCACACATTCATTTTTATAAGCAGTGGAAAGAGAGCATGGGCAGGAATTCCTAGGTGCATGTCATATGTGTATGTGGGAAGAGAGCATGCATAGCTTTCTTAGACATACATTAATTTTTTAGACACAGGAGAGTGCAAGCCAAAGCATTCTTATACGCACATTATTTTTCTTGACAAGCAGAGAGCACTCCAAAGCATTTATAGTCGCACCTTTATTTTAAAGGTGCAGGAAAGAGCATGTCAAAACATCCTTAAGTGCACACCATTTCTGAAGGGGGTAGAGAGCACCCTTTCTTAGTCTCACATAATGTTATAGGCGTTGGAGAGAACACGCCACAGCATTCTTTGGTGAGTGTCATTTTGGTGGGTCACATTGAGCATGCCAAAGCCTTCTTAGTCACATGCGCATGTTATAAGTAGAGGAGAGCACGCCAAAGCAGTTGTGCAGTTTGCTTATTATACTATAGTCGAGTTACACATATATCATGTCTGATATCTGCTGCAGTACTCAAAAATGGTAGGGACGGGTAGCAATATATCTGTTAGGCTTTTTACAACAGCTGCAGCAATGGTAGTATGTGTTGGAGAAGCCTAGATAGTACATGAGTCTGTGTGCCGGCCATGCTGTCCAGTCTTTGCCACAGATTTCTTCCACTGAAAAGAACAGTAGCATATGCCTCATGTAAATCAGGAACAAGAAATGTAATCGTATATTCCACCGTTTTCACACTTTCAAAGATCAGGATGAGGAATTTGAGCCCCAACATCCAAGAAACGAGAGAAAGAAGAAATGACATCCCCTTTGGAAGAAAGAGAGAAATCAACAAATGATTAACAAGAGGTGATCTCATAAATTCGCCAGCTTGGTTTTCCTTGGAATCAAATGTCACTGTGAAATACGACAATGATTGTGCTTTGTTCCCTTTTTCTAGATTGAGACCTCTTATTTGATATCACTGATGTTGAGACAGACAACAAGATAGTGCAAGAGAGTACAGACACTGATGAAGCTATAGAATTAGTAAATTCAAGCACTGTGCACAGGAATCAAGCTTAAGATCCTCCCTGTGATTCAGTGTACAGCCTTTCCATAGTCATTGAGGCAACACACATGAAAGTGATAGTTGATCTTTGTAGTCACATCAACACCAACGTCCATCCTATCAACAGAACCTATACAGAATATACAGCAAAGTTCACTAAGCAGACAACAAGAATTGGGGGGCAAAGTTCGGACCATTCTTAGCCCACAAAAAAGTCTGATGTGTGTATGGATTTCACAGCTGAAACGCAACAAGCATATGCTGCAAGGATCAAGTTCAAGACCCTCTGAATCATCTAAAAAGGCTTTCTGGGGTCGGGCCCACACTATATACAAGTCTCTCTTCATAAACACCTTCCTTCTCGAGTCCTTCGCTCAGCCACCTCCAACTCTCTGAGGGTGAGACGCTTCTGCAGGCAGAGAGTAGGGGGTAGATCTCTCACCTCTTCTGGTGCCTCCCTCTGGAATGGCCTCCCTGCCCCTCTCAAACTTGAGCCGGACCACCTGAAGTTCTAGAAACAACTCCAGACCTTCCTCTTTGCTTCTGCTTTCTCTCTCCCCTGCTGACCAACCCATATGCTGCACTGAATGTCTGCTTGGCTACCCTTGGTGACTCCCGGGTGACTAGCCCCTGCAATGATTCCAGGCATACCGTGCACTTATGGGCGGTATCTGCAACCCTACAGTCCCCTGCCTCCTTGCACCTACCCAAAGCTGCTCATCGAAGAGGTGCCAAGGTGCTATTCCTTGGGTAACCCTAATGCACTGTATTTTTGCACAGGTTATTTATGTGTTTGTTTTGCATTTATTTAAAAAGCACCTCTATCCAAAACGCTTAACAGTCAGTGAAGAAAGATGTATAATAGTAAGTATAAATAAGCAGGCTTAACACTACAAAGAATACAAAGAAAGAAAAGTGCCACTTTAAAAACAATAGTGAGCTTCAGACTGCTCACAGCTTCTGAAAAATGACATGCGTGAGAGAATGTGCATTATTTGAAGCCCATTTATAATAAATGTATATCCCCAAAGTAGCTGATAAAGCCAAGAAAATAAGCTGTTCCAGTTTCCAGAGAGGATCCAACAACTTTTATTAAAATGGAACAACAGTCCAATCGGGGATAAATAGCACAGTCTTTCATAGGAGATTCAACACCTTGCATTGTGAATATTTTACTTTGCAGATCTTGGAATCAGCTTTATAGAAAGAAACCTACAGCTGATCAAAATTGTAAAGTCTTTGACACGACTTTGATAAGCAAATAGTATAATGTTGCCTTATTTAAAGCGATAATTGCAAGGTGGGAAAAGAAAATGGGCCTCAAGTTTGCCGGTCCGGGAATTATGGTACCGGTAAGCTTGCCGATACCGTAGTTCCCGGACCGGCAAACTACGAGTTGTGCTCGCGGTGCCTTTCGGCCCACCAGGTCTGACCTGGTGGGCAGAGCGGCACCCGCGAACACAGCATGTCGGATGCACCGGTATCACTCACAGCGGTGCCGGTGCATTTAGGGCTCATATGGGAATGGGGAAGAATTTTTCCCGGTGCCTAGGAATAGGCAAATACCGAGTCCGGCAAGGCCGTAATAGCCCAGTAATTGCCCATTTCTGGGCACCGGAAAAAATAAAATACTGGCGGCAGCTGTACCTGTATTAAAGGCATGGCTACCGCCAGCCTCCTAATGAGGCCCAATGTCTTTTAAATGCTACATTTGTGAATGAAACACAGGCTAGTCCTGAACTGCCAAATGGCCCTCCATCCCGCAACAAGCTACAGGGCATGGGGTTTGCCTTCCCATGAGAAAAGTGTTCAGCCTTTGAAGCTGAACCATAAAAGCTGATTACTACTCGGAGTTGATTCTCAGGAAACCAAGCCCTGCAAAGCAAAACAAATGGTACACATTTACAAATGCCATCTGTCTCCGAGCTTAGGCTAAACCCCCTTAAGAATACAATTTGTTTGCTCTGGGAAAGGTTGAGGAGCTGTCCGCTCTCAAGTAATCAAATTCCCATATTCTAGGTGGAAGGCAAAGTCGCACCTTTGTGGACTGATTGTCTCACATATTGGGCAACCAGATCCTGGAATAATTCAAAGTAAATGGGTGGGGGCGGAGGGGGCAGTGGGAAGTCATAAATGGCCTTGCCAGCCTAACTTTAAAGAACGTTTGCTATGAGGACCAGCACTCTCTGGGTCATAAATGCCTCCAGCTTGGAGCACAAAGGAACTGGCACCGTTTGGCTGTACCAGCCAGGTGCTGATATGCTATTTCAGATTATGATTCATCCCATTATATAAAATAATTGTAAAAGTCACATATGGGATTATATTCTCACATGTAACTATTGACGAAAGGTCACAGAGACTTCATTCGTTTAAATGTTCAGGGGTGGAATGCTCTATCAGCTGGATGTGAAATTATATTTTTGTGATATTATGTAAATTTGGTGACTGTGGATACCTTTCTGCAAAATCGATCTACACCAGTGATTCCGCTTGTGCCCATGCCGCTGAGCTGTTTGTCGTGAAATGGAAATATCATTTTTGCATAAGTGTCCAAAATTAAAAATTAAAAATCTGTAACTCATCTACCATATGCTGTGTTGAGATGAAAGTCGCATTATTTGATTTTTCTAGGTGACAGTATCCGATTAACCCATTAATGACATGATCACATTTGAGGAACACGCTGTTCCAGAAAACTTCAATTGTTTAATGTCCAAATCTCGAAGATTATGTCACATAAAATAGGAGGCAAACTGGATGTAGAAGCCACTCCCGTAAGACTGCCCTCTTCATCAATATGCCCAATGAGTATGAAGGGCGTGGTTTAGTGTGATGTCACTTTTGGAACACTGGCCAATCACATACATTGACCAATTAGATTAGAGAAATAATGCTAAGGGGAGTTGTTTTTTCTCAATAAAGTTTAAAGCCCATATATTTGGGGACCTCACTTGCTCACTCACTGATGGAGGGGGAAGAAGGAGAGAAAGGAGAATTGATAATGGAAAGGAGAAAGTGATATATTGCTTTCCTTTTGGATTAATAGCAGTATGCTGTGAAAGAGGCCTATATTTCAAACGGGAAGACAAGCCTAAATACAGAAAGTGGGAAACCGGACTGCAGTCAAGATGACGCCACCTTGCTGACTGATGCCTGCCTGTTCCTGAGGGGGAGAATTAAACCAGTCCTCAAGAAGGTGCCCACCTGTGTATGAGACAGCCAAAAGAAATTCCTATGTAAGAAGAATATTAAGGGGAAATGGTCCTGAGGGGAGGGGTACTCTACAGGGAAATAGATTAAATCTCAGCCCTTTTATTCATGAAGATAATGAGGGGGCGGGGTTATATAAATTGACTAGACATCCTAAAAAATTGATAAATATTTCAGAGGTGTTAGTGCTTCAGGAGACACAATTTGATAGAATAGACCCAAAATGGTGTATGTATTGGAATATACCCGACTCCTTCTATCTGCAATGGCCAATTGCAGACTAGCAGCTCAATGATATACTGTGCACATGCATAGAATGGTAATGTAATTGGCGTCATTCCATGGTTACATCACCAAGCAGAGTCCCTTTACTAGGGATTATTCATTAAAGAATAGGTTATTAACTGCTACCCATTGTCCCACCTTTAAGTTGCCCATTAAAAATGGGAAATGCATATTTTTTCACATTAATGAAATGGAAACACCATTGAAGGGAATTTAGTAAATGTACGCTATTATTCTGTACATGATTTCCATGCAGTAATGCTAAGCAGCTTGTCATTTCAGGTGAGTTTTCTTGAATGATGTGAATGATGTGTCTATTGTAAATGAGTAAAGAAGTAGAGATTTAGGTAGGCAGGGATGTTTTTATTTAATTTGGTTTCTAGCACATAAAAGCCTTATCCTGGACACTCATGCTTTTTTCAATCCATGAGCATTTGTGCTCAGGGTAAATAAAATGTATACACATTGATATGTGTGTGTGTTACAAAAGTCCACATTCTTGTAAGCTTAGCATAGAAAAGTGATGTGACCCGTGCATTGATTATTCTTCATTGAAGCCACTATTGACATTGGAGCTTCATAGATGTATACATACTGGATATTTAAATTGATTACATTTCTATTTTATTAATAAATATGACTTCTGTGCAGTCATGTGTGCTTCCTGTCCTGAAAGGGGAGGGATGCTGTAGGGAATCAAAATTGTTAAATTGGGTTCCAGGTTCAAAAAAGGAACTTTATTAAATAAATGAAAATTGCGCTGACCTGATGTGGGTCGAACATTCACAGAACTAGTTGTCAACCAGTAAAAACATCATAGAGAAGTATTCAGCAGATGTTACTTGAAACTCTTCTTAAACACCATCTGTGTAGGGTATAGAAACATATCCAAAGGAAGAGCTTTCCAAAGTTTAGGAGCGAGATGTTTAAAAGAACAAAAGCAAGAAGGGGAAGGGGGAACCATGGGAAGTAAGAAGTAGTTGGAAAATAGAAAAGATCTACTGGGTTGATAAAAATAAACCAAACAAAAAAATGTAACCAGGAGCAAGGACGTGGCTACATTTCAAAATAATACAAAGAAAATTGAACTTAAAACGAGCAGTAATCGTAAACTGAAAGAGTTGAGCAAGATATGGAGAAAATCTAGCAGAAAAAATAAGTTGAAAAACAATGCGGACTGCAGAGTGCAAAATGGAACGAAAAAGTAACAAAGCATAATTAGGCAAACCAATGAATAGTGAGCAACAGCAGTTTAAGTGGGAAAGCCCCAAAATGTTCAGAAGCAGCTCAGGTGGTGAGAGGTTTAACAGATGACATATTTAATGAATATTGGATAAGTAAAACCGACACGTGCAAACAACCAAAAGAATTTGTTCTTGGGGTGAGGGATTAGAATCAATGATGAAACCAAGTTTATGAGCGGTTTCAGAGATTGAAAGTTGTAATGGATCAAAAGGAAATCAAAATTGGAGGTTGGGTTGCTGTGGTAGCTGGAAAAAATAAGATTTCTGGGTTTTTTAGGGTTAAAGAAGAAATTGGGAAGCCCACCAAGAATAAACAACATAAATAAATGGATAATATACAATAACATAAACATAGACAATAAACAAGAAGATACTTGTCAGTGTAGAAAATCAAGTTACGAATGGAAAGGAAATGAAGATCTGGGTATTATCAGCTTAGAAGTGTGCTTGAACCCCAAAGCTAGTATTTGGGAGGAAAAAGGAATAGTATACAAAGTGAACAAGAGTCGCCCCAGCATTGAACTGTAAAGAGATGTGATGATGGTGAAGACATAAAACTTTTAAAGTACTGTCCTAAAGATAGGATGAAAACCAACTAATAGCAGAAACACCAATCCCATTTAAAGACGGAGATTAAAGCAAAATAGAATGGTTGACGGTGTCAAAGGCAGCATTGAGGTCTAATGAGACCAAAAGTGAAGTGAGCTTGTGATGGCCTGCATGATGAATTGAATCAAAAACAGTTAACAGAAGTTTCAATAGAAAACCAAAAAAGAGATTTAAAAGGAGAATAAAGTAACTGAGTGTTCAAATATGGAGAAATGTGTAATTATAAAGTCCTTTCTAACTCTTTAGATAATTAAGGTAGAAGAGAGATTTACCAAATGTTGGACGGCTCAGATGTATCTAATTTAGACTTTGTCGGAACAGAAATGACAGTGGCTCTTCTGAAAAAAATAACAGGAAAATGACCAGATGACAATGAAGCATTGACGAATATAACAAAAAAGAAAGAATGTGAGGAAACATAGATTTATTCAAAGAAACCAGAAGGAGTTGCTATAAAATGAAAGCGAGAAATAATTTAACACCAACATCAGATATGGGCAAAAAGGAACTAAAAGAACTAGAGGTCAGGAATCACAGATAAAAGACCTCTGAAATGTCAGATATTGACAATCCGATATAAATGACATAGTTTGATAAATATTCTTAACTCTAAAAGGTGCGTGTGTACCTTTTGTAAGTAGTCAACAGTATTATTAGGAAATATGTTCTCTTGGGAAATACTTACTTCGTTCATGCACTTTCTTAATTGAGAAAGACAAGCTCAATGAAATCTGCATATTTACTTTTACGCATCTGTTCACTTCATGTGACGTCACTTCCCAATGCATGCGTCAGATTCCCCCCTTTTTTTTAGGGCTCGAACCCTGGTGTCATTGGTGGCAATGACTTCTGAGCCTCCCTCGCCTTCTTAAGGGAAACCTGAGCCTTCATTGCTCAGTCCTGCTGAACAGACAAAGGGGCAGTGCCCCAGCCTCCACCTACTGAACAGGCAGATATGCAGTGGCTTCTGACGCCTCCTGCGGGGGACTGTCTCTCGGCCCTCCCCCATGTGTTCTTTAGTCTCCTACAGCATAACCCCCTCCTCCTGCTCCCCCTTCTCTCAATCCTCTCAATGCACGTGTGTGTGATCATTTTAGGTAATCACCACCACTTGCCCATCGCAACCATTTTCACCTGCGAATGGTTACACACTCAGGCCAAGAGGTATCTGTACAACATTGTGGTCCAGGAGAGCTCTCACATCAAGCTGAATCACAGACTGTGTAGGCATCACACCTCAGTGTCAGCACTTCATCCAAAACCCCAGGTCAATCTAGGGGAAGAAAGATGAAGCTTAATCCTTGCTCACACAGGGCCTCATTCTGACCCTGCTTGTATCCGGGTGGTAGAGCCTCCAGGATACCAGCATTTGGTACTTACCTTTACAGGCACTTGGTCCGGCGGCATTGCCCCCGGATTATGAGTGCCGGCGTGACAGTGTTACTCCCCATTCATGAAGTCCATAGGACTCCATGAGGGGATTTGCCGTCATTACCGACACCAGCAGTGCCGGTGGCGGTAATGACTGCATTGTATTCCCTTAGGGTGCCTGGCTACCGTCCTGTTTTTATCTGGAGGGAGCCCAGGTGCACCCACTGGCAAATACGTAGTCGGGTAGTCCGGTAAAGTACCAGTATCCAGAAATACCGGCAATTTATTACCAGACCGGCCGACTTGGAATGAAGCCCTCAGTATTTTATTACTGTTACTCTGCTTCTCCAAGCTGTTCTCGTAATAGTTAATTCTATGTTTTTCCTCCACCTCTGCTGGAAGACTGGCTCCTCTATTTCTTACACTTTTTGTGCAATATAGTTTTTAATGTATCTCCCGATCCTCCCCCCTTATCACTTCCTATAGCAATCTGTAGTTCTGTCTCTCTGAAAAATTGTTATTTATGCTCTGGGTTTATCCGTTGTATCCATTTGTGTCATGCTTTCTTTCAGTTCACACAACCCTACATTGCTTAACCTCTCCGTTAAGGAACTGTGGTTCGAGGCTTTTTCCATTTTACTCTCCTGGCTCTCATCAGTCTCCAACCAGGCTTTATCTAAGAATGTGGCCTCAAGAAATGGCGAAAATAATACCAATGCAACTTGTGAAACTGGACACCATCTCCCAGACCTGGGCACTCTCCTCCAGAACTAGAAGGAAGGCTTCTGGAACAGCAAATAGCGCCCTGGATGTGGCTTTCAGAACTGTACAATATACTGCTGCAAAAGTGGACTCGAGAACGAGACACATGCCTCCACAAGGAGACACAAAGCTGCAAATAAGACCTCTAGAACTAGACACACGTCTCCAGAAAGGGCATCCAGAACCGAAAAATGAGACTCCAGATGTGACCTCCAGAAGTGCATAAGACGCTGGGTCTAGCTCATTTTTGCTGAATGCATTTTCCCTGAGTATTTTCCACTTTTTTTTACCACAAACTTGCAGATGTATGGGAAAGGGGTATATTAAGGAGGGAAGATGGTGATGGAAAGGGGGGGCAGGAGGCCTACCCCTGTTGTTTGTGGTAAAGAAAAGTGGAAAGTTTGGGCAAAATGCCATTTGTAAAATAAAATGCAGCCATTGTTCATGGAGCCTACTGCAGCAGTGAGCATGCACACTGAAATAGTGCCACTGTGGTCACTTCGCAACGTGTATGCAGCAGATACAGATGATGCGCCCCTTGTTGCTCACTAAGTATTATAAACTCAATTGATTCAAGGGTGCAGGGGGGAGAGTAAGTGGTTCTGGCACCTAAAACTATACACAAAGAATAAAGTGTCCTTGCTTGTGGGACACACCCTTCCCCTGCACAGCCCCTAGGCTGGAACTACAGGCAATCAGAATATATCTAAATAGTGTCAAATTTTATAAATCAAATTAATTAATCAAGGGATGAGATATCTCCAATGATAGAAATACATTCAATATCTATACTTTCAGCATGACATACCCATTTAATCAAGTTTTATAACCAAGCTATTCAATTCTGACAAGCAAAAGAAAAATTCCACAAATAGTATGATATGATCGTTTATTTATATAGCGCCTATACACAATGTGTTTCAAAGCGCTTCAAGGCAAGGGAGGGAACAAGGGAAAATACAACCACATTCTTACAGGCCATGAACAGTAAGGATGTGAAATTAACTATCGTACTCGGCCTGACGACATTTCAGATAGTGCAAGAGCTAAGACATAGATAAGGAAGGGAGGGGGAAGAGTGGGAAGGAAACAGACAGGCGACTACCGTACTAGGCCTGACGACATTTCAGATAGTGCTGGAGGGGTGGCGGGGAGGAAAAAAAACACTAATGGGAGGGTGGAGGAAACAGACGAGGTTGCTATCATATTAGGTCCAGGGACCATTCTGATAGAGTAAGTGCATAGAAGAAAGTAAGGGGAGGAGATAGGAAAAGGGAGAAGGGAAAGGAGGAGAGAAAATAGAGTAAGCAGTCAAAAAGAGTGGAGAAGCAAGAGTGGAGAGCGAATACAATTGCAGAAGTCAGTAGTAACACATAATGTTGCAAGCCAGGATACAAGATGAAGATGGGAACAGCATGATTCAGGGCCACCATGAGTACAAGATGCAAAGGAAGTCCAGCATGAGAGTTGAGAAAGGGTGACGCACTGTGAATGAATGAAGTCCATAAAAGTCAAATCCAGCATTGGCCACAAGACAGTGATGGTGAAGGAAGGCACCAGGTGGGCGGGGCTTGCTAAGTGGTGAAAAAGAGCAGCAGGAAGGAAGTATAAATAACATAAGTTAAAAGAGGTCAACGTGTTTCAGGATAAGAATTCCCTTCATTAGGAGCAAAAACAATTCATCACTATCAAAAACAATTTAAGTTCAATAGATTGTTCAATCTTCAACCTCCAGATTCATCTACAAAGCAAGTTAGAGACAAGTGTCAGTGTGCGGTCATTCGATGTATGTAACAAAATGTTGACAATAATACCAGAAAATTGAGGGTATCACCTTAATTGACTGTTGGTGGAGGTACAACTGTCTGGTGTAGGGTACTGTAGTTCCAATGATCGCTTTATCCAAGAGTAGCAGTCGTTTGTTGTGTAGGGTTGCACAAGGTCTGGCATAAAACACAGTGGCCGGTCACTAGGGTGACCAGATTAAAAAAAAAAAACGGAAAAAACATAGACATAGAAGTAGGACTAAAGTAAACACACATTTTTTATTAAAAGTTTTATGGTTTCAAACCGGTACAACAAAGTAACAAAAGATACCTTTAACGGTTTTAAAAGAAAAAAAGAAGTCAACAATCCCACAATTCCCCAGATAACAACAAATGTCCCCCTTTAAAATTAAGGCTCTTCCTTCAAAATAACAAAGGCAAAAAAATTGTCCCCAAATAACAACAAATTTACCCATTTAAGATGAAGGGTCTTCCCTCAGTATAGCAAGAAAAAAACAAAAAGGCCAAACTTCAGCAATATCCTGCCCCCCTCAATAAGTCAAACCCTACTGCCCCGATGTTACCAATTCATGTATCCTGGAGACTCCAATTCACTGTCCAATTTCTAAATAGATTCAGTATGCGAGACAATAATTGAGTTCACGAATTTGAGCATTCCAGGACCTAACCTATCCTTTGCCCCATAAACAGCCAGTCCCAACATTCCTCCCCAGATAAGGATCCAATCCTCTCCAGATGGTCTTCCATGTATTGGGATCTAAGCTCAGTAAGTGCCTGACACTCCATCGCAATGTGAAAAAGAGATTCTACCTGTTCCTTACTCTCACAGAATCTACACAGATTATTTTCTACCCCAATCTGTTGTCGTTTAAATTGTATCTCACGAGTAGGCATAACATTAAGATGGCATTGCAAAAGAACGTCCCTGTAAAATGCTGGGGGAAATTTGTGAAGGTAGAGGGGCAGATCATTAAGTATCTTTTTTTCTACCCACAATCTAAATGTAGAGGGGTCAATAGATCTTGCATCACTGGTGTTAATTCAGTCTGCTTTCTCTAAGGTAGTCTCACCTTTAAGTGGATTTACCTTCAACAGATCAATATCCAACCTGCAGCTAGGCAGTATCCCCTTCATTTCATCGAACCGTAGGTTCAAAGACCCTTCATTTAACATTCAGTGGGTTCTCAATATGGCAAATGGAAGGGGACCCTCTGTAACAATGCATTTCCGATATGAAGAAATCTTCTTCCACAGGACTATGGCGGCCAGCGAGAATAGATTTAATTCATGTTGGATATTAACTATTGGCAGAGACTTTGGGAGTCTTAGGACTCTGCGCCAAAACTACCCCTCCATCAGAAGCCACACCTTTCCACTTAAATTGAGCAGCGTTTCTGCTCCATGTGTGAGGACCTGTGTTACCTTCTGCCTATAAAAGGTGAGGACTGGTATAAATGAAAAGGCTCCATAGCGTCTGTGGATGTCGATTCTTTGATTCGTCAAATTTTTTTGTTTGTTTATCAGCCAATCCAGTTGTGCACTTTCATTGATGTTCTTATTTATTTTAACTCCCAGATATATAATAGTTTCCACTACTTCTAATCGACATTCATTGACCCTCCACCTGAAGGGCGTCCTTATTTTCCTTCTGGCTGATGACATGACTAGCACTTGTGATTTTTTTTACATTTATTCTCATGCGATTCATGTTTAGGTATTCATTGAAAACTGTGATTCTACGGTGCAGGGCAATGGCCGTTTGATCGAGAAAGACTATATCGTCAGCGTATAGCAGCCATGGGAGTTCCTGACCATTCAATTTGGGTGGAAATGCACGAATATCACCTGAGAGCTCCCAAGGTTGGACAAGTGCAGGCTAAATAGTAGGAGGGCAAGGGCGCAGCCTTGTATAAAACCACAGAATGTCATGATCTTTCTAGACATCAATTTCCTGGCCCCATCAATCCCCAGGCCCACAATCTAATCTGTATTAATGTTCCTGTATACAGAGCCTATATAGCCTCCAAAATATCTGCAGGGCATTTCCAGATTTTCAATTTTGCCCAGAGACGATTCCGATCCACTCCATCAAAGGCCTGATGTAGATCTAAAAAGGCCATATATATGGTAGTTTTGTTTTCAGTCAACCTCTGTTTCAATAGGTTATGGACAAACAGATTTAAAGATGTCCCTATCCCCTTTATAAATCCTGTTTGCCTAGGGTCAAGTATTCCCGATCCAAATGCCCACGCATTCAGATCACGAAAGACCACTGAGGCAAAAAGCTTGCCCACAACACAAATACAAATAAAATGGTAGTCCTACCTCTATGTCGCTGGCCTGTTGCGTGGGGCGGTGAGGGTGTGTGCTCACAGGCACACTACTCTCATTGGAGGAGAGTGGCTGGGGAAGGGAATGTGGAGGAAATGGGGGTGTGAAAAGAATTCATGCCCCCATTCGCGCAGGAAGCGTCGCGCCGGGCCTGAATTCGGAATTTCGAAATCGGGTCCCAGCAAAAACTGTGACCATAGCCACCCACCCTTGCAAACCAGGGATGGGGTTTATAAAATGAAAACACTCTGGGACGAAGGGCGATTTCCCAGGACTGTCCTGGGAAAACCGGGTTGTCTGATCACCCTAATGGTCAGTATGGTTATATGTCCAGAGTGCATATATCAGTGACGTGGGATGGAGGATTAGAAAGCCTACCTATGTTCTCCTGTGTGTTTACAAACCGATATACTTGCAGTAATGGTAGGTATTCTAATTCCGTGAGGTACTCCTTCATGTGGTCACATACCATCTTAAACCTGTGGAGTATAGATTAGAAACATGCCACCAAATAGTGAGTGTTGGAAGGTACAGTGTCCTTCTGTTAGCTGAGTGTAGACATACCAAGAAAGTGGGCTTATCCGCTGGCGGCATGTTAATTAGAGCACATACGTATTGCCCACTGCAGAGTGTTGTATAACACAATGGAATTGAAGACAGTCCAGACATAAATTCCATAATTATTCGGTACCATATACCACATACGTGTGCAATAGAATCACTTGGGATTATTGTTTAACAAAACGTGCTCCCCAATAGTGCGCAAATAATCCCTAAATTCAGCAATTCAACCGACTGAGAAAAACCCAAATTCAATAATAATTAAGCATTTATATAGCGCTACGAACCTTCAGGTAACTGAGCGCTATTATTACCCACAGTGTGTAATGATCATTTATCGATCTCGGAAGGATGAAAGGCTGAGTTTGGCCTTGCCGGGATTCGAACCTGCGTCAGTAGGCTCCGCACAGATGTCAAAGCGAGCCCTCTACAAGTTCTGCTATCGGACCGGCTACCAAGTGTCTGCCTGAGTCCATTCGAGCGCGTGAGCTATGTAATGCACTATTCGAATGCCCTCCCCTAGATATGTGCCCCTCCCTGCTGCTTCCTCGCTCTATTAACAGCATGTAGGGGGGGGGGAGCTGGCAGCTGCCGCACTGTGTAAATATGCCCATGACTCCGGGGACACCCCCTGCTGTAACAACAAGAATAAGGACAGGCCGGGGGCTGAGCAGGAACAACTCCGCAGCAGGCCATTTGCCCTCGAGGGTGGGGGTGTTCCCTGCTGCCGATATAGCTTTGGGTTGACGGGGTGGGGGCTGCACACTTGCCAACAATCTGTGACCCAAAAGTGGTCGAATGTTTCAAGCTTCAAATATTGGAATTAGTATAATGATGGCATGAAGGCAAATGACATCACGTGACCCGATGACATTACTGCACATTTCTATCAGAGAAGATATTTCTGAGCCTGGCAGGCTGGTGGCCAGCTTCTGGCTGGAAGTACACCAATCGCCAGGTGAAATTGACAATTCGTACTCCCTGTTTTGCTTTTTTTTATTGTATTGTTATAATCAACGTCTATGATAACAACAGATATGTTCCCTTTTCTCTTCGGATCTGGGTTAAGTAACCTCCCACTTTCATTCTACTTCCTTATCAATTTAAGCCCCCTGTCCTTCTCGTTCCTAATTTGTTAGCATGTACGATAGCTCAGCGAGTCGGGCACTCGCTGCTGCAATCTGTAGATGGTCTGCAGGTTTGAATCTGGCAAGGCCAACTCAGCCTTTCATCCTTCTGAGGTCGATTAATGAGTACCAACTTCAGTTCGGTGATAGTGTGTGTGTGTTCTATGTAAAGCGCTTCGGCGAAAGCGCTACATAAATCACACATTATTATCAATGGTTTAGTCGCCTTCGCCCGCTGCATATTGTGGCAAGACACACTGTGTTGTGGCTTAACTGGGCCTCAATAAGTACGCTGGACACGGGGTGCGACTTCACTCATTTATTTCCTCCAAGTAAATGCCTTCCCCTTTCCGGGCCTGTAGAAAATATACTTCCAAACAGATGCACTTCTTGTCAATACAGGCAACTGAAACACAAGCTCTGCATTAAAACTAGGATGTCGTTTTGAACAACAAAATAGCTGCTACCGGGGAGGGCTGAGTGAGAAGAGAACGTTGCGAAAAATGTGTCGGCAGTTGTATTATGAAATTCCTGTCAAAGAGCTGTTTGGCTATCAACTCCTTTCATCTGCCTGCAACTCACTCCACAGACCCTTTCAAGAAGAGCTTCGATTGCAAATGTAAACACTTCTGACCGACCCTTACATAAACCATAAGACGTGGGGTCTGTTACTAAAACAAAGCAGTAGTCCACGTGCCTAACTCTGTAAGATTGGCAAGTATGGGGCGTGCCGCATAACTCAATGGCACAGACCTCACCCAAGCCCACTTGGGACGCGTCCATGTAGGCCAGGTCGCCTCTGGATGCCTGCTGTGGGTGACTCATGCCCCGCCCCCTGCTGGGGCTCTTCTGGAGAGGCCGCACATGTTCGCCATTCTCGTGAATAGCGGGAGATCGCCCGCAGGGTATCTCAGCTCATCTCCTGCCTAGTAGTGCGTGCATAGGCCTTGGCAGAGCCCCAGGCCGCTGTTGTACTCAAGGACTTTAGGACTGATTCACAAGGGAGGGGGCGAAGTGACATCACTAGGAACGTCTGACTAGCAGGAAAATACAGAACCCCCACACATCCCCGGGGAGCTCCTAGAAGTCTGTGGCAGATGTGACTGGAACAATGAGTCCTTCACCACGCTCAGAGGTCCTGCATAAATCCTGGGGGGGGGGGGGGGCCTATTAGGCCTCTCTTCATTTTCTCCTGTACCTCACAGATGTGCTGACATGCTTACTATCCTGGTAACAGGACCCTCTGGACTTGGACCCAGAGGCCCCGGGTGGTGTTACTTGAAGGGGAAACAGGACTCTGGGAAGGGCAACCAGCAGTCCTCTGCCTGGGTGCAAGGTGATTGTGGTTCTTACATCAGATTGCATTGACATGTGGTGTGCCAAAGATGAAGCCGGGCCCGCCACAGTGACACAGCGGGGTGCCAGGCCCTATTTAGGGTCCGGCTAAGCGCTGGCAGCCCTTTTAGTAGGCCGTGTGGCAGGAATGTGCAAACTGGGAATAAATTGGCATCGCAAAAAATGGGTGTACTGGGATTGTCAAACTCTCATGTTACAAACTGATTCTTTAGTGGAAATTGCGGAGGGGTTTGCCCAATACTATGAGAAGTTCTACAAGTCGGAAGCCTCAGACACGGAAAATTAACGAATTCAGGCATTCCGAAGTGGCGCATCTAGAAAGCCCGATAACGATAGAAGAGGTACAGGATGCGATAGCGCGCCTCCCTAATGGGAAGGCACAGGGGAAAACATGCAGGAGTCATGTTATACAATCATATTCTGGACACAGGGGAGGTGCCTGCAACATTCAGTAAGGCCCTGATATCGGTAATCCTGAAGGAAGGGAGAGAACCGGCACAAAGCTCGTCATACCGCCCAATCTCGCTTTTAAATGTAGACGAGAAAAAATTCACGAGAATTCTTGCAACACGGTTAGAAGAAAAATTGCCCAGGATAGTACACCCAGATCAGATGGGATTTATAGCAGGCAGACAGGGCCCCGATGCGATCCCGAAGACACTGGATCTCATGGAACACGCCAAAGGGCAACCGGGAGAGTTGGCACTGCTAAGTTTGGATGCCGAGAAGGCCTTCGACAGAGTTGAGTGGGACTTCCTCTTCGCAATATTATGAAAGATAGGGATGGGGGGGATAGAATGTGCTGGGAGATTAGGGCAGTCTATTCGGGACCCACAGCGAGGATGGTTGTAAATGGAACAAAATCGAGGGAATTCAAGCTGGGTAGGGGAACCAGGCAGGGCTGCCCTTTATCACCCTTATTATTTGCACTAACGATGGAACCGCTAGGGGAAAAAATACGAAAGGAAGACCAGATAAAGGGGATTAGGGTAGGGGCACATAGCCACAAGGTGAGCATGTACTCCAATGAAATACTGTTATACTTCTCAGAGATAATGGGATCAGTCCGGAAGGTGCTCCAGATGCTGGAAGAATATGGGGAAGTGTCAGGTTTTAAGGTGAACCTTAGCAAATCGAGCCTCCTCCCCCTAAGGGAATACACAGAGGCCTACTGTGAAAAAAGGGCAGATCTAGGCATTCCATTAGAGAGAGACAGTATAATGTACCTCGGGGTGTGAATACCCAAAGACCTGAATAACTTATATGAGTGCAACTTTCCTCCGCTCCTGCATAAGCTATTCACAGAACTGGATGCTTGCTCAACACTGATGATTTCCTGGTTGGGCAGGCTAAACGCAGTAAAAATGATGCTTCTTCCTATAGTGTTATACCTATACCAGGCGCTCCCGATAGAATTACCTGAATCGCACTTTGCAGAATTGAAAAAGAGAATTGTGAGATTGCTGGGGCAAAGGAAAAAAAGGAGGTGGCATACAGGCTATCGGTGCAACCAAAAGAGAAAGCGGGGGTGGAACACCCTGAGATGTGCACCTACTACAGAGCAGCCCTATTTAGAGCCCTGATCCCTCACCTGCGCATGGACGGAAATAAGCAATGGGTACGGATAGAACATTTCCTATTTTGACCGGTCACTTTGGGGGAATGGCTATGGGCACTGGGAAAGGCAGCCCCGGGTAGAGTGTATTCACGTGAAATTCTGGGGCCGATCTGGTGATTGTGGAGGATCAAAAGGGAGATGACTGGGGTCACAACATGGCCGTCATGACTAAGCAACATATTGGCCCCCCGATATGGGATAACATACCAGATCATGAGAGGTTCCAGGACTGGTTTGGAAAGAGTGGGACAGGTCCTAAAGAAGGACAGATTCCTAAATATAACAGACCTGGAGGAGATACTGGGGATAGGGAAAGTCTTGGTATTCAAATACCTACAGTTCAAATGGGGGACTGATGTCAGAAGTGTAGAGGAGGTCCCAGACATGGCCTACACCCCAACCCCACAGAGTGAGGTACCAGGATCATACTCGCCAAAGTATGTGACGTATGAGGAACAAATGAGCCAACAGAGAGCAGCTCTAGGACTCTGCCCAGTGCACATCAGAAGAGCAATACCTGTTGAAGTGCTTATAACCAGACAACCTTGGGCAGCCCGGTACTCACTGAGACAACCGTACCAGCAGTTAACACGCAATGAAGACTACTTACAGACTGTCCCCGAAGAGACCCAAAGAGCCTTAATGGAAGGCAAATGGTGACGACATAAGAACCTGGACAGTCGTACAGATGAACATAAACGACGAACGAAAATTGACACAAAAGGGTGAAACGTTAGGAATAAAGTTGTAATGGATGTGTAAGAGAAAAGACGTTAATATAAAGAAAAGTAACCAATAAGTGAAATAAACACACGTAACTGACTAAAGTGCCTGTAAATAGGCTCGGAACGCAAGAAGCTAAGAGAACGCAATGCTTAGTAGAAGAATAGAGTGGCATGCGCCAACTATATATTTTTACCTCAATAAAGCACACTATACAAGTGTGACTCCATTTTGGAAAAGCAGAATTAAGCCCAGGCTGCAAAGGGCTAGCAAGGCCAAGATTCATATTCCAGCCAAAGCCAAAGGGAAGAGCGGAATCGAAACCTAGTGAGAAGTAGCTCATGCTTGGGAATTCAAGGTCAACCTAAGGAAGGGAGGAGAGCGGCAGCTCCGGAGAATCGAGACCTCAGAGCATAGCAGCCAGCCAGTGAAGGTCGATATAAAGAGGCCCCAGGCAGGTGGTGAGGCTACGGGAGAATCAAATACACAAATACATGGAAAATGAAGCAGATTCACGGCGAACGGACACGTGACCAGCCAAGGGCGAAGAGGTGCCAACGTCTGATGTCACCCAGAACCCGAGGATGCCATAACTTTCCCAGATAAGAAGCTACAGTTTTGAGGCCATCCTCAACCAACTAATTGACACATAGCCCTAAAGTACTGATTGATGGAAGGGAGGCAGGGTGAATCTTGGCGCACAAGGCACCTGGGTGTCTATTCTGCATGCTGATAATTAAAGTAGAGATTTAACCCACCCAATCACAATGGATCGAATAATCTAGGGTCCTATAACTGTAGAACCAATTAGACGTTGTGCTTGTAGTGACGTCTATCATGAGTGATGTAGAGGGATGGGCGTAGACACCCTCCCAATAAGAGTTATCCAATCCCTACGCTTTGTTAGCATATACAGATATAGCACCTATACTTAAGTTACCTTTTCCAACCAATAGAATTTCATGATAAACTTATGAGTGTTACACATCAATGATGATGATTTTTGGGTATAACTATTGCTGTCTGAATGAAGAATTTGGAAGTTGAAGCGAGACAGGCGATCGCATCATTGTTGATTACCATTTGTTTCCCCGTTTTTTGTACTTGCCATTAAACTTCCCTTTAAACGGACTATCCTTTGCCAAACTGTTGATCTGCCCTCATTGATTGGTGATGGAGTAAGTGAATCCCGCACCCCATCCTCTTCATGGTGCGGCTATCTTGTTTAAAGGTGCCGGGGGGCAAGCTCTGAATCTCATGGGCCCGTTCAGAGATTGTTTTGTCCTCCAGTACATTTGGTAGCAACGAGGATGGTTAGACCATCGACTATTGATTAATTATTACTACGGCACCTATTGAACCGTCGACACGAAGTAACTCTAGGTCTTTGGCAATATCACAAGTCCTTCCCCATTCGGCTGAGTAGACTGAGAAGCTTCCCGTGGACAATGATAGTATAAATCCATAAAATCTGCAGTGGGTCTGAAGGAACCTGCCTTACAGAGCATAACCCTTCTCATTCCTACGGGCAGCCGATCAGACGAAAAGACCGGAGAGGCAGTAACGACGGAGAGGCTGGTGATCCTGAAGATCCAGAGAGGAACCAGGCGAGCGGCGAGTGAACGAGAAGACTCAATACTTTGGCAAAAGTTTTGTAGACATTAGAACAAGTAAGGGAAAAGGTAACGGAGGGTGGCAGAAAATAAAATAATCAGAAGTAGAGAAGACTGTATATATATATAAGGGGATAATTACTCTAGTATAATAGAGAAAAACAGTGGTTACCGGGAGGACACCTGAGAGAAAAAGTAGGTTACCGGGATAGACACCCGAGAGAAAACAGTGGTTACCGGGAGGACACCCAAAGAGGATTTGCCTTGTTCCTGCGCATTAATATAGTGGTCATAAGAAACGTGAACTCAGAGCCTATATGATAGGGGACGATTAGGCTACTGTGATGATTAAAGACGTCACAAAAGGGGTTTGTTTAAACTCCATGTCGGGGTATTGATTAGAAGGGAGATGTCCAGCTGGTGTCTGTCTGGTCTGCCAAATGTCTATTGTATGTGTCCTGTTATATGTCACTTGCAAGAATTGTTTATCAGTGATTGTTTGATACACATTTTGGGTTTTATGCGATTCTGTAACTAAGAGGGAATCACCAATAGATTGATGTTTTGAATAAATTGATGATATAGTATTTTGGCAGAAGAAGATTGGATTGGAGCTCGCGTATTTGGTGCTCGCTCATTTTGTTGAGAGTATTGAACATGCATGAAAATATTGTTGAAAACAGAATTCAAGCATGGAAGAGATAACCCCACTCACCCACTTATGCAAGCAATTGCCTAAACATGTACCCAAGCTTAAGAAGTATAGTGCGGAGTGGGTTAAGGGTACCGCCCACAAGATGTTTATGCCGTGTCCACAGAACAGGTCTTTGTCTAAAGCTGTTTTACAGCACATGATGACTTATTTACATGCCACATATACAGGTAAAAAACTAGTGAAACCTCTTGCTGTTGAACTTTGGAAAATCGAGGAAGAGCCACCCTTAGACTGGATATTAAACGTATGCACGGAGGGGGGTGAGACGCCTACCAGGCCACCAGCCCCACCTGAGCCAAGTTAGTCAGAGGGTCTCTACCCACTAAGAAAGCTAAAGGCAGCTGCGGGATATAGCAACCCTGCGTATGAGTCACCCATGTACAGTAGTGACGAAATCGAGGAGAAAGAGCAGGAAATTAATCTTACCTCCGCAGTCCCGAGGGACAGGGAGAGACACGATGATGAAAGGAACGACCAGGCACAGATTAGTGCACCTCTCGATAAAGAGAGAGAAGCAAAGAAATGGAAAGGAAGTGAAGACGGAACTGATGATATATCATTCGCAAAGGATGAATGGATGGGAGGACAGATATTATTGAAACTCGATGGTAAAGGAAGTGATGATGTGAGACCGAGAGAGAGCTCTGATGAGGCACAGAGAAGGGATAAGGAGAAAGAAAAGAAAGTAAGGGACGAAAGAATAAAAAGAAAAGATAGGCTGAGGCGAGAACAGCTATATCGCGAAGAGCAAGAAAAACAGCCTGTTCGCAAACAGAGGGCAGCCTATGACCAGTACAGACAGAATCAGGGAAGTTTAGAAGAAGAGCAAAGAGTACATGAAAAGAGAGTAAGGAATCAGGAAGTTGAGGGAGTTAGGAGGGCAAGCGATTGTAGAAATGAAAGGAGAAGAGAAGACAAGACTAGAGAAGAAGCTAGAAAGCACAAAGAAGTTGACGATGATATAGAACGTAAGCGTAGACAGAGGGCACGCGATCTTGAATATTTGGAGCACGAAGTTAAAAAACCCAATCCTGTTGTAGAATGGGGAGATATTGAAGAATTCTTTCCTGCGTACGACTCAGTACCAGGCTCAAGTAGGGACAATATTGAAGATGACTTCGACACCAGAAGCATTGGGGAAACAATCGATAAGATATATGATGAGATGGGGTTAGAGCGAATATCTCAAGAAGAGGGGGAAGGAAGACAAGCACTTGGAAAGCACTCAGCTGTATGACACTGAGGATATCACTTGAAGTAGCAGGAGCAGGAGACTGTCTTTGGACAGACTAGAAATCAGCAAAACTGATGATGACGCAAGAAGTTGCGTGAACTGGGAACAATCAGCTTCCGACTCTGGTGAGGAGACGGAGGACGAGGCACATGAAGAAGGGAGACGGCGCGTGAAGCGGCTCCTAAGGGACAAAGGGGTACGATGGCCAGACGCCAGTGAGTCCACATCTAGGGCATCAGAGTCTGCCATGCAGCCTGACCGACATGAAGGAACACGCCACGGTCAAAGGGGGGTGTCAGCACCTGCCTATGTAGACAGATTGAGGACATTGCCACGTAGACAGCGATGTGGGAATGCTACTCCAGCAATTGACAGGAGAGCCATGGGGAAAGAGAAGGAGGAATGCACATTCCAAGTCCCGCTACTAGAAAAGGGGGGACTAAGACCACAATATATTCCATGGCCACACATGGACAGAGAAAACCTGAAAAACAAGCTTCCATTGCTGACATCAGGAGCCGGGAAGTGGATACATGAGTTAGAAAAAATGACAGGGGTTGTCACGTTAGCTATAGGGGAAATTAAAGGCCTCCTGATCGCCATACTTGTTGAGAGAGCAGACGATGTATGGAAACAAGCTGGGTACCCTGGTGTAACCATAATTAACACTAACCATGACGGAGCGACATTTAATAATTGTAGAGCAGCGGTGTGGAAAGCGCTATGAGTATTGTACCCAGCCACTTCCAATATGAGAGCCATAATGACTCAAAAAATGAAAGAGTCATAGCATCCGTTGATTTATATCCAGAATTTTCAAGACGCATGGGTGCTCCAAACGCATGAATCTTGGACGAAATCTATCCCTATATTCTACCATATATTGTGCCAAGGGTTGCCGGAACCGGTACAAAAACAGCTCAAGAGATTGGTGGGAGTTGATGCTAAAGCTTGGGCCGAAATACAGTTGACAATTGCACATTACTGTAGATTGCTGCAAGAAAAGAATCGGAAAAAGGAAGCAACTCGTAAGGGTGAGGAAGCGAAGCTGGTGCAAAAGAAACTCTCAAAGTATGCTCTTGAAGGCGCTATGCTGACCAGCCCAGCTGAATCGAACGTACAACAGGTGACTAACCCATCGCAGAATAACCAGGGCAATGCGGGAATTTATCCAAGGGGAAGGGGATTCATAGGAAGAGGATGGCAGAGTAATCAGGGAGGTTTCCAGAATAATCAAGGAGGCTTTCAAAACGTACAGATGGGCAATCCAGATATGCCATATGGACAGATAGCCCAACCACCACCAGTATGTTGGCTATGTCGTATGACAGGGCATGTGGCACATGCGTGCAGAAGCTGAGGCACGTGGCAAAATGGACAAGGAATTGGAGCAGGCACGGTAAATCCGCCTGCTTTCCCACAACAGGGCAGTGCACCAAATCACACAGTGCAGCAGCAAGCGCCAGGCTTGCAGCAAGGTGCACAGCAAGGGGTTCAACCCTCGAACATGGGGAACCTGCCAAAAGGGCAATCCCAACAGGCACCACCGCAAATGTCTCAGGGAACTAACCCCGGAAAAGGGAGGCAACCCTGGGAATGGAGAAAATACACAAGCATACAGTGGACCTAACATACATGAAATAGGACAGCTCGCTGGGGACCCTGATGTGTTCTATCCTATCAGTGACACCAGACCCTAACAGGGAACCAAGAGTAAATGTTGTCATAGGGGGGAATGAATATTCCTTCTTAGTTGACACGGGTGCAACACGCTCGTGCATACGAGAAGGCAAGTTTTCCTTGTCCGGCCAGGCTATAGATACTCAGAGTTTTACAGGAGCTCACAGCAGACATCCCTTTACAGACAATCTCCTAGTCTCTGTAGGAGATCGTGAGATGAATGTGCCTTTACTATATTCATGTCAGACCCCAGTAAACATTTTGGGTGGAGACTTGATGACAACGTTGAATATGACTATATCATTCACAGAGGAGGGCATAGTATGCTCCATTCCAGGAATGCATTATTATAATTTGTGCGAAATGATCACAGCATACTCGGGACGCATAGCCCTGAGAGCTATACCATTAGAACCGAGTGCTAATGGCGGGATTGTCAGGCCTCGCAGATAGAACTATGAGAACCCCTGATGAGTTCCTGTTCAGGCCCAGAATACCTATGCATGAAGAAGAGGGATAAGATTTTCCCTTATCAATACATATTGCAGCAGTACGAGGGAAAGTAGTAGTGATCAAAGGATTCGCAGACAATGGTGTGCAATTATCACCATTGAAGAAAGGTACCAAGTGACTGACGTCACAGATGACGCTCTTTTCGAAGAGCACCCTGACTTGGAAGAGAACATGTGAAAGTAAGTCTCATATTCTTGGTCAAAATGATCAAATGAGAAGTGCCTCAGAGAATGATGTTGGCGCTGATCCACCCCGCATACTTTGACGATGATATGGCCCAGGTGCCTGTCTCAGTATGGACTACAGGACCCTATGACATAGGCCCCCTGAAAGGGGTAGGAGAAGTGAAAACTAAACTGAAACCAGGAGCGATTCTACCAAGAGCGCGGCAATATCCCATGTCCAGAGAAGCGGATGAAGGGATCGCAAAGACAATTTCCGCCATGATGGATCAGGGCATCGTAGTGACGTCAGAATCACCCTGTAATATGGTGATTTACCCCGTCAAGAAGTCAAAGGGAGGGTCAAAGGGAGGGTCGTGGCGTTTAATCCAAGATTTAAGAGCATTAAATGATATTGTTGAAGCTGAGTTCCCTATAGTCCCTAATCCATCTACGATCTTGCGTAACATACCAATCGAGGCAAAATCCTTCTCGGTGATTGATTTGAAAAATGACTTTTTCTCAATCGCGTTACACAGTGACTCACAAGATCTGATGTCATTTATATTCAGAGAAATGCATCTGAAAAGCACGAGATTGCCACCGGGGTATTGTGAGTCCCCGTCCATTTTCAACAGAGTCCTGCAAATGGACCTAAGCAATATTGCAGTAGACAGTGTTGTCTTGCAATATGTGGATGACATTCTGATCTGCAGCACCACTGAAGAGCAATGCAGGCGCGATTCTATCCAGCTACTGACCGTACTGGCTGAGAAAGGATACAAGGTTGACAAGGAAAAGTTACAATACTGTAAACAAGAGGTACTATACATCGGCCAGTTAATCTCACACGAGGGTAAAAAGGTTACCCAAGAAAGGGCCGAAGCTATCATGAGCACGGCTAAAACGCTCACGATAAAGCAAATGCAGAGCTTCCTAGGCCTGTGCAATTATGTTAGAGCATGGGTTTTCGACGATAGCTTATATACCAAGCCCTTGCTCCAGGCCCTAAAGAAGGCCCAGGCGACAAAGGAAAGAATTGAATGGACTGAAGCAATGGAAAAGGGATTCGCAGAACTCAAAAGAGCAATTTGCATGGCTCCAGTTCTCGGGATTCCTAATTATGCAGAGGAATTCTACCTGTTCTCGCACATGAATGGCAATGTTATGACGGCAGTACTTGCTCAAAAAACCTCATTGGGGTACAAGCCCCTGGCGTATTACAGTGGGAATCTGGACCCAGTAATGAGAGGCCAGTTCCCATGCGAACAAAGTTTAGCCGCCGCAGCATTTGCTATAGAGAAGGCAACAACCTTTGTAATGGGCTGTTCTGATGTTATACGTCGAGCACTCATTGTTCGTCATCTTGGAGAAACCAAAAGGTACATTGACATCTCAAAGGGCCTCTGCCTATGCAGTGATCATATCAAATCCATCAATCAAAATAGTTTGATGTAAAACAGTAAACCCAGCCACGTTAATAGCTGAACCAGTCACTCATGGTGAGCCGATACATGACTGCACAAACTACAAAGAATTCTATGATGCAATCCCCAGGGTGAGAGAGAATGCCCTGGCGGGTGGTGAGATCATCTTCATTGACGGTTCTTCGAGAATCGACCAAGAAGACAGACAAAGATATACAGGCGTTGCTGTAATGAAACACATAGCAAACAGAGAATTTCAAATACTTGTCAGTGCACGAATACCATATCATTATTCAGCACAGGCTGCAGAGCTGTTGGCATTGACACTCGCCATTGAGAATCACACAGACCAGGAAGTAACGGTGTATAGTGACTCTGCCTACGTGACATCAACAGTGCACACAGGTTTAGGGCACTCGAAAAGGAGGGGCTACCTCCGAGCAGAAGGCACAACAGTGCAGCATGCTGCCTTACTAGACAGACTGATCAAGGCACTACACCTCCCAATGGGCATAGCGGTCGTGAAATGCGCCGCTCATATTCATGGGACAGATTTTGTGTCGCGCAGAAATAACACAGCAGACACGGAAGCCAAGCGTATGGCATCCAAAAATTAGACGATCATGGAAGTAGAGGTGGCACACAACCATGAACGGATGATGGTAGCTCGAGCCACACAAGAGGCCTATAGTAATATGGGGCAGGCTCAACTGATGGAGCTTCAAGGGGAGGCACCGCAGGACGAAAAGAACCTGTGGAAGCATCAAGGGTGTTCTTTAAACCCCTCAGATGGGTTTTGGGGGCAAGTCAGCACTGGTAAACCAGTCAAGCCCGTAGCCCTATTGAAGATAGCATTGGAACAGCTGCACTACCCATTTCATATAACAAAAGGAAATCTTGCTGCAACGCTTGCAGAAGACTGGTTTATACCGAATTTAGTAGAGCATGTCTCATTCTTCATGGTGAACTGCATAGTCTGCCAGCAATTCACAGCTGGGCACACATTAAAAGTAGTGAGAGGAGTCATGCCCCTGCCAAATGGACCGTTTCAGCACCTGCATGTCGATTATGTCGACATGATTCAAGTATGTAACGGGTACATGTACTTAATTGTAGTGGTGTGTCCATTCTCTAGATGGATAGAAGCAGGTCCCTGTACACACCCAGACTCAACCTGTGCTGTCAAATTTCTGGTGAGGAAAGTGTTCCCTAGATGGGGGGGTGTGTGAGGTGATGAGGCCAGATAATGGGGCTCCTTTTGTTAACACAGTCTTTGAACAGATTAGATTGTTGCTTGGTATAAAGCACAAGTTCTCGTCGGCGTATCATCCGGAAGGTAACGGTATTTGTGAGAGGCTCAACAGCTTGTTAAAAGAGAGGAGAGCCAAGTTGAAGCTTACTCTAAAAAAGGGATGGCTGCACTGCCTACCACTGGCACTGTATGCTCTTCGGAACCAACCAGGCTCCGACCATCATTTTACGCCGCATGAGATAGTCACAGGAAGGAGAATGAGGACCCCCTCTACCCCTCTATCCCCTCGAGATAGAGCTAGATGTGATGCCCAGCCAACCAGACCGAATTATTGAAGTATCTGAACTGCATGACATCAAGCCTTCTTATTGTTACAGACAAAGTACAGCGACAACGAAAAGGGTGCAGCAAAACACAAGACCCAGCAGGAAGTGCTGAAACAGACACAGTTCAAGGTCTATGTGCGCCAATCATCTTCCCAGGTGATGCAGTGCTGGTAAGAAACCACACAAGGAAAAGGTGGGACGAGCCAAGATTCAACGGCCCGTTCATCGTAGAGGACTGTACTCCCTCAGCCGTCAAACTGCAGGGCAGGAGAGCATGGATCTTTCTCAATGACATTAAACCCTATATTGACAAGATACTTCTAGCTGCACCCCACCGCAAAGAACCTACAGACAACGGGGAAGAACCTCAGCACGTGCAGACGAGAGCCATGACGAGGAAGAAGGACGCATGATATGATATGATATGGCATTTGTAATGCGCCTATACACAAGTGTTTCAAGGCGCGACGAGGCAGGGAGGGGGGAACAAGGGGAAGACAGACAACGATCCTACTAGGCCAGGTGTCATTCAGACCGCGCAAGTGCAGGGGTAGGGGGAAGGGAAAAAGTGCAAGGGGAAGGGGGAGGGGGGAGTGCAGTACAAATAAGTAGAATAGAAATAAAATAATAAATAAATAGGGCCAGCTGGTGGCAAGTGCAAGGTAAGTGCAGACAAGTGCTGGGGGGGGGGTGGGCTGTAGGGATACAGAGACAGTCCCGCAGTGCAGGGGTTGCCAGGGAGGCAGTGCAAGTGAAGAGTGACTGGGCCCAGGACCGAGGTCGGTGAGAGTGGCCCAGTTGCAGAATCAGTGCAGTTTAGGTGAAGAATTTAGCAGGGGAGAGGGAGAGAGAAAGCAGAAGTGAAGAGGAAGGTTTTGAGGTGCTTCCGGAACCGGAGATGGTTCTCCTCAAGTTTCAGGGAGGCAGGAAGGCTGTTCCAGAGGGAGGCCCCTGCCGTGGAGAGAGATCTACCCCCAGCTCGTTGCTTCGAGAAGCGGCTGACCCTCAGGGAGTTGGAGACGGATGAGCGTAGGGCTCGGGAAGGAAGATATTTAGGAAGAGAGAGTTGAAGGTATTTAGGCCCCAGGCCCCAGAAGGCCTTGTGGACAATGCAGAGGGTTTTGAACTTAATCCTCGCAGCCACTGGGAGCCAGTGTAGATATTTCAGTCCTGGAGAGATACGGTCCCTGGGCTTGAGGCCAAGGACAAGTCTCGCAGTTCTGTTCTGGATGAGTTGCAGAGGGTGGAGAGTGGAGGCAGGCAGATTAAGATAGAGGCTGTTACAGTAGTCCAGCTTCGAGAGAACCAGGGCTCGGGAGACAGTGAGCTTCTGGGGGAAGGAGAGGAAGGGAAGAATACCTCTGAGGAGGTGCAGCTGGTAATGTGACTTCTTAGAGACGTCAGATATATGAGGAGAGAAGGAGAGTGTGGAGTCGAAGATGACCCCGAGGTTTTTTGCCTTGCAGGTAGGAGCAGGAAGAGGGCCAAGAGAGGCCGGCCAGAGAGCTGCAGGGAAGGAGGGAGTGGGTGTGCCGATGAGCAGGATCTCAGTCTTACTAGCATTAAGGCAGAGGTCATTGGCAGCACACCATTCCTGGATAGCAGACAGACAGTCAGAGATGAGGGAGGGAGAGGAGGAGGCCGAGGGTAGCCTGAAAATGAGCTGGGTATCGTCCGCATAGCACTGAAAGTTGGGGCAGAGGGCGGCGATGCGGTGGGCAAGGAGTGCCAGATACTGGTTGAACTGCCAGGGAGAGAGATTAGATCCCTGGGGAACGCCACAGGTGGAGAAAAAGATGTCAGAGAGGAAGGACCCAAGTTGGACCTGGGAGGGTCGATTGGAAAGGAAAGAGATCAGCCACGCCAGAGCCTGACCAGTGATACCCAGGTTATCACGGAGACGGTTGAGCAGGATGGCATGGTTGACAGTGTCAAAGGCAGAAGAGAGATCGAGCAGAATGAGAACACACAGAGTGTTGGAGTAGAGGTTCAAGAGCAGGTCCACACGGATGTTCAGGAGAGCAGTTTCCGTGCTTCTGGCCGCTCTGAAGCCAGATTGATGGTCGTGGAGACTATCAACAGCTTCAGCATGGAGGTTAAGCTGGGAGATGGCCAGTTTCTCCAGGAGCTTGCCCAGGAAGGGAGTGATGGAGATTGGGCGATAGTTAGCCGGATAGGAGGGGTCGGCAGAGGGTTTCTTAAGGAGAGCGTGCACAAGGGAGTGCTTGAGGGGGGATGGGAAGACTCCAGAGGCGAAGGAGTGGTTGCAAAAGTCAGCCAGGGCAGGAGCCAGGGAGTCGATGTGGTCCTTGATAGTTTTGGAGGAACAGGGGTGAATCTGTTTAGACGAGACTTTCATAGATCGGACTTGTCTGGAAACCTCGTCAGCAGAAAAAAGGGGAAAGGCAGAGAAGGAGGGAGGAGGGGTGGCTGCAGAAGGGCCAGAGGAAGAGCAGGGAAGAGAGGGGGGGAGGTGATAGGAGGAGAGTGAGGACAGGATGTCCTGAGTTTTAGAGATGAAGTGGGAGGCCAGTGCAGTGCAGAGGGCCTGGGAGGGGACAGGAGAGGTAGAGACTGCAGCAGGGTTGGCAAGCTCCTTGCAGATTTTAAAGAGTTCAGCCGAGTTGTTAGATGCCGCAGAGATGCGGGCTTGGATAAGGGCTCTCTTCTTGGTGAGAACAGAGAGACGGTATTGCCTTTGGAGCAGGCGGCAGGCCAGTTTGTCAGAGGATGAACATGAAGCACGCCATTTCCTCTCTGCCACCCTGCACTTGCGTTTTAGGGTGACGAGATCCGAATCATACCAGGAGTTACATTTGGCTTTGGGCTTCAGGCGGATTTTCATGACAGGGGCAAGAATATCAAGAGTATCAGATATAGCAGAGTGGAGCAAGGAGAGGGCTTTGTCAGGGTGGGAGTCAGCCGAAAGGTGAAGGGGGGGCGAGAAGGTGGCAGCGAAAGCCGCAACTGACACGCGCTTCATGGGTCGGATGACCGAGAAGGCGGGTGGCAATGATGAGGGTGGCTTTGCCTGTGGGGTAGGGAGGGTGCGGTGGGAGGATAGGAGAAAGTGATCACTCCAGGAGAGAGGAGTGGAGAGAGGGACAGAGAGGGGAAGGTCAGAAGAGATCAGAGCATCAAGAGTGTGCCCTGCAGAATGAGTAGGCCCAGACAGGAGAATAGAGAGTGCGAGAGAGTCGCAGAGGTCACGAAAGAGTCCAGTGGGGGGACAGGAGGCATCTAGGTGGATGCTGAAGTCCCCAAGAAAGAGGAGTTGAGTGGTAGAGGACAGGAGTGAGGAGGAGAGGTCAGCCCACTCAGAGAGGAAGGAGGAAATTTGACCAGGTGGCCGATAGATAGTAGCCACGGTAAGGGAATGGCTAGGAGAGAGAGAGAGAGTCGGCAGACAAGACATTCAAAAGAGGAGTAGGTCTGCGTAGGAGTGACAGTGGCAGGAATCCACTCAGGGAAGAAAAGGGCAACACCCCCCCCTGCACGGTTGGTCCTGGGCACAGAGAGGATCTTGTAACCTTCAGGTAGGAGTGTGTCAAAGCTCGTGACAGAGCTGGCTGTGAACCATGTCTCAGTGAGACCGAGGACGTCAAGGTCCAGTTCCTCAAGAAGGCGACAGATATCGGAGGAATGCTTGATGGCAGAGCGAGAGTTAAGAGTGGCAAAGTGGAGAAGGTTGCCATCCTTGAAGGACTTCCGGGGAGGGGTACAGATCAGAGGTACGCCCTGCAGAGGTGTAGAAGAAGGAGGTGAAGAGGGAGTGCGAGAGGGGGCAGGGAGGGAGGGTAGAGGCAAGGTAGCCGAAGACAGGGGGGGGACAGCAGGGGAGGAAAGGAAGTTGATGAGGCGAGGGAAGCGTCTATCAAAGAGGTTGGCCTAAGGGCCTTGGACCAAGACGGTCCCATTAGCGTAGACATTAATGATGGCCTTACAGGAGCGGAAGGGGGCCAAGAGGACATCCCAACGGGTGCCACCATTAATGGGAGAAGAGGAAAAAGGAGAGAGCACAGAGACCATATGAAGGGTCCATAGGTCAGGTGAAGGCATGAAAAAGAGGATGTCAGTGAGAGTTTCCTTAGAGCAGGCACTAGTGTAGGTGTCAGCGATAGGGAGGCCTGGGTTGGAGACCAGGATGTCCTTTTTAAACTTTTTCCTACCAGATTTAGTGAGAAGAGCAGGATAGTCAATAGAGAAGCAGTTAGAGAAGATAGGCGAGATAGAGAGCACCATGGAGTGGGAGGGGGGGGGAAGACAGATGATGCGAGAGCCCACAGACAGGAAGGAACGGCAAGACAGGTTACCACATTTCAGAACAACAACAGTATTGTGTTTTAGGAACACAGTGGAGAGGCCACCTAAGTTTGAGAATCCTGCGAGGAGAGAAAAACCCTAGTTACCACAACTGTGGAACACAGTGAGGTGAAGACAGCGTGTGAATGCAGTGGCCAGGTGTGGGTGGGGGTGGGCAGGAAGAAGGTGGAGAAGGCGAAATTTACTTGCGCCTTGCGTCCCCTGCGGACACCTGCAGACACACAGGGAGCCGCAAATGCAGGAGTCGCCCTTGGCCTTGGGGCCCTTAGCCGCAGGGGGCTGCCGGGCAGAGGGCTGCCCAGGAGCAGGGTGGTAATAGAAGAGGGAGGAGAGGAAGGGGAGGGGGGTGTGGGCGGGCAGGGAGGCGGGAGGGAGAGGAGGACCAGGAAGTGGGAGGGGAGGGGAGAGCAGGCACAACAACGCGCTCGGAGCGCAAATGCAAAAATTCTTTTTTTTTTTAAAATCACAGAAATTCACTCACAGAGGCCCGCTAGGGCCAGGCAGGGCTTCCTGGCCTGAGGTTCCCTCTTGGCTACTGGCGACCGCTCTCCCATGCTCAGCTCAACAAAGAAGCGAGCAGGGGGAGCGGGCGTCGAGTAGCCCAGAAGGGAGGCAGCCAGACAGCCAATCAGAGGGGGGGTGGGCGGGCAGGGAGGCGGGAGGGAGAGGAGGACCAGGAAGTGGGAGGGGAGGGGAGAGCAGGCACAACAACGCTCTCGGAGCGCAAATGCAAAAATTCTTTTTTTTCTTAAATCACAGAAATTCACTCACAGAGGCCCGCTAGGGCCAGGCAGGGCTTCCTGGTCTGCAGTTCCCTCTTGGCTACCGGCGACCGCTCTCCCACGCTCAGCTCAACAAAGAAGCGAGCAGAGGGAGCGGGTGTCGAGTAGCCCAGAAGGGAGACAGCCAGACAGCCAATCAGAGGGGGGGTGGGCGGTCAGGGAGGTGGGAGGGAGAGGAGGACCAGGATGTGGGAGGGAAGGAGAGAGCAGGCACAACAACGCGCTCAGAGCGCAAATGTAAAAATTCTTTTTTTTTTTTAAATCACAGAAATTCACTCACAGAGGCCCGCTAGGGCCAGGCAGGGCTTCCTGGCCTGCAGTTCCCTCTTGGCTACCGGCGACCGCTCTCCCACGCTCAGCTCAACAAAGAAGCGAGCAGGGGGAGCGGGCGTCGAGTAGCCCAGAAGGGAGGCAGCCAGACAGCCAATCAGAGGGGGAGGTGGGCGGGCAGGGAGGCGGGAGGGAGAGGAGGACCAGGAAGTGGGAGGGGAGGGGAGAGCAGGCACAACAACGCACTCGGAGCGCAAATGCAAAAATTCTTTTTTTTTTAAATCACAGAAATTCACTCACAGAGGCCCGCTAGGGCCAGGCAGGGCTTCCTGGCCTGCAGTTCCCTCTTGGCTACCGGTGACCGCTCTCCCACGCTCAGCTCAACAAAAAAGACTAGCAGCAAAGCCAAGACAAAATGAACTCTGTTTAAAATACTGTGGCTCTAAACTGGACATTTCAGGGTAAAGAAGAGAATCTTGCAATCTAAGCCACAACACACAGAAAATACGAACTTTTGAATCAAACCATATTTGAGCATTATTGGAAAATAAGACTTTGATAGAATGAGAGCAAAAATGTTTTGTTTAAGAGCATAAAACAGTATCCTGAAGCAGCTCCCACCAGAAATCTCACATGGGATGTACTCACCTACTTCCAGTTAGTGGTAATTTCATATCCGTCACTCGTAGGGAGAGTCACTAGTGTCACAGGGCCTCATTACACGGATGGCGGTGAACCATGGCGCTATTAGCGCCATAGTTCATGCCTGTAAAATACCGGCACCGCCTTGGTGGAAAGGGGAATTACCGCCCTATTCCAAGGTTGGCGGGGCGGTAATTCCCCCTTCCACCATTGCCCTTCCCCATTCCCATTTTTGCCCCATAGGGCTCTATGGGAATGGGAAGGCGCTAATTACGGTACCGCAAATTGCGGTACCGTAATTAGCTCCCTGGTCCCTTTGCGGGTTGGTTTTTTAACGCCTGCAAAAAGCAGGCGTTAAATTCCCCAACCCGCAAAGGGACCTCGTAGTAAGGCGGTAAGGATTTACCAGTACCGGTAAAATACCGGTACCGGTAAACCCTTACCGCCATCCGTGTAATGAGGCCCACAGACTTTAATCAAGATCCTGCTAAGAAAAAAAAATAATCTGGCAACTACTGACTGTCATCACGAAAGCCTTCGCGGAATTACCCAAACACAGAGATATGGACACAAATGCTTCCGCCACAGGTAAACATTGATGAACTCACTTATACGATTTTCTTTCGTATCATAGAGGAGTGCCCAGGACTAGTCGGGATTACCATGGACACATTAACCTACATTAGAGACCCAAGAAACACTGAACATTTGAACCAACTGTGGATCAAGCACACCTATGTAGTGGCAATCCACGCAGCAGGAAAGCGTAAAGACTGTTCACGTCAAAAGAAAGGCCTATGATCTCAAAATCAGCAAAGCAGGACAATGTCCCTGTCACCCGAGGACAGCAGGCTGGCCCTCAATGTCCTATTCCGTCTAGTCACTGACTATCCAGAAATGGTGGGGAGACCTGCCAAGGTTGACGTCATCACCTTCATCAGAGATCCAGCTAATGTTGCACACATGGGAACACTCCTCCTTGGGATCATGCTCCAGGTTGAGCTGTCCAACTTTCAGCGAGAATATTCACAGAGATTCCAGTGAAACTTTCCGAGGGACGGATCCAAGAGACAGAGACACAGTTCTTCATCTTTCGCCGATAGACAGATCGAGAAGAGCAGAGAAGAGAACTTCACTGTTGTGTTTTATTTTTATTTTTTATTCTTATTTTATTTTTATTTTTGTTTAATTTCGAGTGATACCACCTTTTCCATCTTTTCCGCATTGAACAGGTTCCAGCATGTCCTCAGGAGTAAAGCAGATTCGGGGAGTGCATTGGGAACTTACCTATTTTGAATATGCATAAGGAATGTTACTCACCAAAGGGGATAGTCTAATCTTTTTCCTTAGTCTAGCAAGGGAACTGTATTCCGTAACCAGAGACAATCACCACCCTCGAGAGGGGGAACACTCACGAAGCACATGACACTTTATGTTGCAAACTTTCCGAGAGACAATAATGGAGTAAAGTGAAAGGAAATAAACACTGACAGTGACATGATTGAGATGGAGGCCCAGAACAGTAACCTGGTCCTCCCACAAACAGAGGGGCGACCCCAATTTCCTGGAAGAAAGTGCTGCAAATTGTCGTATCGCACAGTTATGTGTGTATGCATAGTGATTATTATTGTTTTTCTGTCTCTAACTATAAGAACTGCGTTGGTGCACAGAAGCGTTCCAATTTCAGTGCACCCACCAGATAATGTACGCATGAATCCCACGAAATCACCCAGACCCTATATAGTCATTCCGGTTCCAAGAAAATCTGATTGTAAGGTAGACTAACTAAAATTGAATGTAATTAGCAGCGATTCATACACACTTGAGGTAACGAATGAAGAGAAAAGCTGGAGACAGGGTCAGCACGGAATGAATGAAAATGTAGCACTGACCACTACACGCGCACATACACTGAATGCACATGAACAAGGGCAAGTGTCAATGGCTGAAGAACCTCGAACAATGGCAACAGAAATTACGAGACTGCCCACCAAACAACCAGTCCCAGAAAATAATAAGAGCGACTGAGAAGAAGCAAATGAAAGACCAACAAAAGAAGATATAGCAAAAACCCTCGAGAAGACAGAAGCAGCTATGAGAGAATTCACTGCAGACACAAATGCTGATAGATCATTTATTCCCATTTATAGCTAAAGCAAAGAAACTAGACGAGGAGCTGGAAAATAAAACTACAGAGACTAGAGTGACAAGTATGCCAGGTCCAACATTGGAAACAAGCACCAGGCCCAACACGCAGTCATACGTCGGACAAATGATACACAGGTGGTTGAAGGAGCCCCACTAAAGGACACAAGAGGAGAGGAAGAAAATTGCAAAACCACCTCTTATCACAGCGATACAGCCAATGAAACCTGCTTCACCGACAAGCATGCCCAAGTGTCCTCCAGCAAGGAAAACCCACACTGACCCGTTTAGAGATGTAGTTATGGCAGACTACAGAAAGATACTAAGAATAAAGAGAAGCCAACATGAAGACAACAATGAATTGAACGATTACCTGGACAGCATAGTACATCTAGGAAATAACATTTGGTACCAACACATGAAAGAGGTCGGAAGAAGTAAAGCTGAAGGAGAATGCTACGTCTGCGCACTCCTACCATACAGCATGGGAAAATCTAAGATCTGTGTAGCTGTAGAAAATGATGTCCCGACAGCACACTGCTTGTCACACGTAGCAAGGTGCAACACCAGAGAACAGTTCATGGGAGAAGATGGCTCACTGATATGGGCAACAGAAACAGCATATCCCGATGAAGATGACTATATCCAGGACATTAAGACAAGAAATAGAGCTCATACCAGGAATCACGTGATCAGGTATGCTAAACCAGAAGCGAAAGGAGCAGGCACAAGATGGGAAATTAACCCGAGACTTAACGTCCAAGGTAAAACTCCAGAAGAAGCCCAGAATTGGAAGAATAGAGGCCAAATGCAGATTTGGGGAACAGTGCTATCCCCAGACGGATGGGAAGCAGGAGTGGTGATATGCCGAGCGTGGATGGTCCTTGGAGCCTGCAAGGAAGCAATAGAGTACTCACAGAGATTATGCAAACATCTATGGCCGGAATTGGTAAAGTTGTTGACATGGGTCGAAGACAGAGGAGGACCCTTGCAAATAGTACCACTGGAAAGCCCGAAATCGTGCTTCAGAAGCAATGGCACAAGGAAGATGGGAGAGAATCAAAACTGCGGACGAATCTTTGAAGCTCCCGGTATGACTCAGGAGACTGCAGTTATTATGGACCATTACTGGGCGTGTGGATCCAAAGCATACATAAGACTGCCGAGAGACTGGGGAGGCATATGCACACTAGTGAACGTCCACGTTCCTGCACTAGTGATCCTGAAAAGTGACCTGAGTATAGACAGTTTCCCGAAAGCAGATGTGCACCTAAGGAAAAGGAGGTCTGTGGAAATGGTGTCCCGAATGAAGAGGGAAAATTACTTTTCTGCCAAATCAGAAGAAGCATTTTATGCAATCCCATATGAACACAAGCTGCTTAGCCTCACCTCAACAGTATTCACAACGCTACTCTTGCCACACATCCAAGTAGGAGTAAATACGAAATGGTTGCAGATAACCAGATGGGAGTTATTGCAGACCATTAACACCACCATAAAAGGATTCAACACAATCAAAGAAGAACTAAGAGCAATCGGATTGATGACCCTACAGAACAGATATGTACTTGACATGATCAGAGCGATGGATGGAGGTATTTGCACAAAAATTGGAGAATCATGCTGCAGATTTATACCTTCACATGATGAAGAAAATGGAACCTTAATAGAAGCCATAAGCATGCTAACAAGAACCAGATGACTGATGAAACTGATGGAGTAGATGACGACACCTGGTTCAGAGCATTATTCTCTTGGGTCCCACAATGGATGGCGGACATACTCAAGCTTCTGGGAGCCCTGCTACTGATGATACTATTGGGATTTTGTGTTTCCAAAATAATCATCACACAATGCGAGAAAACTGCGAAGGAAACCATTGGGATGAAGGTCATAGTCGATGTTGAACCAGGATGGAAGCCCAGACAATGTCAGCTTATGATCTGGAACAAAGATGATCATGTAAAAAAAGCAGGAAGTCTAAAAGGAGTGATAAAGATATGGACTCCAAAGACACACACATTCCCACCATCATGTACAAACCCAGAAAATGATGATCAAGATACTGAAGAACCAAGTAAGATGAACCCAAAGGAGGTTGCAGAAGTTGTCGATGAACCGACCAGAGGGTGGATTGTAGAGGAGGTCCCAGACATGGCCTACACCCCAACCCCACAGATTGAGGAACCAGGATCATACTCGCCAAAGTATGTGACATATGAGGAACAAATGAGCCAACAGAGAGCAGCTCTAGGACTCTGCCCAGTGCACATCAGAAGAGCAATAGCTGTTGAAGTGCCTATAACCGGACAACCTTGGGCAGCCCGGTACCCACTGAGACAACTGAACCAGCAGTTAACACGCAATGAAGACTACTTACAGACTGTCCCCGAAGAGACCCAAAGAGCCTTAATGGGAGGAAAATTGTGACGACCTAAGAACCTGGACAGTCATACAGATGAACATAAACTACGAACGAAAATTGACACACAAGGGTGAAACGTTAGGAATAATGTTGTAATGGACGTGTAAGAGAAAAGACGTTAATATAAAGAAACGTAACCAATAAGTGAAATAAACACACGTAACTGACTAAAGTGCCTGTAAACAGGCTCGGAACACAAGAAGCTAAGAGAACGATACTGCTTGCAATACTTAGTAGAAGAATAGAGCGGCATTCGCCAACTATATATCTACCTCAATAAAGCACACTACACAAGTGCGACTCCATTTTGTAAAAGCAGAATTAAGCCCAGGCTGCAAAGGGCTAGCAAGGCCAAGATTCATATTCCAGTCAAAGCCAAAGGGAAGAGTGGAATAGAAACTTAGTGAGAAGTAGCTCATTCTTGGGAATTCAAGGTCAACCTAAGGAAGGGAGGAGAGCGGCAGCTCCGGAGAATCGACACTTCAGAGCATACCATTCAGCCAGTGAAGGTTGAGATAAAGAGACCCCGACAGGTGGCGAGGCTACGGGAGAATCAAATACATGAATACAAGGAAAATGTAGCAGATTCGGGGTGAACAGACACGTGACCAGCCAAGGGCGAAGAGGTACCAATGTCTGATGTCACCCAGAACCCGAGGATGCCATAACTTTCCCAAATAAGAAGCTACAGTTTCGAGGCCATCCTCAGCCAACTAATTGACACATAGCCCTAAAGTACTGATTGATGGAAGGGAGGCAGGGTGAATCTTGTGGCACAAGGCACCTGGGTGTCTATTCTGCATGCTGCTAATTAAAGTAGAGATTTATGCCTAGGGGTGTAACCCACCCAATCACAATGGACCGAATAATCTAGGGTCCTATAGCTGTAGAACCAATTAGACATCGTGCTTGTAGTGACATCAATCACGAGCGATGTAGACGGATGGGCGTAGATGCCCACCCAATAAGAGTTATCCAATCCCTACGCTTTGTTACCATATACAGATATAGCACCTATACTTAAGTTACCTTTTCCAACCAATAGAATTGCATGATAAACTTATGAGTGTTACACGTCAATGATGATGATTTTTGGGTATAAATATTGCTGTCTGAATGAAGAATTTGGAAGTTGAAGCGAGACAGGCGATCGCATCACTGTTCATTACCATTTGTTTCTCCATTTTTTGTACTTGTCATTAAACAGACTTCCCTTTGCCAAACCGTTGATCTGTCCTCATTGATTGGTGATGGAGTAAGTGAATCCCGCACCCATCCTCTTCATGGTGTGACTTTGTTTAAAGGTGCCTGAATCTCATGGGCCCGTTCAGAGATCGCTTTGTGCTCCAGTACAGAAGAATTGAAGGTAGAGCTACAGAGAGAGCTGACACGATCAGAGAGATATATGGACACAGAGAGGGGAACAAGGGGCCTCATATCCAGAATGTACTAGGTGTTGCTAGAGGCACAAGGTGGAGAAATTTGGACATACAAGAAAAGATGAGAGCGAGACATGGGGATGGAAATGGAGCAGTGGAGGCAATTTTATGTGAATGCTCACCGTACATCTGTGGCTTGCAACATGAATTACACGGGATCAAGCTCCTATAATGGTGGCAGTGGGACCCAGTGAGGATAGCAAAGATATTCCCGGGAGCAGATCCTCACTGCTGGAGGAAATGCGGACAAATGGCGGACTATTGGCACATGTGGTGGGGGTGTGACAAGGTGCAGAAGTATTGGAAAGACATCCTGGAGTGGATAAAAGACGTGGAGCGAATAGAGCGGCGCTTGGCCACAGGCTGAAGGGGGTAAGGATGGCACAAGGGGAAGGTGGAATGCGGAGAGGAGAGAGTGACCTTAGTACTCTGGTCGCAAACAGGGGGAGCTAAGATACAGAGGAACAGTCGACAACTGTTAATGGCGGAAGAGAGAATGAGTGCAAAAGGTGTGCCCAAATTGGGACACTAGTGAAAAGAAGGGGACCCCAAAAATGTCTGTGGTAGGGAAGTGCTTGAAGAAGTTTGTAGTGAGCTTCTGAAAATCCTTGGACAAGGGTATACAAAAGTGCATCGGAGGTGGCATTCCTGGAGCCACGAAAGGCATATGCACGAAAAGGACAGAGGATGGGGGAGAGGGGTGGGATGGGATGGGGTCTTTAAAGTTGCAGTTGGGAGGGGGTGTGAAAAGCAGAAAATCCCTAAGGTGAATGCAGGATGGTAAACGAAAAACTGAATAAACATGTTGTAACCATGCCAATTCACCAATAAAACATATTTGGAAAAAAAAGAAAGAGTGGAGCCGATACAAGGCATAAGTCTCTGGGGTAGACCATGTCAAATGTGTGGCCTCTACTGTGCCTAACACTTTGCCCTCAGAAGGGTCCATTAAAACATGAACACAACTCAACCATAATAGGCAATGGGATGCTGACTCACTACCAATTATGAAGGAGCCATAAATAATATTTCCATGCCACTGAGAACGCTGAGCGTTCCTCACAGCTGCGGAAAGAAGCAGAGACACATTCCTGGAATGGCGTTGTGATGTAGGGAAATGTGGCCCACCCACACATGCCGAATGGGCCATAAAAGGAGAGAACATTTTGCATGTCTGACTGGTAATGCAGGCCCAAATGTATGGGGAACTATAGCCCCAATGTGTTTAGGTGGCACTCCTGTGCCAATCAATGCATTGAGAGGACTTGGAGTGGTGGGTTGCAGCACTGCAGCTCCACTGCAGATGCCAGAAACCAGGGAGATGTGTTAGACTGATACATCCCTCTGCTTCTTGGTTCCTTTGTTGGTTGAACTGGGGATGGAGCACTATCTGTGGAACAGCTTGTGTGGTGGTGCTGGTGGTGGTCAGAGTCCTGAGGCTTTGGTGTCATGCAGGTAATGTGAAGGCATCACGAAGCAAGACACAGACAACAGTTTCAAAGTTCAAACAGGATTGTTTTATAAACTTATATGTCAGGGTGGTTGAAGGCCTGACTTGCCCTATACTAAGGTGGGATTTCCCCTACCTAAAGGAAAGTCTGAGTCAGAAAGTTCAACTTAAAGGTCTGTGTCCAAAACCTATACTTGCCCTCACAACTAAAGCTAAAAAAATGTGTAGGGATGTTAAAAGATTTTTTTTTTTAATTTTTATTTATTGGCTTTAGTTTGAAAAAATAAACAAAACTTTTTGTCACAAATTTTTCATCATTACATTCCAATTTCCTGAGAGAGAACGAAAACAGAGAAGAAAAAAATGGAGCAGAGAAAGGAAGAGAAAAGGCAGAGAAAAGGAAAGGAAAAGAAGAACGTGGACGTAGAGACAAGGAGAGTAGGAGTGGAAATAGGCGTGTCTAATAGAAGTTAAAGTAGAACACCATTCTTCTCTCTTGAATTCTCTGCCGATGTTTGTCGTTTCCAGTCATCAATATCGACATCGTAGTTTAGTTCTGAATTCTCAAATCCTCTATTCCTTTCTCTTCACCTAATCCTCCCATTTGAGTTTGATGCTTCACGTACCAATTTCACTCAGCTTCACTGAACATGGCAGGATAAAAGAAATAGTGTTCCAAATAAAGTTCTGAGCTTCTTCCAGCTCCTGGCTTACTTTTCAGCTCCCCTCCCACAAGTTCACGATAATTCCACAAACCCCCGGGGTTCCCTTGCCCAAGTTCAAGACAGTTCCAAAATTCCTCATGGAACCCTTCCCCAAGTTCAAGACACTTACACAACTTCTTGGGATTCCCTTCCCCAAGTTCAAGTGAGTTTTACAAAACCATGGGGTGTCCTTCCAAAAGGTCAAGACAGTTTCATAAATGTCTGGGGTTCCCTTCCCCAAGTTCATGACACTTCCACAAAGTCTTGGGGTTTCCTTCCCCAAGTTCAAGACAGTTTTACTAAAACTCTGGGATCCCTTCCCAAAGTTCAAGACAATCAACTTGTACTGATTCTCAATCTTTCAATGTTCAAAAACAGCTCCAAATCAACTTTAGTAATAATAAATGTATTGTGAATTAGTTCAAATTTGAACTTTACACAAACAATACAAATACATAGCTTAATACAATACAAACATACAGTCAAATCAACTTTAGAGTCCTTCTGGTTTCTTAATAGTTCAATCATATTGCTTTCTCTTGTTTTGTTTCCGCAACCTCTTTGGCTTTCAGAATTGAGGTTTCCCCGGTCCACGCACAGTTGTCAGTACACACTGTCTACCCATTACAGGTTGAGCAACCAGGAATACTAGGCTCCCAGCCCACACAGGTTCATCTGTATCTGTACCTGTGTGATCGTTCATACTCGGCTTCTCCCTATCTGGCTCTTGGCTTTGCCACAATGCGTTTCTTCCTTTGCCAGTCTTTGGCCTTGGCACAATGTATTTGCCAATATAGTTCACTTTGTGGTGGTTTTGTTCCTTCACCACCTTGCTTTCAGGCTCTCTTGCAATATTTCATACTTGCCTACTTCTGTGCTTCATACGCCTCGAACTTACTTTTCAAATAGGCAGTATGTAAACTTTGGACAAACTTGTCATCAGGTCATAGTTTTGCCAAATGCTTTCATTCAGTTCTGTATTCAATATCTGTGACCTGTTAATATGATACTTACCCCTTATCTTGTCCGTATTTGTCTCTCAACCCGTTGCTTTGGGTTTATTTCAAATTGTGTATGCTTTTCATTCATTCGGCAGTTCATTTGGGTTCCCCACAGCCCCAGGAGAGCCGTGGTTCGAGTTATCTTCCCTCTCCACTCAATGGTCCCTGGCATCTCCTCCTCCGGGCAGCTGTGCTTCCTGTTCCAGCTCCGCCGACACATGTTCATTTGACTGAGAGCCCTGCTCGCACATCAGTCTCTCTCCGGCTCTCGCCGGCAGCTCCTCTCTCTCTCTCTGCACACTGTCGGGCACTTTTTTTTCTTCTGCGTGCACAGCTCTTGCTGTGAACTTCTAACCAATGAGGCTTTCACACCTGTGGCCTTCTCGTGGCCTGCCTGGCCCTTGGCTCAACAGCTTTCTGGGTTCGTCTGCCAGCATACTTGCTCTCCTGCAGGACCCACCTCGGCTGCCTCCTCGCATACAGGATTTCATGCTGGATGTCCCACTGATGGTCTCCTCCCTTTTAATACACCTGCTACCACTTGACATGTTTCAGGTGTGAGTCCCAAATTGTAATTGCCTGGCTGCAATAAATGGAACACTTGAGACATGCCTGACCTTGCAAACACTCTGCAGGCCTCTTCCTTGTCTCAGTACCAAAGTGGTGGAATGACTTACTGGTGCTCCCTACTCCTAGTTGCCTCTTCCTTGTCCCACTACTATAGTGGGTGGAATCAAGTGAAATAAGGGGAGATGTTTTGCAACAGCCCATGAAGGCTGGGGGAGGGTGAGGTTGGTTCTCGATAGGGAAAGGGGGATATCATGTCTTGCCTGTGGATATCTTCTCCCCAATCCCCAAGGACCCTCCAACCAGGTGACCCCTCCTCGTATCTCCACCCCCAGGGTCAGGATCCAAAAGTAATGGCCTTTTCCTGGCCACCTGAGGAGAGGATCCAAGGGTAGTAGGTGTGAGGATACCGTCAGGTTTCTCACAGTAAGGAAAAAGAAACAAACACGTGTGTATGTGTGTGTGCATGCGAAGGACTGTGTCCCTCACTGACCGCCTTTCGGAAAACCCTGAAAACGACTCTGTTCATCTAACAATTACATGGCCTAGCCCTCATAATTGTATTGTATGATGTATTATGTGGTATTTCTGATCACAGGTCACTGCCTCACTGTAACCCAAGGCACAACCTGCACACATTGTAACTAAGTCTTCCTTGCAAGTAACAGTGCCACAATGCCCCTGGGCTGCCTGCGCGCTATATAAATTTAATAAATAAATAAATATGTAAGTGCACATTTGAATTATGGTGCAGTGTGAACACACATAAATGGGAGAATATATGCAGGTCGATGTTATAATGTATGCTGCTCTTGTGAATAGGAGAAGTGCAGTAGGAATGTTGTGGTGTGTGGATGTGTGTATATATCGGAAATAAATGCTGCAAGAATATGTGTAGGGCCACTAAAGAGGGGCATGTTTTTTAGCAGTGGCGTTTTATTTTACTGGCCTTATGGGCAAAGTCGACATGAGTGTTCTTAAATACTGAAATTGTCCTATATGGGCGAGGCAGTGTGGACATGTTTTCTAACACTGGCATGCCATTTTATACTGGTATTAGGGGCAAAGCCAACATAATGAGGGTTTGTATGTGGGCACACAGGCCAACACTGGCGCAGCCAGTATGGACATGTTTTCCTAAAGTGGAATAGCATTTTCACCCGCATTAAGGGAAATTAGTATTCTTACAGTGGGCATATTGCCCTACATAGGAGCAGCTAATAAGGACCTGATTTCTTACATTGGCATTGATTAGTTTTTTTAGGCATTATAGGTAAAACCAATTGGATGGATGTTCTTATTTGGGCATACTGGCATACATTAGTGCAGCCAGTATGGACATATTTCCAGACACTTATCGTTTTTGACTGGCATTTTGGACAAACGCAATAGGGGTCTTTTCATACATGGCACAGCCAGCATGGTTTTCTCATACCATTGTTACTTGCATTATGGCCCTAAGCAAACATGATTATGTTTTTACATTGGGATACTGACATTTCTGGCCACAACCATCATGAAAACGTTTTTTTTTCACTGAAAGATTTTCAAGCATGGAGACAAGAGACAGACTGGAAGCAACAAGAAAGGTACCTTGACACAGTCTCCTCTTGGGATTCCAGGGTGCCTAGTAGGGTAAGCCTAAAATCCTCCATGTCATCTCTGTAGCACCCTCCTCATAGCAGTAGACAGTGAAATGGCAGCCACTGCTCCACCAGTGAGTATCCCCCTTTTCCAACTTTCCAGGTCAAGAAGGAAAATAATGGATGAAAGAACTACCACTCCCAGAATTCCCCACTCAGTCCAAGTGAAAACCTGGACAGCATCCAGGTAAGCCAACCAGGGATAAAAGAAATGGACCATAAAATGGAGTGCCCAGCTAAGCTTCAGAAGGCTATAAGAAACACCATGGAATACTTCCACAACAGAGGTCACCCATAAAGCTACACCATGATAGGATGGGGAGAACTATATCTCCCATAATTCCCCTGTTTTCAGGTAGAAGAACCTGGGCCTTACTCACCATTACAGAGACAGGTGAGCTCCAGGAAAAGCAGGCCAACCCAGAGAAACCCATTTCAAACCCTGGGAAAGATAGCCCAGGGGATTTCCCAACCTTTGTTCCTAAGCAGCTAGAAAATGTGCCCACACCCTTTCTTAAAAACAAATGAGAAACATCGAAAGGACTGCCCACGACAGCACCAAAGGCAGCATCAGCAGCGCAGAACCTTCCAGAGTCATACAGGGAGCAAGAACTGCAGGCAGCAGTTAGGCAAGAAAAGGTAGGGCAGACAAGTGAAGACCAAGAGGGTCGCCCTGCCTCTTACTAGCTCTGCCTCACTGAGCCCACCCACAGAGAGCCTACAGGAAGGACGTGGCTGCAGCCAATCATGGAGCCTAATACTAGAGATCACAGCTGCATCCTGCCGCCTGGATGACCAGACCAGTAGAGGGGCCAGCCCACTATAAGAAGCTAAACCATACAGCTCAGTTTGCGGGTTGCTGGAGTGGAGTACAGACAGTGTTCTGAAAGTGTTGGAGAAGTAGCAAAGTGGAGCAGAGAGGAGGATGAAGGAGCAAAGTGGAGGAGACTTGACGCCCAGGGACCAACCTGAAATGTGGTAGATCCTCCAAAATTTGGAGGAAGCTGTAGGGAAGGTATGCATAGGGGATTCAGATCATCCCTTAGCAAACCCACATGAGGACATTTTAGGAAGTGGACTCCAAGTCCAGGAGGGGATCGATGCAAGAACTTGAGACACATTTCATTTGCCCTTTTTTCTATTGTGCTTATTTTCACCCCAATCTGTACACAAATCCCTAGTAAGCCCTTGCCCACTCTATACTGGGGTCGCTACTGTCTGTTAATCCTGATGGCCTTTCTAACAGATGGTGTCATCATGGGATTTTCAGGCTTACTTAGGATATTCTGCCCACAGTCTGGACCCACCCAAACTCCTCACATCTACCATAGAACCTGAGGGGGTATATGGTATTGAGGCTGGAGGGGATCATGCCAGGTCCAGTGAGACATTTAGATGGCAGACCCAGGGGTTCCAGCCTCAACCCCACTGCCTGAAGGATACAGTTTCTCAGAAGAAGGGGATTGGCCCGCTACCAGTACTGAAGCATTGGTACAATACAGGGAAGTCACTTTGAGCGAAAAAGATGAAGCAGAGGACTCACTCCTACCAGCGTTTCCACAAGACACCACTGTTCAGCCCCTACATTCTAGGCCATATTTTCCTACAACCCTTTTACCCCGGCTGGGTCTGCTAGGGAGGAGAGACATAGCACAGACCAAAGAACATGGTTCATTCAACCCCAGACCGGACCATATAGCTATGGATCCAAGCAGGGAAGCAGTCACTACTCGACCTTGCAGAACGTTCTAGATAAGCTGATGCAAGGACAACTATTGGGGTAACTACAGGCTCCAAGACCCCTTAACGTGCTCCTTCAGAAGTATGTGTTGGTAAGAGAAATTGAGGCATGCTGCAACTTTTTTTAGTAGATTATGGAGGTCACTAAATGGGCCTTCTATATTGCCCCATTGCTGACAGGGGAACTATGGTTTACCTACTAGGTCCTCAATGTGGACGGTCCTACTCCCTATGAGAAACTACGCAATGGCATTCTAGAGAGACTCAGGTGAGATGCAGATTACCAGCAGTATCAGCTAAGAGAGGCCGGACTACATACCCAAGAGACACTTCGACAAATGGGGTACATTATCCGGTTTCTGGTGGAGAAGTGGCTGGCCAGTCTGTCCCTCAAAAAGGTCAACACCCTTTCCTTGAGTAGTTCATTCAGTCAATGCCAGCCAATTTGCAGTCGTATGTCAGACAACTCAGTCAGCCCATATTATAATTGGTTACCCAAACCTCCACCAGGCGTGTATCGGACCCAGCTATTGAGACCAGCATTTCCAAAGAATCTGCCAAGGAGGAAGCCAGCCCCAACAACAACACCCACTGGGGGCAATGGAGAAGGAGGTCCAAGCAACACAGCACATAGACGAGGAACATCAGGAAAACACAATTTGCCAATGGGGCTTAGCAGGAAACATCTGAAATGCCGAAACGACTACCAGAACTCATACCAGAGACAGGACCACCAAAGTACTCTGCATTTGGGAAGGTGGGCTATAGTGCCAGTTTTGCACAGAAGTACTGCCCTAGAGACATTGGATACCAGTCACTGTCCACCAGAGGAAGACCTAGAGGAAGATGATGCCAGGTGGCTGGGACAAGGATACCAGACTGTAGAGATGCCAGAGGATGCAGAGATTCTCACCCAGGGATGATCTACCAGGATCGGCACTGTCCCTATCCAGCTAGAATGGCAGAAGGTTCAAGCTTTGCTTGATTCCGGTAGTCACTAACTCGCAGTTAGGCCTGACTTTGGCTTGCCTGAACAAGTTGACTTCAGTCGTCTCACAGCAATATATACACCAAGATATGTCTTCACTTTTCAGTGAAGGGTGAAGAATTCGAGACAGAGATGGTGGCGATGCCTAACCTCCAGAAGACGGAAATCCTAGAGACAGGTCTACCCTAGTTTGATGATAGTTCATGTTGCCCAAATTGGGATTCAAAAGGAGCCCCAGAAGATGGTTGGCTGGTCTGAGAGCTCCCACCCATTTCCAGAGTGACCCTGTGACTTCTTACATTGGTACCTACTGACTAAGCCTCCCAATCCTTAGCACCTTGGGAAACAGAAGGCAAGTGTGACCCCTATCAACCCTCATTTACAACCTTTAGCTGAGAGCTGGGAGATAGAGGGGGAGATATGTGACAAGCTCCCTGACTGGAATTTGGGGATGCCAAGCCAGGTGAGCCTAAAACCCTCTGGATAACCTACACAGCAACCCCTCCTCATAGCAGGGGATAATCACATTGCTCACATGGTGGGCACCGCTCCACCAGAGCTTGCCCCATTGCCAACATTCCTGATCAGTAGGGGAAGAATGATAGAAAGCACTACCACTCTCAGAATTCCCCAATGGGTCCAAGAGAAATTCTAATGGATCCAGGTAAGGCAACCAGGGGTACAAGAAAGAGGCCATAGGCGGGAATGCCCACCTAAGGTCCAAAATGCTATAATAACAACAGGGAATGCTTCCACCACCCAGGTCACCCATGAGGCCCTCAAATGATCAGATGGGGAGGACTCCATCTCCCATAATTCCCTTGTTTTCAGAAAGGAAAATCAGTACCAGACCAGAAGACCCGACTCATCATTACTGAGAATGGAACTATGGGGATGAGTCGTCCAACTGACGAAAGGGCATTTGAAACACTGAGAAGGATAGCTCATGAGATCTGCCAGCCCTTGTCCATAGATAAGTGTTGCCCCCACACTGGCTTAATAACAAAGAAGAAAACTCAAAATTGAAGCCTCCCTCACCCTCCCAGCATCAGCAGTGGAGAACCTTCCAGAAGTAGATGGGGAAAGAGAGCTGCAAGTAGACATGAAGAGGCAGGGCAGACTAGTGAACACTGATGGCTGCCATGACTCTTATAATTATTCTAAGCGCGGACCTTGGCACAAACCTGTGCTGCTCTACATCGTCTTGCTTCCAAGACGAGTGTGTTGCCACTGAGCTTTACTACCCGCGCTAGAGTAGTATTATTGCCTATGTCTCACTGTGCCCACCTTCATGGGGCTGCAGAAAGTACACAGCTGCAGCCTGGTGCCTGGAAGACCAGCTTAGGGGAGGTGCCAGGCCAATATAAGAAGTCAAACCATACATCTCAGACTGTGGGTTGTTGGAGTGGAGTCCAGATAGTGTTCAAATAGTGTTGGAGAAGAAACAGAGGGAAGTATAGTGGAGGGGAGGCTAGCAAGTATAGTGCAGTGGAGATGTGGTAACTTCCTATAGGGGGAGGAGATAGAGAGGGTATTGCTCTGGAGTAGCAGGAAAGAGGCTGGGAAATTAATATTGGAGGAGGAAGGATTAACAGAAAGGGGGCTGGAGGATGTTAAGACTAGGGGAGGAAGACTTAATAGCACAGGAGTTGTTGGAGGTGGGAACAACAAAAGGATTGGAAGGCAAATTACTGCTGGAGAGACAGAGAGTATAACTGAGTTTAAAGAGGAGTTTGCATTATTATTGGAGTGGGATTGAAGAGTCAAGTAGAGGGTGAAGAGTTTGTTTGAAAAGGTCAGCAAGCTGAAGGAGGAGTTTGCAGAATTTAAAAAGGACGTGGGATGATTAACGGAGGAGATTGGTAGGAGGTGTAGAAGGAGGAACATGATGTCAAATGGGAGGTAGAAGACATTGGTGGAGAGGTTTATTGAATGAGGGGAGAGCTGCAGGAATTTACCACAGGGCAGGTGGAATGCATCAGTCTGGGAAAATCTAGAAGGAGAGGGATTGGGTTAGAGGTGAGTCCCTGATCTGAAAGAGAGGAACCCATGGTGGGAGAAGGCATGTGTTCATGTCGTGGCAATGAGTAAGGTAGGACCAGCTGAGGCTCTAGGGTACATGACAGAGACAGAAAACCTATGTTTGGGCATGTCAGCCAATAACCCACAATCTGCTACCCCGGGGACCTCACTCTATGCAGAACAGTAGACCCAAGAACCTGACAATCCTAACTAATGACTTCTCCAGTCGGCACCTGACACCCAGGGACTAGCCTGCAACTCCCTGCAGTTGGGGACGCCCTAGGGAAGGACTGCATTGCATATTCCAGACCTCCCATATCAAACCTCCATCAGGACATTTTAGGAAGTGTGTACTGATTCCAGAAGGGGATTAGCAGAAGAACTTGGAGAAGATCTTATGTACCATCTTTTCTATCATAGTTGTTACTTTGGCCCCAATCTGTGCACAAACCCCTATTACAGCTTAGTAGACTTTGAATGAATTAATTTGAACTTGTTGAGCTCGGCTTTGATTTACAGGTATCTGGGCGCTAGGACAGCCAATAGTGATGAGTACATGAGAGCAAATCCTAAAACAGGGAGACAAAACCATTCATCTACTGAAAAAGAAACAACTTCAGTGCTTTCCTAAATGCTTGAGGATCCGAGATAATGTGCAACAAGTACGGTAGGGAATTCCACTGGGTGGGAGCGGCCACTGAGAAGGCCCGCCCACCCACAGTGGTCCGGATAAAGCTAGGAACAGTTAGCAACAAATGGTTGGCCGAACACAACTGTCTGGATGGTACATATTTGATCAATTTGTTGCACAGGTAAAGAGCTCCCGTTCTGCAGAAGGCTCTGTGAACAATACACAGGGACCAAGTGAAGATTCCGGAGTGCCGGGGAGACATGGGAGAATTTAGAGAGACACCCTGCCAAAGAGTTCTGCAGCACTGGCAGCCGCTGGATCAAACATTTAGGCTGGACCAAGAGCATGGAATTACAGTAATCCAGCATCCCTGAGATGGAAGCGGAAACCACAATACCCTCTAGTTTGGTGGGGATGAACTGAATCACCGTTCTTAGTGTTCTCAATTTGAGATGGCCAAAACCACATTTGGGGCAGTGTACCCAGTGAACAGGACCAAAAGTCAGATGTCCACAAATATTTTATATCCAGAGAATATACCACCCTCCCACCACCATGCCCTCAGTCTTTTCTGAATTGATTTTTAGCCACTTAGCATTCATCCACAGGCCTACCTCAGATAAGCAGGTACTAAGGCGGGATGCCACAGTCATGATCGCGATCAATACGCAACACCAGCTTTGTATCACCTGCATAAGTGTAGAAGAGAAACCCATGAGAGTGAATTAATCTAGCAAGTGGCAAGACCTAGCTATTAAAGAGTAGAGGGGAAATAGCTGAGCCTTGAGTGACCCCACAGGTGAAGGTGGTAGGCGTGGAAGAGAAAGAGGGGAGAGAGAGAACCCAAGTCTGATTAGTGAGGAATGATCGAAACCACCCAAGAGTCAGACCAATAATGCCAATTTCTTCCAGTCGGTGACACAGAATAAGATGGTCAATAGTGTTGAATGCTGCAGACAGGTCTAACAGGATGAGCAGGCCCACTCCTCTCTGGTCCACAACCATTGTAAGATCATCAATGGCAGAGACGAGCATGGATTCTATACTTATACCGGGCCGGAACCCTGACAGAACCCCGACTTCATTAAAAACATGAGAAGTGGGATTGGCCTAAAGTTGCCAAGGACTTTCGCATCCAGTGTTGGCTTCTTCAAGATGGGGAAGACTATGGCACACGTCAGATCAGATGGTATGGATCCAGTAGCCAGGGAATGATTCAAAGCTGCTGTCAGCACTGGAACAATATCAGCACCCAGTTCCTTAATCTTTTTTAAGGGAATGGGATCAATAGGGGAGGAGGACCAAAGTTGCACAATGGTTTTTTGAACTTGGTCTTCTGTGGCCAGATGAGAAGTCAAAAGTTGATCGTTCAACTTGATAGACATAGTTTCTAGAGAATTTGAGGAGTAAAACAATACATTGGAGTCAGTGTTATTTGTTGATCTCAGTGACCATCCTGACACTTCACATACCTTAGCATTGACATAGTTGGTAAAGATTACAAGCTATCAGGAAGGTGCACCTATCTGGACATAGGCTGTTATGATGCCTTCAAGCAATATTACGATTAGTGAGAAAAGAAACCAAGTACTTTGTGATGTGCAATATATCAATGGGCATTATTATGATATGTGATGGAACACTATAGTCAGTATATCCCATGAGTGAAACCATAAGTATGTCATTTTTGGGACGCATACCCTCAGAAGGAAATCATTCTTAGGAGCTGACAATATATAACTATGGGCCTCATCATGAGTTGGCCATTAGCCCTTAAATGAGGCAGTATCGATGTTACTGCCGCATTTAAGGGCTAGCCCTATCACGAGTCTGGCGTGTTTAGAGCTGGGGGTAAACACGCAGAGAAAATGCCAATTTTCGGCAAAATTACCGCAGCGGTATCCGAAAATTCCCCATTCGGTTGAATGTATGTCTTTATTTTATTTTTATTTATTTTTTTACATTTGTATAGCACACAAACAGCCCTTGGGCATATTGACGCTGTTACTTGAAGGGAACTTAGTTGCAGGGAAAGTACAAGTGGGTTATACATTTACATGTTGTACATTTATACATATTTGAGAATAGGTTACAAATATACTGGACCCATGGACCCAATGAGGAATGGGGACTTACAGTTAGTGCCCAAACTGTGATCCGGCGGTAACACCGCCGGACGGGTGGGCATTAACGCTAAAAAAGTAGCATGGTATTCGTGATCAGGCCCTATTTAGGCACTGCTAATTTTCAGATGTTAGACACTGTGGGCCTCATCACGAGTATTAGCGCCGGCGGTATTAGCCCTACCACCAAACCCCCAGTGCTGTTAGCGCCGGATCACGGGTTTGGCGGTAATGGAATTCCCCATTCCCCACTGAGCCCATTTGGGAATGCCCCATTCCCCATAGGGCTCAATGGGGAATTTCGCGCTCTTACCGCCGGCGGTAATAGCGCAAATTTTCAGTGGATTTCCCCCCAGTACAGAGCTCTGGAGAAATCTGCCGAAGCCCTGATTTGGCAGACCCTTAAATCCGGCGGTAATAGCGCGGCAGCCGGATTTAAGGGTTACCGCCAAACTCTTGATGAGGCCCTATGAGATTAAATGAGTTGCCCATTATCACACACTTTGGGTGAGAGGTTAAATTGGGATATAAGCCCAATCTGCCTTTTCTGCACTTGACCATGTTGTTTTCCAGTTCTTGCTGTACAGCAAGGTGCAGTTAATTTTAGGTTGCACTTGTATGAACAAAAATAATACCCACTTTTGTAGGCCTGATTTGCAAAGTACACAAATCAAAGAATGCATGAAAATATTTAGAATATTTTTATAGAAGCTTGTTATGCAAAGGGCAAATGATTCTATCTTCAGTTAGTCTATCATCAAGGTAAATTTACAAGAACCAGAATGCTAATTAATCTGAACCTAAAAAATCTCATCTACATTTCTTTTTACTGTATTTTATAGCTTTCAGTATACCCACCGCTCAGAATTGTAGTTGGTGTTCATGATGTCTAGAGGAAAATTTTTATTGCACAAAAAAACAAACATGTTTGGGTCAAACAAGCAGACCTGAAAAAGAAACGTGCCAGAGGCTGTGACATTTGTTTTTCTATCTCCTTTAAAGGACCCCTTCCAATGAAATGGCCTACACAAAAAATAAAGAGCAGAAATGGGCCAAACACAGTGTTGGACTGGTGTCAAAAATATTCAACCGTGCCCACCACCTGTATTTTATTTCTCCTTTCGTTTGAATAACCTGCAATGGCGAGCCAGCCCACAGACTATTATTAAACACCTTTTATTTCAAAAGTAAATATAATATAATTTTAGGTTGCACCTTTTCAATGTGTATTAAAGTTGTCGCTTCCATGAATTGTACATTTATTGTCAATTTGAAAGCATTTTCTTTCATTTCAAGGCAATAAATCCTTTAAAATGTAACCTTATTTTACAGCCAATATGTAGTCTGCACGTGTAAACAAGTATTTGCAATGCCAAAGACTTGTTCTTTCCATAGTAAAATTATTTTGGTGTTGTCAGTCAAACGTCCAGGTACTCATATCACATGTCAAGTGTTTGATGTCAAGTATCACGCTAGATATTTCCTCTAAATGCCACATAATCACATGGCAGACATATATCAGGCACTCGCATCACTTTCCAGGTATCGCTATAAAAAATCCAGATGCTGGCATTACATTGCATTTAGTGCCATGACATTCCGTATACTATGGCTGTGGACCTGGTGTTGGCCTCAAATCACATATGTACACATCCTATAACACACATTCCCTTCACATGCTCAGATACTTCAATCATGTACCAGATATTGCCATAAAGCATCAGGAACTCCTACTGTATACCAGTTATCCCCACCAAAAGACTAGATACTCATACAATGCCAGGATTTCCCACCAGATTCCAGATAATCATATCGTACAGCAAGTACTGCCATGAAATGCCAGGTACTCCAGTCAGATTTCAGATATTGCCACCAAATGCCATGTATCCCCATAGAATGTCCATAGTTGCACATTGGATGGCAGGTATCACAAAGGAGTGGCAGACATTCACGTTGATTTCTAGGTATTATCATCAAAGGACCGGGTATTCATTTTAGGTCAACACCACCTTTTGAGTGCCAGGAATGGTGAAATAAAATGCTTTGGTTTTTAATGGGTGAGTGCCCATTGAGGGCTATGGGTGGCTATGGGGCTTGCCATTTCTATGAGCTGTCTCTTCGGTGGGTGACACCCACTAAAAACTTGTAGGCTACTGAAGTATGCATGCCATCTATGTATTCCTCATCAGGTTCTAACATGATACGTGAGACACTTGTCTTCTATGTCGGGTATATCTCTAAATACCTGGTACCTGTATCATATTTATTTATTTATTTTAATTCTTAATACCTCCATTAATATGCCATTTATTGCCACCAAATCCCAGGCTAACACATCATATACCTTGTATTGTCACTAAATGCTAGATACTTGCATCATATGTTGGGTATTCTGAACCAAGGAGAGTACAGCACTGTACTGTACTGCCATTGGGGCTCATACGGGTCCTGTAACCGTGCCGGTGCTACCAGCGAGTTGCTGCCAGACCCGTAAATATTTACCAGCGCCTGACTTCCTGGTGCCAGCGGGGGATTACAACCCCGGCGGACCCAGAAAGTCAGACGCCGGTAAAATGTTGTTCCCCATTCCCATAGAGTCCAATAGGACACCGTTTTAAACGGTGCTGGTGCTTCTGTGATGGGTCTGGCTACCGGGGCCGCTGTGCCCGGCAGGGTCAGACCTTTCGGGTACGGTGGCTTCGGCAGGCAGACATGTAATATGCCAGTCTGGAAACAACGGTGCCGGTAAGCTTTCCGGACCAACAGGGTCTGAATGAAGCCCAATGTTTAAATGTAATGATGAATTAATAGGACAGCAGGTCTCGATTATTTTGACTATCTCGGCATAAGTTTAGATAATATTGATTTTTAGTCCCACCAAATGGAACGTTCTCGCTGAGCTCTAAGCTAAAGGTCTGGTGAGACACTCACCTTTTCACAACCATTTGGAGGCAAGGCTGTACTTCCAACATTGGAAGTGTCTAAAGCCAATGTCCGGTCTGCAATTTCCTAAGGGGGAGAGCTTTGGGAGCCAGACACCCACAAAGAAGATGGATTTAGCTGAAAAACGATAGGCAAAAATATACTTGCAATACCCATCAACGCCCCAATGGGGACTCTTTTTTTTGGGACATTTGTTTGTGCTTAATAACATATGAACTTCGTTTTGAACCATTACTACTTTGGCCACGGATAAATCAATCTAGAAACAATGTGCCCTGGGACTTAATGAGCCAGAAGGCCACGTATGGCTGTGGCTCAAATAATGTAAGGCAAGTATATGTGCCATCTTTGGGGCGAAAACATGTTAATTCCAGCAAAGAGGACTAAAGATGTAAACGTAGCATATATTGTTCCTTTTTGTTTTGTTCTACTTGTGTTCTTGTTGCGCCCTGATGCTCGTGGGCTTCCGGCGCGTTATAATCATATAAATAAATAAAACAGAAATTAATGGGTGATTGCCCACTTGCTGCCTGGGAACGTGATTTGTTCCATCGCTTATTGCTATTTGACCCTTAAACTACTTGGGGATTTGAAGACTACTTAAACAGGATTACCAACCCCAGGCAAGAGTTTTGTTCCTGCATTTCCACCTGAGTGTCTTTCCAACTGCAGATTTTGTCTACTAGTGATATCTGGCTATTCCCAAAGCATGACCTCTCTGTTCCAACGAAGCAGAGACTGATATTCACTTAATGCTTTTGGGCTTACTGCACAAAAATACCCAGACTCGCTTTTAAAGTGGAAAAGGTTGCTTTAATGTGACAGGCCACAGCTCACAAAGAAACTGTACCTTGGCTCCCTGGCCTTACAGACTAAATAACCTTTTTAACAATTGCCAAACAATTAAATAAATAAACAATTTCCATTCCCCCACAATTAAATAATTCAAGCATTTCAAATTCCTCCCTTCCTATCCCTTGCTCCCTTCCATCTCATTAAAATCCTTTCAACCTTCATTCCCTCTTTCTCCCCGAGGCCAATCCCCTCCTTCTACAATACCTGTTCCCCCTCTTTGTGCCCCGGGGTAGTCCGTTCGTGCAAACAGCACTCCTCTTCCTTTACTGCGCTAGTACCCCATTGTGCTGTCCCACCCCTCCTCCAAAGGGCCATGTCCCCGGCACCAGAAAAACCCTCCCCATAGGTGTTCTTTCTGCCCCACCTAAACTAACCTTTCCTCTATGTCCAATTTTTATTATTCCCTTATCTCACAAAATCACTGCTGTAACTGCATCCCAGTTGAGTCCCAACCATCCGTTATCTTCCCTAATACCCTGCCCATTAACAATCTGATGGCCATAAATCCTTCTCTGTGGTAACTCACCACTCCTCCATCTGAAAAAGAAAATTGTTATGAGTTTCTCTTCGCCACTGCCAAACCTCCCCCCGCTCTAGCCCACGCTCCTAATTGGACCCCAATGTCCAGAGCTCTCTACTTTTACCCCCTGTACTTTCCTTAAACCATCAGCCTCCCCTTTTCCCTCCTTCTCAGCTAGGCCCATCGGCTACCTTCCGGTGCCACCCGCCAACCTTCTGAAATAATTATTTCCCGACCTCTGCCCTCTCCCCCCGGGCCATCAAAGCCCTCCTCCCAACCCTCCAACACTTCTGCTGCCCCCTCCGCCAACCCATCCTCATACTGAAGACCCCTGTCTTCACCCCCATGTGTCTCCCCCAAGACAATCCATCCTCACCGGGCACCACTCCTAACTCCCCCTACAGAAGCACCCAACAGCCCTTCCCTCCTGATCCCCTTTTCATTTCTGCATCTTTACCCAGCTAATTCTAAATTCTAAATAAAGGCACCTTCCTCAACTTTGACCCTCTTCCTCTGTCCTCCTGTTCCCCCCTCAGTTCTCTCTTGACCAACCCTCCCTCACCTTACGTCCATTTACCATGTTTCCCTAACTGCACCAGGGGGCCTCATGCACTCCTGTCCATGCAGGCCCCATCTCCTCACTCCCCCCGCTGCACCAGGGGCCAAACTGCGCCCCCATCCATCCAGACCAATCCGCATAGCCTGCTCCACAAGCACCTTACGTCCTTTTCACCAAGTTACCCACACTGCACCAGGGGCCCTTGTGCACCCCGTCCATGCAGTGACATCTCCTCGCCCCCCCCACTGCACCAGGGGCCACAAGCACCCCCGTCCATGCAGTCCAATTCATGTAACCTGCCTCTCCGGCACCTTACGTCCGTTTCACCATGTTTTCCCTCACTGTACCAGGGACTCTCGTGCACCCCGTTCATGCAGTCACCTCTCACCGTTTCTCCTCCTACTGCACCGGGGGCCCAATAAGCACCCCCGTCCATGCAGTCCAATCCCCCTAACCTGCCAATTCGCATAGCGTGTTGGCCCAATTATCCTTTTGAGTGCCTCTCTTCTTCTGCTCATACCTCGAGCACCAACTCTGATATTGCTCCATTTACCTTAAAAAATACTTCAAATAATTCAAGCCAAACTTGCAATTCTCTTGACCGCATCGTCCTACCTCCTTCTGTAGTCTCTGTACGGAGTTCCCGCCTTAGCGCGTGCCCTGTCCTCTACCCACATGCAAACCTAGGCCACTACCGTACAATCAGAAATTGCGATACCCACTTCCCTTCTGTCAATCTCTCAGTATTATTTCCGTTCCGCTATCACCTTCTCAAGCCCCCCCCCACAAGCCTGCTCACCTTGTCATCCGGCAAGCGTGAGGACCCGGCCGCCGCATCAAGCTCCCTCCCTAGAAAAGTTAACACCCCCTTCGGTTCTTCAGTTATATCCTACTGCCCATGGCCCTCCCCATTCCTGCCTTAATATCTGACAAGACCTCCACGACCGCCGACATTCCTGTTCTCTGCCCCACTGAAAATCGTCCAGCTAATGCACCCTCTTACACAACCGAAACTGTATGAAACCCCACTACAACAACAGCTAAAGCGCACCCACACACATGAACATGTCCAGCCCCTAGGCAACACTATGTCCACATCATTTTGGCATTTGAACTGCATCTGACCCACCTCCTTTTGGACCTTGCTAATTCACTTAAAGCCCTCGCTAAATCATTCCCTCAAAATGTTGGTCCCCTCCCTGTCTGGGCAAACTGAGCCCCTCCTCCAGCCCGCAACTCTAACTGGAGTATGGACCCCCCCACCAACTCTTTCTCCTGTTCCCCGCCCTCTTCCTCTGTCCATGATTGAAAACATTACGTAATCGGATGCCACCCCGTGCATCCGCTGCACTCGTGCCTGAACTTTCACACTGTCCTCGTGCACCATTTGTTATTGAAAGCCCAACATGCTGCTGAGGGGTGATTCCTGCCTCCTCCCTACAACCCCTCTGGGGCAGGGCAACCATGAAAGGGCTGGTAAGGCACAGGTAACCTGCTCGCTGTATGCAGCACCGGTGCTGGCCGCTTGGGCGCCATCCACTGCGGCCAGCGATCCATGTCAATCTCTCCCCACACTGCCTGGCTATCCTCCGCCATTCTCGCCCGAAACTCCTTATCATATCTTACCCATGCAAAGCCCCCGAAACTCGTAAACGCCTTCCTTATTACGTCCATGTATTTCAATAAGGCTACACATCTCTCAGGAAACTTCACACAGTAAACACTTGAACATATGATGAAAGCTGACATCCAGTTATCAATTGTAACTGGCACCTTGGGTCTTGTAGCCAACTCCCTCTCTTCCTCCTTGGATCCATCCTTCGCCCTTACCTCCCTGTGCAGGAGTTTAAAAACGTCCACAAATTCCCATGCCCATATCTTTTCTTTTGTTGACCCCATCAGATGAGCCCCCAACAGTTTTGTAATGCCCATGTATGGCATTATTTTGACTTTCCCACTACCTTCCACAGTCTTTTCTTTTGGAACCTCCACTACCCCTTGCGTCACGGACTCCGCCACCTTATCCGTTTACACTTCCACTGAGGGTACACATTTTTCCTTCTCCCTTGCCACAGCAGCCGTGGCCCAATGCTCCATCTCCCTCCTTGCGCCCTGCGCCTCAGCTCCCTCCCCACCTGTTCTCCACCTTGTGCCCAGACTGTGCCATGCCGCCGACCATTCCTGTTCCTGCTCACCTCTCTCTGCCCCGCTGTCACCTAGCCGCAGCATCCTGTCCTCCACTCCGACACTCCTCATCTCTTTTCTCACCGGGCTCCTGCTGCGGGGACAAAAATTATCAGCAGACTCCCCAAGCCCATTCCCCCTCTGCCCTCTTGCACTTCTACCACCCCAAAACTGACCTTCCCCTTCAAACCTTAAACTCCCTCTCACCCTTTCCCTTCCCCGTAAACCACTATGCTCTTCCTCCTCCCATTGTCCAACATTCTCTTCCTCCCAATCATCATCCCCAATGCAATACCATTGTTGGTGCGAGCTCCTGATCGGGCCAGGCAGCTCCTCTTCGTGTGAGCCCGGTGTGTCAGCAACACCGCTCCTTCATCGTCTTCTTGGCGAGGCCGTGCCGACCCCCACCTGCTCTTCTCTTCTCGGGCAATGGGTTCTTTCCACCATCTGCTCCTCCATGCTAGGTGCCGAACTGCACCCTCTAGTCTGTTCCCCGCGTTCTTCAGGAGGAGCCGTTCTTTAGGCCTCTCCTACCGCCTCCACAGGAACCACGGGGGCCGTACTCTGCCCTCTGCCCGAAATCCTCCTAGGCAGGGAGGTCGTTCCGCACCTTCCCTTTCTAGCCTAACCGACGGGTACCGCTCCCTCTTCCTCTCACCTGCGCTCTTTTGCAGGTATTCCCCCCCGTGCCCTTCCGCGCCACCACTCCTCTCTGGTTCGAGACACCCCTGCCTTCGCCCCTAGCCTGCTTCATGCCCACCTCTGCCCCCACTCCACAGAGTCCTCCACCGGGTCTTCGTCTCCCAGCCCACTACCCAAACCCTCACCTACCTCCCCCACACCACGGATGCTCTTCTAGGAACCTCCCTCCTGCTCCTTCTGTCCCCTTTTTCCCATATTCGTTCCCTACCTGTAGAAGGGCTACAAGCCATCAGTGCGGCGAGGGCCCCATCCGCCGCTGCTCTATGCTGGGGCCTACCCTCCCCGTCCCCCTTTTCCCCCGTAACTCCACCTACTACCCCCTCCAGCTGGGCTTTAGTTGCCCTGCTAATAATGTCCAGGGCCTCCCTCAATGCCTGCGCATCTACCAGGGCCTTAATCCCAGCTCTCCTTCCTGCCATCCTCGGCACCTAAAACATTCCTAATTAGGTGCTATTGCCCCTTGCTCCTTCCTCAATAAGCTGGCACACCTGAGCCTTGCTATTAACTCCCTGTGTGGCTTGCCTGCAAATATCTGTTTGAAGCAATACCAGGCTTCCTACTGTAACCTGGTTTATTCCCCAGAAGTACCTGACCCCCTCCCAGCCAGCAGGCACTGGCCCCTAGCAAATAAAATGAATGCTCTTAAGGCAAGGAGAGTCAAAGGGGCATGACCTCTCCCTCTGTTTACATAACAAGCCCTGACACGGATATTTGTAAATAAAGAAATTCTTCTTCTTATTTAAAAAAAAAATGTTTTACCCTCACACAATATCACATCAAATGGTATAATACTGTGTACCCTCACGTATTTACGGGCTAAAGCTGATCAGCCCAATCACACTACCTAAAAAATAAATAAAAAAGAAAAACGTGTGTGGGCCCTTTAAGGGCTTTGCACTGCCCCCTGGTGGCCATGGTACTACAGCACACACTTGCTCCGTCAGCTGAACGAGGAGCAGGCTGCTGTGGATAATCCTAGATGCCCCCCACCATACAACTTTTTTCTCCCACTAACGGGACGTAAATATGCCCCGTCCTTCTCCCCTCCTCCTTGGCCACACCGTGACCACGCGACCTCAGTCAACGGATACCGCCAGCACCGTGCTGCGAGCTGCAGACCCAGAAGATGGTAAGGCACTCCTACACGAGTGCACCGCGTCTGCGGCCTGGGTGCTCTTCCTTCACCCAAAGTAAGCGGAGAGTACTTTATCTACAGTACTCCCCAAAATATGACGTGTACTGCTATTAACATATTTAAATGTATGCCTACCCGCCCGCCACTCCTACAATTATGATCTATCCCCCTACCTAACTGCCGCTAGAAACCCGCTGCGCTGGTCAGGTCCACGTCAGGGAAGGCTCGGGTGCAGTCGACCAGGACAAACGCTCGAACCAACTGTCGCCTGCTCCGGAACCTTGCCTGCCCCCTATATATACACCGGGGTGCTCTGCACACAGGCCAGCTCACTGGCCCGTGCAGCACCCACAATTACCCCGGGGGAAACGCTTTGCGTTCCCCCCTGGGCCCTCCTTTCTGTCCCCTGTACAAAAATGCCAGGTAGAAGTGGATTATCCCCTGTTTGAAAAGAGTAGGGTTTACATTTATAACAGAAATGCTATAAGTAATGCACAGAATTCACAACACACATTGAGGTCTGGTCTCATGATGCCGATAGGGTCTTGTGAACTGTTTTATTTAACCTTACTGAAACCTTAATTTTAAGGGTTTTATTAGAATTGTATTGGCTGTTTCAGAATTTTGAAATGTTTACTTTTGTTACATGTATGCGTAATGTTTGGCAATACATTTTTATTTTGGTATGTTTGATAAATGCCAAAAGGAAAGGACCTGAAAACAAACATTAAGACTATGGTTCCTCCTACCCGTCGGCATCAGACTCGCCCCCATGCTCCTACAACTCAGAAAAGAACTCAAGACCCAACTCTTCATGGAGTTTCTCCTCCTCAACACCTAGGCCATCACATGGCCCCTACGCTTCTTGACTCATTAGACACCGTCCACCCCTCTCTTCCCTGCCATCCTGTACCCCTCCTCTTTGCCTCTCTGTATCCTAGCGCCCGCTGTACATCTGTTCTGCTGTTACCTCTGAAAAGCGCTCTGTTGTGCATCTGTAATGTTGTATACCTCTGTAAAGCGCCCCGTTGCTTCTCGCTTCTCGAAGCTAGGTCTGCACTCAATAAATATATTATTATTAATAATAACAATACTAATAATACATGTTTTTTCTATATGCTTTAATGGATGGAAAATCCGAATAAAGTTGATTATGATTATAGCCTATATTGTACACATGTCATTCATATTAAATACAGTATTAAGCAATTGATTTTTTTCACAGGCGGGACGAAAGTCACATTACTTGGTTTTGTGCAATAAATGAATTGTCACCTTTATTATTTAAGGGGCAACACTGAACTGTTGCTTTTTTTAATCGTTTAGAGGATGAAGTAAATCACATCAAGGGATTGGACATTTTGAAAAGTAGGGCAGAATGAGATTACAAGAATTGCCCAGAACACACATTTTGGTTAAATAGTGCAGCAGCATTTTGGGTACTTAACCACATCATTTCCAAGCTCTAGTTGTGCAGCAAAATACCATCATTTGTGTCTTGTTTAAAAAAATATATATTTAGAGGATAGACCTGACAACATTATGATATGAACGCATTTAGGGACATGTACATTCAAAAACAGTAGGATTGCAACTTCATTTTCTGTTGCTTTATTGTCCATATCTTAAATTGAATCTGCTTATAGAAAGCCATGCCTCTCTTTTTTTTTTCTTCAAATTTCAGTTTTATTAGTTTTCAAAAGGTAGAAGTTTGGCAATCATTTACAAGCATTTTCTACCAACAAGACAGATAAAAATATTACAAAAAGAGCAACCGTGTATAGAACATATAAAGTCTTTGCAGAACACATACATTTCCAATAGCAACGTCCAAACCAATTGCCTACGCCCCGCCCTCCTAGCCCCTATTCCCATATCGCTGTCTGATGGGCTAGAAGAAACCAGATGTTACATTAGAACCATTTTCATATACATAGGACACACGAGCACAAAATGACCTGTGAATTCGACATAGCAGACAACGTGAACCGTCGATTGGATTGTCTCTGAATGTAATAACACTTTGCACACATTCTGTTTATGTGACATATTTAGCACGAAATTCAGACCATGCATTCTCAACTGTGGTGCGATCCCCATGTAGGGCCGCAGTCAGATTGTCCATTCTGTATATGTTCAGTGCAACACCAAACCACTCAGTTTTGATAGGGAGCTTGGGTCTCTTCCAAGCCATGGTGAGACAGGCTCTTGCGGCCATAAGAAGGCCTTGCATAATTTTGGGTGCTTTCAAGGTCGTGTCGTCCGTTTCAACCAGGCCGAACAGAATCAGCAGTGGTTGTTTCTCCTATACATCCTCATCTAATTCCTTGATCCAGCTGAGAACCTCTGACCAGTAAGCTTGGACCACCTCACATCCCCACCGCATATGCCAATAGTCTGCTCGCTTCCCACAACCCCTCCAGCAGTGTGGGCTTATCCCTTGATACATTTTAGCCAGCCGGATAGAATCATACTGCCATCTATACATCAACCAGATGGCATACAGTTTGTATTGGCAAGATATAGATGATTTCGCCGTTCGTCTACAAATTTTTAGCCATAAGTTTTGTGAGATCTGCCTGCCCATATCTGATTCCCATCTGTTCTTGAGTGTGAGGGATGGTGTAATATCGACCTCAATCAATGCAGAGTACATTACACTTATTAAACTTCTAGAGGTCGTACAGGTGTCGAGAATTCTCTCAAACGGGGTAAGTCCCTTTTGTAGCTGATCTTTCCATATCGCCCTTGTCATCACCCCCTTGAGTCTAAGGTAGAGGAAGACCGATAGCGGGCCTATGCCAAGTGCCTCCTGAAGCTCCTGAATAGTGATGAAGGTGCCATTCCTCCAGAGATGACCAGCCCTTTCCAATCCCGCGTCATACCAGGTCTCAAAGTTCCCTGGGTCCGGGATTGCATCCCAGATCCCTGGCGACCAGAGGTGTCCCAACGGGGAGGGACATGTCATATGTCGTAACTCCCACCATTCTCTAGCTTGGCTTCCATATTGCCCATATTGTTCCAATAATGGGGTGATTTCTGACACTATTACGTAGCTGGGGCCCCGGAACCCATAGCATTCACCCAGAATGAAAGGGCGGAGATGGTAATTGTCCAAGGCTATCCATTGTGGTTCTGATTCCTGCCTGACATGCGGATCACCCACTATGATTCCCTTAACTTTACCATCATTCCTTAACCTCTGAGCCAGCGGCTCAAGGGACAGCACAAATAGTATTGCCGACAGTGGGCAGCCTTGCCTTGTTCCCCTTTCCAAGGGAAACCAACGTGAATAGCCTCTGTTCACTGCCACTGACGTTGTGGGGGATACAGTGCTTTGATGGCGCGGCGGAGCTTCGGCACAAGCCCGTTCCAGACCAAAACCCTTTCTAAGAAGTCCCATGACACCCTATCAAAGGCCTTCTCGGCATCCAATAACAGAAGAGACGGATCCCCTCCCATGCCCTGTCCCTCATGAATTAAATGAAGTGTTTTCCTCATGGTATCCGCACCCTGTCTCCCAATAACGAAGCCAACTTGATCGGAGTGTATTAGCCGAGGTAAGTGCAATTCAAGCCGGGCCGCAATGACTCTCACATATACCTTAGCATCAATGTTGAGAAGAGAGACGGGGTGATAGGAGCTACAATATTTGGGGTCTCTACCTTCCTTTGGAATGACAGCGAGCAGGGCCTGATAGAAGGATGGGGGTGCTTGGCCTGTGTCAAAGATGTGATTGAACAAGGATGCAAGGAAGGGGGCGATGAATGCAGAGAATGTCTTATAAAAACCAGGCGTGAAACCATCATCTCCAGGGGCCTTTCCCGTCTTCAGGCGTTTTATGGATTCCGTGACTTCCTCTTCTGTGACTGGTGTGTCTAAGGATTAGGCCTCCATGGATGTGAGCGTGGGGATCTGCACTTCTTTGAGGTATGTGTCAATACTCTCGGGGGGGGGGGTCGCATGTATATAAGTCTTCATAAAAAAGGCAAATGCTTCTTGTATGCCTTCGGGGGATGTTACTATCGTGTCTATGAGGGTGCCGTCAGTCCTCTCGATGAGATCGACCCATCTCTCTGCCTTCTGTGTACGGAGACGAGCCGCCAGGAGGGCGTCTGCCTTATCGCCTTTTTCATAATATTTTAGTTTGAGGTATTGTAGGGTTTGAGCTGTTTTGCCCACGATAAGTATTTTCATCTCCTCTCTGAGCTGTTTAGCTTCGGCAAGATACTTGGGTCTCTCACATGGGAAGGACTGTGCCAGCTTTTGGGCTGTAGAGAGCTTCTCCCTAATATTCTTTTCTACCAGGGCACATTCTCTTTTTTTTCAGGCCCCTTCCCTAATGAGCACCCCCCTCCAAGTGGCCTTCGCTGCTTCCCATACGGACGTCTTCCCAATCTCTCCTGTGTCATTAGTGGCAAAGAATTGTTCGATCTCAGTTTCAAGAGTTTCTTTGAAAACCGAGTCAGCCCATAAGGAGTCATTACATCTCCATTTAGTATTCCGGGGGGGCCAGGTCGTTCCAGCATATATCCACCGTAACCATGTCGTTATCCGACCATGCCGTGGGGTGTATATTCGTAGCGCTAAGTATTCACAGGAGGCCATCGGAGAGGAAAATGTAGTCAATACGTGTGAGCGTGTCATGAGGGAGGGAGTGAAAAGTGAAGCCCCTATCCGCTGGGTGCAAATGGCGCCAACTGTCAGTGAGGCCATATAGGTCCAGGGTTAATTTGATTTCAGCTTCATCTCGGGAGGTGGGTGGGTCGTGTGCATCGGATCTAGTCTGTCTATCCACAGAGCTGTCCATCCATGTATTAAAATCTCCACCTAGAGCTACGTGTCCCTTGGCCATGCTAAAAACCTTCTGAGTGATTTTGTGGAGGAACCTATTCTGCCCTTGGTTAGGTGCATAGAGCGTGGCAAGGATGACAATTGTGCCTCGAATGTTTCCCACAACCACGAGAGCCCTTCCTTCCTTGTCTGACCAAGTCTCAAGAGTCAGCATCCGGAGGCCTCTGCGAATTAGAATCCCCACTCCCGCCTTTTTTGAGATACCAGAGCTCAGTAGGAAGGGCCTACCTCATGTGATGGAATCACCCTCTCCTCCCCCCTTTGGTATCGTGTCTCCTGCTGAAAAATAATATCTACGTTTGACCTCTTGAATTCTCTGGCCAGCATAGATCGTTTCGTGGGGGAGTTTAATCCCTTCACATTAAGTGTGCATATGCGTAGTGTGTCGTTAGAGAATATAGGTGACATCTTGAGCGTCGTGTGAGTGTTTAAGCGACCATGTCGTCTGCATCATGGTCCGTGTCGTGTTTGATAATGCAATGTATGGTTCATTTCTCGTGAGTCTGGTCTCCGCGAGTCCTGAAGAGGCCAAGGGATGACCCTTCCAATTCGTGCTTTGACCCTTCATGGTCCCATTTTGTGTTCTTCCGACCCCCAGGTCTGTCTTCTTATGGATTATATGTCTTCTTGCCAGCCCACCCTTTCCTCCCTCTGCCCCCCCCAACATTCAGCGTCCGACCCGTCCTGGTTGACATCACCCAGTCGGACCACCAATGTAAACCGCGAAACAAACGGTCCTATCCTAATGTAAACATATTTAACAGTAAGCCCCCAACCATGTATTCTTAACCCCGCAAAAGCAACTTACAAGTATTAATTCTGACCCCCTTCTTAGGCATCGTTCCAGTGTCCGTTTTACCCCACATTTCCACCAAGGCACCATAAACATGCAGGCCCCAGTTTGTCGATTGTGTAACAGAAATTAAACAATTAGGTCTAAAGTCTGACCCTGGGGCCGGGTGCACCGTTGGCGCATGCTGAGCGTGAGCTCCCCCATCCGTCATACCGAAACCCTCCACTTTCCCGCGGGCAGTGCCTGAGCGCTCAGCTTCATCCATACCACTCACCCCATTGTTCCTTTGCCACGTGCGGCTTAACGTGACAGCCTGGAATCCGGGTTAATATTCCATGTCTTGTGAATTCAGCAAGGGAGGATCCTTCTCCCTGGGGACCCAACAGGTCCGCTATACAGTCCGCAATGTCCTTTTCCGAAACAAGTTTCATTGTCGAGGCCTCCCACTCAAAGGGGAGTGAGAACAGATAACCCCACCGGTACCTGAAACCTTTGTCCTTCAGCATCCTTGTAATTGGGGAGAATTTCTTCCTCATTGCCAACGTGAGTGATGATAAGTCTTGGTAGATTGAAATGTTTGCTTCGCCCAGTGAAAGTTGTGGAGCGTGTCTGGCCTTTTCTAGGATCCTAGCTCTGTCCGCATAATTGTGAAAACGAGCCAGTACTGATCTCGGACCTCCTGGTCTGCCTCCAGCCCTATGGATGCGGTCAATTTTGGGTTCATCCACTAATTCATCCCTAAATAGGAGCTTCAGAATGGTGTGTAGGGTCTGTTTTAGGTCAAGGTCGGTTTCGCCTTCCTTTTCGGGCACGCCGAACACACAAATGTTGTTACGGCGCTCCTTGTTTTCGAGATCATCAACCTTTAGGCGTATTTCCTCTTCCCTGTGTTCTATTTCTGCAATGCAGTGGTCCATTTGTGCCTCCAACGTGTTCAGAAAGGTTTGGTTGTGCTCGACTTGTTCCAGTCTGTCGTCCATTTTGTCCTTTCTTTGTGTGATTTTATCAATTTGGCTGCCTATATCTGCTCTCATGCTTCTCATCTCGGTAAGCAGGTCAGCAACATCCGCCTTGGTGGCAGCGGCGTCTTGGACTCGGCGGGTGGCCTCAGAGATTCGTGGGTTGGTGTGAACCTATATTTCGCCAATTTGCCCCTAAGGTCCATGGGTGGCGAGACCTCAGTGGTGAGGTGTGTGGGTCTCAGCTATACACAGATAGCCCCGCCAGAATGGTCTATTGAGAAGTATACGCCTGTGTATACGGGCTTTGTCCTCCGGTGGCGAAGCGTGACGGGGGGATGTTATTAAAAGCTCGGATAACAGATAGCCTCTCTTATGTGATTAATTGCCCTTCGGTTCTTCCTGTTCCTGCTTTATCCAACTGGGGAGCTTCCTGTGGTGTAGGACATCACAAGGCTCCGGGACAGTTCCCAAGGAAGAGAGATATCAGGTTGAGGCCTGCGCAGCCCAACCCAGGCAGGATGCTGGGGTACTGTTCCTGGGTCTGGTAAATTCAGGAGTATGCCTGGGTTCCGAGGAGGGCACACGCCCTGACAGACAGGGGCCCAACCCTCAAACCTTTATGGCCTGGTTAAGATCTTCTAGCACCCTTAATAGGACCCGAGGCGCATTGGCTTGCTCATTCTCTCTGGGGTCCAGGTGCTCCGTGCAGCCCCCCAGCCAAGTTGCGACTCGGGAGAGGGCCCGCCGCCTTCCCTGTTCGTGATGCAGGAGGAGAGTCCACACGTGAAGAGCCGCCGGGACAACTCGAGCGGATGGAGCTGGTCGTCTCCTTCTAACGTGACCGGGGTACGCGCTCGTATATGAAGCGACAGCGGAGACCGCATAAACTGGGCCTGCTCCACAGCAGTCCTCCCACGGGCGCACCCGGTGCCCACTCGGGCCCTTCCGGGTCCCCGGCTCACGGAGGTGGGGGAGTGCGTACCTGTGTGCTTGTGCTTGTCGGTGGGCCCTGGCAGCAGTGTGCATCTCTGAATTCCCCCTGGTTCCACGCGTATCACAGCTCTGCGATCGCTGGAGGGCACGGCGGGATCTCTCAGGCCTGCTCTGCCTTTGCACGCCCAATCATGCAGAGGGGGTTTCTCCACGAAAAAAGCTCAGTTTCAGTCCGGGTGTTCTCCCAGTATGTCCTGAACACTTCTGACGCTAATTTCCGTCGAAATTGTAGCTGGGGGGGTCTCGTGGTGGGGCCTCAATCCACTTTTCGGGACCCTTGCGCTGAGCCTACACGGAAAGTAAACCCATCTGGGCGCCCACTGGTGGCCGATCCATGCCTCTCTTTTTTTTTTTTTTTTTTTTTTTTTTTTAAAACTTTGATTTTATTAACATTTTCATAAACAAACATTGGGGCACTATATGCATTCACATGGAATCAAGAAACAGGCCCGAGGGCCACCGCCCAAAAAAAGAAAAAAGAAGGAAAAAACCCCAAGTCGGGGCTTTGAAACGCGAGCTGTCTTAGTCTGGAGCTTGGAAGCGAGCTTGAGCGTTGACTTCTAGTTTGGCTGTGTTCCGTCTGCCGGTTCCCGGGCCCTGGGCCCCCACGCCATTTCCAGTTCTCTGCTGCAGATCAATGGACATCCCATCCCCAGATCTGTTTCACCCCGTACCAGTTCGCTTGGAAGGAGGCCGAGTCATTGTTCACCATTGCCGTTAGTTTATCCATCAAGAACATGTTTTTGACCTTCTGTAGCCATTCCACCTTGGATGGAGTTTCTGGGCTCTTCCACTTTTGGGCAAGGGCCTGCCCGCTCGTAGCATTGTTTCCCACATTCTCGGGTACCTCATTGTGTCCGTGTCCTCTGGGGGTAGGCCCAACAGCATGGTCAGAGGGTTTTGGGGGAGCATTTCCTCCGAGATTTCAGCGATCCAGCCCCTTACCTCCACCCAATATGCCTGTACCTTAGGGCAGTGCCACCACATGTGTGCCCTCGACCCAACCTGGTCGCAACCCCTTGGGCATGTTGGGGTAACACCAGAGAACATTTTTGACAACTTTGCAGGGTCTCTGTGCCATCCCTGGAGGATTTTGAAGTTATGTTCCATATCCGCGGTAAACAAATTCCCGTGGAAGGCTATTTTAAAGATCCTGGACCAGGCGTCCTCCGAGATCTCTTCCCCTGCCAGCTCGTTCCAAAAAGAGCGAAACCGCCTCCTCTCCCCCAAATTGACAGTGTTCAAACTTTTATATACCCCTGAGACCGCCCCCTTCCTAGAAGTCGCTGTATCAAGAAATTTCTCAAAGGGGGTCAGTTGTCTCTTCAAGTCTTGACCCCAGGCCTGGTCACATAAGATGCCTTTCAAGCGGAGATATTCAAAGATGGTTAGTGATCCCTGACCAAGAGCGTCCCTCAATTCCTCGTATGTTAGGAATTCTCCCTCCCTGAACATCTGCCCTGCCCATTCCATCCCCGAGTCGGACCAGGACTGAGCACAGCGGAACCCCCTACTGCCCAGCATGAGGGGTTGGCTCCATAGGGAGGACATTGGGGACGGCCAAGACGTTAAATGTGCTGTCTGGGGGCCCTCCCGCCAGATTGCCCATAGAACACCTAATGTCGGGTGGGACTTCAGTCTATTCGGGATAAATACTCGCGGGGCCCATAAAAGGTCCCGGACCTTTAGTGGATGGGTGTCCATGTCTTCCAGAGAGGACCAGTATGTGCCCAGCCCCTCTTTCATATGCTCCAGAAGGACACGTAGCTGGGCGGCGCGATAGTAGAGTTGGAAATCTGGCAACCCGAACCCTCCCTCCTCCCTGGGTAGAGTCAGGACAGTTTTTGCGGTTCTCGGTGTCTTACCCTGCCATATAAACTCACGGACCGCGTTTTGGAGGACCCTGAAGGTCTGGTCAGGGACGACCGCGGGAAGAGAGGTAAAGAGATACAACAACCGTGGAAGAATGTTCATCTTGACTGCCGTCATGCGGCCGTACCAGGACAGGATCATGGAGCCCCATCTCCTCAGGTCTGCCGTGATTCCGCCATCACGGGGTCGTAGTTAATAGGGGCAAGAATGGAAAGGTCCCTGGGAAGGAGGACATCTAGGTATCGGATGGCGGTTTTCCCCACTGTTATCCCCTCCAACCTGTCCAGGGAGTCCACGCCTGGGTCTTGTGTTCTCATGGGGAGGAGGACCGATTTAGAAGCGTTAATTTTGAGCCCTGAGAAGCGCCCAAATGTGGCCATCAGAGACAAGAGGGGGGGGAGCGAAAGCCGCGGGTCTACAAGGTAGGCCAGGATATCGTCTGCGAACAGGGATAGCTTAAATTCCACCTCACCTCTCTTGATGCCCTTGATATCTCTATGAGCTCTAATTGCGATGGCCAGGGGCTCCATTGCAAGGACATAAATTAGGGGGGAAAGCGGACATCCCTGCCTGGTTCCCCGCGAGAGGGAGAACGGATCCGATAGCCTGCCGTTCACCTGAACCCTAGCCTTCGGGGCCCTGTATAGAGCAGCCACCCAGTCCCGGATTTGTGGCCCAAAGCCCATTCTCTGGAGGGTGAGTGCCATGAATCGCCATTCGACCCTATCGAACGCCTTTTCAGAGTCCAAGGATAGGACGCTCGCGTTAAGGTCCTCCCTCTGTGCATGGTGCATCAGATCTATAGTTTTCCGAATGTTGTCTGAGCCCTGACGACCCCCTATGAAACCCACTTGGTCTCCGTGGACTAGTTTCGGCAGGGCCCCCTCTATCCGCCTCCCAATCACCTTGGCCAGGATCTTCACGTCAGTATTCAACAGAGAAATGGGGCGGTAGGAGGTACACTCCGAGGGGTCCCTACCGTCCTTGGGGAGCACCACTATGATCGCCTCCATCATGGAGTCCGGGAGAAAGCCTCCCTCCAGCACTCCGTTCAACACCTTTACCAGATACGGGGCCAGGGTCGAGCGGAACCTTTTGTAAAAGGCTACTGAATAGCCATCCTCACCCGGAGAGGTACCCCTCTTCATGCCGCTAATCACTCGCTCCACCTCATCCTCGGTCACCGGGCCCTCCAACCCCTCAGCCATTTCCCTGGAAAGGGCTGGGATCTGTATTGAATCTAGGAACCCCTTGATTTCCTCCTCATCCCCATTATATTCGGAAGAGTATAGTTTTTCATAATATCTGCGGAATGCCTCTCCTATGTGGGATGCGTCATGGCCTAATTTCCCCTCCTCATTTTTGACTGCTCTCACCATTTTACTCCTCTGGACCTCTCGCAGTTTCCAGGCTAAGATCCTGTCCGCCTTGTCCCCCTTCTCATAGTATCTCTGTCTGACCAGCTGGAGAATTCTTTCGGTTTTTTGGAGGAGGAGTTCCTTCAACTGAAGTCTGTAGTCGGCCAGGGCGGCCATCCTGTCGCCATCCAGGGGCTCCGCAGGGGAGCCCCCTGGTTGAAATTGGGCGATTTTCTCCCTCAGGCGCCTTTCCTGGGCGGCCCTTACCCTCTTTTCCCGTGCTCCTATTTTAATCAGGACTCCTCGCAAGGTGGCCTTGAAGGCATCCCAAAGGGTGTGTAGTCCCACTTCCCCATTGTCGTTGAACTCAAAGAATTCAGTGATGGCCTCTAGTATCTCCTGCGCTAGTACCTCATCTTTTAGTAGAAAGTCATTGCACTTCCATCTCCCCCCACGGTCGCTTAGCCCTTCCCTCGCTATCGTGATCCTGACTAGGTCGTGGTCAGACCAGGGGATCGGCTCAACCCTATAGCCAGATATAGATGAGAACAGGGATTCGTCCACCAAGATGTAATCAATTCTGGAGAACGATGTATGGATTGCTGAATAGTACATGAAGGAGGGGGTCTCGGGTCTGGGGGTTGGGATCGTGTCTTCCAAGCCTATTTCCGAATTGACCCTCTGAAAAGTTCGGGCCGTGATTTCATCTGCTGCTCTGGGGATCTGGGGGCCTGTTCTTTTCCTGTCCCGGATTGGGTCCAGGACCATATTGGAGTCCCCACCCACCACCACCGTGCCGTGAACAAACAGCTTTAGCTTATCCCTCATCTCCTCCCAGAACTGGGCTTGGCCTTCGTTTGGACCATAGATGGCCCCCAGGGTGAGTGGGGCCCCCTGCAGGGTTCCTCGGACTAGCAGGTATCGGCCACCCGGGTCTTTCATTATGGTTTCTTTTTCGAAGTTGACTCCTCTAGCTAGTAGTATAGCCACTCCGCGTTTCTTACCCTTATGGGAAGCGCTAAAGACCTCGCCAATCCCACCACCCCTCAATTTGGGTTCCTTCCCCAGAGGCCAGTGGGTCTCCTGCAAGAAGAGGATGTCGAGCTTGGTTCTTCGGAATTTCCTACTGACCAGGGATCTTTTTGTGGGAGAATTTAAGCCCCGAACATTGAGGGAGCCCACACCCAGGGCGGGCAGACCCTCAGCCATAATTTAAGAAATCTTCCCTCATGATCAACGACTCAATGATGCTCCTTCCCGAATGCTTCTTGAATTGTGCTCTGAACTCCCCTCTTCCCCCCCACCCTTCCCACCCCGGAAGGCATGAAACTAAACCCCAACTGCCCCCCAACCCCAACACCAAACTGAACCCCCTCAACTTCCGTGTACCCCCCCCCCCCCCGGCGTCCAGCCAAATAGTTCTGCCAGCACTGGCTCTTGGCCGGACCACCAGCCTGCCCCCTGCGGCCAGGCCAATCGACCATGAAGCTGTTCCTCTTGAGACCCCCCAAGCCCCCCCACGGCTGCATTCCTTTTTAAGAGACCCATATACTTGCTGTTCGTGGAGATGCAGTTAAAGAGTGAACCTCCAACTCCTCCGAGTACCAGTTAGGATCATAACAGATCGAGACCGTTCTCAGTCCTCGGGATCGTTCCGCCCGCCTTCTTTCGCTGGCGATGGGGTGCTCATTTTCCTGAATTTGCGCGTCCCGGTTCTCTTTCTCCTGTCCCTCGGCGGGCCAGAGTCTCCGAGTCCGCCCCCCCCCCGGGCCCGATGGGCCCCTCCGGGGGTTCGTGTCCACCACGTATTCCTGGATCGTACCACGGGTGTCTTCTTCTGTAATCAGGGTCGATCTTTGGCCCATATATTCGAATGTCAGGGAGAAGGGATAGCCCCATCTGTAGCGTATCCCTTTGTCCTTTAGCAGCTGTGTGAGAGGGCGACACATTCTCCGCTTAGCCAATGTGTATGCGGAGAGGTCCTGGTATATGGAAATCTGGGCGTTATTATAGGTGATTTCTCGGGCCTTCCTGGCCTCCTCCAGCACTTTAGTCTTTTCGGAGTAGTAGTGGAACCCCGGGCTAAAATCGAACGGGGGCCCCCCGCTCTGCCCCCCGCTCTGTGCACTCTGTCGAACGTAGGCTCTGTCGTCATCTCCTCCGCAAACAAGAGAGTGATGATGTCCCGCACCGCTCTGGTGACGTCCCTCTCCGTTTCCCCCTCCATTTCGGGCACCCCGAAAATCCTGAGGTTGTTCCTCCTCTCCCTATTTTCGAAATCGTCCATCTGGCGGGCTCTCTCCTCGTCCCTCTTTTCGAGGGCTTCTAGCCTCATGTTAAGTTGAATCTCTTGGGGTGCCGAGGTTGTTTGCTGCATCTCGACCTGGTGCAGTCTGTCTTCGATATTTTCCACCCTTTGATCAATTTTTTCAAACTTCTGTGCAATGTCTGTGCGCATGTCTCTGATTTCTTGTAAGATTGAGGCGAAGCCCCTTTCCATGGCTGAGGAGGAAGGGGCTGAGTCTTCCGACTGGGCCATGGTTCTTTTCCGACTTGTGCCTCCGTCGCCTTTTTTGCCCTCCTGGAAGCGATATACCTGTAGGGACTCCCGCCAGCTCATCGGGTGTCTTCCCGTAGTCCACTGTCCGGGCCTCAATGTCCCTGGCGGAGGGGTGAGGCCGCTCTCCTGGGGGCGTCCGTGGGGGGGGACCCCGGGGCCAATGGATCGCCCACCAGGGCAGCCCCGTCCCGGGCCGGGTCCCGCCGGGGTTGTAGGGTGTTGCACTTAGTAGGGGGGGGGGGGGCGGGCACACGCCCCACCGTCTCCTGGTGGGGGCCTCACACCCCGTCCAAACTCCTCGTGGGGGGGTCGGGGCCTTTACTGGATACCCCTTGGAAGGGCGTCGGGGGCCCCGTGGCCTGTGGGGCACGTGTTGTGGATATCTTTGAGTCAGCAGGGGGGGAAGGGCGTTCCAGGACCACTGGTGGCCCAGCTGTTTGTCTGTGTCCTTTTGTTATGTGTCTTCCTTCTCTCTTCTCTTCTTACTTGTTGGTTGTTTTTTTTTTTATTATTATTTCTTCCCCCCCCTTTCTTTTCCCTTCTTTTCTCCTTCCCCTCTTTTTTCCTCTTCTTTTTCCCCTTTTCTTTTTCTCCCCCCCCTTTCCCTTCTTCACTTTTGATTCCCCCTCCTGGGGGTGGGGGTGGGGGGTCACCCCCGGGCAGGCACACGCCCCGCCTGAGACCAGCGGGGGCCTCTCACCCCACCCAAGTGACCCCCTGTCCGTCAATGTCGTTGTGTTGGGGGGGTGGGGCCTTGCCTCCGGCGTGCTCCGGGGGTCCGCACGCCTGCGGGGAACAGTCCTCGGGCCTCCGCTGCCTCGCCTCACCTCCGCTGATGTGCCCGCGTCCAAAGATCCAGGGGGGAGGAGGGGCCCTCCACCCCCGGCCCACGCCGTCCACCCGATCACTCCTCGCGGGCAGGGGGGGGGGTGCCGATCCCCAGAGCCTGCCCCAGGCCCCCGGACTCCGACTTCTCCTCGGGAGCGGGCCTCCCGAACGTGACCAGCCAGGCCGGGGAGAAGCGGGGGGGGGGAGGGGGCTGACCCACAGACCGCGGCGGCGTCCCCGGGCCGACGCCGACCCGTTCCCCGCCTCTGTTCGGCGAGAAGGATAGTCGAGGGGGGGGGGCGGGCCGGGCTATGGGCCTGCCAGGCCTCGGGAAGGGTCCGCCTCTCCTGCTGCTCAGCGGCTCTCCAAGCCGCGCTCCTCACCCCAAGCGGGGAGTACCCATCGCGGATCCTCCGCTTCCCGGGGGTCTCGAAGGCCGCTCCTTCGCCCTGGGGGTGCACGGGGGGGCGCACCGCGGAATTGTTGTGGCGTGCCCGCCGGGGGGGGCTGGGGGGGGCTCAATCCCTTGCCAAAGCCCGGCCACAGCGGGAGCTCCGCACTCAGGCAGCCATTGCCTGCGCGACCCCACCCTCTCTTTTTAATGATGTGAAGAAGACGTAATGTCCCACACAGAAAGCAAAGAAGTTAGGTTTAAGTAAGGCATGTCATTTGGGATTCAGGTCTAGAGTCGACTTCACAGAAAGGCTAGCTGAGGAGAGGTGAGTGCAGCCTTTTATATGCAGATGCCTACATGGCAGCTGTAATCACTGAATTATTAGCACATTTTCAATAACTTTTCCAACAGTTGGTCCATTTTAAGCAGTTTAGGTATTTTACGATGTCCAAGCAAGGCAATCCCTGCAAACCTTTCTAACACCAACATGCCTGGGTTTGACTGAAATGGCCCTGGGGAGACCTTTAGAGCCATCAGCCCTTCATGAAATCTCCAGAGTTGCCTGTAGGCCCATCCACCACTGGCTAAACAACGCTACCAGAATGTGATAAGGCAAATCTTTTCACAGAAGACCACATGGTACTATAAAGTGAAATAACATATGTCCAGGATCACAGTATCGTCAAGGGGCAAAACTGGGATTTGATTTCAGTGTCAGTACTTTGAATCAAGTGTCTAGAACTAGGTTATCTAATCACCTCTCTTGGCTAACACTTCCAGTCTTTGCAACCTTCGTCTGGAAGGAACTGCACTCTAGGCCTGCAACAGAGATGTGGAAATGGCAACCACAAAAAAGGAAAAAAGAGGAAGAAAGTGACACAGGGAGACAATCAGAGATTTAAAGATGCAGGGAAAGACGACAAAATGAAATAGATGAGATTATCAGAGGGGACGTACAATCTTGGACAAAGAGAGAGACAAAAAGCAGGAAATTAGAGAAAGAGAAAGAAGTTTAGAAAGTCGCCATAAGGAAGTGGATGAGATACTTAAAAATCATACTCTCACAGATGAAGATGAGGAAAAATCCATGCGAAGAAGGATTGGCAATCTGTACAGAAGCAGAAGGGAGGGGAAAATAGCTGAGCAAAGACAAGAGGAGGGTCTCCACAAGGTGAGGGATGGAATGTATTGGAAGAGGTAAGGAGCGGAACGTTTGTAACGAGTCCCCTTCGAAAGGACTAGATTTTGAAGACAGGTAGGACATTGAAGGAGATGAAAGTGATGATACAATGTTTATAGAGGAGGAGAAAGATAAAGGGAAAGAGGCCACACAAGCCCTGTTTACAAGTGTGAGAATAAGTAAAGAAACAGAATGGTTAGAAGTGGAAGAACGGGAAGGAGGACGCCAGAACCTGAAGAATATCCCAGACATTCAAAAATGCGATTAAGCAGCCTGGAAGAAAGAACTCCATAGGTGAATAGGTTGAAAACTTTACTGAGGTGAAAGAAAGTCATCATGGCAGATGCAGTTCTAAAAAGAAAGGGTACAGCCGCACTCTGTCAAGGGGCAGGTTTTACACAGGTTCCGTTATTAAAGAAAGGTGGAGGGATGCTACAATATGTACCGTGGCCACAAGTGGATACAAATAATTTGGTTTGTAAACTTCACACAATGACCTCAGGCACGGGAAAATAAATGTATGAATTGGAGAGAATGACTGGGATGACTCTAGCAGTAGGTGACATAAAAAACTTGCTCACTGCCACAATAGGGGAGAAGTCAGACGACATTTGGACACAAGTAGGCTACCCTGGAGTGACTGCACAAAATACTGACCATGACAGAGCACCATTTAATAATTGTCGAGCTAATGCATGGAGGGCTCTTATGGTTCAGTATAAAAACTCATCAGATATAAACATTATCATGACACACAAAATGAGAGCAGACGAAGACTCGACTCTGTACATTCAAGAGATTCAGGAAAAATGGTGGCTAGAAACGAGAGAACCATGGGACAAAAATATTATTATTTTCTATCATATATGTATGTGGGTAAATGGGTGAAACTGGTCTACAATAACCCATACACGTCAGAGGAGGGTTAGGTTGACTGTCACAAAAGAAAGGGGGATACCATGTCTCAAAAAGGGTACCCCACTTCCACTCCTCAAGGATCCTCCACCCAGGTGATCCTCCCTCGTTTCTCCACCACCAGGGTCAGGATCCAAGAGTGATGGTCTTTCCCTGGCACCTGCACAGAGGATTCAAGTGGAGTAGGAGTGAGAATACCCTCAGGTTTCTCACAAAAGAAAGTTGAGAAATATTGTGGGAATGGAAGCGAACCATTGGACAGAGATTCAGTTGGCAATCGTTCACCATTGTCGATTATACCAAGAGAAAGAAACAACGAAGCAAAGAAAGAATGTTGAAGACAGGAAGATGGAGGAAGCAAAGTTAGTTCAGAAAATATTGTCAAGGTTCTCAGTGGAAGGCACAGTAATGACAAGTGGAGGAGAACTTTTTTTTACACAAGCAGCACAGCAGGTACAACCACCAGCTAACAGGGATTTTGCAGGAAGAGGCGAATATAACTATAAGGGCGAGGGGGTCCCCCAGAGGCAAAGGGTATGGGTTTTAGGCTCCACAGGGAGGAGGATTCAATTGAGGGCAACCCAGGTTTGGAGGGCAGACACAGCAATGTTGGACATGTCTTAAGATGAGCACGTCTCTCGGACATGCAGAAGCAGGAGGAAATGCAACCAAACTGGTCAGTGGGTGACCCAAAAGGGAGGAATACATATCCCCACCATATAGTACAGAGCCACCTGAATATTATGCCCAAGATCACACAGAGTATCAGACACAAGAGACACAAATACAATCCATACAACAAGGAATGTGGACACAAATGCAACCAGCACCAATCCAAGCACAGCAAGCACCAATGCAAACATAGCAAATTCCAGTGCATGTACAGCAGATACTGATGCAGATGTAAGTACCTGCACAACAGAATGCATTAGGGCTGTGGAACGTGAACATATTGCCACATGTACCCAACCCTAGGATAGGGGGTGTGACAGTAGTGGGAGGAAATCCTTCTACTGGCACAGGACTGGACGTATATCCATAATGACCCCCCCCTGGTTTTTCAATGTCAACATGGCCCCTTTGTCCCACAAGATCGCTGCCTTCAGCTCCAACTTTCAGTGTAATGCGAAAAACACCCAGCTCTCTTTCAGGCTACCCTCGACCTCCTCCTCCTCCTCCCTCATTCCAGACTGTCTGTCTGCAATTCAGTACTGGTGTGCTGCTAACGATCTCTGCCTTAATGCCAGTAAGGCGGACATCATCCTCATTGGGACCCCTGCTCTCGCTTTCCCACTTTCACTCTGGCTGGTCTCTCTTGGTCCTGAGACCTCACCCACCAGTGATGCAAAAAATCTGGGGGTCATCTTCAACTCTACTCTCTCCCTCTCTTCTCACACCTCGGACACCTCCAAAATTCCCCACTATCAAATGCACCTCCTCAGAGGCATTCTACCCTTTCTCACCTTCCCCCAAAGGTTCACCGTCTCCAGAGCCCTGGTTCTCTCCAGACTGGACTACTGCAATATTCTCTTTCTCAATATTCCTACTCCTACTCTCCGACCTCTTCAACTTATCCAGAACAGAACAGCAAGACGTATCCTTGGCCTCAAGCCCAGGGTCCGCATCTCTTTGGCTCTAAAATCTCTCCTCTGGCTCCTGTGGCTGCAAGGATCAAGTTCAAGTCCCTCTGCATAATCCACAAGGTTTTCTAGGGCCAGGCCCATAGTATCTACAACTCTCTCTTCCTAAATACTCTCCTTCTAGAGCCCTCTGCTCGGCCTCCTCCAACTCTCTGCGGCTGAGCCATTTTTCCAAACAGAGATTTGGGTGTAGATCCCTATCCTCTGCAGGTACCTCCCTTTGGAACAGCCTCCCTACCTCTCTCTATCTTGAACCGTACCTCCTTAAGTTCTGGAAACTCCTTAAGACCTTCGTCTTCTCTTTCTCTTTCTCTCTCCCCTGCCTCCCTCCTTCTTTCTCTTCCCAACCTGCTCAGGTCACTGACTGGTCGCCTGGTGCACATCCAGAACCGCACAGGTCCCAGGCTCCCCCCAGTCCTGCACTTGCCTCTGCGACTCTGCACTCTGCTTGGCACTACTGCATTTGGAATATGCTCCCCAAGAGGGGCAACCACCCTGCACTTAACTCAGGCCCTTGCTAGAGTGGGTGCACTCCCCCCTCGCACATACTGTCTGCGCACTTGCACAACTGTGAACGCACTAGGCCTAGCAAGTTTTCCTGTCCTGTCCTCCCTCTGTCTCCCCTCCCTTGCTTGGTTGTACCTGAACTACTCAACATACATGTATTAGTGACGACCAATTAATCTGAAATGGTGCCAGGCGGTACTTTATTTTTCTATATGTCCTTTTCCACCCCCCCCCCCCTTCTCTCCCGACTCTTTGTAATGCACTTGCACTATCTGACTAGTCGTTAGGCATAGTACTGTAGTTTATTGATTGTATGCTCTTCTCCCCCCTTCCCTTCCTGTCATGCTCTTGCACTAGTTGAAATGCCTCTGGCCCAGTATGCTAGTTTTTTGTTAAGGTCATTTGAAATCTTCAAGGCCTAAGAATGAAGACTATCTTCCTTTGTTCTCTTCCTACCTTGAAGTGCTTTGAAGCACTTCACTTTTGTATAAGCGCTTTACAAATACACAATTACAATTACAATAGGACAGCTCACAGAGAGATATGATGTGTTCCATACTAACAGTTACACAAGACCCACAAGAGCAAACAAGGGTTGGAATGACCATAGGTGACGCAACATTCTCCTTCCTAGTAGACACAAGGGTGAGGTGACTCAGTCCTGTGTTAGAGAGGGAAAATACCCAATGTCCAGCATTGCCATGAATGCACAATGTTTTTTCAGGGTGACAAGTACGGTCCCTTTTACTGATGACTTACCTATCACAATAGGAGAACACAGCCTTTCCATGCCACCTTTATATTCCTGCAAGACACCAGTAAATATATTGGAAAGGGATTTGATGAGCAAACTGAACCTTTCAATATCACTGACCAGGGCATAATATGTTCCACTCAGGGGTTTCAATATGTGAATGCACAAGAATTTATAATAGCATTTTATGGCCATAAAACACAAAAGGGTGTGCCATTAGACCTGCAAGTATTCCTTTACAGAGTACACAAACTGCTAGCATGGCTCCCAAGAATACATTGTAGGATATTGTGATTGCCCATGGTATTTTTATTCAAAGCAGAAGTACCCATAAACAAGGAGGAAGGACAAGTGATCACAATACAGCTAGAAGCAGCAATAGTGAGACACGACAGGGTGATTTTGCATGGGGTTGATAATGGGGGAATAAACAGGAGGACAGTAGCTCTTGGTGAGGGACACAGACTGGCTGATTTCATAAACAAAAGGCCTCATTACAAGTGTGCCGGTCTGTAAATACCAATGCCGGTTGCACCGTAACGGCACTGCTTTCCAGACCGGCACATTTGGAGTCACAAGTGTGGAAACACCGTCACCGCAAAGTGACCCCCATGGTGCTACTGCACCCGGTATCACTGTAACCATAAACAGTGAAATGAGTCACCAGACGTCCCTGAATTACCAGCACGGTAGTAGTATGGGCACATTCAGCGTACCGCCTACATGGAAATACTGCCATAAAAATGACAGTGGCACTATGACCACCGAACCTATAACACCAGCACCGCGGACCAGGAATTAACGGTACCAGGTGAGCAGCAACAGGCCCCAGGTGGAGTAAATTAGCCCAGCTGCACACCATTTAACACTGGGACTGTACAGAAGGACCACATCCACACCCAACCCACCTCCCAACACAACCATGTTGGCAGTCGTTGTAGCAGCAATTGGGCTGGGGAATCTGAAAGGAGCTATTGAGAATGAAGCAGCAGGGCCTCACCCTGGAACCTGACCCCAAGCCAAATCCACACCTTGTACCGGCTTGACAGGGAGACCATAATATCAATAGTCAACCTCAATAATGACGACATCAGAAGCAGGATAAACATTCCACCCTTGCTGAATTTACTGTCAGTACTGCACTTTCTTGCAACAGGCAAATACCAGCATACCGTGGGTGAGCTGCACAGGCTGTCACAACCCTGTTTTTCCAGGATTTTATTCCAGGTACTAGATGCACTGCTGCGCCATGTGGAAGACCACATTGCCCTACCCCGAACCCATGCCCAGGTTAATGCCACCAAAGTGGCCTTCGATGCCCTTGCAGGCATGCCCAATTGCATAGGTGCGTTAGATTGCACCCAAGTGGAGTTGGTTGCCAGACATGCCATTGAGGCAGTGTATAGAAATCGCAAACAATACCACTCCATCAACATGCAGATGGTCTGTGATGCTGAACAACTCATTGTGCACATTTTCCGGGATCCACCCACGACTCAATGGTCTTGGGGAACTCCACATTGGCAGGGTACATGGAATGTCACATCAGAGAGAGCAACTGGCTATTGGGTGAGTAGAATTACCAATACCTAACCTTGGTGTAGTGGGGGGGTACATAGGCACTCCCCAGAGTGCACTTGGCTGTTGGGTGAGTAGAATGACCAATGCCTGACCTCTGTGTAGTGGGGGGGGGTAAATAGGCACTCACCAGAGTGCACCGGGCAATTGGTTTAGTAGACTGACCAATGCCTGACCTCGGTGTAGTGGGGGGTAGATAAGCACTCACCAGAGTGCACTTGGCTGTTGGGTGAATAGAATGACCAATGCCTGACCTCTGTGGATGGGGTACATAGGCACTCGTCAGAGAGCACTCTGCTTACCGATGCAAGAGGTCCATGACAGTTTTACATGTGACAGGAATCCATGTTCTCGCTAATTTAAAATCACCCTACCCATGGAGTGGCACACAATTCAATAGTGACATGTACATGGGAGTATTTCCACCAGTGAGAAATTAGTAGGTGGTTGCATGTGCACAATGCCTATTGGTCCTGCTGCGCACAGCAGTGTCTTCACTCTTGTGCACTAAGGGTGCATAACGCAGATTGTTAGCACCATACAAGACATATGAGGCTCCTAGCCCACCATTGTGTACATAGAAAGGAATAAGACATGTAGAAGCATTGAAGGCCATATCATGACAGCAGACTATTGAGTAGGCCAAACAGTCTCAATAGGAATGAATGACCAAGGTTTTCAATACAGAAATGTTGTGAAAATCAAATTTAGCTCAATGCATTGGGTCATCTGTGTCATGTACTATGTTATGTGTTAACAAAATCAATAGAATGTGTACATGCCATCATCACGACAATGGATTTCGAACACAAACATCCAATCACCTTTCTGTCACTCCCATGTAGGTGGATGCCGGATGCCCCCTCATGCCATGGATGATGACACCCGTTAGACGACCACAGAACAGGCATGAGGAGGCCTACAACCGGGCACACATCTGTACACGGGGCATCATAGAACAGACTTTTGGACTGCTCAATGGCAGGTTCCAATGCCTCAGCAGATACAAGGGGTACTAATATATAGCCCCATAAAGGTTGGCAAACTAGTACTGGCATGTGCCATGCTGCACAATATGTGTATTCGACGGAACATTGCACTGTCCCCGGACATGGACCCAGCAGATGAGGAGGATGGGGATGACGATGATGATGGGATGGGAGTGCGACCCTTGTGGTATGCCATGGATGGCCAACAAGCACAGAAGCACTGATTCACAATTTATTTTTAGCAATCCTCACAAGCAAATGGAGCTCATTTTCACACGCGTAATTTGTGACACTTTAATTAAATAATTAATACACACACACAGAAGAAGAATGTCCCCTCATCACTCAGATGCACAACCCAGTGTATTATGAACAAGACAAAAGAAAACAGTTGCAACAACAATACCCTCCCAAACGTACCCTCCCAACTCCCAGGCCCCAACTACCTATCCCAACTATGGATCCCCCACCCCCTCCCAAATGTACCCTCCCACCTCCCAGGCACAAAATAGCAACATGTTGAACGAATGTCTATGAATCGACACTACCTCATGCCACACTTTGTGGCATGTTTGTCCCTCTGAGCTGAGCCAGACACGCGCATTGACCTTCTCCTGGGGCTGCCTGCATGTGAGTTAGTAGGCATGGTACTGGTGGAGGGCATTCAGGTGCTTTGAGGCCGTCGACATGACAGGATGGCCTGTCGAGACAGTGCCATTGTTTCGTGCATTGTTAGATTAGACACTATTGCACTCACGGACCCTCCATGACATGAGAACATTGGCACAGGCCGAATGCCCAATGGCACGGGCAAACCGGTGCCCAATAGCTTGGTTGCTCTCCCTCTGTAGCCGGGACTCCTCTAAGTGCTGCTGCACCAGCGAGGTGAGTGTGTCCTGGTGCTCCTCCATCCATTGGAGACGCGCATTGAGCTCCTGGAGTGATGGGTTTGGCAAGTGCATGGGACGTCTGGGGCTCAAGGGGCTGAATGTGCCCAGTACATCTGGGATGTGCTTGGTGTCCTCACTGCTGTTTAAGCCTGCCTCAACAGCCACATCTCAGCACTGCTGTCTGTGCCATGAGGCTCGGCCTGGTGGGGTGGTGGAGCTGCATGACCCAGTGGGAATGTAGATGCGGCTGTGTGTGTCACGGGGCCAGCAGGTTGGACAGCCAGTGGGGCTGCCTGTGTCACGGGGGCAGCAGGTTGGACAACCAGAGCGGCTGCCTGTGTCACGGGGGCAGCAGGTTGGACAGCCAGAGGAGCTGCCTGTGTCACAGGGGCAGCAGGTTGGACAGCCAGAGGGGCTGTCTGTGTCACAGGGGCAGCAGGTTGGACAGCCAGAGGGGCTGCCTGTGTCACAGGGGCAGCAGGGGTGTTGGCTGGCTCTGCGTGGTGTACCAATGCTGTTGCAACTGCCCTGATGGCTGAGGTGCTTGCAGCTGAGGTTGAGGGACGTTCAGCTGTGGACCTTGCATGTCCACTGTCCCTTGATGTTCCTGCTTGACCGCCATCGGTGTCAGATGATGTTTCTGTGGGTGAATGAAAGGCATGCTGTTAGTGTACTGGCTGGATGAGTATTTTACAATTACATGCACCATGGTCATTGAGCTATATTACATTGTGGGTGCAGGCATTGATGCATGGTATGTCTATCTCATGCATGGGTTGCGTTGAATAAGCTGCAGACACTGTGCAGATGGCACATGTGACACAGCTGTGCTGAGTGTGCTCACATGTACACCCACATTGTGGGTGTGAATAGTGCCATGTGTGTCTGTCCATGTGCAGATATTAGAGGTGTTGCAATTGTTTGGGGGGGTGCCTGCCTGGAGTTGATGTGTGACCTGGCTGACTGGCCAGGATGTGTGTAGTGTTTTCATGGTAGTGCTGCCAGTTTCATATGAGTAACATGCACTCCACAATCAGTGTGTGCCCATATGTCCGTGCAGGTGAGGGCATACCCGTGTTGTGATGTGCTGGCAGTGTTGGCATGGCAGACACACATGCAATACTTGTGACCAGGATACACATTGTGGCCTTCGTGGGTTGTTTTCTGATATAATTGTCTTTTGGGCCTGCTGAAGAGTTGGTCTTCTGTGTTTGCATGTGCGGTTTGGGGGTTCCTGGGTGCATGGCAAATGCCCTAGACAGGCTATACATGCAGCTCTATATGGTTGTCCCTGCATGACTGTGTGTGCTGCAGTGTGCAGGTGACACTGTTCCTCATTATGGGCCCTGCATTGACCATGCTAGTGCTACCGGCACCTTGCTACTGGAGCCATTACCAATGTACATATGCTGATTTAACAGTGCAACTGGGATGATATAAGTCCAGGGACCAGGAAGCCAAATGGCAGGATGTTCTTTATTACCATTTCCCATTGGGTCCCATACAGTCCCATTTTAAGCATGTGCAGTGTTAATGTTGTTGACATTGGCAATGGTTACATGGCAACTCAGCATGCCAGAACTACAGTACCCACCACAGACAGCCATGTTGGCCTCTGCAGCTCTGTCAGCGATTGTAATGACCCACCCTCATGTGCTTGCTGGACCTGTCAAATGTGTTATGGTCTACTTACAGGAACCATAGTGTCAGTTCACATGCAGTCATATGTGATGCATTGTCATGTGGTTGCGCATGGGTCATAATTGGGGGCAGGGCATGTGATGCATTGTCATGTGGTTGTGTATGGGTCATACTTGGGGGAAGGGCATGTGCACTGTATTCAGTGAGGGGCGCAATGGAGTACTGGATGTGGTGGGGTGATGTGGACCGTGCTATGGGCATTTATGTGCATTGATGGTAGAGGATGGCCAGGATGTGCTTGAGTGAGCTTGATATTTGTGCACTTTCTGTACTCTCTGGTGGTCCGCCACCTGTGGATGTGCATTTGCGCTGGTGTGCAGTCAGAAGGTTCCGCACTCTTAGTCAGAGGTCATCCCACTGCTTTTGGCAGTCTTTGACGCTCCGTGCTGTCACACCCACAGCTATCCCCTTCTAGGCTGCTTCTGCCCATATAGCCTTGCACCGGAGCTGCGTGCTGCGCCGCTGGTCTGCGGAGAACAGATCCCCTGCATTGGCCACTATGTGCTCCACCAGCATGGTGAGCTCTGCCTCACTGAAGCATGGCTTCTGCTGGCGGCTTTGGGGAATCCTTGATGTCATGTCCCTGTATGTGTTGGGCCATTCACTAAGGCTGGATGGCTTTTCGTACAGGGAAATTGCAGTGGATGTTGTTTTTTATAATGGTTGCCGGCCTTTTTCCGGTTCTGGCGATCACGTTCTTTCCGGTTCCGGTGTTTCTGGGTCTGCGTATGCGGTGCCGCTATGTCCGGCATGCATGCGGCGGATGCACTGTCAACATTGCCGATGGTACATCCGTCTACACCAGTGTTACCGTGATGACGGCGTCACCGGTTCCGCGGATAAGGGATGCGTGCTTACGACAAGCTGTAATCCTACCTTGTTTCAAAGCACCACACGGTGGCGGACCCAGTAGGACTGCCATCAAGGTAACACCAGATTTGTTACGCCAGGCTCGTAATGAGGCCCAAAGACTTGTTGGCAGACGATGACTCAGATCATGAAGTAATGTTTCATATAAGTATTACTCATCAGCTAAATATTGAAAACAGAGAAATACCTCAGAGAATGTCACTAGCAAAAAAGATACTGCTCTTTCTCCAGGAAGATTTGGCAAAAGTACCAAGCACATTGTAGACCAGTAGTCCATATGATGTTGGCCTATTGGAAGGAGTGGGGGCAGTCAAAATTAAATTGAATCAAGCAGCTATTTTACTATGGGTGAGACAGTACCCAATTTCAGAAGAAGCAGACAAAGGTATTTATGACACTATTTTCGCTGTAATGCAACAAGGGATATTACTGCTATCAGAATCTCTTTGTAACATGGCTATATACCCAGTGAAAAAGGCAACAGGGGTCATGGAGATTTATTCAGGATGTATGCCCCCTCAATAATATTGTGGAAGCAGTGTTGTCATTGGTTCCAAATCCAGCCACAAAATTGTGCAATATTCTGTCCAAAGCAAAGTATTTTACAGTGATCGATTTAAAGAACGTCTTCTTTTCATTCCTACTTTATGAGGAGTCCCAAGTTTTGACCTTGTTTACCTACCGCAGAATAAAGCCAAAACATATTTTTGGCAGAGACAGTGTACAAGGCTGACAAAGAGAAAATGCAATATTGTCGGGAAGGATTCCAATAAATAGGTCAGCAAATATCACAGAAAGGAAGAAAAGATACACCTGAAAGAGCAAAAGCAATTATGAAGACAATTCTTAGGCCTTTGTAATTATTGCAGGGCCATTGATTACAGCACATATTTAAAATCACTTTAAAAAGGACTCAAAGAAGCACAGAAAGAGAACAGTGACATTGCCCGGACAGGCAAAATGATAGATGGCTTTTCTGAATTGAAATTGGCCATAACTATTGCACTCATATTAGGAACCCCTGTCTACAATGCAGAATTATTTCTATTCTCCCATTCAAGTGGGGTAGTAATGACAGCTGTTCTCGCACAAAAAACTACCACAGGACACAAACCATTTGCATTTTACAGTGGGATCTTAGTGCCAGTGATGAGAGGGCATTATCCTTGTGATAAAGCATTGGCAGCAGCAGCCTTTGCATTTTAGAAATCTACTAGCATCACAATGGGCTGTGCAGTATCATTATATGTCAAGCATGCCCTGTTTGCTATTCTTGAAAATCCTAAAAGCACAATGACCACACAGAGATCCTCCGACTATGAAGTGACTACATCAAATCCTTTTATTAAAATTGTAAGGTGTCGAGGGGTAAATCCAGCCACATTCAAAGCAAAGCCAGTGAAGGAGGGAGATTACATACATGACTGTACTAAATATAATGAATATTACTATTGAATACCACAGGTTAAATAAAATGCCCTAGGAGGGGGACAGTCCTCTTCATTGACAGGTCTTCATTAATAGAGCAGAGCATGGGCGAGCAATACAGCGGGCCCTCAGTGATAAAAGCAGATTTAACTGATACATTTCAGACAATAGTAAGTGCAAGATTGCCAGCGCATTTCTCAGCACAAGCAGCAGAATTGGTGGGTGCACATTCTCGGGGGTGGCTGCTTAGGCCTGGAATCAGCTTCCTTTCTCTTTTTGCAGCACAGAGTCTCACCTGCTGTTTTGTCATGCGCTTAAGACTTTTTGGTTTAGTTCTGTGTGCCAAGTTGCCTTCAAACATATATTGTGCTCTACAAATCTTGTTAAGATAAGATAAGAAATTAAAGCCAACATAAGGTTGAAAACCATGCTTACCTCATCTATTTGGAGCATTTTCATTTATTTCAGAATTCTGAGTACTTCCGTAGCAGCTTCTGCTAATAGTCTGTAGATACTAATTTGTTTTGGTGTTCTACTGGAAGGAGCAGTAGTTGGTGTAAAGTAACACCACCTATATTGTAGGTAGATAAACCTGCGTGGGCTGTTGTAACAGCTGAAAGGTTGTTTGTTAAGTTTTGTAGGAACTTTCTGAGGATTTTAATTAAGAATGTTTTTCCAGAACCAGCTTCACCCCTTACAGCACTGACAAGTCCTCTTCTGATTGTTTATATTGATACATGGTATTTCTACTTCAGTCATGGCAATTTCGGCTTCATTTAGAATGAGTTGTTCTCCAAGTGGTTCTTGGCTTCCTAAGAAAAGGCGACTGACCTCACGAGTACCTTCATCTAGTTGTGCTTGAACTTCTAAATCTTGTTGGCGTTCATTGTCCGAACTTTTTTTGTATTTCTTGAAATTGATATTTGTTATACTGCTTTCAATTGCATTGAATGCAACTTCAAATGAGTCATGCTTACCTAATAATTCTTCTTCTTTTCTCCATGGTTTAAAATGTTGCAGTAGGGCCATGTAATAAAGTTCTCTATGTTCAGGAGTTTTAAATGATACATTTATATGATTAATTAGGCTGGGTTTGCTAAGTTTGACAAGCCTTCCTTCACAAGTTGAGACAACATATTTATAGTTCTTTCATCTGGTGTGATATTTTTGTAGGTGTAATTTTGGGCTATGTGGTATAGGCACATGTTTTCCAAAGCAGTGCTTCTGTTTGGGTCCTATGTTTCTAATAAATTGTTTTTTTTTTAAGTCCTGGCTGTTGTGATCATTTGTCTATTGTTTCTATGTCTTGGTAGGATTACAGCACTCTTTTTCTGGATGCAGCTGGACCAAGGCATAGCCAGACTATGGGCCTCATGTAAGAGGATTCAATTCAACACTACAGCTAAGTCAATGCCTAGTCTGGGATACTGAATGGAAACCCTTATTGATATATCTTTACGTCCAGTTCATGCGTTCTGGATGACTACCCCTATATAACACCCCTCTCTTGGAATCCCCCTGACCCCACTGAGCCAAGAAGTAGTTCTGTTTTGCAAGTTAAAAGGTTTATTTGAGAATTTAAACAATATATATATATATATCACACTTTATGATAAATTAATAATTGGATATCACACTTAATCTGAGCAGTAATCAATAATGGATAATCTGGCACTAGCACACTTCTTTATAATCAATGATGAGTGGTTATGGGATGGATAAGATAGCAACAATACTTTTATGGTTTCAAATGGATGCAAGGTGGAATGAAAATACAGTACAGAAAAAAAAACTTGATAGGATTTCAGCAAAAGACAATGTAATCACTTTTCTCTGGCAATTCACTCCCCCCCCCCCTTTATGCAATGCAAGGAAATGGAAGGAAAGCACACAGTTCTCAGGAATGCAATCAATACAATACGAAATTCAGTTCCCCCCCCAGCAAGCTTAGAGGAAAACAGGTCGGAGTTTTAAACACAGGCCCAAAATGCTTTGAATGTGGTTTGCAAGGAAGTGAAAAATATGCTAAAATGCTTTTAATTCCCTTTAGGAGGTTCAGGGTGAGTGGTATCTAGTTAATATTAGTCCAGGCTCACTCTAGCAATGATTCAGGGATGGTTCTTAAGAGGCAAACAAATTTTTAGCAAGGAAAGCAAGGAAGCTGCTGTTTTCACACGTGGCTGGATTTTTAACCAAATCGCAAATCGCGGTAAAATTCGCGAGTGCGAGAATCGTGATTTGCCCAAACGGTTCCAGCGATACGGACGATTAAATAAAGGTAGTTTTTCGGATTTGAAATTTTAAAAGTTCAAAGCGACAGGTTACAGCTTGCAGATAGAAAATGACAGGTGACAGCTTTGCAAATGACAGGTGACAGTTAGGAGGCAGTTCTGGTTAGATTAAAATAGATTGAATTATATTATTTTAACTAAGAGATTGGTTCTGCACAGTTCTGCTAGGTACTCACAATATATTTAGAAATGGGCCTTGCCACGGATCTGGTCAGGTTTTGGACTGGACTCCGGTCTGGTCTCGGCACTTCACAGTGATCTGGGTCAGCTCTCTGGTTCTGCTAACAGCGGTCTGGGTCAGCTCTGCTCTGCTGGTCTAGCCTCTCTGGATTCTGGATACTGCTCTGCTTTCTAGGTATTGCTACAGGTTCTGGAGATTGATGGATTTGAAGTCTGGATCTCTGGATGTGAAGTCGTCGATCAGCATGCTCCGCAGCAAATGGAATTGAATGTCTCTATCTGTCCTGACTGTCTGCTTTTATGTGTTTTGAAAGTGGGTGGAGAGGCTAGCTTTCTAGGCCCTACCCCTCTCCACTTGTCATTGGCCACTTTCTCCTCTTCCCCTTGATTGGGGGAATGAAATGAAGTGTCATACTGATGAGGTCTGTTTATGATACAGAGAACTCACCCCTGTCAACTTTACACACAATCTATATCTGATCCAAATACATACTTCCCCGATAGACAGTTGTTTGGCATTGCATACACACATCATGCATTTACTGATGGTAACCCCTGTTCCAATTCTGTCGTTTCTAGGAGCTTGGGTTAAAAAATGGCAACATATTTCACTTTTTGGTCGGGTTACCAATATTGGGTTTGTCCCCGCATTTACACAAATGTTCGCAAAGCATGTGGGCATTAGGTGGTGGAGTGTCAGATTTTTAACATACATACATTTAGAGTAATATCCTCTTTTCCGCTAAAACCCCCCTGAACATACCACCGGGTCCTAACACGTCTTCAAATGTGCACAAAAAAATCACAAGAATAATGATATCACTTATAAAATTTTCACAAGTCCGCTCTATGAATGATCCATCTTTTTAGATTTATGTTCTGGCTCCAAAGGGGTGTGACTTTTCAGGTCACATGGTACAGAAACCAGTCTTTCCACTTTCTTCAAGCTCAGCCTCTGTCTCCAGTTTCTCCCCCTCCCAGTTTCTGCCAAGAGGAAGCCACTTTTATGACCCCTGCAATAAACCATCTGCCTGGGTGAAGAAGGCCCATTGTTCAAGCTCCTGCAGTCTGTAGGGGCTCCCCTTAATTCAATTATCAGAGAGATGGCATATCCTTAGTGTGGCCAGCAGGAAACAGCCAGGCCTGGGAAGTTACTGTGAATCAAGTTTCACTCCTGATGGGGGTAGTTGCCAGGCAAAACTGGAATCTCTTTAAGCCAGTTTTTAGCTACATGTCATTTCTGTTCCCAGTTTAAATCAAACTTACAATTTTTACACATGCAGCTACAATGCTGATTCTAAGTGCAAAACTATGACATTTCAACAGTTACAGACTATGTGACACTCAAAAGTAGGTCACTCATTTATTTTAACATTTGGATTTTTAGTGTCTGTAGTTCAGTTTAACTTAAAACTGCTGACTTCATAGCTCAGCTATTTCTGTTATAAACACTGTTCTGGGCTCTTCATCTTCACGGATTCTGTAAGCACACAAAACTTCATTCTGCCAAATGTCTGCTGGTGTTCAGTGAAATTTTTCGAATATCCTGCAATGTTTAAAATGGGCATTTGAAGCTTGCATTCAAGGAAACACAGGGTGGTTTTAAAGCGCTTTGAAGCTAACCGGCGCTGCTGTTTTCCCTTTGGCAACCCATTTTACTCATGGCACCCCTGGCCCGTCACGCTCGCACTGATGGGTGGTAGGTCAGGTGACCATTTTAATGTGCGCAACAACTGCGCGGTTTTCCTGGATTCTGGCGCAAATGTGTGCTTTTTGCCATCTTGGGTTTCCAGGGCCCACAGCACCAAATGTTGTAGCATAATAGTCCAAACGTGGGTCAGAACACCCAACAAACCCCCCCGCCCGACTGCACTTGGATTGAGTCGAGGGGATGTCGGGTGCTAAGGATGTTGACCCACGTGCTGGGAGGTCCGCATCATCTTCTTCCAATTCCGCAGATGACAAAGTTCAGCATCCTTTCCTCCATCAGGGGTGGATCAGTCGGTTCTCCTCGCCGGGCCTGATGGGAGTATTGGGCGGTACACTGGGCCCCTTGCGTCTCTGCTCCCGGTCTCCGGATCATCCTCCTTGGCCAGTCTCCAGGTTTTCTTTCTCCTAGGACGACAAAGGAAGAGCGGCAATACCTATTCATGGACATTTCTCGCCCACCATTGATATAGTGGGGTGGCATATATATTTTACAACTCAACAGATATGAACATGCATATTTTTTTTAAATTAAGAGACAGGAACACATAAACTTGAGAAACACAGAATTTGATAGGCTATAGGTAGGATCTTTTAGGGTTGGAATTGAATTACTCTGGAGCGGTACCCTCTGGGATTACCGAGGACTCCTCCAGTTGCTGCAAAGTGTGCCTGGGATGGCAACACTTCAACTGGTTTATGTGGACCCATTTGTCTTCCCCCTCTGCCAAACCGCCTTTGGGGATGCAGATCTTGTAGGCCACAGGGGAGATCTTGTCTATAATCTCATAGGGTCCCTTCCATGTAGGCAAAAATTTTCGCTGCTTGGCCTGGTTCCTTTGGAAATTGTATAGATAGACCCGGTCCCCCACCTGATATTCCTTCCTGGAAGTTTTCAGGTCATAGTGGGTCTTCATACTCTCAGCTGATCTTTCTAGATTCCGCTGAGCATAGGCAAAAGCATGCTGAAGGTGTTTCCTTAAATTCTCCACATACTCATGAGTTGTGGAGGCATTTATCAACGTTTGCTCTTGGGTTCTGTAGAGCAAATGCTGAGGAAGCACCATCTTGCGTCCAGTCATCAACTCAAATGGTGACATTTTGGTTGCAGATGAAGGGGTAGATCTGATGGCCATTAGGACCAGAGGTAATCGGATATCCCAACTTGGCCCAGAATCTGCCACAAACTTCTTTAATATGCTCACAATGGTTCGGTTATATCTCTCTACTGCCCCAGAAGAAGCTGGCCTGTAAGCAATGTGTAGCTTTCTCTTGACCCCCAGTATCTCCCACATCTTTGTCATTACTTCACTGGTGAAGTGGCTTCCTCTGTCTGACTCAATCCTTTGAGGTAGACCAAAACGGGAAAAGATGTGGTTAATCATCAGGGCAGCTGCTGTTTCTGCCTTGCAGTTTGGGGCTGGGAGACATTCCACCCACTTGGTAAACAAGCATGTAACGGTCAACATGTACTTGTTTCCTCTAGACGAGCGGATTACAGGGCCTACAAAGTCGATTTGCAAATCTGACCATGGCAGTGTCATCCCCCTCTTTTGGAGGGGCGCACGTGCGTGAGGGATGATGGCTGAAATTGTGCACACACAAGACACCCCTTCAAGTATTGGTTGAGGTCCTGGCCCATGTGTGGCCAGTATGCAACCTCTCTTAAGATTTCCAGTGTTGTGTGAAACCCCCTATGACCGGCGGTGGCCGCATCATGGGCGTGACTTAACATCAGGCTTCGGAATGAGGTAGGAACCACCCACTGATCGTGGCCAGCTTTGGATTTCCTTACCAACAAACCGTCTTGGATCCGGAACATTTTTGGACATTTCATCAACACTCTAAGGTCCTCTTTCCCGTTGTAATCGGTATCCGTCAGGGGAAAGTTCTCAGGGTCCTCAATGTTTTGGTAAAATTTACCAATTATTGGATCCCCCTTCTGAGCGGTAATCAAATCAGCATCAGGGGTCTCCTTGCTCCATTGTGCAATTGAAAGATCATTGTGAGCATTTGTCTGGGACCTAGTGATAGCAGTGACCTGGATTTCCCCCAACAGGGACTCAATCTCGATTAGATCCCCTTGGATGGCCCCGGTTTTGGCCAGCTGATCAGCTTAGTCATTTCCAGTTTTGTCTGGTCCCTCTATTTTGGAATGACCCTTGATCTTTTTCCAATAGATGGTCATCTCATTCGAGGTGACCAGATCATCAATGTTTTGGATCAACTTCCCATGTTTTAGGGGTTTGTTATTAGCACATAACATGCCTCTGGTTTTCCAATTAACCAGGTGTTCCACGAACCTGTTCCGTACATAATCCGAATCTGTGATTATGACCAGTTCGTGGAGTTGATGCTGGACAGCAGTGAGGATGGCCTGATGCACAGCCATCAATTCTGCCACCTGACTACTTCGGGGACCAATTTTGTATCCAGCGGAGGGTTCTGGGGACTCATTCACCCATGCATTCCCTACGCCGGCCACCAGTTCTTTCTCCCCGTTGTTGTCAACATGGTACGAGCATCCATCCACATAGACAGTGGGCATTCCCTCACACTTGTCCTCTTCAAAGACTTTGTGTTGGGAATTAAGGTATGCCTCCGTGTTGTCCTTGATTTTTAGACTTTCGTCCTCGAGACAGTTTTCTCTGGCACAATCATGTAAGTCAGCCAGACCTTGCGCAAGGGGACTCTTCTTGTTTTGGCCATATCTGACCTCCACAGGAAAGCCTTGCATTGATAGAATCCAGGAAGTAATTCGGGAATTACTCACATTTCCGGCCCGGATTCTGTCACTTTGGAGATATTGCAGAGGCTGGTGTGGAGTCTCCACTATGATGTGTTCCCCATGGATAAACGGGCGGTAATTCTTCAATGCCCACACCGTTGCCAGGAGTGCCTTCTCACAATCGTTGAATTTTTCCTCCAAAGAGGATAAAGTTTTGCTTGCATAGGAGATTACTTTATTGACCTTGTCATGCTTTTGGTATAATACTGCCGTCAAGCACGTATTAGAGAACCTCGTCTCCAGGAAGAACTCCTTGTTTCTGACAGGGTAAGCTAGGCAAGGCGCTTGTGAGAGGCTTCTTTTGAGCTGCCTTACTGCCTCCGATTGTTCTGGACCCCATTCCCACTTGACCCCCCCCTTTAAGAGATGAATCAGGGGTCTGGTGATCTCTGCGTAGCCCTCAATGAACTTTCTGCTGTAATTAGTCAGTCCAAGGAGACTCCTTAGTTCCCGGTATTGCGGGGTCTTTCAGTTTCTGAAGTGCTTCCACTTTCTTTTCCTGGGGACAGAGACCCTGAGGAGTAATCTCATGCCCCAAGAAATTAACACGGGTTCTACACCACTGTGCTTTCTGAAAGGAAAGTTTTGCTCCGGCAGCCCTCAACTGGGTCAGAACATAACGGATCTCCGCTATGTGTTCCTCCACAGATGAACTTTTGATGAGGACATCATCTACATAAGCCAGGTTACCCCTCGCACCCAGGTCGGGTATGGCCTTATGTAGGAAAATGTTGAATTCATTGCCGGAGTTGAGGTATCCGAAGGGAGTCCGGGTCCATGTATACTGCTGGCCCCCAAAGGTAAAAGCCAGCTTGTATTGGTCCTCCCTACTGACCGGCACGGTCCAGTATCCAATGGTCAGGTCTATTGCAGTGAATACCTGTGACCCCTGAATCTGGGCCAGCCCTTGGTCAATGTAGGGAAGAGGCCATCGGGAAGTATGGACCCGTTTGTTGAGCTCCCTAAGGTCAGCGCAGAGTCTCCACTGGCCGTTTGGCTTTAATATTCCCAGCACCGGATTATTGAAGGTGCTGTGGACGGGACGGATTATTCCCCTGGACTCAAGGTTCTTAATTATTTCAGTAAGGGACTCCATTGATGCGAGAGGCAAGCGATATTGCTTCACAAACACTGGAGTCATGCCAGGGTCCGTGGGGATTGTTGTTGTGTGGATGTCGGTGCGACCACAGTCATATGAGTCTACCGCAAAGAGATATTGGAAATCCAAGAAGACTTGTTTCAACTTTTGCTTCTGTTCCAGAGTCACACAGGCATCAGCTAGGTTGACTCTCTCTTCCACCATCTGCCTGGAAAGACTTCTGGTTTGGCTATCTCAGTGGCCTCCTCCAGCTGGGTGGAGAAGTCCCTGGTCAGAGTGCTGATTTGGACTGGAGGCTTCAGGTGGGAAAGGCAGCCCTCATGGACCTGGAAAATCACCTCATCCCTCCTGAAGTCACAAGTCACATCTTCCTTACCATAAGGGCAAGAAGTGTGCACCAGGAAGTTCCCCCCATGGCGGGTAAAAATCCTGTCTGGTGTTGTATTGTCCTCACTGTCACGTTAAAACAGTCCTTGGGGATTGGTCCTAACAGTTCATTTCCTAAATCGATGGAAAAATGTCGGTCATCAACCGCCATTCCAATAATGGTGTCTGCGGCTAGAGTAATACTCTTTAAGTCGCTGTTATCCACCTCTATTAGAATGGTGCCATGTTCTATGTTGACTAATGGAGTTGGGTTTACCCCCAACCCTTGCTGTTGGAGAGAAGCATTAAGGTGTATATAAGCATCAGGGTTTTTGAAATGTTGTCCTCTTTTAACTTTCACTTCCATGGAGAATTGTCGGGTCCTTTCTGGGATGGTGACTTCCTCTTTGATCTGAATCTCAACTGCATAAGGTAGCAATTGAGCTGACCTAAATGCTTTTTCTGGATCATCAAAGCCCATGGGATTATCCGCTAATCGGGACCAAGCTTTGAAGTTTATTAGGTCCAAACTAATGGCAAAGCGATTGAGAATGTCACTGCCTAAGTAAAAAGCGGCAGTGACGTCTCGCACGACCCAACAATTGTGGACTATGCTCTTGTTGCCAATGGAGATTTTGAGCATACACCTGCTTGGCAGGAGATGTTTGGAATTGGGTGCTTCCAGGTCCATTTCCCATTTGTCTATCAGTTTGAATGTGGGAATGGCTGGATCTTTTGGGAGTTGGCAGAACATGGCTTCGCTGATGAAGCTCTTACCGTTGTTCACACACACTCGAGCGAGAACAGAGTCCTTCCCATCATTTAACTGAACAGGGATGAACAACTGCTCTCCAATTTGCTGAATATCAGCCAGGCTCTGAGCTGATTTCACATCTTTCTGGACTATAGGAGTGGGAGTTTCTGATTGTGGATTAGTAAAGAATTTCAGGGTGTTTCCTTCCGTGTGGAATACCACCTTAACTGGAAGGGAGGTTGATTTTCAGAAATAGAGAGGACCCCCCATCACCAGTCTGTTGTCCTACTGCTATTACTGTCACGTCTGGAATTTGGTTATTCTGGAAGTGGAATTCTACTTGGTCAGATTTTTGTTCAACCATGTGGCATGTGCCGTTTAAACTAACATGGTTGACACTCTGTTTTAATTTTATGGGTCGGCTAGTCTGGGTCCAGAGGACCTTGTTTACGCAATCTATTAGGGGTGACAACCTTCTCAGGAGGTCATTCCCTAGTAAACAAGGGGTGCCCTCTGGAGTCACAACTATGACCGGGTGTTTCAACTTGTGTCGCCCAATTTTAATGTCCAAATCTGCCGTCCCCTCAACGGGAATTTCCTTCCCATCAAAGTTCTTGAGTTGTCCAGGAAGTGAGGTGAGAGGAATTTGGTAATTCCCTCCCCTTCCTGCATTAAGTTCATCAAAGGCCCTTCTGGACAGAAGGGTAGCTTGAGATCCCGTGTCAACCAGCGCTGAAATCGTACCATGCCCCTGTACTTGTACCGGGGCATAATATCTTCCCACCTTCTCCTCAAGGGGGCACAGATCATGCACATTTTTGGACAACTGGTGGGCTAACTTTCTGGTTTTGGACATTGCAAGAGAAGAAATTTGGGCAGAATTCTGTGGAGAGCCTTGGGAATCTGAAAGAAAAAGTTGGCAACTGGAGATCAGAGCCATTGTGGGTTCCCCTGGTTCCGGTTCTGGGCCGCCCCCCCCCTTTTTGGAGGCAGTCATCAGGATGGGTTTGAACCAGGGGATTTTGGTATTGTGGGTTCTGGGATGAGATGATGGGCGGCGGTAGCTCAGTCTCCATATCTCCCCAGTCTGGATTGGATTCCCTTGGGACCCATTTTTCTTTGGGAGGAGTTCCCCCATCTCTGAGGGAGAAGATCCTTTTCCCAGGATCCTCTGGGGATCCCTCTCCTTCAAATTGGAAGATCTGTATTTCTTCCACAAAACGGGTCTGTTTGGGTCCTTTGTTTCTCCTACCCCCCCTCTGCTCCTTGGGAGGCAGGCTTTCAGGGGCAGGAGATTTTGTTTCCGGTTCCTGGTTTTCCAGGGGCTGTTTACAAGTTTGGAAGGAAGCTTCCTCCAAGGTTTTACACCTCCCTTCCCCTTGTGCTCCTCCCTGGGAACCGGTGGGTTGTCGGGGTGCTGCCCCTGTCATTGCTCTGGAGCACCAGGCCCAGAGTTTGGTGCATCCTGTGCCGGCATGCCCATCTGAGGGTTCTGCTGAGTCCTTAGCACGCGACCCAGCTCCTGTGCCATGTTCTGAACCTGGCGCTCTAACTGGGAAACCCGCTCAGGCTGATACGGGGCCCTGTTTTCTCCCCTGGGCTGATCCCAGGAAGGGTAGCTATCCCTTCTCTGGTAATATCCCGGATTGGGAAGATTTGGGTACCCCTCCACCCTTGGCCTCCCCTCTCTCGGATTAGGTTGTCTGGGCTCAGGGAATTGGGGAAAGAAGGATGGATGATTTTGGGGTTGGAAGTTGGGTGTATGCCTGGGGAAAAAGTTCTGCCCAGGATTTGGAGAATTTCTGCCCTCCTGTAGGAAGTTGGGAGGGAAGTTCCCTGGGTTAGGTGCTTGGCCGGATCCCCCCCCTTGGGCTGGAGGAGTCCACACATAACCCAGGATTGGTCGGTTTCCCTTATAGCGGGGACTTACATAGTCGGGGGAGCGGGGGACCCCATTTGTGGGACTACCTCCTCGACTCCCTGTCTGTGACTGGCCCGAGGGCCTTCTGGGCTGTGAATTATTAGGTGCAGGTAGGTTTTTAGGCCCCCCCATCTCCAAATCCAAAACGGGGGTGACCTCTGCCACCTTGGCAGCAGCAGGGGTGCTGTTGGTTTTGGGATTTTTCTGGGTATTGCTTTTATTTTCTATGGGCTTCTGCACCTCATAGATCCGGGTAGCCTGTTCAATGACCCAGTCTAAAGATCTTTTCTCATGAAAATCTCTCTAAGCTGGGTCATTATATATTTGGGCAAGGCATGGAAAAATGTATTGACAAATTCTCTGCTGTCTGTGGGCACCCTTCTGGTGGTCTGCGCAAATCCACGTTTCAGTTCTTGCATGAATTCTTGTGGGGCCTGATCCTCCCCACATTGCAAATTGTAGGCTGCCTTGCGAGCCTCTTGAGGATTTCTGTGAACAGAAAAATGTTTCAAGATGGCCGCCTTATAGGTGGACCATCTTAAATGATTTTGGTCCTCCAGCCCCGCAAAGAAACTGGAGTATTCTGGTGAGAATGTCCATTTGACGTACTGGATGCAGCTACTGCTGTGCTTCAAATGGAAAGTCTCCATCATTTGCTCATATAGCTCCAAGTGTTCCCAAACAGAGTACTTGGCGTTCTTATGATAAGGCGTGATGACACTCCTGATTGCCTTAATCTGTTTCAATGGGTCCTTAAGCAAGGCCCTTTTTGCCTTATTGGCCTTTTTGGTTCGGGTAACCCTTGTCCATTCATCCTCTGACTCAGAGGCACTGCTCCCAGAGGTTCCTGTCTGATCTTTCAGGTTTTCCCGGATTCTGCGAGCCTGGGAATGGCTGGCAGAATGTGGGGACCTGGTCTCCTGTGTCCTGCGCCGTTCAGAGGAGTCTTCAGATTCCTCCTTGCTGCCAGGATTTTATGGGTACGCCCCCCCACTGACCTAACTGGGCAGAAGTTTTCAGGATGCCCTTAATGGGCCTATTCTCCTGGGGTTCCCCACTAAATTGCACTGTGCTTGGGTGCCCATACCCGGATGCCCGCCCATCCATTCCTGGGAGGTACTGGCCTATGAGCCCCATGCTTCTGGCTGGATAGTAATCTGCCATCCCTGTGGCCCGGTGCTCATGTGCGCCAGGGGACAGGGGGGTGGCAGAGTCCAGGGACTGAGATAAATGCCTCTGGTACTAGGGCTCCTGAGGTTATGCTCAGGAGTTTTCCTTTCCCAGCGAACCTGGTCTCTATCCGCCCCTGCTCCCTGTTGCAATGCAAGAGCCTGCGCCTTCAGTTCCTCAGTTAAGGCCTTACTAGACTCTATCAGTCTCTCCTGCATCGCTACCTGTTGTTGGAGCCTATCATTGTGCTGGCAGAGAGCCTCATTCTGTCTCTGCGTTTCCTGATTGGTCCTGGAGCACTGGGCCAGTCTTTGCTGCAGGAGGGTTACCTCCTGAGCTGTGTCACTATTGGCCTGCTCCTTTCTTGCCAGAGCATCCTCCACCTTCCTGGTGTGCTCTAACAAGTTCTGGTGTTCTTTTTGGAGGTCACCCAGTTCCTGGAGGGCCAGGTGATTTTCTTCCATTTGCCTTTTTAAGTGGCAGACTTCCTGGCCTAAGGTATCCCTTTCCTAACTAAGAGCCTGCATCTGTGCTGCCAGGTCGTCCATTTGCCTTTGGAAGGCACCAGTTTTCTGGCGCTCCTGGTCAAACTCTGCCTGGGTATCCAGGTCTTTCAAAATCAGTTTATTGCTCTCTGCCTTATCCCTATCTAGGTGGCTTTGCAGGGTGACTACCTGCTCAGCACATGCCCTATTGAAGTCTAACTGTTGCTCCAGCTTTTTCTGGCTCTGCAGTAGGGAGTCCAAACCTTCTTGGTGCTCCTTCTGCAAGGCCAGAAATCTGGTATCCTGGCCCGCCTTTTCCTGTTGCAGCACATCCATATCCTCCTTTATTTTAGTGATGTACCGTCTGCTGTCATTTTCTGACTCCTGGCTCCTGAGCAGCCTCTGCTCAGAAGAGTCCAGATCAGATTGGGCCTTCTGTAATGCCAGCAGTTGTCTACTCGCCAGATCTTGGCCTTCAGCACATTTGTCCTGCATGGCTCCCATATGTAAATATAAATATGCCGCTACCCTGGCAATCTTGTGGTGCTCATCCTTGGCCTTCAGGGCCATGTATAGTTCACTCAGGGCCACATGTAGGGGACCCTGATCTCCCCATATATCTGACCCTGTTTCAGTGACCTGTTGCGCGATTGCCTGCAACCAGACCGTTTGGTGCTGATGAGTCCACTCGCCTCTCACAAATAGCTTATGTAAGAAGTGTTCTCTGGCTATTTTCATATCTATCAAGGTCGTCATTCTAGAGATTGGTCTCTGTCCTGTATTTTATTTTTGCAAAACAGACCTTTTCCTTAGAGCGTTCCTTTGAGGAGTGCTTTACAGCGTAACACAGCGTAGTGATCTGACCGGATATGTGTATGTGGTCAGCTGGCACGCTGTATTAATCTGCACAAGTGATAGATCTAACCCAAACGTCCGGCTCGAGCCCCCAATTTGTAAGAGGATTCAATTCAACACTGCAGCTAAGTCAATGCCTAGTCTGGGATACTGAATGGAAACCCTTATTGATATATCTTTACGTCCAGTTCATGCGTTCTGGATGACTACCCCTATATAACACCCCTCTCTTGGAATCCCTCTGACCCCACTGAGCCAAGAAGTAGTTATGTTTTGCAATTTAAAAGGTTTATTTGAGAATTTAAACAATATATAGATATATATATCACACTTTATGATAAATTAATAATTGGATATCACACTTAATCTGAGCAGTAATCAATAATGGATAGTCTGGCACTAGCACACTTCTTTATAATCAATGATGAGTGGTTATAGGATGGATAAGATAGCAACAATACTTTTATGGTTTCAAACGAATTTTTAGCAAGGAAAGCAAGGAAGCTGCTGTTTTCACACGTGGCTGGATTTTTAACCAAATCGCAAATCGCTGTAAAATTCGCGAGTGCGAGAATCGTGATTACGGCAAAAGTATGAGGAGTAGGAAGTCGGTTCTAGGCTTGTTGAAAAGCTGAGATTCTAAGCTTTCAGAGGGAAGTTAAACCAAGTTCCTAGCCCTAACGGTTCCAGCGATACGGACGATTAAATAAAGGTAGTTTTTCGGATTTGAAATTTTAAAAGTTCAAAGCGACAGGTTGCAGCTTGCAGATAGAAAATGACAGGTGACAGCTTTGCAAATGACAGGTGACAGTTAGGAGGCAGTTCTGGTTAGATTAAAATAGATTGAATTATATTATTTTAACTAAGAGATTGGTTCTGCACAGTTCTGCTAGGTACTCACAATATATTTAGAAATGGGCCTCGCCACGGATCTGGTCAGGTTTTGGACTGGACTCCGGTCTGGTCTCGGCACTTCACAGTGATCTGGGTCAGCTCTCTGGTTCTGCTAACAGCGGTCTGGGTCAGCTCTGCTCTGCTGGTCTAGCCTCTCTGGATTCTCGATACTGCTCTGCTTTCTAGGTACTGCTACAGGTTCTGAAGATTGATGGATTTGAAGTCTGGATCTCTGGATGTGAAGTCGTCGATCAGCATGCTCCGCAGCAAATGGAATTGAATGTCTCTATCTGTCCTGACTGTCTGCTTTTATGTGTTTTGAAATTGGGTGGAGAGGCTAGATTTCTAGGCCCTACCCCTCTCCACTTGTCATTGGCCACTTCCTCCTCTTCCCCTTGATTGGGGGAATGAAATGAAGTGTCATACTGATGAGGTCTGTTTATGATACAGAGAACCCACCCCTGTCAACTTTACACACAATCTATATCTGATCCAAATACATACTTCCCCGATAGACAGTTGTTTGGCATTGCATACAGACATCATGCATTTACTGATGGTAGCCCCTGTTCCAATTCTGTCGTTTCTAGGAGCTTGGGTTAAAAAATGGCAACATATTTCACTTTTTGGTCGGGTTACCAATATTGGATTTGTCCCCGCATTTACACAAATGTTCGCAAAGCATGTGGGCATTAGGTGGTGGAGTGTCAGATTTTTAACATACATACATTTAGAGTAATATCCTCTTTTCCGCTAAAACCCCCAAAAATCACAAGAATAATGATATCACTTATAAAATTTTCACAAGTCCGCTCTATGAATGATCCATCTTTTTAGATTTATGTTCTGGCTCCAAAGGGGTGTGACTTTTCAGGTCACATGGTACAGAAACCAGTCTTTCCACTTTCTTCAAGCTCAGCCTCTGTCTCCAGTTTCTCCCCCTCCCAGTTTCTGCCAAGAGGAAGCCACATTTATGACACCTGCAATAAACCATCTGCCTGGGTGAAGAAGGCCCATTGTTCAGGCTCCTGCAGTCTGTAGGGGCTCCCCTTAATTCAATTATCAGAGAGATGGCATATCCTTAGTGTGGCCAGCAGGAAACAGCCAGGCCTGGGAAGTTACTGTGAATCAAGTTTCACTCCTGATGGGGGTAGTTGCCAGGCAAAATTGGAATCTCTTTAAGCCAGTTTTTAGCTACATGTCATTTCTGTTCCCAGTTTAAATCAAACATACCATTTTTACACATGCAGCTACAATGCTGATTCTAAGTGCAAAACTATGACATTTCAACAGTTACAGACTATGTGACACTCAAAAGTAGGTCACTCATTTATTTTAACATTTTTGATTTTTAGTGTCTGTAGTTCAGTTTAACTTAAAACTGCTGACTTCATAGCTCAGCTATTTCTGTTATAAACACTGTTCTGGGCTCTTCATCTTCCTGGATTCTGTAAGCACACAAAACTTCATTCTGCCAAATGTCTGCTGGTGTTCAGTGAAATTTTTTGAATATCCTGCAATGTTTAAAATGGGCATTTGAAGCTTGCATTCAAGGAAACACAGGGTGGTTTTAAAGCGCTTTGAAGCTAACCGGCGCTGCTGTTTTCCCTTTGGCAACCCATTTTACTCATGGCACCCCTGGCCCGTCACGCTCGCACTGATGGGTGGTAGGTCAGGTGACCATTTTAATGTGCGCAACAACTGCGCGGTTTTCCTGGATTCTGGCGCAAATGTGTGCTTTTCGCCATCTTGGGTTTCCAGGGCCCACAGCACCAAATGTTGTAGCATAATAGTCCAAACGTGGGTCAGAACACCCAACACTCATTTACAACCCTGGCTTGGGCCAGAATCCATTACTCACTAATAGGGCTCAATGGGAATGGGGAAGTTTATAACGGTGCCGGTGCATCCAACATGCTGTGCTTGCGGGTGCCTTTCTGCCCGCCAGGTCAGACCTGGCGGGCAGAAAGGCACCCAAGAGCACAACTCGTAGTTTGCCAGTCCGGGAAATACGGTACCGGCATGCTTACCGGTACCGTAGTTCCCGGGCCGGCAAACTTATAATGAGGCCCTATGTGTTCAGATTTGCCATTTAAGGCTGTGCCAGTTAAATGGTCTGCAGCTTCATAGCATCCACATTCTCTATGGGAGAGAATTATTATGCCAAAACTGTATACTTTTTATGACAGTGTTTTGTCAGATGATATGTCATTCCAGAGGTCTTTTAGCTTTGTTTTCTCCAGCTTTAGTGAGATAGGCTGTGACATATCTTGCAACAACAGTGGACCTGTCTGAAATATATTGTATATCTATGTTTGCATTCCACAAGAGGGAAATGATTGCATTGTAATCATTGATGTACTTTGAATCTTCATTTCTTATAATGTTGTATGTGTTTGTAGGCGATATGGCTTTCACACTGTGGGCCTCATTACGACCCTGGCGCTAATCGCCCGTCATTACCGCCATGGCGTAATGAGCGTTTACGCCGTGGGACGATGGCGTAAAGAGCGCCACATTACGACCCATCGCGCACGAGCATTACGCCATGGCGGTAATGCAATTAACGCCATGGCGCAAAAGGCCCCTACCGGCATCGTTAAGCGAGCAAGGTGCACTTCCGCCACCGTAAGTAGCGGCCACCGTAAGTAGCGGCCACCGTAAGTAGCGGCGGCCGTAATTAGCGGCGGCCGTAAAAAGTCGAACCGGAAATAGCGTCATCGCGCCGGAACGGGAAACAGCCCGTCGGCCATCTTGAAAAACACAATCCATCGCCATCCTACCAAACAACACCAGACCCAACCCTGACACCTGTCCCAACCAACCACCCACCCATCCAAGTACCCAAAAATGCCTAAATCTGTGAAAAAGGCATGTGACCGCCAGCGCCAGGAGAGATTCAGCCGGGAGGAACTCCGCATGCTTGCGGAGACCCTGCAAGACAACGCAGGTGTCGTTTTCTCCCCGGACATGACCAGGACAGCGATCGGGAAAAAGAAGGCCATCTGGGCCCTGGTGGCTGAGCCCGTCAGCGCGGTGGGGACCGTACCCCGCACACCACAGCGGTGCAGGAAGCGCTGGGATGACCTACGCATACGGGTCAGAGCCGTCATCTCAGCAAACCGCAACCTTGCCATGGGTACTGGTGGAGGGTCGGAATCCCCCCCTGAAACTCCAACCGTGGGAGGAGATCTGTGCAACCACGATTGGCATGGAATCCATTGAAGGCGTCGGAGGGATGGAAAGGGGAGCTCCGACATCAGGCGATGAAGGTAGGTGCCTCAAACAAGACATGCCATAGTCACAGCAGTCCAATCATGTGTAGCACAAGGTTGCCCTAGAGTGTAAATGCAACACATATCAACACTGCCCATAGCCACATGCGAGCACCACCCTGCATACACTGCTGGCACCCGCATACCTGCATCCACATTCCACACCAAAAGGAGACAACCTGCATGGCACTGCCTTAAATCTTCCTCATCCACTGACCACAATAATGTCAAACATTTCATTCCAAAGTACGCAGACCCATCAATAACGCCCTCCCTCCTTTGCTCCACCACAGGCACAGATTCACACCCAGAGGACCAGGACACCCCTGCGCCAAAGAGAGCCAAGAAGGCCATCAACAACGGCCCTGCACCCTCAACCTCAGCTGCAGTGAGGCAGACCCCACAACAAGCAGGTCCCACTGCAGGCATACCGGAGGTCCCACCGGCAAGCACCCCTGTTGGCAGCAGGCCAGCAGCAGCTGCTCCACCTCCACCGACATTGCCTGCCACAGGAGGCAGGGGGTCAGCGGCCAGCAGCAACATCGGGGAGACAGCTGCAACAGCTGCATGTTCAGACTCGGACATGGAGCACGAGGTCAGAAGCCCCACTGACCTACTACATTCCCCCTGTTTCTCAGACGCCAGCCCCCATGAGGGTCACACACAGGGGCACACAGAGGTAGAGGAGTGGCCATCCACCCCATGCCCTGTCCACACTCCACAGGAGGGGAGCAGCCCCTCCATCACTCCACCAGCACTGGCCATGGGCCAGCACGGCCAGCAGTCCCTCCAGGACATCACTCAACGGCAGCATCAACTGTCCGCAATGCTGGATGAGCATGCCGCGGAATGTGTGGGGGCTAGGTCTAGCATTGAACAGGTCAGACCTGGCGGGCAGAAAGGCACCCAAGAGCACAACTCGTAGTTTGCCAGTCCGGGAAATACGGTACCGGCATGCTTACCGGTACCGTAGTTCCCGGGCCGGCAAACTTATAATGAGGCCCTATGTGTTCAGATTTGCCATTTAAGGCTGTGCCAGTTAAATGGTCTGCAGCTTCATAGCATCCACATTCTCTATGGGAGAGAATTATTATGCCAAAACTGTATACTTTTTATGACAGTGTTTTGTCAGATGATATGTCATTCCAGAGGTCTTTTAGCTTTGTTTTCTCCAGCTTTAGTGAGATAGGCTGTGACATATCTTGCAACAACAGTGGACCTGTCTGAAATATATTGTATATCTATGTTTGCATTCCACAAGAGGGAAATGATTGCATTGTAATCATTGATGTACTTTGAATCTTCATTTCTTATAATGTTGTATGTGTTTGTAGGCGATATGGCTTTCACACTGTGGGCCTCATTACGACCCTGGCGCTAATCGCCCGTCATTACCGCCATGGCGTAATGAGCGTTTACGCCGTGGGACGATGGCGTAAAGAGCGCCACATTACGACCCATCGCGCACGAGCATTACGCCATGGCGGTAATGCAATTAACGCCATGGCGCAAAAGGCCCCTACCGGCATCGTTAAGCGAGCAAGGTGCACTTCCGCCACCGTAAGTAGCGGCCACCGTAAGTAGCGGCCACCGTAAGTAGCGGCGGCCGTAATTAGCGGCGGCCGTAAAAAGTCGAACCGGAAATAGCGTCATCGCGCCGGAACGGGAAACAGCCCGTCGGCCATCTTGAAAAACACAATCCATTGCCATCCTACCAAACAACACCAGACCCAACCCTGACACCTGTCCCAACCAACCACCCACCCATCCAAGTACCCAAAAATGCCTAAATCTGTGAAAAAGGCATGTGACCGCCAGCGCCAGGAGAGATTCAGAGGGGAGGAACTCTGCATGCTTGCGGAGACCCTGCAAGACAACGCAGGTGTCGTTTTCTCCCCGGACATGACCAGGACAGCGATCGGGAAAAAGAAGGCCATCTGGGCCCTGGTGGCTGAGCCCGTCAGCGCGGTGGGGACCGTACCCCGCACACCACAGCAGTGCAGGAAGCGCTGGGATGACCTATGCATACGGGTCAGAGCCGTCATCTCAGCAAACCGCAACCTTGCCATGGGTACTGGTGGAGGGTCGGAATCCCCCCCTGAAACTCCAACCGTGGGAGGAGATCTGTGCAACCACGATTGGCATGGAATCCATTGAAGGCGTCGGAGGGATGGAAAGGGGAGCTCCGACATCAGGCGATGAAGGTAGGTGCCTCAAACAAGACATGCCATAGTCACAGCAGTCCAATCATGTGTAGCACAAGGTTGCCCTAGAGTGTAAATGCAACACATATCAACACTGCCCATAGCCACATGCGAGCACCACCCTGCATACACTGCTGGCACCCGCATACCTGCATCCACATTCCACACCAAAAGGAGACAACCTGCATGGCACTGCCTTAAATCTTCCTCATCCACTGACCACAATAATGTCAAACATTTCATTCCAAAGTACGCAGACCCATCAATAACGCCCTCCCTCCTTTGCTCCACCACAGGCACAGATTCACACCCAGAGGACCAGGACACCCCTGCGCCAAAGAGAGCCAAGAAGGCCATCAACAACGGCCCTGCACCCTCAACCTCAGCTGCAGTGAGGCAGACCCCACAACAAGCAGGTCCCACTGCAGGCATACCGGAGGTCCCACCGGCAAGCACCCCTGTTGGCAGCAGGCCAGCAGCAGCTGCTCCACCTCCACCGACATTGCCTGCCACAGGAGGCAGGGGGTCAGCGGCCAGCAGCAACATCGGGGAGACAGCTGCAACAGCTGCATGTTCAGACTCGGACATGGAGCACGAGGTCAGAAGCCCCACTGACCTACTACATTCCCCCTGTTTCTCAGACGCCAGCCCCCATGAGGGTCACACACAGGGGCACACAGAGGTAGAGGAGTGGCCATCCACCCCATGCCCTGTCCACACTCCACAGGAGGGGAGCAGCCCCTCCATCACTCCACCAGCACTGGCCATGGGCCAGCACGGCCAGCAGTCCCTCCAGGACATCACTCAACGGCAGCATCAACTGTCCGCAATGCTGGATGAGCATGCCGCGGAATGTGTGGGGGCTAGGTCTAGCATTGAACAGGCCACGGAGACACTAAGGGCGGAAGTGGCGCAGAGCACTGCCACCCTGAGGGATGCCATGCAGGCCATGTCCAGGGACATCTGTGCAGAACTTGCGGCCTTGCGTCGTGCGGTCACTGGCCTCACCCACACACGACAGGACGTGCATGCACAGGGGCAGCCAGGGACATCCTCCACTGCCAGTTCTGCGCAGAGCAGCCCCGTGCGACGTTCCGGTCGTAACCTGCGCTCCACAGCCAGGGGTGCCCCGGGGGCCGGGAGAGGGGGCTTGTAACAGCCTGTGGCCACTGTCACAGGCATCTGTTGACACCTAGAGGGTGTGTGTTGGGGTGTGCAGGGGGAGTTGGGAGGGGGTGTGTTGGGGTGTGCAGGGGGGAGGTGGGAGGGGGTGTGTTGGGGTGTGCAGGGGGGAGGTGGAAGGGGGTGTGTTGGGGTGTGCAGGGGGAGGTGGGAGGGGGTGTGTTGGGGTGTGCAGGGGGGAGGTGGAAGGGGGTGTGTTGGGGTGTGCAGGGGGGAGGTGGGAGGGGGTGTGACACGACATTTCATAGTTTCAATACACTTTATTCTTTCAAAAAAAGTAATGTGTGGACATTTTCATTGCGTATGTGTGCTTTATTGGTGTACAGTCCACAGTGTGCATGTCCCAGAGACACACAGTGCCCCAAGTGCAGTCTCCATGTGATAAACACCAGCCGTGTGTGCTAGAAGCAGTGGTCGATGATACTTTGGCGCATTGCACGCCCCTCCTGTGCATCGCCTCCTCCATGGGGTGCCGCCCCTTCTGCACCCTCCTCATCGTCAGGTGGTTGCAGTTCTGCGTCAGGGGGCAGGGGCACATTCCGTCTGACGCACATATTGTGTAGCATGACACATGCCATGACGATCTTTGCCACCTTCTCATGGCCATACAGGAGTGCGCCACCAGACCTGCTGAGGCTTCGGAACCGTGCCTTCAATAGTCCGAATGTCTGCTCTATGACCACACGAGTACGTGTATGTGCACGGTTGAAGTCCTCCTCGTGCTGGTTCTGCGGGTTCCGGACTGGTGTAAGGAGCCACCTCTTCAGGGGATAGCCTGCATCACCTGTATGTAGGCGAGAATGTATGTGTCAGTCATGACGTCTGATCAGGAACATGATGTTCCGCCATGGCTCGCATCCAACTGTTACTTTGGCTCACTTCTACATGCACTGATTGATTCACACAATGCAACCAGTATATTCTCATGGCTCCCATGGCTTGTTTTGCATGCCATCACCCAATGTATGCAGAGGGGTTGTGTGCATTGTGAGTGCCCATCCGCTGTCTCCGTTCTCTGTGTTACTCACAGCCAGGTGGAGTATGCATCATCCCCCCCCCTTTCTGCCAGGTGGAGTATGCATCATCCCCCCCCCTTTCTGCCAGGTGGAGTATGTATCATCCCCCCCCCCCTTTCTGCCAGGTGGAATATGCATCACCCCCCCCCTTTCTGCCAGGTGGAGTATGCATCATCCCCCCCCCCCTTTCTGCCAGGTGGAGTATGCATCATCCCCCCCCCTTTCTGCCAGGTGGAGTATGCATCATCCCCCCCCCCTTTCTGCCAGGTGGAGTATGCATCATCCCCCCCCCCTTTCTGCCAGGTGGAGTATGCATCGGTACGTCATTCACCTCCCCACTTCCATGACATTGGACTCACCGAGTAGCCAGGATCTTGGGCCTGCATGTCGCTCCATGTAGCGTGGTATTGTGGAGTTCCTCAGGACCATTGAATCATGGGTTGATCCGGGGAATCGGGCACAACAATGTGTGATGATCTTGTTGGAGTCACAGACCATTTGCACGTTGATTGAGTGGAACTGTTTCCGGTTGCGGTACGGTACCTCCATGGCACGTGGAACCACCAATTCCACATGGGTGCAGTCGATGGCACCAATGCAACCGGGTATGCCGGCTAGTGCATGGAAACCCACTTTGGTGTTTGCAATCTCCTGGGCAGTCCGTGGTAATGAGATGTGGTCGTCTGTGTGCTTGAGGAGGGCATCGAGCACTTGGATGAGTGTTTGTGAGAATAATGGTTGTGAAATGCCATGCAGGTGCCCCACTGTGTGCTGGTAGGTGCCTGTGGCCAGGAAGTGGAGTACAGACACTACCTTCAGTAGGGGGGGATGGCGGTTGGACTTTCTATCATGCTGACGATGTCGTTGTGTGTCATGTCTACGATGGCGGTGATGGTGTCCCGGTCCAAACGGTACAGGGTGTGGATCTGCTCAGCAGTGAGGTTGAATGGATTGGCTCTGATGCGTGGGATTGGGGGCTGCCTGCGTGGTGGCACTGGCTGTGCTGGTGGGGCTTGCTGGGCCTGCCTTGCCCTCCTTCTCCTCCTGCGTCTCCTCTGTGCAGCCTGTTGTTGTTGTTGTTGTTGTTGTTGCTGTTGTAGCACATGCATTGCTATCAGGTCCTCCAGCCCCAACATTGCTAGTCGTATTGGCATCATTGTGGAGTGTGACTGGGTGTGGGAAGGGGTGGGGTGTGCTCTTTTTGTGCTTCCCTGAGTCTGTATTGCCTTCACCTGTGCTGTTTCTGTGCACCTGTGGCAGCTGCATTCACTTAACATGGCCCTTTACGGTTGGTTCGCGATGGCGTTATTTGCACCATGGCGGTAAGGTACTTAACGGGCTGGGTGATGGCGTTAGGTGCATGTCCGCTTGGGTCGGCATTTGCGTACCTTTCCGCCATGGCGTTAAGTACGGTGTGGCCGGTCGCGTGCGCGCACCCTTGGCGCAGTTAGCGCCAGCGTTAACTACAATGCCGCTAATGGCATCGTAGTTAACGGTCACGGGTCATGATCGGACCTGGCGGAAAACGATGGCGGTAACCATTTACCGCCATCGTTTTTCACTTAGCGCCAGGGTCGTAATGAGGCCCTGTGTCTAAACAGAAGACATCAAGGTGCTTACTTGTCCTTTTGCTGAAACTGGTCTAGGGAAACCAAAGCGGCATTTGATGTAGTATTTCCCTTTGTTTTTATATCTACGTCTGCAGTATTTGCCACACTTATGTTTTCGGAAGTGTACAATATATGTACATAGGTCAGTATTTGTGTATAAACTGCAAAACAGTGGCATCACTGTCATGACCAAATTTAGGAGCATATTTATCCACAAAAGCATGTGGATGTTTAGTGCTCCTCTGGATTGATATTCTTTTCTTCTCCAAGGGTAGGGGCACTTTTATTGCAGACGAAGTGCAGCATGGCAATAAAGCGATGGTGAAAGTATCTTGATACATTTACTGGGTCAAGAGAACAGAGTTCTCCTGGTGTTTTTATGTCTATTCCTTCTTTATTTTGGTTTGCTACACGTAAGGTAATAAGTCGTGCAAGTCATCCCATGCATAGTCTACCCAATTTAAAGTAACAAACCATGTGGGTGGGTTGAGGTTACTTATCATACAACATAAATCAGCGTGACGTCGTAACTAGTATTCTTTTGTACCACGCATGTTTGCCAAGAGATTTGTGATACTTGACTACAAAACGTCATCTTTGTCTTTTATCTTTTGAAGGAGTTGGGTAGCCGACATGTTAAAAAAATATTAGCCTGTTTTTTTTTTGTGTGTGCAACTCTGTAACATAGAGTTGCTAGCTCACTTTTGAACAGGAAGTGGAATATGTATTCTACATTTTGTCTGAATTTGGGGTCTTCAGAATACATTCATTAAGAGTGATATTCTGATGCTGTTATTTGTGTGGATCTTTCATCATATCTTCCTACTTTTCCTGTAGGAAGGAGTAGAGGAAAGGAACATATTTCCATGCTTTTCTCCCCTCTGATGATTGGAGATCCTTTGGCTTGATGCATTTGATATTTTTTTAATGCATTGTCTATGCTGTCTTTGGAGTGTAGTGGGTGAATTGCAAACGGGTCCAAAATATTGGCCGCAGTTATAGGATCTACATATTCAAATTGGCCAGTTGGTGATAAATTCTGAATTATTTGGGTGGTTTCTCTTAAGTTTTCTTCTATGTTTATATCTTTTTACTATTTGGGTTGAAGGCGTATTATAGCTTGAGGATTGGTGTACTGTTTGGATTATAATGCTCTCATACAAATTAAGTTAAGAGGTTTTGGAAGTGGGAATATTTCCAAGTTATTAGTGACAGCACGTGTCAGCATTTGGTTATTATCAAGCTTTGTATTGCAGTATATGCAAAGTATTGAGGGGTCACTTATTTTGTATTAATATTCTGTTGTAAGATATAAAGCTAATTGGAACCGTTGGGATTCCGCATTGTCCTCTATTTTGTAAATCATAGCTACAATTTTTTTGCTCTTTTTATGCAAAATTCTGTGACAACAGACACATGATTGGTTTGGTATCTCAGCAGATGTGTTTTTAAACTTTGTTATTTCTTTTTTTAATGTGTTTGTTAGAAGGTTGGTGTTTGTAAGGTTTTCACAAATGTTTTCTAAAGTTACTGAATTTTCTATGTCATCTTCACTTCCAAAATATTTACTTTGGATGTGTTCTATTGAAGAAGTTCTTAAACTGTTCCATGTAGGTGAATGTTATTAAATGTTTCAGTTGTAAAGCAGGACTTTGTGCATAGTAGAGTCGCTGCAGAAGATCCCCAACAGTGGAATGTTGTGTTTCTAACATTTTGATGTGGCGGAAGGTGCTTTTGCAAGCAGTTCCCGAAATGCAGGCTAATGAATGTCCTCGCAGTCCAGTGTAGTGGCGCATTGGACAGGAGTCCATGGTTTGTAAAGTTTTTATTCTAATTTTGTCTTTTACTTTCACATAGTGATAGAGGGATTGTCACAAAAGATTTGAAGGATTGTTGGCATACATTACACATTGAGCTGCATGGCCGTTTGTAGACCTGACAGATTTGTTGGGTGAAAGAAAGATTTGGTTGAAAGTTTGTTGGGGAAGTCTTTTCAGATGAGGGTTTCTTGTGCCATAATAGTGTTTTCTACCATGTCATGCACTCAGCCAGTATTATGTATGGCAATTAGATTTTTTTTTGTTCTTGTTCATAAGCCTCTTTATTGAAATATGGTTCTGTGCTGCTTGTGTGAATCCATTCACTTTCACAGAAGTTTGAAAAGGTATCCATTTTGACATTGCACATGTTTCAAAGTACTTTTTGTAATTTACTGATTAATTATGTTAGTGGTTTCATTCTGTTCAAAATGAATATAAACAATTTTCCTTTCAGCAGAATTGTGCTGTAAATTAGAGCATCAAGGATAAGTCTTCGCCGGTCATTTTTAATGGTAGAGTGTGACCTTTCAGCTGTTTTCGTAAGATTGTGAAGTACTCTACGGTGGACACATTTTTGTAAAATGTGTTTTTGGATTGCTTAACTGTGGCTATGTTAACATTGTTATATATAGTGGTAGGGTCATTAGCAGTTTTCTTCTTGTTTATACTTTTTTTTTGTTGTTTTGGATGAGGGGCCTTAGTTTTTTAGTGTTTGCTGGTTTAGTTTTGTTGACTGATTGTATTAGCAGTTTTGTTTGAATATTTTCTATAAATTCTGCTAGAGGTGGATGGGGATATAGCTTGCTTTTATTTTTATATGCTCTATTTTTTCTTTGTTTTTACAGAGTTGCTTTTTAGTAGGCATTCTGTTTTGTCTGTTGAAAAAAAGGAAAGTGTGGGTTTGAATGTTGTGAAATATATATTGATGTTTTGTGAATGAGTGTATTAATATGTTGGCAGAGATAAATAAAGGGCTGTGTGATTGTGTAATGGGTTGATAGTTGTGGTTAGAAAGGTTGTAAGAGTAGCTGTGTGTGTAGATGTGTGAAGGGTTTGGGTTATTGCATAAGAGAGTGGTAGTGTGAATGAATAAGTAAGGACATTACAATGTTTTCAGGATAATAGTGGTTGTTATAATGATGGTGTTTAGGTGAGAATATAAAGAGTGTACATGTTGAAGTGTAATGAGTAAGAGTGAAATAAATGTTGATTTGAAATGAATTTTGTAGGCTACTATGCAGCTAAACTATACTGTTCGAGTAACAGAAAGAATAATACTACAGTAATGCACTTACTGTGTAGGATGTGAAGTGTAGTTTTCTTCAGGTTTTAGTCTTCCTGGAGGTTGTTGTTTCATGCAATTGCGAAAGAAGAACATTTGTGGGTATATATGGTAATGGTGAAGTAGTTTTAGTACGAGAAGACATTGGGCCTCATTACGACCATGGCGGTAATGAAGGATGCCGGTAGGGGACCGGCATCCTTCATTACGGGGGCACCTATTACGAGGTGGTCTTTGCGGGACCCGGAACAGACTTCTGGTAAAACCAGCCGTCCTTTTCAGGTCCCGCGAGGGGAACAGGGAGCTAATAACGGGCCGTTATTAACGTGCCCGTTATTAGCTCCCTCCCAATTCCCATTGAGTCCTATAGGGGCAACCTATAGGGGCTCAATGGGAATGGGGAATGGTTCCTTCAAGGAGGAATTACCGAGTCCTCCAATGTTGGAATGACCCGGTATTCCCCATTGAAGGAACCCGGTATTGAAGCCTGGTATGGAGGCAGCCATGGCACTAATAGCACCATGGCTACCTCCATACTCGTAGTGAGGCCTATTATTTATGAATGTAGGAGGAGTTGTTAGGAAGAAGATTTTATAACATTGGGCCTCATTATGAGTATGGCAGTAACCCTACCGGTGCTGCAGGTGGGTTGCCACCAGATTCGTAATCATTTTTCAGTACCTAGTCCCATTGGCCTGGAAAGTCAGGTGCCGCAAAATGTTAGTCCGTATTCCTGTGGAGTCCACTCCACGGGAATGGGGACATGGGAGCACTGGCACGATTGCTAACGGGCCTGGGGGTCCCGTAATAAGTATGTCTAACAGGGCCGCAGCAAGAAAGTGTGATATTTTTATAGAATGCTAAATGGTAAAATGCTGAGCGTTTAAAGAGCTCTGCTTTTTTGGGCGCTGTACATGAAAGTAAAACAATGGTTTTGTGGGTTTATAGCAGCACTGTGCATACGTTTTTTTATAAAAAAGAAATGGAAATGGAAAATATTTGTAGAACACTTTTAAGTGGCACATGCGTGAAAGTTTATTATGTTGTCAGTACATGCATGCATGCCAATGTGATGCATTCAATGTGTAGTTGCTTATTAAATTATGGTTCTTTTGTTTGTATTATGGGAGTTGTGCTTATACTTTTTGCATTGCAAAAGGTGCACTAAATGTAGGAGCCAACGAACACATACAGATTAGAAAGGAGAATGTTAGCAATTATGCATGTGTGTCCAAGTTAATAAAATTGCACACACTGTCATTTCAAAATGTTGCACAAATCGTTTCCATTTGATTTTATTTCTTTTTTTTAAATTACACCCATAGTGTTGTAAATGTATACATTCATTTATTAGTTTTACTTGAAATGGTTGCTGAAACAATATTTGTAAATGCCTTGCATTTTGCCATTTTTCATTCCATGTACATGCCATGCTTTAGTAACTTACATGCAGTTTTTGGTTTGACTTTGCATTGTGGGAGATCTAGTGTAACTTTCTTAGTGGGCAAAGTGGTATTAAAAGTGACGGAATGAAATAAATAAAATAACACTTGGTAGATTATAATGGGTCATATTGGCAAGCATGCTTGTACTGCCAATATAATGAACTTTCACGCAGCACTTGTCATTTAAACATGCTGTGTTAAAAAATGTGGTTTTCTTTTCTTTCACAAAAAAAGTCACAGACAAAAATGCTGCTGGAATTCCAACTATGCATTGTTAAACTGTTATGAAAATGACCATTATATGAAAACATTGCAAACACACTGCATTGTAAGTAGCTGCGGCTTGATGTCAGGAGGTGGGACAAAAGAGAATATGATTATTGACTAGGTTAATGCAGGGTAAGTGGAAGGAACCCTTTTTTACATGCTTAGAAGGGCTGTTCTTTGGTACGTGATCCATGGACAGTGCGGTAGTTCGCGGACAGGGCTTGCCAAATCTGGGTCTTTTGAGGATGCTTGCCATGGAAATGGGACTGTGAAGCCCAGGTGATTAGCCAATCAGGTTTCTTGGGTGTGGTATACAAGGAGAAAGGTTGGCAGAAGCTTTGTTTGCTGAAAGGACTGCAGATGGCTATGGCTTTGTCTTTTAGGAGGCAGAGTGTATGGATGTTGGGGGACTAGTGGATTCATTGTCTGAGGGTGTATGCTGAGCACTGTGGAGTGGCTGAAAATCTTGGATTTGGCGATTTCCATGTAGAATGGTATGGTTTGCACAGCATGAAGTGGGTGGACTTGCTCCAATTTTGTGTAAATATGGTCACACTAAAACATCCAGACATTATCATTGTTCATTGTGGAGGGAACAATTTAGGGTATGTGACTGAAATTTAATTGGAATTTGCAATGACGGAGACATTCGGAAAGTTGAAGGAAATGTTCCCCAATATGAGAATGATGTTTTCTCGCATTGTCCAGAGGCAGATGTGGATGCAAGCGACTTCATTTGGTCCACAAATGGAGAAAGCGAGGTGCAATGTCAATAAGGCAGTATGTGCATTTTTGGGAGATGTTGGCATGATGTTGTTGCATAATAAAAATATTAAATTTGACATAACCAACATTTTTCGCAGAGATGGAGTACATCTTACTGATGCGGGTAATCCGTTTTTTCTGCAAAACATTCAGAATACTTTGAAGCAGTTTTTGTAAATATACAAAGCATTTTTCAGTAGGTGGAAAAAAATGGAAACACTGGGAAAACAAATGCCTATTTTTTACTACGTTTAAAGAAATAGTTACGTTTAGTACAATGTTCTTTAGTTTAATTTAAAAAGAAAAAAAAATATAAAAGCTAAAATTGCAAAAAAAGGTTCTTTCCAGAGACACCATTTTTACACACAAAAAAGTTGAAGGCTTTTGATGCCACCACCACACTCATTTTTCTGATGTCCACAGACTACTGCACTGTCCGCGGATTCCACAGGCTGCGTAGGGGCCTGTAACCTTTTTTGTTAGTTCTATTTTTCAAATGTGAAAGGTAGCTCCTAAAGGAACTTTTTTTAGTGTTTTAGTGTTTTATATTATTCTTTGGCTTTTTTCCAGGAGATGCAAGGTAGGGGAGGGAAGGGAGAGAAGGGGCACCAACCACAGGGATGAAGGGGCAGGTGGAGAGAGGAAGATGTTGGGTGGGCGTTAATCAGGTAGGGAGCATTCTTTCCAGTGCTCCTTGACCGCAGCCTCGAAAGCACTCTGAAACTGCTCACCCATACAGAGTGGTGTGTCGCAGCACATACATAGTACTGTGATCCTCGGAAGGTAACGGTCGACAGTGTTATGTATGGCTTGCGAAGATTTTGCAGGTATCCTCTGCCCCACAGGAGTACCCCTTGTGGTGATAGGTGCAGATGGTGAAGATGGGGTAGATGGCGCAAGCCTACTCTTGCTTTCGAAAGTTACCACCTTTCTCACTGCTCCCTTGTGGTTTGACTTCAGGAGGCGCCACATGGAGGTGGTCCCGTAGGAGTACAGACCCAGTTCTCCATGACTGAGTATGCATCGAACCTTGTCTGCCTGAGCCTTTGGTACACCCCCTATGGTGGTAAACAGCTGCCACACCTAGGACTCATGACGGGAGCTGGAGAGAGAGACGTCCTGTACCTCATCTTCATCTTCCTCTTGATCCCCCTCTGTATCTCCATACCTGTTCCCCTGTCCAGGCCCTCCAGATAGTGGTGTTGGTCAGGGAGCTCATGTGGCCATACCAGTAGGTCCCTTCGGAGGGTCTGTCCAGGTACAGCGCGACTATCTGCGGACTATCGAGCCACAAAAAGGGCTTAAAAGGTTATAAAAAGTTGCCAGATTAACTAAGACATGGTCTAAGAGCTCTGCAAGGGTAAAGATCCAACTTGAAACACCCTAGATTGGCTAAAAATGCAGTTTTAAACAGTTTGGGGGTACGGACACTGTCCACAAACACTTCCGTCACATGAGGACGTCCTGGGATACGGCGGTTGTCCTGCGGACACCTATTGGGTGGGAGACGATGTGCGCATGCATGCTAGTGTCCGCAGGACAGGGAAGGAGTCCCCAAACTAATTAAAAGTGCACAACGCACAAGTGGACATGTCCGGATGGCGCGGTGTCCGAGGGCACAGTGAGATGAGGTACGCATGTGTGCCAGTGTTCGCAGGACAGGCGCAGGCTCCTCAGACTAATTAAAAGTCTGTCATGAGAAAACAGACATGTCCGGACATCGCTGGTGTCTGGGTCACCTCCATTTCGGTTACGGACATCCCGAGGATGTGACTGAGGAGTCGCATTTTCCTCGGGCTCCAGGCCCCCTTTAATTCTGTTTGCAGGAAGTTCAGCACTCTCGACCAATCCACTTGATAAGCTCGGTGCTCTCCCTGGAGGGAACATGTAAGCCATTCTAGGGCCGCAAAGTTCCAAATGTTTCTTACCCAATCATATTCCATTGGTGGGTCCTTGGCGTTCCACTTTTGGGCCAATGCTAATGCCCCCACCATTGTCAATATATTGTATACCTTGTGACCAGCTATCGAGGGAAGGCCCTGCAGGGTCCCATCCAGGCCCAGCAGTGCCAAGCTTCTATTGCCTCCAGCATTCACCCCCAATATTTGAACTATCGGCTCCTGTATGCCTCCCCAGTACTCGCCTAGTTTGGGGCAGTCCCACCATATGTGATTCCACATTCCCTCCATCCCGCAGTTCTTCCAACAATATTTTGATCCATAGGGTACATTTTGTGGAGCCTTGTTGGAGTTAAATGCCACTAAAAGAACATTTTTATCCCGATTTTTCGTATTTGGAGTGATCTTGTGAGTTTTAGGATGTTTGACCACAATTTTACCCACTCGGTTTCCTCTATTCTGTGCCCTCTGGACACTTTCCATCTTTTCATGTAAGGCTTTTCCAACGGTTCCACGGCTGATTTTATGTGCGCATAGATCGATGTTACCAACTGCCTGTTCCCGGGGACCATGGTCGGATATTTTTCAAAGGGGGTTCATTGGCGAGTCCCTGCTTCTTTCATAGTGTGGTGGTGAAGCCAGTGTTTTATTTGTGTGTAACGTTACCGCTCCATTTCCCCAAGTGTGAAGTCCATTTTACATTGGATAAATCGTTTCACTTGAGACCCTTCAAACATGTCCCTGATCCTTTGGCATTCGGTAAAGATGGAGGTTTTATACCCCTTCAGTGAATTGCGGGTTTCCGAATATCACCGTGAATGGGGATGGGTAGGAGGTGATGGGCGCCTGCTTAACGGCCCCTTCCCACGAGTCTCCCACCAGGGCGAGTATTGTGCTGCCGTAAATCTGAGTCAGTCTATCCGTTTTGGATTTCCAGAGTATGCCTTCCAGGTTTTCCCCTGCTACCGCTCTGTCCATTGGCCTTCAGATCTTATCCCGATCCTCATTCAATCATTCCCATATTACTCTGATCTGGGCTGCCAAGTAGTATGTTTTAAGTTCTGGTTCCCCCAGCCCTCCCCTGGATGTGGTCATCTTCATCACCCTAGTGGCTACCCTCAGTGTTCTATTATTCCAGACAAATCTGCTAGTGATTTTTTGGATAGACCTAAATAGGGCAGGTGGGACGTGTATAGGGAGGAACGAAAAGAAATATAGGAGCTGGGGGAGTATAACCATTTTTAGCACATCTATTCGGCCCAGCCATGTTATGGATAGGGGGCCCCAGTCAATCAATTTGATTTTGAGCTTTTCTACCAGGGGTGGGTAGTTAGCTTGATACAGCTCCTCTATTGACTAGCCCAGCTTGATTCCTAAATAGGTTATGGTCCTTTCCACCCATCTGTAAGGTGAGCCCCTTTTGAGATCTTGTTCTATTCTTTTCAGGATTGTGAGAATGAGAACCTCGGATGTATGTGCGTTTATTTTTAAGTCTGCCACTCCCCCCAATTGTTTGAGCTCTCTTTCAATCGCCCCCAGGAGACTTCTGGTTGGGTGATTGTTAAAAGCATATCATCTGCAAAGGCCGCTATTTTATGCATTGATCCCCCAATTGTAAAACCCATTATCTCTTTATTAGCACTCACCACTGCCAAAAGGGGTTCTAAGTGGCTTGCATAAAGTAAAGGTGTCAAAGGGCACCCTTGTTTTGTACCCCACTGCACTGCTACAGGCTCCGACAACTGGCCCATTTATGGACAGCCGGAGGAGGGGGTGCTGATAGTTGGCATTTACTCTGTTCTTGAATTTGTCCACAAAGCCCATCATTCTCATGGTTGTGAACAGAAATCCCCACTCCACCCGGTCAAAAGCTTTCTAAGAATCCAGGGACATCAGGAGAGCAGGGATTCCAATCTTATTAGCTTTTTTGATTAGGTGTGCTATTCTTCTAACATTATCGGAGGTCTGATGTCCCCTGACAAACCCTGATTGGTCTGCTTGGACTATGCAGGTCAGAATTTGGTCAAGTCTCTTTGCTAGAATTTCCATGTAAATTCTGACATCAACATTAATCAGGGCAATTGGGCGGCATTCTGTGGGGTCCTTACCCTTCTTAGGAATGAAGACCAACTTTGCCTCTTCCATGCAATATGTGATAGCCCAATCTACAGCAAATTGATTGAATTAAGACGTTTGGTGGGGCAGTAGTGGTTCCCTGTGGGTCTTATAACATTTAGAGTTGAAGCTGTCTGGTCTAAGGGTTTTATTTTTGGGTAATGCTTTTATTGTTTCCTGGATTTCTTTGCCGGGTTAATCCTGCTCCAGGGCCTCCCTTTTTTCCTCCGTTATACGCATCAAATTGCTCTTTTCTAGGTAGGCTTCTTGTGCCACTGGTGGATGGTTGTCTGAACTATATAGTCTAGAGTAAAATTTGACAAATTCCCTCTCGATGTCTTTGGTGTTAGCGCTAGCCCTGTCCCAGTCAAGTTTAATTTTAAGGATAGTTTTATCTTTTTCTTCCCTCCTCAGTGACCTGGCCATTAACCCGTCCGATTTATTTGCCTTAATGTAATATTTTAGTTTCAGGGCTAAGGAGGGAACGTTCCGCTGCTCTAGTTTGTATTAACTCAAATTGGCCCTTGATAGATCTGTGCTGTCTTTTAGTGTCCGCACTCGGGGTCGGTCCCTAGCTCAACAGTATCTCCTTAAGTTTGCCCTCTAATTGCTTATCCTCCAGCTTCATTTCCCTGTCTCTCCTCGCTTTGATGGCAATAATCTGCCCCCTCATTGTTGCCTTGAAGGTGTGCCATCTAATTTTGTATCTTCAGCTTTATTGGACTCAAAGAAGGACAAAACCCCTTTTGTGGCCTCTTGAGTCAGTTTCTCATCTTTAAACAGGGGTGATGGAACACCATTTCCATGGGCCGACAGGCCCTCAGTTTCTTTTTAGCTTCAGTGTTATGGGAGCGTGGTCAGACTGAATTATTGTGCCTACTGTAACCCCCAGAGTTCGGCCCAGGAGACTCGTGGAGACTCAGACATAATCTATCCTGGAGTGCGTGTGTCCACCAAGGCCAGATCTTGTATTTTCCGCCTGAGCTCCCACGATGGTTTCCCTTGGGACCCTAGACCCTTGTTACTTCTGTCTCTGTTGGGGTCCCACACTATGTTGAAATCTCCTGATAGGATAATGGGGGTTTTAGCAACTTTCTCAAGCTTGGTTTGTGCATTTTGAATAAATGCATCCTGACCTGAATTGGGGTCGTATAATGTGGCTACTGTATAGGCTTCCCCCCTCCACAGCAGCGCTACTGCCAGGTATCTACCCTGTTCATACGTTATCAGTCCCAGTCGGTGTAAGATCCAGCCCATCCTTCAGGGCCAGGAGGACACCCCCTTTCTTATTGTGTTGCGTCGCCTTTACGAGTCGGGTGTAGCCCCAGAACCTGATTCTGCCCCTATCACAGGAGTGCACATACATCCCCGGCAGAGTCACTATGTTGGAGCGTTCCCTTCTTAAGGATTTCTATTTTCTATTTTTTTCCTTTCAACTGTCGAGGCCATTGACATTTAGGGATAGAATTGTAAGGGTATTACTAGTGGCCATCATTGCTTGGGTGTTTCTGTAATCGCTAACTGTCTTTCGGAACCATTCCGTAGCATCACACCAGCTCCCTCGAGCCACCCCCTCTCTGCCCCCCCACCTTGGACCCTCCGGCTGCCCTGGACCCCCCCAGCCGGTAGCCTCCCCTCCACCCTTCCCCAGTCTGGGTGAGTTCAACCAGCCTCTGGCCCCCCTCGGATTGGTATCCCGAGAATTGAACCCCTGAGTGACCCCAGAACAGTTCTACGCAGGTTTGCCCTAACCCATTCCGAAACTCACTCCCTCTCCCCTCCCCCCGGTATTTTATGTAGACCCTATTGACTTATGCCCTCCCCAGGCCCCTGATGATTGGGCCCCTGTGAAAATGCTTTCTCACTCTGCGTCCTTTGTGGGAGCTTTGCTATTGTCCTGACTCTCTCCTACCGCCGGATTTTTGAGGCGCGGTTGATATCCCACCTTCTTGGGTTTTTTGGATCTCACTGTGGACCATTCCCAGGCTCTGTAGTTGTTTTTTTGAGTCTCCGTTGGGTGTGCCTGCGTCTGCTGATCCTCTTCTATCCCCAGAAGGCTGGCACCTTCTTTGAGTGACGTTATTCCATGTTGCCTCCCTTGCTAATCGAAAGAGACCCCGAATAGGAATGTCCATCTGTAACAGACCCGTTTGTCCCTCAGAAACGCCATGATTGGGATAATTTTCTTCCTCTTGGTGAGGGTTGATTGCGCTAAATTCTGATAGAGGAAGATTTCTGTTCCATTGTGTGTAATCTGCTTCATTTTTCTTGCCTTGAGGAGAATTATTTCCTTGGTTGTATAGTCCTGGAGGGCTACTAGGACATCCCTCGGCCTTGCCCCTGGTTCCTGTCTTTGGGGGCCCACTCTATGGATCCTGTCAAGATTTACCTCTGGAATGTCGTCGGGTTCCGAAAGTCCAGTAAATATGTTTTTGACAACTTCCTGTGGGTCCTGGTCCTGTGGGTCCTCCGTGAGGCATTTGATGCAAATTTTGGACCTCCTGGACCTATTCTCTAAGTCCTGCAATTCTAGATTGTGGGTGGTGCCGCAAGGGTCTCCAGTAAGACATCGTCCCTCCTTGCGTCTTCTGTCAGATCCTGGATTGCCGTTTCATTAGTGTCCACTCTCTCTTCCATTTTATTTATGTCTCTCTTAATCCGCTTTATCCGCTAGGTCCTCTCTCTAAACATCCATTTGTTTTTGCACTGTGGCAGTTATTTTGTCCCCGAAATCCATGAAGAACTGCTTGAGCATGGATTGGGTCACTGGCCAGTCCTGATCCTCCTGCCCCCTGATTCTGGTAAAGGAACAGTCATTTGTAGTCCCCCCGGGGGTCTCTAGACCAGATTTCTGCAAGGGACCCTTTTTGGCCTTTTTTGGAACCTTTTAGCGTTCTACCTAGATTTCGACATGGTCAACGATTGAGATGAGTGCCGTGCTCCTTGGGCTGTTCCCTGTATTCTGGTACGTACTCCTCGGTTCTTGGGGTTTCTGTGCTTTGGGGATTATACCTCTTGGTCTGGGTACGACCGGGTCAGCTCCCAACCAGAATAGTGATCCCTTGGGTGCTCTCTTCTTGAGTGCCTTGGCTCCCAGAAACCCCCGCGGGGGTTGTCAGACATTGGTGTTGGTGCAGGCCACTGGCAGTCCATCCGTCTGAGCCTGGTGTGATTGATCCCTGAATTCGTGGGGCATTCTTCCGGGTATTTAGATTGAAAGGGTGGTGCAGTCTCTGCCTCGGTGATATGTCACCCTTTGTGATTCGCTCTGCTCTGCAGAAGTCCCTGCTGCAGTGACTATTGTTCCAGGTACAAAGGCTGAGTGGGCGGGCGTGAGTTCTCCAAGGGGCACCCCTTTTCTTCCCTAATGCGTTCGGTCCCTCAGGCGATGGCGTCTGGGCCTATGGCGGGGGGTTTTAATATGCTGTAGCCAGGCACAATTGGTTGGGCCCCGGGTTTTGTTCCCCTTCCTGCAACGCCGCCCCCGGTCTAAGCCGTTATGCTTTCCTTTGAGGCTGTCTGGCTGGGTCAGTAGGGGAGTAGGGGGATCCAATGCACTGTGTCACTATGGGCTGAGATACTGAGGGTCAGTGGAGTGTGCGCCTAATTCCCCTCCAGCTACTTGAACCTTGACTTGTGTGCACCCTGCTTCGTAGTTCGTTTTCAGCAGTGACTCTGTCTCTGGTCAGCAGCCCGCTCCGGTAGATCAGGGAATCAGAATTGACAGGACCTGTTGCTGGTAGGGCTCCGCCACCTTTGCTCTTCTCAGTCGGGACTCCCTTTAAGTCCCGATTATGCCTTTGGGCTGTGGTTCTGGCTGGTCCTTTTCTGCTCCAGATGGTAGGCTTGAGGGTACTCCTGGCTCCCGGTGTGCTGATAGGGCTCTGGCTCCTCTGTTGCTCTCGTTCAGGGCTCCCTAAGAGTTCCGATATAGTCTTGGGGGCTACATTCCCGGCTGGATCTTTTCTGCTCCTGCGGGCAGGAATCTGGATACTCCCAACTCCCAGAGTGCTGGCCTGTCCTTGCTGTTCACTGGGCACCCTGCAGCCCCAGCTTGTGTCTTGGCCGCATGTGCCACTGTCAGGTGCCGCTGGAGAGGATGCGTATTACAGCCCGGCTCACTGACAAGCCCCTCACTCCTCCCTATGTCGGTTATACAAGCTGGTGTTTTTTTTTTGTCCTTTCTTTGGGCCTTGGGCCGTGCTGTCTTTTCCATGCCTGGGGAGGGCTTAACAGCAGTTTTAAAGAGATTTGCATCAGTTACAGTGCTCTCTGCATCGCGGCCATTTTGGAATGAGTTTGTTAATTTTTAATGATAACTTGAATAGTTAATTATGTACATTCGGGCATAGGGGCTCTATGTGTAAATCTTCAGGTTCTCTCAAATGGAATTGGGCCCTGGTTTCCTCATCACCTCTATGTACTGTTAAAAAGAAAAGCATATTATAGTGACATTTGAACAAATTACATTACATTTTTGTTTTAAAAAATATATTGTATACCATTAGAGCTGTTTTCTTCTGTCATTTCGTCTTTTGGGGAAATATTACTCTAACCTTTCCAGTGTGCGTGCCATTAATGTTAAAACAAAACAATAGTGTTATGTCTTATAAGTTATGTATACATAACAAATGGTAATAATAGAGAAAGAAATACAGTATACTTACTATTTTCTAAGAGCTTTTTCCGAAATAAGTTCCAGGTGTTTGTCAGTCTGTAAGCAGGGTTGTTCTGAGGTGATACTGTGAGACGTGCAGTTAATCTTTGTGCTTGGTGCATTCCATTATATTGTGCACTACATGAAAACATAGTTGTAGTTATTGAAGCACAGATTTCCTAGATATATTTATTTTTGGATGTAGTACATAGATCTATTGTTGTATTATGTATATGTCTTTGTCGGTTGAAGGATACAACATTGTAAGATGACCCCTGTGCTTTTGGGCAGTGTGAATGCTGTCCGAAGTCTGCAGACATTCGCGCAGTCTCTGCAGCTATCACGTTCGAGGCAATGGGGTCAGTATGATCTAAGGGACATGTAGAAAATTAAGGGTACCCTGGTAAAAACCCATGCAATTCAGTGAAGAAACTTTGTTAAAGGGATGTTATGGTTAAGTTGCACTAATAAAACCCCATGAAACTCAGTGAAAAACTTTGTTAAAGGGTTGTTATGGTTAAGTTGCACTAATAAAAACCTATCAAAATCAGTAAAAAAAGTTGTTAAAGGGACGTTATGGTTACAAGTAAAATCGAAAACCCCCAGAAATTTGGCAGTTATGGTAAAGCACCATAACTTGAGCCACTTCCAGGACATCAAAGATGACATCACAATTTTCATTGATGATATGATGACATCACAAATCTGGCCCACTTGGTTTTGTTCACTGACATACCTAAGCCGGACAGTTTTTTCACTGACAGTAAGAATATTTAAATGGAAAAGGTGCTATATATCTCAACGTTAAACATCTTGTATATCATAATAGATGCCTGTTCAGCCTGTTCTTCTGTAATCTGCATCTGAAAAAATCAGAGGAAGAGTACTCTAACAATCAGGAAGAGGGTGTGATAATGTCGTCCCAAAATAGCAATAAACTAATGAAGTACCAATTTCAGTGGGCAAACGACACAGTGGGGAAGTGTTATCAGGAATGGCCCGGAGAGGGAACATTCAATAAGAGTATTATCGACATTATGTACTCATACCTGTCGGCTACCTATAAAGAAGCAAAGCTCAAAAAGAGGCAGGACATTATAGGGATCTGGAAACTGTACGAAGAAAAGAAAAAAGAGACAGAGAAGGGGCAGAGGGAAAGGAAAGTGTGCCGCCCCCTCCCAATTCAGTGTACCCACTGGTAAAACCAGGTACAGGATATACAAACCCTAGGCGATTATCTCAAGATAAGTAGGGAACAAACAAAACGAAAGATGAGTGCAAAGCTAATCTGTTAGGAAGGATGAGAAGGGGAGAAGAAAATATTTAGTGGCCATTAAAAAGAGCACACAATAGCCACTTGACTCCGTGTTCAGTCAAGCAGACAAAGCAATGGAAAGGGAGTTAGAGATAGAGAAAAAAGGGAAGGAACATGGAAAGGCAGCTGACGAGCAGGGATGGACAGCAGGACACATACAATTTTAAATTGATAACTGGGGGCAGGAGTTGGACGACCATGAACTGGATATGACACAAGGTGATAACACTCTGTCAGATTGGGAGGACAGTAGTGACAGCGACCATAGGGGTCACAAATTAGACACATGCAATTTAAAATACATGATCCCGGCAAGGAGTAGAAACAAAAGGGAAGAGAGGAATCATTGCAGGACTTGGGGAATAGGCTTTGGAAGTAGGAAGACTAGAACAGCAGTAGCTAAAAGACCACAGCGAGGGAATAAACCCAGAGCATGAACACAGATGCCCCTTTTGCAGAAAGTAAAATGTGAGGTGTATTATGTACCTTAGCAGACAATGGATAGGGATAATTTAGTCCACATTCTACCTTCATTAATGGCGGGAGTGAGTACATGGATTTATGTTTTTGAGAAGGAGACGGCAGGGATTCTGCTGGTATTAGGAGACATTTGGGGCCTGATTCACAGAGCATTTTCCTATGGGATTGCGCTATAATAAAACACTTATGTGAATCAGGCCCTAAAGGTTTATTAGCGGTATTGCTGGGGGAATGAAGTGGCAAAATTTGGCAACAACCAGAATATGCAGGCATAAAATTAAGTTCTAACATACCTGACTGGGCACCCTTTAACAATTATTGAGCACATGTGTGGAAAGCTCTGAGAGAGCTGTATCCAGATATGGAATCAATATTAGCACGTAAAATGAAGCCAGATGAGAATACATACAGTCCATACAAGAGGTGTGGACACAGGAAAATAAACAGTCCTGGGACAACAATATACCCTTATTTTATCGCATCTAATGTGGGGGCTCCCCGCAGATGTGCAGGTTTCTCTAGAATAAATTGTTGGAATAGAAGTGAAAGGGTAGCTTGAGATAAAGGCAACTATTGTGCACTATTGTAAGAGGAAGCAGGAGAAAGATAAAGAGACAGCAGGCAACAGAGTAAAAGCAGAACATAAATGAGTGCAGAAAAAACTGGACAAAAGAAGCATGGAAGGAGTGCAGTGCTCACAGGATCAGTTGTCCCACCCGCCCAACAAGTGGGGCTCCCAGGAGCAGTGATAACACGGCGAGGAGGATACAGGCAAGCACCATACAATCAGCAGTGGGGGACGGTGCAGATGCAATAACAACTGGCATTAACAAGCACACAAAAAAGCCAGGGTTTTTATATGCAGGCGGAGTAAAAGATTACACGGGACAGTACCAGATAGGGAGAGGGTATTATACTCGAGGAAGGGGTGTTGGATACAGGGTTATGGGGGCATGGTTTGAAGGACAGTGTTTTGCATGTGGCAACTTTGGTCCCTTTGCCCAAATATGCCCACTAATTGCACAAACAGGGTAGCAGGGAGTGCAGCAACAGCAGGCATATATACAGACACAGCCACCTCAACAGATGCAAGTGATACCAAAGGAGCAACTGCAATTGCTGCCCACACAGACACAGGGTATACCAACCCAGGGACAAATACAAGTGCAAGGTGGGGAAATGGTGAGAATGCAAACTACAGTGAGCATACTCCAGGCACCAGCACAGAGACAAGTACAGGAACAAGTAACAATTCTAGGACAGAATACTGTGCCCCAATACACAGGAGTGACAGATGTGGGCGGCAATCCATTCACGTCTTAATTCAAATAGGACAGAGGGGACTTTCCTTTCTCATAGATACTTGGGAAACCAGATCATGTATAAAGGAAGAGTGATTTCCATTATCCAACAACATTGTGGACACACAAGGCTTTTCGGGAACGATTTTGAAGGTTCCTCTGACTAAAGATTTACCCTTAGCAGTAGGGACACAGCATATTATAGCACCATTATTGTATTCAAAAGACACACCTATCAACATTCTAGGAAGAGACTTGCTCAGCAAACTGAATGCCACAATTTCATTTTCAGAGAAGGGGATGGTGTGCACCACACCTGGGATGTACCCAGCTGGGGTGGCAGTGCTGATACAGACATTCTATGCCCACAGCATGATGTGAGGTATATACACACACACACACACACACAGGTGTTTCTCTATGGGGTGTAAGTGCTGCTGGGATGGATACCAGGAATTGAAGGAAAGGTTTTTTGATTGTCCAATGAATATCTGTTCAGACCACCATGCCCCTCCACTGTTAGTTCAGGCACACACACACTACCTGGAGGAAGTAGTGGTAAGAAAACACATGATCATATTAGTTGCTACCGATGATGACAACATGGAGTGGAGACCAATATTATGTATCAATCCCACCCCCAGACAGAATACTCATTAGTTCCAAACCCTGTGATAATTATTTTGCAGCATTCCAGCAGAGGCACACTATTTCACAGTGGTAGATTTGAAGAATGCCTTTTTTCCATTGCCCTACACCCAGCGTCCAGTTATCTCACTGTGTTTATGTATCGCAGGACCAAATTTGAACATACACAAATGCTTCAAGGGTACTGTGAGGGACCCAGAATATTCAACAGAGTAATACAAATAGATTTGAGCAATTTACAGGTTGTGTGCACAGTGATACAATATGTGGATGACCTTTTAGTGTGTAGCACGACAGAAGACGAATGCAGAAGGGACTCAGTGACACTACTGGCATTTCTAGCTGACAAAGGGTACAAAGTGCACAAAGAGAAATTGCAGCATTGTCAAAAAGAGGTAGTTTACTTGGGCCACATTTAATCAGCAGACAGAAAAATAACACCAGAAAGAGTTGAGGCAATACATAAAACACGCAGACCAAAGACAGTGAAAGAAATGCATCAGTTTCTAGGGCTGTGCAATTATTATAGGGCATGGGTTTTCAATTATTCCACTTACACTAGGCTATTACTGCAAGCACTAAAACAAGCTCAAAACAACAAAAGCAACATAAAATGGACAGCTTAAATGGGTGAATATTTGAATGAACTCAAATACGAGTTTGCACATGCACCAGCATTGTCTATGCCCGATTACAAAGAGAAGTTTCACTTATTTTCCCATTCTGATGGTAAGGTAATGACTGCTGTACTGACACAAAAGAAGGGACCGGTACACAAACCACTGTCCTATTACAGTGGATCTCTAACGCAAGGACACTTCCCATGTGAGCAAGCACTTGCTGCTTCTACATCCGCAGTTGAGAAAGCTTCCACAATTACTATGGGATGCCGTGTAATTTTGTATGTGGAACAAGCACTGGCCGCAATACTAGGAAGGATAAAATCAACTTTGACAACTCAGAGGTCCTCCGGATATGATATAATACTGACAAACCCTGCAAAAGAGGTGGTGAGGTGCAGAACAATAAACCCAGCAGAGTTCATTGCAGAAAAAATTGAGGAGGGAGATTATGTACATGATTGCATAGCATGCATAGACTGGAAAAAATGGGAATCCCCTAGTAACAGAGGAATGGATTGAAGAGGGGGCATGATTTTCATTAATGGAAGCTCAAGTATCGACCAAGGTACAGGACATTCTTCTCCCCACAGGAGTCAGAGAGGGCAGGAGCCTGTCTCCTCCTGCTTTACTGCTTCCGCACCTTATCACCCATGTGTGGGCCCAACTGCAGTCTGTGCTTTGTGACCGCAGGATCAGAGCCTACATCCCTGGGTCAGTGGACCCAGACCCCTGCCATGCAGTAAGCACCCTGCTGCGTTGAGAAATCTGCCTCAACATTCATCACCGCTGCAGCTGATGATCAGCTGTTTGCTTCACGAAGGAGCCGTGCCCTGCTCCAAAATGGCCGGCGCATCGCGGCCTCACATCGAGGCTCTCCCAGTTGCTAGGATACATACTTAATTAGCACGCATACACCGGCAGGCGGATGGAAGCTGCCCAGTCGCAGAAGGCCAGGAGAAAAAGGCCTTGTTTGCCGTTGTCTTCCTCATTCTTCTCCCCACTGGAGTCAGATAGGACAGGAGTCCGTCTCCTCCTGCTTTACTGCTTGCGCACCTTATCAGCCACGTGTGGGCCCAAATACAGTCTGTGCTTTGTGAGCGCAGGATCAGACACTACATCCCTGGGTCAGCGGACCCACACCCCTGCCATGTGGTAAGCACCCTGCTGCGTCGAGAAATCTGCCTCAACATTCATCGCCGCCGCAGCTGATGATCAGCTGTTCGCTTCACGAAGGAGCCCTGCTTGGCTCCAAAAGGGCTGGCGCATCGCGGCCTCACATCGAGGCTCTCCCCAGTTGCTAGGATACATACTTAATTAGCATGCATCTGCTGGCAGGCGGAAGGAAGCCGGCCAGTCGCAGAAGGCCAGGAGAAAAAGGCCTTGTTTGCCGTTATCCTCATTCTTCTCCCCACAGGAGTCAGAGAGGGCAGGAGCTCGTCTCCTCCTGCTTCACTGCTTCCGCACCTTATCACTCATGTGTGGGCACAACTGCAGTCTGTGCTTTGTGACTGCAAGATCAGAGCCTACATCCCTGGGTCAGTGGACCCACACCCCTGCCATGCGGTAAGCACCATGCTGCTTCGAGAAATCTGCCTCAAAATTAATCGCCACCGCAGCTGATGATCAGCTTTTCGCTTCACGAAGGAGCCTTGCCTGGCTCCAAAATGGCCGACATATCGCAGCCTCACATTGAGGCTCTTCCCAGTTGCTAGGATCCATACTTAATTAGCACGCATCTGCCTGCAGCAGGAAGCAAGCCGGCCAGCCGCAGAAGGCCAGGAGAAAAAGGCCTTATTTGCTGTTGTTCGCCGGAGGGTACCGCTTGCCGCCCGGTATAATTCTTAAGGTACTGTTGTCTCTCTGATTCTTCTTGCCTATATCCGCTACCAAAGTCAATTCTCAGGACTAATCATACACACCCACATCTCCCCACTACCTATCGTGCTGTTGTAATTGCAGTCGTGCCATCTGGCTAATTGATTTTATGCCACCTTTCACAACATTTAAACTTTGGAACTATTCGCTCTACTAATCATTCAGATCTGCCTATTGTCAACCTCTCCTTTTGCTATCCATTTCTCTGACCGCCAATACTGAGACTCTTGAGCACACTGCATTGTATCCAAGTCCGTGCCAAACCTGATGTCATCCCATGTTCCCACCATCTCCTAATCCAGTATAAATGCATCTGAATTGCATGTTTACCTGTTATACTGCCAACCTATGCAATATTGCCTTGAAACTGTATTACTGTGCTCCCTATGACTGCTCCCATGTGTCTCTTGTATTAGACTACTCTACTCTGATATTATCTGTATCTGTGCTATGCGGGACTAACCCTCGCGATTGAACTGCAGTTTAATAACCGGGTTCTAGACCACATGTACCTATTGGTTACCTGTAATCCTGGCATTTGTATAGACTGGATTAGCACCTTTATTTGTAGCCAACTGCACCACTCATAATGTGGGAATAGCCTACTACTGACCTGGTACTCCACAACAGTGCAAGCCTTCTCCATGTTACCACCCAACAAGCATTATTAGCATATCCGTCCCTAGTGTTATTTGTGACACTAGCCTACCTTACTGCCACCTCACTAGGTAACGTGGTACGGCCGCCCACTGCCTAAACCTGCCTTACCTAAACCATACTAACTGCCCTGACCGTTATCTCACACACCCTTTCCCTCCCTGAATCACTGTTACCAATAAGTATAATGCATATTAGCAAGGCCCAGCCATCTAACACTCTACTATTAAATCTTAGCACTCTTACTATAATGGCTAGCATTATTCCTTCCCTGCCCCTACAGGAGAGAAACCCCAAACTGTGATGAAGACTTCCCTGTCTTTATGAACCTAAGGCCAATCATCAAAATCACTACCCTAACAATACCACCACCAACCCAGACCATAAACTGTCCACAACAGCACGTGATACATTGCTAATAAAACAAACTTGCACCGTCCCCCCAGCTCTGTACACACACTGGAGACGCAATCACCCTAAAGGCAAATCCGCTCCAACCCAAGGGCAGATTGACTCGACAACCATCTCTGGCGCCCTCATTAATGCTAGGTCACTCAAAGCACATACCACGGAAATTGCTGATATACTATCCACTGATGATGTGGACCTCATGGCAATCATTGAATCCTGGCTCCATGAGGCAGCAGGCCCCGTCCTCATGTTAGCTGTCCCAGACAACTACCAAATATTTAGAGCAGACAGACCCAATGCCAGAGGAGGCGGCTTAGCTATCATAGACAAAACTAACCTGGCTTTAAGGATAACCAGACCCCCTCAAATCAAATCCTGCGAAATATTATCTGCCAAAATACCTATCACCAAAAACTGTACGCTTACCATCTTCTTGATATATAGACCCCAAGGACCAATAGGTACCTTCGAGTAAGACCTATCAAGTCTCCTTACCAACAACACCAAGTACTCTTCACAACTGCTACTCCTAGGGGACTTCAACCTGGGCTTCAATGACCCCGAGGACAAACACGGCCACTCAGTTGAAGCCATCCTGACAGAACATGGCCTCACCCAAAAAGTTCTTGTTCCCACTCATATCAAAGAGAGATCAGTTGACTGGATTGCCAACCTAAATTGTACCATCACCATCACCAATATCACACCACAACCTTGGACCGACCATTACCTCATCAACTTCTCCTCCACAATCGAACCTCAAAAGCTGACCAACAAAGCTATGGCACCCCACCTCCCCACTAGAAGTAAAAAAGACATTACAGCGGAAAAATTACTTCCACACATTCTCACTTGCCTCTCCTCCTTCAATGATAACTCCAACCCCAATGCTTTAGTTGAGATCTTCAACAACACTATGACCACAGCCCTTGGCATTATTGCAAAAGCAAGCAAAAGACCCACCTCAACACCTGGTTCATCCCCCAGCTTAAAGAACTACAACTCCAGAAAAGAAAACTCAAAGCCATATGGAGACACTCACCCACAGCCGAAAACAAATTATTACAAACAAGAAATAATCCTCACCAAAAAGAACACATTCAACGACAGAAGCCAATATCAGAAGCCAACTCCAACACCAAGGAGTTATTCACCATCCTCTGCGAAATGGAATACCCTATTGCTCCCACAGATAATATTCCTAAAGATAAGCAATGTTGCACCAGCATCCAAAATGCCCTAGCTAATAAAATAGCCACGCTACAAACCAAAATAGCCAACAAAAAAGCCGCCCTACTCGCCACTGAAACTCCGTCTACCTTACCAACTGTATTACCTAGCACACACATACCTTTCAAATGTACTAATATTTCTATACTAGAGACTGAAAAAGTAATCCTATCTCTCAAGCCATCCAATTGTCAGGGTGACAACTGCTCAGCCCAAATCATTAAGGACACAGCGAGAGGTTTAGCCCCATTCATTTCTAAATTAATTAATGCTTCCTTCAAGACCAGTACTGTCACTAGCAACCTCAAAGAATCCTGGGTTCTACCCCTACTAAAGAAACAGATATTAGACCCCTCCATCCTAACTAACTATAGGCCGATCACTACAGTCCCCTTCCTCCTCAAAATAATTGATAGAGCAGCCTACCTCCAAATTCAGAATTACCTTGAGACTAACCACCTATTAGGCTCCCGCCAATCTGGTTTCAGACCACAACATGGTACTGAAATGGCGCTAATTGATTTCAAGACTGAAATTGACGAGCTGAAGGATAAAGGTAAAACAGCTATGCTACTCCCCCTCGACCTATCAGTGGCTTTTGATCTCGTGGATCATGCAGTGTTATGCAAACATCTGGCGTCAGCCGCCCACTTCTCGAGTGATGCCATAGCGTGGGTACAATCCTTCCTAGCCAACCGTACGATGAGAGTCTTCTCCCAGAATCCGCAGACTCAATCCACATCACCTGTGGTATTCCACAGGGTTCATGTGTATCACTGACTATGTATAACATCTTTTCTAAGCCGCTCTTCGACATGTTGGACAGACTGGGTGTAACCTACACTAACTATGCAGACGACACACAGATCCTGATACCCCTTAGGGCCAACTTTGACGTGGACACGGCCTTGGTAAACAAGATATACCACCTCATTCAGGCATGGATGGCCTCATACTGCCTCTGCCTGAATGACGATAAAACTGAGATACTGATTCTGGGCTCGGACACCAACCTAAAAAAATTCAGCCCTAGCTATGCCTCATTCATTCATATTGATGGCAATGTAATCAAAGCAGTAACCGAGGTAAAAGAAACTAGGGGCCTCATTACGAGGTAGGAGGTAGCCATGGTGCTGCTAGCACCATGGCTACTCCCTTACCGCATTCCGGGTCCGGGTTCTCGAAATAGGGACTTACCAGGTCATTCCAACCTTGGAGGACGCGGTAAGTCCCCATTCCGAGAACCATTCCCCATTGCCATTCGAGCTCCCATAGGGCTCAATGGGAATGGTGATGGAGCCACAACGGGCCTGCTAATAGCGGGCCCGTTATTAGCTCCCTGGTGCCTTCGCAGCTCCCGCTAAGGGCGCCTGTTAAAACCAGGCGAACATACTGGGATCCGCTAAGGGACCTTGGAATAGGGTGGTAAGGGTTTACTGGCACCGGTCTCCTTACCGGTGCCCGTTAACCCTTACCGCCCACCTCGTAATGAGGCCCTAGGATTCTACCTTGATTCCACCCTATCTCTAAAAAAAACAAGTTAGTGCCATGGCCTCCTCAACTGCCTATAAGTGCAAACTTATTAGGGCCTATATACGCTTCCTCTCCAAAGCCAGCTGCATCACACTCGCCAATGCATTAATAATGTCCAAACTGGACGACTGTAATGCACTACACGCCGGGGCTAACAGATACATCATAGATCAAATTCAAACACAGCAAAATAATGCCCTCCGAGCAGCCTTGAACATTCCTAGCAGAGAGCACATCTCTAACATCAGAAGAGGTCATCACTGGCTAAAAATCAGCGACAAGATCCATCTTAAAACTGTCTCCCTCACCTTCAAATGCCTGAAGAGTGCAGCACCCCCCTATCTTGCAGACAGAATGACCAGAAGAGTGGCTACCCGCCCCACCAGATCATCCAATTGACACCGTCTAGAAGTCCAAAGATTTAAACTCACCAAATATGGGAATCCAGTTTCCCAGTCAGAGCGGCTCTATCTTGGAAAGCACCCCCCCTCAGCATTCAGAATAGAACAGCCTTACCTCAGATGCAGACATAACATGTTAAACTGGCTTCGCGCTAATGACAATTAAGATCTGCCTTCTCATATGCTCATATGTAGATTCTTTTTAAATCTACATATGAGCACATGATTTCCGGACCACCCTCTTTTCTCCTCAGCCAGCTATGACAACAGCTGTCTGTACCGACACCCCATTATGTTATTTTTCCTTTGTCACTCCATGTGTCATTTCTGTACCTTAACCATGTTGTAACTAAGCTTGATGTATTCTTAAAACGGATGCGCCCAGCTACTTAAGGGTTCAGTGCGCATTACCAAATAAACAAAATAAGAAACAAAGGCATTCTGGCTCTGCCATGATGGAACGCAAACACGGAATACACAAGGGAGAGGAGTTGATAGTGAATTCACAGATATGATTGCCAGCTCAATACACTGCGCAAGCAGCAGAACTTTTGGCACTAATTGAGGTTCTAAAAATGTCAGCGGGTCAGGCAGTTAACATCTTTTATGACTGTGCATATGTAACATCCACTGTGCATTCAGGGCTTACAAGATGGGAAAGGAGAGGGTTCAAAAGAAGTGATGGCACACCAGTCGGCATGCAGCATTATTGAGTAAGCTATTGGAAGTGTTACCACTTCCAGTAGAATTGGCTTTAATAAAGTGCAAGGCCGACACATGAGGGCACAATTTTATTTCATTAGGTAATGAAAAAGCAGACAAAGCAGAAAAAAAGCAGCATATCTGCCAGACGGGACACATGTGCTTTTCCATGGCAAAGAAGAAAAAATTCCCCTTATGATATTGATGAAAACCAGCAAGGAAAAAGATGTATTGCCAGAACGTTTCAATGCAAACTCAATAGTACAAATAATAGATTTGCAGGGAGAAGCATCAGATGATGAAAAAGAGATATGGAAGAGAAGAGTCTGTTCTTTGTCCCCAACAGATTTAATTTGGCGGCATGATAGCACAGGAAAGCTGAAAATGTTGTTGAAAGTGGCACTAGAACAGCTCCACTACCCTGCCCATGTATCAAAAAAGCATGTGGCTGCGGGGATAAGTGAAGACTGGTTTGTGCGAAACTTATCTGATAATGTTTCTGAATTTGTAAATAATTGTATGATATGCCAGAAGTTTCTACAAGGTCACACTTTGAGAGAAGTACATGGAATGCTGCTACGCCTGAAGGGGCCCTTCCGGTACTTGCATATTGACTCTGTCGATATGCAAGAGAGATATACCTCTTACAGGTATATGCTTGTAGTCGTATGTCCATTTTCATGGTGGCTTTGAGGCTTGTCCCTATGCCCATAATGATGCCCGTTCAGCTGAGAAATTCTTGGTAAGGGAGGTGTTACCCAGGTGGGGCATCCCAGATGAAATTCGTTCAGAAAATTGGTCGGCATTTTGCAAATGAGTTGATTAAAGAACTCACAGCCCTCTTGGGGATAAGACACAAATTATGCACAGTTTACCACCCACAAGCCAACTGTGTTTGTAGAAAGGATGAATGGCCTGTTACAAATGCACCTAGCTAAGCTTATGCAAATGCTTGAAAAATCCTGGTTGCACTGCTTGCCGCTTGCACTTTTAACTTTGTGCAATCCGCATGGCGGGAATCATCATCTCACTCCTCATGAGATTGTTACAGGGTGGTAAATGCATGCACCTATACCCATCATGTACACTTTTTAATACTCAATCCTATTCTTGCATCCTGGGGGGAGAATTTGATATGTATCTCACAGAATTACAAAATCGCTTCAATATATATCCTTGCAGACAAAGCAGAGAGTTCACACAGAGCAAAGGAGTGATCAAAGAGTACATTTTCAACAAGCAGCACTTCTCTACCCAGGAGACAGGGAGTACGTAGAAAAACACATCAGGAAGTGGAAAGAGCAGAGCTTCACAGGTCCTCACCCCATGACATACTCAACACCTACGGTGGTGCCGATTGAGGTCCGGTGAGGATGGGTCCACATTACTGATACGCGCAAGGACAAGAGCACTGCCCACCTTTGACAAAAGGAGCACAGCACAGCATCACGGGAAGTATTTCTGAAATGTCATTTGGCCTCATTACGAGTTTGGAGGTAGCCATGCCCTTTATTAGCGGCATGGCAAACCGGGTACCGTGTCCGGGTCCTGCAAAAGGGGACTTACCGGGCCATTCCGACCTTGGAGGGCCCGGTAATTCCCTTTTGCGGGACCTGGACCCGGTACATCCCCATAGCCATTTCAGCCCCCGTAGGGCTCAATGGGAATGGGGAGGATGCTAACAACAGGCCTGTTAATGACGGGCCCATTGTTAGCATCCTGGTCTGCTAGCGGGTCCCACTCTGCATGTCTGGTCTGGCCAGGCGCCCAGAGCGGGACCCAGTTCAGACTTCGTAATGAGGTGGCCCAGAATGAACGGTGCCGGTCCCTTACCGGCACCGTTCATTCCGCGGCCGTACTCCTTGTAATGAAGCCCATTGACTTTTTTTCTGCAGTAATACTTTACAAAAGGCCAGCAAAGGAGGAAGGAGAGAGTTTCCAAAGACAATTTTGTTATGAGGAGAGGGCAAGGATTTTTTGTCTTTTGCAGTGTGTTAATATTAACATGCCTTAGTATAAGATTAATATTTTTGTTTTAATTGGTTTTAAAAGAAAAAAAGTGGAACACAGTTAAATGCCCTCTAAGCTGGACTATTCCAACAGCCTCTATCTAAATCTGTCTGCCTCTACACTCCGCCCTCTGCAACTTATTCAGAACAGGACTGCGAGACTTGTCCTTGGCCTCAAGCCCAGGGATCGTATCTCTCCAGGACTGAAATCTCTGCACTGGCTCCCAGTGGCTGCAAGGATTAAGTTTAAAACCCTCTGCATTGTCCACAGGGCCTTCTGGGGACGCAATGCCTACATACTCTCTCTTCCCAAATATCTTCTATCTCGAGCTCTTCGCTCATCCGCCTCCAACTCCCTCAGGGTCCGTCGCTTCTCCAAGCAACGAGTTGGTGGTGGATCTCTCTCCTCGGCAGGGGCCTCCCTCTGGAACAGACTTCCTGCCTCCCTGAAACTTGAGGAGAACCATCTCCGGTTCTGGAAGCACCTCAAAACCTTCTTCTTTGCTTCTGCTTTCTCTCCCCGTCTCCCATGCTGAATTCCTGGCTGAAATTGCACTGGCTACCTGACCACCCTTTGTGACCTTGGGCCCAGGCCCCGCCATTTACACACCTGCACTGCCTCTCTGGCAACCCCCTTTTGGCCCAGGCCCCGCCATTTGCACACCTGCACTACCTCTCTGGCAGCCCCCGCACCTGAGGACTGTATTCTGCATCCCTACAGTCCCCCACCAGCACTTATGTCTGCTCTTACCTTGCACTTGCCAGCATCCGGCTGTTTATTTATCTTATTTATTCTACTATCGCATGTACTGCACTTTCCCCTCTCCCATGTATTGCACATTCCCCTCTCCCTTCCTCCTCCCTTCCCCCTCACACTTTTCCATTTCCCCCTTCCCATGCACTTGCGCTATCTGAATGACTCCTGGCCTAGTAAGATCGCTGTCTGTCTTCCCTCTGTTCCCCCTCCCTTGCCTCGTCGCGCCTCGAAACACTTGTGTATTGGAGCGTTATAAATGCCATATCATATCATATCATATCATAAATGACAATATGAAAAGAGGAAAGTGGAGTTTAATGGAAGAAGTGGGTTTTCATCATGACACTGAAAAGGGAAAAGTTTATCATCTGGAAATGTTTGGTACACCAAAATGTTGCGGGTGGGAAGAGAAAGGGTGAACGGCACTTGCTACATCTGTTCACTCATCTCACATGTAATAGGGGCACCCAAACTTTTCCTGCCTCAGGGTGTGTTTTATGAAGAAGCAGGATGCCTACTGCACCTATCCCTCTGGAAAACTAGAGGTTTATTCCAAGGAGCAAATGTCACAGTACAGTGGGTGGATAATGGGGAAAAAGTTTATGCAGATAATTACATGACACTAAACAAATTGGCCGAAAATAGGGAGACACAAAATATGGTAGTGGAATATATGACTGAAGGCTCTAAAAGAGGGTAGCTAAAAATAAGTGAACACGAAAAATTGCAGTGCATAAATAAGGAGGGGCAAAGCATTCCCTGGTGTCACACAAGACCATTAATGAGAATAAAAGTGGCAGTGTGATGTGATGGCCGATGGGCGGGGGGAATAATACAATGTCATGCTAAAGGGTTGGTGGGATATGAACAGAGCATGGCAGTCAAAGTGAATGACTGTTGTAATGCAATTTCGGGTAAATATGCACATGCAATATTACATGAAAGACTTCAACCAGTTGACATAAAGAGCTTGACTCGATTTCCTATATGTTTCAGGTTGAGTGAGTCTATTCATCTGGGGACTAACACAGTCTGTGCCAAGTTGATGAGGAGTGCGATGCTGATGCAGAGGACTGCAGATATAATGGACATGTGGTAGGCCTGTGGATCGAAGGCCTATACCCAGCTTCCGCCTGATTGGGGTGGGCTCTGTTGAATCGTCACTCTGCTCAGCCCTGCCCTGCCCTGGTGGTGCCTCGAAACAGCATGGCCATGGAACTTGCACTGCAGGAAAAATGGCACAGCAAAGTGAGAAGTAGAAATTGCTGAGTGGGTAGAAGAGGGAGAATAATTATTGATCAGAGAAGAGTGCTGAAAATCTGCCCGCTATCCCTGTCAAATTTCGGTTATACTTCTAGGCTGCAAATTTCTTCACATCCTTATTGCTTCCAGGTGTGCAGGCTGCAACCAACGTAAAATGGCTTCAACTCAGGCACTATGAGCTGCTGCAGCTGGCCAATCCAACAGTAAAAGGCCTATATGCAGTAAAGTAAGAAGTGAGGGCATTACTTTTGGTGTCCCTCAAGAATTGTTACATCCTTGAACTTCCAAACGCTATTGAAGGTGGAGTCTGTGCGAAGTTCGAGAGCAGCTGATGTACCGTAATACCCAAGGAAGAGGCTTTGAATGGAACATTGGAAGGCGCTATATGGGAAATACAGACACACCACGAGAAAATGACAAGTGAAGCTAATGGAGTGCAGTCAAGTGACTGGCTGGACAGCATTCTCACATGGGTGCCCGCCTTGCTTTCTAGCGTATTTTGAGTGACTGTCCCCAGTTTGGTCCTCCTTCTTGTCACCTTCTGCATTGGCAAACATCTTTTGAGACGTTATACTTACAAATGAAGAGGAAAATGTATGTTGCCTCGAGCATTGACAAAGATAATTAAAAAAAGGATATTAATGAACTAATTGGGGAAAATGCAGAGGACGTTATTGATGGGTAGGTCAGAACAAAGCCTGGGGATTTAGAAAATTACGAGCAATTTTGGATCCTGTGTCTTAAGGATGGACAAGGGTGTATATGGGTGGGGGACTATTTGGATGGTTGGGAGCCAGATGGGGGTGACATAATGAGATTAGAAAAAATATGGATTAACAAAAATAAAATAGAAGAAAGGGAACGGGATGGGAATAAGAGTTAGTTATTGATAGATCAATAAAAGGGGGAATAATGTGGTAAAAATGCAAGTTCAGTGCGGTAAAAAGGCACAAACTTACCAGCTGTGGGAGTAGCGTTCTGATGGGGAGGGGCTTCCTTGATAGCCACACAGTAATTTGAACTAGGCTGGAGAATGCCCTAAATAATAGTGTCTCATGTTTAAAGAAACATAGATAATAAAGATGGGTCACAGGTAAATATAAAAATGAGAAGTGAACACTGAGCACACCTAGTTGGAGATACGCGTATAGTTATGGATTGTAGATATGATTTAAAGTGTAGATCGTTAGGTTTAAAGGAGGTTCTAGGTGCGGGGGAGAAAAACTCAGCCTTGGTATTTAGGCAGGGGGAAAGCAGACATAGGGCCTCATTACAAGGTGGGCGGTAAGGGATACCGGGAACCGGTAAGGAGACCGGTGCCGGTAATCCCTTACCGCCCTATTCTAAGGTCCATTGGCGGGGACCGTAAGGAATGTGTGGTCCGACCACACGTCCCTTACGGTCACGCTAAGGGACCAGGCCGCTAATAACGGGTCTGCAAGTTGCGAGCCCGTTATTAGCGCCCTCCCCATTGAGCCCTATGGGGGCTCAAATGGGAATGGGGAATGGTTTGTTCAATGGGGACTTACCGGTCCCACCAGGGTCGGACTACACCGGTAAGTCCCCATTGAACAACACCGGTGCCAGACCCGTTATTGGAGGCAGTCATTGCGCAAATAGCGCCATGAATACCACCAATCTCGGAATGAGGCCCATAGTCTTCTGTGTCTGCACACTGTCTAAGGCCAAGGCCTTAAAGTATTTATAAGCCTATTGCCTGCCAACCTTATCCAAGGGTGACAGGTTTGACATATAAGTGATTAAAGTAATTTACAGTCATTTGTATAATAACAAAGGACTTTTTGTGACAATGAACATTCAATTTGACAATATAAAGGTAAAAATAATAATAATAATTTATTTTTCAAGTAGCCCAACGCGTTTCGAGTTTTTCCACTCTTCATTAGGGGCAAGTAGTAATTTCAAAACATTTCTACCAAAGAAAAACATTGAATAAACACCCTTAGTTAAACCACTTAAGTTGTGCATAATTCACACATGTGATTCATTTTGTCATGATCTTTGTCCCAAATAGGGTACTTTTAGTGTGGGTACATTTCGAGCAACACATGTGTACACATATAGGCAAAGACCAAGGCAAAAACCTATTAGTTCTTTATCATTAGCTTCATGCGTACAGCTCCACATTGACAATGAGTCATATTGTTCTCTGCTCATGTGAACAATGATGTGGAAATTGGGGGATGCATTGTGACATACCAGGTGGGATCCAGGGTAAGTGTGGTAAAGCCTGCAGGCCCGAATCATAGAAAGTAATGTAGGCCTTTCTATACAAACATACAGTTTTCTATCTAGAAATATAACAGAAAACATAAACTTAAGCAGTTCTTCCATAATTCCGTATGGACAAGCAAAGAGAAGAGACACTGTCTGGAACATAGCAGTCTTACTATTAAGGATGTTCAGAACACTGCACTTGCAATGTCTCTGTCAGACAATTAAGCCATTTGTCATGAAATCATCCTGGATAACTTACATATATGGAGCACAACCCTGCTTGAAAACAATCTGAAACCCATGTTGTGCTTTATACCACTGATCCAATAAAACTGTACGATAGATACCTTTCATCAAACAGTTATAAATGATATTTACAAACTCTCAGACAATTTGGGGGTAATTTTGGTACCAATGAACAAGCTGCATTTAAGAGATTATGACATTTTGATGATGTGATTATCAAAGAGGCTGTCAAATGTGGGCGGAAATATAGTTATTCTAAACCAAAGTGATTACATCACAATGGTGGAGAAGCAACTTAGCCAGCCAGGCTGCTATGAGAAAATCAATTTTGAATCTGTGACCAAAATGATTATTGAACATAAGGAACCTATTGACAAATGGCACAAACTACAACTAATCTCTGATGAAGAAAAGAGCTTTCTGATTTTTGAGACACCCTGTATCCCTACTATTTATTTCTTACCAAAAGTGCACAAGAAATATTCAGTGTTCCCGGATGGGTAAACAATAGTGCGTGGTAATGGTTGGTTAACTGAGAACCTGTCTAAATTCATTGATACTTTGTTAAAACCCAAAGTTTTGAAATTAAAATCATATGTAAGGGATACCATGCATGTACTAGAGATTTTGAAAGGTATTGAATGGAATACAAACTTAATTTTGACCACAATGGACGTCAAGGAACTTTACACGTATAAACATCAAGAATTAGCACTATCGACTATAGATTACGTTTTCTTTCGCAAATCTGCGTCTTTCATGAAATCAGTGAGAATGATGATAGTTTCTTGCCTTCACATTACAACATATCATTTTCCTGTTTGATCAAGCTCTGTACAAAGAAACCAAGGGGGTGGCAATGGGTGCGTACTATGCACCTGCCCAGGCAAAGTTATTCATAGGAGAATTTGAATATACATATGTCATGAACGATCCATATTAAGTATTTACTTGGATCAGATATACTGGCGACATTTTGTTGATTTGGAATGGCACGGAAGAGGAACTTACTAACTGTAATAAATATCTCAATGACAATGAGTTTTGCATTGAATTTACTTTAGAAAAGAGTACTAAACTTGTTGCAACGCCTACCTCTGGTGCCCTGCTGGAGCGCCTGATCTTCAGTTGCCAGAAGCGTGACCCTCTGAGATAGAGTGTGCAGTCCAAGCCGCTCCCTCCTCACTGTTCCGCCGAGTGGCTTATAGCCCAGCGTACGGTGTAGTTGGGAGTGGTTTGGTAAGGCTCTTCAGCACAGCTGGAGATGGTGGTGGGATAGTCTGGATGTGAACCTATGGACAAACAATTGAGGGGCATTAGTGTCTGTCTCGCTGCTCTCTCTCCACCTCCCTTATGCACCCCCAAGGTCTGCTGGCTGCAAGGAAATTGGCTTACCTCTTGTATTGAAGCAGTGCACCCAAGGTGTCTGGTAAGCATCTGGTCCAGTTCTGTCACTGGCGATCTGTGGTCCAGTCAGCTGCGACACATGTAATGCTTTGCACATGTGTCTATATTGCACTGTGAAAAATGTCCTTTCTGTCTTCAGCAGCGCTGCAGAATTCTCAAGTCCTATGGCTGATGCTGCGTGATGCGCGATTTGTGCAATAGTAATGTTCTTGTCTTTTTGTCTCTTTGTTCTGTCTCTACAGGTGCTGTAGTACCGTGACTTGTGGGCAGCTGATCACTGGAGCGCTAGAAGGTGCACATCGAAGAGTGCTCCATTACCAAGCCAAGTCCAAGTAGGTGTGTTGGTGCGGAGTCCGGCACACGACTGGATGCAGACGTCCACTTGAACGTAAGAATCAGGTAAAGTGAGGAGTCCACCCAGTGACTGGGAGCACGATTCCACTTGAATGTAAGTATCAGGCAGTGCGAGGAAATGACGAGTGACTGGGAGGCAGGATACCTCCCGCACATGAAATCAGGCAGAGTGGAAAGCGGTACACTGCTTCCATAGTCAGCAGGAAAAACGCTAAGTGGAGGGTGTGTCCCATGGCATTGTTTTATAGCCCTGGGCTGCACCTTGTAACACTAGACTACCAGGGACACTTGAGGCATGGGCTGCCTGGAGGCCATCTTGAGTCACATCCTGGTTCCCAACCCGACGGCCATCTTGGTGGAGGCTGCCAGTACTTTCCAATAGATGCCTGCGCCAGCCAGCAACCTTTAATGTCCACGTGTTACCTGTGTTGTGTCTTCTCCTACTGTTGAGTGGGAGTATGCACTGCACTCTGTTGGGGGTCATGACACAGGTAACATTTCCGGCCCTGTACATTTTAATTGAAGGGAATAATGTACACACTTGAACATTTAGGAAGGACACTGAAGTCAATTCAATCTTACACTCTGACAGCTGTCATAAAAAAAGTGTTATAGATAATACACCAAAAGGTGAATTTCTACATGTTAAGCGGAACTATAGCAGAACAAGTGACTAAATGGAAGATAAATCACTTATAGAGGAGAGATTTTTACAAGGAGGTTACAATAGGGATATTATAAATGTGGCTTAGATGATGGCTGACAATGTAAACATCAATGTGCTACTTACTCCCAAAATTAAAATATCTGAAAAAGAAAACAAGATCAGAATGATCACCCAGTTCTCAATAGATAAGTGAACTATCTACAAAATTTTCAAAAAACATTGGTCGATTTTGAAATTAGATGTTGTTCTGTCTAAATATATTGGAAATAATCATGATTTTGTGTATACCGGGGCACCTACACTTAAAACCATTTGAGTCCTAGCGTCATGGCTAGTAATGTGGACTACGCTCAAAGGGGTGTATTAAGTGGTAAACCAGCTAAAGTTTTTTTTAAAGAAATAAATGTATGAATTGTACAATGTGCAAATATGAACTGAATAATGTGCAAACATATTTGATGGCAGACAAACAAACAATCGAGATTAAGGATCTGATCAATTGCAGACATAAATATGTAATTTACATTTTGATATGTGTGTGCAACAAACTGCATGTTGGCTCGACTATGAGAGAGCTACGCTTCCGCATCAAAGAGCATTTGAATATGTCAATCACAACAGGGAGGAGACTGCCCCTACAGGAACATTGGGGCAAGATGCATCAGATGGCCAATATGGAAGAAATGAAATTTGTTGGAGTAAAATATATCCAGCTAGGAGACAGACTTGGAGATTGTGAAAGAATGCTCAGGCAGGATGAGGCCAGACTCATTTTCAGATTATGGAGTATTTGAAGCAGGATATCGAAATGGAAATATTTGTATAAGTAACTTTGTAATTGTTTATCTCTGCATTTCATGAGGTGAGGATCAATTTGACAATAACAATGGAGAATGTATTGTGAAAGGATCTGGCTTTGGTTTGGGGCCTGTGCTCAATGACTTTAAACTGCGCTCTGACAGGTGGTTGATATCTTTTTTTGGATGGGTCGCTTGCTGATTCCATAATTATCGGAATTAAGCCTTAACCAAACTGTGTGTACCAAGTATGGAAATCCTGTGCACGGGATGTCGTGATGATGCCAATTACATGATGACGTGATCACGCTATCTACGTCATGACGTCACAGCGCACCAATGTAGCACTCAAATACATTTTCGAAATGGCGAAAATGCGCCAGAAACAAGGTGATTGCCACGAGGAGCCCATTCTTGCTGCTAATTAGGAATAGACCAAAATGAGGCCAACATTTAAAATACTGTATTACAATGCGTGCACACTTATATTAGCATTTGTTCCTTTACCTCCCCTTTTCCAGCTATCCTAATAGGGCGAATTTATGAAATATTTATACGGTGGATACCAATCATCAGGTCAACCTTTGAAATAACACCAATTACTCTATCTTTAAAGGGGATAACTATTGACTAGAGGTAATCCCAATTTACCAAGCCTTGTGATAGACTTAATTGAGGCGATTTATTCTAAATACTGCATTATAATGTGTGCAAAGTTTTATTAGTATATTTTTCCACAATTTCTTTTTCAGCAATCCTAATTAGGAGGAGTTATAAAATAACTATATAATGAGTACCAATCATCAAGAGGACTGTTGAAATAATAATACTGTTAATACTACCGTCATGGGGGATACCCATTGACTAAAGGTAATGCCAATTTATTAAGCACCTTGATCTGAATATAGAAATAGGCAGCATAATTGATAATGATCTAATATCCAACATATGCATACCATGCAGGTTCACGATGCTGCTGAATAGACTATAGAGGCACGTGCAAACATGAGGACTGCAAATGATGGCTATTAGGTAAGAAACTAATTTCAATGGTCACAATGGTAGGCCTGTTGAGAGTTTAAATTGGGTTGTGCAATTTCTGAAGACAGAATTGTAGTATTGAACATTGTGGTCAGTAAACATTAAGATATCCCTTCTTTTTGGGTGCAGGCATGCTGGTGTGAGGTCAGAGTCTCTGTCCAAACCCAGATCCTTAGACTTAAATGTTAGCTCAATGGTGTATGAATTTGCAATATAGAATGATTAAATATGGAAGACATACATTCATGTGTTTTAGGTTTTGGAAGCAATAAGCTTAATGATGTATTTTCCTTTCTGTTTCTTTATTCCCCCTCCCCACCCCATTTTTTCTCCCTTCTCGCATACCAGATAATTATCTAGGCTCAGTGTTGATTAACTGATTATGGATGCAAGTGTTAATATGTATCTTACTGTGCAATAAGAAACACGTTTTTTATTCACCTAGATAAAGCCCAGGTGATCAAAACATTGGCACGTGATGTCCAATGAGTTATTGTTGGATTTCTTTGCAAAGAGGGATTTCTTTGCTTAGAGGATTTTTTTGCCTAGATTTATTGGATGTATTTGCCAGGAACTCTTTGTCTATGTGAATATTTCTCCCAGTTACGGGGTTGTTTTTCGCCATGCTAATGAATTGTTCTTTAATTATGTTTTTTTGATTGATATATATATATTTTAGTAGGCTATGCCAACTGATTGTTGTACAATTTGTTCAAATCATGAACTGAGTATTGTCACAATATAAAATGAATCCACAGCGCAACAGTGTCTGGACTTTTTTCTGCATACTGTTATATACATTGGTTGGTTGTAGTGTTCCAGTGTCCAGACTATTGAAGCTGTAGTGGATGCTTTTTTTAAATAGATTTTTATGTGGTTAAACACAACTATTAATAAAAAATTGGATTTAGGGGAGCGCAACGTCCCTTTCTTAACACTTCTCCCTTATAGTATTGCCCTTCTCTAGGGGTTTGATATTCAATCACCAATCAGCTACTCTTGGGGAGACTTTTTATGTTGCAAAGTAACTGATGATAATTAGCTTAGATGATTATTAAAGCTTTTGATTTAGGGGCGTTTCTTTAAGAGAGCCTTTTCATGCAGTTCTGTTCCACGTTTTCTTTGAATATCGTTGTCCAAGCTGCGTGTGGGGCACTGAATAAAACTGCGTTACTTCTTGTCTGGCATGAACATTTTTACAGGTGTGTTCCAAGGCGTCCCCCTGAAGAGCACTACGAGGTTTGGCCCTTTATAATGTAGCCGACCAGTATACAGCAATATATCTCCTTTTACCATGACATATGAAATGGGAACTCAAGAATTTCCTGTAGTCACAACACAGAAAAGGAGACAAAAAAAAAGTGTGATGGATGACATTGAGCACATGCATTTATACATAACCAATTCTGCTCAACTAACTAATAATTTGTGTTACCACAGCATGAGCCTAGTAGGGAGGGAGACATCAGAAGAGAGCTGTTATGTATGCTCTCTTAACTCCTATGCCATGAGCGCTTCCAGAGTTTTGATAGCAAAGGAACTACCCACAGACACTGCACATTGCCTAATGCACCTTGCACTTTGTGTGACTAGAGGGGAAATCCAGGGACAGATGGCTTCACTAGTATGGGTAAACAAAGCAAAGTCCCCATAGGAAGATAATTACTTACTAGAGTTGAAAATGATGATGATGAAGGAAGAGACCTGGCAGAAGGTGATAAAATATACATCATCTGACATAGGTGGAGCAGGGATTAGAATAGAAGAAAACAAATGCTGAAGTGCAACGATAAGAAAGGGAAAGCAATACCTGGATGTTGTGAAAGGGGCCAGTTACAAATAAAGGGAACTGTACTTACCCGTGAGGGATGGTCTGATGGATTTATGGTGTGCAAAGCACTAGCCCGCCTGGAACAGTGGGAGGAGGTCATACTAAATGCAAATAAGGCATGCCTCAACAAATGGCCTAAATTTACCAAATTACTTGCATGGGTCAATAATGAGGGGGGACCAGTACAGATAACTCCCCTGAAAAATGTTACCTTGTGCTTCCAAAATAATGGTACGATGCAAGTTGGAAAAAACACAGGCTGCAAATGCATTTTTGATGTACCAGGCATGAAAGCAGGAACAGCAGTATTGATGGAGCACTATTGGGATTGTGGCTCCAAGGTTTTTATGCAATTGTCCCCAAATTGCAGAGGCCTATATTCCATAGTACTAATAAGTACACCAGCTTTAGTAGTACCCCATAGTTAAGTACGAAAGGGCTACTTCCCCCGAGCGGATGCACATCTAAGAAATGAAAGAACCTCACCCTTCAGCGTAGAAAAAGAGAAAACATTTTTCAGCTAAATCAGCAGTGGCCTTTGATGACATACAAGATCAACACATATTGTTCAATAGGACAACAGTGTGGCGTTAAGCACTCGTTCCAGGGGCTGGAACGGGTGTTAATGGCCCAGTGGCCCAAGTTAAAAGCCCACGCGAAGCCCCTGTGAACATTAGCCAATTCATGAACCAGAGCTACCTGCTAAATCTTTTTGAGGGCATCCCGCTGCTTAGGAACAGAAGCAGCAGGGACATTACCAGGATTGTGCTCCCAAAATTGAATAGTGCTACTATCTTCACTACCCAGGCGATTTTAGCCTTGATGTGCCTACACCATCTGGATTTAAAACAACTAGGCTTTCCATTAACAGTCTGTTGGCAAGTGTGTGATGTTAATTGCCTGGATGCTTCGCCGCCACGGGCTGTTTCCAAGAGGCCCATATACCAGGACGCCACTGCATGTGCGATGGAGGAACATAAGAGCATGGGCCCTAAGGTGGTTTTGTGGTGGATGGATACCTTCGAGGACTATAGGGTGCGTGATTACCAAAGGGAAAGGAGATCTTAAAATGGGACTCTTGGAACTCACAGGGTTTCAACTCATTTCTGTATAACCCTAATGGCCTCAAACTGCTGACTTATTTTGATATATTGTTATTACAGGAGACATGGTGTCTAGACAAATTATGTGTGGATGGCTATAATGTCATCTGTTTGCCCGCCAAGAAGAACAGGAGGGGGAGGCCCGGGGTGGTCTGGTGATGGGGGTGAAAGTCATCTTGAATTTGGTACCCCTACATATGGGCAGTGGCGATGAGGATGTATTTGCGGCAGTATTGAATGAGCCGGAACTTTTTCCGGAAGCCATAATGATTATAAATCTCTATAAACCTCCTGGGATTGGGAATTTCCGGCGCTATGCATGGGAAAGTGATGGAATTACTAGCCCAGTGGTATACTCGGGTGGGGTGTCTTCTCATGTTCCCCCAGGCGGCTGGTTACAACAATTAGATCTGTATAACTTAGCATGTCTCAACACGAAGAAGCCCGGAGGGCGGGACATCCAATATACCTGGACTAATGGTAGACATTATTTGTGTATTGAGTCTTCATTGGTCAGGAGCTGTGGGGTAAGGTGAGCCCGATTTCTTTGGTGCAAACTAACTTGAGTGGTAATTTGTTGTTGGCATGGGAGTGGACAAAAGAGGGGGGAAATAAGCGAGTCGGCAGGCCTATTTATCCCAAAGTGGTGGTTAATAATGAAGCCAACCGCTTACACTGGTCTGATGCTGGGATTAATAAGATGAATCCTCTTCTTATGACTCAGAGCCATTTAATCATGAATAGCCTGGTTGCCCATGGTGGAAACCTGCAGGCCACACTGGGGTACTTTTTTAACTATAACTCTTTAGAGTGGTGGCCCAGCGTGCCAGATTTGGGATGGCACTATTTGAAAAAGCCGCTTCGCACAGGGTTGGCCGCAATTAAGAAACAAGTCGATATTACGACCCCAGTGCGTGAAGTCAAATGGACCAGATAATATAAAAACTGGATTCAACAACACTGAGGCTCCCTACAGAGTGTAAGGTGGGAAAATATGTTTAACCTGTTGCATACAAACGACAATCCTAAGTTTTGGTTGTTCTTTAGGTCTTACTTGGCTGGTTATTCTTCCCAAGAGCTAAACCCTATCCCCGAGGAAAACTGGCTAACTCATATGGGGTCACTTTCCTATGACCCGCTGATAACCCCTTCAGATACATTCGCACTGCATGATTGCATGTGATTTATTGTACTGAAGATCAGCCTAACCCGTGTTTCGAGCCACTGCTCTTCTTCTGAGGCTGAACTGTTGCATCACAAATAATTAAAAAACAATGGGCCTCATTATAAGTTTGCTGGTCCGGTAACTAGTGTACCGGTAAGCTTGCCGGTACCTTAGTTACCGGACTGGTAAACTACGAGTTCTGCTCACGGGAGCCATTACGGCCGCCTGGTTTGACCTGTCGGCCGTACCGGCACACGCGAGCAGGGCATGTCGGATGCACCAGCACCATTGTGAATGGTGCTGGTGCATCCAACCTCCCCATTCCCATTGAGCCCTGTGGGGCTCAATGGGAATGGGGAGAATTCCATTCTGGCGCCCGGGAATGGGCAAATACTTGGTCCGGCAGGGCTGTAACGTCCCAGTAATTGCCCATTCGCGGGTGCTGGAATTTTTCGGATGTTTGGCGCCAGTCTGCCAGTTTTACCGGCAAGGCTACCGCCAAACTTTTAATGAGGCCCAATTTATTGACATAAAGCAAAAGCACAAACCAGATGCAGAAGGGGGCGGTTATACAAAAGCCCATTGTCCCATACCAAAAACATATATGTGTGTATAACAAATTAATGTGGAGAAAATTGGTGCAAATGCACAGAGAATTGCTTATCCCTCTCTACACATATCTGTGAGTTAAAGAGATTGGAGTATTTGTCACACAAATTATAACCTGTACATAACATCATACAATGTTTTACCAAAGACCAGAGTCGACCGGAACAACAGAGAGACATATAACGTAGTTTGTGGCAAAAAATATACTTTTTTTAATAATGCAAAAGTTTTAAAGGAATTATTTCCATACATGAATACATATTAGAGGCTAAAAAAGGGGAGAAGTACGTCACTCAGTGAACACTACTTTAGACAGAAAATTGAGTAGTCAGACAACTATCTTTAGAGGTCTTTTGAGAGATAGAGTGTCGACATGTTTCGGCCATACGACAAATCGGGCATTCTCTCGAGTATCCATTCGGAAGTAGATGTCATGGCCATCTTCAGGACAAAAGATTTCTTCAAAAAAGTCTTCACATACATGATTTACCCCAATGTTTGATGTAAATCTAACATCATTGATCTGAAAAAATATATATATGCAATATATGTTTGAAAATACTGGACCGAGTCTGTTTCAAAAAATTGTTTTGTCATACAACAGACGGCTATATGCGCCAATGCCCCTTTCAGAATTTACTTCCTCTCCGTGTTGACAACATTAGAGGTCACGTGTTTGGTCACGCGTTAATGATGTTTGTTCTTTCACTCACGCCGTTATGTTTAAATAGTCTCGCCTTCAGTCAAGCTGGAAAATATTCTATCACCCGTGGATGACGGAGTTGAGATTGCGGCTTTGCCAAGTAAGTTCTTCGTACTGGATTGTCGTCTTCGTACTTCCGCAGGCTCAATGCATAGCACCACTCATTTGCATTTCGTGCATTTTTTTCCTGGCATTTAAATGATCTTTTGCCGCCCAATGTCTTGGTAATGTTACTATAACTTAACCTGCAGTTATTCTGCTGGGAGCCATCAGGTTTATAACTTCGTCTGCGCTGCCGTTTTCTGCGGCATGTGCACCGACTATCATTTACAAGTCTTTCTGTTTTAATTTGTTTTCCAGCAGTAACAGCATTTTTCTGCCCACACAACAGGGTCTTTGTCGATTAAAGACGTATCTGGCTTCCCCTGACAATTCACCAGTTTGGGCTAACACAACATGCTGTGACAATAGTCATTACAAGTAAGAACCATAATGTTTTTGAACCATAATCTAAGTAAATGAGATGATTACACGCATGTAGACACCAGCGCGTGTTGTTTTGCACTTCTGATTGGATTTCCTTCCCTTATCATTGTTTACAGCCATAACCGTGATGCACATGTTTTGAACCTGTGCAGTCCATCTGTCAATCATAGTCCGACTTCTCAGAGTTCCTTTATAAAAAACCTGATAAGGTACCAACAGCATCCCTTGCCCTGTCGTGTTGATTGCGTAAATCAACGATGTGTGATGGTATCAGCATTTACCTCTATCCACCAATGTCATTTTCCTTTCTTGTGTGGCAGCCTCTGCATTTTGACCATCAGTGAGGTTTTCTTCTATTGAAGCCCCTTGCATGCCCGGACATTTCACGAGCCGGAGAATATGACACACAGCATTTTGACGTTAAAGTGACCACACCTAAGTAAGAACTGTAAAGTTTCTTCTCCTATTAAACAACCCAAACAAAAGGCATTCATCAATGCATCTATTAAATGCTTGGTCTATGCCCTTGAATTAGGGTGGTGTTCAACATTTATTGTTGTAACCTTAATGCATGTACAATATAAATCGTGCTACCATGTGGGCAATTATAGCCTGATTTTCCACTGTGTTTTCTGAAGAATCCAACAAGGTAATAACGCAGATATTCAAGCTGTCGTTCGTTAAATTTAGACACTCACACACGTAATGTGCAGATAGAATTGAGTTAGAAATAACCTGCACCCTTATGAAGTATTAATCATACAATTGCTAAAGTATATTATTACTACTTTTTAGTTAGTTTCTCCCTTTTTTTCAATTTAAGCATATCCCTTTACAATTAATATGTAGGACAAGGTGGTGTTTGCCATATGAACTGTGATCAACTTTGGCAACTTGCCTAAAATAAATATTCTCTAGTCTGACGTACCTTCCGACAACTTTTTCTCAACTTTATCTGGAGAAGCAGGTAAGAGATGGACCAGAGTTTTTGCCACAAAACATGATGTGTTACATGTTGTTGTTTTGTTAAAATGAAGACCTTTCATAAGATGAGGGTTTGACATAATTCTGCATTTGGCCCAAGTATCGGCCAGCCTTTCAAAAATGTATAAAGAATGTATAGTAATTTTGGTCTATAGAAATTGTGAAGTACTGTGTTAGTTTTTATCTCAGTAAAAGTGTCAAGTCCAAAAAATGTGTTTGACTGCCAAAATACATGTAAAGACCAATGTGCCAGTTTTCGTGTCTATATAACGCACTAAACAGAAAATACTTTTTTAGCTAATCAATTGCATATACATATTTGTTCAGATCAATGATGTTAGATTTACATCAAACATTGGGGTAAATCATGTATGTGAAGACTTTTTTGAAGAAATCTTTTGTCCTGATGATGGCCATGACATCTACTTCCGAATGGATACTCGAGAGAATGTCCAATTCGTCGTATGGCCGAAACATGTCGACACTCTATCTCTCAAAAGACCTCTAAACATAGCTGTCTGACTAATCCATTTTCTGTCTAAAGTAGTGTTCACTGCGTGACATACCTCTCCCCTTTTTTAGCCTCTAATATGTATTCATTTATGGAAATAATTCTTTTAAAACTTTTGCATTATTAAAAAAAGTATATTTTTTGGCACAAACTACATTATATGTCTCTCTGTTGTTCTGGTCGACTCTGGTCGTTGCTAAAACATTGTATGATGTTATGTACGGGTTAAAATTTGTGTGACAAATACTCCAATCTCTTTAACTCACAGATATGTGTAGAGAGGGGTATTCAATTCCCTCTGCATTTGCACCAATTTTCTCCTCATATCTTCCAATTTGAGAATTGATCCCCTGGTGACAAAAAATTGGGAATTTACCTTATCATTATATACCTAACAAATGAATGTTACATTATTTCAATTGAAATGTAGTCCCATCAATAGCACATTTCAAAACATACCATTACATAAAAGACAATCACATAAAACATACAAACATATAAAGAGAAAAAAGAAAATAAAAAGAAAACCCTGTTGTCATAGATTTCCTTATATTACATTAGATGTATGCTAGTTTTGGTGGCGTGTGTCACATGAAATCCGCAAGTCAAGCAATATAGAGGCTAATGTACCTCAAGTGTCTTCTGTTCTTGGATGTATCTATATAGAAATAAAAATAATGGTAGTGATACTCAAAGTGCGTAGTTCAACATGACTGCAAAACTATGTCAAGCAAAAACCACAATTCTTCCAAATTCGTTACACCGCCAAACCCGGCATCTCATAGGGTGCCAAGCCAATCATAATAACTGTATGTGCATACTAACACTTATCAGTTGGCGATTGCCATTATGGTAATTCTGTAATGCTCAATCTCTGAAAATAAATGATACGGATATATGTATTGTTCCTTAACCCCAAACATTACAAATCTGATTCATCTTGCAGTAAGGGTGAATCACCACACATAAATAATATGCTAAATAATAAAATACCTATATAGCTTCGCACTTGCAATTGCACTCATATCTCATGGACACCATAATCATCCCCCTTAAAGTGATATTGACATCAAATTGAACAATTCAAAACCGACGATTAGCACACACAGCAACCGATGAGAGGCAAAATTGGGAAAGAAACGAAACGCATAAATTAATATCACTGAAGCACCATCCTATCTGTTGTCATTCCCTTGCAATCCTAGAAAGCCTCCAGGGACCGTGTCCGAAGAGACTTCCCTTATCTGGCCTTTCGGCAAACTAAAGCGTTGTCAGGGAGCTGCGACGCTGTTAGTAGACAGCATATATTATATTCGCAAAGCGTAGCCCGTTAGTGCTAGACCCATAACTGAGTCTTCACTGTCCGCCATCTTGGTTTGGGTTAGACTGGTTAAATCTACTAGACATGATTATATTACGTTTAGTAGAAAAGGGTGCTAATTGATAATCTATGAATGTCATCTGTGCTCAGAGTCCCGTAATTGGAATACCCGCATCCATATGGAGGGATAGTCACTCAATTTGAAACATGATTCTATATATCCAATGCCAACCATTTCCATGCATTTGAAAACCGTCTCTCCCTGCCCTTATTTAAGTATGCATGTATGCCCTTGCTAATTACAATAGGTATTGGAGTGTTACTAGTCGGTAACTAAGGTTCATTTTACATGTTAGCCACACGATTATCCTTCATCTGTGGTGCTTCTAGATAGCGCATGCTAGATGTGGATGTGGCTAATGCCAATATAGCTCGTTTAATGTGACACATTCACCTCTACGACCTGCACCACAATTTTTTTTATCATTTGATTGATTGCTAGCACAATGATAATCCTAATTAGGAATTCTAAAAACACTGGCACTGGTTCCTAAACATACACAATAGCATCCATGTATTAACCATGGGTGCCAACTCAAAAATACTTGAGAATCTGGTTTCCCAATTCTTATATATAAAAAACAATCATAAAGCATGGAATAAGTGCGATCATTGGTGGAGAACTTCATTCTAATTCTTGTGAGTTAGCAGTGGGTTCACATTCTGACCAATTGTCATAGTGTGCTACATGTTTTCTGGTTATTAGTATGTAAACAACAATCATAAAGCTTGAAGTTGATGCAATCATTAGTGGAGATCTTCGTTCCAAGGGCACAGTCTACATGGAAATATCACAAGGAGGGGATTCATAAAAATACAGAAAATTCAGGGTTAGTGTTCAGTCCAATAGAGACTGTCCTGTATTGACAGATAGGCCTGGCTTCCAATTGCCTCAATTTCAGTTCAGGGTTTCCCCCTCTTTGTGGTAATACAACCTTTGCCATCCCCACAAATTTAATATCCTTCTTATTGTCCATTTGATGGACATTTTGCCTCTTGGTTAGCTATTGTCGATAGGTGTTCTCTAATTCTGATCTTCAAGGGTCTAATCATACTCCCAATATAATGTAAACCATACACACAAATAATACAGTAAACTACAAATTGCAATTAATAAATGAATCTACATAATAGTTTCCCAACATTCCAAAGTCAACAGTTGTGGTTTCAAATGCGTGAATACACAAGGAGCAGCACCCACATTTGTGAAATCTATTATCCTGTGCCCCGGGTAGCCATGTTTGACTGCTCTTGGGGTTAGACATGAAAGAAGGACACAATATATTCTTCAGTGTACATGCCTTACTGTATATAAAGTTTGGGTTAGGGTCTAACCACCTGCTTAAATCTTTATCCAACTGGAGCAAGTGCCAGTGCCTCTTGACAACCGTATAGATCTTTTGACTGTCAGCATTGTATCTAGTAATAAGTCTCAATTTCTTCAATTGTGTAGTATTGGCACGTATTTTTGCGGTAAGTACTGCAAACTTCTTCCTCAGCTTTGACAAGTGTTTTGCTCTTGTATCCTCTTGCTTGAAATCTCTTGTTGATCAGTTCACTTTCAGACTTAAAATCCTCAGGGCTGGAGCAATTCCTCCTCGCCCGGATGTATTCCCCTTTTGAGATATTAGAAATCACTGACTTTTTATAACTGTCCACATGTAACACTGCTTTGACTGATGTACTCTTCCGAAATGTTTTAGTCTCAAAACCTTTATCCGTTATAGAGATTGTCGGATCTAAAAAATCAATACAAGTGTCACTAATGGTGTGTGTAAATTGGATTCCCCAATTGTTAGTATTTAGGAATTTGACAAAGTACAACAAACATTGCACTGTACCAGACCATACCATAATGACATCATCTATGAACCATTTCCACACATGGATAAATGGAAGCAAACGTAAGTTAGAAAACACAAATTCTTGTTCGAAGTGATGCATGAATAAATTTGCCAAAGCTGGCGCAAAACTAGCTCCCCATATGAGTGCGGGTATTCTAACAACTACGGGACTCTGAGCACAGATGACGTTCATAGATTATCAATAAGAAAACCTTTTTACTAAATTTAATATGATCATGTCTAGTAGATTTGAGCAGTCTAACCCCAACCAATATGGCGGACAGTGAAGACCCGGTTATGGGTCTAGCACTACCAGGCCACGCTTTGCGGATGGGATATATGTCGGCTAGTAAGAGCGTCGTGGCTCCTTGACAATGCTTTAGTTCGCCGAAAGTCCAGGTAAGGGAAGCGTTTTTCGACATGGTCCCTTGAGGCTTTCTAGGATTGCAATGGAATGACAGCAGATAGAATGGAGCTACAGTGATATTAATGTAGGCGTTTCATTTCTTTCCCCATTTCGTCTCTCATTGGTTGCTGTGTGTGTTGATCATCCGTTTTGAATTGTTCAATTTGATGTCAATATCACTTTCTGGGGAATGATTACTGAGTCCATCAGATACGAGTGCAACCGCAATTGTGAATCTATTTAGGTAATTTATTATTTATGTGTGGTGATTCATCCTTACTGAGGGAGGAATCAGATTTGTTATATTTGTAGTCAAGGAACAATATATATATCAGTATTTTTTATTTTTAGAGATTGTGTAATACAGCATTAGCATAATGGCATTCGACAACTGGTAAGTGTTGGTATGTACAACGAGTTATTATGATTGGCGACACCTTAAATCCACAGCCCATTTCTCGGACAGAGCCACAGCCTGGATTAGATCATTTCTGGACAACAGGTCCATGAAGGTTTCTTCTCCCCGTCTGCATCTGCTGAACTGGCACCCGTCACATGCGAAGTACGCCAAGGATCGTGCGTTTCTCCCACACTTTACAATGTGTTTACGAAGCCACTTTTCGATATTTTGGATTCTCTGGGTGTCATCTACACCAATTACGCGGATGACACCCAGATACTCCTACCCATCACTGGCGATCACGCAGCTCATACCCTCGCTGTTAACTCCATCTACCAAGTCATCCAAGCATGGATGGCCAATCATGAACTCTGTCTGAATGACGAAAAGACCGAGATTCTCATCTTAGGCACCCATCAAAGACTAAACAAACTTGACTCTGTGTTTAACTCTTTTGTCATTGATGGCAACATCATCAAAGTTACAAAGGATACCAAAACCCTTGGCATTTACATCGACTCCACCCTTTCTTTCTCTAGGCAAACCAATGCAGTATCGTCCTCAGCAGTTTACACATGCAAGCTCATCACAGCCTGCCACTCCTTCCTATCCCCAGCCAAATGTACTACATTAGCTAGAACCCTGGTCATGTCTAAAATTGACTATTGTAACTCCATCTACCTCGGCACTAACCAAGGGAACCTCAACAAACTTCAGATTGTCCAGAACAATGCTATCAGAGCTGCTGCTCTAAACATCCCCAGGAACCATCACATCTCCGACACTAGAAAAATCCTTTGCTGGCTATCTGTCCTACAGCGAGTATCCTTAAAAACCCTTGCGATTACGCACAAATGCATTGCGAACCAAGCACCTAGTTATCTAGCCAATAGATTCACTATCAATACTGCTAACAGACCACTGAGAGGTGCCCATTCCAACTGCCTATCCATACCCCATTTCAACCGGTTTAAATCAGGGGGAACCAGCTTCCCTGTTATGGCAGCCAAAGTTTGGAATTCAATACCGAACCTCCTCAGAGCTGAACCTTCCTTCCATGCGTTCAAAAGACAAGCCAAAGCCTGGTTGCCTGCCCCAACCACCCTCTGATGTAGAGGGACCACTCCACCCACTCGCCTAGACCTACCATCTTGGCCTGTTGCACACTTGTAAATTCTGATGTGTATTATTCCTAATTGTATATCCTTTGTTTATTTGACCTCCTTCTGTTTAATCTGCAAATCCTGCGTGTCCATTAACTGGAACTACTTATTATGTATGCATATATCTCTGTAAATGTGTAAATACTTCCATGTAAAGTAACTGTCTCTGATGACTATGTATGTATCTCAAATTATGCGCTCGGATGCCCTTGGGACAGGTGCGCTTTATAAATAAATAAAATACAAATACAAATTGGCTTGGCACCCTATGAATGCCGGTTTGGATTTGTAACGAATTTGGAAGAATTTTGGTTTTTGCTTTACCTATTTTTGCAGTCATGTTGAACTACTCACATTGAGTATCACTACCATTATTATTATTTCTATATAGATACATCCAAGAACAGAAGAGCACTTAGGGTACATTAGCCTCTATATTGCTTGACTAGCATGCCTCTAATGTAATATAAGGATATCTATAACAACGGATTTTCTTTTTATTTTCTATTTTCTCTTTATATGTTTGTATGTTTTATGTGATTATCTTTTTATGTAATGGTATATTTTGAAATGTGCTATTGATGGGAATACATTTCACTCAAAATATTGTAACATTAATTTCTTATACATACATATATGTTTTGGTATGGGACAATGGGCATTTGTATAACCGCCCCCTTCTACAATTGGTTTGTGCTGTTGCTTTATGTCAGTACTCAGTTTTTGAATTATTTGTGACATAACAATTCAGCCTCAGAAGAAGAGCAGTGGCTGGAAACACGTGTTAGGCTGATTTTCAGTTCAATAAATCAACCAAACTTGTGTACAAGCGCTTGGGTCACTAGTCTTTTCTGCCACAATCTTGTTTCCCTTTAGGGGTGATGGTACAGTCCAGAGTGATGGGAGCTTTCAAGGCCGATGACATTGAGGCAGTTATAAAAAATGTAAAATCTTCTCTTGCATTTAGACCCGATGCAATCCTGAATGTGGTGTTTAATGCGAATCCACCTGCATGGGTGTCAGTTTTGCCCCATTGGTTCAACAGAATCTTGATCTGGGGAGTAATGCTGGGTAGTTGGAGGGAGTCTATTTTGATAGTGGCCTTTAATAGGGGAGATCCGGGAGATCCCTCCAATTATAGATTACTTGACATGTTGGACTCCTGCATGAAAATATTTGCTACCCCCTTACTGAAACAACTAAAGGCATGGGCCGAAATGTCTGGTCATTTGCCTCGCTGTCAAACCGGCTTTCATTAGGGGCTCAGCACTTTGCATAACAATTGTGCCGTTCAGTTCCCGCTTGCAGATATGATGGCCCCCAAGCAACAGAACTTCATGTGGTTTGTAGACTATTCTGGGGCCTTCGACACAGTATCCATTACTGTACAATCTCTATACGTCGGACCTAGATCCATACCTGCAGGGAATCAGAACGTTGCCACCAAGGATCGGCGGGGAGCCGGTACCCTGGTTAATGTACGTTGATGATATGATTCTTGTGGATCGTACACATATTTGGCTCCAGCGAGCCATTAATGCATTGGGGGGAATAGGCCAGTGAGAATAATCTCATAATAAATCCACAAAGGTTATGGTTTTGGGCAGAAGGTCAAAACGTTGAGTCCCCTATGCGTGGATGATAAATGGGAAAAGTTGGAGGTGGTAGAATGTTATACCTACTTGGGCTTCCCCATTTGTTCCCACCCCACAAAGGGGTTTTGTGGCGAGGGCATTACTGGCCGTATACTTAAGAAATGACACCTGATAAAACGCTTTGTGGTTAGCTCTGGTGGTAACAACATAGAGGGCATGATATCATTATTTAGGAATGTTATGCTATCTATGTGTATGTTTTTTAAAAATTATATTTGAATGTTTTACGATGAAATAAGAAATGATGAAACTTGTGCCTTCTTTCTTGTGGCTTTGTGTTAAGGTTATTTTTGTTAACCAAACTGCACAATAAAAAAAAAAGTAGGGGGTATCTCTCTCACCCCTTCAGGATCAAAATGTACTTATCCCCCCGACCCTCGTAATTTTGTCAGCCAATGGGTATATGGGGGAGTGCTGTTATATGACCTAGAGTGTGGATGAACACATAAGACATGCAGGCAACCTGAGAGGAGTGACTAAAATATGGACTCCCAAAGTACTGAATGTTTGGTAGGGCACTAGAGGGAGCATGGCTGAGGACTCGACAAGAGGGGGGAATTTGAAAAGCAAATGAATAGGTCATCCATAGCTGCTGCCCCTCCACCGCCCCTATATTGCACAGGTGAAAAACATTACTCACTAAGGCGACCGTGCCGCTGCTTATCCCAGGCAGGTACAGCGAGAAATGGACATAAAGTAACTAAAGATGGCGAGAATACGCAATTTCACAGTGAAATAATACACATGCATGCAATAGACACAAAGCAAATATGCACTCACCATTAATAAACACGAACACTAGGTCAAAAATGCATTCATACATGAAGAATATCGATTGCATATATTTAGACATGAAGAATATTAACATAAGCAATGTATAATCTGAATTCAAATTTAGCTATGTGCACAACCTGCTTATCATGAGAATGTGTTAACAGGTGCACCCCTTCTGTTCTCTGTTTAGTCTTCTATCTGTTACCTCACCTTCGTCATCTTCCACTGTGTTCACATTGTTCATTGTTGGGAATTACGGTGACTGGTTACCCCCTCTACTCTGGTGTGTTACCTGCTGCCTCGCACCCCCTCAGTTCCCACTGCCTCTATGTGTTGTTATTCCTGTTATGATGTGCTTGGAAGTGAATGGAGAAGCATGTGATGTGATGCAAAATGTTATGGTGTGAATGAGGGAATGCTTGTGGTGAGGGTTCTAAGCCCAGGCAGTTGGAGAGCCCATGCCTGGGTGATGGGAGCCAGTGTCTGTTCCTAGTAACTGTTCCTAGCAACTGTTCCAGCTGAGCTCACCCAATGTAACTATAAGAAGATGTAATAAAGCTTAATGGAATTTACCTGCAGCCTAAGGAAGTCACTTTGTTATAATTCCCTTCAGGCCTACACCCGCTATCGCCTTTCTTCTGTGTGTTCTCTGTTTGCTGTGTATTTTACCTCCCCACAGTTCCCAGTGTTCTCCCACTCTTGTTCCCTGTCTCCCCCCTCACCTACATGCTCTCCCCGTGCCTCTGTGGGCTCAGTCAGTTAGGTGCACCCCATTCTCTGCAGTTTGCTATGGTGCTCTCTATCTCTCCTATATCTCAAACTGCTTCTCTATCTCCTCTCCTTCACCCCTTCAGGAAGAAAATCAAGAAGGACACAGTGGGCTCTAACCCTTGCGATTGCAGACACCTATGTCACTGCCTCATCCAGAGAGACTCTCACCGACATCCTCTGTTGTTCCCTCACACGACCTATGGACTCTCCATATGATCTCTCTTCTCTCTCCTTTCTCCTCCTCACCAATCAATAGTGGCACCAGCTGAGAGGTCCTTCTTGCCCTCGACTCCACCTCCAGAGTCATCATCAATGTCTAATTTAATGGAACCATCATGGTACAGGGCCTCAACCCAACCTTCTACTCTTTGATAGGCTCCTCACCCGCCTTGTCAACCTCCCTTCTCTTTCTGCAACATATCCTTCAGCATCCCTGCACCCCTGCCACACTGGCTCCCTTGCTGCCTCCTAATCCCCCTTCTACCCTCGCCACGGTCTCCTTGCCGCCACCCCCCACATTGACAACCTTCTGAGCTTCCTCCTCTTTGGTGTACCTGCCACACACTAACACCAATTCCCTTGCCCCCTGCGGCCCCTCCTGCAGTGGCTCCCTTCTCAACCACTGCGCTCCGGCTCCCTTGCCGGCCTTGGCTCCTCCTCCCCCTTCTACCTCTGTTCCTCTGGCATTCTCGCCACTTATAGGAAGGATCACTGTTCCCTGCTCCCCTCCTGTAAGTCTTTCACTGATGGCAATCTGTTCCACATCGCCACTCTTAAAACTCGCTCAGCTGTCAAACACTCCTCTGACATCTGCAACCTTCTTCAACTTTTGGATCTTGATGTTCTTGCCCTCAAGGAAACATGGTTCAAGGATAGCTCTGTCATGAGTTTTGACACACTTCTCCCAGAAGGCTACAAGACACTCTCTCTGCCTAGACCAACCGGACCAGGTGGGGGAGTAGCAGTGATCTTCCCTGAGTGGATCCCTGTGTCTGTCATTCCTACTCAGGCCCATCATTCTTTGAGTGCCTGGACTGCAGGCTCTCCCTCTCTCCTAGCTCTTCACTCCTGCTGGCCACCTTCTATCGGCCACCTGGTCAAACATCCCTCTTCCTTTCAGAATGGGCTGATCTGCCTTCCTCTCTCCTTTCCTAATCTTCTCAACTCCTCCGACTGGGTGAGCTCAACATCCATCCGACCTGATTCCTCAGGACCTTTCTGCAAACTTTGCCACTCTCTTTCCATCTAACCCTCTGGCCCAACGCATTCTGCTGGCCACACCTTGGATGCTCTCATTTCAACTGACATGCCTCTATCTATCCCTCTCACTACTTCTCTCTCCTGGACTGATCACTCTCTCCCCTCTTCTCACTTGACGCTCTCTTCTCCTCTTGCATCGGTAAGCCGGGCATTGCCTCCCATCTACAAGGTCATTCGACCCATGAAAACAGTGTCAGTAGCTGCCTTTGCCTCTACCTACTCTGCTCCTTCTACACATGACTCCCACCCTAACACAGCCCTCTCTTACCCTAACCCCTCCATTTCCAACACTGATATTCTTGCCCCTGCCATTTGGGTACCACTAAAGCCTACCAAAAAGTGCAACTCTTGGTACGACTCAGAACTGGCTGCCCTTAAATGCGAGTGCAGGGCAGCCAAACAGAAATGGGATTCATTGACGCACCCTCTGACAAACTGACCTTCCGCACCCTTCAAAGGCAGTATAGATTCTGCATCCACTCCAAAAAAGAATCTTTAATTATACCTGTATCTCCGCAGCATCCAATAACACGGTCAGACTTTTTTAAAAGTCTGCAAGGAACTAGCCAACCCTACCGCAGCCTCCTCTACCATTTCACCCACCCAGGCCCTTCGCTTGGCCCTGGCTGCACACTTCACCTCAAAAACAAAGGACATCCTATCCTCTCTCTCTTCCTCACCACCTCATACACCAACATCTCTTGTACTGTCCTTGGCCAACCCCACCGCTCTCCTTCTTCTCTCTTCCCTCATACCTTTCATACCTGAGGAGGCCACTAGACAAGTCCGGTCTATGAAAGCCTCCTCCAAACAGGTGGACCCCTGTCCCTCCAAAATCATCAAGGACAACATTGACTCTCACCCCAGCCTTGGCTGACCTCTGCAAACTCTCCTTCGCCACTGGAGTTCGCCCCACTGCTCTTAAACACTGACTTGTTCACCATCTCCTCAAAAAATCTTCCATTCTGGCAAACTATCGCCTGATCTCTATCACTCCTTTCCTGGGCACACTCCTGGAGAAATTGTCTATTTCTCAGCTTACCCTTCACACTGAATCTGTTGGTTGCTTCCATGACCACCAGTCTGGCTTTAGAGCATCCAGAGGCATGGAACCTGCTCTTCTGAACACCCATGAAGATCTGCTCTCAAACCTTGATTTTAACTCTGTCCTCATTCTACTCAACCTCTCCTCTGCCTTCGATACAGTGAATCACAACACTCTGATCACACTTCTCTGTGATACCCTGGGTATCACTGATCAGGCCCTGGCATGGCTAACCTCCTTTCTCTCCAACTACCCATCCCAGGTGGAATTGGGGTCCTTCCTCTCCCCTATCACTCTCTCTATGCGTGGTGTCTCCCAGGGATCTAACATATCCCCTTGGTTTTTCAATGGTACTTGGCCCATATGATAGCCACCTTTACCTACAACTTTCAGTTTTACGTGGAAGACACGCAGCTCTCCTTCAGGTCACCCTCAGCCTCTTCCTCTTCCTTACTCATACCTGAATGTCTGTCCGCAATTCAATCGTGGTGTGCTACAAACGACCTCTGCCTCAATGCCAGTAAGACAGATATTGTCCTCATCGGGACCTTTGCTCCCACCTGCCCTCTTTCTCTTTGGCCGGCCTCCCTTGGCCCTGCGCCTCCACCTACCAACGAGGCAAAAAATCTGGGGGTCATCTTCGACTCCACTGTACCCTTGTCATCTCACATCATGGACATCACTAAAAAGTCCAACTACCAACTGCACCTTCTCAGAGGTAGCCTACCTTTTCTCACCTTCCCCCAGAGGCTCACTGTCTCTAGAGCCCTGGTCCTCTCTAGGCTGCACTTCTGCAACATTCTCTTTCTCAACCTGGCCTCTTTTACCCTCCGTCCTCTTCAACTCATACAGAAATCAACCGCAAGACTTATCCTTGGCCTCATGCCCAGGCACTGCATCTCTCTGACACTCAAATCCCTAAACTGGCTCCCGATGGCTGCAAGGATTAAGTTCAAGATCCTTTGCATTGTCCACAAGGCTTTCTGGACCTGGGCCCCTCTATCTGTAACACTCTCTTCTTAAATACTCACCTTCCAGAGCCCTCAGCTCATCTTCCACCAACTCTGCAGGTGAGCAGCCTCTCCAAGCAGAGACTGGGGGGGGATCTGTATCCACTGCAGGTCCCTCCCTCTGGAACAGCCTCCCTGCCTCTCTCCATCTTGAGCTAGACCTCCTTAAATTCCGGAAACACCTCAAGACTTTCCTCTTTGCCTCCTCCTCCTCTCTCCCCCTCCCGCTCCCCTGCTAACCACCTCTTTCTGCTCTCTCGCTCTCTCTCCTCTACTTCTGCTCAGTTTCGCCGACTGGCTGCCTGGTGCACCTTCAGAGTCTCACATGTCCCAAGCTTCCTTGCAAGTCTCCTGCACTTCCCCCGGGCCTTGCACTTGCCCCAGCACTACAGCACTTCAGTTACAACCCATGAGAGTAGTATCCCTCTGCACTTAACCCATGATCTAATAGGACAGGGCGCCCTTGGTCCCTGTTGACCCCCCCACGCACTTCCTGTTTCTGTTCACCTGCATAATCTAATTGTACCATGCCTATTGTCTTGAGTTCCCTATGTCTTTCCCTCCCATGCATGGTTGAGCTTTGAAACACTTGTGTATAAGTGCATAATAAATAAACAATCAATCAATCATGCAATATGAAATACACACGTATTTAGCTCACTTACATAGAAATGCGACAGTAATGGGCAGCCATCTTTTCCAAAATGGAAGTCACAGCAAGCATTTAAGTGATTGAAAGGGCTGGAGACTCCATGAAAACTCAAATTGCTGAATTCACTGAAATACAGATCCATGCAGGGCACAGGCAGTAGCCATGCAAACCAACCCATGGTTACAGAAAAATTAAGGCGGCACTGATAGAACATGAGATAATAAGCCACACGGCTCAAGTCATATTTTCTTAAGATTAATTAAAGAACAACCAGTCTTTGAAGTCCAGGTGCAGAATATTTATAGGCTAAAGACTTCATAATGGATCAAGCAAGTCTCCGGTGGTAGTGAAAACCATGACACTTATATTAAAATTAGCTAACATTCCCATAAATGTACGGTGAAATCATTTCAAACACTGTCTAATTCACACGTGACCCAACTTGAAGAACAAAGTCCATTTATTAGCCATAGACACAGATAGGACACCTACCTTACTCCTCACGCATATTCCCAGACATGCGGCGCCTTACAAGGTTAACTACGAAGAAGTTGCTCTGGCTCATGGCCTAGGAATAAGGGATAGTGTATTTTTTAATTGTAAGGAAAGCAGTTTCCAGAACTCTCTTGCCCTACTCTTGTTCTGGCTCATGTCTTGATGACCTTTCAGTTGTCCATGGTTGGGCAGTAGAATGCCAACCAATCAGGTCCCTCAATATTAAGTCGCCCAGTGCATATCCTGCAACCCAATCATATATTGTAGAGATTATATATTTTCACTATTATCAATTTAGAGGTGGACTCGGGTGGAGTCATCAGATATGTAATTTCCAATTAGAAGACTAAGCCATATTTAACGTGTATATAGTGAATTCCCCTAACCAATCCTCTTACCCCGTAGGTTTTTGTAACCAAGATTGTAGTGTGACCTCAGTAATGACGAAAGTCAGGTTTATAATCTGTTGTTTTGTACGAGAACCTTTCAGAGCTGCGGCTCTACTGCTTGTATGCTGTCCCTGCTTTATGTTGAATTGTTAATAAAGTGGGCTTTGCCTTTCGCGTTGACTATTTACGTCATTGAGTGCAGGATTTTCCGGCCTCACATTTCTTCTCTCTTCTTAGAAATAAGAATCAAGGTTGATAAATGAGGCAGATGAGCGAGTAGTAAGAAGCAGCTGTGAGCAATAGAAAAGAGGAAGTCCTCAAATGGACACCTCCAATATTGATTGAATGGCTTTAGGACATTCTCATTACTCGTCCTCGCACCTCGTCTCTCTTCAGTCATCGGCCTCGCTCATCGGTCTTCCTTATTGTTCCTGACGTCAGTAGGAGTGAGATATTGGGAGTAAGAATGAAGGCTGTAAATGAGGTGGATGAGCGAGGAGTAAGCGGGAGCTGTGAGCAGTAGACACAAGGAAGTCCTCAAATGGACACCTGCAATATAGATTGATTGGTTTTAGGACATGCGCCTTTCTCGTACTCACGCCTCATCACTCCTCAGTCATCCTCCTCGCTCTTCATATTATTCCTGACGTCAGCTGGAGTGAGATGTTGGGAGTAAGAATGCAGGCTAATAAATGAGCCGGACGAGTGAGGAGTCAGAAGGTGCTGTGAGCAGTAGATACAAGGAAGTCCTCAAATGGACACCTGCAATATTGCTTGATAGGTTTTAGGACATGCTCCTTTCACAACTCGTCACTTTTCAGTCATCCTCCTCGCCTTTCATCATTATTCCTGACGTCAGTAGGAGTGAGATCCTAGGAGTAAGAATGAAGACTGTGAAGGGTGTGGAGTGAGAAGAAGTTGCGAGAAGGAGAAATGAGTATGTCCTAAAATTGATGCTGTACATGGAGCCAATGCGCTCCTCACCATCTCCACCCAACCCCCTCCCACATATTTGACCACATGACCTCCACGCTCAGTGACCCACAGTGGCAGCCTCCTCAGGCAGGCATTTCAATATACTCATTGTACATAACCTACATGGGGGCCCCATTCTTGGACTCACAATACTTGAAAAAGTAATACCTTGTCCTTCGCGTGTCCACCACCTGGACCTCCTGTGAAGTACAACTGGTGATCTTTGTTCTACCCTCCAATCCTGCTCACTACATATCCACATTAAATTTCCCTCCCTTCAAACATTTCAAACATTTGAAATCGTGCTAAAAAGTATGTTTACCCTCCATGTCCGTACTAAGATATTACGACCCTTACCCCATTCGCTGGAAACACCTGCACTATTGTAAATCCCCTTTAAGCTATGTAAACGCCCCAGTGCACATCTGTAACCAAATACGTCTCAGGACATAACTTTGCCACCTGCGCTCGGCTGCCCTACAGGGCCAGGCTAGTTCCAAACAGGTTCCGTTCCCACCATAACGTACAACTAAAATAAATCTCCGTGCAGAGAGCGAGGGCTCCTGCCTGTTCATCGCCGGTTATTGGTCCGCAGCAAAGTGTTCACCCCTCTACTTCTGAGCAGCGGGTCTTTCTCTCCAGGGTGACCAGCTGTCCAAAGGCTTAGCCAGAACTCTGTTCCCAGACCCGGAGCCAGGCATGGCTTCCAGAATACACGGAAAATAAATCAAGGGACGCATTGTTCTGCCAAGCGCAGACTGAAAACGAGAGCGACGGGCTCTTTTAGGTGGGGCACCGGGCTTTGTTGGTGGACCATGCCGCCGCTGCTGAAGGACAAAGCTCACGCTGATCCTTGTCTCCATTCATCCTGTTATTTTTAGTGGGGTGAAAGGGCAACACTCTCATAAACAAACGCACCCGATGTGCATTTCACTCCCTGATAAAGTCTAAACTTAAGGGATGTTTCCCACCACAGTAATTCTTTCATTTAAAAATAAATAAGTTAGTGGGAATAATTGTTCCAGGTCTATATCGTGCTTTAAAACTCTTGCCTCATCGCGAGTTGGACGGCAGCCCTTAAATGCGGCGGTAACGGTTTTATTGCCGCATTTAAGGGCTGGCCCTATCACGAGTTGGGCGCTAAAGCGGCATTTTTACCTCCAGCTTTTTTTCTGGAGGTGAAAATCCCCTTTAGTGCCCTGTTTTCAGAGTAATTACCTCCGGCTGTATTAGCGCGCAGTATTTGCGCCGAAAATTCCTCATTGGGTCCAATGGGGAATCGGGATTTACCGTTAGCGCCCAACCCGTGATCCAGCGGTGATAGCGCTGGACCGGTTGACGCTAACGCTATGAATGTTGGGCAGCATTACAGCCAGGATGCCGCCCAACTTGTGATGAAGCCCTTAGAATCTGTTTTGAAATGTATATGTGTTTTTTTTTATACCCATCATGTCTTGCTTGTTATGTCATCACCACAGACGGTACATTGGAGCATAGGAGAGGCCAGGTAAGGCGAGGAAACCTCCCTTACACCGCTGGGACATTGTGGCAGGGATTAATAAGACGCAGTGGTGCATTGCGTCGCATGGCGCATTGGCCTCAGCTGGAGGTGAGTTCTGGCCTCTTCGGCCCGAGATTCCACAAGGATGGCTGCCCACCTTGTGGAATCAGCACACATTCCCTGGATCAGGTCCTCACCCTGGGCATTGACTGATACCCAGCTCATCACCCTCTACTGGCCGAACAGGGAGACCATTACAGAGGTACTGGCCATGACCCACAACAACATCCAGAGCAAGATCAATATCAGGACAGCCAAACCTCTGCTGCTAAAGCTTGCGTCAAGTCTACAGTTTCTTGCCACTGGCACCTTCCAGACCACTGTGGGCATGCTGCATGGCATGTCCCAGCTGCCTTTTCACTTGTGCTTGGGCAAGTGCCTTGCCTTCTTTTTCACATGCAGTACTGCTTTGATTTCATATTTGAGTTGGCCCTTAATGAGTATCAATGGGGGCGATCGCACTTGGGCGGATGCAGGCTTCAATAATGAAATGTTGAATACCAGGTCGATTGGTAAGGAGCGTGGCAGAAGTAAACTAATGGTCTCCGGCCCCAAAGCTGTTGGATTCTGAAGAGACTGATAAAGCGTGCCTGTAGTTTCCTGGGGCCCTGCAACCGTAAGTTACGTGTCGACAGCCAGACTGTATCCCCTTTGGCATACTGTGGTCCCAATCGTCTTTTTTTGTCTGCATGTTGCCTGTATTCTTGTTTTGCATGTTCTAGATTAGTTCTGGCCTCACACAGCATTGTCTGTAACTCTGAGTGTGGTATGATCTCACGGATGTAAATGGGGGAGGATGATACTGTTGGAACCATGCATGGATGTGTTCCTGTGTACATAAAAGGTTGACATGGCCAATGAGCTGTGCTTGTGGTTGTTATTTGTGAACTTGGCAGCACAAAAATCAGATACCAGGATCGTGTTGTATGTTAGGTGTAACAGTGTAAGTACTGTTCCGGTACTTGGTTAACGTGCTCTGTCTGGCCATCTGTCTGTGTGCGACAACTGGTAGAGGGACGGACATTCATCCCTATTTTTTCCAGAAGGTCTGACAATATTTGGAAGTAAATTAGCTCCCACAATCCGACACGACCTGGACTGGCACCTCATGCAGGAGCACTATATTGCTTAGGAAAAGCTGAGCCAAGTCCTTGGCCATAGGTATTTCATGACAGGGCTCAAAGTGTGCCATTTATGTGAAGGTATCCATCATCACCACCACAATGGTATTGAAACCATAGGTGCCTGGGAGGTCTGTTATTAAATATATGGTAGCAATGTGCCATGGACCTGGGCCTTATTTCCAAGGGTTGAAGAAGACCAGCAGGTTTGTCATGGCTAGCTCTCGCTCTTGCACAGACAGCGCCTGTTTGTACATATCTCTTGCATCCTGCCTCATGGTGGCCCACCAGAAATACCGGTGCAATAGAGCCATTGTCGTTCTAATCCTGGAATGCCCAGCCATTAAGAAGTTGTGACACCATTGAAGGGCTAGTCCACTTAACTGATCTGTTTCCTGGGAGATTTTCTGTTTGTTGTAGGATCCCTGCGATAACGGTTAATTCTGCATCTTGTTGAACCAATGTGGCTAGGTCTTCAGGCAACATGGCTTTTGTTAGTTGATCAAAGAAGGAATCCACATGAGATTGCGTGCACCGTATTATATCTGTCAGTGGTATAATATACATCTCTTGGACCATGTTGATGGAATGATTCTCCACTGGGATGCAAGATAAAATGTAGATCTTCCAGTTGTCTTCCCCGGCTCTATAGGTTATTACATAATCAAAATGGGCAAAGAAGATCGACCAGTGTAGCTGTATTGGACTTAGCATACAAGCAGTTTTTTAAAATGATATGTTACGGTGGTCTGTCAGAATAATGATCGTATGTCGGCTACCCATTAAGTATTGTCACCACTCCACTCCTAGAACGCCACATTAATGGCCAACAGTTCTTTATCGGCCACGTAGTAGTTGCTCTCTGCCAAGGTGAATTTGCATGAATACTACACAATGGGATGGAGCGTTCAGGTCTGTGGGTCATGTTGAGATAGAATCGCACCATAGCGTAACTAGAGGTGTCTGTTTCCACTATGAATGATATGGCAGTATCTGGATGTCGCAAAATGGGTGCAGTGGTGAATGCTTTCTTTAGTCCCTGGAAAACGGCCTCTGCCTCATCAGTCCATCATTACGGGATTACTTTACGCAAAAGCATGGGGATTCGGGTTATGATGCGTGAAAGGTTTGCTATAAATCACCTATAAAAGTTGGCGAACCCCAATAGGGCTTGCACCTCTTTTACCTATGTCGGAGAGGGCCAGGTTAGAATTGCTTCCACATTTTTTCTGGTTGATTTATAGTTAGTTATAATGCATAACCCAGGAACTCATCTTCTGTGATATGAAACATTAACTTTTCTAACTTTGCATATAATTTGTATTCTCGCAGGTGTTGCAAGACTGCATTAACATGTTTTACATGTTCTTCCTCCTATCCGAAAAAGATCAAGATATCGCCTATGTACACTGCCACACATACGTCCAACAGCCCACCTAAAACCTCATCCAGTAAGTACTGGAAGGCAGTTGGGGCATTGCGTAGATCAAAGGGCATTACCTGATACTCATACCGGCTAAAACATGTTTGGAATGCAGTTTTCTACTCGTCTACCTCCTGCACCCTGACCAAGTGGTATGCCCTTGCAGGTCTAACATAGTAAAAATCTTGGCATGCTGTACCTGATCTAACAGCACGGGAATAAGCAGGAGTGGGTACCTGTTTTTTACCATCACCTTAATGTTGGCCCTATAGTCTCTGCAAGTCCACAGCTCCCCCAACTTCTTTGGGACAAAAAACAGAGGAGAAGAGACTGGAGATGTCGAATGGCGGATGAACCCATTTTTTTAGATAGGTCTCAATGTAGCCTTTCAGGTGCGCCGTCCCTGCATCTGTGATTGCCTAAATCCTGCTGCACGGTAATGCAGCACCATCTATAAGATCTATCTGACAAACATATGGTATATGTTCAACTAAAGTTTCAATTGCCATTTTACTAAAAACATCCCAGCAACAGTCATAGTGTTGTGTAAGTTCTACTGCCTTTTATAAGCCTGAAAGCACCCTATGCTGTTGTGTGGTACCACCGTGGCTAATACAGTGGCAGGGTTGATACAAGACTGTCTAGAGCAGGCTTGTCCAACCTTTTTGAATGTGGGGCCGAAGCATTAACTTTTTGTCACCATGTGGGCCGGCGAGCCAAAAGTCAACAACCTCACCCAAAGCAATATATTAAAAAGCGATATTGTGTGACCTTTGACACAATAGCATCACAGGCAGTGATGCGCCATGCAGTCCCAAAGATAGCTTTTGGTGTCAGGGGCAGTGAGTATCTAAGGGAGGCCCTCCATCAAATGATTCGAGGTCAGCTACTTGTGATTTCTTTCAGTGTGTATGTGTTCATATTTTCCTGAAATAGTGGGGGCGACCAAGCGTTTGATGGGATCTAGGAAGGGTTTGGGGGGGTTCCCCCTCCAAGAATTTTATTGCAAATATGGGGTTGAAATGGTGCATTTTACAGTAGAAAAACTGACCAAAAAGCCATACATTTATAATCAGTTCTAAAGGGGAACATGAAAATTCCTTGTCACCGGACAAGAACATTTTACAACACAACACATTTTAATTATCTATGTGTCCGCAGTGTAAAACAGCACTGTCACTGATGTAACACACATTAAGGCAGCCCACGCTGCTTCTGAGCCTCAGAGATACTGCTGGGCAGATACATGTGTTTCGGTGTATCTGGCAAGCAGTATCTCGGAGGCTCAAAAGCACTGCATGCTGCAAACATACGTCGGAAAATATGTCAGGCAGTACTTCCCACTGCTGGAGGCAAGGAGAACTAGGCCTCGGTGTGCACCACACGTAGCACTGTGAACCTGGGCTGGGCTCAGCTGCTGGCTCACGCAGTCTCTGCCCTGGGCTTGGCAACGCAGATGTGTGAAGGTGGCGCTGTGTGCCCGTCACTCCACCCACACACATTACGTGATTATGATTTCCATTGGCTGAAAAACAGCCAATGGAAATACTGTCACCATGCAAGGCAGTTATTTATTTTATTTATTTCCACTACAACATGCCTTGCATGGTAACAGTATTTCCATTGGCTGTTTCTCGGCCAATGGAAATCGTAATGTGTGTGGACTACAATTCCTACCTTGAAACTGCAGCCACAACGCTTGCTGCATATAAAATAAATACAAAATGTACAAAAGTAACCCTAATGCTTTGTCTTTGCTCTTGGGTTTCGAGGGCCACATGAAATGGCTTGGAGGGCCGCATTGCGGCCTTCGGGCCGCCTGTTGGACAACCCTGGTGTAGAGGGATCTGGGTGAGAATAACAATGCTTTTTTCAATACGCAGAGGTAAATCTCACTGTGCGTGCTACCCAGTCTATTGTTAGATTATGTGTGGTCAACCACAGCATTCCTAATATGATGACAAACTGAGGAGCTGCAATTAAGTCAAACTGTAGCCATTCCTAGTGCTCCTGGCATTGCATCTGCAAAGGCTCTGTATTCTGCTTTAGCGGCCCAGAGGTCAAAGGGAACCTATCCACGAACTTACTAACTCAGTGGCCTTCTTGGTGATTACACCTAGTCTTTTGGTGAGCTCTTGATCTATGAAGTTGCAGGTGGCTCCTAAGTCCAAGATGGCATGAGTTTACACACACTGACCCACGATATGAAGAACAACTGGGACTATGGTTGTGTTGGCCACTGAGTGTTGCCATAGCTGTGTCCGATGAGTGGACCTCTAAACCTGCCAAACTGACTTATTTCCCCGCCTTGTTGGGTTTAGCCGTGCATTCCTTAATGAAATGCCCTGTTTTACCGCAGCAGAGGCACAACTTGTTTTTACGCCTACTCTCCTTTTCCTCCATGATGAGAGTACCATGTGTGCCACCAATCTGCATGGGTTTGGGGTTATAACTGGATTCCACTTTCACATACTCAATCTGAACTAAATTCTGTCTACCATCCCACCTCTTCCTATCCAGTTTCTGTTCAGCACTTTGCTGATCCAAAAGGAGCGCCCAGTCTATCATGGTAGTACAGGTGTCTGGTTGTGGTTCGATCTGCACCTCAAATCATCTACCAGACTGTCATAGAAGAAGGCTAACTATTTTTCTTCTGGCCACTCTGCCACGACCACCAACTGGTTAAACTGGGTTAGTTACGTAGTCAGTTCCTTGACCCCTTGCTTTAAAGTGATGAGCTCTCGATCTAGGGCCAAGGCTGCAGTATGTCGATTAAATGCATGTCCGAATTTCCCCTTACAGTTCCCCCAATTAAATAGGAGGGGGTTGGCCTTATGGATAAGAGGTGTGTCCCAAGCAGTGGTGGCCCCAGTTGGGTAAGATATCACGAGGTCAGTACAAGTCTGCAGCGACGCAAAAGCTGTGGGTTTGGTTAGGAAATGGAACTGACATTGAGTCATGAATGTCTGAAACCCCCCTGGGAGCCCAGCATAATGCTCTGATTGGGCTACAGCGATCGCCAGTTCCTGGGTTACCTGGACTGCCACAGGAACGCCTGGTGCAGCTGCTCTGCCATCAGCAGGCAATGCAGACCCAGGTGCTCTCCTGGGTATGGTGCCTGTCAATGGTGTAGCTTGGCCTATTAAGGGTTATGCCTGTACTGCCATGGCTGCGGAATCAGCCCTGATGGCTGTCACCTCTGTGGACTGCTCTTGTAGCAAATGTAACACGTCTGCCAAATTCTGCCCCTGGTCCACACTGCCTGGGCGAGTTATATATCCTTGGCTTGTTCCCAACTGTTCCTCGTAGAAGCAGGATGCACCAGTGCCAACCGCCCCTTCAAGAGTGGGCCAGCTACACAGATGAGGACTGACCAGCCCCCAAGGAGCAAGAAGGCTAGGGTGTTGTTGAGTGGATAGGTAGAGATGTTCACTATAACCGGAAATAGGGTTGGGGTGCGGTTATGGAGAGGGTAGGGATAACAGGAAAGAATATCTTGTTTGTTATTTTCATTGTCCTTGGTTTGTTACCTAGGAGCTCTTGTCATAACTGGTGTATCATATTCACACATGCACTCTATTCATGCATCCATGACACTCACTAAACTTGTTATGGGAGCCTCTTGGGATGTGCAATACACTAGTTACTTTACTAACGCTGCCTTTTGCCCACATATTAGAGCATGCGAACTAGGTTAATTCACAATACAGTCACAATATTATGTCCATTAGTGTCTCTTACACACAAACAAGGAGTTGTTATCTGTGGTGCTGGATGGCTGTAAGGCGGCGCTGTTGCAGGCTGTAGATCTCGAAGTGTCCACTCTGTGTCCCTCAAAGAAACATATGCTCAATTTCAGTAAGAGCACCTTATCGCCATAATACAGTACTCGTGACTAGTCACCCATTTAATACAAGCACTGATACAACCCTGTGCCGTGCTACCAAACCCCTGTGAGGGTCTGACTGGAAAGAAAGCACTTGTGTGCTACTTAACTGATGGGTGCAGCAGGGCGGTGATTGATGCGGGCAGGCCCAGCCTGTGGCGCTGCCCGATGACGGTGTGCATAAATAAAGGGGGCGTTCCCGGCCGCGTTAGAGCGACCGGGAAGCCCGAACAGGAAGGACTGGTGCCCGTGTGAGTCCTTGGGGTTGAGGGGCTTACGGGACCGCGTGGGGGCTCTGACCCGCCCCCAACAGTGGCGACGAGTGGTGAGGGAGACCCGGGCCCGGCGGTGAAATCCTTAACGAAGCGGAACGAAGCTTCACCTCGCTTCATGCCGGGTCGCGGGACGCACACGCGGCCGGCGGCCATTTTGTTTTGTAGGCCGTGAAAGGGAGGATGGCTGGTTGAGAGCCGCGGAGGCCTTGCTCATGAGTCCTTGTTTTAACGGTTGTTCATACTTTATTTTGATAAAATACCTAAGCTAATACACAAAATACACAATAACAGTAAAAGACAATTTGGGCCTCATTACAAGTTTGGCGGCAGCCTTGCCAGTAAAACCGGCAAGCTGCCGCCAAACCTGCAATTCTTTCCGGTACCCGCGAATTGGCATTTACCGGGTCATTACGGCCCAGTCATACCCGGTAATTGCCCATTCGCGGGCGCCGGAATGCATTACTCCCCATTCCCATTGAGCCATATAGGGGCTCAATGGGAATGGCGAGATCGGAAGCACAGGCACCATTGAGAATGGTGCCGGTGCATCCGACATGCTCTGCTATTGGGTGACGGTACGACCGCCAGGACAGACCTGGCAGCCGTAATGGCACCTGCGAGCAGAATTCATAGTTTGCCGGTCCGGAAACTAAGTTACGGGCAAGCTAACCGGTATCGTAGTTCCTGGACCGGCAAACTTGTAATGACCCCCAAAAGTTAAAATCATTTGTAACATAAGTCAAATCCAATTCCAATCGATACAAGAAAAGGTCGTCAAAGGCACGCAATGGAAAAATTCTACTCTGACGTTCACAGTCAATTCTTGTAAAGTGCAGGAGTGCAAATAATTCATTCACTGTTTCAATACCGAACATAATGCCCCAAGATTAGGTAGCCATACAGAAGGGCATGTAAAGAAAATTTACATTTCAACCTTGAGAGCTATTCAAAATCATCAATCGCTACCTTTTGCTTTACTCGAGCTAGTACTAGCACAATCCAAGAAGATGTGCCTAATGTGAATGCAACAAAATACAAAAGACCACCTTGTAAGCCACATGGGCTGGTTAACATATTTGTTTGGATCTTCTTCGCCAAGCCCTGAGTAGGTACTAGCCCATTGCAAAAGTTGAAGCTTCATCTTTAGCTGCCAGGCAAAAAGCCATGGCCTTGGCAGTGGTATTAACTATACGAGGAATGAGGAGAGGCTTTAAAGATCCTCGACTCAGATATCTATTGTATGGACAAAGCAGGACAAGGTGGACAATATGTTCAATTACATCCATGCAAAAGGATCACGTCGCAGTAGTGCTTCAATTTCACTTGTCCTTCAAAGCGGTCAGCGGAAAAATGCCTATACAAGCTTTAATAAACAAGGTTCACATTTGTGTTGGGTGCACTTGGTCCAGATAGTCTTCATATCCCACAGTCTGTGTTAGTGCCCAGTATCTAGAAAACTGATTTGAAATGGCCAACCCTGCATTGATTTCAACCTCCCTTGCTACCCTGAAAGCATGCATGAGGCTAGTTTTAGAATCTAGCTAGGTCCAGAAATCTATCAAACCTAAGGCTTGAAATTCCTTCTTCGGAATGAAAACCAAGGCAAAAGCATGGCTCCTTCCTGCAACATTACATCCTCTATTGCCTGTCTGTACTTGACTAGGTGCTTGCTAGTCCAAAGGCTTAGCCAATAGAGAAATGTTTTGGCTCTGGAGGTTTTCTTGATAGACTGGAGATATAATTCAAGGTGTGCTGGGATTTGGAATCCCAATACTGTATTTTAAGTACAGGAGCCTGCAAGAGCTGACCCAAAGGTACCAACAGGGGACCCTGTCAGGCCCGTTGCCTGGCCTGCGGGGATGCACCCTGGGATCCCCATAGAAGCTGTGTGTTGTTGCTGAATGCAGGAACCTTATTTTGCACACTGTCCACAATTCTCAGGGTTGATGTTATCTGTGACAGTGGTTGGTCCTGACATGGGGGCAGGATGCCAGGTAGTAGGCTTGCGCTCTGGATTGTGGAGATCAATATTCCAGGTATGGCGCTTGTGCTCTGTCCTCTGGGTGGTGTGGGGGGCATGATGCCAGTTGGGGGCTTGTGCTCTGCTTGGTCATTTGAGTTTAGACTTGTGCGGGTCTATCTTACATATGTTGACTCTACCAACCAAATGAGGGAATTATTGGGGCATTTATAGTTGCACTTGGCATGTAATCTAAACCTCTGTAAAGCTTTGCATTACATATGGTGACCGACCAGGCATGTGATGGCATTATTGGTGGATTTGACTGTTGGAGCTGGCATTATGTTGACTCTGATTAAGTGGGGGTGAAACTGGCAAGGCTATGTGCTTATCTGGCATGGCAAATTGCACTGAACATCGGCATATTAAGGGAACTATAGCGAATGTAAACACTACCCCAGGCAGAATAGCATGTTTATTCGCAACTCCCTGTAATTGTGCGGCACGGGCCACCCTGAATTCACAAACCCTGCCCAATTTGAGCATTACTAAGATATACTTTGAAGCAACCTGGAATGTTGCTAGTAATACCTCGCAGCTTTTTCTTATATATTCTGGCATTTCTGATTCTAATGCTGTGCACTACATGATCGCTTGGCACAATAATACAACTGATTTTATTAGAATATTGAATGTTTTTCCTACAAAATTGCTTACAAATGTATTATTTAATCCAACCATGTGTGTCTCCCCTGGCTTACTTTGAACTACTTTGCATGTGTCAATTTGAGAAAGGGATTCACCTCGCTCATTTGTATGTGGCCTGCTGTTAGGCAGAATTATATGCAGTACCCTTTGGGAACACCACACACAATCAAGACTACAAGTGACAGTACAAATTCACCTTTGGTACAAGCCTGTACTACACAGTAAAGTGGTAGTGATGGCTGAGCAGCCAGACTTATCTCAAGAGCAGGTGAGCAGTATCAATAGTTACACAAAGGACAGCAACTACTATTATTCAAACAAACACTGACTCAAGGTTTCTGAGTAAAAGAATATACATGTATTTAGACATCAGTTGTATAAACTCTCACTAAAGGAAAGCAGTTGAAAAATCACACTCTTAAAACACCACACCGCTCCCAATAGATTCTGAACAAGTTAAACTCAAAATGAAGTATGAGCAAAATGGCACTCCAGTAATTTAAAAAGGGAGGGAAAGACAAAGTTAGGTAAACATTGAGCAGCACCAACCGGTAAGTAAGCAGGGCAATCTAGAAAGAGGAACTACAGTGATGGAATCAAATCAAAATGGCTTAGGGTCAAAGTCAATAGGACAAAAGTCTTTTCCTCAAGTTCACACAGTTCAGGGTAGTTTGCGGTTAAGTCTTTGCCAAGAGTTCCGGACGAAGTTGGTCGGCAGAAAAGTTAGTTTAAAGAGTAGAGAAGGACAAGCCCTCGGATTGGCGAAAGGTTTCACACACCTTCACTGCGGCTGGACGAAACGAACAACCGGATTGGCACAGTACCTTTAAATGGAGAAGAAGCTGTAGCTGAGGCGGAAATTCCTGGCAGTTCCTGCAGGCTCACGGTTCCTGAAGCGGCTGTCTGACTGAAATGAAGTAGGAAGACTGGAGGGTCCTGCACTGCCCAGGGAAGAAACCAGAAGCAGAGCAAAGCAACAAATAAAAGGTGCGCTCCTTAAAACCCAAGCAGGGTCCGACCTTCCTGGCTATCCTTTCACTGTAGCTCTGTACAGCAAATTCGACCAGAGGAGGGAGTCCTGGCTTGCAGTTTGGGCGAACAGGTTCATCCCACCAGCTCAGGGGAAGAAGATTCCTGGTAGATCTTTTCTGTCGTTGGAGCTTGAAGATTCAGACCTGCAGCAGGGCTTCACCGGGCGGTTCAGTCATTGTGGGGGTCCTCTTCTGTCAGCTCCTCGTCGGTTCTTTTGTTCCAGTGGCGACTCTGCCTTTCCAATCCCAGAGAAGTAATTTTTATGCAGTTTTTCCCCATTCACACAGACTGGCTAGGGTCAGTCACCTAGCCAATCAAACAGGAGTGCGACTTGGGTTACAAAGGGAACCCATGGCAGGGGTCCTAAAACCCCTACCTCACATCCTGCCTACCCATACTTTCAGGCGCCTAAGGAGGGCTTCTGTGGAGAAGCCCGCAAAAAGACGGTGAACAAAGGAACCAAACCTGGTTTGGGTGCAGAGTAAAACACAAGGAAGACATTTTCAAAAAGAAATGGCGAATAAACCCAGCCGGAACTGTATAAAAAACCTATATGTTCTAGCGGGTTTACGTTTGAGGCTACCAAGATAGCCTAAAACAATACCAAGGTTATTTAAGATAACCGCGGTAGGACAAATAGGGTAGTTACCACTGCCACCAGCCAAGTCTTGATGAAAAGGGAGCAAACAATGCTCCAAGAGAAACGGACACAAAGGGATACATATTAACCCTTTCCAGTACTACACATAACATAGGGTGTACTGGGTCTGTGGATTTTAAAAGACTAATAAAGTTAATGGCAACTTTACATGTTCTGGGAGACAGTAGTCAGTCCCAGAAAATGGAGTCTGAGTTGGTAAATCTAAAAGGCAACCCTGTGTCACTGCACTGAAGGGGCTGTGTAACACACAATAAAAAGATGATGCCCATGGAGTAGGTGAGGCTCCACAGTATATGAACACAAGAAAATGGTAAACACACACAGCAAAACACATGTAAGAGTGGGAAAAAGGGCTCACACTCTTACCAGATGAAAAAAATAAATCCTAGAAATCCAGCAAAGCTGCTGAGGGACTCAGTAGGTAAGGGAAATTAGCTATTCTTGAGAATTCTCCCTAACACCTGCCTACTTTTGCCTTTGGCCACTTCTGTGCTGCCCCTAAACTTGATTGCTGGAGACGTCACTGCACATACCTACACAGCCAGTGCAACAGCTCAACACTGCAGAATGACAATGCACCACCGCCAGCCACTGATAGCATGTACACTGCAAACCATGAATGTGAATCAATTGTGGCGGGAATGCACAAACATGCACAAGAACAACAAATCAACAAAACATCTGTGCATGTGAATCTGGTAACCCTCAGCTCGCATGGCTGATGATACCTGTGCTCAATCCATATATGCCACAGGAGGTGGCCTACAACGAGGCACACGTCAGGACCACACTCTGCATTGAGCAGACCTTTGGGCAGCTGAATGCATGTTTTCGGTGCCTGGACCGTAACAGAGTGGCTCTGAGGTACAGGCCAGAGAAGGTGGGCCAGATATTTGTTACTTGTGCCATGCTGCACAACGTCTTCCTCAGATGAAATGTCCCCCGGCCCCGTGATCTGGGCATGCCTCCGCCAGCAGATGAGGATGCAAAGTCCATAGATGCAGTGCTGCTGGACATTGAGCTTGAGTAAGCCAGGGATGGACCTTTGGTGCCGCGAGAACTAATTGAACATTATTTCTAGACACATGCATCACACTTTTGTATATACCCACATTTTGAATATATCACCTTCATAAAAAAAGAATTGTCCTTGCATTTCTTCGAGTGAACTTTTTTTTATTTACAACTGTGGTGAGCCATCCTCAACAACGTCCCCAATCCCCAACAACCCTTCCGACCCACCTCCCTTATGTCAAGTGAAATAGTGTGATGTATATACAAGTCTTTTACATGGGCTCTTGCCCTTGCAAGCCTGCTCGGGCAATGCATGGGCAATATTGTGGATGGAGCAGCGCAGTGGGCTTTCAGGGAATCACTCCTCCGGGGGGGGGGTGAAGTGGGGGGTTGAATCATGGCCCTGGATGTTTTGCAGGATGTTTTGCAGCATGCTAGAGTGCATAGATTAAGTAAAAGCTGAAATGCCCTCTGTGTGCCCTCAGTTGTGATTACAGCAGTTACCACGGACAGCTGCCAGCACTGGCAGTCCAGTGACCTTGCTATTCTTTGTGAGGAGCCCTGAACACTGTACCGTATTTCCAGCAGATGCTATACCTGCATCTCTGCCAGGTTTTTGATGGTGACCTGGCGGCGCTCCATGGTGTTCAGATTCTCCCCAGATGGCATCCAGTGAATACTGTTTAACAGCATGTGGACTATGGAGAGGGCCAGGGCTGAAGGAGGGTGACCTTAAGCCTGTGTCCAGGGCTGAAGCAGGGTGACCTGAAGCCTATGTCTACTCCATCAGGCGTGCCACTGCCATCACTCTCTGTATCCGGTTCACTGTGGTGATGGAAAAGGCTGTCTGCCATCAGTGATGTGGGGGAGTAAGGAGGCTGACAGGTGGGTGCTGGTGTTCACCACATGTATCACAAGAGGGGCTGGCTGTGGTGTGGCACGCAGCAACTGCAGAGGGTGTGCACCTGCAGCTACATGTGGAGATCTGGTGGAGGGGTCACTGGGCACAGTTGTGGTGACTGTGGACTGTCTTTTCACTTGGCATGGCTGGCATGCTGCTGTGCTGCGTCCCTGGTGCCTCACTCTGCTTCTTCCTCCTGCTCTTCCCATGGCTGGCTTGTGAAGGGGTGGAGGTTGCTGCGCTGTCACTTGTGGAGGTCTTCTGAGAAATGGTGGGCCCGCCTCATCATCCTGTGTCAACCTGTTGGGTGATAATGACTGTCAGTAATCATACATACCAGTACATGGGCTAGCAAGACACTCATGCAACATGATGAATGGTCATTTCACACACATTTGTTTTGATGGGCATGGTCGTTTTCAGGCCAAGGAGTACAGCTCATGCAAGGTGGATGTAGTATCTGCATGGGCTCTTTGCCTGTTGGTATGCCAATAGGGCGTGTTGATGTGGTGGCGCATGAGGGTCACTTTGCAACTTGGGCCCTCATTCTGAGTTTGGAGGTAAGTAAAGTTCCTTACCGGCATGGCGTAAATAGCATGTCCGGGCTGTCACCAGTCTGCTAATAGAGGATTATTACGACTCCGCGGACACGAGCTTTACGCCATGCCATTAAGGTCATTTGTGCCATGTCGTTAAAGGCAGCTAAAATGCCCTTAGCGGCATCAAGCATAGCGTAGATAACACTACCGACATTGTCCAATGCGGCATTAGTGGTGACTGTTAATAGTGGTGACCGCTAATAACAGTCACCGCTATTTACGGTCACCGCTAATAAGCGGAACCGGAAGTAGCGTCATCGCACAGGAACGGGAAGGAGCACGGCAGCCATCTTTAAAAACACAATCCATTGCCATCCTCACCACACAGGACCCCTGGGACTCTGCTGATTTTTTGGAAAAAATCCACCGCTAACACCACTATGCCCAAGGCCCTGAAGAAGGGCCAGCGGAAAGAAAGGCTCAATGAGGATGAGCTGCAGATGCTGGTAGACACACTGCAGGAGCATGCTGCCATAGTGTTCTCAAATAACATGAAGAGGGAGGCAGTTATTAAGAAGAAAGAGACCTGGGCACTTGTTGCCCAGAAGGTCAGTGCTGTGGGGAACACCCCACGCACGAATAAGGACTGTTGCAAGCGCTGGGACGACCTGCGACTAAGGGTACGAAACATCCACTCAGTGAACCACAGACAGGCCATGGGAACAGGAGGAGGTCCCAGTTCCCCGATCAAGCTCACCCCATGGGAGGACATCTGCGCCAGCAAAATAGGGATGGAAGGGATCGAAGGTGTTGGCGAGATGGAGTGTGGTGCCACAACATCGGGCGATGGAGGTGAGTGTCCAAAGTAAACATTGCAATGGCAAATCTGATGAAAGTAAACCAATATGTCAGTTCAAAGAGTCAAGCCATGGTCCCACCCACAAACACACTCCCAGCAAAGTAGGCTGACGCATTACAGACAAATGCAGATGCCTGGTGCAAGGCAACATCGTACATGACACATACTACACAAAGATGTAAATGCCATGAGTCTCACAGTGTGCATGGCTAAAATACTATGCATATCAGATAGCACTGCTCTTGGGCAACATGAGTGACGCTGACGTATGCCTGCATAAACCACCCATGTATCAAAGAACGTGCTCATCCAAACACAAATGCCTATTACCCCCAATTGTGTGGATGAGCAATTGTCGTAATGTATGTATGATGCCCATCAAAATATCACTCATGCCGTCCCTCTCTTCGATCCCTACAGGCACTGACCATGACAGCGATGGCCAGGACGCAACCCCTGCACAGGCCACACCCCGGAAGAGGTCCCGGGATGACAGCAACCGCCCTTCAACCTCGAGGTGACAACCCAGGGGGCGCCGTGTACCAACAGGCAAGCCACCCCAGGTACCCATTACACCGGTGCCACCAAGGCCTGTAGAGGGCGAAGCACCACCACCACCGCCACCCATTGGCTGTCCTGATGATTCATGCGAGGCACCACAATCCGAGGAGTCGAGTTTGGCTGGGGAGGTGGCAGCCACGGCACCCCTGGCTGTGGAGGACACAAAGGATGACATATGGGTGCCCATGGAGGATGATGTTTCGGAAGTGGTCCATACCCCAACTCCACCGGCATCCCCCCAAGTATCGTCCCTCGATACAGAGCACGCCACCACCCCGGAGCAGTCTGGTCAGGAGCAGACGGAGGGACACTTCAGTCCAATTTTCACGACTAGGGAGGCTGAGCAGGCTGGGCAGGACAGCCAGAGGCCGACTACCTCCACAGGTGCACCCACAGGGCCGCAGCCGTCTGACCTGCTTACTGCCCTTGTGGGGGAGTTTATTCAGGACAACAGACTGGCCAGACAGGAGTGGCGTCAGGAATTAGCCGCTCTAGGCAGGTCCATCAGGGACAACACTGCCTCCATGGCCAAATCATTCACTGACAACACCAGCCGCCTCTGCGAGGAGGTCTCGGTCCTCTGGCAGGTGTTAGGCTGCATAGCGGATGCCATGGAGCCAGGGCATCCCGCTACACAATCACAGCAGGCGGCCACACCGTCTTCCTCCAGTTCTACACAAACAAGCCCGCTCCACAGGTCAGCACATACCCTGCACCGGCAAGACATGCCGCCCCCTGGACCAGGGAGTGCCAATTAACAGTCAGGGCAGCCTCATGTAGGCTTTGGAGACTCAATGGGACATTTGTGGGGGAGTTGTGGGGGGAGGGGGAAGGGGTGAGGGTGTGTGGGGGAGTTGTGGGGGGGCGAGGGGGGAGGGTGGTGGAGGGATTATGCACTTACATTTACATTGTTACATTTAATACACCGGTTGTATGAAAAACAAGACCTGAGTGGACATTCATCATTGCGCATGTGTCATTGATTCATTTGCAGTGCATAGTGTAAATGTACCCCCACACCCAGTGCCCTCTGTCCAACCATCATGTCACCCGCTGCGGCCATGTGTGTCAGTAATATTGTGCAATCACTGACTGGCGCACAGCACGTCCCTCCTGTGCATCGGCACCGCGATGATGTCCAGCCACATCTTCTTCTTCCCCTTTATCATCACCAGGTGGTAGCAGTTCAATGTCAGGGGGCAGGGGAACGTTCCAGCGGATGCACATATTGTGCAGCATGACACATGCCATTATGATCTTGGCCACCTTCTCATGCCTGTAGAGGAGTGCTCCTCCCGACCGGCTGAGGCAGCGAAATCGTGCCTTCAACAGGCCAAAAGTCCACTTGATGACCACACGGGTACGGGTATGGGAGCGGTTGTAGTCCTCCTCGTGCCTGTTCTGTGAATTTCAGACAGGCGTGAGGAGCCATGGCTTCAAGGGATAGCCACTATCACTTGCATGAGAGGCAATTAAAGGTAAATGTCAGCCGAATCATGATGGACAGCTGTACTAGTCACACATGCATGCAGGTTTAAGTTGGCCACATGCACATGTCCCTGGATGTATTGATGTCATTTTCAGTCCTTCAATGTGTACTGTGCCATGGACTGATGGTGTGGGTTGCATCTTCAAGATGATACATGTTGTGCACTGATGTCTTGTTGCACATGCATCGTGTATGCATACAGCTGTGTTAGTGTCAAATTAGTGAGGTGTTGTGTTCAGTGAGATTTACTTAGAGGGAGGGTGGCAGTAGTCTGTGCAATATTGGGCAATCAGCGCTGATCATTCCCATGGTGACATGCAGCACTCCTGTGAGTGTGCCGGCCCTGTGCCAGACAGTGGATTCCCTAGTAGGTTCAGTTTGATGCACTCACAGGGATGCTTGTCCTGTGTGGTGATATGTTGGAGACAGCAAACATAGTGCATATGCACTGCATGGTGCATGATGGTGTTACGGAGGGTGAGGGCTGCTGATGAGTGGTGTACGTGTTGTGGGATGTGGGGTGGTTTCCTGTTAGTCATGTAGTGATAGGTGTCAACCTCACCTCATTCCTATGGGATTTGGGTCTCATGTACCGTTTGTGATGCTTTGGGGCACAGTGTTCGGTGATGTGCACATCGTGCAGTCACATCAACATTGTCAGCATGGTGGTGTGTGCATCTCTCCCCCCAGTTCAATGCCATGTGCCAATCATGCAACTTACCAAGCAGCCAGGCATGCTGTCCAGCATGTCGCTCCGTGAAGCCTGGTAGTGTGGAGTTCTGCAGGACCATAGAGTCATGAGTTGATCCGGGATATCGGGCACAACAGTGTGTGATGATCTTGCTGGCGTCTGCACATTGATGGAGTGGTATTGCTTGCAGTTGCGGTACACCACCTCCATGGCATGCGGGACCACCAACTCCTCGTGGGTGCAGTTGAGGGCACCTACACAGTTTGACAGTGCCGCCTCCTGTGGTGGGGGTGTGACCAGGGACGTAATTTCACCAAAATGCCAGGGGTAGTGGAAGTGACATCACATGACCCTTGACCCCTGATGACATCACAGGAAGTGATGTCATTTGACCCCACCCTGAAGTGATATTGCGGGAAGCGATGGAACATGACCTTTCACCCTTTCACAAAACAGCAAGTGGGTGGTGTTGTACATTACGAGAAATATGGTTACGATATCACTATAATGTGATGTACATTTCATACAAGAATGGATCCCCATATGTATTAAGATCAGTGTGTATAGGCCCATATTACCAAATTACTGTGAATGCAAGCAGACGTCCATGACCAAATGATAATGATGTGTTATTATATAAGCGCTTTATATAGAAAAAATATACACCCAATACTACCCAACCTGTGTTGATAATCATTTATCGACCTCAGAAGGATGAAAGGCTGAGTTGAAGCAGTTAAGAACAGACTAAATCAGTGACTCACCCCCTGAAGTTTGCCTGAAATAAAACTTTAATGATTCTAGCAATTATTGTATAGAATTCCAGAAAGACACATTATTTGGTATTCCTATTCTTTCTTATTTAGAGTCAGTTCTTTTGGCACTCCTGTTCTTATTTTTCTTATTTTTTTTTAAGGGGCCTGAGCAAGAAAGCCAGCCACTCCAGAAATAAAGAGGGACATGGTGCTGGCCACAGCCCAGGAGCTTGCATTTAAAAAAAAGGGAGATTACAGAGGTCGCAAGGCAGACCACAGAGGTCGCAGTTGCGACCTCTGGCACCCCCTAAATGACGTCCCTGGGTGTGACACCTGTGTTTGGCTAAGAGGATGTGGTCCCTGGCCTTCAGGTAGTTCCATCTTTTGCAGGAGTCCTCACTGTCCTGTGGGACAATGCCCACTACCACATCCTTGTCCCGGATGCTGGTATAGATGGCTGCCTTCATTTGACCAGAGGTCCTCCGCTGTCTGGAGACATACAGCTCATCTGCATGAGCAACCACCTCATCCGTCAGGACCTGCAGTTCTCCCTAGTTGAATTTCTGATGTTGCATCATCATCTCCAACACCTTCCCTTTTCCTGTGACATGTTCCACATGACTGTTGGCTTCAGATGGCACCAGGAAATTGGAGATTCAGGGCGGATTGGATTTTTAAAGATGGCTGCCACCAGGCTTCCTGTTCCTGTGATGATGCTAGTTCCGCTCAGCAGTAATTCTGCCAGAGGAAATAGCGCTGAGATGGGTGGCGGTAACGCCAATTCTGCCGATTCCTGGTGGAATTACCGTCTGAAGTTGATTTACAGCAGTAATTCTGCCAGATGGATTTACCGTTACCATCGATGGTATGTGTGCGCTCTTGGCACCAATGTGCCAATGCGGCAGTAATTCTAATCCCGTCGGACACCACGGCTCTAACAGTAATCCTGTCCTGCAGAATTACTTCTATAAACACCACCTAACTCGTAATGAGGCCAGTAGTGCCTGTCTCACACCAAAGAATATTTTGACCTTCTCCCCCCATCAGGGTTCACCCCTCTCCTGCTAACAAATACAGGGCGTGTTTCCCTTCTCACCCTGTCAGGGATGCCTCCCATCTCCCATCTCTCTCCTATTAACAAACAAGGCATATAGTGTTGTCTTCAGTTAATGGATATATGGCCTCATTACCAGTGTGGCGGTAATTAGGTGGTAAATCTGCTAAGAATTCGCCCTAACGAATTACTGTTACCACCACTTGGTCAGGTGGAATTTCGGCCTGATTACAAGTGGTAGTGGCAGTGTAATTCCCCATTTATTTGGGTCCTCTGGACCCAATGGGGATTTTTTGGTGGAATTCTTGGCGGAGGGGGGAATTTCCTCCACGGTAATTCCACCGATTCTGCCTGAATTTTAGGGCGCTGAGTGTGAGGATTTACATCCAGCATTTTCCTGGAGGCAAATCCTCCACTCCAGGCCTGGACTCGTAGTTTGGCGTAGTGCTAAAGTTGGCGGTAACATAGTTACCACCAACCTTTTCACTTACTGCCACACTCATAATGAGGCTGACAGTGCCGTCTCTCTCTGTGTCAGAGAGTTCTGAGTCTCTCAAACGACCCTGCCCCAGCAGGTCTGATGCTGTTGGGCCTCTGGGTTTCTCAGCTTCCCTGGCTGTTCAGGTGGTGGTACTCTTACAGATGCCTGTGACCTCACATCTGGCTCTTGTCTCACTGATAGCTCTTACTCCCACGCAGGGTCGGAATGGGACAGAAAATTGTCTTGGGCACAAATGAAAAAGTGTCCAACAGTTGCCAATGGCAACTCATTCCTTTTGTGACTGTGGTACTCAGGGGACGGGTTTTGATAAAATGTGATACAAATTGTGCATTTTAAAGAATATTTATTCAGTAACACTGGTCAAAACTACTAGCTGCATGGTGAAGTAATTTATCAAACTGGCCAGAAAAGTGGACCACTTTTAAAAAGAAATGCCCTTTTGTCCTATAGGACAGCCCGAGCCTGCTCCCCAGCTCCCCAAATAACTCCGTTTCTCCTGCGCCAGCCCTTTCACAGTGCAAATCCACTCCTGCCTCCCCCACTGCGAAAAACAAAAAGCGCCTCTTATATACTGCATGGGCCAATTACCTCCTCTCTTATGGGCTGGAGTGGCCAGGTGTTCCTTTGCCTCAATCTTATTGGCAGTGAACCTTTGTAACCCAGCACTGGGGTATGGGGGAATCTCCACTGTTTGCTTCCTGTGTTTGTTTAGTGCAGCATGTCTTTCTTTCTCCCTGGTTTCTTAATTTGCTCTCAGTTAAGGCGTTTTTGCTGGGTAATTTTTCATCGATGTTGTCTCCTGTCAATCCTTTCCCTGTGAATTGTATATGTTGCTCCCCAGTTGCTTTGAAGACCAGTATGTATCTTATTTATGTAGAAACCCCGTTGCTGAATAGGGGAGGAGGAAGTTTCTCCAAAGTGTTTTCCTGGCTGAGGGGGGTGCATTGTTAGTGAGTGAGGAGAGTGCTGGCAAGGGTTCATCTTCACATGGGGCTTTTGGTGTAACTGACCTCTTGGTGCAGCGGAACAGAGAAAGATCTCCCATTGAAATGTAAGGGGCTTGCCCGTGCAGAGTATGGAAGTCGCTTGGCTGGGGTTCTAGTGAGGTCTGGGAGGGTTTGGGGCGGTCCCCACAGGGTCCAGGACAATCTTGCTCCTTAACCCTCAATGAGAGGGAAGTCAATGCAACCTCTCAGATCTTTCTCCCTTATCTGACTCCCCAGGTTCATCTTTTGGAGAGGGTGAAGTGCGCACTGCACAGGATCAGGACCCTAACCCTTGCCTAACCCTGTCACTACCCTAAACTTGGTGAAGTAACTGAGTGTGAGTAGGGGTGGTGGGGAGGAGGGTGATTAAGGGATGTGGCGGATTTAGTGGGGGATTATGATTTAATATATCTCGCAATGTATATAGTTGTATTGCTAAATGGTTGTTTATTATACTTTGTTTCATGGAATGATTTTAACGTTTTGTAACATGATATTTTGTAAACGTTAAAAAAAAAAAACCTCTGAACTGGGATTGTGGGCCCCCAACATTTTATTTTTGCAGAAGTGCACGATTGCTAGATGTTTTATGTTCGTGGACCTGCTGCTTGTGAAACCTATAATTCAAGGGACCCATGCCATACACTGAGTGGACAAGGACTGCCAACTGGGTTCTGCTAGATGGTAACTGCTCACCAGCTCTTACTGATAGGCCTAAGAAAAGGGAGGGCCTTCAACAAGGGCAAAAGGATGGTAGAAACCAGTATGACCTGATGCGGCTGCCTAATTCACCATTAGCACCCGGCAGTAGGCGTGGGTGAAATTTAGAAAAATACAAGCTTTGACAAAGCTAACAGTTTTGGGTTTTGTGTTGGTATGGGATAAGCATGTTCTAGGCACTGATGTAAAGGTACTAATTGGCCATGAGATTGCAACAGCTGAAAACGTGACTGATTACCTGGGCATATGATTTCAGTACCTAACAAATGCCTATCTAATATCTCAAACCAAAAGTGTTGGCTTTGTCACTGCTTGTTTTTAATAGGACTTCAGTGTCAGGGGCACATATACATCAAGTGGCAAAATGCACACTTCGTTAAGGCTTTTTTATTATACAAGTAGTAACTTACAATTGCAATTAAGCCATTAACTCTCAGCACACCGCATAGAAAAACACTGGCTGGCAAAAGCTTGATATTACTGCTTGATATAGTGAGCTCAAGGCGATCCCACGAGGGGTGTTTTGGGTAAATAACTAAACAACACCCACAAGCTGTGTGTCACTCCACACATGTCATCTCCCTCCTACCTGTCTGCAATGCAATAGTTTTGGCTTATAGGTGGCACTTACTAAAAAAACAACCTAAAAAGAAGAGAAAAAAGCATGGTTGGGCGACGTGCAGGAGGCGGTGCTAGGCATTTCTACAGTGCATGGAGGAATGTGAGGAATTCAACCATCGCACTGTGAGTGTGCGCTCGCCTGGTTTTTTTAAATTTTAAATGCAATTGAATGATGGTAGATCAACCTCCGGAAAATGTGTGGGGCTAAACTGCACACATTTTCCTATGCTCTCCGTACAACATACACATAGACCTATGTACTTTGGGTGGACACAGCCTACAGGCGCATTCCCTTTTGTCATATTTGGTTGGAATATGACAGCCAGGAGTAAACCATGTCATCTCAGAAGGGGAAGGGATAAACCTTCACCTGCCATGGCCAGCGTAATTAACTAATAGATGCTCCATGGATCAGATCTGTCCTTTTTTTGGGACCTGCATCTGGTGGCAGAGATTAACATAATTAACATACTAATAGAGTTTACTTCAAACAGGCCCACATGGGACCTGGCTGCAGAGGTTAAAAAAGGAGACAGGAAACCCCAACAACCTTTCATATGCACTGTCTCAACCTGAAGCCACCTCCCGCCCTTAGTATCGATTGACAGTGAAATGTCATGTCTGGGACTGTGTTTATTACAGTAGTCATCCCCGCAGGCGGACCCCATTCAAAAGGTGGATTGACGGCACCAGAAAGTCTGGCCTTGCTGCAGCTTCAAGGGAGACCTGCTGCTTTAATCAGGAACAACAGAGAGCTCCATTGACCAGACCAGCTCCCTTTGATCCACAACAGACAGGAAGATGGGTGAGACTTAGTATTATATGTTTTCACCCCTTTACCTTTTCTCTTGCAAAGCGCTCTGGTTATGAAATCATACATACAGGTGATTGCTAATGGGGACCCAATATTGGTTCATTAAGGTAGTTTAGTGTGTGGAATTCGACCCTCTGCACAATGAGTGTGCGCTCGCCTGTTTTTAAAAAAAGTTTTGTAATTAAAATGAATGATGGGAGATCAACCTCAGAAAATGCGTGGGGGCAAATCTGCACACATTTTCCTATGCTCGTTGCACAACAAACCACATAGTCATGTGTACTCCGGGTGGACACAGCCTACTAGCGCAATCTTCTGGTCATGTTCAGCTGGAATGTGACAACCACGGGTACAACAAAGCATCTCAAGAAGGGGGAAAGCAACACCTTCCTCTGGCCATGGCCAGCGTAATTAAAATATCAAAGGCTCCTTTCATCCCCCCTGCCTATTAAGTTCTGTGGGGTGGCAGTGGATACTGATGAGAGTTAACTGAAAAGGCCTGTTCACAGAGCTTACAAAGGGCAGGAAACCCCAACACCTTTTTGATATGCAATGTGTCAGTTTGAAGCTAGCTCCCACCCATCTGTATGAAGGGCAGTGTCTGGGACAACTGTTTACAGTAGACAACCCCTGCAGAGAGACCCCCTTTCAGAGGGAAGCAGTATGTGATTTGATGGAGACAGAAAGTCTGTTCTCTCCACCAACTTCAAGGGAGACCTGCGCTTTTATCAGGAGTCACAGAGAGTTCAATTAACCAGAGAGACACTGTGATCCACACCAGACAGGAAGATGGGTAGTACATGTTGTCACCCCCTACCTTTCCTGTTGTAAAGCACTCTGGTTATGACGTCATACATAACTGAAGATTGTTGGTGGGACCCAGGATTGGTTCACTAAGGTAGGCTTAGCCTGCACCAATCACTGGGGCCATTTGGCTTTGAAAGAGGGCTGAGCCCCTCACTTAGCAGATCATCCGATGACTTTGAAAGTAGTAAGAAGAAGGACTCATTTGGACCCTGGCTGATGGCACAATCTGCCTTACAACTTCCATCAGTGAAGGAAGGCCAGGATTTCCAAGAGGGAAGCAATATCCCTCCCCTAAACATCTCACAGGGAACAGAGGGAGATACCGGACTCAGATGGCCGATCCAGAAGCTCCAGAACTGGTACCCAGCCAGCGCACAGCGTGCCCTGATAGTTTCCGCCAGCAACCTTCCTAGATGGGAAGTGCTAGAGAGTCTCTGAACAAAGGACAAGGCCGTTGCCTGCAAACACTCTCCTCAGCTTTGGGCCATCCACTTTAAGGATGACACGAGCACTGCGAAGAAGCTAGGAGGAGTGCCACGACAAGCATCAACCAGCATCCATCTTTTAAGGACATTTTCGAGGCAGTCAAGCCTCTTGAGCTCCAACCAGCTACACCGCTGACTGCTGTCACACTGCAGTCACAAACACTGTCCGAGACACCTTGACCAGCATTTCAGATCCGCCAACCAGCACAGAGACGATTCTTGACCCCAAGCCACCGTTTAGGCCAGCCTGCAGCTGTTCGTCCAGCCTTGCTTGCCAAACTGCCTGCCTCCTGATACCTGCAGCTGTCTTCTGTCTCGAACTCTGTCGCAGGAGCTGCAAAGCGTCCTGTAACCGACTTGACACTGCCGAGCATCAAGATCATCTCAAGCACCAGGTACATTGTGGTTCTCTCTCTCTGGTCCTTCTCCGAAGGCCCCTAGTGACATTTATGACCCATTGCTCCCTTGGTGCTGAAACCAAATAACCTTGAACAGTTAAGACTGATTGTTTTACCAACTACCCTCCTGTCAGTATCCAGAGTGCATCCCTTTCTTTAGTGAAACTGTCCTCTGTGTGGGTTGTATTTTGTAGTGTGCTAGAACTGTCTGTTGTCATAATAATAACGTGTATATTTGTAAACAACCCTGACTGGACAGTCCCTTTTATAATTGGGTAATAATTGTATTTTCACTGTGTTGCAACTAACCAACGATCCATGACCTTGAAAGCCTGCTGTTCCGTCCACATTACCAAAATTGGACAAGGAGATTTATAATTGACTTGTGTTCCCAATCTTTTCGGATCCCTTCTGGTGTACTAGAGCTGTGTGGCTGATTGATGGTTTAGAAAACCGATATTCATCCCTGGATCACTTGTGCCCCTGAAATTGATTCATCATACTTAGCCTGCACCAATCCCTGTGGTCCTTTTGGCTTTAAAAGAGGGTTGATACCCTCTTTTAGGCAGATCATCTGAAGGCTTAACCAGAAGCAGAGGGAGGAACTCAGCATTGGACCCTGTCTGAAGGTACAGTTTGACTTTCTTCTACCAGTGAAGGAAGGCCAACATTTCCAAAGAGGGAAGCAGAATCCCTCCCCTAAACATCTCCCAGGGAACAGTGGGAGATACTGAATCCAGAGGACCCCCCCAAGCAGCTCCAGAACCGGTACCCAGCCAGCACACAGCGTGCTCTGCTAGGCTCTGCAGCAAGCTTCCTAGAAGGGAAGTGCCAGAGAGACCCTGAACCCTAACCCAAGGACAAGGCAGCTGCCTGCAACACTCTCCTCAGCTTTGGGCCATTCGCCTTAAAGGACGACATGAACCGAGTGAAGCAGGGTAAACATGTTGACAAGGAGGCTGTAGGCCTGGTACGTGTAATCAATGGAAAACATGTTGATGAAGAAACAGTTGGCCTGACTCCATTATATATACATATGTACAACCACAGCAATTAGATACATGACTACAGCAATTAAATACCTGACTTTAAGCAGGCTATAACAGAACCCCTTTTACTTTCTTGAAACTGTCTGTCCTCTGCATTCCTTTCCAGGGTGGGTTGTATTTCGTAGTATGCTAGAACTGTCTTTTGTCATGATAATAAAGATATTTGTATACAACCTTGACTGGAAAGTCCATTTTATCACTGGGTAATTGTATTTTCGCTGTGTTGCAACTAAATAATGATCCACGACCTTTCAGAGATAAGCCTGCCGTTCTGTCCACGTTACCAAAATTGGACAAGGAGGTTTATAATTGATTTGTGTTTCCAATCTGTTTGGATCCCTCTGGGTGTACTACAGGTGTGGGGCTCGACCACTGAAGTCGGAACATGGAGACACTAGAACAATATGAGGACAATGTTGTGAGGACTCCACTCCTCCACCTGGCAGCAGAGAAGAACTCACCACCATCAAGACATGGAGTAGAAGGTTGGAAACGGGCAGTGAAGGACACGGGACAAGACAGCACAGAAAACAGAAGAGCAGGGACAGTGTGCAGTTATTGTCAGATTCAAAGTGCATTCTTTGCTCGCTGGTTGGTGGATTGGTGCATTCCAAAGGACACAGGACTCGAGCCTCCCATCAGCCAGACGCACTGCTTGGCTCTCTGCGCTGTGCTTGTAGGTTTCCATGGGAGCGGCGCGCATGGGCGCCGCGTCCATGGGCGCCATGTTGGTGGCGGCACCTGTTCAGTGTCGATGCATACGCACAGAATATATAATCTATGTGTAATCTATATATAATCGCTGTGTGGAGATAACATTAATATTATCATATGGTCATTCACACTGCGTCGGCACCAATGTTCCAACTAGTAAAAAGTAACTGGTTGTCACAAGTCGATCAGGTTGCTATGGAAATGACACGCATGCGCGTCTCTGTCCACGGCAGCCCTCCTGTGTACCGAGCGGAGTGCCCTTAAGTTTCAAAAACGGATTATGTAAAAGAAAAATGAAGAGTGTGAAGGGACTGAACCCCCCTAATTAATTACAGCGGATAACTAGCACACAGCCCATCACAGCACGGAGTGAGAACTGTGAACGTTGTTAGTGGATAATGCAAGCACGGGAGGAAGGGCACCACCGCAGTCATTGACTGCATGGTGCCCCACCTCTCACCAGTGACTAAGGAGTCCACTGAGGCTGGACCCTGGACAAGGTGGGAGAGAATTCCCACATTCCTGTCCACCTGAGTGTGGCATGGTGAATCCATTCCTAGTTTTTATTTTAAAATGTTTTTATTGGCATTTGGCATTCGCTGTTATATTTCCAACCAGTACAATCGTGGTTTATGTCTATGCATGGTTACAAGTCTCTTATGTCTTACAAGGCATGGGTGTTATTAAACAACAAACAAAACAAACAAAGGAATAACGAGAAAGAAAGAAAACAGAACAAGTAACAGTGGTAACAGTGACTGTCCTTTGAACTCTGTGTGGTTATAGTCCTCATTTCCATAGATGAACCCCAGTCTCCACTCCATTGGGCTCTGGCTGGTGCCCCTGACACATAGGGGGGGAAGTAGGTGTAGAATGAGTGCTACTGTGCGTGGGTTAGGCCGTTTTGCCGGTTGTGGAGGGTTGGCTCAGGGAGGCTTATAGCTCGTCGAGAAGATCATGTCTCTCAGAAGGGTCTTCCAGGCCTCCGTGTGGTGCTCAGGTCTTCTCCGCTCCGGTTGTTCGCTTCCTCCCATGCTCTGGTTTCTGCTGCTGTCCATCTTTCCATCTCCCTGATCCAAGGTTCGTACCTGGGGCCTGCTGAGGATTTCCAGGCCATTGCGACCGTTCTCTTTATAAGCACGCATGCTATGTCCATCAGCTTCACCAAGTGTTTGATTTTGCCCAGTCTCGGGTAGATGCCTAGGAGGCACTCTTTCGGAGTCCATTCATATAGCTCAAGGCCAGCTTTCCTGCAGGTCTGTTCGGCTGCGAACCATAGTTTCTGAGACTTAGGGCAAGTCCAAAACATGTGAATCATGTCGGCTTGATCAGAGGAGCACCATGGGCATGCCGGGTTGACTTTGTCATTGAAGGTGGATACTCTATGTGGGGACATGTAGGTCCTATCGAGGACATTGAGTTGTATTAGTCTGAATCTTGCGTTCCTAGATATCTCCTTCGGGTATGCTAGGGCTCTCGACCATTCTCCCTCCGTAATTTCGGTCCCTAAGTCGGATTCCCATCTCTCTTTCAAACGTGTGCTTCTTGGGTTAGGCCTATCGTTTATTTGGGTGTATAGCCTTGATGTTGGTTTCCACCCATCGCTTACTCCGTACATCTCCTGGGTCAGGGCGTGTGTTTCAGGCTCCTCGGGCCATACATCCCATTTCTTCTTGGCGATAAATTTCACCTTTTGGTACCATAAGTAGTGGCTCAGGGTGATCCCCTCGTTCTCTTGCAGTGATTCGAAGTCCCTGAATTGCCCTTCCTCAAACATATCTCCCCACGTGTAGATGCCAAAGTTTTCCCATCTCCTCATTGTTGGTAGGTCGCCGGGGGCTTTACACATGTCTGCTAGGATGGGGGTTTCGGGTGAATACGAGTGTTGTAGCCCCTGCATAGAGTTAACCTTTTTCCACACCTGTCGACCCACCTGTACTATTATGGGCGGGTCGGGAGGCCCCATTTTGTTGTTCCATATCAGTTCTTTAGGGTGTAGGGGTGAGGTTAGTTGGCAGAGGAGGTTTGTCTCAGCTGAGGGCTCGTCGCTCAGCCATTTGGCGACATGTGTTAGTTGGGCCGCTAGGTAGTATCTTCTGAAGTCCGGTAGTTGGATACCGCCTGCGGAGTAGGGAAGTGTGAGGATGTCCAGTGCAAGCCTGTGCCTGGATCGACCCCAAAGAAAATCTTTGATCAGGGATTCCAGTTTCCTGAAGAAGGATGGGGGAATGTAAAATGTTACATTGGTAAAGTAATAGAGGAATCTGGGCAATATTATCATCTTGGATATTGCGGCTCTGCCCATCACCGAAAGCGGAAGTTTCGACCAAAATTTGACGGATCTCCGTACCCCCGATAATGCGGCTTCAGTATTGCTTTCGTGAGTGGAGATTGGTGTGTGCTTGATGGTGATGCCCAGGTAGCGGAAGGACTCTGTTTGCCACTGGATTCCAATCTCGGGGAGTTCTTCTGTGCTCCTTCCCCTGAGGCCAGCCAGAGGGAAGGCGGATGATTTCTGCCGGCTGAACTTTATGCCTGAGTATTTCGAAAAGTTATCCAAGATATCTAGAGCTATCGGGGCATTCATCTGAGGGTCACGAAGATATAAAAGAACATCGTCGGCGTACAGGGAGATGATGTTGTCTGTACCGGCGATGCTTATGCCCGCGTCGAATAGCTGTTTCCTGAAATAAATTGCTACTGGTTCCAGGCCTAGGATATATAGCATTGGTGAGAGCGGGCATCCCTGTCTGGTCCCCCTTTGGATAGCCCAGGCCCCTGACACCATGCCCCCTGTTTTGACTCTTGCCATCGGGTTATTATATAGTACTTTGACCCATCGGATAAAGTGTTCGCCCATTCCAAACTCTCTCAAGGTTTCGATTAGCCACTCCCAGAAGATCGAGTCAAAAGCCTTAATGGCATCAAGCGAGAGTACCGCTAGGTCTTCTTTGCTTTCCTCTGTTTGTGCCATTATGTGCTGGAGCCTTCTTAGGTTGGCTGTAGTGTTGCGTCCAGGGACAAAGACGCATTGGTCTACGTGAACCAGGGAACCTATCACCTTTGAGAGCCTCTTGGCCAGTATGGTCGTAAGTATTTTGCTATCGTAGTTTAGGAGTGCGAGTGGGCGATATGAGTCACATTTTCCGGGCGGTTTGCCAGGTTTGAGCATTGGCACTATGAGGGTTTCTCTCATGGTGCCTGGTAGTATGCCCATCTCAAATGCCTCCGCATAGACTTCATGCAGTATGGGGGACAGGATCTCTTCATATGCCTTGTAAAACTCGGGGGTAAGGCCGTCGGTTCCAGGGGTCTTGCATGTGGAGAGGGATCTAATCGCTTCAGTAATGTCTTCGATAGTAATGTCCTCTCCTAGCATTTTTCTTTGCTCCTGGTTCAGTTTTGGTAGGCCGACTTCTTCCAGGGTGTCTCTTATGTCTGCTTCGGGAATTTGGTCGCTGTGGGCATACAGTTCTGCATAGAAGTCGGTGAAGACCTCATTTATTGCTTGCTATGTCCTGTGGACTGTGTCATTATCGTCCCTGATCGCTATAAGGGCCCGCTTCGGATGTTCCTTCCGGCACAGCCAAGCTAGTATCTTGCCTGGCTTATCTGCCTCTTTGTGAGCTCTCATGGTGCGAGTGGAGAAGTCAAATTTCGCGAGCCTTTCCCATGCGGTTCTGCATTCCTCCCTGATCTCCCTCAGCTTGGTCTCTGTCTCAATTGTGGGAGGGGAATTGTTTTCGAGGTGCCTGATCTTTTCCTCCTTAGCTTCTAATTCCTTTCTTAGTTGCTTCCTGATTCCACCCGCCTCAGCTATTACCTCTCCTCTTGTCACCACCTTCAATGCTTCCCAGAGAGTACTCCATTTTTCAACTGATCCCTTATTAATTTCCATATACTCTTCTAGTTTCTCGGCCAGGTGCTCCCTGAATGCGGGGTCAGTTAGTGTCTCTACTGGCATACGCCACGTTGGGATAGGAGGTAGGGGGGGGCGCAGGCGAAGTTGTATTATTAGCGGGGAGTGATCTGAAATTGATCTGCCCAGGTACTCCCAGGTACTCCGCAGACTCGACCCGAGGGGTCAGCTCGTCATTTATAAAGAGGTAGTCTATCCTGGTGTGCAGGTTGTGAGGGGCCGAGTAGAATGAATAGGATCTATCCGTGGGGTGGAGGTCCCGCCAGGTGTCAACCAAGTGCAAGTCCTCGATTGTTTTGTGGAGGGCCCGAGCAGGGAGGTAATTGTGCGATTGTGGGGTGGTGGATCTGTCCATTTCCGCATTCATGACGCAATTGAAATCGCCTCCCCACAGCAGAGTGTGGTCCCTGTGAAGCATGACCTTGAGGTAGGAAGGTATGCCATGTTGGGGGAAGTATGAGTTCATTATGCATATTCGATTGCCCTCCAGCATGCCCCATACCAGCAGGTATCTGCCTTCCTTATCCGACTCTACCCCCAGCTGTTGGAATGGTGTGTCCAGGCTCACCCATGTGTATACTCCTCTTGCATACTTCGAGTAAGATGAACCATTACCTTGTCCCCCCCAGTAATTTGTTAGCTTATCTGCAGAGTCGGCAGTGAGGTGCGTTTCTTGTAAGAGGGCACCTGATACCTTCTTCCACTTCAGGTAAGAATGTATTCGATTTCTCCGGAGGTAGGACCCCATCCCCCTTACGTTCCATGTGATTACCCTAAGTTTTGGCGCCATTGCTTGATTGCATTAATTGTCGGGGAGAGGTATATGTCCTCTCTGGGGCTTGTTCGCTTGTTGTTGTGAGCCATGGTTGGTTCTGGTCGCGTGGAGTGGTAACTCTGTTGGTTAGTTTTGGGTTCGATTCCATTTGGTCAAAGGTCTTCAGAGTCAAGGCAGTTAAAACAATACTAACTTGTGTGGAACAATTATAACTGGTGCACCCAGCGACTGACACAGCGGTGGAGTGCTCGGGTGCTCTTGCGCCGCCTGTCCCAATCCGGGTGTCTGGCGCGAGTAGGTGAGTGCTGGCAACTGGCCTGCACTGATCTTTCGTGGGGTCGTGGTCTGTGTTCATGTCTGGTAGATCGGGTGAGCCCCGCAGTCATTTAGCTTCTCACATTGTAGTTTTGCTTCTAAGGTTGGGGTCTCCTGATCTCTCAGGTGTTTGTGGGAGGGTGCGTATTGCCCTCATCCTTGGGCACCCTCATTGTGTTTCCCATGCGGGGATTCGACAGGAACCTCGGCCAGGTTATTGTGTTCCATCCACATGTTGGCCGCGGCTGGTGTCTCGAGAAATATCGCTTTTCCTTTATAGATTACCTTCAACCTGGAGGGATAGAGCAACATGTATTTTAGGTTTAGTTTCCTCAGCCTGGCCTTGATTGGGACGAAGGAGTTCCTCGCTCTTTGTACCGACTGAGTATAATCGGGGTATATCGTGATTCTTGAGTTGCCTCGCTCTATCTCTCCTCCCTCCCTCGAGAACTTCAGGATCACCTCCCGGTCTCGGAAGTTAAGGACCTTCGCTATGATGGGGCGAGGGTAGGAGCCTGGGGGGGGTTTCTTCTGGAGCGATCTGTGGGCTCTCTCTATGGCGAAGCCCTGTGAGAGATTTGCCACCCCGATCTCTTGTTGGATTAGGGATTCAACGAAGGCCGTCGGATCAGCAGTCTCCGTCCCCTCCGGTACGCCCAGTATCCTAATGTTACTGCGTCTAGCGCGGCCCTCCGCCTCCTCGGACCTCGCCTCCAGCAGGGCTACCTTACGTTGAAGGTCTGCGAGTTCTGTTTTCATGGCTGCCGATTCAGTTGCCATGTCCTCCTGAGAGGACTCCACAATGGTGACGCGTTCCGTTAGGTTGCGGGCATCTTGCCTTATCAGTTGGATGTCGGCTTTTACTTCACCGATCTTCGTGTCGATAAATGATTTTAGGGCCTCAATCGCTCCCAGCAGCTGATTGCGTCTGGTGTCCGGGCTATCCTGTGTTGCTGGGTTGTCCGATGTGGTCTGGGTGGTGGGGTTAGATTTCGCCGTGACAAAAGGATCTAGGGTGGCATTTTTGGCTTTGTTTCTTGCTGTGGCCATTGTGGATTGTCTCGGGCCTGGTTGAGGCAGGCAGGCTCTCTCGTTTTTTTTTCCCCCCGGGTTGATTTTAATGCGTGGTGGTGCAGGGATATTAGGCTTTATTTGATCCGGTGTCTGGGTGCCCAACGGATGTGGTCGCCCTGCTTTAGTGGGACAGGAGACAGTGGGGCCCGGGTCGTTCAGGGCTGCAGCGTTGCTCGCGTTGTGGGTCCGGTCCCTTGGTGTGGTAAGGTTGGTTGGGGGGGATGCAGGAGCAGGGAGTTCAGTGGGAGCGCCGCGGTGTGGGCTCTCAGTATTGCTCGGGCAGGGTCCCGCAACTCGGTGAGTAGGTGGTCGGGCCTAGCTAGGTATGACCCAACCCGGACACTGTGGCGAGGTCTGATCCCAAGGAGGGAAGGGTCTCACCTGTGAGCGTTATAGTCCGGGCAGATCTGGAGACAGCCGCCGGCCCAGGTCGAGGTATGCAGGTCTGCGCTGGCCGGGGGGCTCCGCTCGCCGGGAAGTTGAAAGTCGGGGTCGCGGTAGATGGGGATCCGGTGGTCCCGCCCCAGTCGCACTTCAGCTACGTCGTTGTGGGCACCAGCACCGGGTGCCCAGTCTTGGCCCCCAGCCTGCGTATCGATGGGGCCCAGCAGCACTCCGCACCTCTGGGCGGTGGGGGATAATGGAAAGGCATCTGGGGGGGCCGGGATCAGTTCGCTTCGGGGTGTACGCTCCTCATCCGCTCATGACGCCACGGCCGCCATCTTGGGAGTCCCTTCTGGAGTGCAGGGGGCGCCGGACCGGAGCGTCCCAGCGGGCCCCGGAGCTCTGATTTTTGTCGGGTCAAATCGTTGGGTGTAGTCAATCGCCTGATGTACGGCTACACCAAAGGCTGGGTGCTGCAGGCAGCCCACACCACCCAAATCGAGGAGTGATTGTGCGGCTCGCTGCTCCCGCGCGCCTCCCTCAGGGGATAGGGGGGGCCGGGCCGAAGCGTCGGGAATGCTCCCTGGTCCCCGATTTCCTTCGGGGGAAGTCGTAGGTTGCAGCTAATCGCCTGATGTACAGCTGCTCCAAAGGATGGACAGTATTGCTGGATTTTTGGTGCCCAAATCAGGATCGGACTGCGCGGCTCGGCCGGAGCTCAAGGGAACCGCGTCCTCACACCCTGAGCATCAGGCCACGCCTCCGTGAATCCATTCCTAGATGGTAAAACTAACTCTCCTATATCTCAGCAGACTCATATGCAATACAATAAGTGGTAAACTCATGAAACATCCGCAATACATCAATACCAAAGCAGCCTAGTCCCTATCTATACAGGTACACTTATCCCAGTTGTTATGATACATCTGAGTCATACTTCAAATTCTGCATCAGTCTGTAGTATTCTAATGAGCAATTCAATCAAGCTGAGGCACATGTTGTTATACAAAGCACATAAGGTCAAATTCGCAATTCAGCCCTCTTGGGCTCAAACAGTCTAGTAAATCAATCCAAACAATCTCCCTCTGTATCAGTCGTTTGTGTACATCTCCCCCTCTCGAACCAACTTGTACTTGTTCCAAAATAATATATTTCAACTGAGCAATAGAATATCTCGCTTCAACAAAATGCATTGACACTGGTGATCTAAGGTTCATAGTCGGAATGTTCGACTTATGCTCAGTCCATCTCAGTTTTGCCTTCCTCGTGGTGATCCCTACATAGTAGAAACCACAGGGACATTTGAGCGCATAAACAACATTTGTAGAATCACATGTGCAAGAATGTTTTAGTGTGATGGGTTTACCTGTATGTGGATGTGAGATCGTGTTCCCTGGCAAAATATTGCTACAATTCTGACAGTTGAAGCAAGGTTGTGTGCCTCTGTACTGTGTTGAAGCTGCCTGGTCTATTGGAGTCTCTACTCTAATCAGGATGTTTCTGAGAGCCCTACTGTTTCTGTATGCAAAGATTGGAGGTTGTTGGAAGAGTGACTGTGTCTGAGGATCCATTTGTAACATCGGCCAGTTCCTCTGGATAATACTCCTGATTTTTTTTACTTTGAATGGAATGCGTAGTCACGTACACCATGCAATCATCTTTGTTCTTATTTTTAGATGTGATCAGGGTATCTCTCTCAATGTTGGCCACCTTCTCTTCAATTTTAGAAATAGATGCCGGGTTGTACCCTCTCTACCTGAACATTTGGCGTAGGGTGGTTGACTGTCTCACATACTCTGTTTCCTCCGAGATATTCCTCCGATAGCGTAGAAATTGACTTAATGGTACACTGTCAATTGTCCTGCGTGGGTTGAAACTTGTTACCAACCAGAGGTTATTCTTGTCCGTTGTCTTAGTGGAGATCCTGGTCTCCAAATTCACTCCTTTGGTGTACTGTTTTGAAGTTGATCTTTGATTTGCTTGTTTGTGTGGTAAACTTAATTTGTGGATGCATTTCGTTCATCATGGAGAAGAAGTCTGCTAGTTCATCATCCGGGCCAGACCAGATGCCAAAAACATCGTCTATGTATCTCACAAAGATGGTTAAATGACGTAGCCATCTTGCCGAAGTCAGCACATGCTCTGTTTCTAGATAATACATGTAAGTGATGGCGTAGGCAGAGGCCATGGCGGCCCGCATACTGGTTTCCGAGAGTTGTAGGTAGTATCTATCTTGGAATCTGAAGAAGTTGTTCATGAGTACCAATTTGAGTAGTGTTAGCACAAAGATTTTGTCCCCATGGCAATTGTCGGACCTAAATAGCAGCCATTCAATTGCCTCAAGGCCAGCTTCATGCTTGATATTGGTGTATAGAGACATGACGTCCATTGTGAATAGAGTATCCCTTTTGTTGACAAAATCAACCTCCTTCAGTTTTTTGAGGAAATGCGTAGTATCCTTGATGTACGTTGGAGTTTCCTGTATGAGGGGATGTAAAAGCTTATCCAGGTATCTCGCAAGCGGTTCCAGAAGGCTATCTGTTGCTGCTATAATGGGTCACCCGGGTGGGTCCACTAACCTCTTGTGAATCTTCGGCAGGATATAGATTTCTGGGGTGATAGAATGTATCTTTTCCAGGAATTTACGGGTCTTTTCAGAGATCACCTCTCTATTTTCTGCCTCATCCAATATTTCCTTAATCAAGATCTTCACTTTCTCTGTTGGGTTGTGATCAATTTCTTTATAGGTCTCTTGATCAGACCGTTGGCGTTCCACCTCTGCGATGTATTTACTCTTGTCCTTCAAGACAAGAGTGCCACCCTTGTCTGCTGGTTTGAAAATAATCTCCTTGTTGTCCAACAGTCTCTTGAGGGTTTGTCGTTCGCTTGCCGTAAAGTTCCCCCGTCCCTTGGATTTAAAAGTGATTTTCTTAAATTGATCCAGCACTGTTTTTTCAAAGACTGTCAACACATGGTTATTGACTGGAGGATTAAATATACTCTTTGGTGCAATTTCCAGGAACTCCGAAGGTTCCTTTATGTCTTCATCATCTTCAATAGTTTTGAAAAAGACTTTGAGTTTAAGTTTCCTCATTAGCTTAAAAAAATCTATTTTTTCTCTCAATAAGCTGGTTTTATACTCAGGCACAAAAGAGAGACCCTTGCGCAGGACTTGTAATTCCATACGAGACAGTTTGTATGATGAGATATTCACGACTATGTCTTCTTCCCTGCTAATTTCTTCCTTTCCGATTTTTTTCTTCCTTTGTCCACGTCTGGTTGGTCCTTTTCTAAAAAATCAGCCGTTCCTGGTGTGGTTTTATCTGCTGCTGAGGTAGATGGTATCGCTGTTACCGTATATGGGGTCACTTCGAGTTCTGTGCTTGAAGCTTCCGATAAAGTAGTGTCTATATTCAAAGGTCCTGTTTTTGGAGGGTGATGTTGAAATGGTCTTGTCACTCATTGGCCATAGTATTCTTGCCAACTATATACAATGTCCAATTTGCAATCCTGGGTGTCCCGTCTAAACTTTCTGATCTTCTTAGTTTCCAATTCTGGTTTATACTTGGCTAGTTTCTCATTGGTTTCTTCTAGTATTTGCTTAAGATGGTCCGCTGTGAAACTCTTGCTCAAAGGACCTCATCACGACTTTGGCGGTAATGCGGCGGATTATCCGTGGACGTAAATAGCGCTAATGCCAAGGCCCCTGGCGGATAATCCGCCAGATCACGAGTTATCGTGCACGCACCCCGGTCCATGGTGGTATCGCGAATAGCGCGAACCTTTAAATCCGGCGCACCGTGCGCTACCGCCATATCGGGCTCATAGCGCGCGCTATGAGCGTGCGCTCATAGCGCGCGGGAAATGCGTCACCTCCGGAATGGGAAATAAAGCGGTGGCCATCTTGGAAATCACAATCCGTCGGATATCACAGCCCCTGGAAGCCATCCACACCATCCAACCCCAAAACATATCTCAGGAGCGCACTAGGGCAAGACCGCCCTGGACAGGGTGTGAAAGCCCAAATTCAGTGACTAGGAGCTAACTGTACTTGTCGAGGAGGCCGAGATACACCACGAGGAGCTGCAGCAGTGCAAAACAAGTGGCCAGCGCAGAGCACAAATTTGGCAATAAATCAGCCAAAGGGTCAGTGCTGTGGGACGCGTGCCCCGGGATGGGGAGGATTGCCGCAAGTGCCTGAACGACCTGCGCATGCGAGTCCGTGGCATCCTGTCACAGCACCGGAGTGCAATTAGGCCACTGGAGGAGGCCCACCCCCACCCGAACTCACACCTTGGGAGGAGAAAATGACAGCCCTGATAGATGTTGGCACCATCGAGGGCAGTGGTGGAGCAGAAGCAGGCACTGGCATCGACTCACTTCAGGTGAGTCCCACCCCCGAATGCATGCAGCTGAAAGTACCACACATGCAGACCCTGAGTGAATGAATGTGAAGAAATGTGTGTGAGGTACTGCATACACCCACAAGTGAGGCCTACATCCATTGAACCATAGTGCTGCCTAGACGACCCTGCACGTGCAGTGCATGAATGACAGGGGCAGGGGAAAGACATCCATAGCCATAGGACAGCTACGTAGAGTTTGAGTGTGCATCTAGTGTTGTTCTTCAGCGACTTAATGGCAGCCCACACTGAGCCCTGCTCGCGGCCAGTGGACTCCGGCAGGTCCGGCACAGGAGTCGCGACTGGGAATATTGAGAGGAACCGCTGGAGGAGTAATAACTTTGCCCCTGGCGGGAGAATACCATCAGCACACGGAAAGCACCAACTCTGCTCCTCTCGTGAAACTGCACACTCCCCCTGCACTGAGAACAGACACGCAGGACACGTCACTGATGCTGCCCTAGGGAACCTGTCAGGTTCCAGTGAAACACCCATTTCCAATACATCCCACAAAACTGCGGCGCCTGGGGGCGGGGGACTTCCTGTGAGGACAGATTCCAGTGTTACGTGAGGGTGGTTGGAGGACCCTCCAGGACTTCCTTCCGGGCGTGTTGTATAAAGGGAAAATGGAATGCTGACAGTGTGACTACAATACATGTATATAAGACTAATAGGGGTAGTTTATGCTGCAGGTCCTCGCCCTAATTTATCCTGTAATGAGGAGTTCTTTAGCGAGCTGTGGAATCCTCACCCTATGGGCATGGAGGCTATTGAGGGAGAACTTTGGAATTATCATCTTTAAATCATAATGTTTTGGGTGCTGTGGGTCCCTAACCTTCTTTAGATCATAAAATATATTTGCTATGGCTTTGGAGGTTGTGGAGAGGTCACTCCTGTGAACAATGTCTAGGCACTATAGGCTGGAAAAACCCCACTATAACCACTGATGCTAATCAGTTTCACTCAGTCCTCCTTCCATCTGTCAGTAAATGTCATAAGACCCAGGTCTCTGACACCAAATTTCCATCAGCAGCTCTGTCTGATCTAGTCTTCAAGCACTGGCTTACTTGAGTGGCTTTCAACCACACAATACAGCACATCTATCATTCTATGTTGGGGGTCTGCCTCCCCCGAATGAGGGAGGGGGTCCCAAGGAGCGTTCACAAAGGAAAGCCTCTAGTCCTGTGACATGTTCAGATCCTGCCACACCTGGAAACCAAACTGCAGTCTTCAGACTCCAGTTACCTTCTCCTCCCAGGAACCTAACTTTCAGTCCCAAGTGTCAAACCCTGTCATTGTCCTCTTCAGTCAGTGGTCCTGTAATAATGTCACCCACTGCCTCTTAGCAATGGATCCTCATCTGGACCACTAAGGCGAGAGGTCGATCACCACAGTGCAGGCAGGCTGTCAAACAAATCCCCCAGAGAGGTCATGCACAAGCTTAGTAGGTCCGGATATAAACCCCCTGTAACGGACCCTATAGCTCCAGGGGAAAGCATGAAATGATGTCATACAAACAGGCTGTAGCTGGCTCCAAAATAACCAGCTGTTTCGACCCAGGTAGATGACGCTGCCCAAGTCCAGCTCGGATGTCACTAGAATGTAGACTGTGAATACTCTGGTGGCTCTGTGCATATAGTTTGCTCAGAGCTTTTAAGGACCAGGAGGAGGTGATGATGGCTGCGTTTACCTGGTGTTTACGCTGAAATGACTGCCAAAATCGGTAACTGTGACAGCCACGTGGCCCATTCGGTTTACCACAGGATTACAAGTAGTGGTAGGGCAATTAGTCCCCATTTTTTGGTTTTTGGCAGAAATACTGCTCGCATTAATTCTGCTGATATTTTACCTTAAAGTGGTGGATTTACATTCAGCATGAGGCTGGAGGCAAATCCTCCACTTCTATGCCAAAAATCGGAATTGAGCGGTGCTGTATAAATGGCAGTTATTACATTACCACCAAAAACAATGGCAGTAATGGAATTACCACCACTTTTGACTGCACTGCCAAACTTGTAATAAAGTCCTTTCTTGTCACCATTTAGTTGGGGCATCTGAATTTAGTAGATGACTGCTTCGAGACATGTACTTTTATTGTCTCAACACCCTTTTGTCTGAGCCGGCAGTCTAGACCGTGGTCTGTTTGTTGCAGGCCAAAATAACTTGTGAAGTTGAAGGTCCTGATACAGGAGTCAGCCTTTATCACCACTCCAGATGGGAAACCAATCATACATTGCCTCCTGCCTATTTCTACACAAAATGTGCAGGGTGTACTTCTCTTGTGTAAGCTTTCTGTTTCTATCGAGACAGTTCTAGATTCCCGGAAGCAGTTAAACACTGATGCAATGCATTCCCCTTCATGCCCAAGAGGAGGACCAAGAACCACATTCAGGAGAGAGGCGTGCCGTCAGCAGGCCCAAGCCATTCACGCTGGGAGAGGAGTCAGAAAGACAGATCCAGGAGAGAGGCGTACCATCAGCTGGTCCAGGCCATCCTCGCTGGGAGGAGAGGAGTAAGAAACACAGATCCAGGACAAAGGTTTGCTCTCATTAGGCCCAGGTTATCCACTCTAGGAGACGAGCCAGAAAGACAGATCAAGGAGTGAGGCGTGTCCTCAGTAGGCCCAGGCCATCCACGCTGGGAGACGAGTCAGAAATACAGATCCAGAGATCCAGAAGAGAGGCGTGCTATCATTAGGCACAGGAAATCAACTCTGGGAGAGGAGCCAGAAAGACAGATCCAGGAGAGAGGCATAGTCTCATCAGGCCCAGGCAGTCCACTCCGAATAATAAGCCAGAAAGACAAATCCAGGACAGAGGCATGCTCTCAGTAGGCACAGGAAATCAACTCTTGTAGAGGAGCCAGAAAGACAGATCAAGGAGAGGGGAACACTCTCAGTAGGCCCAAACCATCCACTCTAGGAGAGGAGCCAGAAATACAGATTCAGGACAGAGGTGTGCTTTCATTAGGCCCAAATTATCCACTCTAGGAGAGGAGCCAGAAAGACAGATGAAGGAGAGAGGTGTGCTGTCAGTAGGCACAGGAAATCAGCTCTTGGAGAGGAGCCATAACCACATATCAAGGAGAGAAGCATGCACTCAGTAGGTCCACGACATCCACTCTAGGAGGGAGCCGGAAAGACAGATGCAGGAGAGAGACGTGGTTTCAGGCCCAGGCAATCCACTCTGGCAGAGAAGCCCAAAACACAGATCACACAGAGAAAGGCGGACTCTCTGCAGGCCCATGTCATCCACTCCGACAGATAAGCCAGAAACACAGATCTGGGACAGAGATGTGCTCTCAGTAGTACTAGGTTTTCCGCTCTAGGAGAGGGGCCAGAAAGACAAATCAAGGAGAGAGGCATGCTATCAGTGGGATCAGGCCATAGCTGTGGTCTCATCAGGCCCAGGCAATCAACTCTGACAGATAAGCCAGAAAGACGGATACGGTACAGCAGTGTGCTCTCAGTAGGCACAGGAAATCAACTCTTGGAGAGGAGCCAGAAAGACAGATGGAGGCGAACTCTCAGTAGGTCCAAGCTGTCCACTCTAGGAGAGAAGCCAGAAAGACAGATCCAGCACAGAGGTGTGATCTCATAAGGTTACAGGTTATCCACTCTTGGAGAGTAGCCAAAGACAGATCAAGGAGAAAGGCATGCACTCAGCAGGCCCAGGCCATCCACGCTGGGGGAGGAGTCAGAAAAACAGATCCAGAAGAGAGGCGTGCTCTCAGTAGGCAGTGGAAATCAACTCTCAGAGAGGAGCCAGAAAGACAGATCCAGGAGAGAGACCTGGTCTCAGCAGGCCCAGGCCATGCACTCTGGCAGATAAGCCAGAAAGACAGAACAAGGAGAGAGAGGCGTGCTCTCAGTAGGCCCAGGTCATCCACTCTAGGGGTGGGGCCAGAAAGACAGAACCAGGAGAGAGGTGTAACGCTAGGCATGCTCAGGCCATCCAATCAGTGAGTGGAGCAGAAAGACAGATCCAGGAGAGAGGCATGCTCTCAACATGCCCGGGACATCCATTTTGGGAGAGGAGCCAGAAAGACAGATTCAGGAGAGAGCAGGTGTGTTCTTAGAAGACCTAAGTAATGTACTCTGGCAGAGAAGCCAGAAAGACAGATCCAGGAGAAAGGAATGCTTTTGGCAGACCCAGGCCATCCACTCTAGGAGAAGGGCCAGAAGGAGAGATTCGGGAGAGAGATGTGCTCTCAGCCGGCCCAGGCAATCCACTGTGGGTGAGAAGCCAGAAATATGTCTACAAGAGTGAATGGAAGGAGGGGACATGTTTGGTCTTTTCAAACCTTAGTTATTTATAGCCACATTGAAGACATGTTTCCAATTATATTTACCCATACTCCGAGAACCTGTATATATTAATCTGTGCCCAGAGACTCCAAGACTGTGTAGACTGTGAGGAATGCATTGCTCCGTGGCCCAGACACTGCTGGCAGCATGTCTCTTGCAACATATCTGCAAATGCCAATAAGAAGCCCCTCTTCATGTTCCACTGCCATGCCTGGTTGTCAACGGTGTGCTGGCCAACCCTCTTGGCTTGTTGGGGTGTTCAATCCTTCATCAAGACCAGGTGGCTGCAGTGACTATGCTGTCATCATCTGGCAATGGCAACACATGGTTTCTCAGCACTCTGTGCCATTGCCTTGCAAGGACAGCACACACAACAGGCGGGAGTTTCCTATCACAGCAACCATGAATGGTCCACACTGTGTAACCCACTAAGCATGCCAGTGGCCCCCAACAACCAAGAGTAGGAGTGCAATCCTGGGGGGTGGGAGAACAAAGCGTGTATGGATGGAAGGATATAGGTGATTGTTTCGAAAATATTTTACCTACTGGAGAAGTGACCGAATTTATTTAACCTAAAAACGTAAAATCACGTTTTACTTTTTCTGCTTTTTTAATAATGAGATAATGGGTGGTAGATCCCCCCTCCCTTCCCTAACTTATAACCTAACCCCACACCCCACCTATTATGCACTATACATGTACCACATTACCATTTTCGGTGAAATACATTTGTTCACTTCTCCTTAGGTGAAATTGTATTGGGTGAAATCTACAGCAACGTGGATGGAAGAACCTATGTTCGAAGGCCGCGCACCAAAGTCACACCCGGATTTGCAGCACAAAAGGCTGCATTCCGAGGTATGACACTTTGTGCGTCACCTTCTCCAGCTTCCTGTCAGGGGTCCCCCCTGAGACCCCGCTGGTCCGCCACACCAGCCGCTCCATCCACAAGCCCCCTCCTCTGGTTGCCCGTTCCCATCTGCCATCTACAGTGCGTGGCGGGAAGCACTGGTTCACAGCACACTTTTGTACGCAACGTTTTGTGCCCCCGGACTTCCAGCTGCACTCTCTGGACAGCAAACAGGACAGAAAGTTTACCTCCAATCAGGTAGGTGTTGCAAATAGTTTTGTTTTGTCTAACCCTTCATCAGAAAGAAATGGTACACATATTTATGCCGTCTCAGGTTAAATGCCATTTTGGTTTCACTAAATAGCCAACAATGTGAATAATCCTGTACCGAGAACAACAAATCTAAAATATCTTTTCGCAGGGCTGCCAACTACTGTGGAGGATCCCAGCCATGCTTTAGATCTCTGTGTCTCACCATAGGAGAATACATATTACCATATCAGTCTGATTCCATCCATTAAGGCAATCAAGCCCATCGTGCCAGGCTTCTATCCCCTGAGCAAGAGCACCAAGAACAACCACAGACTGTCATCAGTGAGGTTCTGCTGCCTCTCTAGGCACAAAGATCCAGTGGTCCACATCTACCATCCCCATCTCATACAAGTCCTTCAAAAAGTGTCAACATTGTGAGAGGTCCTCGATTGATAATGAACAAAATCGCCCCAGCTTACTAATGACGACAATGGCGTCGCTGTTGGTACACTCTTGCAGAAGAGATTTGACTTGCATAAGGGCCTGCAGTGCCCATGTGGATGGGATCAGACTGATATGCACATTATGGGGCACAGCCAAGAACAAGCTATTTTTGCTTTTGCTTAGTATCAGTCGAGAATTAGGTAATATTTACCTGCTTAAGTTGCATCTCAGTGACAGGAACTGTTATTTACAGTGCTGGAATGATACTGCCTGTTGTAAGAGTCTGAGTGCATAGTGTGTCATGCACCTTGCAGCTGCCCTGCCAGGGACCATCCCCACCTGTACCGTGAAGAACCACAGGATCTTTAGACATGATGCACACCTATGCACACTATCACACTGACGGGGGAGGGGGGGCGGCTTCTCAAACTCCTCTGGAGGTGCCATCTCATCACACAGTTCCCTACAGGGAAGCCATCAGGCTGTCTAACGCCTACCTAGAGCTCCACGGCCAGGGTGAGGGCAAGGAGGTTCCAAGTCACACTTCAATAGAACTAGATTGCCAACATGAATGCCATAACTATGCAGAAAATGCACCGCGCCCTCTGAATCCCACAACGAAATGATGACAAACTGAAACCAAGTCAACAACATCGAGCAAGTAAAAAGGAAAAAAGGATAAAAAAGATAGAAAAGAAAACTGGGAAGCACCATTGAGCAATCAAGAAATATTCAAAACTATGTCAAATAATGCACCAGTGACCGCACAGGCAATAGTAAGATAACTGCGGCATTGCACTATTTAGAATCCAATTGAGCCAACAGCCAACACACAAAGGAATTGTTAAGAACTTATGGAAAATTGTGAATGACATTTCTCCAATAAATAACCTGAAGAAGCATACATGGTAGAGATTAATTAATCCACTTCCGAGTGAAACACGTGTAGGTTTGATCTGAAATGTAATTCCTAACATTAGACTTATACATGATAAGAATGTTATCTATTGAACTGTGAAAGTGTGTTTGTAAGATAATAACACAATTGTATCCACGTGATCTTAATGAGCCCAAGGATGCATGATCTATAGGCAAACAACGGACTTGTACAGTTACATAGAATGTGTTTCCATTTTCTTTTTTATTGATCTTGTAAAAAGTTTTTTTTTAAGTATCAGTGTATTTGTTTGATTCAATAAAAAGTGGCAATTGCTATCGTACGGTCATTGTGGAAACATTTCTGTTGATGTGTGTGCCTACGAGGACACATATGACGAGGACAGGTTTAATTTGGTTACCCTCTCATAGTGCTACCTTCCATATGACAAGCAATTGAAATAACTCTTTACCTAGCTACACATCTGATGTCCATTTTAAAAGATACTCACAGTAGCACTACATGGCATCCATTTTGTGAAACGGGCCCCCATTTTGTGATACACTTTCAAATGAACAGTGAAGGCCACGTGACAGAAAGCAAAACAAAGCATTAAATGAACACACACAGTACAACTACACTATATAAAAAAAGGATATATAACGAAAAGAAAAACATTTTCAGACTAAATGTTGGTGTCACTGTTGCTTTCATCTGTGACAATGATATGAGGTGCAGCGTGAGAAGCGAGACACAAACCTGGAATTCCCCTCTCTAAAAAGCTGCAATACGTCCTGCGTCAGTGCTAGTCCTTGTAGACAAATCAAGCAGCTGGGTGTGTTTGTAGGCCAAACTCCTCCTGGAATGGAATTCATACAAGAAGGAACATATTAGTTTAGCTTAGTTTAGTTTATTTATTTGTAGAGCGCACCAAGCACTGAGGCATCTGGCCGCTTAGCTTACATGTTATAAAGTTGCATACACTTATCTTACATTTTACAAAGTTGCATACATACAGTTACATACAACAGGCTGGAATGGGTACAATGATGTAGCCCAGCTGGCTTTTCTTACATAGTTGCATATTTACAGATAGTTGGATCTATCAGGGCTGTGCCGATCATGTTAACAGAAGCTGTTGCTTTCTTGATCGTGAAGCCACAGGTTTACATTCTTTCTGAACAAGTGGTATGAGGGTTCAGATCTCAACGTTAAAGGGAGTGCATTCCAGCTTTTGGCTGCTAGTACCAGGAAGCTGGTTCCACCTGTCCTTTGTAAATTGAACCTGGGGATCTTGAGGCAATGAGACTGTGTAGTTCTACTAGGGCGTGCCAACATGTTACGTGAGATGCTGTTTGACAGATACTTGGGAGCCCTGTTGGTGAGACACTTATGTGAGAGTGATAAGGTTTTGAGTGCTATTCTTTGCTTGATGGATAGCCAGTTCATACTGCATATAGTTTCCGAGATGTGATGTGATCATTGCTGATCTGATGACATTGTTTTGAATGACTTGTATCTTATTTAGGTTCCGTTGGCTAGTACCTCGATATCGCGCATTGCAATAGTCGAGTTTTGACAAGACTAGGGCTCTAGCTAAATTGATGCAGTTTGCAGTGGAAATGAATGGTCTGCAGGCAGTAATTAATTTGCAGGTAGAGGCCGAGGAGGAGGCAATGGCATTGGTTTGTCGTGATAGCGTAAGAGCAGAATCAATGTAAACACCTAGGGTTTTTACATCCTTGGATATTTTGATTGTATTCCCATCAATGTTAAAAGAGAATTGTTTGTTTAGTTTGTTGAGGTTTGCTGGTGATCCCAGGAGGAGCAACTCTGTCTTGTCATCGTTAAAACAGAGTCCGTGCTTGGCCATCCAGGCTTGTATAATGAGAAAGATGTCATTAACTATTTTGCTATCCGTGATATAGTCTCCTGTGATGGGTATGAGTATTTGGGTGTCATCAGCGTAATTAGTGTATGTGACACCCAAATAATCAAGATCATCAAACAGGGGCTTTGTGAACACATTATATAGTGTTGTGGACAAGCATGAACCTTGAGGGACACCACAGGTGACCGGAGTTGGTTCTGTGGAGGCTGAAGGTGCAAAGACTCTCATAGATCTGGTGTTTAGGAACAATTGGATCTAAGCATTAGCTTTGTCAGAGAAGTGGGCCACAGACATTAGATGGTTACCTAAGACTTTGTGGTTTGTTAAATCAAACACTGCCGACAGATCTAATAGGAGGAGAAGGGTGAGTTTGCCTTTGTCTTTTAGGGCTTGAATTTGAGTTTTGAGGTCGATTAGAGCCGTTTCAGTCCCATGTCTGGGTCTGAAGCATGATTGTCCAAGACCCAGAAGGTTGTTTGTTTCAAGGTGGTGTTGAATCTGCAGGTATGCTGCTCGATCCAAGATTTTCAGTAGGAACAGTACTGTGGTAATGGGTTTATAGTTGGATGGGTTATTGGGGTCTAGAGTCTGTTTTTTTAGTAGCGGAAGTACCTAGGCATCCTTTAGGTTGTCACGTACAATGCTGGATTTAAATGATGTGTTGATAAGGGATGTGATGAAAGGGGCGAGTTCCTTAGCTGCTTCTTTAACGATGGGAGCAGGACAGATATCTCCCTGACAATTTGAGGGTTTTAATTTCGGGATGATGTCCTCAACCGCTTTAATAGAGAGGGGGGAGAAGATAAATTGATTGTGAGAATTTCAGTCAGCAGGCTTTGGAATAGGTGTAGGGTCTGCAGTGGTGATATTGAGTTTTTTATAATTTACCTTGCAACATTGAGATTTTGTATTGTAATGCTTTCTGAATATTAATGCACCAAGAGATTTTTTAGATTTTACCTTGAAACATTGAGATTTTGTCTTGTAATGCTTTCTGAATCTTAGTGCACCAAGAGATGTCTTTGGTATATGTGTCTGGTCGTGGGGCCGGTAATTCTAACTCTGTGAGAATATTGAAGAGTTCCTTGGTGCAAGACTTGGCTTTGGTGATGCGGTCATTGTAATTATCTTTTTTGGCCTGGGTAATAGCTTCTTTATAGTTGTGGGATTCTAGTGAGAAGTTATCCTTGTTGGCTGTTGAAGGTAGGGTTTTCCACAGGGCGTCTGCATTTCTTTTAAGTTTGCGAAGGGATCTGAGGTGCGGGGTAAACCATGTGTTAAGGGGTGCACGTGGCTTGGATTTGTGCAATTTTATTGGTGCTAGGGTGCTAATGGCCTTAAGTAGTGTGCGATTGTAAAGGTCAACTATTGCCGTTGGGTCGGTGAGTGTCATTGAGGGATTCGTAATTGGCTGGAGGAGAGGTAATAGTTTCTCTGCCGTTATATTGTGTTTATTTCTGGTACTCATTGTTTGGCCAAGGTTTTGTTGGTTAGTCTGTGTCCTTTCCTTTATGATAAAGGAGATCAGGTGATGGTCGGACCAGGCACATGGTGAATTGGACAAGATGCTTATGTTGCAATTGAGATCGGCTCGCCAATCTAAGGTTCTACTTTTGTTATGTGTTGGTTCAGTTATACGGTGCAGGAATCCAACTTCAGTGATTGTAATGGTGAGGGCCAATGCCTTGTCATCTTTGGGGTCCTGAAAGCCTAGGCTTAGATCACCCAAAAGGATAACCTGTGAGCTTGTCTTAATGTTGGAAGATAGGAAGAGGGAAATGTCGTCTTGGAACATGGAGGTGGGTCCAGGGGGTCTGTAAATGAGATGGATAGTAATTGTACGGAATGGTGAGGTGGGTAGCTTAATGGATAAAAGTTCTGCTGTGGGCATGGTTAGGGTGGCAATGATCCTTAGGCTTAGTGATGCTTTAGAGATGAAGGCGATGCCCCCGCCTTTGGATAGGTTGGTTTCTCTGTTATAACGGAAAATGGAGTATTTGTCCGGGATAGCCAGAGAGAGTGACGGTTCTGATGCGGCACGGAGCCAGGTCTCAGTAATGGCAAGGAAATCGAGGTCATGTGTCGTTATGTAGTCAGCAATGTCTAGGGCGTGGGCTGGCCATGATCTGGCATTGATGAGAGCCCCTTTAATTGAAGACGGGATGTTGCCCAATTTGTCTTTGGCGTGTATGGTGCTGCGTTTAGAAGAGGATACATTGTTGCCAGGCTTTATAGAGGAGTTGTCTACGTTGGAGGTTTGTCTAAAGTAGGTATGGGGTGTCTCGACGGTAATCTGGAGTTTAGGTTTCTATATATTGTAGGGCATAGAATGTTGGTCCTGGGTGTAATAGTTGATTGATTAAACCTTGGGGTAGGTGATGAGAGAATTGGGTTATTTAGCTGTGGTGGTGACGTTAAAGGGAGTTTAGTTGTTGTTAGTAGATAGTGTTGTAGTAGTCCTGCAGGAGGTGTGTGGTCCATGGATGGTGTGCTCTGAAGTGTCTGTAGTCTGGCTCTGGGTGAAGTTTGAAAGCATGGTGGTAAGAAGCCTGATGCCTGATGGCGGTATGTGGGCTGAGGGTGGGCTTAGGGACATGGATATGCAAGCGCATTGCGATTTTGGCATAATGGTGCATGATGGATGTCAGTGGGTAGCTACTACTAATGATAGACATGAGTGTATATGGATTTGGAGGCTAAAACTGGGAGTAGCATGTGCATGGCTGGGCGCGTTATGGTTTATATGAGGGTTAGACGTGCAAGCGCGCAGATGGTGCTAGGACGTGCTGGAATAGTGGCTATGTAGTGACTACTGGAGACTTATAGTATACAGCGAGCAGGTGCTTAGATCAGGATAGGCTAGGAACAACGCTGGCGTTCGCGCTGAATTGCAGGCATATATAGGCTAGGTACAAGTTGCAGTGCAGGTGTGGCTAACAAAGAGCAAATCACACAGTGCAGGGCAAATCTGGCAGGAGTAAAACTATCGGTAGCAATGGGTTGCTGGCTAGTATTGACAGATTTCAAGCAAATCATCCAAATACAAGATGAAATTATCAGCGTACAGATTACACAGCATAGGGCATGTGTGGCAGGGCCGATACTAGTAGCTGCACATATGTGTAAACATAAATTGTCAAGGTGCAAATCAAACAATGCAGGAATGACCAGGCTAGTGCAGGCTAGTATTGGCAGGGTCCAAACAAATCATGACGTAATGGAGGCGCAGCTCACAGAGTACAAATCACACCGTGCAGGGCAAGTCTGGCAGGGCTGATACTAGTGGTTACACATATTTGCAGACATAAATTGGCACGGTACAAATCAAATAATACAGGAATAGCTAACAAGTGAATCACACAAGTCCAATAAAACAAGAATAACTAACAAGTAAATCATACAGTACTGGGCATGTCTAACAGCATGTGATTGGCAGGAATTGGCCGCTTGAAGTGGCGTGGAATGAGATGCAATGCTATAGTGCTATAATAATAATGCTATAGTATCATACAGGAACTACAGAGGGTGATAGTCTCAGTACGGATAAAGATGGTCTGCAGTAATGTATACAAGCAGGATGGCGCTCTATGTATAGAGTACTATTTGCATTTCTGTGAGTACCTGGGCATTGGTGAAACATACGTTCAGCTCGCATGCAAGGTAGACATTGTAGTAGAGGAGTAAAGTTGGCAGAGTACAATTTGGCGGTCATAGGTAATGAGGAGGATCATCAGCAGACCCTAGATGGCGTAGGGTGTACGTCATGCAGGTAGGCGAATATGCTGTGCATGGGCAATGATTGTGGCAGTATTGACCAAAGTCAGATCATGCGTTAGAAGTCAGATGGGCGACGTCGGCTTACTCTATTTAGATGCTGGAATCAATGCGGACAATGTGGTTGGCCCCTCAGCTCGCTTGCGGCCCGGACAGGTCCAGACAGGAGCTGGCCTTATGTAGAGGGCCTTACGAGTGTGGGCCTTGCTAGCATCATCCAGTGACCCAGTTCTGTGTAAGTAGGGTGTTTCAGCCTATCCGCGGCTGAGGATGTTGCCTAGCAACATGTACACAAAGAGGAGGCCGACATTTTGAATCGCAGCACTCGTGCAATGCGAGCAAGGTGAGCGAGGGCTGGGCAATACAGAGGGGTGCGCGGGAAGCAGGTTAAAACATCAGAATCCCTCAAGTGGTGTGCAGATTCTTCAAGCTTATCCAAAGAAACTGGGAAAGAGGCGCAGGTGAAGAAAGTCATGTGGTCGCAGTCATGCTTCTCCAGAAGCCGACGGTGGAGCTGTGGGGAGGGCTTCTGCTGGTGCTGCAGTGCGTAGAAATATAAATTAGTGTTTGTAACAGGGGAATCTGTAGTGCCTCTTGAACAGTTCTAAAACCCCTCACAGATCTTAGGGCCCAAAGACACTTGCGCAGACTCCCTATCTCAAACATTGCTTGACTAAAATGCTCACCAAATGTCTCTTGGAACAAGGAGGAACGGGCCGAGTACACCGGAACAGTTTGGAAAGGAAACAATCGAAGGCCATGCCTTTTCTTAAATGCCCAGTGACCTGACATCCACCCTTCTGAAGCAAGGCTGCTCTGATGGCTATGTCTACTGAGCATGGTCTAAATCCCCAGTGTTCCCTGCGGAACTCCTTACTCTACAGGTGGGTGGTCAAATAGTTCAACTGCTACCCTGTTAACTGTGAACTTTTCCCTGCATGATGAGTGATTTGCCAGTAATGCAATGTTGTGAAGATGTTTCCATCATGCAAACATCTCATGTGTGCCTGCAAGCCCTACTGATGTACAACAGTCTACTGCGACCCAACTGGGGGCTCACGCTTAATATGGACAGAAAATAAAATAGATAATATCAGGCCCACTCATTTCACATACTGATTCATTTAGTCTTAATGCTTCCCATGAGCACAATTGGAACAGGCTGCTTTCTTTCAGACTTGCACATGCAAGGGGGCTCCGCTTTCACGGCTGCACCTGAAGTTGCATTTGCAACCCCTGATGGACACCTCTTGCATGGTACTCGTGTCGACCATATTGGCAATGACTTCCAGCCAAACTACTCTAGCCTATCCTCAATAAGTCCTAGCCAAGAGGCCTCAGGCTGAGTGGTTGTGGAAGCTTTTACCTGATAGGGCTATGACACCTTCCTTCCCAAAATGGCCATATCCTGGAAGAAAATAGTGCAACATGAGTTTGTACCAAAGATGTGGTCCTACTCGATGTACACATGATTTTGCTCTCCTGTTGATATTTTGAAGGGTGGGTCTAATAATTCCACTGACATGCTGTGTAACGGGGAGATACCCCCAAAAGGCCTAGACTCGGCCACTCATATGACATTTTTGCACTTCTCATCCTGGTCTATTAGCAGAGCACAAGTTGGAGGACCACGGGCTGGACGGTTTCCGACAAACTTTTTAAGAGTCTCTCCTGTGTGTTACGGAATTAATTATTATGTATTTGTTTATGATTACAAATAATCTTTACACAGTAATAAAACAGTTTCAGTGGAATTAAAAAGCATCCACTGGAAGCGTGTAGTGCTGGTCGTGCGGCAGTAAGACTAGACGCTTAACCATAAGACCACACGAATCACCTATGGAGGAGCAGTAACATGTCTCACCTTGACATCCTGCTATACAGGACATGTTTTGTTATTCGTTCGTTGGAACGTATATTTTAGAATTAGCCACCAGCAGCACAATAGGACAATGTATTCTAATGGCTAATGTTTATTCGCCCTGTGCACTTTCTTCAACTGTGAAAGAAGACACGTTGAATGACATTTGAATATTTAATTTATGGAAATGTTCACTTCCTATGACAACACTTTCAAATGGGTGCGTGAAATGCCTTTTTACCTAGCCACACATCTGATGTACATTTTAAAAGATAGTCACAGTAGCACTACATGGCATCCATTTTGGGAGACGGCCACCATTTTGTGATACACTTACAAATGAACAGTGAAGGTCATGTGACAGAGAGCAAAACAAAGCATTAAAGGAACACGCACAGTACAACTACACAATATAAAAAAATGATATAAAACGAAAAGATTTTGTTTTCAGACTAAACGTTTTTGTCACTGCTGCATTCAACTGTGACAATGATATGAGATGCAGCATGAGCAGCGGGATGCAAACCTGGAATTCCCCTCTCCAAAAGGCTGCAATACGTCCTGCGTCAGGGCTAGTGTTTGTAGGCCAATTGTACACGCGTTTCTTTAGGACTAGCTATTAGATGTCAACTTTACCCCTTCACCTTTGCACCTGAGTTGCCAATTTTACACCATCACCCTAGCCTCGGTAGCTCAGTTCCAAATGTGTCCTACCTTTATCCCCGGCTCCAAGGCTGTCGGTTCTATCCCACTAGGCCTCTTAAATGACAATTCTACTCCAATTTCTCCAGCAACTCAATTGCCAGTTTTAGCCCTTACCATAATATAGCTTCTTAGATGCCAGTGTTACCACTTTCACCGCAGCACTCCGCTCCACTACATAATGGTTTTACCTCTGTTAGCCCGGCCTCTCAGCTGCCAATGTCGATTGTTCCAAGTATTTATGAAGGAGAGGTGGCATGGTATTAATGGCATAGAGGCAAGTACTGTGCAACACACCGTTCAATTATTGTTTCCAGCAGTAAAATGTGCACTCATGAAAGGAAACATATATTCCCTTCTTGAATCGCAAACCCCACAATTCTCTGCAATGTCCATGTGACCCTCTCCAAGCTGCAATTCCTATGAAGCTGACCTCTTGAGCTATGTGCCCCCCGCCCCGCAGTTCTTCCTCTGTTTGCCACTGCTTCGAGCAGTCTGAAGTAACGTGGGTCGCAGGAGAAGCAGGTAGGTTCAACAAGGTTTATTGTCCAAGCCAGTGCTAACTTCCGTAATACAAACACAGGGATGGTAGGGTCCACAGGACAGGTTAAAGGGAGGAACACCGGGATTACCCCACACCCAGCAATGGCCACTCTCACTCTGATCTACCAACCGCCACTCTCAGAACACTCAGAGCACCCACATTCCACATAAGCTAACATTCCCAGCACTAGTAGCATCATAGCCACCAGCTATATTACTACACAGTCCACCTGATGGTTCAGAAACAACAGTAGGGTCACAGCGCCAAAGCAACACCTTCACACTGTCAACCAACGGAAACAAGCACTAGAAAAATGGCTGTCCTGGGTAATCCTCCAGGGAAGATCCTGAAGCATCACAAAACAGGGAGGGTTCAGATGGGGTTGGGGGTGATAATACCAACACCCGTGACACTAAATCAATCCATAGTCTCCTTCATACAAGCAAGGAGCAATCAACATTCTATAGCATGGCACGTTCAACGCCTTCAATAACCAGCTGACGCGCACGCACAAATGGTTTACAGTAGAACATATGAAAACCCTGTTTGGGGGACCAATCTGCAGGCCTGACAAAGTCTTTGTGCCTCAGACCCAACAAAAAAGCCTTGGCCACGCCGGCCGAGAGCACCACCAAGAGGTACACATCCACCCGCTACAAAGCCATGACCCACTGAACCCACCGTGGTGTTGCTAGGTCTGGAAAAGATCTGTGGCTACACTAATGTCGGGATTGCCGGGACTTGGGGCTAGCTAGTCTTTTTGTTGTAGACCCTGAGATTCTATCCGGAGCTGCAACCAAAAGACCCAGGGCTATAGCCCTCTAAGTCCCCCCCCCCAGCAACGCCTCTTGCCCACCTAACCAGGGTAGGAGACAAAACAGGGGAATGTGGTTTACAAAATGAGATGAACGCTTGGTCTGAGCCCATTCTCGGCGTCACGAAATGGGTCTCATGAGCTCACAGACAATGAATCGCGCACACTGGAGGCATCTCCAATTATGCATGAAACTCAAGAAGCCTAGAATTACCTCTGTTCTACGGGAAACTCTGAAACTTACCCCAGATGGGGCCAAATATGAGCCTGGATGGTCTAAACCACTAACATCAGAAACGTGTCTAAATTGATGCCAAGCACGTGAATAGTAGCAATTTAGCTGACAGTCCCAAAAATCAGGCCAATCTCTAAACAAGGACAAAACCAATTTTACATCCCAAAGTCCTGAATAATGAGGTTCCGGAGGGATGAACATTTTAATCCCCTTAGGCAAACATGCACCATTGGATGATACCCAATAGCCCGGTCCTACAACAGCTGATGAAAGGAAGGAATAGCCAATATTTATTTATTTATTTATAATGCCCCAAAAACCTGCAGGCATCGTGAGCGGGTGAAAACACAAACACAACATAGACAGCCAACAGGCTAAATCAAGGAAGGGATATTTATTTATTTATATATTTATAACACACTGAAAACTCTCATGCATCTGGGTGCAGGTGGACACACAAACAAAACATAGACAGCCATTTACGAGTTGATATTGTAGTAAGCAAAGGAAACGATCAGTGAAGCAAGTGATTTCACCACCTGAATTACATGTGCATGCCTGTGATCCATATCTCCTTTACTGCACCAGCGACCCGGCTCCCCAAGCTGCCAAGTAGGCATAATGGGTTCTCAGGGCTCAGAGAGGGTTGGTCTGGGGCATAAAATGGTCTCGGGCACCAATGGAAAATTGGCCCACAAGTTGCAAATGGCAATTCATTTCTTGTGTGATAGACTGTTTCAACAATACCCAAGGGGAAGTGTTTTGTTACATTTTGAAGCAAATTGTGCATTTTTAATAATAATTATTCAGCAACACTGGTCAAGACTACTAGTAGCCCACTTTGGCCCAAGAAAGTGTCCCACTTTGACCAATAAACTGGCCCCCATTAGCATTTTGTGTTTTTGATTTGGGAATTGCCATATAGGCCAATCCGAGCCTGCCTAGAGATGAATTCTGAAGCTGCTGATGGAACATCTGTCAGGACTAAATTGCCCCCAAAATGCCCAAGGCATCAGCTTTTGGCAGAATGTCAAAATCAAAGGATGGTGATATCCCTCATCATGCAGACGTAGTTCTGTGAAGTTGCGCAGACTCACTGGTGCGTCCCAAGACAGCTCCAAAGCTGCCGGACACTGTGCTGGTGCTGCCCAACATGGTAAGATCAGAGCAGCGATCAATCCCTGCTTCTGGACGCGCAGCACGGCCCGGGCTAGCATGACAAACAGATGGTGGCGTAATGGATCCCTGGGCCGTGCAGCTGAAAAAAGGCATCTGTAGCCACTGCAAACAAATTTGATCTCCAACTTAAACTAACAGGGCAGCTGATTTTTGAGCCTGAATGCAAACAGATCTGTGCAAACCTGGCCCCACCTGGGTTGGAGGGCCAGCATTACAAGAACACCAATCTGCAACTAGATTGGCCGTCCACAACAAATATGTTGCCTGAGCGTTGATATGGAATTTGAGATAAAAATCCAAGAAGGCTATCGCCAAATCTGACAACCTGTCAGACCTGAGTGCACTCAAGTTGTCGATGTACTGGACTGGCGATGCATTGTCAATAAGGAGGCTGAAAACACACAGAGACATGTTTTTGCAAAGCTTCACAAAGCAAATGAGCTTGCCAGAATCTCTAAACTATTGGTGTGACAGGAGGTCTCCCTTCAAGACCATGGTCTTTTGGTACAAACAGAAACCCATCTGGTGCCCCGCCCGCTTCAGCTTGCATATGAATGGAAGCACAGATCTGAGGAAGAAGGGAAATAGAGGGACTGTTCCAGGCATCTAGGTTTGCAAACCATCAGGAGACATCTGCCCTTCCTTCAGCAGAAAGCAGTAGCCAACCAGAATAGTCGAAGCCTCTTCTTAGAGCCTGCATTCTCAGCCCCTAGGACAGCCTTGGGAAAGAAGAGAAGACAGCTTGAATTGAAGGTGACATGAGCCCTATTATTCTGGCTAAACACCTGATGGTAATCACTGATGGAGAGCAGCACCTCCCCAGCTCCATTGAGATCCGATCCCCCTTAGCTCGTTGAAGGCACAAAGTGGAATATTGGCATTCTATCAGAAGTCTAAGAAAGGGAACTCTCTGGCTGGGACATCGCTTACTGTCCCCAATTGACTGTAAACCCTGGACTGTATAACAACTTTACAGCCACGTGGGGCTATAACAGGATTCTAGTGTCCTGGCCATGATGAGAAAATCATCCAGATAGAACAACATACCCACACCCCTTATCTTTAGGAAGCCTGCTACCAGCCTTAGCAATTTCATGAAACAGCACAGGGCTGATGGCAGACTAAAGGCGAGGAACCTGAAGCAGTTACTAACCCTTTCAAGGAAACTCAAGATATGTCCTGTTATTTGCAAACTGGAACCATCAGGTAGGCATTCTTCAAATACAGCACGACAAGCCAATCTCTGGGACACAACACATCTCTCAACTGTGCAATCGTTTCCATCTTGAAATGCTGGTAGACAATGTCTACGATGTGCCCACTTCAATCTTATAAATTTCCCCAACAGGCCATATGCACAGTTACTGGAGAGGTAAGGAAAGGGTTTGGGGGAGGGTGGTATGTGTGTATGTATTTGTGTGGGGGGTTGTGTGTGTGTGAATGTTTTAAGAGTTGGGAATGGGAGGGCGGGTCAGGAGTACAGGCGTGGCAGGTGTGTCCCCCACTGTAAAACGATAAGCCATGGGGGGGGGTGGGGGGAACTCGGACTGCTGGGGTGTCCCCCACATTGGGAGAAGCCAGGGAAGGGAGCGTTCAAAGGAAATGTTTCCCTGCAGTGCTAAATCTGGGCTCAGGGAGCTGGGGTTTGGTGCAAACGGACTGCGAGGAAACATTATAGATCCAATAAAACGGTTGGGAACCCTCTTCAGTTTTACTCCTTTACAAATATCAAATAAATAAATAAATATATAAATAAATAAATAAGTGGATCACTGGGAGAAAGCCTTAGACCTTCTTGTGGACCAAAACGATATTGCTCACCACACTCCCAAGAGAAAAGCACACCGTTTTATGGTTCTCTTCAGTAACAACTCCCCCATCTTCGGGGGAAATCATCGTCTGCTTGAGACGAACCACCAAAATCTCCTATCTGACAAGATTAATGTGAAGTTACGGGAGGCACACAAATTCCAAATGGAAGAGCTGGACTGCCCGAATGACTCACGGATCTTGAGAAAAATAAAGACATTTCTGATACAACGACTAAAACCTTCCCCACAAAGGAAACCCTTGGTGTAATAAAATAAGACTTATCCTGAGTGAACTGACCTCTCTGTCCTTGACTGCATGCACCTTTGCTTCTCAACCCCGGTCCCCTCTGGGGGAAAAAGGTAGGCTTTGTGGGTTAAAGTGCCGCTGAGTTCCACAGAGGACAGAGAGTCCTCAACCTTGTCCGGCCCTCACAGAGGCACAAACATCTCGCACAGAGATGCATGAGCCCGATTAAAGTCTGTGATGGTCATCACATACATGCCCAGGTCTTTCGCAACATTTTTGCTAAAGGGATTAGCACTTGCCATGTCTGAGCCCACTGACTCTGCCACATCCTCTAATTTAGCGATTATGTTTAGGAAAATTCCTTGTACCTTTATTGAGCTATAGACTCATTAGCGTCCCCTGAAAAGCAAAGTGCCCCCTGAGCACTGGTGTAATGGGGGCCCCCTAGCCCCCGTGTTGCAGGGAGCCTCATGCTGGTCATGCCCAGCGGGGGGTGGGTTTTTCAACAGTGGCGGATGGGGGGGCTTTTTGTGTTACAGCACTGCCCCTGAGCCCAGTTTCTGTACTTGGACAAAACCAAAGGAAGCCATTTCTTAGCTTACTCTGCTAAATCTAGAATCTTGATCAGAAGGCCCAAACTATTCAAATCCCTATACTGGCAGCTATACCAAGCTCGAATTATCCTGTTTGCCAGATACAACCTATATCTGGAAAACAATACAGCCAGGTTCTGCTTAATGTGGGGTCCCTGACACAGCCATTCATGGTAGACTGGGGCACAGTCATCAGGGGCTGCTCGCCCGATGGGCGATGGGGTGCTGATCAGCCACCTATTAAGAATCAACTGAGCCAGGCCAGTGAAAATACTGTGCGCTCCCTCAGCTGCTACAGGCAGCTGACAGCGCACCCCTGGGCTGGCTTTAAATTTCAGTTTCAGTCCCCCAGCATGTCTGCTGAATATTCATGTAGGACCACAGGGAAGTCGAATCGCCAAAATGCCAGGGTTAGCAGAAGTGACATCACAGACCTGATGACATCACATACCTAGTGACATCACAGGAAGTGATGTCACTTGATCTTTGATCTGGTGGCATCAGTTGCTCTTTAACATGGGTGACTTTACCGGAAGTGGCCTGTGTTGTGGGGGCAAAAAAGGACATCAATGTAAATATTTTAAAATATCATTATACATACTGAACCCCCCAAGAATATTTTAGATACTAATCACATTTTAACAGTTGCACTGACTTCATATGCCATGGAAGGGCTCATGATATGACAGGGATAGACCCAATGGTACACAATTAGCCAAGATAATATTGGTCCCACCATCGGATTCGCTATTTAAAGATTTGAATATAGCTTTAAGCAATAATTATGGCAAGGCATTGAGCAATTTTGGTGAGTGCTGTGACCCAATTCTTGCTGAAATGGTCTCAGACAAACTTACATTGATGGAAAGCCCTGTGAAGATGTACAGCAAAATGAAAACTGTAAAATGGTGAAAGCTATACATAGAATGTCATTGCACAAACTACAAAGGGAGCTAACCATACACCTGAGGAAATATAAGGAGATACAGGCGCCCGTGATGAGATTCCCAGGGATGAAATATTGTTTGATGTTTATGGGCTTTTGTCTTAATTTACTAGGCTCCCTACAAAGGTGGGGTCCCATCCCTTGGCAAGAAAGAAATAGTCGACTCTGTAAAAAGCCGGGGGATTCATAAACGCTGAAAGATTGACTGATTGGCTGTAGCGCAAAACTAGGGCCAAGGAAAACGTGGCCTGGAAATTTCAGAAAGAAATTAGAGGATTTAAACATTGAAGTCATGTGGGCTAGGCTCTTTGTATGGATGCTCGTATGGATTTGTATCAATGACCATTGATTTAGTGAATATTTTAATAGTGATACACAAAATGTTGGGGGAAAATGTTTTTCTCAATTAGTCCACCATAATGATGCAAGAAAGGGAGTAATTTGTCGGATATGTGGAAAATGCTATCCTGGGTGTTAGAAAAGGAGGCCCCAATAGGTACATAGTATATGCTATTATACTGTATTGTGCTGAATGAATTAATGTCTGTAATGCTTGTTTTGGAATGTTGTGTCTGCTGTATTTTATTTCCATTTGTAATGAACTAAGAGTTGTGAAGTATAATGTTTTTAATAAACTATAAACACAACAAAAATAATAGGCTGAGACACTGCCATAGATAAGCCACTTCAGCATTGTATGGCCAGTTACTTCCATACTATGTCAATTATAGCTACATGCCGGGTATTTCATTATATGAAAAGTAGATCCCCTTCATTGCCAGTTGCTGCGACAATACAGTATCCAAAAAGTCAATAGATGAAGGCCACTTTCAGTGCACAGGAGCATTAATGCTTTAATAAATTATAACAATGTGTTATATATATAGTGCTTTTGCCAAAGCACTGTACATACCACATATTTACGTACACTTATGATCCCAACCAAAGTTGGTACTCATTTATAAACCTCAAAAGCATGAAAGGGAAAGGCTGAGTTGGCCTTGCCAGGATTTGAGCCTGCAGATCACACACAGATTGCAGCATCGAGCGCTCAACCACCTGAGCGATCTTACCACTTTGTTATTAAAAATGCAATGCCACCAAAAGAAAGAATGTCAAAACTGGATGCACAAAGTAGGGCAGACACATAATAACACTTGATGATACCCAGTAAAAATGCCTTGCCACAGTAAAACATACCTATATTGGCAGCATCAAAATGCCAATTTAAACACGGAATAACACTTATCATGCTTACTTTATCATAGCTACAATATACAATGCCACACTAAGGATTGGCTGCACCCAAATGCCAGTCTAGCCCTTTCTTTTTCAGAGACGCCCAGTACAAATGTCAAGCCACAGTAAGAAATGTCTATCTGTTGACGAGGAGAGGAAATTACTGACAGGCCCATTGGTCAGTACTCACCCTCAAAAACTAGTAATGCATGATAGCTGCACCATATGAGGACAGGGTGCAGGATTCACACACTCCAGCAAGCTTCAATAATCAGGACTCAGTAAATTGGCAAAGGGAAGTCCGTTTAATGATACATACATCAGCATATGGGAATCAGCAGCATCACGAACACCTGCCTCACCCCGTCTTCCTCGAACTTTAGTCAAACAGCCTCTTTTATGGGCAAAATCCGTCATCATTGACGTCTAATTCTACAAAAAATCATCATGCAATATAATTGGTTGGGAAAGGTAAATTAAGTATAGGTGCTATATCTGTATATGGAAATAACGCAAGTGGATTGGATAGCTCTTATCGGGTGGGCGTCTACGCCCTTCCCTCTACAACACACGTGATTGACGTCACTACAAGTAGGACGTCTCATTGGTTACAGTGTCTATAGGACCCTAGATTATATGGTCCCTTGTGATTGGGCAAGTTACACACCTAAACATAAATCTCCATTTTAATTAGCAGCATGCAGAGTAGACACCCAGGTGCCTAGTGTCCCAAGATTCACCCTTCCTCCCTTCCATCAATCAGTGTTTTAGGGCTATGTGTCAATTAGTTGGCTGGGTATGGCCTCAGATCTGTAGTCCCTTACCAGGAAAAGTTATGGCACCCTCGGTTTCTGGATGACATCAGGCGGTGGTACATCTTCGTGCATGTCTGGTCACGTGCTGGTCCACCGTGAATCTGCTTCAGTTTCCAACCTTTTGTGCATTTAATTCTGTGTGCGCTTGGCCACCTGCATGGGCCTATCTTGCCCTTCACGGGCGGCTGGTATTCTCTGTAGTTTGAGTCTCGTGAGCTCATGCTCACCTCCCCTTCTCTGGTTGACCTCGATCTCCCCGGCATAAGCCTCTCTTTGTTGAGTTTCGATTCCGCTCCTTCTCTGGTCTTTGCTGGGTTTCAAAACTCTGCCTGTTAGGCCTTTGGCTGCCTGGGTACATTTGTGCTTTCAAAAAATGGAGTTGCACGTGTACATTGTGCAGTATTGAGGTAGATATATGATTGGCTCTTGCCGCTCTATTCTTCTACTGAGCATTGGAGGCAGTATCGATTTCTTAGCATGTTGCGTTTTGAGCTTATTTAAACACATTCAACAGGGCGGTTGCTTCCATCTTGTCTCATGGCACCATTCTTTTACGTTTTAACAGTGTCTCTCCGCTGCATCCATTATAGTTATCCTTGCAGTTACTAGTACTGGCATACGTGCTTTCAGTAGCCAATTCCGTTTGTTCTTGGGGCTGCTCGGGCCCTTGGGTTATTTCCATTGGCCTTCCATTAAGGCTTTAGGGGTCTCCTCGTGGACCGTGTGCAGGTACTTTGCATCAGCGGCTGGTACGGCGGTCTGATATGGTACCGTGCTGCCCAGGGTTGTCATGTTATGGCTGCTTCAACTGGTACTGATCTCCTTATGTACACGGGGCAGAGTCCCAGTGTAGCTCTCTGTTGGTTCATTTGCTCCTCATACGTTACGTACCTTGGTGAGTACCTTACTGGCAACTCGCAATGGGCGGCAGTGGTGCAGGTCATTTCTGGGACCTCCTCTACACTCCCCCCTCTGGTCGGTTCATCGACCACTTCTTCTTCTTCCTTTATATTCATTTTCTTTGATTCCTCAGATTCTTGCTCATCGTCTCCTGGGTTTACACAAGAAGGCGTGAAAGTGTGCAATTTTGGTGTCCATATCTTTATCACGCCTTTCAAGCTTCCTGCTGTTCTCACATGCTCATCTTTGTTCCAGGTCATCAACTGGCATTGACCATTTGGACTGCAATAAATCCATTTGCCTTCGTATCTTCTTCGTTTCTTGGGATAAGTGAATTTTGTTCCTTCTGGTGCAAATTCACTGGCCTTCACAAAGTCCTTTATCTCCTCATCTGTCAGGTCGCTGGGCTTCCAGCCTGGCTCGACATCGACCATGATTTTCATCCCTATGATCTTCTTTGACGTTTTCTGCCATTGTGTGATGATTATTTTGATTACACAGAATCCTAGCAGCACCATTGCTAGCAAGGCTCCCAGAAACTTGAATATAACAGACATCCATTGCGAGACCCATGAGAATAGGTTCCCAAACCAGCTGTTGTCATCCACTTCATCTGTCTCATCGGTCATCTGGTTTTTCCGGGTTGTTAACATGTCTATGGCCTCTTTGAGGGTTCAATTTTCTTCGTTGTGTGATGGTATAAAAATGTGCAACATGATTCTCCAATTTTTGCGCAAACACCTCCATCTATTGGAGTGATCATGTCAAGCACATATCTGTTCTGGAGGGTCATCAGTCTGACTGCTCTCAGTTCTTCCTTGATTGCGTTGAACCCTTTTAAGGTGGTATTGATGGTCTGCAGTAACTCCCATCTTGTTATCTGCAACCACTTGGTATTTGCACCAACCTGGATGTGCAGCAAAAGTATTGTTGTAAATACGGATGAAGTTAGGCTAAACAGCCTGTGTTCGAAGGGAATGGCATAAAATGCGTCCTCTGATTTGGCGGAGAAGTAATTCTCTCTCTTCATCCTTGACATTAGTTCCACAGATCTCCTTTTCCTCAGGTGAGCGTCTGCTTTCGGGAAACTGTCCAAATTCAGTTCATTTTTTGGGATCACTAGTGTAGGAACGTGGATGTTCACTAGTGTGCATACGCCTCCCCAGTTCCTCGGTAGTCTTATGTAAGCTTTGGATCCACATGCCCAATAGTGGTCCTTCAGGACTGCGGTCCCTTGTGACACCCCTGGGGCTTCGCATATTCGCCCGCAGTTTTGATTCTCCCCCATTATCCTTGTGCCATTACTTCTAAAGCACAGTTTCGGGTTTTCCAGCGGTACTATTTGCTCGACCCACGTTAACAGCTTTACCAATTTTGGCCAGAGTGCTTTACATAGTCTTTGAGAGTTTTCTATGGCTTCTTGGCAAACTCCAAGGAACATCCAAGCTCGGAAGATTACAACTCCTTCTTCCCAACCGTCGGGGGAAACTACTGATCCCTAGATCTGCATTTGGCCTCGGTTCTTCCATATTTGAGCTTCTTCTGCCATTTTCCCTTGGACGTTTAGTCTTGAGTTTATTTCCCACCTTATTCCTAATCCTTTGACGTCAGGGTTCTCATATCTAATCACACGGTTCTTGGTGTGCGCCCTGTTTCTTGTTTTGATGTCCTGGACATATCCGTCTTCATCAGGGTAGTCCTTTTCGTTGGCCCATATCAACGAGGAGTCTCTCCCCATGAATTGTCCTCTGGTGTTGCACATTGCCACATGTGACATGCAGTGTGCTGTGGGGACATCTATTTCTACATATTTTGGACTTGCCCATGCTGTACGGCAGGAGTGCACAGACGAAACATTCTCCTTCTGATTGCCTTCGTCCAACTTCCTTCATGTGCTGGTACCATATGTTGTTTCCAAGATGGGCCGTGCTATCCAAGTAATCGTTTTACTCGTTATCAGTTTCGTATGGACTTCTCTTGATCCTTAGCATTTTTCTGTAGTTGGCTATCACTAGTCTCTGAATGCGTCAGTACTGCTCTTTCATTCAGGCAGACTCTCGGGTGTTATCCTTGGAGGGGCAGGTTTCATTTCCTGTCCTGCAGTAATAAGGGGAGGTTTTGCGCTTCTTTTCCTTCCCTCCTGCATTCTTTTGTAGACCTTCTCCCACCACATGTGACTTATCATCCTTCCAACACGTGGCTCTGTCGTAGGCTTGGTAATTACTTCTGGCGTTGGAGCTGGCATACTCGCTACCACAGTTGCGGTGGTTGTCTTGCTCAGCTCCTCATGTAGCCTCTTTGCTCTAAGTATGAGTGGAAACACTTACTCAACTACTGCATGTGTTTTCTCAGTGAGTTCTTTCGTTGCTTCCTCTGTTCTATTGATTTTGCTATTTCACTTCGGTTCGGTTTCTCACGTTGCTCCCTGCTTCCTGGAGCTGCTTGTTCCACAGGTGATTTCTCTCTTTCAGTTGGTTTGGCCTGCGGTTTCGTAGCCATTGACACTTGCCCTTGTTTGTGTGCACTCAGTGTATGGGTGCATGCCGTGGACAGTGCTATGTTATCATTCATTCCTTGCTGACCCTGTCTCCAGCCTTTCTCACCATTCATTACTTCAAGTATATACGTATTACTGCTAATTACATTCAACTGTAACTCGTTTGCTTTATCAGTTTTTTTTGGAACAGAGATGACAATATAAGTTCTGGGTGCTTTTGTGGGCCCCAGACGTTCATTACCTGGTGAATGCACAGACATTGGGACGGTTTGTGCACCAATAAAAAATGCAGTTCTAATAGTTAACGATAAAAATACTACAATAATCACAATGCATATACATATTACGGCCTTGAAAGACAGCTTGCAGCATCTCTGTCCAGGAAACCAGGGGCGCCCGTCCGCTGGTGGTATGACAAGGTTACTGTTTTGGGCCCCATTTCAACCAAGTCCATAGTCAATAGTTTTTTTTTTCTTTATTCTGATCTCGTCGCTCAAATGTTCAGTAAACAATAAAGTGACAAGTGCAGTTCAATGTCCCCCCTCTTACGAGTGATGATGATGATAGTCTCTGAGTATGGAGTACATTTCCTTTGCTAGACCATGGAAAAAGGTTAGACTATCGTTTTCAGCACATCATAATTATCCTGTATTTCTATGGCCAATGTATTCCCAGGGCACTCTTCCAACTCGCCTTGGCCCTGGGGACATACAGGACTTTGTTTGCAGTGACACCATGAAAGGATGGATTTGTTACACATCACGCAAAATAAAATATTGAAAAAATCAAAATAAAAATAAAAGTGAACATATGAGAAGGTAGGAAAAAATAAGAAAAAGGAAAACGCAGCAGTGAAGTTCATGTCCCTGTTCCTTTCACTTGGTCTTTCGAGGTCAAGTTGGTGAACAGTCTCTCTCTCCCCCATTTACTCCACTGCGGAACGATGATGCAAAATAGAAAAAGTAAGAAAAATAGGAAAAGAAGTTTAAGATGTCGTCGTTTTTGTTTCCGCCTTTTCGGTCCGTTCTACTTTGGAAGCACGAAGAACTGTGTCTTTGTTTCCTTGCTTTGTCCCCGGCTGGGGGATGATGGACAGTTTTATCTTGGATCTCCCCCTTCTAAGGCTCTTCTTAGCAGTGGATGTCCATAATTGCTTCTTAGTTGTGATGCAATAGCCCTCAGGAGCCAATTCAATTGGGCATGTTTTGCTGGATCATTAAGAAAAGCGGGCACATCTATGTTGTGGGGTCTGTCCTCTAGTTCTGGAAAGTTTTCAATGAGATGAAAGAAAACACGAAACGCATGCCGACTGTCTTCCGGTGTTAATGACATTTGCTCTGACTCTTTGGCTCTTAGGTCACAGGCCTTTCATGCAGTGTGATCAGTCCTTGCCTCCTTGATCTGTCCCTCGCCGAATAGTCTCACAGGAATCTCCTTAGGAATTCTTGCTGGAAGTTGGATAGTTCCACTTGGAGCATAATGCCATGGAGAAGGGTCTTCATGTGTGGGAAGTTGACAGGATCTCTAAGGAAGGTTGCAGCTTCAACATCAGCAGGCCTTCCCACCATTTCTGGATAGTCTGTGACTAGCCTGATCAGGACGTTGTGGGCTAGCCGCGTGTCTGCAGGGTACAGGGACATTTGCTTTGTTTTGCTGGGTCCCGATCACAAGTCTTTTTGTTGTTGCAAACAGGTCTTGCACTTTCCTGCTGTGTGGTCTGCTACCACATTGTTCGGTTTACTCCATATTTGATTCAGGATGTGATTATTTTGGGGATCTCTGATGAAGGTCAGGGTATCTGGGGTCCTCCCGACAAGTTCTGGGCACTCCTCAATGATTCGAAAGAATAAAATGTAGGTAACTTCGTCAATAACTGCTTGAGGAGGGAGCATTAGTCTTTTGTTCACTGTGTTCCGTCAACTTGGCGAAGACCTCTGCAATGACAGTCAGTAGTTGCCTGATTACCTCCTTCTTATTTTCTGGATCTTGAATATATGCTGTGACACTGGTTTCTCTCCCTATGAGTGATGGATAGGACAGTACAACTAGCTGAAAATAGGTGAGCACGTCCCACTTGAGACTTGTGCTGGGGTGAGCCATATGTCCGTGAACAAAGTCTTGATACTGGATGCTTCCGGATACCAGTTTTAGTTTACAAAACTGTCCTGTTTTTACAGTTTATCAGAGTCTGAGAGTCCGTGTTCAATGCTTTGTGGCTCAGCGTGATCAAGCTACTAGTGTCACCGCGGGTTCAGCGTATGTGGTTTTCTTCTTTTTGCTTGCACTTCAGCTGCACGGTACATGTTTGAAAGTCCTGTATCTCATTCAGTGCCTGGAAGTTCAATGTACAGCCACAATTTTCACAGTGAGTTCCTTAGTTTGTGTTTTCTGCTTGTGCGTCCTTCTTCCTCGTCATAGACCTTGTATGCACGTGCTGTGGTCCTTCCCCGTTGTCTGTGGATTCCCCGGCAGCAGATGCAGTAGGAGTGCTCTCTCCTATAAAGGGTTTTATGTCGTTCAGGAAGATCCAGGCTCTTCTGCCCACAAGCTTAACAGCGGACGTGGTGCAGTCCTCTACGATGAAGGGGCCGCTAAACCTCGGCTCGTCCCATTTCTTTCTGGTAAAGGTTTTTACCAGAACTCTGTCTCCAGGGAAGACAAGGGGTGCGCCAAGGCAAAGAGCTGCGCTTGCATCAGCACTATCTGCAGTGGTTTGTGCTGTGCTGTCCCCTTTCCGCTGTTGCTGTAGCTGGCCTGAAATGACAGTGGCACTGGATGTGAGACTGTCCAGGTAAGCTTTCATCTCTTCTCCCAGTACCTCCCTAGTCGACTGGGCATCATATCTAACTATGTCTTGGGGGGTAAGGGGAGTCCTCATCCTTCTCCCAGTAACTATTTTGTGCGGCGTATAATGATGATCGGAGCCTGGTTGGTTCCGAAGAGCATACAAGGCCAGTGGTAGACAGTGTACCCATCCCTTTCTTAATGTGAGTTTCAACTTGGCTATCCTTTCCTTAAGCAAGCCGTTGATCCATTCACATATCCCATTTCCCTCTGGATGATACGCCGACGAGAACTTGTGCTTTGTATCAAGCAACAAGCTAATCTGTTCGAGCACTGCGTTCACGAAATGAGGCCCATTGTCTGATCTCATAACCTCACACAACCCCCATCTAGGGAAGACCTCCCTCACCAGGAATTTATCAGCACAGGTGGCATCGGGGTGTGTACAGGGACCTGCTTCCACCCATCTGGAAAAGTGACGCACCACCACAATTAAATACCTGTACCCATTACACACCCGACTCATATCGACATAATCGATATGCAGGTGCCAGAAAGACAATGCAATTTACCATAACGAATGCAATATGCTCTGCTAAATTTGGTGTAAACCAGTCTTCGGCAAGCACAGCGGCAAGATTTTCTTTTGTCATGTGAATGGGGTAATGAAGCTGTTCTAGCGCTACTTTTAGAAGGGCGACAGGCATTACTGGTTTACCATTGCTGTCTTGCCTCCACAATCCATCTGAGGGGTTTAGAGAACACCCTCAACGCTTCCACAGATTTTTCTCCTCCTGAGGGGCTCCATTAACTGAGACTGGCCCATATTACTATAAGCTTCTGGTGTGGCTCGCGCCACCATCATACGTTCATGGGTACGTGCCACATCCACGTCCATGATTGTTTCAGCTTTGGATGCCATGCGCTTGGCTTCCGTGTCCCCTTCATGGTTTCCATATGACACAAAATCTGTCCCTTTGGTATGAGCGGCTCATTTTACGACCGCTATGCCCACTGGGAGCTGTAGTGCTTTTATCAGCCTGTCTAGTAAGGCCACGTGCTGCACTGGTGTGCCGTCCACTCGGAGGTAGCCCCTCCTTTTCCAGCGTGCCAGTCCTGCATGTACTGTTGATGAAACATTGGCGGAGTCACTGTACACTGTTCCTTCCTGGTCCGCGTGATTCTCAATGGCGAGTATCAATGCCACTAGTTCTGCAGCCTGTGCCAAATATTGAGATGGTATTCGTGCACTGACAAGTACTTGGAACTCTGCATTCGCCATGTGTTTGATCACGGCCACGCCTGTATACCATTGCCCGTCATCTTGGTCAATTCTCGATGACCCGTCAATAAAGACGATATCTCCACTTGGCAGGGCATTTTCCTTGACCCTAGGGATCTCATCATAGTATTCTTCATAGTTCACACAGTCATGCACAGGTTCTCCCTCTGTGACTGGCTTAGCAATAAACATAGCAGGTTTCACCGTTTTGCATCGCACTATTTTGATTGATGGACTGGAGATAATCACCTCGTAGGCTGATGCTCTCTGAGAAGTCAGCGTACCCATTGGCTTCTCTAGCATGGTGAATAATGACTGCTCAACATAAAGGGTCACGGAGCACCCCATCACAATGGATGACGCCTTCTCAATGGCGAACGCGGCAGCAGCTAAATTTTGTTCCCAGTGAGGTTCGCTGCGCAAGTTCTGCTGTCATAAAATCGCCATCAGCATGAGAAAACAGATAGAATTCCTCAGCATAATTAGGAATCCCGGGGACTGGGGCCTTACAAATTGCCCCCTTGAGTTCTGTAAACCCTTTCTCTGTCGCTTTATTCCATTCAATTTCTTCTCTCGTCACCTGGGCCTTTTTAAGGGCCTGCAACAAGGGCTTGGTATACGAGCTGTAGTCAAAGATCCATGCTCTCACATAGTTGCACAGGCCTAGGAAGCTTTGCATTTGCTTTACTGTGCGCGGCTTGGCCATGTTCATGATAGCCTCAGCCCTTTCTGGGGTTACCTTTTTCCCCTCATGTGAGATCAGTTGCCCTATGTACAACACCTCCTGTTGGCAGTACTGCAACTTGTCCTTGTTCACTTTGTACCCGTTGGCCACCAATATATTCAATAGCTGGACAGAGTCGTGTCAGCATTGCTCTTCAGTGATGCTGCAGATTAGGATGTCATCTACATACTGCAAAACAACACTGTCCACTGCAATATTGCCTAGGTCCATTTGCAAGACTCTGTTGAAAACGGATGGAGACTCGCAATACCCCTGTGACAGCCTCGTACTTTTCAGGTGCATTTGTCTGAAAGTAAATGAAGTCAGGTCTTGTGAGTCACGGTTTAATGGAATAGAGAAGAATGCATTCTTCAAATCGATCACGTGAAGTATTTCGCTTCAGTGAGTATATTGCACAAAATTGTGGATGGATTAGGGACTGGAGGGAACTCGGCTTCGACTATGTCGTTCAATGCTCGTAAATCCTGGATTAAACGCCAGGACTCCCCTTTAGATTTCTTGGCAGGGTAAATCACTGTGTTGCATGGTGATTCCGACGTCACCAGAGATTGTCTTTGCGATCCCTTCTTCTGCTTCCCTGGACATGGCATACTGTTGTGCCCGTGGCAGAATTGCTCCTGGTTTCAATTTAATTTTTACTTCTCCAGCCCCCTTCAGGAGACCTACATCATAGGGCCCTGTAGTCCATACTTTGGCCGCCACTAGGGCCATGTCGTTATCAAAGTATTCTGGGCGTACCAATGCTAACATCATTCTCTGTGGTACCTCCCGCTTGGTCATTTTGACCCAAAATATGAGACTCACTTCCACCCGTGTCTCTTCTAGGTCAGGGTGTTCTTCGAACAGATCGCCATCGTTAACGTCAGTCATTCTATACCCTTCTTCGCTGGCGACAATCGCACGCCAAGGTCTGCCCTCGTCGTCACATCCTTCAAATAATACTACCTTTCCTTGCACCACGGCAGATTGTATCATTAAGGGAAATACTTGTCCCTCCTCTTCGTGCATGGGTGTTCTTGGCCTGAATAGAAACTCATCCAGGGTTCTCATAGTTTTGTCTGTGAGGCCTGGCAGTCCTGCCATAAGCACTCGCATGCCATATGCGAACACTTCTGGTTCCAGTGGTATAGCTCTCATGGCTGCACATCCAGAATATGCTCTGATCATTTCGCACACATTTGAATAATGCATTCCTGGAGTGGAGCATACTATGCCATCCTCAGTGAACGAGATGGTCATATTCAACTTTGTCATCAAGTCCCGACCCCATGATATTCACTGGGGACTGACGGGAATACAATAAGAGTAAATTCATGTCGCACTCTCCCACTGAGACTGGGAGTGCATCAGTAAAGGGAACTGTGCTATGAGCTCCAGTAAAACTCTGGGTATCTATGGCCTCGCCGGACAAGGAGAACCGTCCTTCACGTATGCACAAGCGTGTTGCACCCGTGTCAACTAAAAAGGAATATTCTTTCCCCCCTATGGTGACATTTACCCTAGGTTCCCTGTTAGGGTCTGGTGTCACTGATAGGATAGAACACATCAGAGTTCCATGTGACCCGTCCTATTTCATATATAGGTTCGGTCCACTGTATACCTGTGGGTTTCCCCCATGGGAATTAGTGCCCTGAGCCACTTGTGGCAGTGTCTGCTGGGGTTGTCCCTGTGGTACATTCCCCATGTTTTGTGGCTGGACCATTTGCTGTGCACCTTGCTGCAAGCCAACCGCCTGCTGCTGCACGGTATAGTTTTGTGCATTGCCCTTTTGTGGGGTAGCAGGTTCATTCACCATGCCTGTCCTCAACCCTTGGTTGATCTGCCACATGCTTTGGCTTCTGCACATGTGCGCTATGTGTCCTGTTACTCCACACAACCAACACACTGGCGGCGGTCGGGCCATCTGTCCATCTGGCATAGTCGGACTGGCCATCGGTGCATTCTGGATATCATTTTGAACATTCTGTAAACCTCCTTGGTTACCTCTAAATCCTCCCTGATTGCTCTGTCATCCTCTTCCTCCAAATCCCCTTCCTCTCGGGTAATCTCCTGCGTTACCCTGATGGTTTTGTGGCGGGTGAGAGGCACGTGGGGCACTCGATTCAGCTGGACTTAGCATGGCTCCCTCGAGAGAATACTTTGAGAGCTTCCTTTGCACTAGCTTCGCCTCCTCTCACTTACGCGTTGCCTCTTTCTTCCGATTCTTTTCTTGCAACAGTCTACAATAATGGGCAATTGTCAACTGGATTTCGGCCCACGGTTTAGCTTCTATTCCTACCAATTTTTTGAGCTGTTTTTGCACCAGTTCTGGTAACCCTTGGCCCAATATATGATAGAATACAGGGATAGATTTCCTCCAAGACTCATGCGTTTCGAGCACCCACGCGTCTTGAAAATTCTGGATATAAAGCAAAGGATCTTCTGACTCCTTCATTTTTTGAGTCACTATAGCCCCCATATCAGATGTGTCCTGATATAGCGTACACAGCGCTTTCCACACTGCTGCTCTATAGTTGTTAAATGGTGCTCCGTCGTGAGAGGTGTTAGTTATGGTTACCTTGGGGTATCCTGCCCTTTTCCACACGTCATCTTCTCTTTCACCAAGTACAGCAATTAGAAGACCTTTGATGTCCCCTAAGGCTAGAGTGACGCCCCCGTCATTTTCTCTAGCTCATGTATCCACTTTCCCGCTCCCGATGTCAGCATTGGAGGCTTATTTCTAAGATTCTCTCGGTCCATGTGTGGCCATGGAATATATTGCGGTCTTGCCCCCCCCTTTTCTAACAGTGGGAATTGGAATGCGCAATCCTCCTTTTCCTTCTCTATACCTCCTCGGTCTCTTGCCTGGGCAGTGTTCCTGCCTTGCCTTCTACCTGGCAATGCCCTTAACCTATCTGTATAGACAGGTGCCAACACCCCCCTCTGACTGTCGTGTGTCTCTTTATGTCGGCTGGACCATCCAGCGGGCTTCGGTGTCCTATTTATGGACCCGCTAGCATCTGACCATCATATCTCTCGGTTCCCTGGAAGTCGCTTTTCACACCGCCTCCCTTCGTCATACGCCACTTCCTCCGCTTCCCCATCGGAGTCTGATTCGAGTATTCCCAATTTGCACAACTTCTCACATCATCTTCGTTCTGCCCAACTTCTAGTCTATCTAGGGAACGTCCCCTACTCCCACTACTTTGGGTGACATCCTCAGTGTCATATAGCTCAGTGCTCTCTAAGTGCTCATCTTCCCTTCCCTCTTGGGAGATTTGTTCCAGTCCCATCTCATCATATATTTTGTCAATCGCTTCCCCGATGCTTCTGGTGTCGAAGTCATCATCAATATTTGTCCCACTTGTACCTGGTACATCGCTACACGCAGGTGACTCATATGCAGAGTTGCTATAACCTGTGGCTGCTTTAAGTTCTCTTAGTGGGTAAAGACCCTCCGACTTACTTCCCACAACAACTGGTTCCGGCGGGGAAGGTGGTGCGTTAGGCGTATCACCCCCCTCTGTACATACATTTAATATCCAGTCTGCGGGGGTTTCTTCTTCTTTTGCTTGTTGAAACATTTTCCAAAGCTCGAGAACAGCAAGGCATTTTTCGAGCTTCTTCCCGCTATATGTGGCATGTAGGAAGGTGGTCATGTGCTGTAAAACAGCCTTTGACAATGACCCATTTTGGGGCCACGGCATAAACATTTTATTTGCGGTGCCCTTAACCCACTCCTGGCTATATTTCTTCAATTTTGTTGCGAGCTTTGGCAACTGCTTGCAACAATGTGCAAGTGGGGTAACTTCTTCCATTATTAATTTTGTCACCAACAATGTTCATACAGTTTTTCAACTTGACACTATTATGAGCAAGCACCACATACGCAAGCTCCAATCCAATTTTCCCGCTAAATTTTATACCAACAGTTTTACTCGAAACACATCAATTCAGTGGCGATTCCCTCTCATTTACAGAATCGCGTAAAGCAAAAATACATTGCCATCAATTAATAACACAATAATTCCACATTCAGCATACACAGGACATATAGGACAGATGCTTGACAGACTAGACGGACACCAGCTGGTCATACGTATACCTGCCTTCTAATTATTACCCCGTGATGGGATTTGAACGAACCCCATTCTTACGTCTTTAAACGTAAGCGTAGCCTATGTCCCCCCTCTGTGGGCTCTGGGTTCACGTTCCTTCTGACCACTCTTTAAAGCGCAGGAACAAGGCAAATTTTACAGTTTTCTCTCGGGTGCCCCCCCGATATTCCTTAGTTTTTTTTTCTCGGGTGCCCCCCGGTATTCCTTACAGTTTTTTTCTCGGGTATTCCTTACGGTTTTTAATTTCAGGTGTCCCCCTAGTATTTTTTCCCAATTACTTTGGGTGCCCGGGTTTTTACCCTCTATATCTCTACAGTGATTCCTACTTTTAACTGTATTAATCTTCTCCACCACCCTCCATTACCTTTCCCCTTCTTACTCTAAGGCCTATAATACCTTTACCAGGATAACAAGTTTCATTGTTTTCACTCACTGATCGCCTATTTTCCTCTCTGGGACTTCAGGATCACTGCCCCTTCCTCTTCCTGCTTTTATGGTTTTCGTCCGATCTGCTGCCCGTGGGAATGAGAAGGGTTATGCTTGGAAAGGCGGGTTCCTTCAGACCCACTGCAGATTTTTTGGGAATAATTACACTATCATTGTCCATGGGAGCTTATCAGCCTACTCAGCCGGAATAACGAAAAGGACTCGTGATGTAACCGAAGGCCCAGAGTTACTTTGTGCCATCGGTCTAAAGGTGTCTTATACTATATCAATCGATAATCTATAATCGATGGCCGAAACCATCCTCTGCTACCAAGTGTTGACGAGGAGAGGAAATTACTGACGGGCCCATTGGTCAGTACTCACCCTCGAAAACTAGAAATACATGATAACTGCACCATGTGAGGACAGGGTGCAGGATTCACATACTCCAGCAAGCTTCAATAATCAGGACTCAGTAAATTGGCAAAGGGAAGTCCGTTTAATGATACATACATCAGCAGATGGGAATCAGCAGCATCACGAACACCTGCCTCACCCCGACTTCCTCGAACTTTAGTCAAACAGCCTCCTTTATGGACAGAATCCGTCATCATTGACGTCTAATTCTACAAAAAATCATCATGCAATATAATTGGTTGGGAAAGGTAACTTAAGTATAGGTGCTATATCTGTATATGGAAATAACGCAAGTGGATTGGATAACTCTTATCGGGTGGGCGTCTACGCCCTTCCCTCTACAACACACGTGATTGACGTCACTACAAGTACGACGTCTCATTGGTTACAGTGTCTATAGGACCCTAGATTACATGGTCCCTTGTGATTGGGCAAGTTACACCCCTAAACATAAATCTTCATTTTAATTAGCAGCATGCAGAGTAGACACCCAGGTGCCTAGTGTCCCAAGATTCACCCTTCCTCCCTTCCATCAATCAGTGTTTTACGGCTATGTGTCAATTAGTTGGCTGCGTATGGCCTCGGATCTGTATTCAGGAAAAGTTATTGCCCCCTCGGGTTCTGGATGACATGACATCAGGCGGTGGCACATCCTCGCGCCTGTCTGGTCACGTGCTGGTCCACTGTGAATCTGCTTCAGTTTCCAACCTTTGGTGCATTTAATTCTGTGTGCGCTTGGCCGCCTGCATGTGCCTCTCTTATCTTGACCTTCACGGGCGGCTGGTATTCTCTGTAGTTGGAGTCTCGTGAGCTCATGCTCACCTCCTCTTCTCTGGTTGACCTCGATCTCCCCGGCATAAGCCTCTCTTTGTTGAGTTTCGATTCCGCTCCTTCTCTGGTCTTTGCTGGGTTTCGAAACTCGGACTGTCAGGCCTTTGGCCGCCTGGGTACATTTCTGCTTTCACAAAATGGAGTCGCACGTGTACATTGTGCATTATTGAGGTAGATATATGGTTGGCGCTTGCCGCTCTATTCTTCTACTGAGCATTGGAGGCAGTATCGATTTGTTAGCATCTTGCGATTCGAGCTTATTTACACACATTCAACAGGGCGGTTGCTTCCATCTTGTCTCATGGCACCATTCTTTTACGTTTTAACACTGTCTCTCCGCTGCATCCATTATAATTATCCTTGCAGTTACTAGTACTGGCATACGTGCTTTCAGTGGCCAATTCCGTTTGTTCTCGGGGCTGCTCGGGCCCTTGGGTTATTTCCATTGGCCTTCCATTAAGGCTTTAGGGGTCTCCTTGTGGACCGTGTGCAGGTATTCCTCACATCACATCAGCGGCTGGTACGGCGGTCTGATATGGTACCATGCTGCCCAGGGTTGTCGTGTTATGCTGCTTCAACCGGTACTGATCTCCTTATGTACACGGGGGCAGAGTCCCAGTGCGCTTTCTGTTGGTTCATTTGCTCCTCATACGTCACCTTGGCGAGTACCTTACTGGCAACTCGCAATGGGGGGCGGGGGTGCAGGTCATATCTGGGACCTCCTCTACATATCTGTGTAAATATACTAGTCTAGACATGTAATAATACATGATTTTTATTTCATTATAGATGCCCAGAAAATTATGCCATGACCTAGTAAGAAATGGTTAGACTGGCTACCCACAAAGGTCAGTCTAGACAGGTAATAACACTTATTATGCTTACTTTATTATAAATGGACTGTAAAAATGTCATGCCACAGTAAATGATTACTAGACCTGCTGCACACAAATGCCAGTCTAGACAGGTGAAAACACTTATCATGCTTACTTCATTATAGATGCCCAGAAAAATATGCCAGAACACAGTAAGAAATTACTAGACTGTCTGCACCCAAATGCCAGTCAAACAGCTATTAACACTTATCATGCTTACTTTATTATAGATGACCTGTAAGAAAGTCATGCACATTAAGAAATGACTCGACTTGCTGTACCAAAATGTGAGTCTAAACACTAATAACACATATCATACCTGCTAAGTCATGGATGCCCATTACGTGATAGTGCACCCACCCTCCCGACACATCCCCTCTCTCTATCACTCTCTTCCTCCGATCCCCAAATCAGGCCCTTGGCCCAGCATTGCCTCTACATCCCTCCTTCTTGTCCCAGTACCTACGTATGAGGCAAGGTGATTCATGAGGAGGAAGAGTATGATTAGGAGTAATGGTGATTACCAGTAAGTACTCTAGATATTGAACACAAGCACACCATTCACATACTCATTTACACTGCATCCATCCACCATTCACTCACACACCCAGCCACCCATACATCATGCACTCACGCACACACATCACATAATATACATATACATACACACCCTTTCATTCAGGGACGTACACACATTTACAAAAGAAAACACTTTCTTACCTTTCCCAAAATCCATTGCTGCTCCGAGGAACTCCTCTCTGGCTGCAGGCTGGCCTCTTTCTCCCATGCTCCATGTATGGAAGGCCTGTCATGTGCAGAGCTGAAGAGCCAGAGCGTTCCATGTCATGAAAGGGTTGGGGGTTCTTTTTGAAGTCAGACTCTATTTTAAAAGAAATTAATATACAGAGGGCTCTCGTCTGAGAGCTCTCTATACTTTTTATTTCTCTCTGATTCTGCAGCCAACAGCATTCGAAGACCCTGGCATGGCATTTTTTATTGCCCATAATGTGTGAAGCCATAATGAGTGTTTTTAAGTGGCCAAAGCGGGGTACATTGGTGGAGCCAGTTTTGGCATGTTTTCTTACTGTGGCATTACATTTTTTTTACTGGCATCAAGGGTAAAGCAAACATGATAAGTATTATTTAGTGGCAATATTGGCCTACATTGGTGTAGCCTGTCTGGATATCTTTTCTTACTGCGGTATGTCCATTTTTACTGGCATTATCTTTAAAGTGAACATGATGAGTGTTCCTACGTGCCATATGGCCCTCCTTAGGTTCAATTAGTCTGAATATGCTTTCTTTCTGTTGCATGGCATTTTCTTACTGACAAAGCCAACATGAGTATTTTCTTATATGGTATTACTAGCATAAATTGGCATATATTGTGCATATGCCTTTATTAAAATGCATTGGAAAATGATTCTACGCTCACTTGGTAACCTGCATCAATTGAAATTTTTTCATAAGTTACCTTACAAAACCAATTTCAACTGCTTTTTATTACCCATTTCTTCACAGAAAATGTCCTGTAAAGCGAACTGTATGAACTCTTCATTTGTAAAATGATCTTAGGGGCGGTTTGCACCCCGGCCTTCAGTGGAGTAACTTTTCTGAAAATATTGGGGGAACGTGACATTGGAAGAAAAGGTGCCCCAGCCAAATGAACAGGGACAAAATGGTGTGCCATGAAATTTGGGGGGGACAAACACCCCCCCCCTAAAATCACTCCCATGCCAGCATATCTTCATTGCTTCAGGCTCCCTCGCTATGCTTAGTCACTGCCACATATTTTTGGGACACAATTTCACCCCTCCAATTAAAACATACATACACCAGCCCCTACTGGTAGACATTACACTTTAATGTTGCTGTGTCTTCATGTATCTAATTTGCTATGCCGAATAATGTTTGCATATACTCTCCCACTAACTGACAAGGGGCCCAATCTCTTGAAGTAGGGCGGTAAAGGAATGTAGGGTCAAACGTGGAAATACCAAAATAGTCCTGGAAATCAGATGGAACTTCCTGAGGGCCACATCATCATAAGTGCCCTCCAAAACCACTAGGAGGATTCCTCTAGATCATTCTGCATCTGCTCTAATGTGGCCCCTGAGCAGACATGTGGGGAGCTGACCCAGGGATCTCTGGATGATGAGCCAGGAGCCAATGTGGCTCTCACAGCCATAATCTCATTGTCCTCCTGGCCAGGGGGTTTGGAACCAAACAACCAACAGCTCTTTTAGGGACACTCCTGCAGTGGTCTTAGCCCTGGTGTTGTCATTTGGAGGAAAGGCACTTCACGCATCCCCCTCATGTAAAAGTTGAGCGACCTCTGAAGGGCATACGGGATCAAGTACTTTAAGACGAGATAGCTGCACATTGAGGAGGATGGGGTGCAGGATTCTCTTACTCCAACACCAATCAATAAGGACAACGCAATGGTTTGGCAAAGGGAAGTCGGTTTAATGACAAGTACAAAAAAAAAGGGAAACAATGGAAATCAACAGTGATGCGATCGCCCGTCTTGCTTCAACTCCCACAATCTTCATTCAAACAGCAATTTTTATAGGCAATATTCGTCATCAATGACGTGTAACACTCGAAAGTTTGTCATGCAAGTCTATTGGTTGCAAAAGGTAACCTAAGTATAGGTACTATAACTGTATATGGTAACGGGGTGTGAGGATTGGATAACTCTTATCGGGTGGGCGTCCACACCCATCCCTCTACATCATTTGTGATAGACGTCACTACAAGTACGACATCTCATTGGTTCTACAAGCTATACAACCCTAGATTATTTGGTCCATTGTGATTGGGTCGGTTACACTCCTAGGTATAAATCTCCACTTTAATTAGCAGCTTGCGGAATGGTTACCCAGATGCGGCATGCCCCAAAATTCACCCTGCCTCCCTTCCATCAATCAGTACTTTAGGGCTATGTGTCAATTAGTTGGCTAAGGATGGCCTCAAAACTGTAGCTTCTTATCAGGAAAAGTTATGGCATCCTCGGGTTCTGGGTGACATCAGATGTTGATACCTCTCCGCGCTTGGCTGGTCACATGTTAGTTTGCTGTGAATCTGCTTGATTTTCCTTCTTTTTGTGTATTGGATTCCCCTTCAGCCTTGCCACCTGCCTGAGCCTCCTTATCTCGACCTTCATGGGACAGGCTGCCACGCTCTTAAGTTTCGATTCTTCGAAGTTGCCGCTCTCCTCCCTTCCTAGGGTTGACCTCAAATTCCTAGGCCTGAGCTCCTTCTTGCTCAGTTTCGATTCCGCTCTTCCGTCTGGCTTTGTGCTGGTATATGAATCCTGGCCTGTTAGGCCCCTACCATCCTGGGCTTAATTCTGCTTTCGTGTAAAGTGGAATGAACTTATATAATGTGCTTTATTGAGGTAGATATATATATATAGTTGGTGCTTGCCGCTCTATTCTTCTACTGAGCATAGCAAGCCATACTGTTTTCTTAGCTTCTTGTGTTACAAGCCTATGTACAGGCGTAAGCTGGTTGCATACTTACATCCTGATTTATGGTTACATTTCTTTATGTTTCGACATTGTCTCTTCCTCTATGTCTGTGATATCTTTGTTCTTTACATTTCGTTCTTGTGTGCCATCTTTCGATTGTCGTTTATGTTCATTCTGTACGTCTGTCCGGGCTCTTGTGTCATCACCATTCGCCTTCCATTCAGGCCCTTTGAGTCTCTTCGGGGACAGTTTGTAAGCAGTCTTCATTTCTTGTCAACTGCTGGTACAGTGTTCTCAATGGGTACTGTGCTGCCCATGGTTGTCTTGTTATTGGAACTTCAACAGCTGTTTCTCTTCCGATGGGCACTGGGCAGAGCCCCAGTGTGGCTCTCTGTTGGTTTATTTGCTCCTCATATGTCACATATCTCGGCGAGTATGTTCCTGGTATTTCAAAATGGGTGGCTGGAGTGCAAGCCATATCTGGGACCTCCTCTACACTCCCCCTCTGGTTGGTTCATCGACCACTTCTGCTTCTTCCTTTGTATTCACCTTGCTTGGTTCTGCTGTATTAATTTCTTCTTCATCTTCTGGGTTTGTACATGATGGTGCGAGGGAGTGTCTCTTTGGAGTCCAAATTTTTATCACTCCTTTCAAACTTCCTGCTGTTTTTACATGTTCGGCTCTGTTCCAGGTCATTAGCTGGCAATGTCCATTTGGGCTGCAATAGATCTGTTTTCCTTCATAATTTCTTCGTTTTCTGGGATACACAACCTTTGTTCCTTCTGGCCCATATTCACTGGCCTTCACAAATTCTCCATCCTGGTTTGACACCGATCATGATCTTCATCCCTATGGCTTTCTTCGCAGTTTTCTGGCACTGTGTGATGATTATCTTGATAACACAATATCCTAGTAGTATCATCAATAGCAGGGTTCCCAGAAACTTGATTATGTCTGCCATCCATTGTGGGACCCATGAGAATAGTGTTCCAAACCAGCTGTCATCGTCCACTTCATCAGTTTCATCGATCATCTGGTTCTGTAGGTTTGTCAGCATACTTATGGCTTCAGTTAAAGTTCAATTTTCCTCATCATGCGAAGGTATAAAATGTGCAACATGATTCTCCGATTTTTGCGTAAACACCTCCATCCATCGCAGTGATCTTGTCAAGTACATATCTGTTCTGGAGAGTCATCAATCGGATTGCTCTTAGCTCTTCTTTAATAGCGTTGAATCCTTTTATGGTTGTGTTGATGGTCTGTAATAATTCCCATCTGGTTATCTGCAACCATTTAGTGGTTGCTCCAACCTGGAATCTTGGCATGATGATTGATGTGAACACTGATGAGGTGAGGCTGAACAGCCTGTGTTCGTATGGGATTGCATGGAATGCTTCTTCCGATTTGGCAAAAAAGTAATTTTCTCTCTTCATTCGGAATACCAGTTCCACAGATCTCCTTTTCCTCAGGTGAGCATCTGCTTTTGGGAAACTGTCACTATTCAGGTCACTTTTCGGGATCACTAGGGCAGGAACGTGGACGTTCACTATTGTGCATATGCCTCCCCAGTTTTTCGGTAGTTTTATGCATGCCTTGGATCCACACACCCAGTAATGATCCATAATTACTGCAGTTCCGTGGGTCATTCCTGAAGCTTCAAATATTCATCTGCAGTTTTGATTCTCCCCCACCTTCCTTGTGCCATTGTTCCTGAAGCACAATTTTGGGCTTTCCAGTGGCACTATCTGCAGGGGTCCTCCTCTGTCTTCAACCCATGTCAGTAATCTTGTGAGTTTCGGCCATAGAGGTTTGCACATCCTCTGTGAGTTCTCTATTGCTTCCTTATAGGCTCCATAGACAATCCATGTTCGGCAGATCACCACTCCTTCTTCCCATCCGTTTGGTGAAAGCACTGTTCCCCAAATCTGCATTTGGCCTCTGTTCTTCCAATTATTTTGCCTCTTCTGGAGTTTTTCCTTGGACATTTAGCATTGGGTTTACTTCCCACCTGATTGCTGTTCCTTTAACTCCAGGCTTCTCGTACCTGATCACATGATTCCTTGTATGGGCTCTGTTTCTCGTCTTAATGTCCTGTATATAGTCGTCTTCATCAGGCTAATTTGTCTCGGTTGCCCATATCAATGAGGCGTCTTTCCCCATAAACTGTCCTCTGGCGTTGCACATTGCCACGTGTGAAAGACAGTGTGCTGTTGGCACATCGATTTCTACAGCCATGAAAATCTTGGATTTCCCCATGCTGTACGGTAGGAGTGCACAAACGAAGCATTCTCCTTCTGATTGCCTTCTTCCAACTTCCTTCATGTGTTGGTACCAAATGTTGTTTCCTAGATGTGCTGTGCTGTCCAGGTAATCGTTTAGTTCATTGTTATCTTCATGTGGGCTTCTCTTGATTCTTAATGTCTTTCCGTAGTTAGCTATAACTACATCTCTAAACGTGTTTGTGTGGCTTTTCCTTGCTGGGGGACTCTCTGGCATTCTGGTCGATGGAGCAGTTTTCCTTATCTGCATCGATGTGGTAGGTGGAGGTTTTGCAATTCTCTCCTTCTCTTCTTGCATTCTTTTCCTGCCCTCTATAAGTGCCTTTATTTGCCACCAGCCTGTCACCGGCCCAGTGTACGGCTGCATCGTGGGCCTGGTACTTGTTCCTTGTGTTGGAGCTTGTGTGATTGTCAGTATAGTCTCTGCGGTTTTCTTTTTCAGTTCCTCATGCCATTTCTTCGCTCTAGCTATAAACGGGAATAAATGATCTATTAACAGTTGTGTCTTTGCAGTGAATTCTCCTGCAGCTGCTTCTGTCTTTTTATAGGCTTGGGTTAAGTCTTCTTTCGTTGGCTTTTCTCTTGATTCTTCTTGGTTTCTCTCATTGGTTCTGGGGCTGATTGTTCGGTAGGCAGTCTCATGCTCTCGATTGCCTTCGCTTGAGGTCCTGTGGGCATTGACACATGCCCTGGTTCGTGTGCATTCGTGTGTGGGTGCGTGTAGTTGTCAGTGCTATGTTTTCATTCATTCCGTGCTGACCCTGTCTCCAGCTCTTCTTTTCATTCGTTACCTCAAGTGTGTATGTGTCACTGTTAATTACATTCATTTTCAGTTCATTTACTTTACCATCAGATTTTCTCGGGACTGGGCTAACTATATAGGGTCTGGGTGCTTTTGTGGGACTCGTGCGTACATCATCAGGTGGATGCACTGAAATTGGAACACTTCGTGCACCAAGAAAAAATGCAGTTCTGATCGTTAATGACAGCATAATAATGATAAACAGAATGCATAAATACATGATGGTACGGTACATGAGGCGGCAGCATTTCCTTACAGAGAAGCAAGGGTGCCCCTCTGCTTGTGGGAGGACCAGGTTACTGTTCTGGGCCCCCATCCCACTCATAACAAAATGTCAATGTTTATTCTTTTTCCCCCAATCCACTTGTTCTCAAACCATTTATATCATAAAGTGTATGGTGCTTTGCAAGTGTCCCCCCTCTTGCGGGTGACGATTGTCTCATGATACAGGATGCAGTATCTTTGCTAGACTATGGAAAAATAGATTAGACTAACACTTCGATAAGTCACTTTTACTGTGTATATTAAAAGTAGGTGAGTTCCCAGTCCACACCCCGAATCTGCTTCAGTCCTGAGGACATGCTGGACACTGTTCAATGTGAAGAAATGGGAAAAATGGCAATTAAAACAAATAAAGGTGAAATTCTTGTCTCTATTCCCTCGATCTGTCCCTCGGCGGAAGGTTTCACTGGAATCTCCTCATGTACTCTCTCTGAAAGTTGGACAGCTCCACTTGAAGCATGATGCCATGGAGGTGCGTTTCCCTCTGTGAGACGTAAGCTGGATCTCTGATGAAGGTGTGGACGTTAACCTCGACAGGTCTCCCCACCATTTCTGGAAAGTCAGTTACTAGGCGGAAGAGGACGTTGTGAGCCAGTCGGCTGTCCTCTGGTGACAGGGACATTTGTCCTGCCTTGCTGGGTTCAGGATTGTAGGCTCTTCCCTTGACGTGAACAATGCTTGCACTTTCCTGACGAGTGGATTGCGACCAGATAACTTAGCTTGGTCCAAAGTTGGCTCAAGAGTTCAGAGTTTGCTGGATCTCTAATAAAAGTAAGAGTGTCAAGGGTTCTCCCAATGATTGATGGGCACTCCTCTATGATACGAAAGAAAAGCGTATTGACGAGTTCATCTATAGTTGCCTGTGGTGGAAGCATTTGTGTCCTTATCACTGTATTCAGGCAGTTCAAGTAAGGCTTCTGCGATGATGGTAAGTAGTTGCCAGACTATCTTCTTGTTCGCAGGATCTTGGATAAAGTCTGTGATACTGGTAACCCTCCCTGCTAGTGATGGATAGGTTTCCAAAACTAACTGAAATAGGTTAGTATGTCCTCTGTGATGTTTCTGCTGGGGGACACCATAAATGCTGCCAAACAAAGTCTTGATATTCAATGATTCAGGATACTATGTTTAGCTCATAAGGTAAAAGTCATTGATCAATGCCTGTTAGAGTCTTGTTTCTCAGCAACCTTAAGTGTGGTTCGGTTTACAGGTTTGTGTCAATAAAACGTGTTGTGGCTTAAATGCGCAATTCTCTTCTTCACCCTGCAATTAGGATCCGCAGAGTGTCCATTTTATGTCGTTATCCCCCTTTTTGCTTAGAGGAAGTGCCCAATTTAAGCCACAATTTGCTCAAGAGTTCTTTGTCTTGGCTTTGCTGCTCATGCGTCCTTCTTCCTCGTCATGGATCTTGTCCTCATGTGCTGAGGTTTTTCCCCGTTGTCTGTAGTTTCTTTGCGGTGGGGTGCATCTAGAGGACTTTCTCCGATATAGGGCTTAATGTCATTGAGAAATATCCATGTCCTCCTGCCTTGCAGGCTCACAGCTGAAGGAGTGCAGTCCTCTACGATGAAAGGGACATTGAATCTTGGCTTGTCCCACCTCTTCCTCATGTGGTTTTTTACTACTACCACATCTCCAGGAAAGACGAGTGGAACATGTAAACCTTGAGCTGGGTCTGTTGTAGCATCCCCTGCTGTGTTTTATGCTGTGCTGCACCCTTTTCGTCATCGCTGCAGTTGGTCTGAAATTACAGTAAGACTGGATGTCATGCAGTTTAGATATTCTTGTAATTCGGATACCAGGACCTCTCGGGTTGGCTGGGCATCACATCTAGCTCTGTCTCGGGAGTTAGGGGAGTATTCATTCTCCTTCCTCGTGCGGCGTAAGATGATGGACGGAGCCTGGTTGGTTCTGAAGAACATTCAATGCCAGTGGAAGGCAGTGCAACCATCCCCTCTTTAGAGTAAGCTTCAACTTGGCTATCCTTTCTTTTAACAAGCCGTTGAACCTCTCACAGATACCATTACCTTCCAGATGATACGCCGACGAGAACTTGTGCCTTATACCAAGCAACAAACTAATCTGCTCAAAGACTGAATTTACAAAGTGAGCCCCATTATCTGACCTCATTACTTCACACCCCCCCCCAACCTAGGGAACACTTCCCTCACTAGGAATTTGGCCACACAGGTAGAGTCTGGGTGTGTACATGGATCTGCTTCTATCCATCTAGAGAATGGACACACCACTACAATTAAGTATCAGTACCCGTTGCACACTTGAATCATGTCGACATAGTCGATATGTAGGTGCTGAAAAGGCCCATTTGGCTGAAGGATGACTCCTCTCACTACTTTAATGTGTGCCCAGCAGTGAATTGCTGGCAGATTATGCAGTTCACCATAAGGAATGCCATATGCTCAGCTAAATTCGGTATGAACCAGTCTTCCGCGAGCATTGCTGCCAGATTCTCCTTTGACATATGTATGGGGTTATGCAATGCTCCAATGCTATTTTTAGTAGGGCTACAGGCATTACTGGTTTACATGTGCTGTCATGCCGCCCCAATCCATCAGAGGGGTTTAAAGAACACCCTCAATGTTCCCATAGGTTCTTCTCGTCCTGTGGTACCTCCCCTTGAAGCTCCATTAGTTGCATCTGCCCCAGATTACTGTAGGCTTCCGGTGTGGTACATGCCACCATCATTCTTTTATGGGTACATGCCACTTCCACTTCCATGATCGTCTCACTTTTGGATGCCATATGCTTGGCTTCCGTGTCTGCTGCATGGCTTCCGCTTGACACGAAATCTGTCCCTTTGGTGTGGGTGGCGCATTTTATGACTGCTATGTCCATTGGGAGCTGTAGTGCCTTAATCAGTCTGTCCAATAAGGCTGCATGCTGCACTGGCGTGCTGTCCGCTCGCAGATAGCCCCTCCTTTTCCAGCGTGCTAGTCCTGCGTGCACTGTGGATGTCACATACGCGGAGACATTGTACACTGTAACTTCCTGGTCTGCGTGATTCTCAATGGCGAGTATCAACACCAATAATTCTGCAGCCTGTGCCGAATAATGCGATGATATTCGTGCACTGACGAGCACTTGGAATTCTCTGTTTGCTATGTGTTTTATTACGGCAACGCCTGTATATATTTGTCTGTCTTTTTGGTCGATTCTCGAAGAACCGTCAATAAAAACGATCTCACCTCCTGCCAGGGCATTTCATTTCACCCTGGGGATTTCATCATAGAATTCTTCATAGTTTGCACAGTCATGTATCGGCTCTCCTTCAGTGACTGGCTCAGCTATGAACGTTGCTGGGTTTACTGATTTACATTTAAATATTTTGATCGATGGATTAGATGTGATCACTTCATAGGCAGAAGCTCTTTGAGATGTCAACGTACCCTTTGGTTTCTCTAAGACGGCAAATAATGAGTGCTCGACGTACAACATCATGGAACATCCCATTACAATAGTTGTCGACTTTTCTATGGTGAACACCGCGGCAGCTAAGCTTTGTTCGCACGGGAAGTGGCCTCTCATGACTGGGTCCAGGCTCCCACTGTAATACGCCAGGGGCTTGTACCCTAACAAGGTTCACTGAGCGAGCACTGCCATCATAACGCTGCCATCTGTGTGTGAGAATAGGTAGAATTCCTCTGCATAATTAGGCAGCCTGAGAACTGGAGCCGTACAAATCGCTCTCTGGTGTTCTGCAAACCCTTTTCCATTGCCTCGGTCTGTTCAATCTTTTCCATTGTCATCTGAGCCTTCTTTAAAGCCTGGAGCAAGGGCTTGGTATACGAGCTGTAATCGAAGACCCATTCTCTAACATAATTGCACAGGCCTAAAAAGCTCTGCATTTGCTTTATCGTGAGTGGCTTTGCCGTGTTCATGATAGCTTCAGCCCTTTCTGGGGTCACCTTTTTTCCCTCATGCAAGATGAGTGGGCCTAAGTAAAGCACTTCCTGTTGACAATACTGTAGCTCCTTGTCAACCTTATATCCTTTCTCAGCCATTATGGTCAGTAGCTGAATGGTATCGCGTCTGCATTGATGCAGATCAAGATGTCCTCCACATATTGCAAGACAACACTTTCTAATGCAATGTTGCTTAGGTCCATCTGTAGGACTCTATCGAAAATGGATGGGGACTCACAGTACCCCTGTGGCAACTTCATGCTTTTCAGACGCATTTGTCGGAATGTGAATGACGTCAGATCTTGAGGGCCACAGTGCAATGGGATTGAGAAAAAGGCATTTTTCAAGTCAATCACTGTAAAATATTATGCCTCAGTGGGTATATTACATAAGATTGTTGATGGATTAGGGACTAGAGGGAACTCGGCTTCAACAATATCGTTTAATGCTCTTAAATCTTGGAGTAAACGCCAAGACCCTCCCTTTGATTTCTTGACTGGATAAATCACTGTATTAAATGGTGACTCTGACGTCACCAAGATGCCATGGTCCATCATGGCGGAAATTGTCTTTGCGATCCCCTCTTCCGCTTCTCTGGACATTGGATATTGTTGCACCCTTGGTAAAATTGCTCCTGGTTTCAGTTTAATTTTCACTTCTCCCACCCCCTTCAGAAGGCCTAAGTCATAAGGCCCTGTAGTCCATACTGAGACAGGCATTTGGGCCATATCAACATCAAGGTATTCCGGACATATCGGTGCCAACATCATTCTGTGGGGCACTTCTTTTTTGATCATTTTTACCCAAAATATGAGACTCACTTCTATCCTCGTTTCTTCTGAGTCTGGTTGTTCTTCAAACAGATCGTCATTGGTGACGTCAGTCACTCGACACCCTTCTTCAATGGCGTTAATTGCGCCCCATTGTCTGCCTTCATCATCGCAGCCTTCAACCAATGCTATTTTCCCTTGCACAGCGGCAATATGTATCATTAAGGGAAATACTTGTCCCTCCTCTTCATGCATAGGTATTCTTGGTCTGTATAAAATTCATCGGGGGTTCTCATGGTCCTATCTGTAAGGCCAGGCAATCCTGCCATGAGCAAACGCATGCCATATGCGGAAACCTCTGGCTCTAGCGGTATAGCTCTCATGGCTATATGCTCTGAGTATGCCCTGACCATTTTGCACACGTTTGAATAATGCATTCCTGGAGTGGAGCAATACTATGCCTTCCTCCGTGAACGAGATTGTCATGTTCAACTTTGTCATTAAGTCTTGACCCAAGATGTTTACTGGGGTCTCACATGAATATAATAAAGGTGCATTCATCTCGCACTCTCCTACGGAGACTGGGAGTGCATCTGTAAAGGGAACTCGACTGTGAGCTCCTGTAAAACTCTGAGTATCTATGGCCTCGCCGGACAAGGAAAACTTTCCTTCACGTATGCACGAGCGTGTTGCACCCGTGTCAACTAAGAAGAAATATTCTTTACCCCCTATGACGACATTCACCCTAGGTTCCCTATTGGGGTCTGGTGTCACTGATAGGATAGAGCACATCAGGTTTCCCAGTGAGCTGTCCTAGTTCATATATAAGTTCGGTCCACTGTACACTTGTGGATTCCCTCCACTCCCTGGGCTGCCTACCCTTCTGGAGTTTGTGCCTTGAGACGATTGCGGTGGTGCCTGTTGAAATTGCCCTTGTGGCAAATTCCCCATGTTCAGGGGTTGAACGTCTTGTTGCGCACCTTGCTGCACCCCTTGTGCTTGCTGCTGCACTGTGTGATTCTGTGCATTACACTGTTGTGTGACTGCAGGTGGATTCGCCGTGCCTGCTCCCATTCCTTGGCTATTCTGTCGCACGTCTTGACTTCTGCACGTGCGCGCCAGATGCCCCATCATTCCACACAGCCAACATACTGACGGTGGTCGGATTATTTTTCCGTTTGACATATCTGGGTTGCCCATTTGCACGTTTTGAAAACACCTTGATTACTCTGGAAACCTCCTTGGTTACTTTGCCATCCTCTTCCTCTAAATCCTCTTCCCCTTGGGTACTGCCCTACGTTACCCTGGTTGTTCTGCTGTGGGTTAGCCACCTGTTGTGAGTTCTGTTCAGCTGGGCTAGTTAGCATGGCTCCTTCAAGAGCATACTTTGATAATTTCTTTTGCACCAGCTTCGCTTCCTCACCCTTTCAAGTTGCCTCCTTTTTTTGATTCTATTCTTGCAACAATCTACAGCAATATGCGATTCTTAACTGTATTTCTGCCCAGAGTTTAGCCTCTACCCCTACCAATTTCTTGAGCTGTTTTTGAACCGGCTCTGGTAGCCCTTGGCACAATATGTGGTAAAACACTGGTATAGATTTCGTCCAAGATTCATGCGTTTTGAGCATCCACGCGTCTTGGAAATTCTCGATATAAATCAACGGATCTTCTGCCTCCTTCATTTTGCGAGTCATTATAGCTCCCATATCGGAAGTGTCTGGGTACAACACTCGTAGCGCTTTCTGTACAGCTGCTCTGCAATTATTAAATGGTCCTCCGTTGTGAGCAGTGTTTATTATGGTTACACCAGGGTACCCTGCCCGTGTCCACACATCGTCTGCTCTCTCACCAAGTATGGTGATAAGGAGACCCTTAATGTCCCCTACTGCAAGCGTGACACCCCCTGTCATTTTTCCAAACTCGTGTATCCACTTCCTGGCTCCCGATGTCAGCATTGGAAGCAGATTTTTCAGGTTTTCTCGATCCCTGTGTGGACATGGAATATATTGCAGTCTTCCTCCCCCCTTTTCTAGTAGCGGAAATTGGAATGCACAGAGTTTCTTCTCTTCTCTCATACCTCTCCTGTCTACCGCTGGGGTAATATTCCCGCATCGCCGTCTGCCTGGCAATGTCCTTAACCTGTCTACATAGGCGGGTGCTGACACCCCCCTCTGGCCATGGGGTGTTCTATCATGCCGGTCAAACGATGTGGGAGACTCTGATGTCCTCGGTGCAGACTCACTAGCATCCAACCAATGTTCCCCTTTGTCCCTTGGGAGACGCTTTTCGCGCTGTCTCCCTTCTTCATTTGTCTCGCGCTCCGTTTCCTCTCCGGAGTCGGACATTAATTGTTCCCAATTCATGCAGCTCCTTGTGTCATCATCATTTTTACTGATTTCTAGTCTGTCCAGGGACAGTCTCCTACTGCCACTACTTCGGGTGATATCCTCAGTGTCATACAGCTGAGTGCTTTCCAGGCGCTCGTCTTCCCTTTCCCCTTGGTATTACTTGTTCTAACCCCATTTCGTCATATATCTTATCGATCGTTTCACCGATGCATCTGGTGTCGAAGTCATCTTCAATATTTGCCCTGGTCATGCCCAGTACTGAGTCATACGCAGGGAAGAATTCTTCAATGTCTTCCCATTCTACAACATGATTGGGTTTTTTAACTTCCCTCTCCAGATATTCGAGATCGCGTGCCCTCTGTCTCCGCTTACGTTCTATGACATCATCACATTCTTTGCGCTTACTCGCCTCTTCTCTGACCTTATCTCCTTTTCTTCTCCTTTCATTTCTACGTTCATTTTCCCTTCGAACTTCCTCATCCCTTTATCTCCTTATCTTGTCACGTACTCGTTGCTCTTCTTCTAAACCTTGCTGTTTCTGTCTGTCCAAGGCAAAGACTGATCTCTGTTTACAATCTACCTGTTTCTCTTGCTCTTCATGATATAGCTGTTCACGCCACAGTCTATTCTTCCGTCTTATCCTTTTATCCCTTGACTCCTTGTCTTTCTCCTTTCTCTGCGCCTCACCTAACCTCTCTATAGGTCTCACGTCATCACTTCCTTTTCCATCGAGTTTCAACAATATTTGTCATCCCATCCATTCGTCTTTTGCGAATGCTAACCTTCTTTCCCTTTCTTTCCCTCTCTCTCCTGTCATGATGCCTACCCCCGGGCATCAGGACCAAGCCCATCAGCTCTGGGAGCAGGCATCCAGATTCTTATTAAAACCCCAACAGCCCCGGCTGGGGGCTGTTTGGTTTCAGTCCTGGTGCCTTAGACGCCAGGCTCATCATAGAAATCAGTCCTGGTGCCATAGGCGCCAGGCTCATAGACTTTACTTACCTGATGCAGACCAGGCTGCAAGTGAGTCCAAGCCAATGTGAGGTCTGGATGGGACTGTTTTATTACAGGAACAATTTTTTTACTCTGGCGTGGTTCTGGGGAACGTCTTACCTGGAACTACTTTGGAGGCTATTTAAACCACGCCCGAACAGCAGCACACGCTTCGCGTTATTCTGCATCCAGCAGCGTAACGCTCACCGTGCCTGTAGTCAGCATCCAGTCTTCTGCCATGCCCGCCTCGAATCTGGAACTCCTAAAACCAAAAGTAAAGAAAAGGACAAGGTTAGAAAGCGAACTATTTTCAAATTCCTCACCTGATTCCGGATCCATCTCGCCTCCGGACCTGGAAAGAACATCATTTCAGTACGCGTTGCATCTCCAGCTGCAGCGCCGCGCCATACTCACCAGTTCTCGCAGCATCTTTCGATTCGGCGCTGCCTCCATCATTTCTTCGCCGAACTCCGGCACCTGGGGGACAAAAGAAGACAAAAAGGTGAGCTGAGAAAACCAACAAATGTAACTTTTATCAACATAGACTTACCTGATTTACCACCGGAGGCATTATTCTATAACTCTCCACATCTTCATGTGCCGCACCTGCAAAGAGAGAGAAAACAACACGTTAAACACGTGCAACATTTACCGGACAGCGTCGGGTAATACTGACTCTTACCTGAGCACCACCAGCTACCACGAGAGCATCTTCTCACAAACTCAGCTGCAGGACAAGGAAGGAAGGGGGAAGGAAGGGGGGAACAAGTGTGAACATCGGATATATTGAGCTCTATGAAGTTGATACTTACTGGTCCTCGCCAGGAACCTCAGAGTCAATATTCTCCGGAACTCTCCCACGCCTTCAAACCAGTGAAGTAACTGGTATCAACGTGCCCCTGCAATACATGCAGGATGGAGAGCTCATCTTTCAAGAGTATAAGGTGAGATTGGTGAGAGGGCACTTCGGAGGTGATTAGTGGGAGGACTGTGGGGGGGTGCCATCACTAGAATACACGGGTGGCTAAATCCATCCCTCCACTTGCAGGAGAATACTTCTAAGGGTCAAGCAGACAAGATTAGGAGGGCCAGTCCAGTCAGTCATCTCTGCACTACGCATCACGTTGCTGGAGTCTGCAGCCGTCTGGGTCCGACCGACACCCCTGTGGGAGCCAGGTGAGCGTAACAGAATGCGAAACCTCTCTATAAATCCCCATCCGGGCGTTATGGAAACCTCAGAAACCGACCAACTGGCCCAATTATTGGGGGAACTTAGGGCAGAAGTGCACTCCGCTCGCCAAGAGACTAATGCCCTCAGGAGAGAACCGATTGTCTCGAAGGAGCGCACTGACGATCTGGCTAGGCAGCTGCTGCAAAACCAAGCAGAGCAAACACCTTTACCAGGACTCGTGGGGTATCCAACTCCTGTTTCATCGAGCAATCCTGTGCAAGTGGTTTTACCAGGGGCTATTCCTTTAGCTCCACCTGAAAGCTATGCTGGGGACCCAAAAAGGTTTGCCGTGTTTATGAACCAATGTCGTTTGCACTTTTTATGCAGACCTGGAGCTTTTCCGAATGACCAAGCCAAAGTAGCTTTTGTATTATCATATTTGAGTGGTAGTGCAGCTGATTGGTCGATTCCACTAGTCAATCAGGATGACCCTGTTCTTCGGGACTTTCAGGATTTTCAAATGAGCATGGAAAGACTATTCGCTAGACATTCCCAGCGACAGGCCCTGGATAACAAACTTTTATCCCTACGACAAGGTAACCAGGATCTGTTAACCTATATCGCAACCTTTAATAGGTTGCTGGTGGAAACCGGATTGCCAGAGGTAAAACAAATTACACTATTTCATCGTGGACTTCGGGGAGAACTTAAAGATGTTTTGGCCCAAGTTGTGAACCCACCTCAGGATTGCGCAGAATACATAGACTTAGTGGTCCAGTTAGACCATCGACTTCAGAATAGAAAGGCTGACCGAGCTAAATTCGAGAATTGGGTATTGGTTAAACCCAACGTCACCCCCTAAGGAACAGATACAGCAGAACCTATGCAGATCGGGGGGGGGTTAAGGGTCCCTTTACTCAAAAGGAAAGAGAAAGTAGATGACAGATGCAATTGTGTCTATACTGTGGGGCCTCAGGACATTTTCTACGGGATTACCCTATAAAACCATCCAAGAAAATAGTCGGAGTCGCCGATAGAAATCAAACAGAACCTGATTCAGGAAACAACCACGCCCGACATGCATAGAGGTCCGCTTGCCGAGCTTGAAGAAGGACACTCAGACCTTTCCCCTAATCATACCAATGGTCCTTATTGATCCAAGGCAGCCATCACGTATGCACGCAGTAAGGGCATACATTGATAGCGGGGCCGTAGGAAACTATATGGACCACGAATTGGCTTCTAGGATGAATCTACCTTTCTGAAAAAAAAACCTCTTCGGATGTCATCACCACAGTTGATGGAACTGGAATTGCCTCTGGGCCTGTAACTCATTCCACCACAGAGATGACACTGTTGGGTCAAGATGGGCATCGGGAGACTATTGTGTTTGATTTAATCAAAGCCCCGCAGTTCCAAATAATAATGGGGATACCTTGGTAGGAAACAAATAATCCTAGTATTGATTGGCGAGAGAAGAGAATAACCTTCCCGGATTGTACACACACATGTTACCCGGAAAAAACCTTGAACAAAGGCCTGGCCACAGTTGCTAATCCAGTCGTGCAGTTACCTCAGGAATATCAAGAATTCCAGGATGTTTTTCAAAAAGAACAGGCAAACACCTTACCACCTCACAGATCATACGATTGTCAAATCGACCTCATACCCGGTGCACAACCTCCATACAGTAGGATCCACACCCTTACGGAACCCAAAAACCTTCACCTACGACAATACTTGGACCAATACCTTGCTAATGGCTTTATTCGTCCATCCAAGTCCCCTGCATCCTCAGCTTTGTTCTTCGTGCCTAAAAAGGAAGGTGACCTCAGAACATGCATAGACTACCGCGCATTAAAACAGATTACGGTGAAGAACCAATACCCATTGCCTCTGATCCCCGAATTACTAGACCAAGTAAAGGATGCTTGCATCTACACTAAATTGGATCTCCGACGGGCATATCATCTGGTACGTGTAAAGAAAGGCGATGACTGCCTTTCGCACCAAGTATGGATTATTAGAATATCAGGTGATGCCCTTCGGGTTGTGCAATGCACCAGCAGCCTTCCAGTATTTCATGAACGATGTCCTTCATGAACTCATTGACGTCTGTGTTGTCGTATACATAGACGATATTCTAGTGTACTCCTCCTCAGAATCAGACCATGTTAAGCACGTGCGTGCAGTCCTTGAGAAACTACGACAGCACAAGTTATATGCAAAATTAGAAAAATTTGTTTTTCATACTACGGAAGTTGAATTCCTTGGATTTATCCTGACTCCAAAAGGAGTCCGAATGGACTCTCGAAAGTTGGACGCAATTCTCAAGTGGCCATCACCCAGTTCAGTTAAAGGGGTACAAAGCATGCTGGGATTTGCTAATTTCTACCGCAGATTCATTCCGGATTTCTCACATGTTGTACACCCCATCAAAGCACTTTTGCGAAAAAACAAACGCTTCTTGTGGACCGAAGAGGCTGAAAAGGCCTTTCAAGAGCTGAAAGTGAAATTCACGTCTGCAACTGTCTTAAAGCATCCCCGCCCTGAACTTCCATACATAGTTGAAACTGATGCATCCAGTTTAGCCATGGGAGGTGTCCTATCCCAGAAGGATCCTGAAACCGGTCAACTTCACCCAGTAGCATTTTGGTCCAGAAAGTTCTCGGCACCCGAGTTAAACTATGCGGTTACCGATAAAGAGTTATTAGCCATCAAATCCGCCTTCAAGGCTTGGCGGCATTATCTTCTCGGTGCCAGGCATACCATTACTGTAATCACCGATCAGCAGAACTTGCAGTGTTTAAAAACAGCCAAAGCCCAATCATCGCGCCAACTTCGATGGGCATTGTTCTTTGCCGAGTTTGATTTCATGATCACTTATCGACCAGGCTGTAAAAATGGCAAGGCAGATGCCCTATCCCGAATAGGGATGGGAGAAGCATATGCGAACCCGGAACCGGTGCCTATAATTTCAGAACAAAGAATTCTTGGCATAACCACTCTACAGACACTAGAAGATATTCATGTAAAACTCCAACAACTCTTCGTTCCAACAGGAGGACTGGGTAAAGAAAGGCCCGGACTACTCAGTCATCAATGACCTACCTTATTATCAAGGGCGACTATTTCTACCACACAAGGAAGTACAAGAACTAGTCATCTCCAATTATCATGACACCCTGGTGGAAGGGCACCCAGGTATCACAAAAAACTGAAGCTAACATTAAGAGACAATTCTGGTGGCCCACCTGGCGAAAAGACGTAAAATCATTTGTGATGTCTTGTGGCATTTGCGCCCAAAACAAAAGTCAGAAGAAAAAATCAGCTGGCCTTTTACAACCTTTTGGATATTCCACCTACACCATGGCATACCTTATCTTTAGACTTTATTACAGATCTACCTCCATGTAATGGATTTAACACTATTCTAGTTATTGTGGATCTTTTTTCCAAGATGGCCCACTTTATTCCTTTAAAGGGATTACCTTCTGCTTCAATTCTGGCCAAGGAGTTCCTCGAAAACATTGTTCGAATGCACGGATTTCCTTCCGTATTGGTCTCTGACTGAGGTAGTCAATTCATTTCACATTTTTGGAAGAAATGTTGTCAATTGGTGCAAATCGACGTGAGGTTATCAAATAGTCACCATCCCCAGACCGATGGTCAGACGGAGAGGACCAACCAGACCCTTGAACAGTATCAACTTCCATCATCCAGTGGCAAGGGAATAGGGCAGGAGCTCCCCCCCCCCACAGAATCCAGAATCCAGCTGCAGCCTCTGTAGCGCGGGCACACGGAGCAAGGCCTGCCTGACCTTGTCTCCACAGAGTCTCCACAGAGTGCCTGACCCGAGAATGTCGGGCGCATCGCGGCGCCACAACGAGGCCGCACTTTGCTTTTTTTTTTGATCCGACATCCGCCGGCAGGCGGAAACGCCGGCCACAACGAAGGCCACCTAATGTAGCCAATGCACTATTCAGGACTTAGTTGCTACCACACTGCATCATGGGCTGCATTTGACCTGTGCTGTGCCTTATGGTCGCTAATAGACCTCATTTGACCTGTGTTGTGCCCTATGGTCGCTAATAGACCTCATTTGACCTGCGCTGTGCCTTATGGTCGCTAATAGACCTCATTTGACCTGTGTTGTGCCCTATGGTCGCTAATAGACCTCATTTGACCTGCGCTGTGCCTTATGGTCGCTAATAGACCTCATTTGACCTGTGTTGTGCCCTATGGTCGCTAATAGACCTCATTTGACCTGTGTTGTGCCTTATGGTCGCTAATAGACCTCATTTGACCTGTGTTGTGCCCTATGGTCGATAATAGACCTCACCTGACCTGTGTTGTGCCCTATGGTCGCTAATAGACCTCATTTGACCTGTGTTGTGCCTTATGGTCGCTAATAGACCTCATTTGATTTGTGTTGTGCCTTACCTGTAGTTACTACTGCACTCTTGCTAATAACTTATCAACTTCACTGCCCCCATCAGCTGAGCCAAGCCACCTACTATGGCCACATTTAGAGGCGCCACCCTAACTATGGCTACCCTCCTCCCGTTGCTCCGCGCCCACACAACTACACCACTTTACCCAGACGACTATCTCCAACAGAATGGATAAACAGAATCGCCCGCCCACCTTCACCATGCATACCCTGTCCCACACCCTTTAGAAATACAAGACTAGGTTCTCGCCTTGTTGTACTCACCACCACATGCCTGAACGTAGCCCCACTGACCATGACTAGAAACGATAGACTCAGCTATCGCACCAATCTTGCCACAAAGCTCAATAGAATGCTCACCAATCAGACTACGCACCCTAAGCAGCCTACCTCACCTTCTGAACTCCCACCTAGTCACAACTCTTCTATACCGCACTCGCCACCACACACGAAAACTAACCCTCCACAGACCTCCATCAAGGGAGCCCTTATTAACGCTCACTCACTGGTTGCCCACGGTACTGATGTTGCCGACATTATTTCCACTAACCACCTAGACTTTATCGCCATCACGGAGACATGGCTCCACCCAGCAGCCGGTCCCACAATAGCTCTAGCCACTCCAGTCAACTACAACATCATCCGAGCTGACAGGAAAAATGGAATAGGCGGAGGAATAGCAATTATTGCAAAATCCACATTAAACATCAGAGAAGTAACCAGCACAACCCTACCTTCAGCCGAACTTCTATCCGTCAAACTCCCATTATCCGACACACAAACTATCCTGCTCCATAATATATACAGACCCCCAGGACCCCCCTCCACCTTTGAAGAGGATATCTCTCTCCTACTCACTACCAATTTGAAACCGAAATCCCAAATCATCATTCTGGGAGATTTCAACTTCGGGCTTAACGACCCCAATGACAACCAAGCCACTTCCCTTAATGACACAATTACTCATCTAGGCTTCACCCAACACATTAATCAACCTACACATACAAAAGGAAGATCCTTGGATTGGCTTGCAGATGCCAATTGCAACCTCTCACTGACTGACATCACTCCCTGTGCGTGTACTGACCATCATCTTATCACCTTCTCTTTACCCAGATCCCTACCATCTACCACACAACCTACAAAGTCACCTCAAATAATCTCCAGAAACAACTGCAACATCACTATAGAGAACCGCAAACCTCTCCTTGCACCTATCAGTAAAGCTAATCTACCCATGCAAAAAAACAACCTAGCAGCCATAGTAGACCTATATAACAATACTTTAGAACTAGCCCTCAACCAGATAGCTCCTCTCAAACAACGGAAAGCCAAACCTATTGCCCACTCCAACAAATGGTTCTCAGCAGAATTAAAAGCTCTCCGTAATATTAAAAGAACTGCTGAAACTAGCTAGAGAAAAGCTCCTTCCCTCTCCACTAAAGACAAATTTGCTTCAGCTGCCTCTGCCTGCAAATCCGCCATCTTAAATGCTAAGAAAGAGACCTACAACTTGAGAATACAAAATGCCAAATCTGGCACCAAAGAACTCTTCTCTATACTAAGAGAACTTGAATCACCACTGCCCCCTACAGAGGACTGCATCAAAGACAAGGCCTGGTGTAACAATATCCAGCTCGCCCTCGCCAACAAAATTGCCCTTCTACAAACCAAGATAGAAGCAAAAAAAGCTAGCCTTGCCTCCAAGCAGAACTCCAGCAGCAAATTTAACCACACTACCCCTATCTGCCCATCTTTCCACTTCTCACCAGTCACAGAAGAGGAAGTAATCAAGATAATCGCCAGCCTCAAACCATCCAACTGCAAAGGTGGCATCTGCCCTGCATCCGTCATCAAAGATGGTGCTAATGAGTTAGCCCCTCTCATCACCTCTCTGATCAACTCCTCCTTCAAAAACTCAGTGGTCCCCAACAACCTTAAAGAAGCGTGGGTCCTACCCCTGCTCAGAAAACCTAACCTAGATCCCAACATCCCCCCAAATTACAGGCCCATCACCACAGTCCCATTTCTTCTCAAAATCTTGGACAGGGTAGCCTATATCCAAATACAACAACATTTGGAAGAAAACAACCTCCTAGGCCTGCGACAATCCGGCTTCAGACCAAGGCACAGGACTGAAACTGCCCTCTTGCATCTAAAAATCCAAATGGATGAATCCAAAGACAAGGGCAAACTGGCCATCTTGCTCTTGTTGGATCTCTCCGCTGCCTTTGACCTGGTTGACCACCAGATCCTCACTCAACACCTCTCCTCGGCTGCTGCATTCTCTCAGAATGCCACTAAGTGGATCCAGTCATTTCTGTCTGACAGGACGACTAGAGTCTTCGCCCCTACCGCAGCTGCGGACCCTATCCCAATCACATGTGTAGTGCCGCAAGGCTCCTGCATTTCTCCCACACTTTACAACATCTTCACGAAGCTCCTATTTGACCGTCTTGACGGTCTGGGTGTCAGCTACACTAATTATGAAGACGACACCCAGGTCCTCATCACGCTCACTGGTAGCTATGAAGAAGATGTTGCAAAGCTTAATGATATCTACTTAGAAATCCAAGCCTGGATGGCCACTCGCAGTCTTTGCCTTAACGACGATAAGACAGAATTGCTTATCGTAGGCTCTCAGGCTCGCCTGAACAAACTGGACCAAAGGTACCAATCTTTTACCATTGATGGTAACATCATAAAAGTCTCCAAAGAGGTTAAAACACTAGGTGTATACCTCGACTCTACCCTATCTCTAAACAAACAAATAAACTCGACCGTCTCAGCCGCCTCAAACACCAAAAAATTGATCAATGCCTGCAGGCCTTTTCTCTCCTCCTCTAGTTGCCTCACACTATCTAGAGCACTGATATTGTCTAAATTAGACTATTGCAACACACTCTACTTAGGCACTACCACTAAAAACTTGAACAGACTCCAGATTCTGCAAAATAATGCACTAAGATGTGCCCTCAACCTCCCGCACAAGGCGCACATATCCACAGTTAGAAAAGAAGTCCACTGGCTCCCGATCCTTGACAGAATTAAGCTAAGAACACTGGTCATCACCCACAAGTGCCTATCACTTACTGCCCCACGTTACCTTTCTGACAAATTCTCTAGACACTGCCCCATTAGACCCACCAGAACACCTTATCTTCACCAACTAAAGATCCCCAATTATAACCTAAAAACAGCAGGGGGCTCCAGTTTTCCAGTGCTCGCAGCACAATGATGGTACACCCTCCCCACTTCAATTAGATCGGAAGCTGCTTTCTGGCCATTCAGAGCCATGGTAAAATCATGGCTACTAGCCTAAACATCCAGACTTTCACTGACATGACCTGCTAGCCGCCGCTCTCCACCGGGAGCTATGTTTACTCTACCGACAGCCTATTTAGGACCAACCAGTAACCCGTTCCGCATTAGCCACTGTAACTTCTTTCCTGCATATTCTCTGTTCATACTTCTCTCGGTATATTCTACTCTTGTATGTAAACATTCAGAGCCTGGACTAATGTATGCTCTGTCCGTTGTACCTTGATGCTCGTGTAACGATATCTAACTCTGCTGTACACATGATTATGCGCCCAGTTACCTGAGGGTTCGGATGCGCTTTATAAATAAACAAACTAAACTAAACTAAACCTACGTTGCATGCTACACCAGACCGAAAGTAATTGGAAAGATATATTATGGATTTCCGAGTATGCATACAATAACTCTTTACATTCAGGAACCGGACAAAGCCCCTTTTATACCATTTATGGACATCACCCTCGAACCTCAGAACTAGATTTGCCTCAGCACCTAGAAATGCCCGCAGTTAGTCATTTGAACTCTACTATTACACAAGCCTTTAAGGAGGCAACAGAACATTTGAAACAAGCAAAAGAGAAATATAAGAAAAATGCTGATTAACATAGAGGTGAAACTCCACAATACCAGATTGGGGATCAAGTTTGGCTGGCTACAAAACAGATACCTCTGAAGGGAACTCAGACTTTTAACCCTAGATATTTGGGACCTTACACCATTAAGGCCACTATCAACCCGGTGGCCGTCAAATTGGAATTACCCTCTAATATGCGAATTCATCCTGTCTTTCAAGTTTCACTTTTAAAACCAGTTCAACCAGGAACAAGATTAACCAAACCACCTGACCCCATCTTGGTAGATGGAGAACCTGAATTCGAGGTAAAAAATATCCTGGACTCCAACATGGTTAAATCAAAACTTTTTTATTTAATCGCTTGGAAGGGCTACGGACCACAAGAAAGGTCATGGGAGCCTAGAGACCACGTTCATGCACCTCGGTTGGTGAAGAGATTCCATCGGGACTTCCCAGACAAACCAGGGCCAAGGGGAAGAACAACTTTAGGAGGGGCCTTGGGGGGAGTGCTGTCATGATGCCTACCCCCGGGCATCAGGACCAAGCCCATCAGCTCCGGGAGCAGGCCTCCAGATTCTTATTAAAACCCCAACAGCCCCGGCTGGGGGCTGTTTGGGTTCAGTCCTGGCGCCTCAGGCACCAGGCTCATCATAGAAATCAGTCCTGGCGCCATAGGCACCAGGCTCATAGACTTTACTTACCTGATGCAGACCATGCTGCAAGTGAGTCCAAGCCAATGTGAGGCCTGGATGTGACTATTTTATTACGGGAACTATTTTTTTACTCGGGCGTGGTTCTGGGGAACTTCTTACCTTCACGTTATTCTGCATCCAGCAGCGTAACGCTCACCGTGCCTGCAGTCAGCATCCAGTCTTCTGCCACGCCCGCCTCGAATCTGGAAATCCTAAAACCAAGAGGAAAGAAAAGGACAAGGTTAGAAAGCAAACTTTTTTCAAATTCCTCCCCTGATTCCGGATCCATCTCGCCTCCGGACCTGGAAAGAACATCATTTCAGTATGCGTTGCATCTCCAGCTGCAGCGCTGCGCCATACTCACCAGTCCTCGCAGCATCTTTTGATTCGGCGCTGCCTCCATCATTTCTTCGCCGAACTCCGGCACCTGGGGGACAAAAGAAGACAACAAGGTGAGGCGAGAAAACCGACAAATATAACTTTATCACCATAGACTTACCTGATTTACCACCGGAGGCATTATTCTATAACTCTCCACATCTTCATGTGCTGCCCCTGCAAAGAGAGAGAAAACAACACGTTTAACACGTGCAACATTTACCGGACAGCGTCGGGTAATACTGACTCTTACCTGAGCGCCACCAGCTACCACGAGAGCATCTTCTCACAAACTCAGCTGCAAGACAAGGAAGGAAGGTGGGAACAAGAGTGAACATCAGATATATTGAACTTACTGGTCCTCGCCAAGAACCTCAGAGTCAATACTCTCCGGAACTCTCCCACGCCTTCAAACCAGTGAAGTAACTGGCATCAACGCGCCCCTGCAGTCCATGCAGGATGGAGAGCTCATCTTTCAAGAGAATAAGGTGAGATTGGTGAGAGGGCACTTCGGAGGTGATTAGTGGGAGGACTGTGGGGGGGGGGTGCCATCACTTGAATCCACGGGTGTCTAAATCCATCTCTCCACTTGCAGGAGAATACTTCTACGGGTCAAACAGACAAGATTAGGAGGGCCAGTCCAGTCTGCCATCTCTGCACTACGCATCACGTTGGTGGAGACCGGAGCCGTCCGGGTCTGACTAATGCCACTGTGGGAGCCAGGTGAGCGTAACATCTCCTTATCGAGAGATGCACTAATCTGTGCCTGATCCTTCCTTTCATCATCGCGTCTCTCCTTGTCTCTCGGGACTGCAGAGGTAAGAATCTTGTCCTGATCCTTCCCTCGGTTTTCGTCACTACTGTAAGTGGGTGGCTCATATGCGGGGTTGCTGTACCCTGTGGCTGCATTAAGCTCCCTTCATTGGTAGAGTCCCTCAGGCTTACCTCCCTCAGTTTCTGTTTCAGGCGGGGCAGGTGGCGCGGTAGGCATCTCACCCCCCTCCGTGCATATGTTTAATATCCAGTCTGCAGGTGGCTCTTTCTCCTTCGACTGTTCAAACATTTTCCAAAGTTCTAGAACAGCAAGGCGTTTCTCTAGTTTTTTTCCTGTATACATTGCATGCAAGTAAGTCGTCATGTGCTGTAAAACGGCTTTAGATAAAGACCCATTTTGTGGCCACGGCATAAACATCTTGTGGGCAGTGCCCTTAACCCACTCTGTGCTATATTTCTTTAGCTTGGGTGCATGTTTCGGCAGTTGCTTACATAAGTATGTTAATGGTGTAATTTCTTCCATGCTTAAATCTGTTTTACTTCCCTCATAAACACCACTTTTCAATGCTTCCATGCAATTTTAACACTGTTCATAATATGAGCGAGCACCAAACACTGCAAGCTCCAAGCCAATCATTTCCCGTCAAAACTTTTTATCACCAATTTACTCAAAAACATCAATTCAAGTTCGATTCCCTCTCAACTATAGATTCGCGTAAAACCCTATTTCATTTCAACCAATACAAGACAAAACTTCTTACATGTGACATACAACAGAACAGGTACAACAGACATTTGACGGACTAGACAGACACCAGCTGGACACAAGTATCTCTGTCTTCTAATTAATACCCCGATATGGAGTTTAAACAAACTCCTTTTACAACGTCTTTAAACGTGGTGGTAGTCTAGTCGTCCCCTATAATGTGGGCTGTGAGTTCACGTTTCTTCTGACCGCTATATTAAAGCGCAGGTACAAGGGGAATCCTCTCTCTCCTCAGGTGTCCGCCCTGGAATCCTCTCTCTTCTCTGGTGACTACCCTGGTATTCTTTAATATCTCAGGTGTCCAACCTGGTATACTTTACTCTCTCAGGTGTCTACCCCGGTATTCTTTAATAATTCAGGTGTCCACCCTGGTATTCTTTAATATCTCAGGTGTCCACCCCGGTATTCTTTAATATCCCAATTAGTCTCGAGTCATTACCCCCTTATATATATACAGTCTTCTCTACTTCTGACTATTTTGTCTTTTACACCTCCCTCCGTTACCTTTTCCCTTACTTGTTCTAATGCCTATGACATTTGACAAAGCATTTAATTTTTTGCTTCACTCACCGCTCGCATGGTTCCTCTCTGGATCCTCGGGATCACTGCTTCCGTTACCACCTTCTTTAGTCTTTCGTCTTTTCCACTGCCCGTAGGAATGGAAGGATTTCTGTTTATAAAACGGGTTCCTTCAGACCCACTGCAGATTTTAGATAGATTTATACTATCATTGTGAACTTCACAGTCTACTCGGCCAAATGGCGAAGGACTCGTGATATTGACAAAGACCTAGAGTTGCTTCGAGTCGACGGTCAATAGGTGCCTTATCACTAATCAATAATCAATAGTTGATGCTCAAAACCATCCTCTCTGCTACCAAGTGTACAGGAGGGCGGAGCGACCTGTGACGGGCCCATGGGATCAGAGCTCACCCACAAGTACTTTAAGACGAGATAGCTGCACCTTGAGGAGGATGGGTGCAGGATTCTCTTACTCCAACACGAATCAATAAGGACAACGCAATGGTTTGGCAAAGGGAAGTCCGTTTAATGACAAATACAAAAAACAGGGAAACAATGGAAATCAACAGTGATGCGATTGCCCGTCTCGCTTCAGCTCCCACAATCTTCATTCAAACAGCAATTTTTATAAGCAATATTCATCATTATTGACGTGTAACTCGAAAGTTTGTCATGCAAGTCTATTGGTTGGTAAAGGTAACCTAAGTATAGGTACTATAACTGTATATGGTAACGGGGTGCGAGGATTGGATACCTCTTATCGGGTGGGTGTCTGCACCCATCCCTCTACTTCACTCTTGATAGACGTCACTACAAGTACGACATCTCATTGGTTCTACTAGCTATAGGACCCTAGATTATTTGGTCCATTGTGATTAGGTCGGTTACACCCCTACGCATAAATCTCTACTTTAATTAGCAGCTTGCAGAATGGTTACCCAGATGCGGCATGCCCCAAGATTCACCCTGCCTCCCTTCCATCAATCAGTACTTTAGGGCTATGTGTCAATTAGTTGGCTAAAGATGGCCTCGAAACTGTAGCTTCTTATCAGGAAAAGTTATGGCATCCTCGGGTTCTGGGTGACATCAGATGTTGGTACCTCTTCGCGCTTGGCTGGACACGTGTTAGTTCGCTGTGAATCTGCTTCATTTTCCTTCTTTTTGAGTATTTGATTCCCCTTCGGCCTTGCCACCTGCCTGGGCCTCCTTATCTCGACCTTCATGGGGCAGGCTGCCCTGCTCTTAATTTTCGATTCTTGAAAGTTGCCACTCTCCTCCCTTCATAGGTTTGACCTCGAATTCCTAGGCCTGAGCTGCTTCTCGCTCAATTTCGATTCCGCTCTTCCATCTGGCTTTGTGCTGGTATATGAATCGTTCGGCACCTACCATCCTGGGCTTAATTCTGCTTTTGGGTAAAATGGACTACACTTAGTCCATTTTACCCAAAAGCAGTGATGTCATCAATGACATTTGTGATGTCATCTTTGATGTCCTGGGTGTTAGTTTTAGCAGTGCACGGTGGCGCGAGTTATGGTTGCTTATCTTACCATAGCTGCCGAATTTCAGGGGTTTTTCAATTTTACTTTGAACCATAACGTCCCTTTAACAAAGTTTTTTTACTGAATTTAATAGGTTTTTAGTAGCGCAACTTAACCATAACGTCCCTTTTTGAACAAAGTGTTTTCACTGAATATATATATATATATATATATATATATATATATATATATATATATATATAGTTGGTGCTTGCCGCTCTATTCTTCTACTGAGCATAGCAAGTTGCACTGTTTTCTTAGCTTCTTCCGTTAAAGCCTATGTACAGGCGTTAGCTGGTTGCATACTTTCATCCTGATTTATGGTTACATTTCTTTATGTTTCGACAACGTCTCTTCTTCTATGTCTGTGATATCTTTGTTCTTTACATTTCGTCCTTGCGTGTCATCTTTCGATTGTCGTTTATGTTCATTCTGTACGTCTGTCCGGGCTCTTGTGTCATCACCATTCGCCTTCCATTAAGGCCCTTTGGGTCTCTTCGGGGACAGTTTGTAAGTAGTCTTCATTTCGTGTCAACTGCTGGTACAGTTGTCTCAACGGGTACCGTGCTGCCCATGGTTGTATGGTTATTGGCACTATAACAGGTATTTCTCTTCTGATGGGAACTGGGCAGAGCCCCAGTGTGGCTCTCTGTTGGTTTATTTGCTCCTTATACATCACATATCTCGGCGAGTATGTTCCCGGTATTTCAAAATGGGTGGCTGGAGTGCAAGCCATATCTGGGACCTCCTCTACAGGTGCATTGGAAAGCGAGTCATCAACCCCATATTTCCCCCACCCGTTGGGAGACTAGCCCATGTAAGGTCTCCTGTAAACTCAGAGCAGCCCTAAAATAATCAAACGTATCAGCAAAGGCCTCTAAACGTATCACTGACACTATAAACTGAAGGGCCGGCAAATCCCATCAACTCGTTTCTCCAGTCTTCAAGATCCTGGTTGCTGTCATTGGCAATAGCAGCCTCATGTAGGGTCACCACCCCTTTCAAAAGGTTGCCAGTAGCATCCATAATAATATTAGACACAGAGCCCTCAAGCTCAGGGTATCCCAAAGTTGGATGAAACACATGGCTTAAGGTTTCTCCACACCAGGGCTTTAAATGGGCCAGCTCTAACCGGTTCTCAGGACCTGCATTTCCTATTTTAGGCCGTATTGAGGGCAGGACTTCTTCAGGCTTGGGGAGTGGACTGGCAGTCAATAACGCTGGCAAATGTCCCCACACACATCAGATGTCCAACGCCAGTTCAGCGTTCACACTTGGCCCTGTAAAACATCAAAGCACATGAAAGCACAGCTGCCCGCTCCCAAGTTTTGCTTTGTGTCAACAAAGCATCACAATAAGGGCAATTCGAGGTTGTTAGCCCAGGCAAAGTTTTGCCTGGGAAAGGATTATCATCCATTCAGAGGCTGAATTCGGGATGGTGATAAAAGGAGGGAAGCATAATTATGCATAGTACATAACATAAACACTTAGCAGATGACTTCACAATATGTTGCATTTTCTTCTACTGTGAATAGTTCTAAAATCGTACACACTTTTGAGGACTTTTATTGTGATCTTCTGGACTGAACGGATGATTCAACGCTACAATCCTATTTTTGCATTTTTTCTAAAATGAAGTATATAATGTCAGTTTTTTAAAATGTAATTTGTGTACTTTTAAATGCATCGCTATAAAACTATTATTTAATCTTTTCCAACCCAAACCTCAACATATGATATAGAAGAAGATATGTGGCCAAATGCTTAAATCACTAACTGTGTTCAAAATCTGGTTCTGCCACATAAGCAAAGTGTGTGATTCTTGGCAAATCATTTACTCTCACTGTGCCTTATGTTCAAAAATGTGGTGGTCTGGAAAAGAAAATCCTCCCTAACATTTGGCCAGATTTAGAAGGTAATTTTCTAATCTCCCAGAGTGGTAAATGAAGAGTACTGTTGAGGGTAGATGAATAGATCATCCATAGCTTTTGTCCCGCCCCCATTTCAATAATGCTCAGGTGAGAAACTTTACTCACTAAAATAGACAGGTAGGAGATGGACACAATCTAAGCTGAAGATGAGGATGTGCATGCACTTTTTTGCGCGAAGATAGGTTGTTTCTTAGTTACACTCTATCCGTTTTTCTGATCAATAAAGTTCCAAATCAATTGATGTTCTTAGAATTTCTCTTTTTATTTTTATGGGTTTTCAGCCCTTCTTGGATGACACGTGTTTCGGTTTATATACAATGTCCTTCTTGTTTTGTGACTGATGTTGATTTTGCCAATAGTGTGATAGTGTGAGATTTTTGTCTTGACTGCCAATTGCAGAGATATGCTCTCTTATTCGTATTCTTAATTCCTGAATCGTAATTCCGATATACACTAGATTGCAAACACATATTATGGCATAAATTGTATACTTAGATCTTCAGTTTATCTGTTCCTTAATCTGAGTCCTTACTCCATTCTTGTCCTTGAACATGTCGGTGTTTGGTAATGCATAATTGCACATGGTGCAAAAGCCACACTTTCTAAAACCTGGAGTTGGTTGATGTAACCATGTTGTTGTTCCTGGCACTTCTTTTTCCGGCAGTAATGATGGACTTAAACTCATCTTCAAAGTCTTGGCTTTTTTTATAGACTATTGTCGGATAGTCTTTGATACACCTTTCCACATGAAGGTCTAGCTTCAGTAGGTGCCAATTCCTTTTAAGTACTTTCCTGATCTCCTTATTGTTAGCACAGTAAGTAGTAATGAATTGGACTGTATTTTCTGATTGTCTCTCATTGGTTTTCTGGGTTAGGGTTGACTGTCTAGTCATTTTCTGAGTTTTGTTGGCTAAGAATCGATTGGATAGTAGTTTGCATTCAGATTCTCTACACAAGACGAGAACAAAAGTAGTTTGGAAGCTCAACACACATAAAGGGTAAGACTCTAAATATGAAACTAATACACTTTTTGAAACATAGTAAAAACCAGCTTACTAAAGCTAGCACAGCCATATTCGTTACCAATATAAACTGACTATGGGGGTCACAGCCCAGTATCGATATCATCCTACCCCACATCCATCCCTCCACCCACTGCTCCCACGTGTTTTCTCACAATCACATCTGGCTTATTGCAATGCACAAGGTGAAATGTATGGATAAGTAACACACGGTATGTGGGCATGCACAAGGAAGTCAGATGTATTTGACACATACTTAGATATGGAATTTACATGTGTGTTAAAAATGTTTTCTATATGTTTTTTTCTTTGACTTGCAAAAACCTATCAGCCCAGATTTGAAAAAGGCAATGTGTATAAGCCGAAACACGTGTCATCCAAGAAGGGCTGAAAACCCATAAAAATAAAAGGAGAAATTCTAAGAACATCAATTGATTTGGAATTTTATTGATCAGAAAAACGGATACAGTGTAACTAAGAAACAACCTATCTTGGTGCAAAAAAGTGCCGGCATATCCCAGTTTGTTTTGTGTTTTACGTACGGCATAGAGGGATTCATTGTCTCCGTAGTGACCTGCACTCATGCGACAAAACAAAGATTAATCAACAAAATACTGAATTTCAAGGATTTCTACGTAGCCACTAAATCAGGTCGCGTAGGTATAAATACCTGATATCTTTAAAAAAATTCCTTAAAGTCACAACCTAAGCTGAAGATGACACAAGTAAAACAACACCAACGCTGTGACAATACATGTGCATGCATTAGACAAGAAGCAAATGCGCACTAAACGTAAGAACATGTACGAACGCGAACACTAGGTAACACATGCATTTACACATGAAAAATAGTAAGATAGCATCCATAAGACATGAAGAATACTAACAAAAGCATTGTATATGCTGAATGCAACATGAAAGACACACACATATAGATCACTAACATAGAAATGCAAGTCTAATGGGCAGCCACCTGTTCCAAAATGGAAAACACAACATGCTTCTAAGTAAAGGAAAGGCCTCAAGGTTTCATGAGAACTCAAAATGCTAAAATAAAAAAAGTGCAGAGCTCGGAGATTAGCTAGCAAACCATGCTAAGGTTTCCATGAATAAGGGAGGAAAGTAAAAACAGAGAGAAAGCAGGAGATAACGAATCCCAAGACACCAGCCATATATTTTCAGATTTATTAAGATTACAACCAGCCTTTGTAAGGAAGGTGCAGGACAACTATAAGCCAAAAGACTTCATGGAGGATAACACAAGAGTATCCCAGTGGCAAGAGCACCCATAACATTTGCACCAATAGCAGCTAAAATCCTAATGAATGCAGGCTGAAATCATTCCAAACACGGTCGCCTTCACACATGACCCATAATTGAAAAACATTGTTGATTCATTAGCAACGAACACAGATAAGATACCTGCCTTACTCCTTACACTTATCCGCAGACATAAGAAGCTACACAAGGAGAAATACAAAGAGATCGCCCGGCACTCATGGCCCAAGTATGAAGCATGGTATCTTCTTTAATTGAAAGGAAAGTAGTTCATGTACTTCTCTGCCCCTACTCCTGTCTGGCTCATGGCTTGATGACCTGTCAGTTGTCCAAGGTTAGTTAGTTGAAAGCCAACCAATCAAAACCCCATGATGTTAGGCTGCCCATTACATATTATGCCGACCAATAGTTCATTGTAGAGATGATGTCTTTTTACTGTTATCAATTTATGGAATACAAAATGCCAAATCTGGCACCAAAGAACTCTTCTCTATACTAAGAGAACTTGAATCACCACTGCCCCCTACAGAGGACTGCATCAAAGACAAGGCCTCGTGTAACAATATCCAGCTCGCCCTCGCTAACAAAATTGCCCTCCTACAAACCAAGATAGAAGCAAAAAAGGCTAGCCTTGCCTCCAAGCAGAACTCCAGCAGCAAATTTAACCACACTACCCCTATCTGCCCATCTTTCCACTTCTCACCAGTCACAGAAGAGGAAGTAATCAAGATAATCGCCAGCCTCAAACCATCCAACTGCAAAGGTGAAATCTGCCCTGCATCCGTCATCAAAGATGGTGCTAATGAGTTAGCCCCTCTCATCACTTCTCTGATCAACTCCTCCTTCAAAAACTCTGTGGTCCCCAACAATCTTAAAGAAGCGTGGGTCCTACCCCTGCTCAAAAAACCTAACCTAGATCCCAACATCCCCACAAATTACAGGCCCATCACCACAGTCTCATTTCTTCTCAAAATCTTGGACAGGGTAGCCTATATCCAAATACAACAACATTTGGAAGAAAACAACCTCCTAGGCCTGCGACAATCCGGCTTCAGACCAAGGCACGGGACTGAAACTGCCCTCTTGGGTCTAAAAATCCAAATGGATGACGCCAAAGACAAGGGCAAACTGGCCTTCTTGCTCTTGTTGGATCTCTCCACTGCCTTTGACCTGGTTGACCACCAGACCCTCACTCAACACCTCTCCTCGGCTGCTGCATTCTCTCAGAATGCCACTAAGTGGATCCAGTCATTTCTGTCTGACAGGACGACTAGAGTCTTCGCCCCTACCGCAGCTGCGGACCCTATCCCAATCACATGTGGAGTGCCGCAAGGGTCCTGCATTTCTCCCACACTTTACAACATCTTCACGAAGCTCCTATTTGCCCGTCTTGACGGTCTGGGTGTCAGCTACACTAATTATGAAGACGACACCCAGGTCCTCATCACGCTCACTGGTAGCTATGAAGAAGATGTTGCAAAGCTTAATGATATCTACTTAGAAATACAAGCCTGGATGGACAGAATTGCTTATCGTAGGCTCTCAGGCTCGCCTGAACAAACTGGACCAAAGGTACCAATAATTTACCATTGATGGTAACATCATAAAAGTCTCCAAAGAGGTTAAAACACTAGGTGTATACCTCGACTCTACCCTATCTCTAAACAAACAAATAAACTCGACCATCTCAGCCACCTCATACACCAATAAATTGATCAATGCCTGCAGGCCTTTTCTCTCCTCCTCTAGTTGCCTCACACTATCTAAAGCACTGATATTGTCTAAATTAGACTATTGCAACACACTCTACTTAGGCACTACCACTAAAAACTTGAACAGACTCCAGATTCTGCAAAATAATGCACTAAGATGTGCCCTCAACCTCCCGCGCAAGGCGCACATATCCACAGTTAGAAAAGAAGTCCACTGGCTCCCGATCCGTGACAGAATTAAGCTAAGAACACTGGTCGTCACCCACAAGTGCCTATCACTTACTGCCCCACGTTACCTTTCTGACAAATTCTCTAGACACTGCCCCATTACACCCACCAGAACATCTTATCTACACCAACTAAAGATCCCCAATTATAACCTAAAAACAGCAGGGGGCTCCAGTTTTCCAGTGCTCGCAGCACAATGCTGGAACACCCTCCCCACTTCAATTAGATCGGAAGCCGATTTCTGGCCATTCAGAGCCATGGTAAAATCATGGCTACTAGCCTAAACATCCAGACTTTCACTGACATGACCTGCTAGCCGCCGCTCTCCACCGGTAGCTATGTTTACTCTACCGACAGCCTATTTAGGACCAACCAGTAACCTGTTCCGCATTAGCCACTGTAACTTCTTTCCTGCATATTCTCTGTTCATACTTCTCTTGGTATATTCTACTCTTGTATATAAACATTCAGAGCCTGGACTAATGTACGCTCTGTCCGTTGTACCTTGATGCTCGTGTAACGATATCTAACTCTGCTGTACACATGATTATGCGCCCAGTTACCTGAGGGTTCGGATGCGCTTTATAAATAAACAAACTAAACTAAACTAAACCTACGTTGCATGCTACACCAGACCGAAAGTAATTGGAAAGATATTTTATGGATTTCCGAGTATGCATACAATAACTCTGTACATTCAAGAACCGGACAAAGCCCCTTTTGTACCATATATGGACATCACCCTCGAACCTCAGAACTAGATTTGCCTCAGCACCTAGAAATGCCCGCAGTTAGTCATTTGCACTCTACTATTACACAAGCCTTTAAGGAGGCAACAGAACATTTGAAACAAGCAAAAGAGAAATATAAGAAAAATGCTGATTAACATAGAGGTGAAACTCCACAATACCAGATTGGGGATCAAGTTTGGTTGGCTACAAAACACATACCTCTGAAGGGAACTCGGACGTTGAACCCTAGATATTTGGGACCTTACACCATTAAGGCCATTATCAACCCGGTGGCCGTCAAATTGGAATTACCCTCTAATATGAAAATTCATCCTGTCTTTCATGTTTCACTTTTAAAACCAGTTCAACCAGGAACAAGATTAACCAAACCACCCGACCCCATCTTGATAGATGGAGAACCTGAATTCGAGGTAAAAAATATCCTGGACTCCAAGATGGTTAAATCAAAACTTTTTTATTTAATCAATTGGAAGGGCTACGGACCACAAGAAAGGTCATGGGAGCCTAGATACCACGTTCATGCACCTCGGTTGATGAAGAGATTCCATCGGGACTTCCCAGACAAACTAGGGCCAAGGGGAAGAACAACTTTATGAGGGGCCTTGGGGGGGGAGTGCTGTCATGATGCCTACCCCCGGGCATCAGGACCAAGCCCATCAGCTACGGGGGCAGGCATCCAGATTCTTATTAAAACCCCAACAGCCCCGGCTGGGGGCTGTTTGGATTCAGTCCTGGCGCCTTAGGCGCCAGGGTCATCATAGAAATCAGTCCTGGTGCCATAGGCACCAGGCTCATAGACTTTACTTACCTGATGCAGACCATGCTGCAAGTGAGTCTAAGCCAATGTGAGGCCTGGATGTGACTATTTTATTACAGGAACTATTTTTTTACTCGGGCGTGGTTCTGGGGAACTTCTTACCTTCACGTTATTCTGCATCCAGCAGCGTAACGCTCACCGTGCCTGCAGTCAGCATCCAGTCTTCTGCCACGCCCGCTTCGAATCTGGAACTCCTAAAACCAAGAGGAAAGAAAAGGACAAGGTTAGACAGCAAACTATTTTCAAATTCCTCACCTGATTCCGGATCCATCTCGCCTCCGGACCTGGAAAGAACATCATTTCAGTATGCGTTGCATCTCCAGCTGCAGCGCTGCGCCATACTCACCAGTCCTCGCAGCATCTTTTGATTCGGCGCTGCCTCCATCATTTCTTCGCCGAACTCCGGCACCTGGGGGACAAAAGAAGACAACAAGGTGAGGCGAGAAAACCGACAAATATAACTTTATCACCATAGACTTACCTGATTTACCACCGGAGGCATTATTCTATAACTCTCCACATCTTCATGTGCTGCCCCTGCAAAGAGAGAGAAAACAACACGTTAAACACGTGCAACATTTACCGGACAGCGTCGGGTAATACTGACTCTTACCTGAGCGCCACCAGCTACCACGAGAGCATCTTCTCACAAACTCAGCTGCAAGACAAGGAAGGAAGGTGTGTCATGATCTCTGCTTCCAAAAGGTCAGGGTTTTCCCAACTCCCTTGGAAGCAGATCCATAACCCAGGTTCCGAGTGCCAACCAGTCCCAATGGGGACCTTTTGGACCCAGTCCTGGCGCCAGTGGCACCAGGCTCATAAATATGCCCAGTCCCAGCGCTGGAAGCGCCGGGCTCATAATGCTTGGGTGGACTTACCTGCAGCAGACCATGCTGCTTACTTGCCTGCCAGTTGAGCCTCTGATCCTCTTCTGTTTGGAACTACTTTTCCTGTTGGGTGGGGCTGGAGCCACTCCCTAGATGCAGAACACTGGAACTCTTCTGGAAGGCAGGAACTCTTTTCTTACCAGGAACTCTTTTCTTACTTAGGCGTGGCTGTGGAAGGAGACACCTAAGCACTACAGGAGGCTATTTAAACCACACCCGGTGGATGAATCTTGCTTTGCGTTATTCTGCATCCTCTGCAGCAGAACGCTCATCGTGTCTTCTGCATCTGATCCTGGGCCTAAGGAAAAAGGCTTACCATCCTGAATCCAGTCTTCAGCAACACCTATAAAGACAAGAAAGAACAGGTTAGCATTCCGGCATCTGAAAGGCAAAGGCTTACCTACTCTTCGTGCGCTCCGGAGGTCTTCACACTGTATTCCGGCATCTGAAAGACAAAAGCTTACCAACTCTTCGCACGCTCCGGAGGCCGTCGGCGCTGCATCCCGCATCTGAAAGACAAAACAAGGTGCGTTTAAAGACATTGGGGAACTTTAATACTCACGTGCCATTACTCCTTTCCACATCTAACCCAGTGGGTATCCCGGCACCCTGCAGCCGCTCCGAACTTGTACCTGCAAAATAAAAAGACAGTTAGAGCGCATTGTGAAGCTGGCAACAAGCGCTTACTTACGTGCTTCCAGGCGCTTCTATTCATCACACGGGCTCCATCTTCAAGGCACTTCAGCCCGTCATCCGCCATCGCCGGAACCCTGCAAAACAAGAGACATCATTATTAAAGAATTTAAAGACATTTGAGTTACTCGAAACTTACCGTTCGTGCAGTAAACGACGGACAGCAGTCCTCTGAAGTCAAGAGGCCTGCGCTACCTATCCGGTGAAGAAACTGGTTACAGCACCCTGCCCCGAGGCAGATGGAGAGCTCGGCATTCACTTACCTAAGACATCTTACTCTGCACGTCAGGCATACAGGGCACAGAGGTCCAGCCCAAAGAGCCAACCGGGTGCTGCACATCACCTTTGAAGATACGGTAGTCGCCCAGTCAAGACCGGCGCCTCTGCGAGAATCAGGTGAGCGTTACAGAACGCAAAGCCTACCGCAAAACTCTCGCCCAGGCGCTATGGAAACCTCGGATACTGACCACCTAGCCCGGTTACTTGGGGAACTAAGGGCAGAAGTGCATGCAGCTCGTCAGGAAACGAACGCTCTAAGAAGGGAACTAATTATTTCCAAGGAGAGAACAGATGATCTTGCTAGACAATTGCTACAGTCACAAGCCGGACAGACCCCGCTACCCGCATCAGGGGCAAATCTTCCTTCAACATCCTCTATGAATCCAGTGCAGATCAACCTACCTGGGAATGTACCTCTGGCTCCGCCCGAACGATTTTCTGGTGACCCAAAGAGGTTTGCGGTATTTATCAATCAGTGCCGGTTGCACTTCTTATGCCGGCCAGCAGCCTTTCCAACTGATCAAGCTAAAGTAGCTTTTGTACTTTCGTACCTTAGTGGCAATGCGGCAGACTGGTCGATCCCTCTAGTTAATCAAGATGATCCGGTTCTCCATGATTTTCAAGCCTTTCAGCTTAGTATGGAAAAACTGTTCGCAAGACATGCACAGGGGCAGGCCTTGGACAATGAGCTTCTTTCGTTGCGACAGGGTAATCAAGACCTTTTGGCTTATATTGCATCTTTCAATAGACTAATAGTGGAAACTCAATGGCCTGAGGACAAAAGGATTACGCTGTTTTATAGAGGTCTACGTGGAGAGCTCAAAGACGTTTTAGCCCAAGTAGTGAATCCCCCACAAGACTGTTCGGATTATATAGACTTGGTCGTTCAAATAGATCACAGACTGCAGAACAGGAAGGCCGATCATTCCAAGTTTGATGCCCGAGTATTTTCCAAACCGCCAACTCCTTCCAAAGGAGTAGACTCCGGGGAACCCATGCAAATAGGGGGTCTGAAAGGTCCTCTAACACAAAGGGAGCGGGAAAGGAGAAAACAGTTGCAATTATGCCTATATTGCGGAAACTCAGGGCACTTTCTTCGAGACTGTCCGGTGAAACCTGCCAAGAATGCAGTAGGAGCTGCAGTTACCACAGTTACAAACTCTGAGCAGGGAAACGACCTCGCCCGACAAGAATAGAGGTCCTCTTGCCGAGCGTGAAAACCAGTTCCGTGACCTCGCATTTCGTGATACCTATGGTCCTCATTAGCCCTGATAATCCGGATCGATTACATGCAATTGAAGCTTACGTCGACAGCGGTGCCATCGGCAATTATGTGGATCATGAAATGGTTTTGAGGATGAATCTAACTCTTTGTCCCAAGGCTGTAAAGGACGTCATTACTACGGTGGATGGTACGGAGATAGCCTCCGGGCCAGTAACGCATACCACTCAAGAGGTGACGCTAGTAAGTCAAGATGGACACCATGAGAAGATCGTGTTCGATGTGATCAAGGCCCCTCAGTTCCAGATTATTCTAGGAATACCTTGGTTAGAGAAACACAATCCTCTGATCGATTGGCGAGCAAGAACGGTCCAGTTTCCAGAATGTGTCTCTACTTGTCACCCTCCACCTGGTGTTGCACTGGCAGCAATTTCTTCAGAGACTCCCCAGTTACCTCCCGAATACCTAGAATACCAAGATGTTTTCCGGAAGGATCAGGCTAACTCTCTACCTCCTCATAGGTCTTATGACTGCCAGATAGACCCGATACCTGGATCTACTCCTCCTTGTAGTAGAATTTATGCCCTCACCGAGCCTGAGAACCTTCACCTTCGACAATACCTGGATCAATACCTGGCAAATGGGTTTATTCGTCCTTCCAAGTCCCCTGCCTCTTCAGCTTTGTTCTTCGTTCCAAAAAAGGAAGGAGACCTTAGAACTTGTATCGATTATCGCTCCCTGAACCAGATCACCGTTAAGAATAGATATCCGTTACCTTTGATCCCTGAACTCCTGGACCAAGTCAGAAAAGCATGCATATATACAAAGCTGGATCTTAGAGGAGCTTACCACTTGGTACGAGTAAAAGAGGGCGATGAATGGAAGACGGCCTTCCGCACCAAGTATGGGCTATTTGAATATCAGGTCATGCCCTTCGGACTTTGCAATGCGCCGGCCGCCTTTCAATATTTTATGAACGATGTCCTCAGAGAGCTCATAGATGTGTGTGTTGTTGTTTACATCGACGACATTCTCGTTTATTCTTCATCGGAATCTGAACATCGGAAACACGTGAAAATGGTCCTCGAAAGATTGCGTCAACACAAACTTTTCGCTAAGTTGGAAAAATGTGTTTTCAACGTGACTGAAGTTGAATTCTTGGGATTCATATTATCGCCTGGCGGAGTGCGTATGGATTCAAAGAAGGTCGATGCAGTTCTCAAATGGCCATCACCATCTTCCGTAAAAGGTGTGCAAAGCATGTTAGGCTTCGCTAACTTTTACCGCAGGTTTATCCCCGAGTTCTCTCGAATAGTCCAGCCCATCACTGCCTTGTTAAAGAAAAACAAACGTTTTGAATGGTCTACCGAGGCGGAACAAGCTTTCCAGGATTTGAAGACTAAATTTATCTCTGCACCAATCTTAAAACACCCTCGCCCCGAACTCCCCTACATCGTGGAAACTGATGCTTCAAGCCTTGCCATGTGGGCAGTTCTATCACAAAAGGACCCGGTAACCAATCAGTTGCATCCCGTGGCATCTTGGTCCCGCAAATTCTCGCCTCCTGAAGTCAATTACACGATTACTGACAAGGAACTTCTGGCTATCAAGTCTGCCTTTAAGGCTTGGCGGCATTATCTGCTGGGGGCCCGACACACCGTTACTGTGATTACGGATCACCGATACCTGCAATATTTGAAAACCGCAAAAGCCCAATCCTCTAGACAACTCCGTTGGGCATTATTCTTTGCCGAGTTTGACTTCATAATTACCTATCGACCTGGTACAAAAAACGGTAAAGCCGATGCCCTTTCTCGGATGGGAGTGGAAGAACACTTGATCAACCCTAAACCTGTACCAATCATTCCCGAACAAAGAATTCTGGGTGTAATCGCCACAGAATCCATAGAGGAAGTTAAGGATAAAGCCAGGCAACTTGTAACTCCAGCAGACATACAGAATTGGCATCTGCAGGGAAAGGACTTTGCAGTAAAGGACAACTTATTGTATTTCCAAGAACGATTATACCTACCCAGCACAGATTTACAGAAAAAAGTAATCTCTTGTTATCACGACTCTTTAATGGAAGGTCATCCCGGTATAGCCAAGACCTCAGAAAAGATCAAGCGCTACTTCTGGTGGCCGTCTTGGAAAAAAGATATCAGAGACTTTATAATGTCCTGTGGAGTATGCGCCCAAAACAAGAGTCAAAAAGAAAGACCAGCAGGCCTCTTACGCCCTATTGACATCCCACCTCGCCCATGGCATACGCTTTCTCTGGACTTCATCACCGATCTACCTCCATGCTCCGGATACAATACGATTCTAGTAATCGTGGACTTATTCTCCAAGATGGCGCATTTCATTCCGCTCAAAGGCTTGCCAACAGCAGCAACTCTGGCCCGAGAATTTCTCGAAAACATCGTCCGACTGCACGGTTTTCCTTCGGTTCTAATTTCGGATCGAGGTAGTCAATTTATTTCTCATTTTTGGCGAAGTTGCTGTCGGTCGGCTCAAATTGATGTGAGGCTATCGACCAGTCACCACCCTCAGACCGACGGACAAACCGAGAGGACCAATCAAACTCTGGAACAGTATTTACGCTGCATGCTGCAACAAACTGAAAAAACTTGGAAAGATATCCTTTGGATAGCCGAGTATGCCTACAATAACTCTGTCCATTCGGGAACTGGGAAAACCCCATTTTTTCTTTTGTACGGCAGTCACCCTCGAACCTCGGAGTTGGATCCCCTCCAAGATCTTGAAACACCAGCAGTAGACTACCTGCATTCTACAATCACCCAAGCCTTTAAGGAAGCTGTTTCTCACCTTCAAAGGGCTAAAGAACAATACAAGAAAGGAGCAGATCAACATCGGAAGGAAGCCCCTCACTATCAAGTAGGGGATCAAGTCTGGTTATCCACCAAATATCTATCTCTAAAAGGGCCACGCACATTCAACCCAAGATACCTTGGTCCCTATTCCATCACTACCATAGTAAACCCAGTAGCGGTCAAGTTGGACTTGCCCCCGCACATGAAGATACATCCGGTCTTCCACGTCTCTCTATTAAAACCCGTGCAACCTCAAACCCGACTAACCAAATCTCCAAAACCTATCCTAGTTGATGGAGAACTCGAGTTTGAAGTCAAAAGCATTCTGGACTCCAAGATCTCCAAATCTAAACTATTCTACCTAATTGACTGGAAAGGCTACGGCCCCCAAGAGAGATCCTGGGAACCTGCTGAATATGTCCACGCTCCTCGCCTAATCAAAAGATTTCACCGAACATTTCCTGACAAGCCAAAACCCCCGCAGAAGCCCGGTTTGGGAGGGGCCTTGAGGGGGGGTACTGTCATGATCTCTGCTTCCAAAAGGTCAGGGTTTTCCCAACTCCCTTGGAAGCAGATCCATAACCCAGGTTCCGAGGGCCAACCAGTCCCAATGGGGACCTTTTGGACCCAGTCCTGGCGCCAGTGGCACCAGGCTCATAAATATGCCCAGTCCCAGCGCTGGAAGCGCCGGGCTCATAATGCTTGGGTGGACTTACCTGCAGCAGACCATGCTGCTTACTTGCCTGCCAGTTGAGCCTCTGATCCTCTTCTGTTTGGAACTACTTTTCCTGTTGGGTGGGGCTGGAGCCACTCCCTAGATGCAGAACACTGGAACTCTTCTGGAAGGCAGGAACTCTTTTCTTACCAGGAACTCTTTTCTTACTTAGGCGTGGCTGTGGAAGGAGACACCTAAGCACTACAGGAGGCTATTTAAACCACACCCGGTGGATGAATCTTGCTTTGCATTATTCTGCATCCTCTGCAGCAGAACGCTCATCGTGTCTTCTGCATCTGATCCTGGGCCTAAGGAAAAAGGCTTACCATCCTGAATCCAGTCTTCAGCAACACCTATAAAGACAAGAAAGAACAGGTTAGCATTCCGGCATCTGAAAGGCAAAGGCTTACCTACTCTTCGTGCGCTCCGGAGGTCTTCACACTGTATTCCGGCATCTGAAAGACAAAAGCTTACCAACTCTTCGCACGCTCCGGAGGCCGTCGGCGCTGCATCCCGCATCTGAAAGACAAAACAAGGTGCGTTTAAAGACATTGGGGAACTTTAATACTCACGTGCCATTACTCCTTTCCACATCTAACCCAGTGGGTATCCCGGCACCCTGCAGCCGCTCCGAACTTGTACCTGCAAAATAAAAAGACAGTTAGAGCGCATTGTGAAGCTGGCAACAAGCGCTTACTTACGTGCTTCCAGGCGCTTCTATTCATCACACGGGCTCCATCTTCAAGGCACTTCAGCCCGTCATCCGCCATCGCCGGAACCCTGCAAAACAAGAGACATCATTATTAAAGAATTTAAAGACATTTGAGTTACTCGAAACTTACCGTTCGTGCAGTAAACGACGGACAGCAGTCCTCTGAAGTCAAGAGGCCTGCGCTACCTATCCGGTGAAGAAACTGGTTACAGCACCCTGCCCCGAGGCAGATGGAGAGCTCGGCATTCACCTACCTAAGACATCTTACTCTGCACGTCAGGCATACAGGGCACAGAGGTCCAGCCCAAAGAGCCAACCGGGTGCTGCACATCACCTTTGAAGATACGGTAGTCGCCCAGTCAAGACCGGCGCCTCTGCGAGAATCAGGTGAGCGTTACAAGGTGGAAACAAGAGTGAACATCGGATATATTGAACTCTATGAACTTGATACTTACTGGTCCTTGCCAGGAACCTCAGTGTCAATACTCTCCGGACCTCTCCCACGCCTTCAAACCAGTGAAGTAACTGGCATCAATGCGCCCCTGCAGTCCATGCAGGATGGAGAGCTCATCTTTCAAGAGAATAAGATGAGATTGGTGAGAGGGCACTTCGGAGGTGATTAGTGGGAGGACTGTGGGGGGGTGCCATCACTTGAATCCACGGGTGGCTAAATCCATCTCTCCACTTGCAGGAGAATACTTCTACGGGTCAAGCAGACAAGATTAGTTGGGCCAGTCCAATCTGCCATCTCTGCACTACGCATCACGTTGGTGGAGACCGGAGCTGTCCGGGTCTGACTGATGCCACTGTGGGAGCCAGGTGAGCGTAACATCTCCTTATCGAGAGATGCACTAATCTGTGCCTGATCCTTCCTCTCATCATCGCGTCTCTCCTTGTCTCTCGGGACTGCAGAGGTAAGAATCTTGTCCTGATCCTTCCCTCGGTTTTCATCACTACTGTAAGTGGGTGGCTCATATGCAGGGTTGCTGTACCCTGTGGCTGCATTAAGCTCCCTTCATTATTAGAGTCCCTCAGGCTTACCTCCCTCGGTTTCTGTTTCAGGCGGGGCAGGTGGCGCGGTAGGCATCTCACCCCCCTCCGTGCATATGTTTAATATCCAGTCTGCAGGTGGCTCTTTCTCCTTCGACTGCTCAAACATTTTCCAAAGTTCTAGAACAGCAAGGCGTTTCTCTAGTTTTTTTCCTGTATACATGGCATGCAAGTAAGTCGTCATGTGCTGTAAGACGGCTTTAGATAAAGACCCATTTTGTGGCCACGGCATAAACATCTTGTGGGCAGTGCCCTTAACCCACTCTGTGCTATATTTCTTTAGCTTGGGTGCATGTTTCGGCAGTTGCTTACATAAGTGTGCTAATGGTGTAATTTCTTCCATGCTTAAATCTGTTTTACTTCCCTCTTAAACACCACTTTTCAATGCTTCCATGCAATTTTAACACTGTTAATAATATGAGCGAGCACCAAACACTGCAAGCTCCAAGCCAATCATTTCCTGTCAAAACTTTTTATCACCAATTTACTCAAAAACATCAATTCAAGTTCGATTCCCTCTCAACTATAGATTCGCGTAAAACCCTATTTGATTTCAACCAATACAAGACAAAACTTCTTACATGTGACATACAACAGAACAGGTACAACAGACATTTGACGGACTAGACAGACACCAGCTGGACACAAGTATCTCTGTCTTCTAATTAATACCCAGATATGGAGTTTAAACAAACTCCTTTTACAACGTCTTTAAACGTGGTAGTAGTCTAGTCGTCCCCTATTATGTGGGCTGTGAGTTCACGTTTCTTCAGACCGCTATATTAAAGCGCAGGTACAAGGGGAATCCTCTCTCTCCTCAGGTGTCCGCCCTGGAATCCTCTCTCTTCTCGGGTGACTACCCCGGTATTCTTTAATATCTCAGGTGTCCACCCTGGTATACTTTACTCTCTTAGGTGTCTACCCCGGTATTCTTTAATAATTCAGGTGTCCACCCTGGTATTTTTTAATATCTCAGGTGTCCACCCCGGTATTCTTTAATATCTCAATTAGTCTCGCGTCATTACCCCCTTATATATATATATATATACAGTCTTCTCTACTTCTGACTATTTTGTCTTTTACACCTCCCTCCGTTACCTTTTCCCTTACTTGTTCTAATGCCTATGACATTTGACAAAGCATTTAATTTTTTGTTTCACTCACCGCTCGCATGGTTCCTCTCTGTATCCTCGGGATCACTGCTTCCGTTACCGCCTTCTTTAGTCTTTCGTCTTTTCCACTGCCCGTAGGAATGGAAAGATTTCTGTTTATAAAACGGGTTCCTTCAGACCCACTGCAGATTTTAGATAGATTTATACTATCATTGTGAGCTTCACAGTCTACTCGGCCAAATGGCGAAGGACTCGTGATATTGACAAAGACCTAGAGTTGCTTCGAGTCGACGGTCAATAGGTGCCTTATCACTAATCAATAATCAATAGTTGATGCTCAAAACCATCCTCTCCGCTACCAAGTGTACAGGAGGGCGGAGCGACCTGTGACGGGCCCATGGGATCAGAGCTCACCCACAAGTACTTTAAGACGAGATAGCTGCACCTTGAGGAGGATGGGTGCAGGATTCTCTTACTCCAACACGAATCAATAAGGACAACGCAATGGTTTGGCAAATGGAAGTCCGTTTAATGACAAATACAAAAAACAGGGAAACAATGGAAATCAACAGTGATGCGATTGCCTGTCTCGCTTCAGCTCCCACAATCTTCATTCAAACAGCAATTTTTATAAGCAATATTCATCATTATTGACGTGTAACACTCGAAAGTTTGTCATGCAAGTCTATTGGTTGGTAAAGGTAACCTAAGTATAGGTACTATAACTGTATATGTTAACGGGGTGTGAGGATTGGATAACTCTTATCGGGTGGGTGTCTACACCCATCCCTCTACATCACTCTTGATAGATGTCACTACAAGTACGACATCTCATTGGTTCTACTAGCTATAGGACCCTAGATTATTTGGTCCATTGTGATTAGGTCGGTTACACCCCACGCATAAATCTCTACTTTAATTAGCAGCTTGCAGAATGGTTACCCAGATGCGGCATGCCCCAAGATTCACCCTGCCTCCCTTCCATCAATCAGTACTTTAGGGCTATGTGTCAATTAGTTGGCTAAAGATGGCCTCGAAACTGTAGCTTCTTATCAGAAAAAGTTATGGCATCCTCGGGTTCTGGGTGACATCAGACGTTGGTACCTCTTCGCGCTTGGCTGGTCACGTGTTAGTTCGCTGTGAATCTGCTTCATTTTCCTTCTTTTTGTGTATTTGATTCCCCTTCGGCCTTGCCACCTGCCTGGTCCTCCTTATCTCGACCTTCATGGGGCAGGCTGCCCCGCTCTTAATTTTCGATTCTTCAAAGTTGCCACTCTCCTCCCTTCCTGGGATTGACCTCGAATTCCTAGGCCTGAGCTGCTTCTTGCTCAATTTCGATTCCGCTCTTCCATCTGGCTTTGTGCTGGTATATGAATCGTTCGGCACCTACCATCCTGGGCTTAATTCTGCTTTTGGGTAAAGTGGACTACACTTATATAATGTGCTTTATTGAGGTATATATATATATATATATATATATATATATATATTTTTTTTTTTTTTTTTTTTTTTTACATGGACGCAGTAGCATCCATGTGGTTATGGTTAAGTTGGTGTTTCCATAGGAAGAGCATTTTTTGGGTGGATTATAACTTCGCTCCCTCTGGACGAATCCTCACCAAACTTTGCAAAAAAAGTATATGGCCCACTCTGAATTCTTTTTCAAAGTTTGGAGAGGTTTGGTCCAGGGGGGGGCAAAGTTATAGGGGGGGTCCCAAAACTTTTGTTTTTTCCCATAGACATAATGGGAAAAATCTTTGCGCACGCCTACAGCCCAAACCGCTGGACGGATTTACACCAAATTTGCGGCAGGAGTGTATATCCGTCTAGTAGATTTTTTTAAAATGACCAAAATGTAAGGCAAAAAAATTAGTGATATCTCCGTTCGCTCCGCGGACGGACTTCCCGGTTTGCTCCGCGGACAGTGCCCTGATTGGCCGAGCGGCTTGCGTGATGTCCGCGGACATGCGACATGTTCGCTGATTGGACGGCATGGTGCGTGAAGCGCGTCAGATTTTCTGTGGCGCCCATCATCTTGCAATCACGGTCGACCGCGGACATCGCGGTGAAATTTGGATTAAAAATTGTATTTAGTGGAGTGTGTTGGTGTGTAAGAGTGTTTGGGGAGAGTGGGGGAGTATGAGATAGGTTCAATGTTCTGTTTTTTTTATGTGCTAGACACTTTTGTTGTGTTCGATTTTTCTGCAGACAACACGGCTGTTCTGAAATGTTCGTAAATAAACAGAATGGATTTGGTGTCAAGTTGAAAGTGTTCTAAGAAGACTTGTGGGGTCTTGGAATGTTCGCAGGGGGTGTCCTGAAGACGTTGTCTGTATTGTTCGTTGTCAAGCTGAAAGTGTTCTAAGAACACTTGCGGTGTCCTGAAATGTTCGTACATAAAGAAAATGGGGGTGTTCTGAGGACGTTGTCCGTATTGTTCGCTGGCAAGTTGAATGTGTTCTAAGAACACTCACAGTGTCCTGAAATGTTCGAAAATAAACAAAATGGGGGGTGTTCTGAGGACGTTCTCCGTATTGGGTGCCTGCTTAGCTGTATCCAATGAGGGAATGGCACAGAGAATGAAGTGGAAATGGTAGAAGGGCTGTCTAAGAGTTATGCGGTCTGCGGACAGGGCGTGCTACATCCGGGGTTTTCCAGCAAATCCAGCATGGAAAGCAGACTGTAGGGATCAGCCAATCAGATGTTGAGGTTGTGGATTTGTGTTCAAAGAGACTGTGTGTAGTGAAGATGGCAGAAGTGGAGAAAGTCAGGGTATTGGTGCTCGGAGATATGTTTGTGCATGGTTTACAACAGTATGCTCAATGCAGACATGTTGCAAAGAATTTTGATGTTAAAGGAGTGCAGGTGGTGTGGAGCACTGTGCCTGATTGCAATGTACAAGGAATTGTACAAGTTTGTGAACATATGGGCAGGATCAACAGTCCCCATGTGGTAGTTTTGCACTATGGTGCTTTCCATTTGGGCCATGTCAGTGCCCCTACTTTGTTGGCAGATTTGGAACACTTGGTTCAAGCAGTAATGAACATTCTTCCAAATGCCAAAGTAATTTTTTCTGGATTAGTACCTAGGGCAATATGGGACAATAGTTCAGTTTTGTCCTAAGCAAAACAATGCTAGGTGTGTAATCAACCGAGGCATGTGTGCCGTCATGCTTAGAGCTGGTATGTTCTTCTGTAATAATGAGGATATTGATTCCAGTAATGCTGTTATTTTAAAGAAGATGGCATTTCCTTATCTTTGATGGGAAATGCCATTCTGTTTTGGAATGTAATGTAAGTTTGATGTCCTGGGTGTTAGTTTTAGCAGTGCACGGTGGCGCGAGTTATGGTTGCTTATCTTACCATAACTGCCGAATTTCAGGGGTTTTACGGTTTTACTTTGAACCATAACTATTCTTCTACTGAGCATAGCAAGTTGCAATGTTTTCTTAGCTTCTTGCGTTAAAGCCCATGTACAGGCGTTAGCTGGTTGCATACTTTCATCCTGATTTATGGTTACGTTTCTTTATGTTTCGACAACGTCTCTTCTTCTATGTCTGTGATATCTTTGTTCTTTACATTTCGTCCTTGTGTGTCATCTTTCGATTGTCGTTTATGTTCATTCTGTACGTCTGTCCGGGCTCTTGTGTCATCACCATTTGCCTTCCATTAAGGCCCTTTGGGTCTCTTCAGGGACAGTTTGTAAGTAGTCTTCATTTCGTGTCAACTGCTGGTACAGTTGTCTCAACGGGTACCGTGCTGCCCATGGTTGTATGGTTATTGGCACTATAACAGGTATTTCTCTTCTGATGGGCACTGGGCAGAGCCCCAGTGTGGCTCTCTGTTGGTTTATTTGCTCCTTATACATCACATATCTCGGCGAGTATGTTCCCAGTATTTCAAAATGGGTGGCTGGAGTGCAAGCCATATCTGGGACCTCCTCTACAGGTGCATTGGAAAGCGAGTCATCAACCCCATATTCCCCCCACCCGTTGGGAGACTAGCCCATGTAAGGTCTCCTGTAAACTCAGAGCAGCCCTAAAATAATCAAACGTCCCAGCAAAGGCCTCTAAACGTATCTATGACACTATAAACTGAAGGGCCGGCAAATCCCATTAACTCGTGTCTCCAGTCTTCAAGATCCTGGTTGCTGTCATTGGCAATAGCAGCCTCATGTAGGGTCACCACCCCTTTCCAAAGGTTGCCAGTAGCATCCATAGTAATATTAGACACAGAGCCCTCAAGCTCAGGGTATCCCAAAGTTGGATGAAACACATGGCTTAAGGTTTCTCCACACCAGGGCTTTAAATGGGCCAGCTCTAACCGGTTCTCAGGACCTGCATTTCCTATTTTAGGCCGTATTGAGGGCAGGACTTCTTCAGGCTTGGGGAGTGTACTGGCAGTCAATAACGCTGGCAAATGTCCCCACACACATCAGCTGTCCAACGCCAGTTCAGCGTTCACACTTGGCCCTGTAAAACATCAAAGCACATGAAAGCACAGCTGCCCGCTCCCAAGTTTTGCTTTGTGTCAACAAGCATCACAATAAGGGCAATTCGAGGTTGTTAGCCCAGGCAAAGTTTTGCCTGGGCAAGGATTATCATCCATTCAGAGGCTGAATTCAGCATGGTGATAAAAGGAGGGAAGCATAATTATGCATAGTACATAACATAAACACTTAGCAGATGACTTCACAATATGTTGCATTTTCTTCTATTGTGAATAGTTCTAAAATCGTACACACTTTTGAGGACTTTTATTGTGATCTTCTGGACTGAACGGATGATTCAACGCTACAATCCTATTTTTGCATTTTTTCTAAAATGAAGTATATAATGTCAGTTTTTTAAAATGTAATTTGTGTACTTTTAAATGCATCGCTATAAAACTATTATTTAATCTTTTCCAACCCAAACCTCAACATATGATATAGAAGAAGATATGTGGCCAAATGCTTAAATCACTAACTGTGTTCAAAATCTGGTTCTGCCACATAAGCAAAGTGTGTGATTCTTGGCAAATCATTTACTCTCACTGTGCCTTATGTTCAAAAATGTGGTGGTCTGGAAAAGAAAATCCTCCCTAACATTTGGCCAGATTTAGAAGGTAATTTTCTAATCTCCCAGAGTGGTAAATGAAGAGTACTGTTGAGGGTAGATGAATACATCATCCATAGCTTTTGCCCCGCCCCCATTTCAATAATGCTCAGGTGAGAAACTTTACTCACTAAGATAGACAGGTAGGAGATGGACACAATCTAAGCTGAAGATGAGGATGTGCATGCACTTTTTTGCGCGAAGATAGGTTGTTTCTTAGTTACACTCTATCCGTTTTTCTGATCAATAAAGTTCCAAATCAATTGATGTTCTTAGAATTTCTCTTTTTATTTTTATGGGTTTTCAGCCCTTCTTGGATGACACGTGTTTCGGTTTATATACAATGTCCTACTTGTTTTGTGACTGATGTTGATTTTGCCAATAGTGTGATAGTGTGAGATTTTTGTCTTGACTGCCAATTGCAGAGATATGCTCTCTTTTTCGTATTCTTAATACCTGAATCGTACTTCCGATTTACACTAGATTGCAAACACATATTATGGCATAAATTGTATACTTAGATCTTCAGTTTATCTGTTCCTTAATCTGAGTCCTTACTCCGTTCTTGTCCTTGAACATGTCGGTGTTTGGTAATGCATAATTGCACATGGTGCAAAAGCCACACTTTCTAAAACCTGGAGTTGGTTGATGTAACCATGTTGTTGTTCGTGGCACTTCTTTTTCCGGCAGTAATGATGGACTTAAACTCATCTTCAAAGTCTTGGCTTTTTTTATAGACTATTGTCGGATAGTCTTTGATACACCTTTCCACATGAAGGTCTAGCTTCAGTAGGTGCCAATTCCTTTTAAGTACTTTCCTGATCTCCTTATTGTTAGCACAGTAAGTAGTAATGAATTGGACTGTATTTTCTGATTGTGTCTCATTGGTTTTCTGGGTTAGGGTTGACTGTCTAGTCATTTTCTGAGTTTTGTTGGCTAAGAATCGATTGGATAGTAGTTTGCATTCAGATTCTCTACACAAGACGAGAACAAAATTAGTTTGGAAGCTCAACACACATAAAGGGTAAGACTCTAAATATGAAACTAATACATTTTTTGAAACATAGTAAAAACCAACTTACTAAAGCTAGCACAGCCATATTCGTTACCAATAAAAACTGACTATGGGGGTCACAGCCCAGTATCGATATCATCCTACCCCACATCCATCCCTCCACCCACTGCTCCCGCGTGTTTTCTCACAATCACATCTGGCTTATTGCAATGCACGAGGTGAAATGTATGGATAAGTAACACACGGTATGTGGGCATGCACAAGGAAGTCAGATGTATTTGACACATACTTAGATATGGAATTTACATGTGTGTTAAAAATGTTTTCTATATGTTTTTTTCTTTGACTTGCAAAAACCTATCAGCCCAGATTTGAAAAAGGCAATGTGTATAAGCCGAAACACGTGTCATCCAAGAAGGGCTGAAAACCCATAAAAATAAAAGGAGAAATTCTAAGAACATCAATTGATTTGGAATTTTATTGATCAGAAAAACGGATACAGTGTAACTAAGAAACAACCTATCTTGGTGCAAAAAAGTGCCGGCATATCCCAGTTTGTTTTGTGTTTTACGTACGGCGTAGAGGGATTCATTGTCTCCGTAGTGACCTGCACTCATGCGACAAAACGAAGATTAATCAACAAAATACTGAATTTCAAGGATTTCTACGTAGCCACTAAATCAGGTCGCGTAGGTATAAATACCTGATATCTTTAAAAAAATTCCTTAAAGTCACAACCTAAGCTGAAGATGACACAAGTAAAACAACACCAACGCTGTGACAATACATGTGCATGCATTAGACAAGAAGCAAATGCGCACTAAACGTAAGAACATGTAAGAACGCGAACACTAGGTAACACATGCATTTACACATGAAAAATAGTAAGATAGCATCCATAAGACATGAAGAATACTAACAAAAGCATTGTATATGCTGAATGCAACATGAAAGACACACAAATATAGATCACTAACATAGAAATGCAAGTCTAATGGGCAGCCACCTGTTCCAAAATGGAAAACACAACATGCTTCTAAGTAAAGGAAAGGCCTCAAGGTTTCATGAGAACTCAAAATGCTAAAATAAAAAAGTGCAGAGCTCAGAGATTAGCTAGCAAACCATGCTAAGGTTTCCATGAATAAGGGAGGAAAGTAAAAACAGAGAGAAAGCAGGAGATAACGAATCCCAAGACGCCAGCCATATATTTTCTGATTTATTAAGATTACAACCAGCCTTTGTAAGGAAGGTGCAGGACAACTACAAGCCAAAAGACTTCATGGAGAATAACACAAGAGTATCCCCAGTGGCAAGAGCACCCATAACATTTGCACCAATAGCAGCTAAAATCCTAATGAATGCAGGCTGAAATCATTCCAAACACGGTCGCCTTCACACATGACCCATAATTGAAAAACATTGTTGATTCATTAGCAACGAACACAGATAAGATACCTGCCTTACTCCTTACACTTATCCGCAGACATAAGAAGCTACACAAGGAGAAATACAAAGAGATCGCCCGGCACTCATGGCCCAAGTATGAAGCATGGTATCTTCTTTAATTGAAAGGAAAGTAGTTCATGTACTTCTCTGCCCCTGCTCCTGTCTGGCTCATGGCTTGATGACCTGTCAGTTGTCCAAGGTTAGTTAGTTGAAAGCCAACCAATCAAAACCCCTGATGTTAGGCTGCCCATTACATATTATGCCGACCAATAGTTCATTGTAGAGATGATGTCTTTTTACTGTTATCAATTTAGAGGTTATATATTTATTTATTAAAAGTTCTTGTAACATCGCGCCACATGACCATGGGCCTCAGGGTGCGCACACATAATGTAACGAGACAGAAAAGAAGCACAGGAAGCATTAAAACGATACGAAGAAGAAAAAACAAGGGCAAAACTCAGGATCCAAGATGGGCGAAAACTCAAGCATGTGTAACAGGCCAAGTCAGGAGGCAGTTTGAAAAATAGTGTTTTGAGCTCTTTCTTGAACTTAGTTGATGTCTCGGCCACTCTAAGTTTGAGAGGCAATACATTCCACAAATTGGGGCCTTGCACATTAAAACTGCACCCACCGGCCTTTACTAATCTGAATCTAGGTTTAGCCAGTTTAGACAGGTGTTGGGATCTCAGAGAACGGGAAGGAACGTGTGATTGAAGGCGCGCTGTAAGATACTGAGGTGCTGTGTTCATCACACATTTATGTGTTCGAGTTAGGATTTTATGCCGAATTCTCAATGTGACGGGCAACCAATGTAAGCCCCGCCTAGCCGCGGTAGCATGGGATCGCCTGGCCAGACCCAAGACTGCCCACACTGCACCATTCTGCGTAACCAGCAAGGCCGCTATGATGGAGATTGAACAGCCACTGAGCAGACTATTACAATAGTCCAATTGTGTATTAATAAGGAATGAGGCCAGAGTGGCTACATTTTCAAGGGCAAGGAAGGGGCGAATATTGCACAGAGGTTTAGAGATCAGCCCACAGGAATATCTAATAGAGGCCACATGATGAATCATGGACAATTCCGCATCCAGGACCACCCCTAAAGTTTTTACCTTTTTAGCCACCGGGATCAACGTTCCCAGAAGTAAAAAATGTTTGTACTCTGCAGAGAGTGACCTCAACTTGCAACTTGAAGCTACGATTAGAAGCTCTGTTTTACTGGTATTTAAAGCCAATGAATTAGATTCCATCCACACATGGATGGGCTTATAAATGAAATTTAGCTTAGCTGCGTCCTCAGAATATAAATCAGTAGGAGCAGGAGGAGCCATCAGACAAGCGCTACCCAATCACAAATGTAACCTGTTAGGGAGAATTTTCAGTTTGGTGCTAAATTCCTCCCACCTTAGAGACTCCAGCTCTTTTGCTGAACATTGGCACTTAGTACTTTTAATCCTATAGGTTTCTTTTGACTTTGGAGTCTGACAAACTCCATAGGCATCATCTTTACATTGTGACACACAGCACTTTCAGTGCAGTGGCACAGGGAAGTCTTTCAGATTTCCCAAAGGTTTCAGTACCTTCTCTTGGTGAAACTGCTGTTTCCAAGAGCAGTGAAGTGAAATTGACTTTACTTACATTTTGTAACTTTCTAGACCCGGCACACACTATCTTACCATAGAGTGCTGGAGGGGTTACTTAGTATCCCCTTTGTCTAGTTTTCTCATGTAACATTTTTACGTTACCCTTTCTATGATTAATGGATGGTGGCAGTAGTTTACTTTTTACTACCATTGGGTGTTTTTACTGCGGGCTGCGTGCGCAGCTGCAGTAAGGGACCCATGGGTGCCCATTTTGTCAAAATGGCTGTGGTATTCATTTTTCGCCATTTCTTGTTGGAAAGGTCCTTCGTGCGATTTACTCTGCGCACCAAACCAGGTTTGGTCCCTTTGTTCATTTTGCCTCTGGCAGGATTCACGAGTGAAGCCCGCCTCTGGCTCCAGTATGTCTGGCAGGGACAGGAAATGAGGTAGGTACCCGAAACCTCCTGTGCCTAATCACCTTGGTTACAGGAATGTACTCAAGGGTGATTGGCTGGCTGGCTGTCCTTGGAAGACAGCCACCCTGCTGTGTAATTGACAGTTAGGTTGGAATGAATGGGAGAAACCTCATAAAAGGAGGCTTTTTGGCTTGGAAGGCAGAGTCGACCACTGGACGAAGGAATCCGAAGAAGAACTTGGAAGAGATGCCTGCTGCAACTCCTGGACTGTTGGTTTGCCCGGTGAAGCCCTGCTGCTGTGCTGAAGCTCCAAATTTGCCTCGACTAGAGAAGCCGTGCAAGGACAACTTCTCCCCTTGGGTTGGTGGGACCAATCAACCCCAAAGTGAACTCATCTGGACATCCTTTCTGAGCTGGCTGTACTGCTGCTGCTGTTGGAACCGAAGCGCCAGGGAGAGGAAAACCAGATCGAGTGCATCGCTTTTAAGTTGGACCCGAGCGCCAGGAAGATCCTCTCGACTTCCCTGAAGCAGGACTGACTAATCCTGAGCCACCTCAACAGAGTGCTGGACCCCAGATGCGAGGAAAGTCTGAAGTGGTGTCCGAGAACCGCAGTGTTGCTATTTTCTATAGATGTAAGGAGCTGAAACCGCAAAGTGCCACTGAATTGACGTTTGACCTTTGCTGCCGCTGACTTTCCAATAGTGTCTCATCAGACCCCACAAGTCCTCCCTCTTATCCCCATGACTGAGTCCCAGGAACAGATGAATCCACAGAGCCACACAGGAATAGAAGCCAACTGGACCCATTTCTTCTAACCAAAGGTACTGTAAACTTACCTCTTGTTGTATCGACTTTCTTGTTCTCAGTTGAGACTTGCCTTGGTTGCCAGTGCAGAGGTGCTTGCAGCTTTTACCCCTCACAAGCCTCCCAGCTTGTGGCCCTTCAAGTGAATCTGATTTCTACAAACCTTTCTTAGAACATTGTGCAAGACTTTTACTTACCTGCAAAGAAGATCTTCATTTCCCCTACACTTTGTTCTACTAACATTGGCTGTCCTGGCTCCCTGAGAAACTCTTCTTACCTCTGACTTTGTGCTTTTGCATTTCCCCCAGGAAAGGGTCAAATTGCTTTGCATTGGAAAGGTTAAACAGTACTTAGTAGTTTATGAATTATTTGTTAACCTTTGGTTTATTCCTCTATCTAACCCTTTGCACCCAGATTCAGTATTGCTCTGAATGTACCAGTGATGTATGAATGTCCACAGTGTCCTAGCTATTTAAGTCACCTGAGGGTGTAGGAAGTGTCTGTGTGCCATCCCCAATGGGTATCATCGGATTTTAAGAAACAGAATGTCTTTTGAAGTGTATTATAATTGTTACATGTTGTTTTCCCCTCTGACGAAGGCTTATTAAACTGACTATTAAATAAATTAATACTTGTTTAATCGAAAAACCTTGACTGTAAGTGTTTATTTGAATAACTATCACTGTGAAACTCTGTGTTACAACCATACTGCTCACATTGACCTCTCTTGAGATAAGCCTGGCTGCTCAGCCACACTACCAACCTGTGTATTACAGACGTATACCAAAGGTTGGGTTCCAGGTGGTCAAGGTTGCTGTAGTCTTCCAAAAGGATACTGCACGCAATCTTGCCTAACAGAACCCCTAAAGAATGTATGTGGAGTCACCACTATTATCCAATCCCTGCACTGCATAGGTTCTGCTAAAATTACAGTGAGATGTCAGTTATACTGCTGTTTTTGATAAGCATGTGTCAAAGATTGTATACTTGAATGCTGTCCCTGCTATATTTGGATGATAATAAAGCTGTGTTTGCCTTTCACTTTCTCTATTTCCATTAATGAGTCCAGTTTGATCTGGCTCCAGAACCTATGTGTAATTTGGGAATTCCCAGGCCTTCTTAACTGTACGAAATATGTGTACAAGATGTGTGCATGTTTTATTACCTAATTTGTCACTCCAGGAGATGTTCAAGGCTTTGACTGGCTCAGTTGGGTACCCAGAACAAATACTATGTGCCCAACAATGCATCTGCTCCATCTTTAAACAACAAATCCATAACCGCCAGCATCTGATTGTATTGATAGCAGATATACGTTGGATTCCTGTGGGCTTTGCCAGCTTTTAGCAACTGGTACAAGCTGGTGGAGTCCATAAGAATTCATGAAAATGCCCCATGCCGTGCAAATAAATTGCAGGTAACATTCACCATTGCACTCCAAAGTTCAAAGAATGCACTGAAACTCTGGTTAGGGGTGCAAGCAATCAAAGTTACATTGGTGTGACTGCAAACACATCAAAATGAGGTAGGCGGGTATGTTGCCCTCACTAAAATCTGCAGCTCTACGTTTGGATGATCAGGCTCGAAGTCTGCAGAGCAACTCATTAGGGTGGTCAGGTTTGAAGCCAAGTTGTACACCTAGCTGCTGATTGTTTCCATTACACAGTCACCCTGTGTCCGTCAGCAGGTTTCACTGGGGAGTGTGAGATTTATCAGTGACTTTTCTCTTCAAGCATCCTAGTTTTGCTTTAGATCGTAGTTATTCATAATATATTTGTTGTTTTTCTGACCCTCCTTTCCACCAAGGCATTCTAGCATTTATACATCACACTACTGGTGTCAGAACAAGGGAAAATCAGTCGGCGATTGATGGACGATTTTGAAAGGTGACTACAGAAAGGTGGCTGGCAGGATCAAATCTTAAGCAAATGACTTAAAAGAACACCATTATACTGAATTCATGGTTGGTATCATTAATTGCAATGTTTTGGTGTACCAGTGTTCGATGCTCAGAAAGAAACAACTAACACCCATAAAATAGGTGAAATAAATAAATGGTGAGATACAAAGAGCAAGAAACACATAGAAAGAGAAAGAAACAGAGAACTACGTGACTAGCCAAGGGGACAGGGTGAATTTCAAAGAAATGGGTCGGGTGACCTGTCTGGGCCCAGGCATGAGAGCAATTTTTGAACATCAGTGGAGCTGAACCCTGTCACACTTAAAGCCTAGATTGGTGAGCACCTGCACTTCTTCTTTTCCATTTAAGGACTTCTCTTCACTCACCCTATACAGAGCAATCACCCCAGGGAGCCCATACCAAAAGCCAGCAAAATCAGCAATGAGCTCCCTTCTCTTAATGTGGGGAGTGTGGGGTTGGACCTTTAATCACCTTAACCAAAACAGGCCCACCACTTAAGAAGCGAGCACACAGTTGTACATAAAGAAAGTTAATTGTACAAAAGCTCTGGCGAGCAGTTAGATGGTGTTGCAGGACCAAACTAAGCCAAGTCTCCACAATACAACATCAGTTGGCAGTTTATATATGATTTTGAAACAGAAAACACTCATAGACGTTGTATTACTCTCCACCCACCAAATATAATTGGACAAGACCTCTTCAAAGAAGTCCCATCTTGTCCCAATTCTTCCATTTTCATTGGTCATGCTTATCTTCATTATTATCTTCAGATCATATTTTTAAAAACACCTCTTCTTGGGATTGGTTGTAGTAGGTCCTGCTCTCAAACATCAGGAGATTATATCTACTATCTACGAGACATATCAGACCATAAAGTCAGGGCTATTTCTGTAGATGCTGACTGCAAAATGTTGGGATTACTCATTTACCTACCTTCTGTGTCGGAAAACCTGTTTAGAAGTAAAAAGTGCAATTTACAACAGAGTCCTAACCACTATGTTCTGATTTATTGTAAAAGGACATGTATATTAATATTAATGAATTGCTCATGTATTTATAATAAGCTACATGTATGTTTTTAAATTTCATCTTTCTGTGTGCGTGCATGCAAGCTAATGTTGTGTCATTTCTGAACAAAAAGTAAACCCTGCTTAATTTGCTGCACCCCCAGTCATCAATATGGCACCCGCAATAGGAATTCCTCATAACAGATGGGACCCTCTTTGACCACCCCGGCATAAGCATGACAAAAGGAACATTAAGCCCTTGTGGATCCTTTTCTCTAACGTAAGAGCAACCCACAAGCACAATCAATGTTGATCAGACAAACACCAAGAACCAAAGCTTCAGCCCAGTATACCGAGCCCACCTATAATTACACAAACCGTAAAGTGCCCCAAAACATTAACTACAAACAATCACATTAAATGTATCATAATAAACTAAACACAAGACTAAAATATCCAGGAAATATCTGTGTGCAGCAAAAGGATGGACCTTGGAAGGACACACATTTTATGAAGCCAACGCAATAGGGGCTAAAGAAGTGGATATGTGTTTTTAGTTTAGGCTATTTTATGCCAAAACTATTCTATCATAGTACAGATGGGGAGAAATGGCATATGATGTGGAATACACAGCTTGCAAGTGTGTTTAGTTGTTTGCCCATCCATTGACAGCCCCTTGCCATGCTAATTCCTATGGCCGTTTCCACCCAATTCCTTCCCCTCCCTGCCCAAAAAAACCTCCTCATGGGCATGCTTTGGGCTTGCTTTATTCAAGCCTTACCATCAAACTTTGCACTCAAAAAGCCTAGCAGTGTTTTACAAAGCAGTCTTTTGTGAGTTAATGATTTAATTGGCGCTCTAAAACCACTACTGGTGTGATAAAAATTGCTTAACCAGTTCTGCTTCAGCCGCTCGATTTATAAGCCCTAATGTATGTCCTTCACGGAAGTCCTGTTAAAAACGAGCATTGGAAAAATGAACAGTTTTGCTTTGTCTATAGGTATTAGGCATTTGCCAGGAACCGTTATTAGATATGCAGGTACTCACACCATGTTGCACCTGCTATCATAAATGGCCAGTCAGGTAAGTACCTTTCCCATGCCTACCCAAAAGCCCAGACGGTTTGCATTGCCAATGCTTGTTTCTTTCATGGGTGCACTTTTTACTGCTGCAGAAAAATAAGAGCTGTGTTGTATAATAGGAAGACTCCGGAATATGCCATATACATGTATTTCAGCCCCTTTTAGTGTCTATCATGTTTACAGTGGTATTTCTCTATATTTTACCTGGGTCAGTCCTCTCAGCCGCCAGTTTTATTTCACTTTTAGCATCACTAATCAGGATTTCCGAGCTGCCAGTTGTGCCCTGCTAATTCTACCCGAGCCAGGCTTCTCAGGTGTCCGTTTCACTTCTCATTTTGCCTGGACCAGGCCTCTCAACTCTCAGTTGCATTACTCCTCATTTCACCTGAGCCAGTCCTCTGAGCTGCCAATTGTTTTTCTCCCCGTTTTGCCTGGACCAGGCCTCTCAGCTGTCCGATTCATTTCTCTTCATTTTTGCCTGGTTCGGCCTCTCAGATGCGAGTTTTATTTCTCCTCATTTTTCCTGGGCCAAGCCTCTCAGCTGTCAGTTGTAGTCTCCCCCGTTTTACCTTGACCAGGCCTCTCAGCTGTCAGTTGCATTACTCCTCATTTTGCCTCGGCTAGTGGAAACTCCACCAGCGTTTTTAATCTCCCCCACCTATGTCTCTCAGCTGAGTGTTTTACCTTCCTTAGTAAGGCTTCTCCCCTCTATATGTCCCGTCTCTACAGTGTCGCCTCGCAGAAGCGAGATCTACTCCCGTCGGAGGCCAAGGTCAATAGGTTTGCTGCGGCCATATCTGTTGCAGCGCTGTCTTTGACGCACTTTGCATCATGCACTTCGCAACTGCGCTGCTATTTCTGGAGCTGACCCTTGCCCAGCAACTCTTTGAAAGCGTCCTGGCACTGTACTGTTGGAGGTGGAGGGAGGACGGGGTGAAGGTGGCAGGCGAGCTTCCTTTCATTGGTTCTCAGGGGAACCGCCAAGTACTCAATGAGGGAAGTGACCGTGAACAATCTCTCTCCATGAAAGGGAGGCTAGAAAGGGCCCGGTGAAGCGTGAAAGGCAATAAGTAGCCCGGCTTTCTGGGAGTCAATACCGGGCCTCCCCAGCACGGACCACCTGAGGCCGAGTGCGTCCATCTCTGGTCTTCTTTCAGCCACTTAGCGATCCTAGGGGGGCGGTGTGGGGATGGGGGGCGGCACTTTCAGATCCGCTATCGATTCTACTACTATCAAAGGAACACTTCTCTCCCTTGTTTTCGTTTCTAGCAAATTCCTCAAACTTCACCCTGCCTGCACTATGTGGTTGCATTTTTCCTTGAAACAAGATCCGCAATATTTATAGCTAATGCAATTGGTGGGGTTATTGTGCTAGAATGCTCGTGAATGTATTGCACAGACAACAAAGGGTTCTTTCACACACAATGACAGTGCAAGCTTCCATCGTGCTAGTGTGCGCGCGCACACGCGTACACACTCTGACACTTCAAGTTTCTTTCACTTTGCACGTCCACACCATTGGCGGAAGGCAGTCAATGATGTGAACTTACTAAACATGACAGGTTGGTGAAGTGACATCACACTCCCTCTGACCCTGATGGCATCACAGGAAGTGAGGGCGTGTGCTATTTATCTTTGATGACATCACAGGAAGTGACATCCCTTTTGTAATAATGTTATAAGGCATATAACATGCACTGTAAGAAAGAAGCACAACACCTCTGCACTGAGAATTTATAACTCTGCATGAATACTATATATATATATATAGTGCTGTTCAGTATATACTCTTGTTTTAATGCCATACCACTGTAGCTGCTGGACCGCACCAGATGTTGGACATATGCCCAGGATGCTGTAGTCCACTGATTACTGAACTGCTTGGCTCTGGAATGCAGTCTCTGTGTGCTCTGCTCTCCTCAAGTGCCACACAACTGAATCGTGCCCCCTGAATGACACGCAGCCCAAACATGCTTTCAATTAAAGTACATAGCATATTAACAGAGTCACATATGAACATGTGTATGCATCACGGAATGCCCCCTTCCAGCAATCCAACTGGTCCAAGATAAGAAAACATCAAATAGTCATTTTCCAAAATGTCTGGGAAGGTTTGGGGTGTAACACCACAGACACACCAGGCGTACCTCTCAACACAGAGGTCTTTGGCAGGTGTTAACCGCAGTGGAGCCAGTTCACAAAAAAACAGAAATCCCCATACCTGTTCGTAGACTTCAATGGGCCCAGCTCCCTCAAAAAACTAAATCATCTGATTTCACCCGCTCTGGTGACTCAAAAGGTTGAGACCACACTGGGCTGCCCTCTTGGGATTGGCTTTTAGATGAATAAAACCTACTTTGAGACTGGGATTGTCAGGATCAACTCCATTTCCCGGACATGGTGAAGAACATGTCAACATACAGAACACACTCATGTGGAAAGTTAATCCAGAGCAATCACGTTTCCCCTAGTTCTGGACCTGGTGAAATATGGGTATAGGCCTTGTACAGGGATCAGATTCAGGGCAGGGATAGGCGTGGGGCATTGATGGGCCTCGCCTCGTGGTGATGATGGGCCTTAGTAGAATGCCTGCTAAGATTCACTTTGGCTTTGGAAAACAGTGAAACAGTGTTTTTCATGGACAGTTTGGTCAGAGCAATAGAACATGAGCTCATATCTGGCAAAGATCTGAGGGGTGTTGGGGTAGTTAAAAAACGTCAGACGTAAAGGGAAGACTGAATTACGCACGCCATATTGGGGTCTGGGGTGACAGTGATGTTGAAAATTTGCACAAATATAGTGAAAGTTAATGTGAACGGGATACATTTTACTTTAAGGGTTATTTGTGAAAGATGATACATTTTTAGATTTGCACACGTGCAGCAATATAATGACAACTTTATTGATATAACATAGATACAATATAAAAGAATGGAGTGTCACTCAGCCTTAATGGGTAGCAAAAAAATTAAACATGCGCATGCGAGATAGAAGGTTATGAACAGAGATTGTGATGAGGGAACACAGTAGTCGATAACACACACCTGCATGAACAAATATACGCAGGAAGCTTTTTGGGATAGCTGGGAGATATGGGGGGATAGTATGATTAAATGATTGTGTGTGCCATGTTCCCCATCATTGTGGGGAGTTTGTGTGAATCATTGAAGCTCGGATCTGCTGCAAGGTGAAAACTTTGAAAGGCCAGGAAACTGGTTTTACAATATTGAAGGCTGAGAGGGAGAGACGCGGTCAGTTTCGACTAAGCCTGTTTTATGGCCTGATGTTATTGTGGAAATTATATGATTTGATATGGCATTTGTAATGCACCTATACATAAGTGTTTCAAGGAGCGATGAGGCAAGGAAGGGGGAACAGAGGGAGGACAGAGACAACAATCTTACTAGGCCAAATTACATTGAGATTGCGCAAGTGCAGGGCAGAGAGGGAGGGGAAAAGTGCCAGTGGAAAGGGGAGGGTTAAAAGGAATCAGGAAAAGAGCCCACTGGCTCCCACCACCCAGGCTTCATATCTAAACTGCCTCTCGTTCAGTGCTGTATATGGGATTAAAACAATGACAAGAAGTGCGGCCAGCAGGTGGCAAGTGCATGGATAAGTGCAGACAGCAGGTGTCCAAAAGTGCAGGTAGGGAGACTGTAGGGTTACAGATACAGACTCAATTGCAAGCGTTGCCAGGAGGCACTGCGGGTGTGCAACAGGGCGGGTAGGGACCTGGGCCCGAAATCAGAGGGTAGCCAGGTGACCAGTGCAGTATCAGACAGGAAATCAGCAGGGGAGAGGAAGAGAGAGGGCAGAAGGAAAGAGGAAGGTCTTGAGGTGCTTCCTGAACCAGAGATGGTTCTCCTTGAGTTTCAGAGAGGCAGGGAGGCTGTTCCAGAGGGAGGCTCCAGCCGAAGAAAAAGATCTACCACCAACTCGTTGCTTGGAGAAGCTATTGACCCTGAGGGAGTTGGAGGTGGAGGAGCGAAGAGCTTGATTGGAAATGTATTTATCAAGAGAGAATTGTAGGTATTGCGGACCTAGGCCCCAGAAGGCCTTGTGAACAATGCAGAGGGTCTTGAACTTAATCCTTGCAGTCACTGGGGACCAATGCTGGAGAGATAGGATCCCTGGGCATGAGGCCTAGAACAAGTCTCGCTGTCCTGTTCTGGATGAGGGGCAGAGAGTAGAAGCAGGCAGATTTAGAAAGAGAATGTTGCAGTAGTCCAGCCTAGAGAGAACCAGAGCTCTAGAGACAGTGAGTTTTGGGGGGAAAAAGTGGAAAGAAGAATACCTCTAAGGCGGTGCAGACGTCAGAGATGTGAAGAGAAAAGGAGAGTGTGGCGTCGAAGATGACCCCGAGGTTCTTAGCCTCACAGATGCGAGCAGAAAGAGGGCCAAGGTAAGCTGGCCAGAGAGTGACAGGAAAGGAGGGTGCAGGTGTGCCGATCAGGAGAATCTCTGTCTTACTGGCATTAAGGCAGAAATTGTTGGCGGCACACAAATCCTGGATAGCAGACAGACAGGCAGAGATGAGAGAAGGAGAAGAGGGGGCACAGGGGAGCCTGAAAACAAGCTGAGTGTCATCTGCATAGCACTGAAAGGTGGAGCAGAGAGCGGCAATGCGGTGGGCGAGAGGTGCCAGGTATTGGTTGAACAGCCAGGGAGAGAGTTTAGACCCTGGGGAACACCACAGGTAGAGTGTGAGATAGAGGAAAGGAAGGACCAAGTTGGACCTGGGAGAGTCGATCAGAGAGGAATAAGGTCAGCCAGGTCAGTGCCTGATCAGTGATACCCAGGTAATCACGGAGATGATTGAGCAGGATGGCATGGTTGACTGTGTCAAAGGAAGAAGAGAGATTGCGTAAGATGAAGACAGAGGGGAGATTAGAATCAAGGTTAGAGAGCAGGTCTGCACAAATGTTCAGGAGAGCAGTTTTTGTGCTTCTGGCTGTTCTGAAGCTAGACTGATGGATATGGGGACAACCAACAGATTCAGTGTGAAGAGTAAGCTGGGAGATTGCCAGCCTTTCCAGGAGTTTGCCCAGGAAAGGAGTGATGGAGATTGGGCAATAGTTAGCCGGGCAGGAGGGGTCAGCTGAGGGTTTCTTGAGAAGGGGGTGCACAAGAGAGTGCTTCAGGTGGGAAGGGAAGGATCCAGTGGCGAAGGACTGGTTGCAGAAATCAGCCAGGGCAGAAGCGAGGGTGTCAATGTGGTCCTTGATGGTTTTGGAAGAACAGGGAAGAAACCTGTTTTGACGGGACTTTCATAGATCAGACTTGTCTGGAAGCCTCATCAAGGGAGAACAGAGGAAAGGAAGAGAAATAGGGAGGAGAGGTGGCCACAGGGGAAAAGAGATGTAATCTCTGCAAGTACATGGGACCCTGTTATTGAATGACAGAGTGATTTCGACCACTTGGTAGGGCTGGGTTTAAGGGTTGGATAATTAACCTGATTGTCACGACCCTCGCTCAAAACCCCCTCTGGCAAACCCATTGACCAGGTGGAGTCAGGACTCAGGCCTCTAGAACCTGGCATCCTCTTCAAAAGCCCTCATGGGGCCAGTCCTGGCGCCTATGGCCTATGGCGCCAGGCTTATACACCATGAAAAACAATGTGCTTGGGAACTACTTTATTGTATTGTCAGCCAACATGGAGGCATCCACATAGCTTGGTTCCTAACCACCAAACTATGCGGCCCAGTGTTTTGGGTGTGGCAGCCTAGGGACTACTTTACCTGGACTATTTTGTTGGGGCTATTTAAACCACACCGCAAGACACTACGCTTTGCGTTACTTTGCAGCTTGCAACGTGACGCTCACCGTGTCCAGCTATTCCCTCGAACCTCAGAGAAGCAGAACCTGCAAGGAGACAAAAGGAACATCATTAGCAGCAGCATCTTACCTGCAGTCTTCATCTTTGAACACTTGGAGCTACTGAGAACAGCTTCCTCGAATCTGCACGCCTCCCGGACAGAGTGACCTGAAAGAGGAAGATAGAGGCAACATTAAAGAAAGCAGTAGAGACATTTACAAATTCCGAACTGCTCAAAAGGCTTACCTGGCTGGTCGCCTCTCGGCTGGCACCACTCCGGACATTCCACTCGCGCTGAAGAACACCGCGACCTACAGGGAAGGAAAACACAGGTTAGCAAAGGCAAGACTTCGCAGTGCTGGGCATAGCGCTTACTTACCGCATCATAGCGCTCTTAATGCACCCTCATTTACCAGCGGGGCTCAACCATAGCCAGATCGCCGCGCTGAAGCTCCGCATACCTAAGGGAGAAAAAAGAGACATTTTAAACAAAGAAAGGCATGCAAGATAGCAACAAAACTAAAGAACAGCAATAAGACCTACCTGAACAATATCAAATGGGCCGGCGTCAGTGAAGTAACTGGACCGCACTCGCCCATGAAAGACAACGCGCCCCTGCAAAGAAGGCAGGACGGGGAGCGCGCCTAATTCTACCACAAGGCAGAACCTTCCCCGCAGACCACATCAGGGCAAAGCTGAGAAGCATACCAGCGAGTAACCCGGCTGGGTGGCGTCCCTGTGGATACCAGGTGAGCATAACACTGATGCAAGGGTTGCTTTCCTGGAAGGTGCACCAATAGATCATGGATTTACAATTGGACCAGGTGGGCCGGAATGGTAAATTGCATAGTTTAGAATGAAACGTGGACACCAACATGTTTGGGTGATAAAACCAGCAATAATAGATCAAAATTAAGTTTGTTTGTTCCCCTCCTCTTCACGTCAATAGAATTTCTATGGAATGGCCTTATGCGTCACAAGTAGGGGTAAAGGTTTCCAACCAGCTGGAACCTGTATTAATTGAAACTGTAAGTTGTGTAAACTGTGTAACTAGTAGATGGGGCTGCAACCAAATATCGAATGACCCCAGAGAGGGGCGTAGTGTAAATGTGAAACATGCAATTATACGTTTAAAGAGGATGCTGCTTAAACAAATGTATCCATGAGAAATGTGGGAACTGAAGGGAATATGGTTACATTGTATAGGTTTAACCAATCATGTGTGGGGGATTGACTTTGTAAAAAAACCTGTGGGAGTGTTATAACTGTTGCAAGCTGTATAAAATGTGTGTTCTTTGTGTAATTCAGGGGGACTCTGGTTAGTTTGACTCCTAAGTGTTGGGCCTACCTTCGTTTATGGTGATCAAAGGCCCACTCCTACAAGGACCATGCGCACCAGTCCGATCTGGTGTTTTGCTCCCTCTTTAAATTCTTCGAATGCTTCTGGATGAGGTCAAGTGTCCACATACCCAGGATTCTGGCAGTGTGGTTTGATCTCAGCAGAATTCGTGAAGCAATAAGAATCCGTTCATAGAATCCGTAAGTGAAAAGCAGCATCAAAGCAGTGAACAAGCCATGCTTGATCAGGTTGACAGGGCCCCTCGGTGATCTCGGAGTAGCAAGGTATGAGGTCCGCTGCAGTAATGATGATCCTCATGTAGACCCCAGTGAATAGCCATTTAGTGCCTGGCGAGGGGAACTCATTATGAGGAGAGGGAAGCCTGGGCTTGTGAGGTGCCAGCATGGTAGCCCCCTGTAGTGCAGGGTTCTGTCCATGCAAACACCCAGGTGCACATTACAAAGCTCCTGTTGGAGGATAATGAGTGTTCCTGTGCGGTACAGATCCACCAGTCTGTAGATTTCTTTTCTGTGATATGACATTTTTTCTGGGGCATCAATAGGGAAGGCAGCATAATGAGTGTTCGTTCCTATGTGGTACTGGCCCACATTAGTGGGTCCACTCTGGACATATTCCTTTACAGTGGCATAGTATTTCCTACTGGGCCATCACGGGTTGCAGTGGCGCACATTGGTGGATCCATTCTGGACATATTTCTTTACTGTGGCATTTTGTACTGGTAAAGTCAACAAGAGTAGTCTCTTATATGGTAATATTGGCTAATTTTGGTGCAGCCTCTATGAACATGTATGGGCACAAATAAATAATTTTAAATGATCTTCATGCTGGAATATATTTTGGGCAATTGCATCATCAAAAGGAATTGAAATATTCTCCTGTGACTTGTTGCATCTATTCTACAAGCTGCGACTTTTTATGCAATTTTTCATAGAAAGTGTGCTGTTATTCTAACCCAATATTTAAAAGATATTCTCGGGGAAGGACCTTGCGAACTCTTCTTGTTTGGTTTGGGTTCCCTTGCTACTCAAGGTCACTCCACATATCCAGGGAATATATTTATGCCCCGACAATTAAAACAAATCAACCAGCCGCCACTGGCCATAGCCCCACGCCTCTCTCCAATACGGTCTTACCTATTCTCCTACTCATGCAACATACAGGGCTCGCTGAGCAAAGCACAACCCTAATGGCCACATTAATAATGGGAATGCACCCCTTTCACCAGAGGTGGAGTGTAATATAGATCATTGGTGCCCTGTACCACTAGTACACGGATCTGCAACCTGTGGCTCTGCAAATGGTTTGGACTATAACTCCCATGATCCTTCACCATTCACCAAACTGGATAGGACTGATGGTACATGCTCTCCAAACCATCTGGAGAGCCACATATTGCAGACTCCTGCACTAGTGCATTTAGTTCAAAGGTTCACTGAAAGGGTCTTGGATGCCAAATTTACAACGAGCTTGTATCGGATGTGCAAGCATTGTCCGTTTGCCAAGTTATGACCAGCCTGAGAGAGACACATACACAGTGTAGTACAGGGCTGTGCAGCCAGCACCTTAGCACCATTGCCAAACATGTCTATTATCACCATCATCAGATAGTTACTTGTGTGACAGGAAGCAGCTCCAGTTACAATGCAATTCTGTGAGTAACAGAACAAAGCCCCCTTTTAAAGATTTGTTTACATCTATAATGCCTGCTCTTTTGACATGCAGAAAAGAAAGATTGTTTTATGTCGATAGTCAAACGTTTTTAACATTGTGCGTAAACAGTGAACTGGAAGTTTGGGACAAAGAATCCCCGGTATATGGTCTTTATATCAAATCGGTTATATCTCGAGTATTTTATAACGAAAACCGTTATAACAAATGAATTTTGGGGTGGGGTAAAGGGTTACATTTTTCAGGAAACGTTTAGCGTGGGTTTTTAGGAGTGTTAAACGAGGTTTTGGGGGAGGACCCCGCAAAAACAAATGCCTTCACTATAAAAGTTTTCGTTATAAAATACTTGAGATATGTGCATTCACTAAAACGTATTGCTATATAAAAGTAACCACAATCCCCATATCCAACTGAGTTTATTACACAACTTCTTTTAGAGTATCTCTTAAAGTGGTAACATTACAGCAGTGTTAAATCAAAGATATTTCAGGCTAGCATTATTTTGCAATCTGGGACTTATATTTTTAATTTTAGAGTGTGAACAATAATTCTACAATGATATTCAATTGGCTTAACATGTTTCAGTACGGATTTACGTGTTATCAGGTTGCTTTAATTAATGTATTTGTAAATTATTCGTATGAAGCAAAGGTGGAAGGGGTGGTCAAGTGCTTGAATTGCCGAGTGGGTTAAAATCCCTTATTCACTGTTTAGCCAAAAGGTGTTATCCTGGGAAAATAATGTAATCTCACTCTGGCTAAACTACAAAAAAGGGAGTCCTTAAAAGTGATTAAGTTCACACTATTGGGGAAAAAAGACACATTTAAAATGGCGCAGATTTCATGATTTCAGGGACAAAATTGTGTACCTTCATGCAGTCAGGGTGAGGAATTGCCATCTGGCCAGGGTGCAAAGCCTTGACTTTTCTGATTTTTATTAACAAATAGAATGATGAGAGTAATTGTGTCTCTACAAGGGCTAATCTGCCAACCAGATTCCCGTTTTCCGTTGACTCCATGCCAAAAGCATAGTAAACTCGCATCCTGCCGCATCAGAAGCCTAACCCACGTCACCTGCTCTACTCGTGGCACAGAGCAGGCTCGAGGAGCATAAGATGCCCATTTGGCAGCTGCAGAGAAATCAACTCACTACGGTGCAGATGCAGCATTTAAGATATGCGTCCCCCCACCCCTCCTATACCCAAAACTATGATGATCAAGAGTCGACCATGCTGGTGCCAGGGTAATCTCTAAATAAAAGCTATTCCTACGTTTAGGCATAGTACATGGTGCTACTTATGATCACAACCACGACCTCCAAATTGATATCGCACGTGTGTCAGCTCCTGTAAGTCAGCTCTGCTGTCGAAGTTGATGTGTATTCTGGTGCACCAGGGGTAGCCTGTCAAATGGCAGGACAAGAACCTAGGGGGGCGGGTCTCCTCTTTGATCTCTTTGTGAGGGCAGGTAACATCCTCTGCCTGAGGCATCCGCACAACAGGCAGCTGACCTGGGCCCGAAGCATCAAGAGAGCACACCCTTTCAAAAGGAGTAGCTGCACACCAGAGGGTTGTATGTCTTAAGGCCTTTGTCCTCAGTGAGAAAGGAAGGGGGTGGGATCATGATAAGTAGGATGGCTCAGATCAAGGAAAGAAGGCTTAAACCATCTTAATGTTCCCTGTCTCTCTTTCTTTCCTGTCCCCTAAACTTCCTCTGGAACAAAGCACTTTGGGTGTCGCATCAGAATGGTAAAGGCCACTCCGTTCAGGATCAGGGATTGGACCACTAAGGCAGTCTAGCTTTAGTCCAATCACCTGATATGATATGATAGGCTATTTATAATGCCCTTAATACCCAGAGGTGTCTAGGAGCGGCCCCGAGGATCGAACCTATGTTGCTCCGTGTCATCTTGCTTCCGAGGCAAGCAGGTTGCCGCTGAGCTATCCTCCCAAGACCTGAGGACTTTTGCCCTTAAAAGAAGGGGTCTTCTACCCCTTCAGAATATGGGCTCAGTTTCTTCCATATCCTCTAAGTCCGCAGATTCGTTCTGAAGATCTCACTGGGCTTCCTTTGGGAGAGTTGCACTCTCCAAAGCCCTCTGCCTGAGGCGAAGACGGAATCATCCAAGGCAGAAGCAAGATCTGTTCCTTACCGCTTCCAGGGCACATCAGGAGTAACCTCTGCTGTGGATAAGGACCTACCACTCTGCACCAGAATCTCCTGAGGTGGGAGAGCAAGCACGCACATTCACCCCTATGCGGCGACGCCCGCCTGCTGTCGAGGCTTCCACCATCCTCCATGCCCGAACTGAGCCTGATCAGCTCACATCTACGTTAGACTCCGGGTCTGACTGCGACATCCCACCAAGAACTGAATCCGGGTAATGTTGACTCTATACTGCCCCCTCAGTCCACTTGGACCCCAGAGACTTGTTATGTCACAATTGCACCTGTTTTCTACAAGATATTCTTTTTATGCTAATACCTTTCCTACCACCCCTGAAACGAGATTCAGAGTGCTACTTTCTGCAGTCTGTTGCATCTTCTCTGTTCTTCCTTTGGGTTAGGATTTTGTGTAGTATCTCTTTTCGTGCTACGTATAGATGGACTGTTTTCATTAAAGTGTTTACATTTTTATAGAACCTTGGTTGGGCATTCCCAAGCGTTGTTTGTGTCATTACTGTTTCACCTTCACACTGCTCTTGAGAGTATAGTCTTTCCTCAGCCCATATTACTGTAAAGACTGGAGGGGGGTATCTGTACTTCTGCCCTCTATATGGCAGAATAGAGGCACAGAATACCCCAGCCAAGGTTCTCTATATGGTAGCGTATAGATGAGCAACCAAGGCGTAAGGTCTCAGGAGGTGATGCAGGTTGGTTCTTAATTACAGTGAGTGCCCAAGCCCCCACAAAGGAATGTCAACATAATGTGTTATGTGCTAACACAGTTCTTCATAACAAATAAGGGTCAAGATACATACATAATTCAATAACACACTTTGTACTGTGGTAATTCTAATATGACAAATATATACAATTTCTATGTGGTACCACATTTAGCTATAGATTCCTTTAAAATGCATCAACTGCTGATAGTTATTATGTAGCATAAAAATCATGCTGCAAGGTGTATCAACATAGATCATAAGAAAGGAGGGCAGGTTAAGTTAAGTAATGGCAGATTACTTTCTTTAGCTATAGAGAAACAATTCTGATTGATGATCCCCCCTCCTGGGCAACATGTAATACAAGTATTAACAAGCCAAGTCCATTAATGTTTAATAGGTCTTGCTTCCTGGGCACAAAATTCAACCAAACCAATGTATCTGAGATAGAAGAGTTTCGTCAATGGATCCCTTTAAAGCAGGAGCCACAGGGCATTGAGATCCTCGAAGAAAGCAAAACACTGGCGTCGAGTCAGCATCTTCCACCTTTGCGGTGCTCTTTGATGATCGTTCGTGGAAGTCATGGGAAGATGAGGTGTGCGGTCCAACTCGATGCAAAGTGTTCGGTGCTGCAAAGAAGAATTGGCAATGGATGTAGGCCCGGCAACGGGCATCGAGTGTCTTGAGTCGGTTTGCAGTTCTCTGGCCTGTCGGTGCTGCAGCTGCAGCATGTTCCTCGGGATAGCTTCGGCGATCAGGACTCTCCTCAGTAGCCGACGATGAATACTTTCTCTGGCGGGACAAAGTGGTTGCCGGCGATAGCAAGGGAGCCCTCGTTCAAATGTTCTTAGGCAAAGGTGGAGCTTTCGCAGCCCCGGTCGTGGAGCAGCATGGGTCAAGGTAACCCCACTTCTGGGTGACACGACTCGACTGGCTTCCAATAGTCACGGAAATCTTCCTAACCCCGGTCGACAGCAATGGACTTCGATGGCCTCGATGTCCCAGCGCTTCTCTTCAGGATTTTTGCTGACCCTTTTTTCCCAGTCAATAGTCTTTTGGGACTGGCTTCCAGGGTACCTCAATGAAGAACAGCAGGTTTGCACGATGGTCCCTCGTAGCTCTGGGTGAGGTCTCCTAGCCAGGTCCTCTCTCACATCAGTTCTCAACAGACTTGACAGCTTTTAAATTTCATCAAAGGAAATGCAGCAGTAATTCTTCTTCTTCCAGCTGGGCTTCAAGTATGAGCTTCAAATTTCAACTTCAGCTTCCGAACAAATTGGTAAGTGAGAGGTCCCCGGATATACATACCTGTCCCTCATTCACTTTGGCTGAGCCCGGGTCAGTCAGCCAATCACACAGAAGGGTATTCATGCAGACAGACCGCCAACTAGGGTCACATGCATTCAGGCTATTCACTTCCAACCAGACACCCATAACAAGGAATGTGGTTTGGGGAAAGTGCCCGGCCTGTCAGCACACCACACTGCATTCATGTCAGTTTCAGGCAGGGCTGTCTCCTTCGCTGTATCACACAAACACAGAAACCAAAAATCTATAACATAGAATGCATATTGGTCACACACTCTATTCATCCATGCCCCTCCCCAAGAGTGTACCCACAATATATGCAGTCACTCGGAAGGCTCCAGCTGGTCTGGCCTGGACTTCCCCACAATACCATATATGGTTCTTCCACCCAACAGCCAGTCAGGGGAAGGGACAGAGTCAGGGCTTCCCAGGACTTTGGGAAAACAAGGTAACAGGCAATAGAAACTAAGAGGGCCCAGGGGCCATCTTGACTTCTATCAGGAATCCACAGATTCCTATGCCAGGGCCTGGGTAATATCAGCATGAAGCTGCCACCAGCCCATACCGTGTTCTGTGGGCAACACACGGGTGCCCAACAACATACACTCATGGTACAGGGTTGAACCCCCACCCATGGGTGCCAGAAGGGTATCCCAAGGGTCTCTGTTCACCACAACCAAAAAGAGGAAACACTGCACTGCCAGGGGTCCCCACTGGACTCCTGTGCAGAAAATAACACAGAACACACATGATAAGGTAGTACAGGACAAGGACATGGAGGCCCTATCCCTCCAATGCATTCCCAGCATCACAGTTATCACAAAAGGCGACACAGGTATATCTTTTATATTTCCCTGTTTTACCTTTACAATTGCGTTATGTTTTGGTTTGTAGAACTGTGAGGACAGAGTGGGCCATTATATGCCTGCTCATCCTTGTACTCCTAACCACTTGATTTGAATGGCAGCTATATTGTCTCAACAGCCGTTCAGCGAACCAGAGATTAGGTTATAGTAGGGGGACTGCGGCAGAACCAACATTAATTAACTTCCCTGCTGCCAGTCATTGAAGTTGCTATGCCATCCAGAGCTCTGCCCTAAAAGGCAATTAGTGAAACTCTTTTCTATTTTCTGTTATGTGCTACGTTATTGAACCTTGTATAGCATGTGTTCTGCCATTTTCACAGTTGGTTTCTAGCAGCTTTAGGATCTGCAAGAGGTAGAGTAGAGGACTACTTTAATAGCTGGGGGGAGAGGGGCAAGGTTGCTTTGTTACAAGCACATCTGAAAAGATAGGGTTCTCTGTGGGTGTATGTTTTAGATATTTTGTGAGTTGCCTGGAGCAGTGGTCAATGTATGCTCCAGGATTCTGCTGTAATTGTGTGGTTGTCTTTGGTGTTTGTCAGAGTAGTGCTGGATTAAGGAGTGTGGAGAGCTATGTTGGTGTATCTGAGGTGGGTTAGTATTGTGTTTGGGGAAATGTAGTGCCCATTTTAGTGGTGTACATTCCATTTTGTGTTCTGTGTTCTTGCAGTAGTGGCATTGCGTGCCAAGATCTGTTGTCGGTTAGGGTGGCAGGCAGAATGATTTTAAAATAGTTATTGTTTCCACTTTGTCCAATCAGTGTCAAATTTGATTGCATGGACACACCATGCAAGCATGTGAATTTGTGGCTTTCAAAGTGCACTTTATGGAGCAACAACACTCGGAAAAGGGAAGTATTAGACTTACGTTTGTTTTTGGTGTCGACTCACCAGAGGGCCAAGGGCCAGAATGGCAATGGATGAGAGCTGCCAAGGACCAGAAGGGCAAGTGACCAGAGCAGCCAAGGACCAATGGAATGATGGTCCAGAGGGTGTAACTCACCAAAGAGCGATGGAGCAGCTGGGCAACAGACCAGATGAGCATTTCACAAGGGACTACAATTGACAGATGACTCCATGTCATAAGGAACACCCTACTCTACTCCTGGGCTTTGCTTTCTGGCTGCGTTTTACTTCAATGCATTGTATTCAATTGAAGTGACTGCTGCAGCCAGATGATTACTTTCTGCTCGAAAGTCTATTGAGTTAAAGGGTACGGGTATGGACTTGCCCAAATCATTGAATTTCTGTTTTGTTTAATTAGTGTTATTTATAAATGTATTTATTTAGAGAACTGAATAGAGTAATAGCACAACATTAACGGAGACATCATTTCACCAAAATGACAGGAGTAGCAGAAGTGACATCACAGGACCCTTGACCTCTGATGACATCAGAGGAAGTTATGTCATTTGACCCTGCCTACAAGTGACATCACAGGAAGTGATAGCACACAACCTTTCACTCCTTGACAAAACAGGACGTGGCATCACATAGCATTTTTCCTAAGTACACTAAAAAAAATATTGTCCCAATATCATTGTAATAGGATGTACATTTCATGCAAGAATGGATCACCACATGTAGCGTTAATATCAGTGTGTATAGAAGGGGGCTTCACTCCGGCAGCAGGAACTGCTGAATTTCAGTAGCTTGGAATATAATGACAACGCCTGACAAATGATGTGAGTAACTGGGCATTTCATAGAACAATTTGACATATGTTGCTTGTCCATTAGATGGCAAAGCATGGCATATGGTGTAAATACCCTGGTATTTTCTGTCATCCCATGAAGTGTAATTAACTGAGTATACTATGTCAAAACCTGACACATGATGTGAGTACTTGAGTGCTTGCCACATGATGGCAATAGTTATCACATTGTGTGATTTGACCCCACCCCGAAGTGACATCATGGGAAGCGATGGAACACAAGCTTTCACCCCTTGACAAAACAGGAAGTGGAATCACATAGCATTGTTCCTAAGTACACTACGAAGAAAATGGTTACAATATCACTGTAATGTGATATACATTTCATACAAGAATGGATCACCATATATAATATGTATAATATATAATTATATAATATATAATATCAGTGTGCATAGATCCACATTGTCAAATTACTGTGAATGCAAGCAGACGTCCAAGGCCAAATGATAATGATACGTTATTATATAGCACTTATGCTTAAGCACTTTATATAGAACAAATATACATACCATATCACCCAACCTCTGTTGGTACTCATTTATCGACCTCAGAAGGATGAAAGGATGAGTTGAGGTTTTTAAGAACAGGTTAAATCAGTGACTCACCCCCTGAAGTGTGCCTGAAATAAACCTTTAATGAGTGTGGTGTATGGAATTCCTGAAAGACAAATTATTTGTTATTTCTGTTATTTCTTATTTAGGGTTAAAGCTGAAAGTGTTACACTTGTGGACCCCCCTGTTCTTTAAGAGGCCTGAACAAGAAAGCCAGCCACTCCGGAAACAAAGAGCCGCATGGTGCTGGCCACAGCCCAGTAGCTTACAATTAAAGAAATGGTACTGTGGCTTTAAGTTTTGAGCCTTGGGAGTGTCTACATAAGAGGAAGTTCCACACGGAGTCGGAAGCAGAGTCAGACTGCATCAGTCCACACTGTTTTTCTAGTCCAGAGGAGCTACAGCGAGGTGCTTTCCTCCTTTCCAGTGGCTCGTGTACTGTGTACTGTGGCTTTAAGTTTGAGCCTTGGGAGTGTCTACATAAGCGGAAGTACTGCGCGGAGTGCGCGCACAGTTGGAAGCAGAGTCAGTCTGCGTCAGTCCATGACAGGCTGTCGCGGGTCTGTAGCCAAAATGACTGCAGATACGGGTCATGCAGGTCCTGTTACAAGGCGCACAACCTTACAACAGCGTCGCATGCAAAACCTGTGGACTGCTCTGAAGGCTTACACAGTTCCAAAATCTTTGAAGGTAAGCATTTCGCCGCTGGTAACTACAATAATAGACTCTCTAGAACCATTGCTTGTCCCTGTACTTGGCCCCGCGGCTGCTCTTGCGGTTCCCGCTGTGGTTCTCGCTGTGGCCGCTGATGCGGGCCCTCCTGCCGGTGGAGATGGCCGTGGTTTTCTGCAGCTTTGTAATCACCCGGCCAAGGAAGCAGAGGCTGGGTCGATCATTGATGTGACTGTTGAGGCGGATTCTGTTATGTCAGCTCAGAACGCTGACACTTTTCAATATACTGGACTGCTAACGTTAAAAGACCTACCCCCTGCACCTCATAGAACGTTACCATTAATCAATGCTGCGCAAATGGGCTCGAACATTAATACCCCTGAAACTGTAGATGTATTCTTTTCACCATTTGACTTCACTGATGCTGAGTTAATGGAAGCATCCCAATGTGAAGATGCAATTGAGATCCAGCACGAACCTATAGTTTCTGTTACACCTGTAAACCTCGAAATGTCGCCAGTGCATTGTCTTGAGGCAAGGCAGAGGCTGTTGCTGACAACGCTCTCAGGACCCAGAAGATGGCAGAAGTATGCGACTTAAATTTACTTGCGGGATACAGTGATACATTGTTCAAAAAAATAAAAGGACAATCCTAAAGTAAATCATCAAATGACTTCAGTGGATCATGAGCCAATGTTTTTCCATCAAATCCCAGAAGACCTCAAGGAGAAGTCGACCTCAAGTAAGAAGAGTCTTTCCGAGCTGACCTATAATTGCAGTATCCACCCTGGCAATCAGAGTGCAGCAACACGACATAAAGGAAACTTAGACATACCTATAGCAACCGGGACCATCTTCTTAACTCCCTCAAATGAAGAGGCCCGTAAAGGTATTACAGTTGAAGTCACACAGCATGTTCCGCATCCTAAATTGAGTGTGCAACTAAATAGAAAGGCATCTTCTAGTACGTCGAGAAATGTAGGCACACGGTCAACATCTACACATTCATTTAGAGAATCAACCGTTGTGCCAGCAGCGAATGCATCTTTAATCGGTGACTTCCACTCAGATATTGTAAATACTACGCATTCAGGCGTGGATGAGCATTCTGGGCCTTCATCAAAACCAAGTCTCTCTTCTGCAGCAGCAATGCAGATTTCTAATAATATACTGGCGGCCTCATTAACTGTGCTGCTTCCTTTCTTAAAGATGTATGAATCCTTGCACAAAGCTTTCAGGGACCAGTCATCGTTAATAATAAGTCTAAAAGAAAGGATGGAAAAATGTGACTCCCTGACCACGTTTCTCCAAGCTCAATTATTACGTGAAGCGGATCAAAGGGTACGATGGCAAGAGCAGTTGACAGATCTAGCTGCTCAACATCATTGTCAGAATGACACCTTGTCTGAAGGTCTGCTAGAAGCAGTTAAATGTCATTCCACCTTTACGATGCTGCAAAAGGTGGATCACACATCAGACCAAGTATCAAAAACTGTTGAACCTATAGGAGCGCCGTTACTCCAGACACAACGGCATGCCCTACATTCTAGCGATATCCATGAGAAGAAAAAATCCACGACAAGTACAGAAATTAAAATTGTTAATCCACCCAGAATTTCTGGTGAAAATGTTTCACGAGTTGTCTTACAATTGGAGAATAAGCAACCAAACTTTGAAACCTTAACAGGCAATTGCGAAAATGAAACAACTATTGAAAAAGAACCAACAATGGACATACCTGGACAGGCCATTAAGTCAACTCAACAAAATAACTGTAAAACCTTTAGTTCTACTTTGGCAAGCACGCTGGTATCATTTGGTATATTTGAGGGAGCAGCCAAATCTATCGCTCTAAATTCGAAGGCCGACCCTGAAATTACCACAAAAACATTTAACTCATCGTCTTCAATAAAAGGAGCACAAGGCGCCAAAAGAGCACAAGGCGCTAAGAAACAAAGGAAGTATATCAGAAACATGGCTCCTTCAACGAAATCAGGGCTGTTCTGCAGAAACGAGACGATCGATCCTCGTAATTCATCAGTTAGTCAAACTTAGGAAAAGTTGATATCCTGTCAAGTTCTTCTACACATAATTTCAGCCTCGGTCCGAAATACCATTTTGAAAGCTTCAGAACAATTGTTAGTTTTTGGATTTGATATAACCCTTGAACCAAATTGCGCTAGACCTAGTGTGGTAGCCTTGAGCCCAAGGACCGGGATTCAGGAAAACCACGCACAAAGACGTGCCGATGTACGAAAAGCAATGACAATTCCATCTTCTATGCGACACTGTGACGACAATTCTGTCAAGAGACTCGCAAAGTTGGAAGCCAATCTGAATAAACTAGTGGATCAACACTAGCCACGACAGGAGGCGAGTGAGTGCTTGTGTGAATTTCTAACCTGGAACACAAGAGGATTCACTCATTTATTCAACAACTTTGACGCTGTGTTGGAAAAAGTCTTTGTAATCTGTCTTCAGGAGACCTGGTTAAGTGAGGCACCATTAAGGGATGGCTATGTCACTTTATTAAATCCAGCCATCAAAAATCCTAAAGGAAGACGTTCTTTGGGTCTCCTGATGTTAATAAAAATCCACGCTTGGTGGTCAATTGTGGACTCATTCAGTCCCAATCCTTTTATCCAAGGAGTTTTGCTTCGGACGAATGATGCAAACATTCTAACAAGGAAGCACTTGCTTATAATAAATGGGTACTGGAACCCTGAAAAAATCAGGATCAGGATGTTTCTGAACACAATTACACAGCACATTGACAAGGCCCTAACTACATACAGGAATCTTTCGATTATATGCTATGAGGACCTAAATTGTACATGGTTTAAAATCGACCATGTAACCCAGTTATTCACACCTTTGCCAGGTGATGAGGTAACCGCAAGGGGACAGTTGTGGAGACTTCCCCACCAAAATCGGAACTGTAAAATGGTCAATGGAAACGTGAAAGGGGATCAACCGCCTCATGCAACTTGGTCAAACGCAAAATCACGAACAATTATAGATTATTTTTGGGTATCTCAGAATTTATTTGAACATGAATGACGCTTGCAGTATGTGAAATGACAAATAGTGACCATGATCTCCTTCGACTCGCCTGCATGATTGAATGGACCAAGTGCACTAAGAAATATGAAATTCCATTACTGGTCAACGCCGGAGGTGACCGTCTTCAGATCAACGGTCCTCAAATTCAAATTTTGAGTCAGCAATTATTTAATCAGAACGCAGCTCTGTCGGTCGAGTACGCTCCACTATTCTCAAACTTCATCACTGTCAAAGCATCTGACCGAGTGATGGGAATAACGCACAAAAATCTATCGATGCTGATCCTCACAAATGCTAAGAGAGTGATGCGACGAGATATTAGAGCACTGAAAAAGTCCAAGAATATTAACGCTTGTGGGATGGACATCAAAACCGCAATTCAATCATGACGTCAAGCATACAGGAATTGGATGAAATCCCAAAAAATAATAATTGAACAGGATAAAGCCGAATTCTTAATGAAAAATCTGGTATCTAAGAATTCTCGTGAAATTTGGGCTGAATACAGGAAATTCACGACATTCTTCTTCCTTGGAAAATGAAATTGAAGCTGTCAAATGGGAATCCCATTTTGTGAATATCTACAGCAAACCTCTGCGTGAACCGATGATAGGGTTAGAAAATGATCTCACTACATGGGACTTGCACATTTCCTTGGATGACATCGAAACCGCAACACGCGGCCTGAAAAATTCTCGCGCTGCCGGGCCAGACATGATACCAAATATGATGCTGTGCTGAAAAAAAATGAGGTTAAATGGGCAGCCTTCATCGAAACACTGTCTTAGTAGGAAGCCATCATAGTGCCAATATATAAGAAGGGCAATCGGGCAGAACCTAACAACTATCGCCCGATTGCCCTGTTGGAAAAATGCTTGCCTCCTTCCTTCGACAAAGACTAGCTCTGTGGACCAGGCGAGAACAGATCAATGACATCCGACCAACTGGTTTCACTAAAGGGGTCGGTGTGGAAGTCAATCTTTTGATATTGAATATATTAAAACTTGAAACTTTAAAGGCAAAAAACAAATACATTTGGCATTTATTGATTTATGTGGTGCTTTTGACAGTGTAAATCGTGGTAAATTATCACAGAAAATGTTAAATTGTAACTGCCCTCAAAATTTATTTGAACCGATAAAAGCTTTACACTCTGACACAGTCATTCGGATACGCTTAAACAATCAGGGCGAGTTATCAAACAAAATACTTACAAAAAAAGGAGTGAAACAGGGATGCCGCCTAGCTGCTGAACTCTTCAAATTGTTCATTTCCGACTTACCAAAACACTTAGATCAAGTCTGTTGCTTTCCGCCAAAACTAAATAACATCGAAATTGGATGTATAATTTATGCTGACGAACTTGTCTTAATGGATTCAACATAGATTGGACTGCAACGGCAACTAACTACCTTACAAGAGTATTTGAGTCTAAATGACTTGGAATTAAATACTGAAAAGACCAAGATCATGACCATTGGGCCATGTGGAACGAAAAAGCAGAAAACCTTCAGGTGGAAAATCGATGGTATTCCACTAAGCTTTGTCAGCTCCATAAGATATCTTGGCATAATGTTTAATATGTCACTAAATGAACATCATTGGAAGCTGGACGTTGTAAATCGGATGACTCAACTCAGTATTCAAGGGTCAATGATAAATAAGAACTATGGGAAATGTACTCTTGCCCCGGTTCTTATTTTCTACTTACAAAAGTAGTTCCCGCAATTACCTTCGGGTCTGAAACTGGGTGGAACATTGACGCACTGTTTTGGCAGAAGTTAGAAGGTTTATTCTGGCGTCGGGTACTGAAGTTACCCTCTTACATTTCGATGACTTTGCTATGATATGAGCTATCGTTAAACTCTTTATATGCATGCGTCACGTGGAAATCTTTGATGGTGATGCGTAGGATGAACTTGAAACCTTTGATTCCGGAATATAAAATATTTTCATCTAGACCAGGATGTGGGATGCCAGGTCTGTTAGGCGAATGGCGACAGCTTCTGGAAGAAATTCTAATAAACACTGATTTAAAACTAACTGACTTGATAAAACAACCTCAACGTGTAAAAAAGAAGTTTGAATCCTGGTGTTGGATCCAGAATCAGGATTCACAACAAAAGATGTCAACTACTTTGAATTCAGGCATTGGAGCTCACAAATTAAACGTCCAGTGTCGATACCTAACAAATTGCCCATCACGACATCATCGTGAGCAATTTCTGAGGCTACGTTTACATGCACTGAAGACTAAGGCGATGCTACGGCTTCGTCACATCAACGAATTGAATGATAATCTCTGTCGATTCTGTCCTATTGAAATCGAAACAACAGAACATTTACTTGCAGGTTGCTCTGTGATTATTGCACGGCGGATGCGCCACCTTGGGGGATTTATGCCTGCTGACATGAATAATCAAAACTGGTGGTCATATGCATCCGCGGTCCATAATGTCAAACTGAGCTGTGCTGTTGTTGACTTTATGGATTCACTACAGTTGAATGAAAAATCTGTCATATAATGAAATTATTGGAAAATTAGTTCTAACAGACACAAAGGATGCCCTCGTGGTTTCTTCAGGCTTTGTTGCTCTGTCTGGAAAAATTGGAATATAGTGAATTGTTAGTTGTAACAAAAGTTCAGCGTCCTTGCTGCTTGCATTAAGGGCACATTGATCTGAAGTTTCAATAATAAAAAATAAAAATAAAGAAATGTAATGTTTTTTAGGAGTAGCAAGGGAGACCACAGGGGTAGCAAGGGAGACCTCAGGGGTGTCAGTTGCGACCCCTGGTGAGCCCCAAATGACGCCCCTGAACATTAAGATTAAGGTGTCACCTGACTTGGATTGATGTGCTATATAATGCATTTCCGAAAATGTACCACACTTTTTAGAGCCCTGTGCAGTTCTAATTTAATGCCAATAACAATATGTTTCATCCATGCTCGTGGTTGTGTAATTGTGTGTGTAACTGATGACTAAAAGATAACACTAATAAGGATGTTTTAAAGAGCTCTGTTTGCTAAACAGTATGTTATCTAATTTTCATGCATAGTTGGACCAATGATTTCTATATATTAATTTATTGTTGGGGTATTTCTGTCGACGACGAATCTAGTGCCATTTTTGTATTCATTCCTGGAATTGTCAACGTAATCCCCAATGCAACAAAAGCCACTAAGGATTGCAAACCAAATGTTAAGCCCTATCCTGCCATACCCCTCTATTCCCCCGCCTCTTTCCAACCTCACTCCCTCCTTTTTGGATGCAGAGTACCACCAGTTCCTTATCTCCTCTTCCACCCCTGCCTTTGATAGACCAATTTCATTTAGCATTTCAAAGTCAAATTTGATATTGGAAAAAAGGGGAAATTGAGCCATGGAACAGGCAAATCATCTTTGATACATCAGTAGCTGCTCTAATAAGGTTTCCTTGCTGACTGAAGAACGGTAGCATTCGTTCGGCATTTGCTCAAGTCCTTGTTTCACAAGCATCGAAAATGAAAAATCAAATTGCTGCAATTTCGGGTGCTCACGATTTTCATGAATTGCAGACTGAAGAGGAGAAATCCTTTCATTATAGCTCCCAGGTCCTCCTGACCCCACTGATTTATTCCGATAAAAAATTATACACTGCCAAATTTAATTAGGCCACACCTTATCTGTATTAAAATAGAATATTTTTCATATTCTGCACTTCCTCCCATGAAGTAGGAAAGCAGGCGAGGGGGGACTGTTCCCTAATCTTTTTTATTTTCTTTCAATAGTATTTAATTGGTTTTGGGAAAAATGAAATGTTTTACATTGCAGAAAAAACAATGAAGAACAGGCTGTAAAGACAGTCGACAGGGTAATTTTCACAGCATATCAAAATACTCATATCCTTGTTCGGCAGCAGGAAGCTACAAATGGCAAATACAAGCCCGCAATAGAAAGACAATGGGCGTCATTACAACAAGTGCGAAGCCGTAATGAACGGTGCCGGTAAGGGACCGGCACCGTTCATTATGGGCAGCACTATTACGAGGTCTGCAGCGGGTCCTGCTCTAGAACACCTGGTTGGACCAGGCGTCGTTACCGGGACCCGCTGCAGACCAGGATGCTAACAACGGGCCCGTCATTAATGGGCCTTTTGTTAGTATCCTCCCCATTGGCTCAAATGGGAATGGGAATGTACTGGGTCCGGGTCCCAGGAAAGGGAATTACCAGGCCCTCCAAGGTCGGAATGGCCCAGTAATTCCTCATTCCTGGAACCCGGACCCGGTACCCGGTATGGGGGTAGCCATGCCACTCGTAATGAGGCCCAATGACTCAACACAGAAAGTAAAGGTGTGGGAGGGCCATGGATCTTGAAAGACAAGCATACATGTTCATAGAGGGGTGGTCGATACTTCAGACGTAGACTCTCATTACGAGGTTGCCAGCAGGCCGTCGGTACTTATTGGCTTACCGTTTCCACCACCCAATATCCTGGTAACACCAGGTTATTACGGGCGGTGGTGGAATGGGAACACTGAAGCACTGGCACCTTTAGTAATGGTGCCCATGCTTCATTGAATGAATCTGTTGGTAGGGGCCTGAACTACAAGCAGATGAGGCCTGCTGGTAGTTCACAGCCTCTACCGACAGACTGGGAGTGAGCCTGTCCAGAAAAGGTCCCGGTAACATCTTATTTCCAGACCATCTCACTTGAAATAAGGGCCATAGACCACAAAGAAACTGATTATCAGTCTGGTCGAGTTTTCAAGTGTATAGCTCAGTAAACCTGTGCAGTTAGATCATGTACACACCTAACCTGATCTACCAGGAGAAGATTTACCCTATCCAGAATCTCCTTCCCAAAAATGCCCCACTCTGGAAGAAGCTCCAAAGCATATGATTCCGGGTTGGCCGCAGGATGTGCCACAACTGTCCTGGCTGACTTCCAATACAACTGAAGAACAATATTTTGCTGGCTAAGCATCAAGGGAAGATCCAACTCACTGCGAACCCTTGTACCAAAAGAAGCCCAATAATGGTTAGTTTGAGAGACTGTACTTCCTCTGGGATGAAGAAAAGAAGACCTTAAGTTCTCTGGTATGTGTTGACCACGAATGTCAAGAGGGGTTGGTTTTGCCTTCCCCGGATGCAGTGTTTCCTTCAAGCAATCTGGTTGCACCCAATCCTCCATCCCCTGCAGTTGGATATTGATCATGGGCCACCCTGTGTGGATCTGGAAAAGGATGCCATGCAACTTAAAGTCTGTTTGCTGAGTACCAGGGCTGCTACCAAAGGGAGGCTGTTGGGTTCTCAGAAACACCATTCGGATGGTCAAGGGCTGGCTCATGGAAAATAACAGCAACTCACACGTGCGAGGCAACCCTGGGCTTTAGAAAACAATTGAAGCTTCAGTTGGAAATGGCGGCTTGCACAAGTATTCTCCAAGTTGAGGATATGTGTCGATGAAGCAGCTTCTGCAGCATAGGTTTAGTCTTCCAGTAGTGGAGGGGATAGTATTGTGACTATGGAGAATCTGCTTAGAGACAGACAGGAAATGATGTCGAGTGCCCTCGCTGGTGAGCCTCATAGGGGCTCCCTCCTAAGGCAATCCAGTCATGAAACCTGATTGTAAAGGGTGCATTAAAGTATTCTTTCAGTCAAAACTGTTACCACAATCTTCACATCTACATTTAAGAAAGAGATTCACCCATCTTCGCCTCTGCAAGGCAGCGCTGTCGGGCGGACATTGCGCCCCATTCCCTTCCATCGGGTGACCCATGGTGCCCCCTCAGTACATCATGGGATCAGAGATAAGACCCCCCCCCCCTTGGGCCTCTGCAGGCGTGCGCACGTATGCGCTTACATCTGACTAAATTGCTTTTTCTGCCTGATGATCGTAGCAATGTCATCCTTTGCAGTGGACCAGAAAGTATATTTTTGTTTACATGCGTTTCACCTGCTATTATATCATTTACCATCTGATCGACCTGCGAGCTGCCATGCCAAGATGGCGGCACACACCGTGCTCTGGAGTGCATGGTGCTGTGCCCTCATTGGCTGAGGCTCCATTCTTTGGAGCCAATGTGAAAGCTGCCAGGCTTGGCTGGCCCTCTTCTCAAGGCCTGATCCAAAAGCCCCTGTCTGCTCCCTGTCCGCTACTGTAACGCTACCCCCCCCCCGGTGTGTGTAGCATGCCTCTGAACTCGGTTGTCCCTCTCTGTTGCATGTGTATGTAGTTTGGCTGTGATTTCATGCATTTAGCCTATCTGCAATCATCTTTATTGCCTATCCCTACCCCTCCCTCTTTCCCTATTTCTCTAATCCCCCCTGTTTGCCTGTATGCTTGTCCGTTGCCCTCCTCTCTCCTCTCCCCTTCCATTCACTTTATCCTCAGCATTTACTCTATCAGAAATGTCACCTGACCTGTACGATAGCAGCTAGTTTGTCTCCACCAACATCAATTATTTATTTTGGCTGAGGTTATTACCACACTATCCTTTCCCTTTCTAATAGCTTTCAGATCTTCATTACTCATGTTTCCTCAACTTGCCAGACAGCAACTTACCAACCCTGTCATCATGTTCCCAGAAAAACTGCCTGATTCATTGACTTGCTTTTTCTGTCTGTTGTCAACCAAGGCAGTCAATTCAGGCTTAATGTTAAACAGTGAACACTTGTTATCGACCGCCTCACTAGACATTAAGGGTTTCTCAGACTTCTCTGAGTCACCAGCTACATTTCTGTCTTTTTCCTCTTCACCTTGGACATACACACACCAAGATTTATATTTTTTCCCTCATTGCTGCCTTGAACTAAACAATTCCCAAATTCGCTCAGTCCAATTTTCTCCCCCACATCTCTAAATTTTGTTCATCCATAAACATATTGCTGGGCAAACACCAGCTCCTGTTTTCCTGGGCTGGGCCGGGAAACTCCAACTCAAGAAGGACAGGAGCATAGTTACAAATCACCTTCTCTTCTATATTCACAGCAGTTCCATGTTTGTAATGACTTCCTAAATGAGGAAAGTGTTGAGTCATGAGTAAGAGGCATGTACTCATAGTCCGCCCCACCTTAAAAGCCCCTCCCTAGCACCACCTTTCTCTCAGGACCCAGATATACTATCAGCTATCTTCAATGATACTCTCACCAATGCCATAAACTCTATAGCCCCACTTGAAAGCAAGAAGGAAAAAAAAAATTTCATTGCAACTCTTGGTTCTCGGAAGAACTACAAACCCTCCGAGCTCAAAAGCGCCAGTCTCTTAAAAACTGGCAAACGGATCCGAGTGATCTAAATAAGAGCCCCTTCAAACAAATAGCCCTCCAATATAAAAAAGGCATTTTAGCAGCAAAATCCAACTCCTTCAATGATAGGATCTCAAAGGCCAACTCCCAAGCTAAAGAACTATTTGCAATCTTTAATGAATTAGTCACTCCTCCGGCTACCGCTGACGAGATAACTAAAGACAAAGCCTGGTGTGCCAGCATTCAGTCTGCCATGCTCAACAAAATAAAACTCCTCCAGAACAAAATCCAAAACCACTGCAAAGCCCTCCCAAACCAAAAAACCAACCGCCCTACACAAGACAAGTGTAGTAATCTCAATCACACTCAATTCTCCTTCAGAAACGTCACTGAACCTGAGGTACTTAATCTCATCAAAAACCTCAAACCATCCCTCTGCAAAGCAGACATTTGCCCTCCCAAAATCATCAAGGAATGCGCCAATGACCTAGCACCTCTGATTACTGCCTTCATTAATGCATCTTTCCAAACAGGAACTGTCCCAAACAATCTCAAGGAAGCCTGGGTACGGCCACTTCTAAAAACGGCCACACTTCACCCAGCGCAACCCAACAACTACAGACCGATAACGACCGTCCCATTCCTCCTAAAAATCCTGGACAAAGCAGCTCACATCCAGATCCAATCATACATAGAAGCTAACTTCATACTAGGCAAAAGACAATCTGGCTTCCGTGTCGGGCATGGAACAGAATCCGCCTTATTAGACCTAAAAAATAAAATCTCACAGATCATGGACGAAGGCAAACCTGGCTTGCTCCTCCTCCTCAATCTATCAGCTGCTTTTTACCTGGTAGATCACCAAACACTCACCACCCACCTCACCCATGCAGCCCATTTCTCTAATCAAGCAGCATCCTGGATCACTTCCTTGCTTGAAGGAAGGTCTACTCCGACACGCAGATCCTACCACTATAAACTGCAGTGTCCCCCAAGGATCTTGTACAGCCCCCACCCTCTATAACCTCTTCACAAAACCCCTCTTCGACCTACTTGACTCCATAGGTGTTGCATATACAAACTATGCAGACGACACAAGTACTTTTACCCCTATCTGGACTCTATCACCAAGACACCACGGCCGTTCACAACATCTATGCCACTATCCAAGCTTGGATGGCAATCAATGGCCTCTGTCTTAACGGGGAGAAGACTGAAATTCTCATCCTGGGGCAGACAAACACATTATCGAAACTAAGCCCCCAATACAACAACTTCAACATAGACAACTCAACCATCTCCGTATCATCCTCTGTCAAGACTCTAGGTGTTCACATTGATGCAAATCTATCGATGAAAAAACAAGTCAGCGCCATAGCCTCTGCATCAGCGTTCAGCACCAAATTCATCAATGTCATTAAACCCTACTCATCCACCCCCAACTGCTTGCCCATAGCTAGAGCAACTATAGGAGCCAAACTCGATTATTGCAACGCCCATCTAGCTGGCACCTCCGCCAAAAACATTCACAGACTGCAAACCACACAAAACAATGCCCTCACAGCCGCCATGAGCATCCCTAGAAGAGACCATGTACCCCACGCCGGACGTGAAGCACGGTGGCTCCAGGTCAAAGACCGTATTACTCTGAAAATCCTCACCATCACTCACGGGTGCATCAACAAAACCGCTCCAGTATACCTATCTGAAGCAATATCAAGGACCACATCCACTCGCCCCACCAGAGCTCAGTACACCAACCAGCTACACATACCATGCATAAAGAGAGCCACAGCGGGAGGTCTAGGCTTCTCCTATATTGCACCGAAACTCTGGAACTCACTCCCTGCCACCCTTAGAGCTGAAACTTCCATCTCTGTCTTACGCAACAACCTCAAGGCCACTCTCCTCAACTAGCAAGCGGAGGACTGCCTCCTCCACTTCTGCCATGTATATTGTAATATAACACAAATGTAATATAACTATGTTGTAACCTGTATATACACTGCTAATGACTATGTAACTATACTGCAACCTGTATATATATTGTTAATGACCATGTAACTAAGTAACTAAGCTTTGTACTGTAACAAGTGCCACGATGTCCTCGGGCTGTTGTGCGCTAAATACGAATAAAACAAAACAAACAAATATGTAACGCCCTCCACATATCATTCAACCCAACGGCCTCTATGAGATCTCACTGCGACTTGCCTACTGTCGCATTTTCGGTTCCACTATCTGTTGCTTTCTTGTCTATTTTAGCTTCCATCAACTGATTAAAATGTCCACCCGGTGCATAATTTCCTGTTTTATTCTAATCATATTTAACTCATGTCTCAGCTCACCACTGAAAGCCGACAGGGCTTAAAAACAGCACTGGATCCTCTAATGCAAGTTAGCAAAAGACTTCACAAATCTCTGGTCCATCTCCACCCTATCCACCAAGTCACTTAGACCCTTAAATAATATTGATTGAAGCGAAGTCTATGTCCAGTGAATCCCCAAACTAAAATTTTAATAAATAAAATGTGCCCACTCTTCTAGAATTATTAGCAAAACAGCTTGAAACACCCTAATTGAATTATTTATTTAAGATGTAACTCCCCAAGTCGCCAGTGAAGTGGGTCTTCTACAGAAATACTATAAAGTGACCAGTCCACCCTAGCAAGCACCTTTTTGTGCTTCACTGACCAGCTAAGGCTGGTGACATTCCAAGACAGTATTTTAAGGGCCTCCTACCATCACAGTCTAAAAAGGAAATACAATTCACAACCTTACCAGGTGGTGCCAGACCAAGTGAAATACAATTGTGTAAGACCTCTCTCCGTCAGACACAGGCAAAGGCCCACGTCGGCATATACTGATGAAGATACATCACAGTCCTGGGCATGCCCCACCATTTGCCACCACCAACACCCGATGATGCATATCTACAGCCCAGAAAACAGCCTATTCAAGAAAAATGACTATATAGAGACAAACCGGTTTAAAATCGCAGCAAAAATGGCCGTTTGCACAAACAATCGTGGCAAAAAGGCTGTGGTTTTGCCACTGCCATCCATGGAAAGGATGCAGGGGGCACCCCTGCAAATGCCAGACCCATTATACCATTTAAGGGGGGCGGGGGACACCCACACAACCCTCGCGCCCCTTAAATGGTATAATGGGGTACACCTTTACCAGGTCAAACCACAGAATTTTTGCCGTGACTTTTTGTAAAGGCAACATTTTTGCCGCAATTTTATTACTGCATACGCCTGTCCAACAGAACCACTTGCAGTCCAACTAGCACTCAAATAACCTTTCTTTCCACATTGCAGGTAAGACCCCGCCTTCACATGACTGGTGTAACCTTTTACACTTGGGAACAGATTTACACCACTCTCCCACAGACTCTAGCGGGCCCCAAACACTAAGCAATGCAGCATGGCACAAACTGCGCATAGCCCTGACTTAAAGGGGTCAGAGACAATCCCACAGAGAACATGAGACCGTGCAGAGGGTTTTGCCTGCAGTTCAGTTTACTCCATTAGATAAAATGAAATCATTTCAGCGATGTTTGTTTCTTCCATGAATGCAAATGGAGCCTGGGCACAGGAGTAAGCACATGCCTTGTTGGGAAGCATTTTCCTTCTCTGGCTGCAGGATGTTGAATGTTCGTGTTGCAGTGTACAAGTGCACACGTGATCTGTGCATCCATATAAAGAATGATTTCCCACATGGAGTCCTCTCCCATAAAGGAAAGCATTGGGAGCCTCTGCAGAAAGACCCGGTTGCCAAAGCAAAAACAAAGCCCAGATGCGATATAAACGGGAGGCAAAAAGGAATTTAATTCTTTTAATTGTGGATTTACAATTGTTATGCATATTATGCATAGTGCAAGATACTTCACAGTAAAGATACTCCTGGCATCAATTTGGATTCGTCCAACGTTCACTGCCATCTCCTTTGGGAATCCTAGACATTAACTAGTTCACTTGAGTTTATAATTTCTGTAATTTCTGGTCCCTATTAGAAATGTCAAACCTTGAACACAAACCTCAAATTTTTCAAGCAAATACACGATTCTCGTCCTGATGAAGGTTGGAGCGTACAAATTTAAGAGGACCCTTGAGCCGAAACACATGTTGTACTTTTTTTTGACTGTCAAACGTTTTTGCACGTAGATGAATGTATTTCTTCTCTGGTTACTTTTTCACAATTCCACTAATTGGATGAATGTTAACATGTCATGCATTGCCTGTGTTCTACATTTGTTATGTTTTTATATGTCAAGTTTTTGCTTTACTGTTTTGACTACATGTAATTCCATTGCAAAGATGAATTTGAACAATTGACACTGACACTATGTTTTCTTGGGGTTTGCTGTTCTGCTTAATCTCATCCGTCTTTTCTGATTAAATTATCTATAGACAACTGATTGGTTTCGCACCATACTGTAGGCTTCATTTTCTAACAAAGAGTCATTCACATCTGTTATTCTGGATGGAGTTCCTTTAATTTGTATTTTCTATTCTCAATCCCTGCGGTGAGGTCAACATTTGAGAGTTTTGCCTGCTTTTGTGCATCATTAGTACCAAGATAATTGCATGTGTCCAACAATGACTACAAGCAGGTGACTATAATACAGGCTCTGATGGGTTGTGTGGAAGTCTGAAATAAGTTCAGACATACGTAGAGGAGGTTGCCGAGATCTCAAGTTTTTTTTTAATGTAATGTGTGAAATAAACCATTTCTGGTTTTTAGGTACGCTTCATATTGCAATTTGATACATAACAGACCTCCATTTATAATATGTACAAGTATAGGTAAATGGCATGTGATACACCACCAGGACTTATAGAACATGATATGAGCGCACTGCTTTGGCATATTTTTAAGAAAATGTAGTGTTCTTGAAGGAAGGATGTCAGTTGAGAAAGGTGGACTGCGTTTATTTTGCATTTCTACCTTTAACAGACATATGAACATTCATATTCAGCAGTTACTTAGCATGTATTTTACTGTTTTGCACCGAAAGAAAAAAATGCATATGCTCAAATTCTGCCATACCAAATCTTTATTGTGTCTTTACAATGAATGCCTTTTAGTTTTGTAATACTAACATGTATTAATAAAATTGTTACACAGCTTTGTGTGCTCACTGTAACGCAGTGAATTTCATGACTATTATGTCTTCCCATGGCCTATTAGAACCCTCTTTCACCCCAATTCCAGTGATAATTAGTTTCACAATCATTGCAGGTGTGAGCCAGTGAAATGCTGAGCAGATCAATGACGGTGCATATATTGACATGGGCCGGTAAGGCTTCTTACCTCTACCACGATACGCGTGTTGCTGCAGCTTGTTAAGGAGTGTTTAAACTTAAAATACTTTCTCAGGCGAGCAATTTGGCAGGCTGTTGCTCTAGCCCCCCTCTTTCCCATCGGAATTTCCTCAATGTTGGGCCCTTAAACCCTCCCAATCCAGTGGCTGGCTCCACCACTGCCCTGCAGCTACCACTTACTATGATTTGAAAATACATCCTCCTCCTCCTCATTGCATGTAAATGAGCACCTAAAACAAAACGCGAATGTAAGTGGGTATGTCATAATGTCAGCCGCATCTATATGAACAGCTGTTTGCTACATTGTGTTCAAGCCCCATCACTCCCAGCTGTGCATTGTCAGATGGTCTCCAGTTTTACCCTCTCACCAATCCATCAGCTCTGTGATGCACTTAATGCAGTCCCAGCCAATCCACACCATCCCACCTCTCGACCCTCTACCCCACAGACCACTACCACATTAACAACAAGGCATATGTACTAGACCTGGGAGGGCCAGCAAATTCACGGGCCAGCCCGAGCCCTGGGGGGCAACCACAAGCCGAGCCAGGGGAAAGGCTGTGTGAAACGGGAAGGGCATGTGTCAGGGGCAAAACTAGGGGGCAAGGGATTGGGGGCAACAGAAAAGGCTAACCAGGACTGAGCAACAAAAGGGGCTAATGGGTTTGGGGCAAAACAAGGGGCTAAACGAAAGTAGGGGCAGCAAAAGGTGCTTAGAGTGGTGGGGGCAACAAAAGGGGCTGAAGTGGACTGGGGAAACAAAAGGGGCGAAAGCAGCATGAGGGCAGTAAAAGTGGGCAGGTGCAAGAAAAAAGGCTAAAGGGGTTAAAGGCAACAAAAGAGGCTAAACAGGGCTACGGTTTAACAAAAGAGGCTTAAGGGGTTATGGCAGCACAGGGGGCTAAAGTGGGCTGGGTCAAGAAAAGGGGCTGAAGGTCAACAAAAGGGGCTAAACGGGGCTATGGTTTAACAAAAGAGGCTTAAGGGGTTATGGCAGCACAAGGGGCTAAAGTGGGCTGGGCCAAGAAAAGGGGCTGAAGGTCAACAAAATGGGCTAAACGAGACCGGGCCATAAAAAAGTGGCCTAAGGGGTTGGGGCAACGTAAGGGGCTCGAGGGACCTGGGGCCAAGAAAAGTGGTTAAAACAGGACTGGGGTGAGAAAAGAGGCTAAAGGTGGCAAGAACGGGACTGGGCAACAAAGGGGGCTAGATAAGGCTGGGCAGGGGAGTTGCTAGGTCTGGAAAAGACCCGGGGCTAAACTGATGTCGGAACTGTTGGGACTGGGGGCTCGCTAGCCTTTTGGCTGTAGCTCCTGAGATTCTATCCGGGGCTACAACCAAAAGACCAGGGGCTGTAGCCCCCTTAGCACCCCCCTAGCAACGCCCCTGAGGCTGGGCACAGGAAAAAAGGATAAGGGGGCAAGAAAAGGGGCTAGGCAAGGCTGAGCACAGGAAAGGGGGATACAGGGTGCATGGAAAGGGGCTAGGCAAGGCTTGGCACAGGAAAGGGAGATAAGGGGGGCAAGGAAAGGGGCTAGGCAAGGATGGGCACAGGAAAGGGGGATAAGGAGGCAAGGAAAGGGGCTAGGCAAGGCTGGGCACAGGAAAAGAGAATAAGGGGGCAAGAAAAGGGGCTAGGCAAGGGTGGGCACAGGAAAGGGGCATAAGGGGGCAAGGAAAGGGGCTAGGCAAGGCTGGGCACAGGAAAGGGGGATAAGTGGGGCAAGGAAAGGGGGTAGGCAAGGCTGGGCACAGGAAAAGGTGGATAAAGTAGGCTGGCAGCAACAATAAGGGCTAAAGGGGCCAGAACAGCGACTGGATGAGAAAAGTGGCTAATGGGGGCAACGCAAGGGTCTAAACGGGACTGGGGGGAGTCAACAAAGTGGCCAAAGGGGTTGGGGTAGCAAAAGGCACTGAAGGGATTGTGGGGCAACAAAAGGGGGTTCACAGGACTGGGGCCAACAAGAGGGGCTTAACTGAGCTGGGGGGCAAGAAAAGGAGCTGGAGAGAAGCAATGGGCTCACTTACCTTTTAAATTCGCTGCTGGCCGCTTCGCAGCACCACCAGGGAGTGCTCCTGTCCTGCCGGCCCGAGCCAATCAGTGAGAGGCCGTGGTGGGACAGGAGGTGAGGCGGCTGGGACCAAACGTCAGGCAGCCACGCTCCTGTGAGTGCTGCTGCCACCTCAGGACCGTGTCTGCATACTTACTTTTTCTTGATGCAGAGGAGGGGGCGGGCAGCCTGTTAGGCTTGTGGCAGGCCGGAGACCTAACTTAGACCCGGGCCGGCCCGAGCACTGCCGGGCTTGCCCAACTCTAATATGTAGGCACAGATTCACAGCTCTAACACACAAACCCAAGCCAGCCATACAGAAATCCCATCGTGATCTGCCGCACCTGATCACAGCAGCTTGATTTCGGTACCCAGATCTGTGACGTCATAACTGCCTCATTCGATTAACTGCCGTCTCTGGCAAGTTTTTCCTTTAATCCCCAAAGAACACACTATACTTCGGGTCTCTAATAACTCAGAACTGAACTAAGCCAATCCTCTTTAACCGGCATGCCAGGAAACCAGCTAGAGCGCCCCCACCCAGCGAGATGAAAGTGCTGTGCTCCGCGCGCTTGGCTCTGGACTCGTCAAGAGAACGCAGTATCTGCCCGCAGGCAGTCTCTGCATTGGCTGCCTGCTAAGAACAGGATTTTCTTTAAGATCCCCAGCTTGGTTTTTAAATGTTCACATGGTTTACAGCCAAAGCATCTTGAAAGGAAGATCACTCTTGATAAACCTTCGAGGTCACTGCGATCAGAGAACCGTTTTCTTGTTGATATATTACCGAAGATAGGATGCGTTTCCAGGAATGGCCGCCATTTTTCAATCCATGGACCAATGCTTTGGAACACTTTACCCAGTGTCCATCAGGAGGATGCAATCTTACCTTTCATTCCATACAGCCCTCAAAACATACCTCTTTTGTTGTTCTCCATTTTCACTCACTGGTTTTTTTTTTTTTTGCCCACCCGCGCTAAAAGGTAGGCACGTTTGCCAGGGTCACCACATTATAAATAATTTCGAATTCATATATAAAGACAGCTCCTGGACACACCTCAGTAGTTAGTAGCCAAGTGAAAGTATTAACATCTTCACTAGCCCGGTAAAGGCACCGCGGCCCGGCTTTAAGGCCCCCACCGCAAGTGGCTGAACACCGGACCATGCAATGTGTTGTAATGGTTTATGTATGGTGGCACGTGTGGAGTGTTGTTCCGTGTTCAGGAATCAACATTCCACACAGGCCAGTTGGTTTCTGCTGTTCTCCGGCAGCGGCGGTCTGCTCTGGGGGTCCAGTAAATGAAGCTGTTTCCTCACTTACTGCGTCAGCTCATTTCACTGGTGACGAGCTGGACCCTCATCCCCATGCGTGCAGGGGAGTCGGTGTCCTGCTGCGCAGCTTGGCGAGCAGGGGGGAGAAGGAACGGATGGTTGAAGCCTTGCCTGGGCCCTGGAACCGTGGCAGCGGAGCAGTTTGCAGCGGCGACCATCCGCGGCGATAATCTGAGGCTGCCCAGATGGACCGCGGCAGTCCGCGTGGTCTGAGGGCGGTGCGCCGATCCCGGGAGGGTGGCGGCAGGTCAGAGCAAAAAAGAAAAGCCTGTCCCTTACGCCATTTGGGCGGACCGCAGCAGTCCGCCAGGTCCAGGTGTGGCGTGCGGCTCCCAGGAAGGGGTGGCTGCATATTGGTCTGTGGCTCATATGTGTGCTGAGACGCGACCATTGCTGGTTGCGCACATCGAGCCTCATTGACTTGGTTGCGCGTATCGGGCCCCATTGACTATTGTTCTTGTTGAGGGTGACGGTGGTGAGGCGGCCAGCTGTGCCCGGGAGCCCTGACCGTGAGCGCTATTGGTGTCCCTTCTTCTGCATGTGGGGAGCCCGTGACACTCAGCGCTGTCATATCAGGCTATGTCTGGGAAGTGAATCCAGAGCGGGGCTGATAGAAACCCGGAAGAGGAGTGTGTGGCTGATACGTGATTCGCTTCTTCACTGTAAGGAGGGCTGGGCCAGCATTGGGTACCGGCACAAATGCTGCCAGGTATTCTCTCAGTATGCGGAAGGAGGGGCGGCAAGGGGAATCCTGAACACTCTACTCACCGCTGTTTTTCTCAGGTTTTCTGCATACTGCCGTTTTTGGTGACTGGAATTCGGTACAAGTTTAGCTGCAAGACTCGTGCATATAATATATCAGGTGAGAATATATGCAACTGCAGAGAGGGGTGAGCCAAGTCAAGGTACATTGCGCAATTGGCCACTTCTATTCTGGTTTGTAATCATGCTGCACACTGCGGCGAGACCCCCACCAGCATTTCTACCGACACCTGGTGAACCTGCTGCTCCTTGGGACCAATGGGTTGACTCATTTAAAGTATATTTGAGGGCGGTGGTGCTAAATGTAATGATGATGAAAAGGAGGCAGCGCTATTGAATTGCATCGGGAAAGGAAATTTCGGCTTTGTATGTGGCCAATATCAGCCCCAGTGCTTATGGGGAGAATCCCATTGAGGTGTTGGGTTATGATTGGTCCCATTTCAAATTCAAGGGCCAGCAGGCCACTGGCAAACTTTATGTAGCGCACAAGGGTACAAGTATCCTGGGTTGGGATGAACAAGCGGCTTTGGGCATGGAGATACACCCGGGGAAAGAAATTCCTGTACTTAGCATTTTGGAGGAACGGGAAGCGTGTGGTCAGTTGACATCAGAGTCACTCAAGGCAGAGTTTCCTGAAGTGTTTTCTGATACCTTGGGTAAACTCAAGGGGTTTGCTCATTGTATTATCCTAAAGAAGGGTGTTGCACCTAAAGTGCATAAAGTGAGAAGCGTCCCAGTGTTGGCAAGGGATGGCTTAAAAGAAGAGTTGAACAAATTGAAGGAGGCAGGGGTCATTGAGCCCATTGAGGTTTCGGAATGGTTATTTCCGGTGGTTTTGGTCAAAAGAGGGGATGGAAACATCAGGATGTGTGTGGACCTCAGAGAATTGAATTCAAGTATTTGGGTTGATCGCCATCCATTGACGAACATTAATGAACTGCTGTTAACCCTTGGCAAGGCAACGTGTTTTTCCACTTTTGACTTGTCTGCTGCATACCACCAGATTGATTTACCCATTGATTTCAGCAGACCCCTTACTTCTTTTGTGACTCTGTTTGGGGCGTATCACTTTTGTCATATGCCCTTCAGGCTTGCTTCGGCATCAGCTGTGTTCCAACGTTTGATGCAAGAGTTGTTTGGTGGGTTGCCTGGGGTGTGTTATTTCCAGGATGACATTTTGGTGTGGGGTGGTTGCAGGGAGGAGCATGATATCAGATTTTGGGATGTAATGAATGTGTTAAAAGAAAAAGGTCTTACAGTGAAATTGCCCAAGTGTCAGGTGGGGGTGGACAAGGTAACATATTTGGGCCATCCCCTTAGTGCTGAAGGAGTCAGTACAAAGGTAGGACTGGTTCAGATGTTGAAAAATACACCAGTCCCCACTAATAAAGATCAGTTGAGGGCATTTCTGAGTTTAGCAGAATAAAAATTCATGCCTAATTATTCTGAGAAGACTGGGCCATGAGGGCTTTGATGAAGAAATCTGCTAGGTTTGTGTTGTCCGATAAGTGTGGTGAGGAGTTTGTGGCGGTAAAGAATGATGTGGAGAATGCCTCATGTTTAAGGTCATTTGACCCCAAATACAAAACCATACTTACCGTTGATGCCAGCGAGGTAGGGTTGGGTGCGGTTCTGGAGCAATGGAGTGAAGGGGAGTGCAAACCTGTAGCATTTGCGTCCAGGACATTGAGAGAAGCTGAGAAAAGATATTCGGTAATAGAGAGGAAGGCTTTGGCTGTGGCTTGGGCGTCAAAACATTTTAGGACGTTCCTTTGGGGCATTCCATATGTGGTTAGGACAGATCATAAGCACTTGGTGCAGGTGTTTTCCACCCGGGGTGTGGTGGCCTTATCTCCAAGGATAGCTAGGTGGTCTGTAGAATTGCAGGAATACAATTTCACCATGCAGTACGTTCCCGGGAAACAGAATGTGGTAGCTGACTGTTTGTCACAGCTTCCTGCATTAGAGCAGGCAAGTTGTCATGGTGCAGAGGTTGGGGAAGAGGAGGAGTTACTGGAGTGTCAGATTGCTTGTGTCATTCCTACTGTGGATAAGTCTGTGTGGGATGCAGAGAGCGACGCTGATATAGAATTGAGATGGATTAGAGAGGTTCTCAGCAAGGGTTGGGAGGCAGTCATGGATAGACCAGAAGGCAAAGGCTATACCCAAGTTCTGGATGAGTTGGCTGAAGGCCCATGGGGTGTGTCTAGAGGTGTTAAGTTGGTTCCGCTGGTCTGTTTAAGAGGTAGGATTGTGGAATTAGCTCATGTGGGACACCTAGGTCGTTCATTGACCAAGAGGAGGTTGCGGGAGGAGTACTGGTGGCCCTCCATGGATCAGGATGTTGAGGCAGTGGTGAAGGACTGCCATGCTTGTGCCATTAGCGATAAAAGCAAGGTGGTATATCCCCAGCCTGTACATCCTGTCGAAGTTCCCACGGAGGTCTGGTCCAAGGTAGCTTTAGATATCATGGGTCCTTTCGAATGTTTGCACCCAGAGTGCAGGTTTTTGTTGGTTCTTGTAGATTACACTTCCAGGTGGATTGAGGTGGTGGCATTTGGAAGAGTTACCACTGATTGTGTCATTGCATTCCTAAAAAAGGTTTTTGATAGGGAAGGTATACCCGCTATTTTGGTTACAGATAACTGGGTACAGTTTACCTCTAGAGTCATGAAGGAGTTTCTGGTACAGTGTGATGTGGAACACCATCACACAGCTTTGTATAATCCCAGTGCCAATGGCCTGTTGGAAAGAGCAAATGGTACCATTAAGGGTGCTATACAATTAGCTTTGGCGAATGGACTGGATTGGCAAGAGTTTGTTTCAGAGTATTTAGTGGCATACCGTAGAACTCCGTCAGTAAGCACGTGAAGGTCTCCCTTTGAACTCATGAGGGGAAGAAAACCTGGTACTACCCTTAGGTCCTTGGCATTGGGAGGGGGTAGTCTGTGTGAATTGGATTTGGAGAATGTACATCGCAAAGATTTGGCACGACAGGAGGCTATGAAATCTGCGCAGAGGAATAGGAAGGAGTTGCAAGTTGTGGTGGGTGACACACATTGTATAAGAAATCCCAGGTTTGTTCAGAAAGGGGGTAGCACATTTTTGCCTGCCATGAGAGTGGTCAAATGTGGTAAAGGTTATGTACGGTTGGAGGATGGTTCGACTTGGAGCAAGAGACGTGTGGTGGTCCTTGGTAGGAGTAAGAGTGACGCCATTGAAGGTGTTATTGATGAGGCTGGTGATGTGTTGGATTTTTCCCCTGAAAGAATGGATCATCAAGTGGGCAGGGAGGTTGGTGGAGGTTTGCGTGAGTCGGTTGTGGAACGCGCCGCTGAAAGGGAAGATAGGAGGATGTCAGAAGAAGGTTGTGTTGAGGTGGGGCATCCGGTTAGGTGTTGTGGACCTCCTGTCAAACTGAGAGACACTGGGCCTCATTACACGGTAGGCGGTGGACCAAGGTGCTATTAGCACCTTGGTTCATGCCGGTAAAATACCGGCACCGCCTTGGAGGAAAGGGGAATTACCGCCCTATTCCAAGGTTGGCGGGGCGGTAATTCCCCCTTCCCCCATTGCCCTTCCCCATTTTTGACCCATAGGGCATAATGGGAATGGGGAAGGTGCAATTACGGTACCGCAATTTGCGGTACCGTAATTAGCACCGTGGTCCCTTTGCGGGTTGGTTTTTAACGCCTGCTAAAAAGCAGGTGTTAAAGTACCAACCCGCAAAGGGACCTCGTAGTAAGGCGGTAAGGGTTAACGGTCACCGGTACCATTACCATTACCGGTGACCGTTAACCCTTACCGCCTTCCGTGTAATAAGGCCCTATGTGTGTTAGTGCATTACCATTCTTGCATCATCTAGTGTGAGTGCAACAATTAGCCTGGTTCATCTATGTGTCCAGGTGCTCCTGGGTAATGAAACACTTGTGTTATTATGTTATGTTCATTGCATCTTAATTTTTGTTCTTTTACAGCTGTTATTTGTTTTGTGTTGTGTTTCAAGTTGTTGTTTACCATATTGTTGTATAAGGGAAGAGGATATGTTGTAATGGCTTATGTATGGTGGTGCGTGTGGAGTGTTGTTCCGTGTTCAGGAATCAACATTCCACACGGGCCAGTTGGTTTCTGCTGTTCTCCGGCAGCGGCGGTCTGCTCTGGGGGTCCAGTAAATAAAGCTGTTTCCTCACTTACCATGTCAGCTTATTTCACAATGCCGTGCAGAGCCCCCCCTGGTGTCAGGATTATGACAGAAGCAAGATCCTGTTGAACAAATTGCCCTCAAAATACAATTCAGCATATTCCAATGTGTGCTTGGAGAAATGTTATGATACATGATGGGTGTTCCTTTTCTTTGTGTTTCACTTTAATGCCTTTGCAATGCAATCTCCCATTAGTGTCTAAATTCGGACTGGCATTATGAACTGTTTTATAACTCTGCTGATTTGATGAAGGAGGGGACATGTGTTCCAAATGACTGTAAATCCAAGGCCTACCCAAGTGCTGATCAGGGCAGAATCTGGCCACTAGTCTTTCTAAAGCTTTCAGAGCAGTAAGGGCTGACAGCACAGTGAAGCACGTGCCTGGAAGGAGATATATACTTCATTAGTACCTGTACCATTGTACTTCATTAGTACCTGCATTAGGGCCTTACCTGCTCGACAAGGCATGGTGCACCGCGCGTCTTGGAGTTCTTTCCGTGAATGGTCGCCGTGGAAAGGGAGAAGGGACTACATGTATTCCCTTCGCCCCTTCCATGGTTGCCATTTTTTTTGTTTACCTTTTTTACATTGGTTTTAATGGCCGCCATGGAAAGGGAGAAAGGACTATGCATAGTCCTTTCTCTGCGATCCCTGGTGGCTATTTTATTTTGCTTCTTTTTCTCAAGTCGAGAAACGCTTGCAGCGCCATTTCTCATCTTGAGAAAAATTGCTATTAGTACGACATGCAGGGGTACTTATGGTAATATAACCCTTGGAGAGGACCATTCCCAGTCCGGTAGTGCTCCCGGGTCTACGTTAAAGCCCTTGCTTCACTCAGGGTTCTAACTATGCTCTGGGGGCATCTTAATTGGTTATTTATAGCGCGCTTAATACCCAGAGGTTTCTAAGCACAAACCCGGGGATCAAACCTGTGTTGCTCTGCGTTGTCTTGCTTACAAGGCGAGTGTATTGCCCCTGAACTATCCTCCTGAGACCAGTAGTGCCTCCTTCCTCGGGTTATATTGCCTAAGTTGTACATGAGGGTGTTCTAAGGTCAAGCTTGGTACCCTGCCTATGGAATTGGCGTTCAAGGAGAACATTGAGCCGATGGCCCTCTCAGGGCCTATCTCAGGGGCTGAGTTTCCATGGATTGTGCTGAGATCCAACATAGCTTCTCTTTGCTGTGCCCGTCCAAACTGAGCTTTTTGTATCTTTGCAGTACACAGCAGTATCTCAAAGCGCATGGAAGCAGAAGCTAGGCGGAAGGTTAGCACCATATAATACCTGCCACCCTGATATACCCGACAAAAGCCTTCAAATGATGCTCTTATTACAGGCTAATTGTGTTATCACTACTGACCTGGAATAAGACAGTGGCATCACTACCACTTTGTAATCAGGCCTTACAGGTGAGTTATGACGTCACAATGCCCGCTGCTTGAGCCAGCCCAGAACAGAATGTAAGCTGTCACTGCAGCACTTCATGAAAGGCATGCCAAGCTTTACACATTGCTACACTTGCAAAAAGCTTTCTTTGACACGCTTCCTCTATTAATTGATAAAGAACTGTTTCTGGTGAAATGCTTCTTTTGGGCACCGCTAGAGTTAAACGCATCGGAGCAAGACTCTATCTTCATGCTATGCTTGTTTAGATGCATTTTATTAAACAGCTTGAAATATGTTTCTGCAACGCATTAGAAGCTGCATGTTCATTTGTTTTAGCCAAACAGCATCCACATTATGTGCAACTGGATGATCCCTTACATTAGATTAAGCAAGAGGCCAAGAATTAAAGGGGAGACCAGTCTGCGGCCATGTATTATAAGGCATAGAATACCTGCTTCCTTAAGATAAAAGGCTATTGCAAGTCACCTCTGTGTTCTGTGACTTTATAAAGGAACTTGTTCCCTTGGTCACTGGCCTCCTCAGTGACTTTCAATATTCTTATCATACACGGGAGTCTGCAATGTCTGTATACAGAAATAATGTTCTTATTACAGGCTAGTTGTGATATGTGACTTCAGAACTGCCTTGTAATCAGTTATTATGCTTAACTTGCGACATCACAATGTCTGTTGCTTGAGCCAGCAAAGAATAGAATTACAGCTGTCACCGCAGCACATAATTATATCCATGACAAGCTTTTTAATCCTTGCATGTAAAATAGCTTTCTGACACTATACTGCCATTAACTGATAAGTAACGGTTTATGGTAGAATGTTTAATTTGACCACTGCTGGAGATTAACAAATGTAACCAAGACACAGTGAGTTGTTACTTATTTTAAAGCACAAAAGCCACATTTTTTTTCAATGTACTTTATTAAACTGTTTAAATTATTTGTATGCAACACATTAGGAACTGCATACTAGCGTTTAAAACCAATCAATTCTACATTCATTGTATGGATCAGCAAATGCAAGATTTCTTACACTAGATTAAGCAAGAGGCCAGGTATTAACATTGATGACAGTGGTTGCCCATTTATTATAAGGAATAAAATACGAAAGGATATTGCAAATGACAAGTGAGTTCTGTGACCTTATGAAGGAACTCAGCCTAAAGCCTCGTTCCCCTATTTAGCCACAGAACTTCTCAGTGACTTTAAATATTCTTATAATACATGACAGCATGCAATTCTATATATATATAAAATGCTTAGCTATGTTTCCCTACTCAACTTATCCAATTTATCAATGTTAGGTTGCCCTCTGCTGTCCAAATGGCAAAGTGCACCTCTGTGTGATCTTCCAATTCAAAAACGGCAATAATTTTAACAAACAGAATGAGCACGGTTCTATGTGGTAACCTTCACCTACCACTATCGCAAACATTCAAAATAATTTCAAGTTCCGTCTTTCCACCGCCACTTCTCTTCATACAGGGTGCGGCGGTTCCACTGTCAGTGAATAGTTAATTACTGCATAAAAGTTTCAGTCTCTAAAGAGAGAAACGCTATAGGACGAATGCCTCCTCATGAGCTAAAACTGAAAGTAGGTACTGTAATTATGCTTTTACTTAATCTTATGCCATCACATGGCCTGTGTAATCAATGGAACTTAGATACTGATCCTATACCGTGGATACCTCTCATTCCATCTGATACAAATATGCTTTTCAAATTCAAAAGAAGACAGTTACATATATGTCTAGCCTTTTTAATGACCATTAAAATGTCACAGGGACCTACGCCCCCTTCCTGGAAGCGATCAGTGGTAATTCTGATACAGAAGTGACCCTATGAATTACCGACCCATATTGCCCTTTACAATATGCTAGAATGGCGTATGCTATGCCGGGAACCGCTAGTATCTGTATGAAAGTCTGGCAATAATGTTCTTATTAAATTAATATTGTGACATCACAACTGACCTGTAATGAGAAAATGACATCACAACTGCTCTGTAATCCGTTACTATGCTTCAGTTGTGACTTCACAATGCCTGGTGCTTGAGCAAGCAGAGAGAATTCCAGAAAAGCGTTTCAAATTGCTTGCATGCAGAATAGTTTTCTGTGTTACTTTACAACCATTAATCGACAAGGAACTTTTATGTGGTAGAATGTTTAGTTTGTGCACTTTTGGAATTTATCACATGTGAGCAAAAATCTGAATGTTGTTACTTATTTTAAAGCACACAATGAAAACTGCTTTTCAATACATTTTGTGCTTCAACTATTTCTCTGCAGCACATTAGGAGTTGCATTTTTGCTTTTATAAAGCCAAGCACATTCTATATTGATTATATGAATCAGCAAATGGAAGATCTCCTATATTATATTTTGCAAGTGATGTGGTATTAAAGGGAATGACAGTGCATGGTCATGTATTATAAGGAATAAAATACCTCCTACCATACATAAAAAGGATATTGCAAGTCACCTTGGGGTTCCGTGACCTTATAAAGGAACTCAGTATTCAGCCACGTTCCTCTATTTGGTCACGAAACTCCTCAGTGACATGCAATATCCTTGTAAAGGTACGGTAGGGGATACCATATCCCATCTATACCATACAATTAGGGGTACTTTATCCCATATATGACATCTAGTAGGGAGTACTTTATTGCATACAACTCACCAAGTGAAGAAATAAACGTGAACAGCACACAGAAGAGGGGTTCTTGAGGTTATGAAATGGAAGGCTTTGTGCAATCCTGGAATCACTTCCCAAGCTGTGACCATGGCTGTAAGAATGCCAAGACTCAGCCACAGCATGGGCCAACACTTTCCCTCAAGCCAGGCCTTTGCCTGGGCACCCACCCGGGTGCCCCTGCTCTATGATAAAAATGATGTGACAATACTGCTCTTGCCCAGTAGATGTCACTGTTTCCCATGTTAGGGATCTCATCACCAGTTTCAGATAGTTGGAGTTAGATTAGATACTGGGTATTGGAATTGGACTCCATGATGCCACTTCAGTTTCATAGGCCTTACGTGTTGTAGCAGTTCCTTAGGTATTTGCAATTACTAGGCCATGCTAGACACATCTTAGAGCCTGCCCAGAAAGGTCATATCCACCTCCCCTCGATTTCGTAGCCCCCTTGAAGCCCTAGCTGTTAGCATTGTTGCGATATTGCACCACCTATTGTAGCAGGCAGGCTGCATTATCTGGAAAGGTGACCAAGAATGGCGTGTGATTTATTAGACCTCGTTATGACAACATATTCATTTATTGGGGTCAGGGTGTTCTTGCGCGTTGGCCATTAGGAAATGTCGCGGGTCCCTGCGACAAGATGCAGAGTCAGCGCCTCACCGGGCGCTTCAGAATTTCACGCACCCATATACCACTAGCACCCGCCCCGCCCCCCCCCCCCACCCTACGCTGGTTCATAGGGGACTCTGGGGAAGGTGGGCTGCTCGTTAGAAACATGACCACCACTAATCCTGGAAACTGCTTGCTTGGAGTAAGGGTGAAGGAGAATTAATGGTGGGGGGTGTTAAGGAAACTCCCCCCATTTTGTTGGAGAAATGGCAGCTCTGCCTTTGATGAATGGCCGTGTGAAGCCGCATATTAAAATCCATTACTTTCTGCTCTCTCTGGGGCTGCTGGCAGTTCTAGCCACTGCCGCTCCATCTGGGGGAGCGGTGGTGGGGAGCAAGGGTTGCACAATGAGGGAATGAGGGATGGGGGGAGGGCAGAGGGTTGAGTGGGGCACATTGGCTGTGGGGAGTTAGGGTGGGTGCAGAAATGGCTTACAGGGATAGGATATGCAGAGAGGTGTGAGAGCGAGAAGAAAATTGTGTGGGAGACAAGTGGTGGAGTGATGAGAGGTTCTCATGGTGCAGAGAGCTTGGGGGATTAGTGGGGTAGAGAGAGGGAAGATGGATTGCTGAAGGAAAGAAAGTTGCAAATATCAAACTGTGGTTGAAAAGAGCAAAGAGAGGTTGGGTGGGAGCACAGATAGATTGTGAGCCTGAGGACAAAAGAGAGGGCAGAAGAATGAAAAGAGGTTGGATGGAGAAGAAAAGAGAGATAGGTGTATATGAAAAGGGATAGAAACGGATGGTGACTGAGAACAAAAACATTAGGGAGAGCAGAGTGAGGTTGTAGTGAGGGATGAGGGTTTGGGAAGAGTGAAGCGAGTTTGGGGTGAGTGGAGAGAGGTTGTGGTGAGTGTGACAGAATGCCCTCTGAGAGGGTGGGAAGCCTGAGTTTTCTTGATTTCTGATATATAAAATTATGCAGGTAATTCTGTTTCTGACAGTGGGATCTGTTAACCAAGTCCCACTTTCATAATGATCCATGTTAAAAAGAATAATGCACACAAATGCCTCACTGTGAAAGTCTCCTGACATCCCCAGCAGCTGCCCTCCGGTGGCAGCAGGGCCGGTGTGAAGGTCACGTGAGCATTCCTAGAACAGCTGATGGAGCACATATTTCAGACAGACAGAAATAGTATAGAGGAACTATCTGCACCTCTGGTTCAAAATATTGTAATTGTGTGCCTCAGCAGCATCGTGGCAGATGAATGTATATATGTAAGCCATGTTCAGGATTGGCATGGTGCTAACTGAGATTACACATCTATGGTTTATAAGTATTTGATATCATGTGTTCTCAGGTTTGTGAATGGTGACTCGTTTATGAGAGAGCGAGGGCCTGATGTGTATTAAGCTTTCTAGGCTGGGTGTTCCAACAACCATTGTGGGTGCAGCCTAGGAATTCCTCTCTTTGATTCCCTTGAGATGGCTTGTCCCTTTCCTCCAGGGATCTGGAACACAACTTGGAAGGTCCCCTAAGAGGTAGTGCTTCAAAGACAGTGCTGTCATTGCAATATCCACCTGACACCTGACACTAGAGTGCTTATTACTGAAGACCCTTTGATGTAGGCCAACAATGGACTGGGCGGAGTTAGACTAGCCCATAGGAGAGCTAAAGTCCACAGAGGGGTCTCATCATGTTGGATTTTGCTAGGGCTACAACACTTTCTGCTACCCTCCCTACTTCCTGCAGACAAGGCATTATGGGAATGGCATCAGAAGGCAAATGACATGTGTTACAGAAGCCAGTATTGGACCCTTAATAACGGGCAGGCTGTGAACCAATCCACTGTAGCATTTTACCCTCCCCTCATAGTGATGTGATAGCTTCCAGCACTTGGGATTGATTGTCAGAAGGTTCCCCTTCTCTTGTCTGCGCAGGTTCAGGGGTGGAGGGGCGAGGTTGCACAGAGGTCTTTGCTTTAGTCGAGACATATGTGTCCATAGTGGTTGTTTTTCCTTTATTTCTGGCAGCCATGTTGAGGTTTTTATTAGAGCGTTGCCCAATCTACTCCGGGGGTAGGCTGTTCTGGTCCACAGTGTTGTCCTGGGAAGATAGTCGTGGGACTGGGTGGGTGTGCTAAGCCTGGATTGCTGTAGGTGGGAGCTGAACTCGTGGTTTCCTGCATTCACAGTGCATTATTCAGGGTGTCACCGGGGTATAATCAAGTGTCAATTTATGGTGTGTAGGACACCCCTGGTGATGGATCAGTGTCCTTTTGTGGCCACTTGGGACCAGTGTCTCAGACCTTCAGGTTGGTTCTTGGGGGGGCCTGCTGTTGTGCAGGTGGCGTGTGTCAGTATTCTAGTTTATTGGGAGGTTTCGGCAGCCTTGTTGCCAGTGTGCCCCTCTCACAGTTCTCCTCACCTCTAATTCTTGATTCCTCCCTCGCTGAGGCTGACAGGTTCAGGGGCTGATTAGGAGGGAGGGCTCTCCCGTTCTCGTAGGGTCTGTGCGTCGCCTTCTTTTCGCTTGCCCAGCCAGCCTCAGATTTGCATCACTCCTTTCTGCTGCGAGTTGGATCGCCACCCTAGCAGCGCTGGGGAGCGGTCACGGCTACCTGCTCCCAGCGTCTCCGGGGCAGATCCTCTGCTCCTCCCTCCGACTGGCTGGTCTTCTCCTCTTCGCCGGGGGTGGCGCTCCACAGCAGCCCACGGCGTGGTGCGGGTCACCGGGGTCGAGTGTCGCACTGTGCCTGAGTGAGTTCGGGCAGGAGGGCGGGCCCATCCACGGCCACAACTCGCGTCCGATATTGCGCCTTGTTTGTACACTGGAGTGGCCGCGGAAGCCGTCGCTATCCTGCACGGCGCTGGAATCAAAGGCCGGTCGCCATCTTGGGTCCAGGCGAAGGCAGGGGGGGATCAATTCAGGTGAGATCACACGGGTTCTAAGGATCCGATTTTTCTGCAAACTCATAGAATCCTGTTGGGTATCGCTTCTGCTGTGTTCGTGACCGCTTTTCTTTGCCGTAGATGTAGTTTAAATTGGGTGAAAAGGATCTAGACACAGCGCCTCGGCCAGAGCTCAGCAACTCAGCCTCTACTCGCCATGAGCTCCAGGCCATGCCCCCCATCACATTGCCTTTTAACACTGGTTCCCCCACATCAGCCAACTTCTGAAAAAGTGGAATTTAAAGATTTTCAGTGGGCATTTAGTGTTTCAGCTCCCTGCTGGCTGGCCGTCTTGTGATAAGCAGCGGCAATTAACTCCAGCTGTTTTTCTTTGTCTCCATTATAATGAATGCACCCAACGGTTGCTTCAGACTGTTTTCTGCTCTGAGCAATGGGGGGACCCCAACTGTCATGTTGAAATGGGCCCCAACTCATCTTCAGCCAGGCCTAGATAAATAAAACATAAGTGTTATTAGATGGCTAGACTGGCCTACATTGAATATTGGCCGGTCTAGCCAGCAATAACACTTATGGTGCACAGCTGGTCTGTATATAGGTTCCATGGCATGTTTTTTTACTGGCCGTGAGTACTTTTATGTTAATACTGGCCCAGATGCCTTTGGGTTCGGCACGCTTTACAAATGCCAAATAAATAAATAACTAATTAAAATATATTGACGCAGGCTACATGGACATGTATGGAAACAGCCGCATGAACATGTTTTCATACTGGCATATGTTGTGGGCAAAGGCGGCATGAAATGCAATGGAAAATGCTCCTGGGCGCGGTTTGTGACTTATTTTTTTATTTATTTTTATTTATTTGCATTTATAAAGCGCACAGAGCTGCCCTGAGGCATCGTGGCGCTGTTACAGAAGGCTTAAACTTAAACATAGGTAGAATGTAACATTCTGCAGTAATACATTGACAGGTGTGGGAGACAAGACAAGGGTCAGACAGGTTGTGCTTTGCTTTGGTTACAGTGCAAGCATAACTGTGCATGTTGGTTTGAGAGCATTAGTGGAATAGAAAGGTTTTTAGGTTTTTGCGAAAGGTGGTGTAAGATTCCTCATTCCTGAGTGAGGTAGGCAGGGCATTCCAGTTTTTAGGTGCAAGGTGTTGGAAGCTGGACCCTCCTGCTCTGGTTCTTTTGAAGGTGGGGACATAGATCTGGTTGGCGCGGTGGGCTCTGGTAGGTCTGTTGGAGGTGTTGAGTGTGATTCTTTCGGAAAGATAGGGTGGGGTATCTGATGTAAGGCACCTGTGTGTGATGGCCATGGCTTTAAAAAGTACTTACATCTACTGGGTTTGTCCATGTGTTACCATACAAAACCAATTGCAAACTCTATGACTTTTTACCCTAATTTTTAAAGAAAGTACACAGAGAGCTCCAATGAAGAAGCAAACTCTTCTCCCTAACCATTCTAACAGTCTATTTGGGATAACCATCTGGCTGGACATGGCCTACTGCAACTGAGAACTGATACCCAGGACCTACTCACTGGAGGTGAGAGTACCATGAAAGTGATCTCTACAAGCCTTCCTGGATGGGAAGGGCAGAAAAGGGACCACCCTTGTTCTTGAGACCCTGGACTGGGTCTCCCAGCGACTACCAAGCCCAGAAACCAGACTGAATCCTGTTTTCTACCGGGAGAAGCTTTTTAAGCCATCTAGACTCACTTCAAGTCGCTATTGGACCTGAGATGCTGCCTTTGGCACTCCAAGAACTTCAAATCCACGTACCTGCCCTTTGAGCCATCCCAACCCCAACTCTGCCAATTGAAGCACATCATCCCATCTTGACTCGAACACCAGCTTGACTCGTTGGAAGCCACAGTTCTCTGCGTCTCGACTGCTGACAAAAACCAAAAGGCGTTTCACCTTGCCTTGACTCAAAAGCCGACTCGACCTGCTGGAATCCATCAACTTGCACACCAGTCACGCAAAATCCACCCAGTGGAATCATTGCCTTGATAAATCTGCTAAATCAACCAATGGGAATCCTTCTATTTTACACGTCTCAAATATTGGCTCTATCCACTGGGGGCCAATCTCAGACTCGTCCCGATGCAGACTCGCCATTGTGAAATCACAACTCAAATGTCTTGGCACCGGCTAGAATGAAGAAAAGTGCTTAAAAGCCCTGCCCCACTGGTCCACCTTAAAGGACCAAAGTGATTTTTAAGCCCTCTTCGCTGCCTTTTTTAAAGACAACTTCATAAATGTTGGCATGTTGCAGCTGAAATTGTTCACTGAGCAACCCCGTCTACCAACCCAGTGTGGCCCTTTAATTTAAAGTCTGCTTTCTCTGTGCTTTCCCTTGCAGGGGTGAAGTACTGTTTTTGTTAGTTGTGTAAATATTGATTAGTTTCATTAAAGATCCTATGTTTATAGAACCTTGGTTGGACATTCTTTTATTTTGGTACCACGGTAGTATTGTTTGGATTTCTCTTGTCCCAGCTCATACCCCACTGAAGTTCATTGCCTGCCCTCTGCTTACACTACCAAAAGAGGCAAAGGTCATATATGTGTTGGGCTTTGCCTGTTTCACCTAAATGATTAGGGTCAATGCCGGATTAGTATTAGTGTTGGGCTGAGTAGCCAAATAAGATGTTGCCCATCCCTGTACTCCTGCAGAGCTGTTGTCATTTCATCACAGTGAGTGATGAGGGTTTGGGAAAAGTGAAGCTAGGTTGGGGTGAATGGGGAGAGGTGTGGGTGACTGATGAGGGTTTGGGGACATCAAAGTAAGTTTGGGTTGAACTTGAGCTGGACCACGTGAAGATCGGGAAGCAGCTCAAAACTTTCCTCTTCTCCTCTGTTTCTGCTTTATCTCTTTCCCTCTCCTCCTGATGAACCTGACCTACCTGTCTGCTGTACCGACTGGTTGCTGGGCTACTCTCAGAGTCTCACTATGTCCAGACTCTTTCTTGATCAGTCACCCCTGCACTGCCTCTGTGCCTACCATGCACGTAGGAGCTGTAATTGTAACCTTAGTGCCCCTTGTTCTCCTTACACGACCCAGAGCTGCACTGCCCTAGCTGCACTTACTCAGAAAATTGCTGCCCTGTTTTCCCTTGCACTTCATCTCCCTTTCCCTTGCACTTCTCGTTCTCACACATGCACAATCAGAATGACACAAGCCCTAGTAAAATCTTGTGTCTTGTCCTCCCTCTATCTTCCCTCCCATGTCTTGTCGCTCCTAGAAACACTTGGGTACAGGCGCGTTATAAATGACTTATATCATATTATTTTATCACAGATGCCCACATAAATATACAATGCCCCAGTAAGAAATGACTAGTCTGGCAGCACCTAAATGCCAGTCTAGCCAGGTAATTACACTTAGCAGGACTGTTTTATCAGTTATAAAAAAAGTCATACCAAACTGAGGAATTACTAGACTGGCTGCACCAAAATGCACCAAAATGCCTCTCTAGTCTCTAATACCACATATCATGCCTGCTTAGACTGGACATGGACAACTGTTATGATTTGTCACACAATCCCGCCCCCACATAAACATCCCCTCTCCCTCACACCACTTCCCCAACCTCCAAAATCAGTTTCTTGGCCCAGAATTACCTCCATGTCCTTCTTCCTTGTCCCAGATCTTATATATGAGGCTCCTTCACTCATAGGTAAGTACGTGGATGAGGAAGAGTGGGACTAGGAGTAATGAAGATTACAGGTAGCTAAGTGAGCATTACCTCCATGTACCTCTACCTCATCCCAGTACTTGTGTATGAGGCAGAGCGCCTCATACACAAGTAGTGGGACAAGGAAGAATAGGGCTAGGAGTAATGAAGATTACCAATAAGTAATCAAGGCTTTAAACATAAGTAGTGGTGCATCACCATTGAGTTCACTGGGATTCAGTACTCCTCCCACCCGAACTGTTGGGCTATGTTGACTCGACCTGGCTGACCTTCAGAGCAGTTGCCGGACAGAAGAGGACAAAGATGTTAAATGGCACCTGGGTTTTGCTGTTAACAAGAGCCTAGCAATTACTAACATAAAGCATTTCACTGTTAGTACCTGCATTCAAATGCCACATTTTTTAGCCAATTGAAATCATGATGTGGGTTTAGTACTTGCATGCCAGAGGAGTGATTGGAAGGGTAGAGCGGGAACAGAAGACCACGCAATTCTCGCAGCAGTCCATAAGTGGGAGCTTTAAACCTTAAAGGAGAGAGTTAACTGCTTGTAACATTGAAGCTGCACTAGAATAGTCTCATTAAAATGCGTAATGAAATTGGATGCCCCCAAACAAATAAGTTTGCTCCTCCCCCACCTCCCATGAAGTTAGCGCCTCGCCCAACATTTGAAGGGTTAGCCCCCCCCGGAATGTAGGTAGTGTTGCACCCCTGAACACAAGCACACACACCATTCACCATATATACACACATGCACACCCAGCCATCCATACATTTAAGTGTGCACTCTTTCACCATACAGGCAAACCTAGGCAGCCACCCGTACATTTAAGTGTGCACCCTTTCACCATACAGGCAAACACACCCAGGCACACACCCGTACATTTAAGTGTGCACCCTTTCACCATACACTCACACAGGCAGCCACATATACATTTAAGTGTGCACCCTTTCACTATGCAAGCACACCCAGGCAGTCCCCCGTACTTTTAAGTGTGCACCCTTTCACCGTACTCTCCCACATGCACCCGTCATGGGGTTAAGGGGAGCCCTATTAATTCAAAAAGAAATTGTTTCTTTTTGAAGTCACGTTGACTTCATAAAGAAATGATTTCCTTTAAGGACTGAAGCATAATGGAAATAATTTCTTTAAGAATGCAGAGTGACTTCAAAAAGATACTGGGGGTCATCATGACCCTGGCGCTAGCCGTGCCAGTAAATACCGGCACGGCTGCCGCCGGAGACATGAATGTTCCGGTGCCTGGGAATGGGCAATTACCGGTGCATTACAGCCCTGGCAGACCCAGTAATTGCCCATTCCCGGACACCGTAAAATATTACTCCCCATTCCAATTTGCATCCCATTGGACTCAATGGAAATGGGGAGGCTGGATGCACCGGCACCATGCATGAATGGTGCTGGTGCATCCGTCCAGTACTGCGCACCAGGGCGGTTCCCTCCGCCAAGTCAGACTTGGCGGGCTGACAGGCACCCGCTTGCAGAACTCGTAGTTTGCCGGTCCAGAAACAACGGTACCGGCAAGCTTACCGGTACCGTTGTTTCCGGACCAGCAAACTCATAATGAGGCCCACTGTTTCTTTTTGAAGTCATAGGGCTTCCCCACCCCATGACATGGAGGCCTCCAGGCTAGGGTCTTCCATTGCATGGGGTGGGGGGATCCCTCAGACTTCAATAAGAAAATGTCTTTTTGTAGTCACTTTGCCTTCATAAAGACATTGGTCCTCATTCCAAGATTGGAGGAAGTCATTGCGCCATGACTGCCTCCAATAACGGGTCCGTCACCGGTATGGTTCAATGGGGATTTACTGGTGTAGTCCGGCCTTTGCGGTAAGTGCCCATAGAAAAAGCCATTCCCATTTCAGCCCCTATAGGGGTCAATGGGAATGGGGGAGGCGCTAATAACAGTACCGCAAATTGCGGTACCGTTATTAGCTGTGAAGCCCCTTAACGGGTCCCATCCATAACTCCTGGTCAGACTAGGCGTTAAAGGAGGGACCCGCTAAGGGAACTCGTACCGCCCTACTCGGAATGAGGCCCATTATTTCTGTTACTGAAATAATTTCTTTATGAATGCAAAGTGAAATCAAAGTGAAATCAAAAAGAAAAAAATATATTTTTGGGGGGGAAAAAACAATATTTTTCTTTTTTTTTCTCCAAGTGGGGCCCACTCCCAGGACATCTGCAGGTGGGGCCCCCCGCACCAAGGGGGCTGCGGGAGCCCCTGTTATGCCATTGGCAAGCATAAACCCAGGGTAAATTTAATGCGCAGCAGTAGAATTGTGATGATACTTGTGGTATGACTCTAAACGTTTTTTTCAAACAAACAAAAAAGCGAAAGTAAAATAAGGGTATCACCCAGATAAATTAGAATCTATTTAAAACAAATAAAAGAGAAAAGAGGTTGAAAAGCAGACATTCAAAAGCGGGAAGAAAGGTTGGGGTGAAAGCCAAGGTAAAGCTGAAGGTGCCTGCTTGCCTACCCCACTGCATGGACCAGTGCTACTCCTGATGCTCCAGCACTCTCATATCGTGACCACTAACCCTTGCCCTTTGCCCACACTTTATTTTTATGTAAAGTTCCCGCCCATTCCCTCCCCGTATAGGAATTGAAGGGGAAATCACGAATTATTTCTGCCTCCCATGCCTGGACTGCCTCAATCCAGACAGAAAGAGTCCTGGTACTACAGATGTGGCCTCCAGAACTACATACAATACTCTATATGCTGCCTCATTGTGCTACAGACATAGCTTCCAGAACTGTATATATAACATCACAATCTGTCTTCCAGAAATGGTTTCAATGCCTGGAACTCTAGAAATGTGTACCCAGAATGCTGTGTCCAGAGCTGAATACAGTACTCACGGAGAAGCCTCCAGAACTGCTACAATGCTCTAGAATGCTGCTTCCTAGTCTGAGTACAGTATTCCCAGGTAAGCCTCCAGACATGCTACAATGCTCTAGAATGCTGCTTCCTTATCTGAGTGCAGTACTCCCGGGGAAGGTTCCTGGCCTGCTACAATGCTCTAGAATTCTGCGTCCAGAGTTGAATATAGTACTCCAGGGAAGCCTACAGACAGGCTACAATGCTCTAGAATACTGTCCCCAGAGCTGAATACAGTATTCCCAGGGAAGCATCCAGAACGGATACAATGTTCTTGAATGCTGCTTTCTGATCTGAATACAGTACTCCCAGAGCAGGTTCCAGACCTGCTACAATTCTCTAGAATGCTGCTTTATGATCTGAATACATTTTTCCCAGGGAAGATTCCTGACATGCTACAATGCTCTAGAATGCTGCTTACTGATCAGAATATAGTACTCCCAACGAAGCCTCCAGACCTGCTACAATGCTCTAGAATGCTGCTTCCTGATCTGAATACATTTTTCCCAGGGAAGATTCCTGACATGCTACAATGCTCTAGAATGCTGCTTACTGATCAGAATATGGTACTGCCAGGGAAGCCTCCAGACCTGCTGCAATGTTTTAGAATGCTGCTTCCTGATCTGTGCACAGTACTCCCATGAAAGGTACCCGAGCTACTACAATGCTCTAGAATGCTGTTTACTGATCTGAATACAGTGCTCCAGGGAAGCCTGCAGATCGGCTAGAATGCTCTAGAATGCTGCTCTCTGATTGTAATACAGTACTCCCAGGGATGCTTCCAGACCTGCTACAATTCTCTAGAATGCTGCTTCATGATCTGAATACAGAACTCCCAGGTATGCCTCCAGACCTGCTACACTTCTGTAGAATGCTCTAGAATGCTGCTTCACGATGTGAATACAGTATTCCCAGCCAAGGTTCCTGGCCTGCTACAATGCTCTAGAATACTGCTTACTGATCTGAGTACATTACTCCCAGGAAGGTTTCTGACCTGCTACAATGCTCTAGAATGCTGCTTCCTGATCTGAGTACAGTACTCCCAGGAAGGTTTCTGACCTGCTACAATGCTCTAGAATACTGCTTACTGATCTGAGTACATTACTCCCAGGAAGGTTTCTGACCTGCTACAATGCTCTAGAATGCTGGTCCCTGATCTGAATACAGTGCTCCTAGGAAGGCTCTCAACCTGCTACAATGCTCCAGATGCGGCCCCCACATGTTCTGGTATCTTATGGGCATTGCCCCTATTTGCATGGCCTCCAGGAGCTCTGGTGGGTCTGAACAAGAGGGGATGGGTTAGGTTAGCAGGGGTAACCTTGTGTGCCCATGTTGCTAGGATGTATTGGCCAGGACAGTGGTATGCAAGTTGTTGTAGAGGGAGTACTCTAGTTTTATATTTTCAGGGTAGGGTTTTAAATGTGTGTGTGTGTGAGTGGAATAGTTGGTCTGTTTAGAATGTGTTTGAACAGGGAAGATAGGAGTATTTGCGCTGCCACAATGCTTTAGACACCGTTCCTAACCCCTAGAATTGGATACGGTTCCTGATGAGGCCTCCAGAACAGGGCCCAGTGTTCTAGATGGGAACTCAAGAATTGGACACAGTGCTCCAGATGCAACCAGCCTCGGACTGGCCTATGGCTTAATTAGGCAATGCCTGCACCAAAAATGCAACATGCTAGTGTGGGCCACTTTTTTTGGTCAAAGTGGGTCCCTTTTGTGCCCAATGTGGGCCCGTTTGATTACTTGCTTCACTGTGCGGCTAGTCGTTTTGACAATTGTTGCTGAATAAATATTCTTTAAATTGCACAATTTGCAATACATTTTATCAACAAAAAAAAGCCTTGGGTACTACTCGAACAGTCAGTCACAAAGGCAATGAATTGCCATTTGCAACTGTAGGCACTTTTTCATTGAAGCGGTCCCCGAAACAATGTTGTGCCCCCGTCCGACCCTGGATGCAGCCTCTATGACTAACACCGGTGTATAGAAACCATGCAGACCAGATGCAGTCTCCAGAACGCAGAATAATTCTCCCTATGTGGCAAGAGTGCAGTGCAATCTACATTTCGGGGGTCGGTGGGTGAGCTAACTAGTTATGGACAGGGCCACTTTAAAAACGGGGTGGGAAAAATGTAGAGGCCCCACCCAGTGGCATCGCTGGGGGAGGCCTGGGGTGGCCAGGGCCCCCCTGTCAAACCCTGTGCCCCCTCTTGTGCCCCCCACCCAAGAGGAGCAGTGACCATGTTGTCTCCCTACTTTTGTCTGTGCCCCCCTACTTTTGTCTTTGGCCCCCTCCGTGCCCCTTCTAAATCTGATTCCTGGTGACGCCACTGGCCCCACCCCCTCTGTTCTACCCCCAAGAGTTGTCTGGTGGGAGCCCATAATATCCTATTCTCCTTCCCCCACCCGTCCTTCTCATGCCAACCACCACACCTCCCCAACTCCCACCCTCTACCCGCCAGAATCAGCTCCTCAGTCCAGCATTACACATAAGTGAACACATATATACACGCACAATTACACATCCCCTCACTCATTTAAACATCCCATTGACCATACACTCGCTCATGTACAAGCGCACCCAGCCCCCCATACATCCTGCACTCATTCACACACACTCCTTCATACATACACACTCCTTGCACACATTCATTCATACATAATGAGCTAACATGCAACACTCTTTCACAATGCTAGTTTTAGAAAAGTCTGTTATATGTTCGCTTGCATCTGTGGGGAGCGGGCTGATGTGTGCATTTCATTTTTGTAAGGCAGCGCGGTGATGGAAGCCTTTCCTGAAACTAGCAGCATTAAAGTGTTGCTGCGCTTGTGCATATACATGTCTCTGCACGAACACAGTGACACTTTAAAGCCGCCGGTTTTCGGAAAGGCGCCTCTCCCTTCTCTGAGTAACAAAAAGCCCTGCCCCTCTGCTCAAATTTCGTGGGGTGTGGGTGGAGGGCTGAAGCCCAGCGTTGCGCACCCGATATGTGGCATGTTCTATTCAATAGCTCGTGTATGGAAGTGCCTTTGATCGTATACTGTGGTGGGGGTCAAAGAGAAGAGGGGAAGAGGGGAAGGGGCGGGGATTCCTTGGCATTGTGCACCCTTGTGATCATTGTTGGGGGTCGCCTGCCATGTCCATCCGGCAGGCGCCCCCGGGGTGCTGCTTCCTCACAGCACCAAACAGGCCCAGCGCCTGTGGGAGTTTGGGGCCTGCCATATCCATCCGGCAGGCCCCGTGGCACTAGACATCAGCGCCATCGGGGTGGGGGCACAGCCTGCCAGGGTCCTGACCATGCGGACCTCGGCCACCGTCCTGGCACGAGGGTCCCATGGCAACAGGGCCTGCAGGCCTGTACCTCCCACATGTAGGCCTGCGGCCTACATCATTAATGAGACACGGACTCAGACCAACCTTCCACGGAGTCTGCAGCCGTTCTGTCTCACGTGCCTGCAGGGGCTCCTTTTGTTAGCTTGGGCCATGACACAGTCATGGCCCATCTTAAAGGGGCAATACACGTGGGAGGGACACATCCCCTTAAAGGGGCAATACACGCAGGAGGGTCACCCATCACACTCCTCCTTTTTCATAACAATAAACAAACGTTGCTGAGGCATACATGCATCCCCCTGTTACAGAACGACAAACTACTAACCAATTCTCCACACACTCAATGGGTGACAGTCGAGCTCAGTGAGCTGCCGGAAAAATGCCGGCAGTTCTCCCAGTTTACAAAACCTTTTATTAACCTGGGGTTCGGAACAGCAAATGCCGGAACAACACCATGATTGGCGGCTGGCACCACATGTACACCCTGCAACTGTGGGACCACAGCTTCACATCATAGTTCTTTCCTGCGAGCACTTGAAACATGTAGTTACTATGCAGGTTCACAACATCAAAGCACACAAGATTACTGAGTCCTCCTTGCGCAATTGCAGGACCACAGACCAGTTCGCCCTTCATCAGCGTCGGTTCAGGAGTCACTTCCAGAGTCCAGGTCCATTGATGGCATAATTCACGGCCGGCAAGACCGCACCTGGCAGGTGGTGCCAGGGGCCACATCGGCATAGGTCCTTGATGTTGTGGGCAACTCGTGCATGGGTCACTTCCCCCAGATCCAAGTCCCTTGAGGGTACAGAGCACAGCCGGCAAAGCCGCACCTGGCGGATCCCAGGGGCCACATCGGCCTAGTCCCCTGTTGTTCAGAGCAGGGTAGTGAAATGCAGGTCGCGGGGCGTCCATGCTGCTCCTGAAGCTGTTGATGGGAGGCGTTGCGGGACGGTGCTGTAGGTCAGGACAAGAGGTGACAGGATATCACTTACCCCCCCTTGCCCGCAGTGCTCCCTCAGGCCGGAGTGTCCCCTTCCTCCCGGGGTGCCAGAGGGCGACAAGCACTCCTGATGAGCTGCAACCCATGCCCTCCCCGCTGCACGACTTCATGGTGTTGGTTCGGTCAGACACTAGTTGTTGGCCGAACTCAGGGAGAGGGCCGGAGGTACCGCCCCCAAACCCACGTTGGCCTGGCCTAACGATGGTATGGCAGGGAGGGACGACACCAGTGGCCGGCAGTCCAGGAACCTTGGTGGCTAGATGTCGAGGCCACCTGTGGGATAGGCAGGGTGGCTTTAAATTCCAAAGAGCATGAGGGTGGAAGTCCCACATTGGCCACGGGGTGGCCACAGTTGGTGTTGGGTCCGTGCCACACTCTGTTAGCATAGGGCTGCCTTTTATCCTCTCTGCTCCTCAGGTTGGTCCGGGCTGCCAACGAAACCCCGAGACGTTTCCATTCCAAACAGCGGATGCTGCGGGGTTTGGGCCAGCTCCCTCTTTGCAGCCCCGGCAATGCCGCCAGGAGCGGCTGCCGGTGTTCACTTCGCTCCTACCAGAGCACGGCAGTAGCACTTCGAATCGGGTCACCTTCTTCATGACACCGCTGCAGGGCCCGGGATCAGGCTGGGCCTCATTTCACTTCCTGTCTGCTCTGATGACAGGAGCATGCATACTTTACCGCCGGTAGCCCAGGATCACATAAGGGGGGCCACCAGCACCCATGGCGAGAGTAAACGTGGGGCCTCTATCCTTTGCCTCAGTCTGGAGCCTGCATCACTCACACCGCCCAGCGGCCCGGGATTTCACACGGCCGCTCTCATTCCATCTCTGTTACGGTGGACACCGTATAGGTGTGCAGGTCCACTCCCTCCCTGGTCGCACGAGCATCCTCATTGCAGAGGGCCGCGGCCAGGTAGGATCGCAGACAGGGCCCCTCTGCCCCCTCTGTTTCAGGGCACCTCCACTGCTCGCTTGGTTGCGGCATCAGCCGTTTCGTTTCTTTGCGGCTCAGGGGGCGGGACCAGCACAGCTTCTCCTTGTTTCGCTTGTGGAACGCCGCCTGGGCACGATGAGGGCTCCTGGAATGCCGCCAGGGCACGATGAGGGTTCCTGTTGGCACACCTTTTGCTACTGGAGCACCTCCCCCCTTTCCAGAAGATAGCCCCAGATTGCGGTATGGGAGGGGCAAGTCTTTCCCTCTGCTCTGGTGGAGGTGCTTGAGCAGGAGGCGCACACCCAAGGTGTAATCCAGGTGTTCTTTTTCATTCGGCGGGGTTTGCCGCGTTAGGCAGGTTGCCTCCTGCCTCCACAACATGGAGAGGCACGCTGGTGCAGGCCGTCTCACGCCCCTCCCCACGGCGAGTCCACCCCCTCCAGTCTTCTTGTTCGCCATGGCCGACCTGCCGGCCTCCTCCATGCATGCAGCGGGTGCCGCAGGGAGCTGCTCGTTGGGCCCCACACGCACTGCGGGGCCTCCAGGCGGATCCCCACTCCGGCCGCACGAGCGCCCTCTTTTCCGAGGGCCGCGGCCAGGGGAACAGGACCGCCAGTAGGGCGCGGGGATGGCCCGCTCCCTCTTCTCCATCCGGGGACCGGGGTAGCATACCTCCTCGGTGTGCAGCGGATGCCGCCAGGGAGGGGAGTGTCACTCTAACTCCTTCACTTCTTCGTGGCGGATGCCACAGGGGCTGCAGGCTGGCTCCTCGCCTGGCCGCACGAGCACCCTCGTTGCCGAGGGCCGCGGCCGGGGAGGACCCACTGTACCACTGAGCCCGCTGTCTTCCAGCAGGCATCCACTCCCTTTTTTTTTCTTTCTCGGTTGATGTTGGGCCCGCCTCCCATGGGGGATGGGGTGCCGCGTCAGCTGTTTTGTACGCGGCGGATGCCGCCGCTTTGTGTGGGGGCAGCCCCTCCCTGCCGCGGCCAGGGATCTTGATGCGGCCGACGCCGCCCTCTTTATTGTGGCGGCCGAAGCTGCGGGCATCTCTCCCTTTCCTTGCGGATTGCGGGTGGGGGAGGGGCAGCACCCCCACGTTGCGGCTACCGCCGCAGATAATTTCGGGGAGACAGCATCCCCCCCCCTTCATGGGGGGCAGACCCTCCTCCGAATGCGGCCGACGCCGCTCGCGGTTCGGGCCGCCTCAGCTGTACGGCGGCCCCCTTCCAGCTGACACCTTCACGGCTCGCGCCGCCTCTTCTTTCCTCGGGACAATGAGGTGGGGCAGCTCACGCGGCCACCGCCGCACATTCCGCTCCACACGGGTTGGAGGCAGCAGCTCCTCCTCCCGGGGCCACCTCTCATTGTTATGGGACTGCCTTGCGTCTCCCTCGGGAGACGGGCCGGTAGCTCACTGTCCTTTTTTCCCTTTTCGTGGGAGGGGCCGCCAGCTCCTCTGCGGCCGACGCCGCTTCTCCTTGCGTGCGGCTAGCACCGCACTGCGAACCGGGGCACCAGGCGGCCCGGGCCCACGCATCCGGGGCCCTGGGCCACCCCAGCTCCTCCATACCTCAGGCGGCCGACGCCGCTATGGGCTCCAGCCCTCGTCGCCATTGTTGGGGGTCGCCTGCCATGTCCATCCGGCAGGCGCCCCCGGGGTGCTGCTTCCTCACAGCACCAAACAGGCCCAGCGCCTATGGGAGTTTGGGGCCTGCCATGTCCATCCGGCAGGCCCCGTGGCACTAGGGGACATCAGCGCCATCGGGGTGGGGGCACAGCCTGCCAGGGTCCTGACCATGCGGACCTCGGCCACCGTCCTGGCACGAGGGTCCCATGGCAACAGGGCCTGCAGGCCTGTACCTCCCACATGTAGGGGTGCGGCATACATCATTAATGAGACACGGACTCAGACCAACCTTCCACGGAGTCTGCAGCCGTTCTGTCTCACGTGCCTGCAGGGGCTCCTTTTATTAGCTTGGGCCATGACACAGTCATGGCCCATCTTAAAGGGGCAATACACGTGGGAGGGACACATCCCCTTAAAGGGGCAATACACGCAGGAGGGTCACCCATCACAATCATGAATATTTCATGGGGTAGCTAAGAGTGATCTCAAAGCCCCCCCTACAAGACAAGGCATGGGGGAGACCTAAAAGGCAGTGTTCGTTCCTCCTGCACAGATGCCCGGGGCACACGGGTTTCCACCGCAGTCCACCGCGCCGTTTTCTACCTGCAGCGTCAAAGAGAGGGAATACCCGTAATTGAAAGCGAGATGATTGGCGGATGTGCGCCCCCCCCTCCCCCCCCGCACCTCCAGATTATCTATAAAACACGTCGGTGCAGGATATGCGCCCAGGGCATCCCCAGCTCAGCCCCCTGGGCCACCACAGCGCGCGCATCCATTATAGATGCCGTGTGAGGTGGAGGGGCGGGGGGAGGGAAGGCTGCTCAGCGCCGCTCGACATCCCTTGATGGGGAGACACCGCTCGTTTCCCTGGTAACAGGCCGGCTCTCCTCTCCATTTCATGTCTCAGTGTATTGGCGCTGGCTCCTGATAGGGGGTGGAGGGATTCCCTCTGCTGACGCGAGCTCCCTCAAACCACCCGCTCTTATTCATCATTCCTCTCCCCTTTTCTTTCCTACTCTGCGAGCTCCCTCTCAGCTCCCTCCATCCTCAGGCTGCCATCTATCCCAACCCACCCTTTCCTCACTCCTTCCTTTTCTTCTGCCGACAACGCCCTCCCTCTAATCATCTCTCCTTCCCATTCTCCTTTCCTCGTCTTTCTCATCTCGTTTTACCTCATCCCCCCTCTCCTCTTTCAATCCTCGCCTTGCTCGTCTCGTTCACCCTCTCATCTCTGATTTCGTTCTCCCACAGTGCCAGATCTGTGCCTCTTCTCTCCCATTCCTACTTCACCTCCCCCTCCCCTTTACCCACCTCCCTTCATCCTCTCTTGTTTTTTTTCTCCTAAAGCTAGGGTGAATTGCTGGGGGTTCCTACGCACATGCGAACTGATTATAAGAAAGCTCCTGAACCCAACCCCAGGGACGACGTCTGGGCCTTTCAACCTTGTCAAATGACAGGGGCCTCGAGCCTCGGGATGGCCCCCAGATTCATTTCTCTATTTTTTTTTTTTAGGCTTAAAATGTGCGCTTTGCAGTGCTCGCATTCCAAGCTGTGCTTCCTGGAGTCCCCCAGGCTGTCACTTCCCACGGGATATACAAACGTGTAATCACCCGAGTGTCTTCTAATACTGGCTCCTGCACACCTGCCACTTGCTGACAGAGAAGGGTTGATAGCTCTTCAATGAGCATTTAGTGTTTAAGATCCTGGCTGGTTGGCCGTCTAGTGATAATCGGCTATTAGCCTTGTCGTGCATATATCACCATTGTGATATATGCACGCCAGGGGGCCTCAGGCTGTTTTCACTCTAAGCAGTGGACCCCAACCATCATGTTAAAATGGGCCCCCACACATCTTCACCCTGGCCTGCCCAACGCCCTCTTCTCTCGCTTCACTTAGGTCAACTTGTCACTCCCTATCCACTGAGATTCCCATCTCTGCCTTTCTGTGCTGTCTAACCTCGCCTTGAAGCCTCACTCTCACGCCACGCCCCTGCAGCTCTCTGACGTCCACCCACCACCCCAACCCACCAGGCCATTACTCCTACATTCTCAGTGTTTATTTTCAATTCTTTGCCACTCTCTCTTTCTCCACAGAGATGTGGAGTCCCTGGCCCACTGATGTCTCTCTCTCCCTCTCTCCTCTCTCCTCTCTCCTCTCTCCTCTCTCTCTCCTCTCTCCCCCCCCCCCCCCCCCCCCCGCAAGGGCATATATATTACTAATGAAGGGAGCACTACTGGTGTTATCAAACCTATACACGGATTTTGATACCCTGCACCACTTAGACTGCTGCTCTGGCTGCACCATAGCGGGGGGAGCTGGGGGGAGTTTAAAATATCTTACAGCCCGGGTCTAGAACCTCTTCAGTGTTAAATCACAGGGAATGATGGACGACCTTTCCTACAGGAAGTAGATATTATTACCAGCAGCGTGCCACACGGATCGCCGCGTTCACAGGTGTTGTCAAATGGATATTTGACGCCGCGGTTCCCTTGCTTAGTACTGCATGTGCAGTTCTCCGCAGATGCGCGTGCGGGTCACTACTGCGGATCAGGCTATTACGCCTCTGGACCATACGCGCTGTGCTGTTAAAACATGCATGAAGGACAGCCATCTGCAGCTGAATGCATGTAGGTCTGAAGCTATCCTGCTCGGAAAGGCAACGAATAGATATTTTCCAGGCTCTGCCATAATGGCTCTACCGGCCATAGAATAGCAACGTCTGCAAATTGTATTAACAACTGTGCATATTATAGCAGTGCCTGGCAAGTGAGAATACCATGCCTGTACAAGAACTAAAATTGTTGGCATTGTCAATGCTTGTTTTAACAGGAATTCCATGCAATAAACAGATGAAAGGACACATATATTGCTTATAAATCAAGGGACTGAAGGCACACCTCGTTAAGATATTTTTAGTACACTAGCAGCTGGTTTACAGCTGCAATTAAGCTAGAACACTTATTAGAAATAACATTGGCATCCCCTTAAAATCACAGGGCAGAGGTGTTTCGGACCTAGAGGGGCAAGTAGTCCGTGGGAATGGCCAAAGGAATTAAGATGCCTACGGTAATCAATGGACGTGTAAAAATCAAACAGGCTGTGTCCTTCCTGTAAGAAAGTAAATACATGATCTTGGCAATCTGCTGGATACTGAAATTAGTCTTGAGACTCAAATCCTGCCAGGTATTGAGGAAATGTATGTTCGAATACTTGTTCAGGAAAACCCTTCTATAAACCACAGAGCCGTTATTGCAAGGTCTTCTCCAAACCTACTTTGCGATTAGGCAATGCTCCCCTGAGGGTTTCCCCAAAAGGCCAATGTGTTCAAAGTTCTGTGGTTGAGGCCAATGCATAGAGCAGGGGTCTGCAATCTCTGGCTCTGCAGATATTTCAGACTACAATTCCCTTGACATCTGGTCATTAACTATGTTGTTTAGGGATGATGGGAGTTGCAGTCAAAAACATCTGGAGATCCAAAGGTTGCAGGCCCTTGGCATAGACTGATCCAGCAGGCGATGCCTCCCAGGCAATAGCTGCCTTGCATTGGCTCCAGCATTGGTCACAGTAAAGTTCATATTGGCTGGCATGTAAGAGTCTAACGTGATTAGCCTCAGTCAACTGCCCAAGGAAAATACACCCACTGTATCTGGCCATCTGCCTCAAATATTGGCATGAAGCCAAAAGAGGGAGACGTTTTTCAGCACACGTAGATAACAACCTTTAGTATATGCATACTTACTAGTCAATGCCCCATTTTAGACAAGCCTTGAAGAAATAGTATTTGCAGTGACAGATATACATTTAAGCAAAAACAAAGAGGTGATGGCTGGAAGGTTTAGAATGACTCTTAACCACTGGCATTGCTCTGGGCAACCCTCCAGACCACCGTTCTTCGCCTGCCAAGCCATTACAGAAGGGGAAATACCATATGCAAATCAGGCTTGGCCCCAACCCCAAAGGGGCTATCCAGCCCGAACTGCTAGGCCACATCCCTTCTGCACGAGACCACAAGCATCCCCAAACATGTTTCGCCCTTGTTGGGGCTCATCAGTGAGGAGTAGCTTGGGTCTCTAGGCCCAGCAGGCACGGGACCCACGTCTGGGCATACCCGTCCCACTCGGGGTGACAAAGCAAAAACAAAGAGGTGATGGCTGAAAGGTTTAGATATACATTTAAGATCAGCAACTAGAGTGATATTCATACCTTCACCAAACCAATCAATCAGCGTGCTTAGTCACTGATAACAGGTTCAGATGAGGGAGGTCAGGTTTAATGGGATATCACTTTTCTTTAAATTGTATAACGGCCATAACAGTAAGATATGGCACACCCTGCATTCTACCAATCAGAGCTAATCCAGTCTAAACAAGACCAGGGTCTTCATCACTGTCATCTGATATTGAGTGCAGAGAAATAGGATTCTGCTGTTCAATAGTCATAGATGAAAATTAGAGACATTCTTTCCACGAGGGATAATGCTCAAGCCAGAATGCTATACTCTTGGAGATGATAATAACACTCTCAAGAGGTTCTGGCTAGCAGAGCGGATATGAGATGAGATATGAAACACCAGACACAAAAATCTTAGCCCCAATCGGTAATGGCTAGCTCTCTCTCAGCTAGAAGTATATTTCTCTTAGCCAATGGTAGACAACCTACAACTCTTCAGATGCTTTGGCCTACAACTCTCATCAACCCTAGCCATTATAGTGAGTAGTGAGGGATCATGAGAGGCTTATGGCAAGCAACCCAGAGAGCTGCAAGCTTCCTATGTTAGCCCTGGAAAATCATGAATATTTTATCATCCACCATTCATCTAGCTGCACCACTAGCTGGGTATCATCTATATAAATGTGGAAGGCCAGATGAACCAACCTGAAAACTCCAACCCGCGGGCACATAGAAGAATTACATTCGAGAGTCTAGTGGGACAACCCTCGGAATGCACTACTATTGAGGGGGGAAAGCTTTGAATACGAAGGACCTCTTTTCATTGCTGGGTTCTCTCTAGCAGGAAGGACAGCATTCACTTCTCCTTCCTTTCCAGCCCCAGCACCCTCTCCAGTCTTTCAATCAGGAGTTACAAATCCACCTTTTCATAGAAAGAGGTCAACAGGTTTAGATTTATGAACTTCTACCTGCCCCTGGTGCCATCTCCATACCGCCTATGTTATCACTGCAGGGTTCGGTCCCATGACAGGGTGGAAAGCTGGAGTGGTTAGGGTGGAGAAGGCCTGATTAGTCATATGGCTGTGTGTGATTCTGGAAATGCATCGGAGCGACAGGGCCTCCATGTCCTTGTCCCATACTCCTTTTATCATGTGTATTCTGTATTGTTTTCTGCACAGGAGTCCATGTGGGACTCCTGGCAGTGCAGCTATTCCTCTTTTTTGGTTGTGGTGAACAGACGCATGGGATACCCCTATCGCACCCATGGGTGGGGGTATACCCCTGTACCCCTAGTGTATGTTTTTGGGCTCCTGTGTGTGGGTGGCCCACAGAGCAGGGTATGGGCTGGTAGAATCCCCATGCTGAATTTGACAGGTGCTCTGAGTTTTCTACATTTTGGGATACCCAGGCCCTGCCATAGAAATCAGTGCGTTCCTGATAGGAGACAAGATAGCCCCTGTGACCTCTTGCTTTCTATTGCCTGTTACCTTGTTTTCCCAAAGTCTTGGGAAACCCTGACTCTGTCCCTTCCGCTGACTGGCTGTTGGGTGGAAGTTCCATATATGGTATTGTGGGGAAGTCCAAGCCAGACTGGCTGGAGCCTTCCCAATGACTGTATGTTGTGGATACACCCTTGGGGCGGGACCTGGGTGAATGGAGTGTGTAACCAATATACATTTCATGTTATGGGTGTCTGGTTTCTGGTGTGTGACACAATGACTGAGACAGCCATTCTCGAAACTGGTATGAATGCAGTGTGGTGTGCTGAAAGACTGGATGCTTGCCCCAATCCACATTCCTAGTTGTGAGTGTCCGGATGGAGAAGAATGGCCTGAATGCACTGTGAGCCTGATTGGCTGCCTGCCTGCTGAATGCCCTTTTGAATGATTGTCTGCCTAAGTCTAGCTCAGCAGCGTGAACGAGAGACAGAACAGTATATCTGGGGACCTCTCACTGACTAGAATTGTTCAGAAGCTGAAGTCGAAACTTGATGCTTAACCTTGAAGCCCAGCTGGAAGAAGAAGGCTCTGCTGCTGCTTACCTTTGACACAATCCGAAAGCTGTTGTGTCTCCAAGAACTAATCCAAGAGAGGACCTGGCTAGGAGATCTATATCCGAGCTACGAGGGAACATTGTGCACCAGCTCATGTACATCCAGGCACCCTGCTAGTCAGTCCCTAACAGCTGTTGACCGGAGAAGGGGTGCACCGAGAAACATTGAAGTAAGCGCCAGGGTTGAGCCCGTCGATGCCCATCACCGTCGACCGAGGTTCAGAGGACCGTTGTAACCTTGTCAACCGGAGTCACAATGCTCCATTGCCTAAGACACTTTGAAATCAAGGACTCCCTTGCCATCACCATCGACCGCTTTGTCCTGCCGGAGAAAGTCGAGGTCGCTGATGAACCGAGGATAATCCGCCGGTGGGTTTTCCACCACCCGAAGTCCCCAAAGACGCCAATGAAAATCCGAAAGCCAGCCGTAGTCTAGTCCTGATCGTCAACGCTAATGCCGACGACCCGACGACCTTGCTGGGCCTACATTCTTCATTGAATCTGCTTTGTGGCAACAAACTCTTGTCATCACGGTGCACCACACGCCTCATCTTTGCAGGACGCCTATGACCGATTGTCGACGAGCACCGCAAAGGCCGAAACTACTGTCTCAATGACATTGTTCACCTTTTCTTCATAGCAATCTCGATGAACCATGGCTCCTGCTTTAAAAGGGAGTCCACTCAAGTGGGATCTGTCGACAAACCATCGAAGAACTCTGCTAAACCAGGTACATTGGGGTAGTGGAACATTTTAGAAGGAAACAAGACTATATTAAACACATATGGACTGGGCTTGGTTATATATAGGTGGCTCAGGTGGGGGGATTCTCACACAGAACTGTGTCTTTGGTAGGGACAAAGTATTCTGCCATTTGTTTAACCCAACTTGTCTTCCTTGCCATGTCTATTGCTGATTCACTTTACTAATGGATTGTATGCCATTGGAAACTGTCCGCAGTTGGTGCATTTTAAAGGAGTCAAGAGTGAACTGTGCTACCATATAGACATTGTGCATATTTACCATATTAGAATTGCCAGAGCACAAAGTGTGTTATTGATATATATATTGAACCTTATTTATTTAAAGAACTGTGTTATCACTTGACATAGTGTGTGGAAATTCCTTTGTGGGTGCTTGGGGATTACACTGTGCTTATGAACCAGCCGTCATCATCTCCTGAGAGCTTAAGCCTTGATTGCTCGTCCATTGCTACCACATAGAGAATCCTGGCCCGGGGGGGCTCTGTGCGTCTACTCTGCCGTATAGAGTGCAGGAGTACAGAAACCCCCCTCCAGTCTTTACACCTTGTATATATGTCGATGCACCTTCATCTCACGTGAATTTACAGTTACTGGTGGATTATATCTGGTGTGAAAGGTGAGAATGTGTAACGGAAGGAGACTGTCTCTCTTTCTCAGGTAGGCAAACACTGCTTTACAGTTTGGTGGTGCCTCTCGCTTATCAGGACAAGAAATGGGAATTTCTTTCAAAGTAGATGTAACTTTTCAAGCAAGTCCCCATCACTGGGGCTGGGCAATATCCTACAGACCGGATTGGGGTTGTCTGGGATGAGAAGAAGGTTGCCACACAGGGCCACCACCAATGGAAACTACAAGGACCAACTATAAGCCTAGACATAACCATCTGTGTTCCTGTTGCGCATGAGGTGGGCAGAGATATTGTTGCAGTATAGTTCCTCAATCAATGGTCCTATTTTAGGGGCTTTGACAGAGATGCTCATGATGGTCAGGATGGATTAGAAGGGGAAGGATCTGGGGGCGTTGTGTATGCACTTAACAAGTCACCAACAGGGACATAATGTAGAAAGGGTGGGCCTCCATTCTGGGAGGCACTGTGTTCTCAACATAAAGAGGCACATATTTTCATCCCATTAGCCAGTGTGATGGATAAAGGATCAATGAGAATAGCACAGAATGCATTAAAATGTGTGCACACTGGGCTGCCTGTGTTAGTGGTCAAAGGGGTCAGGTTGCCATAAATAGATGGCAAGGTGACAACAGATCCATGACTCCACGTGCTGTTCTAATCCTACTAAGAAAAAGCGAGAAGAAGGAAGGAAGTCCTGCCTGGGACTGGTAGACAGGAAGGGTTAGGAGACCTTCTGAATGTCCAATGTTCAGGCTTATGTCGTATGGCGTTTGCAAGAGTTTTGCAGAGTTCCAAGAGGCAGCTGGAGTATCATCTCCCTTTGTTTGTAGATAGTTTAGCTCTAAAGTCTGCCAAATGTTTTATCAGAGAACTGAATGCTTACACGAATGTTGCAATAGCTAATTACTATAAATGATTAAAAAATACATTTATATCAACAAATATCCAACTATATGTCTTCAACTGTGGTCAAATTCCTTTTAATACAAAATTTAGAAAACAGACATATAATAATATATACTAATAATGCATTTCTGCCAATGCATTTCAGACATCTGTCCGTCATCAGGGCAAGTGATTTAAAAGGAGTCCATATTGTTCTCATCAAATCTGAAGCACTCTGCCTACTCCCTCTCAAGGTATATATACTCTTTGACCTCTAAGAAGGTTACGCCTTTGACTTGTAAGCAGTGTCTGAAGGACATCTCTGGTTCTCCTCACAAGGGTTTGCGTACTCTGTGATCTGTCTGTGTGAAGGGCTGTGACAGGCTCTAAGGGCAGGGAATTGGTGGTGGCTTGTGTCTCTCCTGTCAATCCCCCCCAAAAAAGTACCCTCTTCACATAGCCCTGATCCCTACCCCGAAGTATCCAACAGAGGAATTGTGTTTGTACTTGCCGCCAATTACCTATTGCGTGGGTAGAAATAGTGTGTAACTGGGGGGTAACCTAAGGGCCTGCATGAATCAGGGTGTTTGTTGGCAGTGCAAAGTCACTTTGCACCAGTGAAACGTCACTTTGCACTGTGCAAACAATTCCATTATTCAGGCCCTAAGGTCTCTATACGCTATCCTGGGTAGGGAGGAGATCTATAATCACTTTATGCTTGTGAGTGACACAGCTTCTACAAGAGGCAGGATACATTACAGAGGAAAGGTCACATTATTTGCAGAGGAGGCACGGGACAGATTTCATGAGAAAAAAAAAACATTGCGCATTGCACCAGAGACAAGGCACAATACAGGCAAAGGTTCACAAGGAAGGATAGCTCAGGGCAACACGATTGTCTTGGAAGCAGGACAACATAGCGCAACACAGACTCGAATCCCGATCCCGCTTAGAAACCACCAGTGGCGTCACAAGAAATTACTATCAGGGGGGTAAAACCTGGGGGGAGGGAACAAAAATACACCATGGTAGGGCGGGCACACCAAATAAGGGTCAACAAGCCAAACTGGTTTAAATATAACTATATTTCACCAATATGGTTAAAAAAAGTGTCAATAATCATGTTCGGAATAGGTTTAATGCAATACAAGTTTTGCATTCAGTTAACATACATCCTAAAAAGTTGACTCATGTTCAACAGTTGCAAAAATGTCCTTGCAGTCAGCAAGAGACTGCATTCTTTTACATCAAGCAGACATCATTCCCAGCACAGCTTCAAATAACGGATAGTATGAGGTGGTATTTAGCAGAAGAGATATCACTTCCGGCCTAGCTTTAAACAATAGCTAGTCAAAAATAGTCTGTTTAACAGAAGAGATATCACTCATAACTCAGTTTCAAATGATAGCAAAGGACAGCCTGCTTAACAGATGAACTATCACATACAGGCACCAATGACAGGGGTAAAGGAGGCAATAGATCATTTGGTTCTTTAACGGCGATTGCAGGAGTCTCACTTTGCCCCTTTGTTCACAGTTTTTAGTTTCTGGCTGTACCCCCCAGTAGAGGTTGGTGATTGTTTTAATTGAAGAGGTGTAAATATTTCCACCAAATATGCCAGTGTGACGTAGCATAGGGAGGGAGCCCACAACAATTAAGAGCTGTTGGAGGGCTTCCCACCCAGATTTATTTTTTTAAATAATGGCTTAAAATGGTGCAACAATTGGGTAGTATACCAAACAGTTTGCAATTGGTTTTGTATGGTAACGCATGAGCAAATTCAATGGATGCTAGTCACCAACAGTGCAGAGGAGTATTTCACCAACACATTGTCAGTTTGTTTTTGCCCACAATATATGCCAAAATAAAAACATTTTCATGCTGGCTGCACCCATACATTTCCATGCTGGCTGCACCAATATATTGCAGTATTCCCATTTAAGCACATATTCATTTTCACTTTATGCATAATGCCTATAACGATACTATAAGAAATCATGTCACGCTTGTTCTGCCAAAATATGTGTGAGGAATCTGAGGGCGTCCTCACTTCTTTCCCTAATATATCCTCCTCCCAGGACGCCAGGGAAAGGCTGTCACTTTCAGATCCTGACCCTAGGGGGGATATGGGAGGGAGGATCACCTGGGTGGAGGAGACTTGGGAAGTGGGGATGAGGCACCCTTGGGTGAGACACAGTATCCCCATGTCACTTTTATAATGAGTCAAATATCCGCCAGGCCTTTATAGGGTATTACCAATCTCTTCCCTATTTTTCCAGAAAACACTCTCCCAATACAGACCAGTAAGATACTGAGGCAAGGAAGAGACAACCCAGAGTCATATCCTCTCATTATGAACTCAGACATACACAAACACCACTCTGGTACTGAGACGAGGACGAGGGATGCAGAATGCCAAGACCGTTATGCAGTAAAGGAATATTGCCTGCACCTGGGGCCCAGGAGGCGTTATAAATGGCCTGCTCAGATGAAGCTAAAGAGATCACCTGTGGAACGCTTGCAGGAGAAGCCGGGGGTGAGACCAGGGAGATGCGTGCCCAAAGCGCCTTGAAGCTGCAGAGTAATTGCAGTGGAAGCAGATTGTGGCGGGAGCATTCGAATGGTCTCCGGTAGGAGAGCTGGTCTGCATATCTCCTAGAGTCAGAGAGACTCCCTCTCATACAACCGAGGTAGCAGAGATCCTAGAAGAGAGGCATGCCGAGCTGGGAGCAGCGACAGCCACAGAGAACCTGCTGACACGAAGAACAGCACCTGGAGACAGCGTACCAGGTGAGCCAAACAAGCCCGAAGTCCGTGGGACGCTGTGGGATGAACCAGAGGGCTTTTGCAGGTCAGATCGCTCGCGAGCGTGGGAACATTTAGGCAATATGAATCCTATAAAAGGGCGGCCAATGCCTCCAGAACTGACTGCCTCGCCAAGCAAACAAAAAACACTTTTGACAAAATCACTTGTGTGTCATCATTTACCCCGATAAGTAACAACCTAAAAAAATCAATATTAAAAAACTGGAAGATGATCAACACAGAGGATTTTAAAATTCCTCCCCCTCGGTTTGCATTCAAACCTTTGCAAAACCTCAGTGACAAACTGGTTCATACCTATCCCCAACAAACATTCAACCTTCCCAAACAACCTACACTGTGGCATCTTCCACCAGCACAGGGCACTTTAAATGTGGCAAATGCCTAATGTGCAATTTCACAAAAAATCTCAAATCCATTGACCTTAATGGAAAAGATTGGCAGCTAAAATCTTTCACTAATTGTGTCACCAAGTGGGCAATTTACTTCATCAGATGCCCATGTGGGTTATTGTATATTGGCAAGACAATAAGAGCTACTAGAACCAGAATTGGGGAACACCGTTCTTGTATCAAAAATGGCACGGCGGATAAACCGCTTGTAGAACACTACAAGAAAATAAAACATTCCCACGATAATATTTTCTGGTGTGTCCTCCAGACAAACCCTCATCTACGAGGCGGTAACAGAGACCTGCGGTTGCGCAGGCTGGAACAGAAATGGATTTATAATTTAGACTCTGTGAGGCATGGATTAAATCTGTACATCGAATGGAACTTGTTCCTACGTAAATAAACTTCCACATACTTGACGTAGGTTTTCTGTGACAAACTAGCCAAGGCCACATTGGGACAGTCATATATATATATAAAAAAAGGGGAATTTTGTGGTCCACCAATAACAACATATTGGGACTCAATGTAAATGTACACCAGCCAGTTGTCAGATATTTTGCAAACAGCCTCCCGATATATCGGGTACAAAAATATACAAAAAATAAAAACTTTCTCGGATACATATAAAGGTGACTGCCGCTTAAACATGGCCGCACTAACAGAATCACAGGCCGCAGAGGATTAACAAGTATACAGCACGAGCTAGACATCCAAAAAAAACCTTACGCGATCACGCTAGGTCAAGAAAAGCTTTATCACGTGACCGGGCCGTGACTGAGAACCCGCACAGCATTTTCTGTATCGTGGTTCATCCCGAGCACGTACAGGACCTGCAAAGAACTAAAAAAGTAAGTTTAGCCTTCTTGGTATTATTTCCTGTTAGGCGACTCGACTTCCTGACGCCCTTTACTAACTAGGACTTTTTCCTCAGTCTAGCTCGTGTCCAGCTCCACTTCATAGTACGCAGACACCGCTCTAAACACGCACACAGCGGTCCCCCCAGGAGTACAACCGGCTACATCTGTCATGCTCCGAGACACCCCGCAATTACTTCATTAGGTAGGTGTCCTGCTATATATGTGTTATGTACCGTTTTGTCATTTAATGACCCGCAAACTGACGTACTTACACTATGGCTTTTCAGCATCACAAAAAACAAGCCTAGTGCATCTTTCTTCATCAGCTGAATACCTGCAACCTAACATGAAGATACTTTAAGGTATGATAACTGCCTTTCAGTTCGTATACAACTAAACTACACTTAGTGGTTGCAGATCTGCTCATTGAAGACACCAGACCTTCTCCTTTCTTCCCCGCCCGTTCCCCCTCCCCTCCCCTTCCTCCCCCCCCTTTCGTTCATTTAATTAATTTTTATTCTTATAACTACAATGTCAATACTGGACAAAATAGTTATAAATTCAGTGAATGTATCTAAAAATAACTGCCTTTGATTAGCATACTGAATTAAAGAGGTAAAGATTTATCCTCTAAATTAACATATGGCTAAATTGAAAGCACACTAATACAAATGGAGAGCACTACTAATTACTTTTGTAGGAGTTGTGAACTGCAACACTTGAGTGGTAACTAAAACATATATCCATATGGTCGGCTCAAAAACCTTTTTCTTTCTTGGTTTTATTATAGATACGGAAAAAAGACAAAGATTTTTATCATATTACAAACACCCTCTATATCCTGGGTCTTTCGTGTCCTGAAGAAAGCCTTACACAGATGACAAATTCTTTTGAAATTAAACCTCTCGCCAATATGTGTGTTCAAGAATAAGGCTGGAAACAGATATACTCCTGTCGACACAACAATTATGGGGACCTTTTGTCTAAACCTAAATATGAACTGCATTGACTAAATTGTCACCCATAGGCTACTAACATCACCTTAGCTGTTTTGTACATTGATTTCAGGTTTATATGCTTAAGAAAAAAAGTAATCTTTGGCATATGTTCTGTCTTTCTTCTTTTTCCTAACAAATGGTGTTTTATGTTGTCATGATTTGCAAATGTGACTAGGTGTCAAAAAGTTTAAAAAAAAATGCTATTGAATAAAATACGATATATTTTTGTAAATTCGGACCTTCCCATCTTTTTATATGAGTTGAAAAAGATGTTTATTTAGTCTTACCCATAGTGTGACACAGCCACAACCCCTCCAGTGCTACTCCAACAGGTAGCTTGTTGTGGGCCCCCATGTACATGTCTTATGGAGAAGCCACCAATGGTACGCCGTCAATGAATCTATACACAGGGTCAGTGTAGCTGGAGATTAAATACTGTTGACTTTGAAGTCATGTACATGAACTGTGCTGTTCTTAATGCAGCGATTCTCAACACATGAAGGGATCCATAGACATGCCCTACAGGAGAAGGCTACCAGGGTAGCTCAGCAGGTTAAGTGACTATATTTAAAACTGGCTGTAAATCTGATGAAGTTTTTTCAATTTAAAAAGAAGTGCTATAAATTGTGTCCGGGCACGGGATGGCTTGGGATGGTAGTTTGCTTATATTCAGCAGGCGGGTGAGGGACTTTCTGCCCCCATAGTAAAAATCTAAATCTGGCACTCATGAGCCCACAGTTTAATTTCCTAATAACTGCTGTCAGGACAATAGAAGCATTTATTTGTGATTAAGCAGGTTAACAAACATAGAATAGCTTTAGAAATATATCCTGTGATAAAACACAAAGGAAGGGGCACAAAAATAACAGGATATTTGTGTGGTAGACCGACAAAAAAAGAAACACGTTCTAAAGGAAAGTAGTGAATGTAAGTTTAATAGCATGTTTAAATTTGCAAACATCTTTTTAGTTTTTTCTAGACCAGTGTAAGATGCACATTTAATAAACAATAGTGTACCCAGCAAGTAGAAAGCCGACGTTTAATAGTGATGGCCCCCACCCGAGTAATATTCATGGCTCATTGATTCCCTTGGTGTCCCTTTCAGACATGGACGTCATGTGGGGAGTGCCGCGGTAGCTATTGCTACCCCTGACTCCCCCACTGCCACCCCGAGACCTGTCCTTGCAACCCCTGGGCCACTGGACAAAGGGGAAGTGCCAAGAGCAGATATCTGTGTTGCACCTGAAAAAGCCATTCGTAAATGCAGCTAAATGTGCCACCGCTTTTTTCACCTGAAATCTATGTCTGATTAGCTGGGGAAATAACAGGGATGCAGGAAAACCCATGAAGCCGCCATCACTAACAGGTTGGGAGTTCATTAGTGAAGCATCCCCGAATAGGTTCAGAGGGGGCTGGGTCTAGCTAGCTGGGGCTTGTTAAGAGCAGCCTGCAGTACTGAGTGACAGCACAGGATGAACGCATATCCTATCAGTGTTTCCCGTTGTCTGCTTTGCACATCCAGTGAGCCACTTGGCCCGTGGTGAGAGGGGTGTGCCCCAGTGGCTCCTGCCACCAATCCTGCTTGGACACTGTGTGACATGACCCAGATCCGCCAGACCTGCATCACAGGCACACTGTAGATAGACACAAGGCGAGATAATTCATTTTCATGAAGTTGCCCTCCGCCTTTGACGCAAACCATCTGTTGCTTCCTCAATCAAAAAATATATATATTTGGAAGGATGGCTCAGGGTCAGCGCACTTGCTTTGAAACAAGAGGATGCAGTGCAACATGGGTTCAGTTCCTGTTCAAGCACTTAGAAGCTGGAGAAGGCTGGCATTAAGCAAAATACTATGGACCAAAAGAAAATAATAAAATGGGCCTTTTCTAGGGATGATGTCATGGAGCTGCTGCCTCTGACTACATTTTAAAATTTTAAAAAACTGCAATTACTGTGACTCGCAACACATCCATCTCCTCTATCTTCCATCTAACAAAAACAAAATAAAAACTGTTACCAAATAAGCAAAACAGAAAGGTGGTGGCTGATCATTCGTAACCACTGTCACAGCTCTGGGCAACCCACCAGCCCATCGTTTTTCTGGTTGGTCTTGTGTTGGTCAGTTGCTGTTTCCAGTCTGTGGCCAGACACTTGCCAGGCACTGGATAGATGTCTGCGCTTTGGGGTTTTGGCCTCTTCGAAATGCTCTGTTTACAGTTTAGCTCGAGTGACGCACTATAGTCCAGGTTTTTGTGTTGGATGTCTGCTTACATTCAAAGTAATTTGGTAATAGGGGCCTAGACACACTGATATTAACGCTACCTATGCTGATCCATTCTTGTATGAAATGTACATCGTATTACAGTATCATAACCTATTTTTCTTAGTGTACTGAGGAACAATGCTATGTGATGTCATTTCCTGTTTTGTCAAGGGGTGAAAGGTTGTGTGCCTTCACTTACTGTGATGTCACTTGGGGGTTTGGTACAGTGACATGACTTCCGGTGATGTAATCAGAGGTCACGGTTCTTGTATTGTCACTTCCGCTACCTCTGGCATTTTGGCAGAATGATGTCCCTGCTTTCAGGCCAGAAGAAAGGACTCAGGCTAGACAAATTAGCTGGCAAACGTGCAAATGACGACTGGGCGAAAGAGCCCCCTTAAGGCCCCTGAAAATAGTTATTTGCGAGAGGGGGAAGAAGGGGCGGGGCGGGCCACCCCAATTGGGATGGGGCAGCACATTCATTAAGTGAGAAGGCAATTATTCCCCTATGCCCTCCCTGCCCCCTCTAGGGACCCCTATTTAGACCACTCATTAGTATTAAGCGCGTTATAAAAGAACAATTATACGTGAAGCAATTGTCATCATGTGCCAGGAAGATCCTGTGCCATGGGCTATGCATTGTGGGTAAAGCCCTTGTGCGCTGCACAAGAAGCAATTGGCACATTGCCCCAAGAATCCCGCTGTGCATTGCACAGGAGGCAGGAGACGCGTCTCAGGAGAGTCTCCTCGTCGTTCATTTGTCACAAGCCGCAGCGTGGGCACTGCTCAAGGCGCCCTGGTGGTCGCCCCGCCTCCGCTGTCTCAGTCGCCTGGGCGCGGTTGGCGACGCGTGACCGCCCAGGAGCGTTCATCATTATGCCCAAAATGAAGGCAGATCTTGGCGGAGCAGGCCCTGGCATCGCTCCCCTGCACAGGGCCCTGTGCTGACTCAGATGGTACAAATTAGGTCAATCAATTACAGGGCATTATTTAACGACCTTCAGAGGAGACACATAATGGAATAAGGGAGCCTCTCAGCTCCTTCTGCGCTGATGTGATTACCAGACCCGACACGCAATTTATATTCTGCATGGGGGATAGGCAACGCCAGTGGCTTCCCAGCATTGGCCAGCTTGCCCAGGAATACCACCCTGGCCAGCCCTCCGGTGAGTTATGAGCTTTGTGCAACACGGCACGATATCAAGAGGGTGCCAGGCTGGCGGGGAGATTTCTCTCCAGTGCACAAAGCTTCAGGGCCGGTGCAGCCTCCCCACCTGCCCCCTCCCCAGTAGAGGCAGATTTGCTGTCTGTGGGTGGAATCGGGTCCTTGTTGTATGGTGCCGCCTTTGCCTTCAAACTGGCCTTGCACCCGAATGTGTGGCAATTAGCCCCCTCCTGGTATCTCTCCATGTAAAATGATGCCACTTACTGGCCCGTGTGACACTAGGGTAAACAAGTGACTCCATGCCACCTGGACACCGCGCTTTATTGTACATTTGTAAAGCGTCGGAAGCCCAAACGGGGCGCTGAGACTTAAGAAGATGGCTACACGTTTTTTTTTAAGCTTTCAGTCATGGGTTTTGTTGTAATGTGAGATTCTGCTCCAGAGCTCCATGCTCCATAGCTGTGGAATGTGATGGTGACATCACTGGTGGAATGTGTGGGGCTGTGGGTTCTGCAGGTGACCGTTGGGCTATAGGAGATAGAGTGTGTCAGTGGGGTGTGGGGCAAGCCCAGTGTTCCTCCTTCTTGTCCTGTTATCGTGTCCCCCACCATCCCCGTGTATCTGTGAAGGTACAGGACCTGGACAATAAGCCTGTAGTATCTTACCTGGAGTCTCCGAGCTTCACTTAACTACCCTGGCGACGAGGATGGGATGGTGAGGGCACTGTTTTTTGTTGGAGGGGGTGCAGCGATTTCATCCGGCGAACACTGCCCCTGATGGAAGGCCCGACACACCGGACTAGTTTTGTAGCCCGAGATCACTGACTGTTGTGGCCGTGCGTTCCCCTGGAGGTGTTTTGCGAGGGCGTTCCGCAGCGTTGGTGCCGTGGTCATCCGTGCCCGCAGTTATATGAAGAGTGACATCTTGTTGGAGTGACTCGCTCCCGCAGTCGTATCATTTCTGTGGAGCTGAGTTGGGAATGAGCTCTCCTGGCAACCTGCGACACCCTTGAAGCGGGTCTGTACCTCAGTGCTTCATGAGAGGGCACTTGCACCAGTGTTGAAGCAGCCAGCGGCTGTTGCTTGAGGTTGGGTCCAGCCATGGAGCAGAGGCGTGAGCGTTGTCGAGCCACAGTGGGCCGGCAGTTGTGGGTTCCCGGGTTGTCCCCGGGGAGCTGTCCGACCTTGGTTGGTGATCTGATGGCCCCGTGTACAGCGGGTGGCTCTGCGGGAGCAGGTGGTGTTGTGGATGGCTCGGAGTCAGTAGCTGGAATTATGCGTTGTTTCCTTCCGGGGTCCTGCGCTCCAATCAGCTCCGCAGCCGTTGGTGTTCCTGCGGGTCTTGTCCCGCCCACGCTGCCATCGAAGTGAATTGGAGGATGATGCATAGGTGGGATTTGCCTCAAGTAAACAACAGTTACGTGGGCCGATCCAAAAGCGACGTATGCAACGCGTGTGGACTTCCGGATTCTAAACGGGCGAGGTGCACATCAGAGGTTGTGGGTTTTCCTGGACTTGGTGAGGATTGCCAGCAGAGGACGGTGTGTCACATGATTGCCATTCCGGATTCTGCTGCTGAGAGTCCATTTTGTTTCCTGGATGAAGGCCTGGGGTGTTTCAAAGAACCTGATGGTTATCAGGAGCTCTGCTGGACCATCGGTTGGGACAGGTCAGTGTGTTGGGGCCAGTGTGATGTGGTATATGTGTTCGGGCCCATGTTAAGGGTGCAGGGTAGAACTCCTGGCTAGTGCAATGTGTTGATGTTTGTTGATGCCGTAGTCTGTTCCCAGTGGAGTGTTTCGCTGTGGCCTTGTAGTGCTTGTTAGGTCCCCTTTAAAGGCTTTGTTGGTAATGTCACAATTGAGGGTTGTGCTCCCATGGGATTAGAGGGATGCTTCCTTAGTACAGGAAGCAACGCTGGACCTGTGGGTGGTCCTTCCAAGAGACTGGAAGATTTATTGAACGTGACATTGGACCTGTGGGTGGTACTTCCAAGGGACTGGTAGTTGTATTGAACTTGAGGGTGGTGATCTTCAAAACAACGTTACGGTGAACTTGTGGCCATAAACAAAAATGTTTTTGAAATGTAAAATTCTTATGAAACATGATATATATGTGAAATGCATAATATTTGTTGTATCATGTGGTGTATATGACTGATTATCTATCTATCTATCTATCTATCTATCTATCTATCTATCTATCTATCTATCTATCTATCTATCTATCTAGAGAAGTTCTTTTATTGCGCCACTAATCCAAAAGCATCAGGGCGTGCACAAAAGAGAAGTAAGAGAAAGGAAACACATGAACAGTTAAATAAACAACAAAACAGAAGAATAGAAAAACATATAGACGTAATAGGCCAAAGTAGGACAGCCAGCAGAGCCTGCACAGAATATTTTGGATGTTATAGGAGGCAAAATGAGAGAAATTGTTGCGGCAGTCTAGAGAGATTAGCCTTGATTTGCATCAAAGAGGTACGTTTTTAACTGTTTTTTTAAAAGCAGCTAGTGAGTAACTCTCAGCCAGATATCCAGGAATGGAATTCCACAAGGCAGGAGCCCACAGATTGAAACTAGCACCCCCAATTTTCTTCAATGAAGACGGATTGGATCAGAGAGACGCCATGATTGGATCATAATGTCTGTGTGCGTTGAGGTGAGTGAGTGTATGCGGTGCTGTCATTTTTTGGTTCCAGTGTTAGAGTTCAGGAAGCATTGGTTGTATTATGGTGTTTGGCGGTTGTTAGGGCGTAGATGGCCGGATGGGTCTACGTTGCGTTGCCTCACCATTTTTCACTGGGTAATAAGAATTAGGGATCTGGTGCATTGGTTAATAGTCTCATCCGATTATGGTGTTTGGCGATTGTTAGGACGTAGATGGCCGGATGGGTCTATGTTGCATTGCCTCACCATCTTTCACTGGGTCATAAGAATTAGGGATCAGGCGCATTGGTTAATAGTCTCAAGGATGGCCGGGTGGGTCCACGCAATATGCCGTTGAGGCAGAGTGTGAGTTAGTGCAGCCCCAGTTCTTATAGAGGTGTATTGTGCGGGCAGGAGTCTTATTTCTAAGTAGCGTTGAAAGAGGACAACCATGTGGACATCCGGGTGGGTCCACATGGTTGCATTGTGGGATTTTAATAATGTCATGGATGCCGGGCGGGTTCATGTTTTTGGTTTTATTGTAGCAGACCTGTTTGAGTTTGTAGGCTTGTGTCTATGCAGGTGGATATCTGGGAGGGTCCATGTATTTGGCGGTATTGCGGTTAGTGAGGGTGTGTCTAGGTTGACGTCTCTGTTGTTCAACGTTGTGAATGGCCGGGAGGGTTCACATATTATGGTCTATTTTGGTTGAAGGCAGTGTAGTTTAGTTGACATCTTAGTTCTGCTTAAGGTTCATTGGCAGAGTTGTTAGTATTAGGTGAGTTGGCATTTTCATCATTGTGGATGGCCGGGTGGGTCCGCATCTTTGCGACAGTTTTGGGGCAAATGGCCGGTTTTGTGTCAGTGGGGGTGCATGTGCCATTTTGTGGTGTTTTCCCCAAGCCCATTTTGTGTTTCATCATTTTTGCGGGTGCCCCAAGTAATTTACTTCTTGTTCTGTCTGGGGGTATGCTAGAGGTGTCAAAATGCCTGGATTTCCTGTTCATTTTTCCAATTCATACACAGTTTGTGGGGACGCTGGTCAGTGGGATATTGATTGGTGTCCAGTTTTGGTTGGTACTTGGTTTTGATTTGGTCCCCCGATAGCGGTTGGCATATGTTATGCTGTTTCGAGCTGGGTTGTGCTCGGAGCTGGGTTGTGCTCGTTAGTGGTAGTCCGAGACTATGGGGGACAGACCAGAGTGGAAGGATGTTTGTGCGTTGGTTAGGACATCGGAAAATAATTGGATGGTGAAATGGGGAGTGTAGAGGGGTGGAAAACAACAGGTAATCTGATTAAAAACAATCAGCAGAGGAAAACAAAAAATAAGAAAGCCCAGAGAAAAAGAAATACATCATCCAGAGCTTTCATGAGGAATCTGTATATGGCAGATATGTGGGGGAAAGGGAAACATTTGCAAAAGCTCTCCTGTGGTGAAGGACCACTGAAGATGGCTACAATTGTTGGTGGCGAGGGTGTAACAGAGACCAGGAGTGGCTTGCAGAGTCTGAATAGAGGTAAGAAAACGGATAAGATGTTTGGGGGACTGTCGGACGAAGGGGCTAAAAGGTTGTGAGTGTGACTGGAAAAGAGGACTGCATGGAAAAGGTTTGTTGTAGTACAAACGATGATTGAGGCATCTGGAGGAGGGGTAGCTGCTGGAATTACTGATGTAACGGGATTAAAGGCAATGGTGAAAAAAGGATTACTGCCCCACAGTTAAAGGGCAAGACGGAAATTGTTGATGCAACCACACAGCTTGACCAGAGGGTTTTGGAGATGGGTACACTTCCATCTGATAAACAGGAGCAGCTACCTTTACCACCAATGATGATTGGTGCACAGACAAATGAGTTAAGGAAGTTCGGTCTGGTGGACAGTGCATTCCTGACAATTGAAACTCAGATTAATAGATTGCCGGTATACACAGGGAGGAACAGGGTGGAGTTTAGTTTAGTTTATTCATTTATATGATGCGCACCGGACCCAGGGGTATCAGGGTGCAAGCAGTACAGACAATGCAAAGCTTAATTAACAAGTTACATAGTAATACACATAGAAGGTTATTACAAAGTCGTGCATAGAAATAGTATAGCTGGGTACATAGGTGTGTTCTACAAAGATAGGTAGACATGGCAAATATACAGAGAAAAATATACACAGGTATGTTCTTAATTACTTATCATTTGCCTTGAGCCAGTTGATATAACTAAGTCTTAACCTGGGGTAGGATTGATCCACCCTGAGATGGTGTGGTAGGGAGTACCAAAGTTGGGCCGCTTTTACCTGGAAGCTGTTCCCCCCCCAATCTTGGTTAGTCTAAATCTAGGAATGTTAATGCAATTGGCATTGGTAAGTCTTGTGGGTCTCGTGGAGGTTCTTCTTTGGACTCTGTTTACAAGGAAACTGGGGGCAGCGTTGTTCAATGCCTTAAAGTTGATTTTGTTGAGAGTGGAAAGCCTTTTGGACACACCTACTGCTGCTCTAAGGGCGTTGTTTTGAAGAATCTAGATTTTTTGGGTGATAGCTTTGTTGGCGCCAATATATAGTGCATTACAGTAGTCGAGCCTAGATAAGACCAAGGCTCTGGCTAGGGTAATGCAATTATCATTTGATAGAAAGGGTTTGCCCGTTCTGATCAGCTTGCATGTGTATGCTGTGGCTGAGGCCAGGGTATTAACTTGTTTAGTAAAGGATAAGGTGGAGTCAAGGTAGAACCCGAGTGTTTTCACCTCTTTGGCCACCCTGATAACATTACCATCGATGATGAATGTTGTGTAATTCGGTCCTAGTTTTGTTATGTTAGCATGTGTTCCCAGTATGATGAGTTCCGTTTTTTCATAATTCAGGCATAGACCATGAATAGCCATCCATGCCTGGATGATGAGATACACCCTGTTCACCAAGGACAAATCCTCTTCATAATCTCGGAAAGTGGGAGGAGAATCTGAGTATCATCTGCGTAGTTAGTGTAGGTGATACCAAGAGAATCCAGATCATCAAAGAGGGGCTTGGTGAAAATGTTGTACAGGGTCGGGGAGACGTAAGATCCTTGAGGAACACTGCATGTGATGGGGATAGGGTCTGCTGCCACTGAGGGCGAGAAGACCCTCATAGTTCTGTCACTCAAGAAGGACTCAATCCAGATGATTGCCTCTTTAGAAAAGTTGGCAGCCGTGTCTAGGTGTCTGAAGAGGAATTTGTGATCTACCAGGTCAAATGCAGCTGAAAGGTCTAATAGTAAAAGGAGGGCTGTTTTCCTTTTGTCTCTCAGCTCATCTACCTGTGCTTTCAGGTCAATGAGGGCCGTCTCAGTTCCGTGTTGGGGTCGGAAACCTGATGGACAAGCTCCCAGGAGTTTATACTCTTCCAGAAATTTTTGGATCTGGAGATAAGCCACTTTGTCGAGGATCTTAAGCAGAAAGGGTATGGTGGTAATGGGGCGATAATTGGTTGGAATTAGCAGGTCTAGAGTTTGTTTTTTTAGTAGTGGGAGCACCCATGATTGTTTAAGGTTAGCTGGGACAGTTCCTGAGGAGAATGAGGCATTGATCAGTTTGGTAATGAACAGCGCAAGATCTCTTGCCGCAGCTTTCATAAGGCAAGAGAATAGGAATAGGAAAGGGATGCAAAGATGAACTGTCAACTACAATGTGGAAAAAGAGAGAGTGAGAGAATGAGAAAGTGGGGGTTCCAGTGGGAAGTTGGGAGGATAGTCAAAGATCTTGGTGGGGAGGGGACTCCGCAGAAGGGGATCAAGACTCTTGGGCTGGGAAAGACAGCTGGTTGGGAAAATTGTATGTGCCAAAAAACTACGAGTTAGAAAGCAAGAGCAGGAATTTAAGGTTGAATGGTCATCATCAGTTGAGGACGCAGGGTAGGAAATTTGAAGAGGCCCCAGAGGATTCTCGCCAGAGGAATCCGGAAGGTGTGTTGAGGGAGGAATCCAGCAGTATTTTGATGGGTGCAAGGAACAGGGATAGGGGGATGGAGCAGAGGTTGTGGGATGGAAGAATGGATATCCCAAGAAGGGGTGGAGAGATACAAAAACGGAGACAAAGTATGGTGATGGGGAGACATATAAGGCAGAATTGAAGAGTCAATGGGAAGCCAATCTGAATATTTGCCTTAACAGAACCATTATTCTAACAATATTTACGGAAATCCCTGCGCTAAGTCTACTGTCCTCCTTCAACATTGATTGAGCAGTGTTCCATAATAGGGAAGTGATGGACTGCTGTAATCTTTACTTTGGATCCCGACTGAAGTTGGACACAGTTTTAGCAGAACGTGCAAAACTTAAAACTATGAAATTTGATATAATGCAAACTGAGAATACAAGAGTGACAGGGAAGCTATTGGAGGAGATAAATTACCTAACAATCACTCTGGATCATCTTGGGCAACACTCAATTGGGTGGTAAGTGATAATGATATGAAGGAAATTAAGAGAGGATGGTGGGAGGGGATCACGTCCTCCGTATGGACAAATAATTTGGCATAATGAACACTGTGTTGTGCAAGATTCTAAAAGAAATTGTAGGGACAATGCACCTCTTAAAAGTAATGTAGAGCAAGAAACTCTGAAGCTTATATCTTGGAACTCTAGGGGTCATGGGAAGTTGCAAACTAATGTGGAGGTGGTTGAAATATTGAGGGAGGCCAATCTAATTCTCCTACAAGAATCCTGGCTAAGGGACGCTCTCTCAATGGACGGTTATGAGGTAATTTTCCAATCAGCCAAGTCTAGTAGCAGAGGGTGGCCATCAGGAGGATTGCTAGTTGAAGTCCGATCCTCACTGGCCTTGACAGGGAGGGACACACTGAAACTATCATTTGGGGAAATGGCCATTGCTTTGAATAGTAAAGAACTAAAAATGTTTATCACCAGCAACTTACTGGTGATACACATTTATCGGCACTGTGGGATAGCCTATTTGGAGGAATTCTTGACCCAAATCTCAAATCGCATCATGCAGTTGCAGGAGAGTAATGAGGGTGGCGATGTTATAGTCACAGGAGATATGAATGCAAGTTGCCTAGCAGTACTAAACGATCGGACCAAGGAGGAGAATAATGACCCTAAGCAAATTGCTGGAAGAAAATGGCTTGGGTGTTGAAAGCGGTAGGTCTGGTAGTGTTGAATGACTCCTTTGATGGTGGAAAGAAAGGTATGTATACATGGCATAGGGGGCACCTAACATCTACAATTGACTACATTTGCACAGACCTTGATTTATTTGCGAAATGCAAATTCTTGAGAGCAAATTAAGTGACCACTGCATACTAAGGGCAGAGTTTGCTGTAAAACCGGCAGCTATAAGAATAGGGGTCCAGTGGATTTAATCTCAAACACCAAGGGGAATAGACTAGGAGTGATAAAAAACTTTACAGGTCTTAACAATTACTTGTGGACCCTATATGGACAATCAGACCTTCAGTGGAAATTTAACGTTTTCTGTACCTTTGGCAATCGCCTGAATACATTCCAACAAGGGGTACCACATAATGGGGGAAAGGGTACTAGGCAGTCTGAGAGCACTCCCAAACATGTCTCTGATGAAGATTTGGCAGAGGCAAAAAGGAGGATGAGAAAGGAGTTTAGATCAACTAGAAGGGAGGACCTCCTGGGGTATGTATACTCTAAAACTGTTAAGAGAATAAAACAAACATACATAAACTACTGTAAGAGTAGGAGAGCGATTATGCTGAAGAGGGATGCAGAATCTGTGCTCAGTGTTTTGGTCAGGAAAGATGCTAGAGCCTTTTGACAATTGGTAAACTCTGGAAACATGGGGCAATCTCTAAAACAACTGAATGCAGGTCCAGAGCAGGAATGGGTGGACTTTTTTGAAGAACTATATGGGTATGGAGAGGAAGTATTGGGGGGACTCAGGCAGTAGATGTTGAAGGGTGGGTTGATGAGAGATCGTTGCCAATGCAGTTGGAGGAGATCATGGCCTTAATAAGGGAATGTAGTAACTCTCATGCAGCAGGTCCAAATGGCCTGTCTAATGCCCTTTTCAAGGCCAAACCTGAAATCTGGGGGAAGATCTTGACGATTAGATTTAGAGGCATTTTGAGAACAGAGGTGTTCCCTTCATCATGGGAACTGGCCAATGTTGTGCCCATTTATAATCGGGGAATACAAAGTGATCCCAAGAACTGCAGACTAATATCACTGATTGATGTTGACTGAAAATTGTATTCGTCTGTTCTCTTGGGTCACTTAAACAAATGGGTTAAGGACTCTAAAGGTCTGTCAGTGCTCCAAACAGGCTTTAGAAAGGGCCATTAAACATCCCTGAATGAAGTAGTGTTACAAATTTTCCAGCATTCTGCTTGGGCATCAAAAGAAGGATCAATCTTTGTAGCCTCCATAGACCTGTCAAACGCGCTTGTTAGGGTTGATCGAAAGATTCTATGGCATAAACTGCATGAATGGGGGCTTCCCGATGACTTATTGAAGATACTCATGAAACAGCACTGTAATTCAGCAATCAAAATAAGATTAAATAAAGAAGGTGATTTATCCAGACGCATTGTAGTAAAAAGGGGGGAACGACAGGTATGCATTTTAGCCCTGTTCATTTTTTATCTGTACGTATCTGACACTTGGGAGTATCTGGATACATTGGGTCTCCATCTGGATACATTGGGTTTTGTGTGCCCAAAAATACGCAATCTGAGAGTACCTGGATTATCCTTTGCGGATGACTTTCTGCTATACGATGTCACAAAGAAGGGCTTGCAATGACTTTTGAAGGATTTCTCAGAGTATGCTTCCAAAAATGGGCTAAAGATCAACCCTGCAAAGACTGAGATTCTGAACTTCTCAAGATGAAGGAAAGGGGAAAATATGTCATGGTCCCTAGATGAGTGCAGCATCGGATGCTCAGACCTGCTGACTTATTTGGGCTTGGTAATTTTTGGATGTACATCTAGTGGAAGAATCTGGGCGGGGGTGAAAGTAAAGGCAGAAGCATTGGCAATACAACTAACAAAGCTGGATGGCAGGTTTGGTAGGTAGGATTTGGTAGGTACTCGATCAAGCAGGCTGTCCAGTTTTATGAGAGGAAAATTATCCCTAAATTTCTGTATGGTAGGGAAAAGTTTGGGGCCACCCTTGTTGAGGGCTGGAGTCCTTGGAAGCATCGATTTGGAGGCAGTGCTTGTAATTGTCAAATGCAATCCCGATGCCAGCAATTTGGTTTGAACTTGGGTTGATATTACTGAAGGCATGAGTGCGCTGGATACAATTGTCACTACAAGCAAAAATCGTTGACCTTATGGAATACACGTTCTATGAACAACTAAAAAAATCTAGGTCGAGGTCATTGGGCAAGAGGGAGGATGTTCTATGTTTATTGGAAAAGGAATATGAGAATATGTTGGGGGAAATGGGGTTGGACATAAATCTGCTACTAAACAATCCGGGAAAAGTTAAAAAATCCCTCTTTGATAAAGATTGGTGTGACACTCTGGAGCGTTTCCATGCTTACCCTTCTCTGAGTCATCTATCAATGGAGCATAAGTCCAAGGGAACTATTTAGCATATTATGTTTCAATTTCCAAAAAAATATATGCACAATCAACTCCTTAGGTTAATGTGGAATATATTAGATTCCATGGAAGTTCTTTTAAGGCAGAGAATGCTAGATGAGTAAATTCTGCTGTAAATGGATGACGTTACCTGTTGTTCAAGTATGGCAACGATGCGTCTCTATCAGGAGCACAAAAGAAGGACTCAAAATTGCAATCTTCCTTAAATCCTTGGAGTGAACACAGGGGAATATACCTTGAAACATGCTCTGATGAGGGGCTTTAAGGAAATTGAAAAGGCAAATGGAAAGTATAAGAGTGTGTTTTGGATGTATAATGAATTCTCTTTTTCTACTCTATTTTAGATTATGGTTCTAAACATTTGGAGATTTTTTGGTCTTATTTTTATTCTTTTATAAAGATACTGTATTGAGTTTTTATTATGTTTTTTGTATGTGATTGTAAAGGTTTTTCTAAAACCAAAACAATAAAAATAAAAAAATAAAAATAACTACTCCATTAGTACTGTTAGATTTGATCACTATTACACATTAATTGTGTACTCTCTGTTCCAAACATACTGTTTCACAGCATATATTGCATAATGCCGAATGTTTTAGATGTGTAGAAAACAAAAAAGCAATTACAAGAAGCAGTAAAGTTTGTGGGAAGAAGAAAAACAAAAGCGGTTCTTCTAGGCCTTGTGTCATTCGGTTGGTTGGTGCAAGTGCAGTAACGATGTGTGCAGAGGTGTGGAGAGGAGGGTGAAGTGCCTGTCAGAGCGGAAAGCACTAATACTAAGGAGGGAAATGAAGTGCAGGTAGGAGTGGTGAGCGCACAATTGCTGGGAGTGGACGATGAAGGGCAGGAAGAGGGCCCCTGGGCTAGACGAGTGCTAAGAGGATGCAGGTGGACAGGTGCCATGGGAATGCAGAGAGTGCAGGGGAAAGAAGATCCACATGCTAAGTGCGAAATAAGCGGCTGGATGGGCTCAATAGGGGAGCAGGCCCAGCCAGGCTAGTGCAGTGGTAGGGAGCCCAGTTGGGCAAGTACAGGTTTGGCAGGGCTCAGAGCAGACCAAGTGCTGGGGTAGACTGATGAGGCAGAGGTGGACATTAGGAGGGGAGTGGGAGGGGGAAGGAGGAAAAGAAAAGGAGGGTCTTGAGAAGCTTCCAGAACTTAAGGAGATCCGGCTCAAGTTTGGGAGGGGCAGGGAGGCCATTCCAGAGGAAGGCACCTGCGGAAGAGAGAGATCTACCCCCACTCTATGCTTGGAAAAGCATCTGATCTGCAGAGAGTTGGAGCTAGAAAGTCTCTAGCAGGGAGGTATTTAGGGAGAGTGAATTGGAGGTAGCAGGGACCCAGGCCCCAGAAACTCTTGTGGATGATGAAGATGGTTTGTACTTGTTCCTCGCAGCAACTGGGAGGCAAGGAGAGGGAGGCAAGAGCATCAATCAAAGAGGAAGGTTTTTAGTGATCTCCTGAAAGTTCTAGTTTTGACATCTTGTCTTAGGGTACGGGGGATAGTGCTCCAAATGTTGGCAGAGAATACAGTGAAGGATTTGCCCAGGCCTTTACTTCATTTTAAATTTGGGCAGCTCACCTATGTCAGATAAGATGAGCGCAGAGATCTGGTTGGCTCATAAGGAGTCATTTGCGTTTTCATAGAGACTGGGGATTTCCCAGAAAGTCATCTGAGCACCATAGCGGCCGCATTAAATTGTACTCAGGCCTGTACAGGGAGCCAATGCAGTGCCTGTCTGAAGAAGTACATATGATTTCTTCTAGACATACTTTTGATGATGCAAACTGCATCCTTTTGAACAACTTGGAGTTTCTGCAAGCTTTTTTTGTCGGCACCAGTAAGGAGGGCATTGCAGTAATCAATCCTGGACAAGATGACAGATCGTACTATGGTTTTACAGGTGTTCTCAGAGAGGTAAGGACAGATGTTTTTAACTAGTCATAGGTGGCATGCACAGTTTTTTGCAACCTGATTGGCATGGGTTTCTGCACTCATGGAGGAGTCAAGGTATATGGCAAGAGTTTTGATCTTGCCTAATACAGGAATTTTACAGTCGTGGATGGAAAAAGACTGGTAGCTAGGTTTTAGTTTGTCTCTTGCCTTTGGTGATCCAAAAATTAGCAACTCAGTTTTTCCTTCATTGAGGGACATCCAATTTCCCATCATCCATGACTCAATCCGGTTACAGATGTGCTCTAGGTTTGCTGCATCTGAGTCCCCAGTGATTTCCAGGACCACCTGGGTGTCATCTGCGTAGTAAGTGAAGAAGACTCCTGTCTCTTTCAAAAGGCTACAAAGTGGTCTGACATACAGATTGCAAAGCACCGGGACATACAGGCCCCCTGAAACCCACCACAGGCCAAAGGATTAATTTAAGGGGGGGGAGGTAGGATTTAGGCAGATTGAAGAAGAGGCTGTTGCCATAGTCCAGCCTAGAGACGACCAGAGCTCTGAAGACATCGAGTTTCTGCGGGAAAGTGAGGAAGGGAGAATGCCTATGAGGAGGTGCAGCTGGAAGTGGGCCTTCTTGGCAAGGTGAGGAGAGAAGGAGAGGGAGGAGTTGAAGATGACACAAAGGGTTTTTTCCTCACAAGAGGGTGAAGGGAGGGTGCAGATGGAGGGCAGCCCGAGAGTAGGAGGGAAGGAGGAAGCTGGGGTCTCAATGAGAAGAATCACAGTCTTACTGGCATTAAGGCAGATATTGCTAGAAGCACACCATGCCTGGATAGTGGTCAGTCGGGAAAGAGAGAGGAAGAAGAGGAGGCAGTGAAGGGAAGCTTGAAGGAGAGTTGCGTGTCATCCGCATAACACTGGAGGTGAGGAGAGAAGGCAGAGATAAAATGGGCTAGAAGGGTAAGGTAGATGTTGAAGAGCCACAGCAAGAGGATAGAGTCCCGAGGGGCACCGCAGGTGGAGAGTGTCATGGAGGAGAGAAAAGGGCCTAGATGAACCTGGTATGGTTGGCCGGAGAGGAAGGTGATCAACCAGTCCAGTGCCAGGTCCGTGGTGCCAAGGGTATCACAGAGCCAATTTATAAGGGTACCATGATTGACCGTATCAAAGGCAGAGGAAAGGTCCAGAAGGCCATATTCTGTAGATCTAAAAACGAAACGTCTTTGCTTTTTTAAAAAGTAGTATTGATTCCATACCCCCTTTCCATTCTCCAATTATCACTCTTTCAATGCCCACAAACCCCAGATGTTTATGGTTTTCTCCTGCATACTCTAAGAGCCAGTGCACTGGCAAAAGGTTTCTTTAATCCCAGGATAATAGATTAAATGTGTTCACAAATCCTAGTTTTTAACTGTCTTTTAACACTCCTTATATATAGTTTTATGCAAATACATCTGATAATATAAACTACAAACATACTTTTACAGTTGATGATTTGGTTCATTTGTATTTTACTTACCATGAAAATTAATACTTGTAACCAGCCTATCCTTGCAGATGTCCACATTCTGCGCTGTCCACACCTGTCCAAACCTCCCAGCAAGTTGCCTCGTCATGTAGAATTTTATATATGTACTTTTTCAAAGTGACTAGGACACAGCACATTTTGCAGAGTTTCTGTCTTATTTAAACAAGGGCTTATCACACACAAACGTTTCTACTCTGTATATAATAGCCAAAAATGAATGTTGGTGCTAGAGCTGTCATTCCAAATAAAGAATACTTCGTCTTTATATTTTCAACTTTATGTCTAATGACAGTAGTTGACATCTGTCTTTCACATATGCCTCCTCTGTAGCCAGTTCTACAATGTCCTTTCTGTAAATCTATCACTTGAACACTAATATTCTTTTTCACAATTCAGTTCTTGGTTTCTTGGTTACAATTACCTATGGTACAAATAAATAGACTTAAGGGAATGTTTTCATTTTTTTCTTCTAAAGGCAGCTTGTGGAAAGTAGGGTACAATTATGTTCGGTTTATATATATATATATATTCATATCATCTTCTTCCTTCATGTAAATGAATAGATCTAGAAAAGATATTTCCCTTCAGCGTAAAGTAATTGTATATTTAATGGCAACATTATTTTTGTTTGGGTAATGAAAGAATTGTAAAAGTGTATTGTTATCACCATTCCATATCATGAACACACCATCAATACATTTTACCTAGAGTACTATGGCACGTACCTTAAATATTTTAATAAATGTCTTCATCTTCTAGCATTGATTTCCGTGTTGCTCTCATTCTTGAATCCTATCTTACTCCCATCCTTCATTCCTTCATTCCTTCCTTCTTTTTGTCCACTCTTCTGTCCTCTCATGAGCCTGCCTGCCTCCCTGTTAGCTCTGCTGCGACCCTCTCTGAATCTGAGTCAGAAATAGCAGTCAAACTGAGCAGTGTCTTTGCAGGCAACTTGGAATGCGGGAGAAGGTGGTTTAGCAGCTGCATTACTATACAATACAACATGCGGACCAGATTTGGAGAAAAGGGCGAGCGATTGACGATACCTGCAGGTTGGGTTGATCTTTAAGATGGTCTGGGGTATAAGGCTGTGTCCTGTGGGATGTATTGACCCACTTCGCTATGCTATGCGGCATCGCCCTGCCAGTTATGAGGATAGAAACAGCAACAATGGTACAAAAACCTACAAAAACTGTGTACTTCAGCACACAAAAAGAGGGATGCACAACCTGCCACCCATGGTGCATGTGCGGGGGAATAGAGCACACCCTGCAGAAAATGTGCCAGTGGGCTCCATGACCAGCAAACAGAGTGCAGAGAGAAAAGCAGCACTTTGCAAATGAAACCCAAAATTGTGCCTACCATTGACATTTGCTTTGTTGCCAAAAACTCCAAAATGCCTATAACACAACACTTTCCAACATTCACAGTATTGCCTGGTGCATGTCATGTATCTAATGAAGCATTGTAAACATACAAAGTCCTGATATGAAGAGCAAAACATTCACCAGAAAACTGGATTGTCTGAAAACTGACAGCCATGCCAAAATCTGGGTGCATTACCCTGGGCCGCCTGAATGACAGCTGTCAAAGGAGACTGAGAAAGCTTTAAAATAACCTACAACTAAAAGAAAGGTCTGCTGAATTAGCAGCATAAACAGGATTGTTGCCAAATAGGAATACAGATTCTAGTTATGTTTTTGATGCCACAGATTCTAAGGCCAAGAAAGAAATGTATTTGTATGTGATGCAACAGATGTGTTTTTTGCCAAATTTAAAAGTTAATTAGTTTGGCTGAAGCTGCAAAACTGGAATAGCAGGTTTTTCTCACAGAAGGAAGGCCTTCCCTCAGAAGGAACTCACGGGAAGGTATCAGTTGTGGGGTTTCAACAGAATCTGATCCAAAGGGCAAAGGAACAATGACCATCCTCCACCCACGACATTGAAGGTGTGAAAGGCAGTAAAACTGCTGCAGCACAGGAAACTCCTGGCTGACAGAAGCAAATTCCAAAGGAGGGGGCTGTAAGCGATATTCAATCAACACTACAGTTAAGTCAATGCCTAGTCTGGGATGCTGAGGAAAACCCTTATTGATGTATTTTTATATCCAGTTCAGTACTCTGGATGACAACCCTTGTATAACACCCCCCTCTTAGAATCCCCCTGACCCCACTGAGCCAAGAAGTAGGTTTGTTTTGCAAAGGAACAAAGGTGAAAATTTAAACAATATATATATCACACTTCTATAAATAAATTGATAATGGATATTACACTTGTGAATATGAGCAGTAATCAGCAAGAGGTAACTATGAATAGGAACAGAAGAACAAGGTGGGAAAGAATGCTTTATATGGTTCAAGGAAACGCAAGGTGGAATAAAATCCAGTACAGAAATAACTTGTTATGATTTTAGCAAAAGGTAATATGATCACTTTTTCTTTTGACAATTCACTCCCCCCCATGCAATACCAGAAATGGAAGGAGAGCACATAGTCTTCAAGAATCCCAACAGATCACACTTTATAATGCAAAACACAGTTCCAGTTCTCCCAGCAAGCTTAGGGAAAACAGGGATGAGTTTTAAACACAGGAGAATTACTTTAATGTGGTTTGCAAGGAAGTGAAAAGGTGCTAAAATTGCTTTTAATTCCATCTAGAGGTTCAGGGTAGGTGATGGCTACTTTATATTTGTTCAGGCTCACTTTAACAATACTCTATGAATGATTAGCAGATTGCAAACAAATTTTAGCAAAGAGAAGCAAAAAGCTGCTGATTTCTACAGAGGAAGAAATCGGGCCAAATCGCAAATCGCGGTAAATTTCGCGAGTGTGTGTCTCGCGATTATGGGAAAAGTATAGGGAGTAGTCGGTTCTAGGTTCGTTGGAAAGCCTAGATGCTAAGCTTTCAGGTGAAAGTTAAATTTCGTTCCTAGCCCAAACGGTTCCAGAGATACGGACGATTAAATAAAGGTAGTTTTTCGGATTTAAAGTAAACTCAAAATGACAGGTGACAGCTTGCAGCTGCAGAATTGACAGGTGACTGTTGTGCAGCTTTAAAAATGACAGATGACACGATTTCTAGGAGGCAGTTCTACTTAGGTTAAAATAGTTTGGATTAGATTATTTTAACTAAGAGATTGGTTCTGCACAGTTCTGCTAGGTACTCACAATATAAATTTGAACTAGGCCTCATCACGGATCTGGTCAACACGTCTGGCTGCGGTTCTGACTGCTCGGAGGGTCAATCAGGCACCGGTTCTGCTCACAGCGATCTGGGTCAGCTCTGCTCTGCTGTCTAGCCTCTCTGGATTCTGGATGTAACACTGCTTTCTGGGTACTGCTACAGGTTCTTGCAAAAATTCTCGGCAAAAATTCAAACAGCTTGCCCAGCCGTTGAATAGTTTGGTTAGTTTTGAGGCCTGCTGAAGAGGATTCAGCTGGTGGATTCAGGCCTCTCTGCTACAAAATCTGGAGTTAATTTCTGCTACAGGTTCTGGAGATTGATGGATTTGAAGTCTGGATCTCTGGATGTGAAGTTGTCGGTCAGCATGCTCCGCAGCAAATGGAATTGAATGTCCCTACCTGTACCAGCAGTCTCTTTTTATGTGTTTTGAAAATGGGAGTGTGCCTGGGCCTAACTAAGCCTGCCCCTCTCTACTTGTCATTGGCCCAATTCTCCCCTCTCCCATGATTGGGGGAAGGAAATGGATTGTCTTCATGATGAGGTCTGTTTATGGGTCAGAGGATCCTCCCCTGGTCAGTTTGCCCACAAATCTATATTTGATTCAAATACATCTTTCCCAGATAGACAATTTGGTGAAATTACATGTACACATTATATATTCCTTATGGTCCTTGCTTGTCCACCTCTGATCTTCCTGGGGGCTTGCATTCAAAAATGACAACATTTTGCGCTTTTTAACTGGTTTTGCAATATCGGACATTTACCCAAAATTGCACACATGTGCGCAAGGAGTGTGGACATTAATTGATGAAGTGTCAGATTTTTAACATGCAGACATTTGGAGTAAGACCCTATTTTCCGCTAGCAACCCCCCAGAATACACCACAGGGTCCTAACGCCTCTTAAAATGTGCACCGAAAAATCACAAGAATAATGGTATTACTTATAAAATTCCTGACAAGTCCGTACTATGAATTATCCATCTTTTTAAAAATTATGCCCTGGTCAAAAAGGGGTGTGGCTTCCCACATCACATGGTGGAATAACTGGTTTATCCACTTCCCCCAAGCCAGCTTGTTCACAGAGGCACAGCTGCCCCCCAGTTTCTCCCAAGAGGAAGCTATTTTACGACGCCCCCAATATAACATTTGCCTGAGTCAAGGAAGTTGCATTGTTCGGTCCCTTCCAGTTCCCAGGTGCTCCACCCCTAATCTAATCAAAGTGGTGTCAACTCCTTTTGGCAAGGGGCAGCAGGATGCAGCTAGGCCTGGGAAGAGTGGCTGTTGATCCAGTTTCAACTCCTGTCGGGGGTAGTTGTCAGGCAGAATTCAGTTTGATTAAGCCAGGTTTCAGCTGAATGTCACTTTTTGTTCCCAGTTTTCTACATTCAAATCAAACTGACAATTTTTACCTATACATTAAATAATTACTTCCTTCAAGTCATTTCAGAATATAGTTTTACATTGTGTCCACCTCTTAGCAAGTCTTTCCTTGGTCTGGTTTTGTTTCATTTGTTCAGTTTTACACAAAAGTCTGGTGGTTTTAATGCAACCATTTTTGGGATTAAGAAAATGAATTCCCCACAGTTCTGAGTGTGCCATTCCCAATGGTTTCAGGCTACTGTGTGAGTAGTCCAATGGTGGTTTTAGGCAGTGCCCTCCTGTGCTCACAACATAGGCAAAAATGGGTGGCAGGCTATTCTTCATGTTTTCCCTGTGCACTCTCTGGGGAGTTCTGGCCATCATGATGTTTTCCATGCCAATACTGCACAGGTTTATGGTAGGGCTTCGATGCATGGGTAAAAACATCCCTCAGGGCCCCGACATGCTTCAAGGAGTGAGGAAGACTGACCATTTGGTGTTAACAGGATATGTAATGGACATTTTTAGAAAGTGTATAACTTATTATCAAAAGGGGTGCACAATCTACAATTTGGCAGATTAATGAACCTAAATGTTAGCACTACCTTTGAAAACTTAGTACAACCGTGTATCTTATTCTGAACAGGAATGGCAATAAATGTGGGTTTATGGAGTCTGTATTTCCGCTAGAATTGTGAAACCTTATACACTCATTCCCATGTTAAACCCGCACATTTGTGGAAACTTGCATAAAAATTGAAAGGCGTGTTCATAGCGAAAAGGGCTAAATTCTGTAGAAAGAGAAACATTATCCCACAGCTACAGGGTTTTGAGGAATAGCTCCTATGTAAAATATGCAATCTGTATTTGTGATTTTTATAGAGGTTGCACATGTGTAAATATGTATTTTGCCAAAATTAGACTTTGTGTTCCAGTGGCTAGGGGTGGATTCTCAGCATCATAAACTTATACCATAAAGATGACACTCTGTTTCTCTCCTCCTATCAAAGCTGAGAGTAGACTCTGACCCAATGACCTTTCAAAGGGGCAAGCTTAGCTAAGCTGGCCCACACACCCCTTTGTGATGTCATTCTTCAGGCATAAATAGGGACAGCAGAGAGTAAATAGGGACTCACTGATCCAGCCACCATCCTGATTCTGGCGGAGCACTCTGATCCAGCTTCCCACATCCAGCTTTAACTATTCTTCCAGATCCAGAAGCCAAATCTCTTGCCAGCAATAGAGACTATTGATTTCCAGCAAGACCCCAATCCTCAAATTTATCCTCTACACTCAGTAAAGCGCTGTGTGGGTGAGAAGGCCTTTTGAACCAGTATCCAGAAATTCTCTGGCTTGCTGCCACTAGGCTTGCCTGAGGAACTCGCCATCCAGCTGATTCAAATACCCACAGACTAGAAAAGAAGATCCTGTGCCATTCCAGCGAATGGCCCAGGTGATCCAGTCCCGTGCCTGAGGTGCTGCCTGTCTTAGACCAGACCCACTCCATGACCAGAGCTGATGGTCCCATTTAAAAACTTATCCAGTGAGTATAAATAGGAAGAACTGTGTCCCAGGGTATAATTGCATAGTCTTGTCCCTATCCAACCCATCCTATCTTTCAGTCAGAACCAGTATTGTTAGGAGCATCCTTGCCTTGTCTTATCCCAAACCCATCCTATCTTTCCTTCAGAACCTGTATTGTTAGAACTATCTTTGCACTGTCCATTTCTCATCTGAAGAAGTCAGGTTTCCTTATCAGGTGGTCACCCTGATCCAGTGACTGTGATCCCTGTGTGGTATTCGCTTCTTCATAGTCTTCCCGTAGTGTAAGCAAACTCATCTGTCATTTTTAAAAGTGCATTTCTGTTTTCAATTCTCACGCTTATTTTACAAAAACGAACTTTACTAAAAACTCCTTAACTCCCTCAGATGTGATAGAAATGAAACTTCAACTCCTACTTGTAGCCAACATCCATATCTATCCATATCTATCCATAGCACCCACAATACTCCCATTATCACGAATATCGCGCATGGAAAAGTTTGCTGCGAAATTTACAAATATGAAAAGTTTACACGTGTAAAATAGCTTTTAACTGCTTCCAACTTGGACCTTAAGATTTCAGTTGTTTTCTGTTGACCAAATCATTGCTTGTGCTTGTGTGCAACTATCCAAAGCAGCTCCCATAAGATTACATAACAATTTCAGCAATTTTGACCATATTTGGTGTTTTTGCCCAGTCCATTCTAAAGTCAATCCTGAAAGCCAGTCTGCCAGCTGAAAAGTCAATTCCGTTTTTCTCTTGTGTTTGCTGGGGGAAAGTGGGACTGATATTCTGTTTGATTTGTGCTATTCCAGAATACCTGCTCTCTCCTATCTCCTTACATTGCCTATTGGCGGTTGAGGGGTTTTTGCAGGGGGAACTGCTAACCAGAGTGCTATCTGATCTGAACCAACACAACAGTATTATTTTCTGTGCTGCATTTGTTTTGCTTATTACCTATTCCTAGTGTACTAACAATATTATTCAGTGTTCTGTCACCCCATTGGTGATTGTTGTGTACCTATTAAAACATATTGGGCCTCATTACACGGATGGCGGTAGGGATTTACCGGTACCGGTAAAATACCGGTACCGGTAAATCCCTACCGCCTTACTACGAGGTCCCTTTGCGGGTTGGGGGATTTAACGCCTGCTTTTTGCAGGCGTTAAAATCCAACCCGCTAAGGGACCTCGGAGCTAATTACGGTACCGCAATTTGCGGTGCCGTAATTAGCGCCTTCCCCATTCCCATAGAGCCCTATGGGGCAGAAATGGGAATGGGGAAGGGCAATGGCGGAAAGGGGATTTACCGCCCCTCCAACCTTGGAATGGGGCGGTAAATCCCCTTTCCGCCAAGGCGGTGCCGGTATTTTACCGGCATGAGCCATGGCGCTGATGCCATGGCTCACCGCCTACCGGGTAATGAGGCCCATTGTGATTAAATCTTAAAAACATAAATAAATATTTACCTTTGCAAACCAGCCTGATTCCTGGTTCAGTGTGACCAGGGAGGGGGGGGTTCCAGGAGAAGGGTGTGATATGAATGGTATATCATTCAGAAAAATGAACTTTAAGACAAAAATAAATAAGGATTTTAGGTGGGCACTACATGCTGAGCTTTGACTTGGGTGTGTGCAGGATTGAAATCACTTACAGCTTGGGGGCTCGGCGCGAGATCCTGAATTAGACATACCACTCGTGACAGTCTAACACAGCCTGCTAACTGACACCTTGTTGGGTTACCATACTGTGCTACACTGTAAAAGTACCCCTCAATAGAAATACTCAAAGGAGTTCGGCCTGTTTGCAAAAGTAAAGTAACCCTGAAATAAGCCAGAAGGAAATTAATATTTCCGGAATGGCGACCCCAGTGGAAATCAATATTTCAAGGGAACACCTATTGTACAAATTGTTTGTCAGGGGTGAATGGGTAGAACAGGACGAACAGGTTTGGCTTCCGGGAATAAAACAAGAAGTCACGGAAATAAACTTTAATATCTGGCAAGGGGCCATTACATCAAGCACTCAGTGAGCTGTACATGATCCCTAAAATAAAAGAGAAGCAATGCAAAATTGCCAAAATAGCGGCCTGCCTGTACCTCCACATAGGAGTTATACAGGAAAAGTATGCAGACCATGTAGACTTTACATAAAGGGAAGGGGAAGTACTGCAGAAAGTCCAGACTAATCTGGACTCTGCAAAGCAAAGGCTCCAGAGTAGCCACAAAGCTGAAACAGAGGCTAGGCAGTATGCCACCAAACTTCTGGAAGAACTGACGCTCTTGCTGCAAAAGAACTCCGAGCAAGATGCCCAGGTACTGAAACTGCAAAAAGATTGTCAAGAAAGGTTGGACTCTTTAAAACAGAGCCAACAAAAACTGGCGCAATAATTAACTTTTAATAGAGTCTGCGCAGAACAGATGGTCGTCTTACAAGACCAGATAGACCAATTAAAACAGGAAAATAATAAGTTCATCATTAAAGATCTAGAATCCCAAACAGACTTTGATGAGGAGCGCCATAAAGCTGGTTCCCTTAAAAAACAGAGGGACGACCTGGCTGCACAGAGGGGCACTCTAACTCAGGAAAGGGATGCCTTATGCCAGGAAGTCAGTCATTTAAAAACAAAGTTAGAAGAAAATCTCCTGGCCCTTCAGGAACTTGGTGAAATCAAAATGGATTATGAAAAGCTGTTAGAGCACACCAGGCGGGTGGAGGAGGCTCTGGCAAAGAATAATCAGGCCAGTAAGGACCAAACTCAGGAGGTGAGTCTCCTGCAGTAAAAATTGGCCCAATACTCCCAATTCAGACAGGAAGCACAGAGAGACAATGAGGCTCTCTGCGAAAAGACTGACAGGCTCCATAGACAGATAGTCATGCAAGAACAACTCATAGAGACCAGTAAGGCCTTAATAGAGGAACAAAAAGGTCAGATTCTGGCAGGTCATCAGGAAATACGGGCTGAAAGAGATGAGGTAAGATGGGAGAGAGAAACCCCTGAGCATAACCTTAGGAACCCTGGCATCAGGGACTTCAATCCCTTCAATTCCATGGACTCTGCCACCCCCACGTCCACTGGCTCATATGAACCAATGGCCACAGGGATGGTAGACTTCAACATAATGGGAAATATGGGACTGACAGGTCAGCGACTCCCAGAAATGGATGGGCGGCATCTGTGTACAGGTTTACAAATGCTAGGGCCAGCTTCTCTGAACAGGGAGACTCCAGTGAGGGGAGAATCAGGGAACTGGATCCTCCAAAATATCACCTACCTAGAGATCAGGCAGTAAAATTGGGTGGGGAATTCCATGAAATTAGGCCCACTAAGAGCATCTTAAAGACATCTTCCTAGCTAGGACAGTGGGGGGAGTACTCTGCCAATCCTGGGAGCAAGGGAGAGTCAGAAGAATATTCTGAGCACCACAGGTCCCAAGAGACCAGGCCCCCACATTCTGCCAGTCATTCCCAAGCTCGCAGAAACAGTGAGAGAGTAGGAGAACAGACAGCCACCTTAGGTAGCAGTGCCTCTGAGTCAGAGGATGAGTGGACCAAGGTGACCAGAACTGAAAAGTCCAACAGCGTTAAGAGAGGTTTACTCAAAGATACCCTGAAGCAAATAAAGGCTGTTAGGAGCGTCATCACGCCCTACCACAAAAATGCCAAATATTCAGCTTGGGAGCACCTTGAATTGTTTGAGCAAATGATGGAGACTTTTCATCTGAAGGACAGCCAAAGCTGTATTCAGTATGTAAAGTAGGCATTTTCATCTGAGTACTCCAGCTTCTTTGCGGGGCTGGAGGATCATAACATTCAAGATGATCCACCTATAGGGCGGCCATCCTAAAGCATTTTTCTACTCATAGGAACCCTGAAGAGGCCTGCAAGGCAGCCTACAACCTGCAATGTGGGGAAGACCAGGCCCCACAAGAATTTGTCTAAGAATTGAAACGTGCCTTTGCGCAGACCACCAGGAGGGTGCGCACTGACAGTAGGGAATTTATTAATACCTTCTTTCATGCCCTCCCTAAATACATTATGACCCAGCTAGTGAGGGACTTTCATGAGAAAAGATCACTAGACTGGGTCATTGAACAAGCAATGCGCATCTATGAAGTGCAGAAACCACTAGAAAGTAAAAATACTAACAAAAGCCCAAAACCAACCAACACCCCTGCTGCTGCTAACGTGGCAGAGGTGAAGGTTTCCCCCATTTTAGATCTGGAGATGAGGGGCCTAAAAACATCCCCACACAGAACCCTACCAACCCCAGACCCAGAAGGCCCTCGGGCCAATCCCAAACAGGGATTCAGGGAAATAACCCCACAAATTGGACCCCTAACTCCCCTGACTACATCATCCCACACTACAAGGGCAACACACCCATCCTGGGCTATATGTGAACTCCTCCAGCCCAAGGGGGGATCTAACCAGGCAGCTGCCAACCCAGGGAACTTCCCTCCTCACTTTCCCTAGGAGGGCAGTAATCCCCCAAATGCTGGGCCAAGTTTCTTTCCCCGGTACCCGCCAAACTTCAACCCTCAAAAGAACCCTTCTTTCTTTCCCGAGCCCAGACAACCCAATACGGGAGAGGGGAGGCCAAGGGTGGAGGGGTACCAAACTATCCTAACCAGGGGCATTATGCGAGAAGGGATAGCTACCCTTCCCGTGATCAACCAGGGGTAGACCAGAGGACCCCGTACCAGCCAGAGCGGGTGTCCCAAATGGACGCCAGGCCCAGGACATGGCACAGGATCTGGGTCGCATGCTGAGGGTGCAACAGAACCCTCAGATGAGCATTGCAACTCCGAACTCGTCAAATCAAGGGTCTGGTGCTCCAGGACAATGACAGAGGAAGAAACCTGACAACCCACCAGTTCCCAGGAAGGAGGCACAGGGGGAAGGAGGGCTTAAAGCCTTAGAGGAAGCTTCCTTCCCCACTTGTGGAAAGCCCTTGGAAACCCAGAAACCAAAACAAAATCTCCTGCCCCCAAAAATCTGCAACCTAAGGAGCAGAGGGCGGGTAGGAGAAATAAAGAGCCTAAAAAGGCCCATTTTGTGGAGGAGGTGCAAATCATCCAATTTGAAGGAGAGGGGTCCTCGGAGGATTCTGGGAAAAGGATCTTCTCCTTCAGGGGTGGGGGAACTCCTCCCAAAGAGAAATGGGTCCCAATAGATCCTGGTCAAGACTGGGTAGATGGGGGGATTGAGTTAAAACTGCCCATCATCAAACCCCAGAGTGACCAGCAAGAAAATCACCTTGTCCAAAACAAGTCTGGTGAATGCCTCCAAAAAGGAGGGTGGGGGACAGCCCAAATCAGAACCAGGGGAGCCCAAAACTTCCCCCATATCAAATTGCCACCTTTTTCTTACAGGTTCCCAAGATTCCAAACAAAATCCTGCCCAAATCACCCATTTGTTGGCCAAAAATGTGTATTATCTTTGCCCCCATTGAGGAGAAGGAGGGAAGATTTTATGCCCTGGTCCAAACACTGGGGCAGTGTACAATTTTGGCACTGGTGGGCACTGGATCCCAAGCCACCATTCTGTCAAAAAGGGCCTTTGATCAGCTGAATTCGGGAAGGGGGGAGAAATACGAAATCCCTCTCACCCCTCTTCCTGGGCAACTTCAGAACTTTGATGGGAAGGAAATTCCTGTCAAGGGGACTGCGGATTTAGACACTAAAATTGGGCGACACAAGGTGAAGCACCTAGTCATATTTGTGACGCCAGAGGGCACACCATGTTTACTAGGGAATGACATCCTGCGTAGATTGTCTCCCTTCATAGATTGTGTAAACAAGGTCCTCTGGACCCAGACTAACTGACCTATAACATTGAAACATAGTGTCAACCATGTCAGTTTAAATGGCACATGCCACATGGTTGAAAAAAGACCTGACCAAATTGAATTCCACTTCCAGAATAACCGAATCCCAGACGTGCCAAGCAGGTGTATGCTCAAAATGTCCATAGGTAACAAGAGCACAGTCCATAATTGGTAGGTCGTGCGAGATGTGCCTCCTGCATTTTATTTAGGCAGTGACATTCTCAATCGCTTTGCCATTAGTTTGGACCTAATAAACTGCAAAGCCTGGTCCTGATTAGCGGGTAATCCCATGGACTTTGATGATCCGGAGAAAGCATTTAGGTCAGCTCAACGGCTACCATATGCGGTTGAAATTCAGATTGGAGAGGAAGTCACCATCCCAGAACGAACCCCACAATTCTCACTTGAAGTAAAAATTAAAAGAGGACAGAAACTGAAAAATCCTGACGCCTATGTTCATCTTAAGACTCATTTCCAAATTCAAGGGTTGGGGGTAAACTCAACACCACAAGTCAACATAGAACACAACACCATTCCAATAGAGGTGGATAACAGCGACCTAAAGAGTATCACTCTGGGCGCAGGCACCATTATTAGAATGGTGGATGATGACCGACATTTTTCCACAGATTTAGGTAATGAACTGTTAGGACCAATCCCCAAGGACTGTTTTGACAGTGACCGCAACGATGACACAACACCAGACAGGATCTTCACCCGGCATGTGGGGAATTTCCTGGTGTACTCTTCCTGCCCTTATGGTAAGGAAGATGTGACCTGTGACTTCAGGAGGGATGAGGTGATCTTTCAAGTCCATAAGGACTGCCTCCCCCACCTGAAGCCATCAGTCCAAATCAGTACTCTGGCCAGGGACTTCTCCACCCAGCTGGAGGAGGCCGCTGAGATAGCCAAACCAGAAGTCTTTCCAGGTTTCAGGCAAATGGTTGAAGAGATAGTCAACCTAGCTGATGACTGCGAGACCCTGGAACAAAAGCAAAAATTGAAACAAGTTTTCTTAGATTTTCAAGATCTCTTTGTGGTGGACTCATATGACTGTGGTCGCACCGACATCCACACCACAACAATTCCCACGGACCCTGAGCAATATCGTTTGCCTCTCGCATCAATGGAGTCCCTTACTGAAATAATTAAGAACCTTGAGTCCTGTGGGATAAGTTGTCCAGTCCACAGCACCTTCAATAATCCGGTGCTGGGGATTTTGAAATCAAACGGCCAGTGGAGACTCTGTGCTGACCTAAGGGACTCTCAACAAACGGGTCCATACTTCCTGATGGCCTCTTCCCTACATTGACCAAGGGCTGGCCCAGATCCAGGAGTCACAGGTATTCACTGCCATTGACCTGACCAATGGGTGCTGGACTGTACCTGTCAGTAAGGAGGACCAATACAAGCTGGCCTTTACCTTTGGGGGCAGCAGTACACTTGGACCTGGACTCCCTTCAGATACATCAACTCCGGAAATGAATTTAACATCTTTCTGCATAAGGCCATGCCCGACTTGGGCGAGAGGGGTAACCTGACCTATGTAGATGATGTTCTAGTCAAAAGCTCAACTGTGCAGGAACATATAACGGAGATCCGTTATGTTCTGACACAGTTGGGGCAGCCGGAGCAAAACTCTCTTTCCAAAAGGCACAGTGGTGCAGGACCTGTGTCAATTTCCTGGGGCATGAGATAACTCCTGAAGGTCTCTGTCCCCAGGAAAAGAAAGTAGAATCACTCCAGAAAATAAAAGAACAACTCTGCGGGAACTAAGGAGCCTTCTTGGACTAACTAATTACAGCAGAAAGTTCATTGAGGATTACGCAGAGATCACAAGACCCCTGATCCATCTGTTGAAGGGGGGGTCAAGTGGGAGTGGGGTCCAGAACAAGCTGAGGCAGTAAGGCAACTCAAAAGAAGCCTCTCACAAGCGACTTGCTTAGCTTACCCTGTCAAAAACAAGGAGTTATTCTTGGAGACAGGGTTCTCAAATACATGCTTGACTGCAATATTATACCAAAAGCATGACAAGGTCAATAAAGTAATGTCCTATGCCAGTTAGACTTTATCCTCTGTGGAGGAAAAATTCAACGATTGTGTGAAGGTGCTCCTCGCAACTGTGTGTGCATTGAAGAATTACCGCCCGTTTATCCAGGGGGAACACATCATAGTGAAGACTCCACACCAACCTTTGCAATATCTTCGAAGTGACATAATCCGGTCCGGAAATGTGAGTAATTCAAGAATTACTTCTGGATTCTGTCAATGCAAGGCTTTCCTGTGGAGGTCAGATATGGCCAAAATAAGAAGAGTCCCCTCGTGCAAGGTCTGGCTGACTTGCATTATTGTGCCAGAGAAAACTGTCTCGAGGAAGAAACTCTTAAAATCAAGGACAACATGGAGGCATACCTTAATTCCCCACACAAAGTCTATGAAGAAGACAAGTGTGAGGGAATGCCCACTGTCTATGTGGATGGGTGCTCCTACCATGTTGACAACAACGGGGAAAAGGAACTTGTGGCCGGCGCAGGGAATGCATGGGTGAATGATGCCCCAGAACCCTCCGCTGGGTACAAAATCGGTCCCCGGAGTAGTCAAGTGGCAGAGCTGATGGATGTGCATCAAGCCATCCTCATTGCTGTCCAACTCCACGAACTGGTCATAATCACTGATTCAGATTATGTACAGAACGGGTTCGTGGAGCACCTAGTTAATTGGAAAACCAGAGCCATGCTATGTGCCAATAATAAACCATTGAAACACGGAAAATTAATACAAAATTTTGATGATCTGGTCACCTCGAATGGGATGACCATCTACTGGAAAAAGATCAAGGGTCATTCTAAAGTAGAGGGACCAGACAAAACTGAAAATGACCTAGCTGATCAGCTGGCCAAAACCAGAGCCATCCAAGGGGATCTACTTGAGATTGAGTAAATGTTGGGGGAAATCCATGTCACTGCTATCACTAGATCCCAGACAAATGCTCACAATGAACTCTCAACTGCACAATGGAGTAAGGAGACCCCATATGCTGATTTGATTACAGCTCAAAAAGGGGATCCAATAATTGGTAAGTTTTATCAACACATTGAGGACCCTGAGAACTTTTCCCTGACGGATACCGATTACATTGGGAAAGAGGACCTCAGAGTATTGATGAAATGTCCAAAAATGTTATGAATCCAAGACGGTTTGCTGGTAAGGAGATACATATCTGGCCATGACCAGCGGGTGGTCCCCACCTCATTCCGAAGCCTGATGCTAAGTCACTCCCATGATGCGGCCACAACCGGTCATCAGGGGTTTCATACGACATTAGAAATCTTGCGAGAGGTTGCATACGGGCCACACATGGGGCAGGACCTCGACCAAGACTTGAAGGGGTGTCTTGTGTATGCACAATTTCAGACAACATCACTCACACACCGTGCTCACCTACAAAAGAGGGGGGTGACACTGCCTTCGTCAGATTTGCAAGTCCATTTTATCGGGCCCGTGATTCGCTCCTCTAGGGGGAACAAGTACATATTGACCGTAACATGCTTGTTCACTAAATGGATGGAATGTCTCCCGGCCACAAATTGCAAGGCAGAAACAGAAGCTGCCCTGATGATCAATCACATCTTCTTGCGTTTTACACTACCCCAAAGGATTGAGTCAGACCGAGGTAGCCACTTCACTAGCAAAGTGATGACAGAGATGTGGGAGATACTTGGGGTCAAACGGAAACTACACATTGCCTACCGGCTATCCTCCAGTGGTGGAGTTAAGAGGTACAACAAAACTATTGTGAGCATATTATAAAAATGTGTGGCAGATTCAGGGCCAAGTTGGTATATTTGATTACCCCTTGTCCTGATGGCCATCAGATCTACCCCTTCTTCTGCAACAAAAATGTCTCCATTTGAGCTGATGACTGGATGAAGGATCGTGCTACACCAGCATCTGCTCTACAGAACCCACGAGCAGACCTTGATAAATGCCTCCACAACTCATGAGTATGTTGAGAATCTGAGAAAACACCTTCAACATGCTTTTGCCCATGTTCAGCGGACTCTAGAAAGATCTGCAGACAGTATAAAGACCCACTATGATTTTAAGACAACTAAAAAGTAATACCAAGTAGGAGACGGGGTTTACTTGTACAATTTCCAAAGGAACCAAGCCAAACAGCGCAAATTCCTCCCAACTTTGTGGGCCCTTTTGAAATTGTAGACAGAATCTCACCAGTCGCCTACAGAATCTGCATCTCCAAAGGCAGTTTGGCAGAGGGGAAGACAAGTGGGTCCACATAAACCAGCTGAAGAGTTGATATCCCAGGCATACTTTGCAGCAAATAGAGGAGCCAACCGGAAACCCAAAAGGGGAAAATCCAGAAACCTAGAAGAATCCACCTATTAAAACCATTAGTAAATATAGGTGGGGAATATTGTAAATTGTATTCAATGTTTGCATCTGGCCCACTACACCCTCGGGGAGTAGTAGTGGGGATTTTTCGATAACCACGCTATGTTCTGTTTTCTAGCATTGGAACTAAGAATTTTCTGATCACCAAGGAGGACCACTCGGGGACCATGAGGAAAGACCCAAGGAGCCCGGAGTGCCGCTCCATACTCCCAACCAGAACCAGCAATACTCCTGACCAGAACTAGTGAGGAGAGCATGTCACCCAGCACTGATGGGAGAAGCAGCTCATTTTCTCCACATGAACAAAAGAAAAGAACATCCCAATCTCCCAACTTCCCCTTGACGGGCGGTTAAAAATCAAGTCGGGAGGGGGGGGCTCTGTGGGATGTATTGACCCACTCCACTATGCTATGCGACATCACCCTGCCAGTTATGCGAATAGAAACAGCAACAATAGTGGCAAAACTCTTGTGCACGCCAGAAAACCTACAAAAACCGTGTACCTCAGCACACAAAAATAGGGATGCACAACCTGCCACTCATGGTGCATGTGCGGGGGAATAGAGAACACCCTGCAGAAAAGGTGCCAGTGGGCTCCATGACCAGCAAAGAGAGAGCAGAGAGAAAAACGGCACCTTGCAAATGAAACCCAAAATTGTACCTACCATTGACATTTGCTTTGTTGCCAAAAACTCCAACATGCCTATAACACAACACTTTCCAACATTCACAGTATTGCCTGGTGCTAAAAGTCATATATCTAATGAAGCATTGCAAACATACAAAGTCCTGATATGAAGAGCAAAACATTCATCAGAAAACTGTATTGTTTGAAAACTGACAGCCATGCCAAAATCTGGGTGCAGTACCCTGGGCCAACTGAATGACAGCTATCAGAGGAGACTGAGAAAGCTTTAAAATAACCTACAATTAAAAGAAAAGCCAGCTGAATTAGCAACATAAACAGGATTGTTTCCAAAAAGGAATACAGATTGTAGTTGTGTTTTTGATGCCACAGATTTTAAGGCCAAGAAAGAAATGTATTTGTATGTGATGCAACAGAAGGAACTCACGGGAAGGTGTCAATTGCGGGGTTTGAACAGAATCTGATCCAAAGGACAAAGGAACAATGACCATCCTTTGACTGTTTTCAGTTTCAAGGAGCCTTTTTTGAACAAATGGAAGGCACTGCCATGGGTGCGGCCATGGCACCAAATGTTGCCAATCTATATGTGGAATACTTTGAGAAACTTGTCATCTATCCCGTTACCAATCCTTTTAAAAACATCTAGTTAAATGGTTACGGTTTATAGACGGTATTTTCATATTATGGGAAGGTACGGTAACAGAGGCGGAGTCCTTTGTGGAATGGCTCAATTTACAAAATCTGTTTCTAAAATTCGCTAAGAAGATTAACTTGCAAGAGATTCATTTTCTAGGCATCACCATATTTGAACATGGGGGAGTCTCAAAGTGAAACCTTACAACAAGAAAACTGATAAGAATGCTCTTTTACATTTCTCAAGTCATCACGCCAACCACATCAAAACAAATGTACCCTTTGGGCAATTTCTTAGGCTCAAAAGAAACAGTAGCTTACAGCAAGATTACAGTGACCATGCTGCCCTGCTGTCCAAGAAACTACGTTGTAAAGTCTATCCAGCTAAATTGGTCAAGGTGTCCTCCAAAAGAGCATATAACAACAACCGGGAGGCGTTATTAGAAAAGAAGAAAAGAGATGACAAAGAAAACCGTATTGTGTTTGTTAACACCTTTTGAAACCTGTCTTATAAAATCAAAGGTATTATCAACAAAACATGTGAAAAAGTCTAGAATGATAAATCCACCCCTTTGCCTTTAGTGGCTTTCAAGAAAAGTCAGAACATCAGAGAGATGCTGATTAGGAATGACATATCAGTCAAGCATACGGCAGAACCAAGACAAACGACTTTATGGGGTCTCCCTCCTGTGAAGGGACATTTCCCTTATGGGCAATGTGTCATGTGTGCCTTTACCAAAGAAACCAAACAGATTGTGCTCAATCCAACCACCATGTGGACACTCAATGATATGACCAAATGTAACACTGAGAATGTGGTTTATTTAATTACATGTCCTTATGGACTACAATATATTGGAAAATCTGACAGGAAATGCAGCATACGTATGATGGAACACCGTAGATGTATAAAGAATCAAATATTAACGGCACCTATGGTTAAACATTTTGTACAAATGAAGCATTCCCATGAAGATTTTAGGTGGGTAATCTTGAAGAAGGTTGGTGGTAAAAACAAGTCAGAAATAGACCGCAAATTAATATTGTTCGAACAAAAAAGGATTTTTAAATGTCAAAGTCATATCACAGGTCTAAATGAGGAAATGTATTGGCAGCATTCGTATGTTTGAAAATGGGGTACATGTATGTTGCGCAAAACTGTTTTCTACTAAGAGAATAACATTTTGTCCTTTGTAAAACAGTGTTGAATGTGTGATTTCAATCTTTTTGTATAATCAACACAAAATGCGAGGATCTTTGAGACTGTTTTGAAATTGTACCATCAGTGTGTTTTCAAGAAACAGATACATTCGGTGTTTATGCCACACGGCACATACTCATATCTGGTTATATATTTTTAATATTTTGATATGCCATACTAGGTTGACATAGGTCTATTATGTTAAAATGAAATGAAATAGACTGTTATGTACACTCCAACATGCAATCCAGCTCCTGTTATCAAACCAAGTAATTTGGGGTCCTGCTATCCTTATTATTTACTTTAACCTTGGGCTGTTCAATATGGTTAAGTCTTTTTTCCATGTTTATGATTAAACAATTCTTTATTGTTTAAGATATCTAACAATCGGGTGTATCAGGTTCCATCCATCCTAAATTGGTTTTTTAGGGTCTCAGTAGGACGATGTGGTTTCTCTCTACATGTTTTTGGATTTGCGATTAGTCTTGAGCACATTCACCTGGGTACTGTCCTCTTTCTCTATCTATGGAGGTTAAACCTTTAGTCCTTTTTCTATCGTGGCATCCTAATGGACTTGATATACGCTAATCCATAGAGAGTGCGATCAGTGCGGCTCGTGTAGAGGTGGAATACTGATGGCCAGTGTTTCCTGCTCGCGCAGACATTGGTGACTGCATTCAAATAAGTTACGCTGGCACTGGAATTGGTTTACTATTTTTTTAAGGCAGTACATTATCGTGTTTGTAGTAAAAAAATTGCGAATTTAGGTATCATTATGCCTGATGTTTGTTCCTACTTTTTAAAGGTACCTTACTTTTGGAGGTGCATGTTCAGTGAAAAACTGTATTTTGTATGGAAAGGATTATGGTGAAAGTCCTGCGGGCAGTGAACTACTAAATAGGAGGTACCATTTTAGTAGTAACGTTGTTTGGGGATGGGGTTAGTAGTACCGCATCACAATGGATGGTGTGTAGTACGGTGCCATGAACTTTGTGGTGTTACTCATGGTGTAGGTGTTCATTCGGTTCACAGCATTAGACTTGAGGGCATAATATGGTGAGCGGTAACTGTGTAGTAGTGGTGTCTTGGTGATGGGACAGGTTTCATGTGGTCTCATATTGACATACAACTATGGGTTGTTGTTGTTTCTTTGCAGTACTGATCAGGACATACGGCTATTTAGAAGCAACGAAGAAAGTTATATAGACTTGATGTTTGGAGTCTACAGCTATTGAAGGGTGTATTGAGACACCAGCACTACAAATATCACACAAAGAGGTATGTAGTTTGTTTCAGAGATTGTTGAGGCAGGGTTGATATCTACCTGTGGACCTCACCAAGTGCATTGCGATTAAGAAGCGTATGTACTGGGTTGTTGAGCTATGTTTCAAGCTTATACTGACTTTTACAGATGGATGATGGTGACTTATAGTGATAGCCCCCTCCTTTCTTTGTATCCTGGCTTTAGGAGCAAAATTGGAATCTCTGTGTGTGGCCCTGGATTACATGGCAGAGAAAATGGAGTTATTTCCCTGAAGAAAGTTTGTGCAATTAGTGAAATAAAGAACTGAAATATGTCGGGATCTGTTGTTGTCTGAGCTAGAACACTCAGAATTTGTAAGAGGTGTTAAAGCCATTTGTGTGTTTTTGTACTGTTTTTTACTATTGTATGTGGTTATATGTATGTGAATTCAGTGATTGGAATTGCTTTTATACATACCTGTGTTGGGTCATGCTCATGCAGAACAGTTTTTTTTTATTTTTGTGTAAAACTTTATTAAAACATTTTTTTGCTACTGTGCATAAGCATTAGGTACTTGGTCTATTTTTTCAAGACTAGAGGTACAGGGAGGGTTCGTTCATCAGACCATCTGTATAGATCAGTAAAATTTTAAATTATTGAAACTGTCTCCTTGGTATATAAATATTTGTGGTCACCCCCTGACCGTGTGAGAGAGGGAGTATTCAAAGGGGTACTGTTGCCTTTAGTAAGGTTGACATCTTCCACCCAGGACATTGAAGGTGTGAAAGTCCGTAAAACTGCTGCAGCACAGGAAACTCTGGCTGACAGAAGCAAATTCCAAAGGAGGGGGCCACCACATGCTTCAAGGAGTGACACAGACTGACCATTTGGTGTTAACAGGATATGTAATGGACATTTTTAGAATGTGTATAACTTATTATCAAAAGGGGTGCAAAATCTGAAAATGGCAGATTAATGAACCAAAATGTTAGCACTACCTTTGAAAACTTAGTACAACCGTGTATCTCATTCTGAACAGGGATGGCAATAAATGATGGTTTATGAGGTCTGTATTTCCACTAGAATTGTGAAATTTTATACCCTCATTCCCATGTTAAACCCGCACATTTGTGTAAACTTGCATACAAATTGAAAGGCATGTTCATAGCGAAAAGGGCCAAATTCCGTAGAAAGCGGAAACATGATCCCACAGCTACAGGGTTTTGAGGAATAGCTGCTATGTAAAATATGCAATCTGTATATGTGATTTTTACAGAGGTTGCACATGTGTATTCTCAGCATCATAAACTTATACCATAAAGATGAAACTCTGTTTCTCTCCTCCTATCAAGGGAGAGAGTAGACTCTGACCCAACCACCTTTTAAAGGGGCAGGTTTAGCTAAGCTGCCCACACACCCCTTTGTGATGTCATTCTTCAGGCATAAATAGAGACAGCAGAGAGCAGATAGGGACTCACTGATCCAGCCACCATCCTGATTCCAGTGGAGCACTCTGATCCAGCTTCCCACATCCAGTTTTAACTATTCTTCCAGATCCAGAGGCCAAATCCCTTGCCAGCAATAGAGACTATTGATTTCCAGCAAGGCCCCAATCCCCCAATGTATCTTTTTCACCAGTGGTCTTCAAACTTTTTTGGCCTGGGCCCCCCCTGAGCAAAGTTTGGGCAGGCCGGACCCCCCACAAAAGTGCCAGATGGACAGTATGTAGAAATCGCTATGAACTTTTGCGTGCCGTTACCGCACCTTACTCCCAGTACAGACCCTGGGCTCTCCCCACCCTATCCCACCACTATCCCAGTGCTGCCGCCCATCCTGCTCCCACCACAGTCCCATAACACAAGCATACACACATCCATACACATTTAAATAAAAAATAAATAACCATAAACGTACCTCGCATGGTTGCTAAAATGCCCCACTCCAGGTTGCTCTGCCCGTTTGTGCGAGGAGGCGCAGGAGCACCCCCTCGCACATACATACATGCAGTGCCCCAGTCAGCATTTCCAATGAGCTATGTAAGGCTGGCAAATCAAAACACCCCCAGCCTTGCATGGCACAGTGATCATGTGCGGCTGGGGAAATAAACTGTCAAAGGCAAACAGTGTTTCCCTTTGCCAGTTCAGCCAGCCCAGTAGCACTCCCTCTGCTGGAAAAAGCAGCGGAGGGAGTGCTCAGTGTTTCACTGGCTGGCTCCTCGGATCCTCCATAATGGGTGAGGTGTCAAGTGGGTGGATGCCCCTCACCCATTATGGATGAGCCGCAGGCTTGGACTGGCCTTTAGGGCAATATGGAGATGACCGTACCAAAAATGCAAAATGCTAGTGTAGGCCAATAAAAATGGGCCACTTTTTTGGCCAATCTGGGTTAGTTTGAGGAGTGACTTCACTATGTAGCTAGTAGTTTTGACCATTGTTGCTGAATAAATATTCTTTAAATATCACCATTTGTTTACATTTGAACAAAAAACAACCCTTTGGGTACTATTCAAACAGTCTGTGACTAAACACTGAATATCCATTTGCAACTGCTGGCCATTTTTTCATTGGTGCCTAAGACCGTTTTATGGCCCAGTCTGACCATGTGAGCTGCCCCTTCCCATTTCCTCCAATCTAAAAAAAAAAGTTTCAACATTTCATGCTGGGCTCTGGCGCCCCCCCCTGGGATGCAGCAGCACCCCCCTGCGGGGGCGCGCCACACAGTTTGAAGACCTCTGCTCTACACTCAGTAAAGCACTGTGTGGGTAAGAAGGCCTTTTGAACCAGTATCCAGATATTCTCTGGCTTGCCACCAATAGGCTTGCCTGAGGAACTCACCATCCAGCTGATTCAAATACCTACGGACTAGGAAAGCAGATCTTGTGCCAATCCGGCAACCCGGCCCAGATGATCCAGTCCCATGCCTGAGGTGGTGCCTGTATTAGACCAGACCCACTCCATAACCAGAGCTGACGGTCCCATTTAAAAATTATCCAGTGAGTATAAATAGGAAGAACTGTGTCCCAGGGTATAATTGCATAGTCCCTATCCAACCATCCTATCTTTCAGTCAGAACCAGTATTGTTAGGAGTATCTTTGCCTTGTCTTATCCCAAACCAATCCTATCTTTCCTTCAGAACCTGTATTGTTAGAACTATCTTTGCGTTGCCCATTTTCTCATCTGAAGAAGGTGGGTTTCCTTATCAGGCGGTCACCCTGATCCAGTGACTGTAATCCCTGTGTGGTATTCGCTTCTTCAGAGTAATCCCCTAGTGTAAGCAAACTCATTTGTCATTTTTAAAAGTTCATTTCTGTTTTGTGATAGAAACAAAATTTCAACTCCTACTTGTAGCCAACATCCATATCTACCCATAGTGCAAATCAATGCGATTCTCCCGTTATCACGAATTTCAAGCACAGAAAAGTTTGCCGCAAGTTTTACGAATCTGAAAGGATTACACATGTAAAATAGCTCAAAAAACGTAGCAGGCGCTCCTCTCCAGAAAGAACATGGCATGATAACCTGTTCGGAGATGAGAGTTTGCAGCACACACTTTTTGCTCACAGTACCTTTCACAGATGGGAAGTATCCATTTGCATATCAATCTTTGTCCCGCCCACATGGGCAGTCCGGCACCGAAATGCTATGGCAATTCCTCTCTGAACAAGAGTACCAACAGCAACCCCATACACGTGTTTCAGCCTTGTTGGGCCTCATCAGTGAGGTGAAGCTGTGCCTCTCTGAGCAAAGTGAGGAGGGAGTCCACGTCTCTTGCCCCCAGGAAGCTCATGGTGACTAACCCCAAGTTCCTTGCAAATATTTCAAAAAGGTAGCAGGCGCTCCTCTCCAGAAAGAACATGGCATGACAACCTGTTCTGAGAGAGTTTGCAGAACACGCTTTTTGCTCACAGTACCTTTCACAGATGGGAAATATCCATTTGCAGATCAGTCTTTGTCCCACCCACATGGGCAGTCCAGCACTGAAATGCTATGGCAATTCCTCTCTGAACAAGAGTACCAACTGCTTCTGACTTGGACCTTAAGATTTCAATAGGTTTCTGTTGACCAAATCATTGCTTGTGCTTGTGTGCAACTATCCAAAGCGGCTCCCATAAACATTCTATAACAATTTCAGCAATTTTGACCATATTTGGTGTTTTTGCCCAGTCCATTCTAAAGTCAATGCTGAAAGCCAGTCTGTCAGCTGAAAAGTCAATTCCGTTTTTCTCTTGTGTTTGCTGGGGGCAAGTGGGACTGATATTCTGTTTGATTTGTGCTATTCGGGAATATCTGCTCTCTCCGCCTACCTCTTTACATTGCCTATTGCGGGTTGAGGGGTGTTGCAGGGGGAACTGCTAACCAGGGTGCTATCTGATCTGAACCAACACAACAGTATTATTTTCTGGGCTGCATTTGTTTTGCTTATTACCTATTCCTAGTGTAATAACAATATTATTCAGTGTTCTGTCATCCCATTGGTGATTGTTGTGTACCTATTAAAACATATTGTGATTAAATCTTAAAAACATAAATAAATATTTACCTTTGCAAACTAGCCTGATTCCTGGTTCAGTGTGACCAGGGCGGGGGGTTCCAGGAGAAGGGTGTGATATGAGTGGTATATCATTCAGAACAATGAACTTTTAGACAAAAATAAGTAAGGATTTTAGTTGTGCACTACATGCTGAGCTTTGACTTGGGTGTGTGCCTGATTGAAATCACTTACAGTCCTGTAGGGGCAGAGAGAACAAAGCCATACCTCTCTGTTACAGAAATGATGCTTAAGTAATGCAGGAGCAGAGGAGTAAGGCTGGACAGGTGTACAAAGAGAAAAGTCGGAGTACTGAAACAATCAGACTAAGAGTATGTTTCACCAACCACAATTAAGGAAAATGATAGGTTGATGTCTCCCTGAGGATTATCTGCTTGGAGTCTTTTAGGGGCATCAGAAATCACAATGTATTCATTTTTGGTTTTTAAGAGTTACTGAAAATCTTCCTGAGAAAAGAGGACTAAGCTGTTTTCTGTAGAAGAGGTCCTATAAGCACCCCAAGAATTCAACTGAATGGCACCCTTTTGACCAACACCTTTAGACTGGATTCTAACACACAGTAGAGCAGACAGAAAAAGACGTAAGGGAAACCTGGAATGGATCTCTGAACGGGGCCGTGACTCTCCCGCTGGAAATCGAGGACTGCTAATGCGGGGCAAAGGAAAGCATAGGGATTAAGATAACAGACTGGCCCAAGATATCAGAGAGAACAGAGCTAACCCTGCAAAGAAGGTAAGGTTGGAAAATGACACTTGATATCAACATATGCACTTAGGGTTTCCCTGGGCCGGGTCCCAATGGACAATGTGCCACCAAACCTCCTAGAAGCATCTGTCAATCCACAGCATGGGTTCTTCCAATCTGCATAGATAACACTGCGACAACAGCCACCTTCTGCTAGTGGCCTGGGTTGGCATGAGCTACCCCTGGTATCTGATTGGCCACCCCAGGGGCCGACCCATTATCCTAAACTATGACCACTATGCGTGTGTGCGCTCGTACTTCATGCCACCCCAGCATAGGGCAGGGCCCCGCTTGGGCCACCCCAGTCAGAAGAGTCTGGACACGCCATTCCTTCGGCTCCTAAAAACCTCCCGAATCACTCCATCTCTTGCAGGTCCATAATCACCAAGAGACAATGAAAACGGCAGAAGTCATGCATAAAACCCGGTAACGTATCGGCGGTTTCCCCATGGTTGCCATGGACACAGATATTCGTACGCGATGTTGACTCACACAGGGCAAAAAGTGTGTACGACTAGGTCAGTAGGAATGTGCTCAGCCTTACACTGTGCAGTGATCTAGAATTTACCTGCTGTTTCCTTTCTCCATCAGCTCTTTATAACTTGGCCGTACAGGTATAGACATAAGGGTTGCAGCTGTAACGCCTACTGCCCCATGCTCTCCTTGCACTTACCCAGAGCCGCGCTTCCCTGGCCGCGCTCACCCAGAGCATTGGTGCCCTGACTGCACTTTCCCTTTCCCTCTTGCCTGCACTTCCCCCTCTCCCTTTCTGCCCTGCTGCACTTCCCCTTTCCCTCTCCCCTGCACTTCCCCCTCTCCCTTTCTGCCCTGCTGCACTTTTTGTCGCACTTGCACGTCCTGAATGACACAAGACTTAGGATCGTTTGTCCTTGTCTTGTGCCGCTTAGAGACATTTGTGTACAGGCGCATTATAAATATAATATCATATATCATATAATACTGGTACCAACGATTCTCACCTTTTCCCAGCAACCTTAGAGTTCAGAGGTAGATCGACCCATGGAAACCTTGCCCCCTCGCCCCCCCCAACACACACACTCCAATGTTGGTACACTGTAGTGAGGGTCTGTGTGGCTGTGATGTGGGTTGGCAGGAGGTGGGAACATTCAATACTGGCTTCACTAACTAGCCCAACCTAAGTACTTGCTCCACCGCCTTCAGATTCTCCGGAACTCTACGGGCCGTCTGGCCCTGGGGACTCCAGGCTCTCTTCAGCCACAGACTCTCTGACACTCTCCATTGGCTTCCGATTGCCAGCAGGGTAAACTTTAAAGCTCTGTGCATTATCTACGAGCCTTCTACAAGTGCGGCCCTGTCTATCTGCGGGCAAAATTTGCTCGGTATGTCCCCTCTCGGTCCCCCCGTTCTGCTTCTTCATCCTGTATTTCTTTTCCTCGGCACTCGATGGGTGCTCCTCCTCTGTTTGTGCTCCCGCGCTTCCTCTTCCAGTACGCCAGGTACAGGAGCATCTCACAAACTACAGCAGACTCAAGACTCTGCTCTTCTCTTGATTGTTGTTGCGAGCCTGCCTGCTGCCATTTCCCATTCTCACTGCCTAGCGCCTTGACGCCCCTGTTGGTGAATGCTGCGCTCTACAAATGTCCATAACATAACATAACATAACTTTTGCTTTGCGTAGAGGTACACAATCCTTAAGTTTTGAAAAGCGCTTCTCAACTCGAAGTTCAAATACACAGAATGCATGAAGAGAATACACGTTGTCCACCGAACGCTCAGTGACATGTGGACATGAATTGTGAGCCCTCCCCACCTCACTGCATACAGATTGCAGGAAAAAGACACTGCTTTGCATGGCAGGCCTGCGCTTTGCCCGCAACAGCGCCAGGTGTGTATGCTTGTCACCCATATGCATTGAATACATCTCTGTTGTTTGAAAAAGGTATAGATCTGATGGATGAGCTTGAAAAACATCTGCAAATCGTACGCATCTCTTGCAGGTGTATCTCTTCCATGCAGCAGTACCTCGGTGCAACAAAAAAAAAGACAATGTGCGTGTGCACCAATCTGAACAAAGTGTGCAAACATTCCAGATACATGCAGTGTCCAAGGGAACACCACTTGGACCGGTACCTGTACTTGTTATGCACGTACAGAGGTCACTGCGAAAATAATGCTGTGGACTGGAAAGCAGTGGTCCTCATCCCTTTCCAAGAGACTCAGGATGACACAACTTTCAGGGCCTGATTCATGGAACTGTTTTATAATGGCATAATCCCATAGGAAAAGGTTCTGTGAATTAGGCCCTTGGTGCACATGCTCCAGGAGGGCTCCGTGCAATGGCTATGATAGGAGGTCGATGCAGCACCATGGGTGGCTGGACGTGCACTGCGCATGTGCATTATGGAGCTAGACAACAAACATCACCAAAGAGAAGCCGCCTCCTCTGAGGGCCCATGTACAGCCCCGCTCTTCACACCAAAGAAGGCCGCTGATAGTGTGGGTATAAGGCAGGAGAGAGAAGTTGTTAAAGTGCGCAGTCAGGTATCCATAATTGTGATTATTCTTTTATAACGCGCTTAAAACTGGAGACCAGTTTCTAAACCGGATTCGAACCTGTGTTGCCATGCAATGTTTTGCTTCCAGACAAACGTGTTGCCCCTGAGCTATCCTCGCAGCCGTAAGGTGTTATAACGTCAATGGCATGCATCATATCTAAGCAGGTGCTGTAACGCAGCGACCCGCAGCACTGAATTAGTCATAGACATCATTCACTCTTAAACATTAATAAGTACCACCGATGAGGTCACGCTACCACTCGAGGACTGTGACGACCAGGGTGTAGAGGATGGCCCTAGGCTGCCAGCACCAATAGAGTTGGCCACACTACTACAGTTTCAGACAGTGGTGTCATTAGAACAAAATGTGGGTCTAATGTACCCGAGCTCCCCCTGCCCATCATGCCCATTGTCAGGGCAGTAAGGAGAATGCAAGGGAGGAGATAAAATGTGCGGACCAGACAAACCTCAAGGCTCGTCTGTCACTGTCATGTGAGCCTGTAGGGCTGAGAAAGGTGTTACCACTGACAGGGAGGCATATGTCACCCACAGCAGCACACCCATTCTGGCCACATAGCTGGACTTCTCAGTGCATGCCACGTTCAGCAGGGAGGCAGGGGCTGCCTCACACTAGTCTCTCACCATACGCACAGGACCAGATCCCGCTTTGCTGCCAATCTCTGCCCAGGGCCTGTCACCAGGGAGGATGTGGGAACAGCTTCACACTGGCCCTCTACTCCCTCACCTGACTTTGTAGACCACACTAGAGACCACTCCTTACGTCTGGATTCCTTGATAGGCATGCATACTGGCTAACCAGCAGCTGGTCCCCAACCTCGGGTGCTTCCTACCTCTCGACCCCTGAGCTATCTTCCACTCACACCTGAAGCTGAAAGGAGCCCCTGCAGTACCGCAAGCAAGGTGTATCGAGAAAATAACTCGAGTACAGGTGTCAAGTGTGGGATACCCAGTGATGGTCTGCAAGACCCATCCATCATACACTGCAGTTATCTTTGTCAAACCTCATCCAAACCCCAAACCAATCTTGATAGGTCCCCTTGAGCATCTATTCTTAACCTCCAGCCAGTAGAATAGCCATGCACTTCAAGTCCATACAGTGCCTGGAATGAAAGTCCAGACTTCCCAATAAAGGAGGTCACTAGTCGCGAATGGGAGCAGCGGGGCAGTGTCTTTGTTTCTTGGCACCAGGAAGGCGGGTGATTTACTTGTCCAGCGGGAGCCAGAGCCTCCTATTAGGTCACTGTATAAGGCCTCCTTCCAGCTTGACAATTGTCTGAGTGTCATCGGCATAATTTTGGAATTCAACACCTAATTCTGATAGAATGTCATGAAGCAAGAGATACACGATAAATAAAGCCAGAGAAATACAGGCTCCTCCTAGTAGACCATCAAACCCAACTGTAATTGGGTCAGAGAATATATTATCCAGTTTAATTTGAGATGCTCTGTTGCTGAGAAAGGAAGCCAAGCAAGAGACAGATTTATTTGAAGAACCTGTGATGTGAGAAAAACACTGTCAAAGAATGGAGTGGTCTAGGGTGTCGAATGCCGCTGATACATCTGATAACATCAGTAGGCCTGCAGATCCCTGGTTCATAATATGCAGAAGAGAGTCTTTGACATCTATGAGGGCCTGTTCCATGCCCTTTTGCAGACAGAATCCAGGATTTTAAGCAAGAATGTGGCACTCAAGTTGGGACAGTAGTCGCTACAATCATCAGGATCCAGGATAGATTTTCTTAATAGGGGGTAACCCCAGATTTGTTTTAGATCCATCACGTAATGATGCATTAATACATCTTGTGATTGATGGGCAGATTAAGTCTAAATGGTCTTTTATGACAGTGGATGGGCAATGGTCTCCTGCGCAGCTAGTACGGCAAAGACTAAGAATAATTGATGTAGTATCTTTTGGGAGAAGTGGATTAAAATCGAAGGATTGCTGTAAATTTGGTTCAAATTCAGTAAGTGTGAATGTGGGATATATAATCTTGTCCTGTCTGATATGACTCTATCTCAATCTTTGCATCTTTTCATCGATAACGTTTCTGAGTTTATTAATTGTATTCGGACAATGGTCTTGGATCCGATTTCACCACAGTGAGGAATGCCTTCCCATATTCATATTGGTGGGGGATTTCTGCTGGTTCTCTAAAAGTTTGAACAGTTCCTGCATTGAATTTGCTGCAGAGCCATTCTGCTGTGCGGAGAAATGTTTTGTTGCATCAATAATTGCTGATTTACACTTCTTTCTCTCTAGTGTAAGCGTGAGACTGCTTGATTAAGATGTGTCCATCATTTTCGTTCCAGTTTGAACCCTTTCTTTCATATATTAGAAGGTTAGCTGTGAATGATTAGTTATTTTAGAGTTTGTGACTTCCCTTGTTATGAGTTGTGCTAGTTATGATACATGATATGATATATTATTTATAAGGTGCTTAATACTCAGAGGTTTCTAAGCGCGGACCCAGGGATCAAACCTGTGGTGCTCCATGTCATGCTGCTCCCAAGGCAAGCACGTTGCCCCTGAGCTATCTTCCCATTTGATTTGTGTGTTGGGAAAGGGTGCCAAAGAACTTATTTGGAATATCGGTGGAGTGGCTTCATCTTCAATCTGGGTATTAGGTTTGAGTAGTGTCTCTTAGAGTGTGTGTTGTTAAGTTCTTCTAGTTTCTGTAGGAAATAGATATGGTACCATTACAAAAATGGGAAGGCGGTAGACGCAGCGCCAGTTGAAAGAGAATCAGCGGCCAATTAACTCGTAATATCTGGTAGATATTCAACAGAGCATTGTCGGTAATCACCCAGTCCAGGATGCAGCCTCTGAAATAAGAGGATTGTGTTTTCCCAAAAGAGAAGTCAGGTTCTTTAAGAGATGTGCCAAAGAAAGAGTCTGCCAGTTGTTTAGGTTCATTGAAATCCATATTAAAGCCTTCTGATAGAGAGAGGGGGTGGTGACTTTCAGATGAGATATGATAGTCTCAAGCAGCAATCTAGTGGTTGGGATGCTGGAATAGGGGATCGATACATTATTAAAAGTTCTGCATATAGTAATGCGTTAGGTCATGTATTGTGGGTCACCTTAAGACATATATTAACACGTATAAATTCACAATCTTGAATTGTGATAAGAGAGTACATTTTGTATTTTTTTTATTTTTCCAATGCGAGCTGAGCAATGTACTGGGAGTGAGAAATTGACAGTGGACGTAAGAAGTCTTTAACCACGTTTTGGTAATTGCCATATAATCAAGGTTATACTGAGCAATGGTGTCATGTATTTCGATAGTGTGGCATGGTATGGATCTTGTATTAATAAGTGCCCATTGCATACGAAGCATATTATTAGGATTGAATGTGAAAAAGGGCTCCTCTGTGTAGAGGAAGTGTGGAATGCTGATAGCAGGGAGTGATGCTCATATCTTGCTTTAGTTCCATACCCTGATTCTGTGAGTGGTGCATATCATCCCGGGAGGATAGCTCTGTGGCAACGTGCTCGCCTTGGAAGCAAGATGACACAAAGCAACACATGGTCAAGCCCCGGGTTCCCGCTTAGAAACCTCTGTGTATTTTAGTGCGTTATAAATACGCAACTAAGACAAAACAATTACGCAACACCCCCCCCAAAAAAAAACACAATTCCTGTAACTGCGCCTCGATGCCCGCGGCTGTGTGAGTGCTTTAAAAATAAAAATAAATAAATAAATAAAATATACCATAAGCCCATTAGTTTAGGGAGTGTCTTAAGCAAGGGTGTTAAAGGTGGTAATGGATGGTGGAAAGGTAACATTGTGATTATGCTCTGGACTAATATGACCTGATGTATCCTTTATTTCTATTGGTTCATTGTCAAAGTTCCTAGCAATATAACCTTTGCAAAGTCAAATGGATGCTATACATATATAAAAGAAATCAGGTTACCTAAACAAAAGCAAGCTTTGCCACCAGCAGGAATAATAGTGTTAAGGTACAAGCACTCACTCTATACCACTGCAACTTCAACCATGAAGCTTGAAGTTTAAACATTCCCTCGTGACCACTACACATCCAACCTTAATTCTCACTTCAACTATGACATCATTGTAACCTGCCTTATATTTGAAGTGGTTGTTAAGGTTGGATTTGTATTGGTATGTAGTGAGTGTTTATACTATGAGTATGTAGTGTGATGGTATCTGGCATGTGAGTGTATGGCATATACGTAGTTTACGAGAGTTTGGTTAAAGTCATATTATGAAATACACATGTTCTATACACCTCCTTTATGTATGGAAACCCACATCAAAGTGAGGTCTGACTTTGATGCGAGTTTCTATACATATTGGAGGTGCATCAGAGTTTTAAATGTCATACATGTACCCAAAGTACATCACTTGTATGTCTTATATACACAGGGACACTGCCATCAAAGCCAGTACGGACTTTGATGTGAGTTTTGATATATATAGTAGTGTTCATGTGTGAAATGTACCTTTCTTACACATACATGTATCGTTTATATAGAAGCATATAACAGAGAAAGAGGAAGTACACCCAATACATCACCAGGCAGCTCAGATGCTGAATCAGAGGGGAACATATTAGTACTTCCGGAGCACAAATAACGTACTCAGACGGCTATCAGCAAGCAACACAAGATAAGATGATACAGAAAAGGTACCCAAAGGGGCACCAAACAAGTACGATTTCAGGACTCACGCGTCCAAATATTACAACATGGCACACAACATCAGGGGCAGGAGGGGGGATGGGGCAGGAGCAAGCTCAGACCAAGATATTGGACATACAGGCAGACTGACAAGATGCAATTTCAGGAAGCAGTCAGGGAAATGACGGATACTAATCTGGTAATCAATTTATCAAGTAGACCGCTCACTAAACATGAGGAGACGATAATGAACAAAGATTTGTCATTTGCATCTGCCACAGGTGCAGATTTTATTACCTTTCATCATTTTCAAGTTTGTCAGAAAACTTACCTTGAAAAGTTTCTTTGCTACACAAGTGAAGACATTTGCACAACCACTAAGACAGGATCCATTGAGTGAACTGACTATAGAAGACATAGAGAACACACACCTTTTAATATCTTTAGAACCAGGAAGTGACATCAGAAAGGAAGATATATATACAGGACTAGAGGTGACTGTGAGCAGTTTACGGCTACAGGAACTTAAGCCCAGACCAAAATTCACCCCACAGTTGTCAAATGAGAATTTTATCGACACATTTCATAAAGCAGTCACAAATGAAATCTACCAACATTTGGATAGAAAAGACAAGACACGAAACAAAATGAGGTATAACCTAAGTAAGAACGAACAGCTAGCCCTGGACAATTTGGCCAATGATAGAAGTATAGTTACCAAGGCAGCTGATAAGGTTGGGAATGTTGTTATTATAGACGCACATGATTACATCAGTATGGCTATGACACGCTTCAAAGCAAAAAGTAGAAATGCAACCATTGACATTATCACACAACTTTCGAAGGATGCACACAATCTTTATAAATTGGTGCAAAAACACTGTTGCATCTTATGTATGGATTCTGACCTTCACCAGTATATAGCGCATAAACCTAAATCTGTGTTCACAGGAGCACCAATCATCAGAAAGAAATTATGCCCATAATTTCTTGATAGCAGCAGCCATGAAACTAGCAGCAGCAGTGATTGCTGACCTTAACAGGTTTCCACAAATGTAGACTGCAACACATTCTTTCAGGAAGATGGTTTGGCCATTAAGATTAAAGATTTCATTAACTGTAAAACAACTTTCGTTGTTTCCCTGATTTTCTGTGTGTGCAACAAATTGTATATAGGGAGTACCATAAGGCAGTTGCGAATCAGAATGGGAGAGCATCAGGCAAGTCTCAGTAGCCAAGACCCGAAGATACCACTGGCAGTCCATTGGCAGACATGTCACCAGATGCAAGATAAGAAGGATCCCAGGTTCATAGCACTAATGAAAGCCAAACATGGAAAAAGAGGAGGAGATCTAAAACTTGAACTTAGGCGTATGGAATCCAAATGCATATACAATTTAAGCTGTACCTCGGTGGGCCTAAATACAGAACATGAGATGCATGTGTTTTTGTGAAATCATACTGGTGAGATTACATGTAGGTGTGTACAAAAGGGGTTTAGCCCTGTCCTCAAAACTTTGTATATGCAATAGCTTCTTGCAATTGTTATTTAAACCTTCAAAATCAACCAGAGAAATAATTTACAAATATGTGTCACTGGGAAAAGAACCATCCAACTACTGAGGTTTGCCTACAGCTGCCTTTTTTATTTGGCTAGACATGTAGCTTTCATTCATTTTTTCTAAAACAGTAAGAACAAGTTTGGTTCATTACAGACAAAAAAATGTTGAGACAATATGTGAAAATCAATTTATGAGAAATCCATACAATCAAAAACAGGAAAAGAACAGGCATAAACATATCAGTTGTATATGCCTAATCATGTACCCAAACAGGTAAAGATTGACTAAATATTGCTTCATATTAGTCTAGTCATGTACATTAATTACCGGTTTGTTGAGTACTCTTTGTATAATACCACATTTGAAACTGGTATTTTTTAATGCAACATTTTATACAAAGTTGGACCCTGTATCTATTGCATATTGATCCACCTTCAATCCCCTGATATATTCTATGTATATGTCTCATAGCAGGCACTTAGACCAAACACAGTGATGTTGGATTTGTTGGCCTGGTGGCCGGGTAGGAAATATCAAGAGTTTGGTGCATTAGTCCACTTGTGTGTAAAAATATGACCCATAAATTAGGGTCTGCTGAAGCCTGGCGTTTGTGGGATGACCAAGAACACTGGTCGATGTCTGGAAGTCAATGGAGAAAATGTGTGTGGTTCTAGCATGTGACCCCCCCCTGAATGGGCCACGCTAACCACTGATGTTTCCGCTTGAATGAGTCACAACCTTCTTCTCGGGCCAATTATAAGCAGGTCTCTACTAACCGGAGGTAGGCCATGTGCATTTAACTGGACCCTCTTGAGGGAACAGTGGTCTGGACAGCAACATCCGGACAAAGTGAGAAGGTGGAACAAACATGATTTCCGGCGTCACACGTCTGTGCCCAGCCAGCCACACTGAATGTCATTGGCTGGCAAACAGCCAATGACATTGCAGTAAATGAATTGTCGCTATGCCGAAATTACAGCAGCAGGTCACATCAGGAGCGAGTATGTCCACTGCATGTCAAAATATCTGACTGTTGTGAAATAATCAAGGAACAGCGTTTTCCATGAGCTATGTGCTGAATTCTGAATACCTAATACACTATTTATGCAACCTGATGATTACTACATTTCACACTATGTAAACTTTACAAAAGGTGCATGCTACAACATTTATCTCAATATAGAAGTTATTACTGTCTCACCGGCCAGTCCCTGGGGATCTCTCATCCAGGTGGCCAGGACACGTCCATCGCTTATGGATCGAGTTCCTGGGGGAGGACCAGTGCAGTAGGATCACCTGTGTGAGGGGTCCTCGGGGAGTACAGGTTGGACACCGGAGGGTGAGATGCAGTATCCCATTCCCAATAACACCTTTTCCCCATCCTACCAGGTAGGATACTAAGAGCTCAACCCCCCTTTTTCCGACACAAACACTTTCTTGTGGACAGTTCACTGTGAGCGACAAAGGATGAACACCTGAGCCATATGCCTGACATGTCCCAACACGAGAGTCAGGCAGAGTCATGCAATTACTGTTAATTACACACACCTGACTTCCATCACACTTCCCCACATGGATAAAAGGCGGAGCACGAAAGCACACTCTGAGCAAGTCAAACGCATGCGGAAGCAGCAGTTCCGAGATGGCAGTTTGATACAAGGAAAAAGACTACAAGACCAGAAAGAGTTGCATGGAGGAAGTTACCCTTGGCCTTTTCGAAGAGAGGCCGCTGCTTTCAAGAACCCTCGACAATAAGAAATATAAGCCCATGAATTAAAGCTGAAGAACAGTGCAATGTGTGTCAAAGGTACCCGGGGCTTTGCTGCATTGATAGAAAAGGTGGGGAGGAGCGATTACTGCTGTGGTACTGTCCTTGGCTCATGCAACAAAGCAACTCCTATAAAGTCCGCACTGCCGGTGAGTCGGAGAGACTGATAGCAGATCGGACTGTGTTAGAACCAAGGTTGCAAGTGGTAACATTGTTTAAAGCGAACAGTATGTGAAGCATTGGTGATGAGTGACGCAAGTGTAATTGGCACTGGAGAAACAATTGAACTGTGTGATTAAGCTTTGGGAGGCAACCCAAGATACTGTATACAAACTGGCCCGGCACCATGTGGGTGCTCACTCGAATGTCTCTGTTAGGTATCCAACTGAGAGTGTAAAATTGTGAACTGTAACATCGAATTGGTCCTGCAACAGGTCAAGACAAACCCTGTGCACATTCAAAGTCTTCGATAGCTAAAAACAAACTGCAATTGGTCTGAGATCGATTGAGGGAGAGTAATTTTGAAAAGAGCTTCTGAGCCCAGCTGAGGGGGATCTGGGGTGAACTGTGAGTCACCTTAGAAAAGACATACAAACTGAAATTGGTATGAGCCCGGTTGAGGGAGACTAATTGTTAAAATGGGATCTGAGCCCAGATGAGGGGGATATGGGGTGGACAGTGAGTCACCCGAGAAAAGATATACTAACTGTAATTGGTCAGAACCCGACTGTGGGATACTAATTGTGTAAAACCAGGATCTGAGCCTCGGCTGAGAGGTATATGGGGTGAAGAGTGAATCGCCCTATTTGAATACTTGGAAAGGTACATTTTGTTTATTTTACACACCCGGCCCTCTGAAGCCAAAGACTTTTGATAACTTGAGAGGCATGGGCAGAGAAGGCCCTGATGCTTGTAATGGAATTGTGTCCTCGTGCCGAAGAAGTCCAAGCGTGCGCTATGCTTGAGTGAACTGCCTTATCCCGTGCTGAAAACGTGAGGAAGGGAGGCCAACAGCCTGAACAGCCTGACTTATCATTTTGTGAACACTTCTTTCTTTTTCAAGAACATTACCCCACACTATTTGCGGTAAGGATTGGCAATAGGTTTTTTAGTATAGGCCCTTTTATTTTGACGAGACTCCACTAGGACTGCATTATTCTTATTTGATGGTCATAGCTTACTCCATCTTAGATTAAGGTTTAGATAGAAGTTCATCACCCTCTTGATAAAGTTCAATAAACACCCTTGAACTGTGGCCACTTGTGTCTGTCTTACTTTGATACCATGCCTTCCTTACACTTGCAATATGATTACTGATATACAATTTACAATGTCTACTTATATTTTAGTGTATCTGTTACAGAACATTTGTTCAAATATCGAATTGTGTGAGGCATCTACAACATCCCCATTCAGGAATATCGTGGTCTAGTGGCGCCTTAAGACAACAGACAATTTTTGCATTACTAATCAACACACCGTATAACTACTTAGTAACACTTGCAGAGTCCATTTGGTGAACGACGCAGGTATTATTTACCTCATGATCACTAGAGCTTGAATGCTCATTGTGGCAACCGCGATGCTTAGGAAATGTCACATGCATGTTCAAGCATATAAATAAACAGAAAACATGGCTCCTGTGTGCTCCACAACTGGCGAGGTGCCGGGGAATCTTCTCCATTCAGAAGAGATCCCTATTACGGTAAGAACGAGGAATTGTATCTCAAATATTTTTATTGAAACAACTTACTAATATTTGGACAATACATGTGGCAATCTGCCATAATTGAGCAATGCAGCAATTACGTTACGAGAGGATTGCCTTACCAGGAGGACCTCCTCTCAGCTACCTGTTAACTGTGGTAGGACATGGGAAAATAGGGGTAACCCAAAGATACACCAAATGGGTGTTCTGATCCTGCTAGCTACCATCTAGCAGGAAGCATCTACAATCAAGGCACATAAAGTGCATTGGTTCATAGTTAAGCGAGGCAGGCACTGTGCCATGGTACAGAAAAATATGGGACTTATGGGTTTGGGTTATCTTGCAGGAATATATACGAGATCTACATTTAAATGCCACAAAACCACTTGAAGAAAGAAAACACAAACCACAGATCTGAGAAGACGCTATACCTGACAGTAGCCTACATGACTCACTTTGAAGAAATAACTTGCAAGTACATGGTAAGTGATGAAACGGACAGAATCCATTTAAGAATGTTATAGACCTATATGTCTAATGTAGCATATACTTACACCCAAACCTCTTTTCTTTTCATCTCATCTCCTTATCTTGTCATACAGCAAACCCAAGCTCATTTTCTATGGTGAGTCAGCATGTCCAACACAAAATACCTACGGAGATCATATTAGTATAGGTACAGAGGGACATCACTTTAACTAGTAATTGTCTGCCAGTTCTACAAATCAGCTTCAACACCATTTTCTACTAAAGTATGTGGAAACACCCATTGGACACGCATGAATAGACAATAATCGCCAAGAAAGGGGATACGTGTAAGGTGTGCCACACAACTGTCACAAGGAATCTTCCAATGCAGAATAGCAACCACTTTTGGAACTAGTTGAGACCAAAACAGACAACCTTAAACCCTTTAAATGCCTTAGCAATATGGGATTGCCTAATTAATATATGCTTGTTCAATGTTCCATGTTTTCTGTCTGTTTGTTTTCAATGTTTCTCCGGCCTGCCCAAAACTTACGAATATGGTTTTTAACAGAACAGCAAATGAATATTTTTCTTTTTTGGTATTGTTGATTTCGATGATCCTTCCTATAAAACATGTATGTTTCAACTGTCAGCCTTCAAGACGACCTATGGTCGAAACAAGTGTTGGATGCAATCAGGCATTGCCACCTGACTTTGAATAAATCTTGTTCATGATAAACTGTGTTACTATTGGACACTTTCATGATACTTATTGTTGAATAATGGATACTTTGCTGGCCAAGCGCGATTCACCAACCCAAAACTGCTAAACTATATAGAAGCTATACATTCAGTCTGTGCATGCATGAGAAATAGATACATCTTAAAACTTAAATATCTAAAAATTTGGTCTTTGAAATGTCTTTTAGATCACTGTATCCTGGTAAGATATAGGCATATGCCAAAAATCTCAAAGATTGAAGTGGACAATTTTGAAATATTTGGGGCAAACAAATGTATCTTTCCTAATGGGAAACCCCCATGTCAAAAAGGTTCTAAATGCAATTAAAACAATATTTTTTGAAAAAATTTGACGCTCCCTATTGAAAATTCAGAAATATTCCATATAGGTTGGATGCGATGACCTGGAATAAGGTAGGCCCACAACCAGTTATTTCTTTTTATTAAGGTCTGAATGCCCCTTTCCACAATCAGGTTGCATACAATGAATGTGCTTCACCAAGGACCTTCTCATCTACATTCCTGGAATTCTATTAGGTCACAATGGAAGGAGGTCCAGCCTGAATACAAACACCTTTAGATAAATACATGTGTACATCTGGTTTGGTTACTGCAGTGGTTGATGTTAAATACAAGTAGGAATGTGATGTATATGCTGACACCGCTTGGTGCGTGTAAAGAAGCTTTAATTACATTTATTCAGTACCGGCGCCCTGCACTTTGACCATCTCCAACCAAGGCTCCTTCACTCTCTTAACCGCCAGCTTCATACATAAACATTCTTAGGACGACGCAGGCGGGGAGCTAACATTCTATACAGAATAAAGAATACTACATCATCCCCCCTTTCAATATTATACAATATTATATAACAACACATTTTCAAAACATTGTAAGATATCAATGTAAAAAGTAATACATAAATTAACTTTGCATGACATAATTCCTGGACCAACATGGCAATCTCCTTTCTCTTGAACTGCGCACAAATTTGCGTCCAGCAAAATCATTGCTTTGTCTCATGTTTACTTCCGTATTTTGTCTGGCTAAATCCCTATTGACATTCTCCACACCATACTGAATATATTCATCTCCAAACAAATCAGTCACTCTTCCCTCTTTAACAAATCACCTACCTCTCTCAGGTTCACCTTCCCACCTCCATTCTCTCAGGTTCACCTTCCCACCTCCATTTACTGACCCTATCCAAATTCCATATCGCTCCACCAGTGACTCTAACAGCTCTCCTGAACACTTGTATGACCTTAACTGGAATACTATATTTAGAGTCACCCTTCCTCACATTGCGTCCAATCTTAATTCGCACATAATCTCCTGGTAAAATTCTCAACTTGGACTCTTCCAGAGACACTCTACTTTTATCCTGATGTTTACTGAAACTTTGTTTTTCACCATGTAAAACTCTCCTACAAATAACCCATTCTGGATTAAGCAAAGTATTGGGAGCTTCATAATTTCATGACTATCGATTCTACTCACTGCTTTGACTTCAAGCCACCCTGAATAGTAGTCAACCAAAACTATTAAAAATGTCTTCTCGCCAATCAACCTTACATATGAACCCACAATGTCAATCCCTACCATTTCCCACGGTGCTTCACCTTTACAGATATTGATATGTTTCGACTTAACAATTCTGCAACTCTTATCACTGTTCTGACATGGCCAGCAATTCCTAACCACTCTCTCTATCATCAGATCCATACCTGGCCACCAGTATTTCAACCTCACATTGTTCTTCGTGCTCGTAATACCAGGATGACCTTGGTGTGCTTTTTCAATAAGTTCACCATATAACTTACGTGGAGGAATCAATTTGTCTCCCCTCACTAAAAATCCATCCTCTATTGACAATTCATCCCTTACCTCCCAGAATCTCAAACATGCTTCACTAACTGACTTCCTTTCAGGCCATCTGGATTTTCTGTATTCACTAATTTGTTGTAGTTCATCATCTTTTCCCAGCTCCTCTATCCATGCATCCTTGGACGTAACCTGAAACACAACGGCTACGATATCATCAACCACCTCCACATCTGCCTGCTTACTTCTCAAAAGGCAGCCTCGATAGGAAATCAGCCACAACATTCCTTTTCCCAGGCACATATTTCACATGAAAGTTATAATCCTGCAATTTAAGACTAAGGGGCTGATTCATGGAATTTGTTCGCCACAAAATGGGGATTTGTGCGCCATTCTGGCCACAAATCCCTGTTTAACAAATGGGAATTTGCAGGCAGAATGGTGCACAAATCCCCATTTTTCGGCGCACAAATTCCATGAATCAGCCCCCATGTCTTGCCAATCTCTGCGAGGCTTTGCACATTCCTTTGACTGTAAGGACTTCAATCAAAGGCTTATGGTCCGTTTGAATCACAAATTGTGTTCCCCACAAATATTTCCTGAAATAATTCACAGCCCAAGAACAAGCCAATAATTCTTTCTCAATTACTGAATATCTACTCTCTGTATCTGAAATGGCTCTTGAGGCATGCCTTATTACTTTCTCATTGACATCTTCATCTATTTGTGATAAAACTGCCCCAAACCATTCCCACTGGCATCCACAGTGATCTTAGTCATCATACCAAACTCAAATCCTCCAAAGAATTACAAATTTCTGTTTTTATGCAGCTTACCGCCTTATCACAATCATCGCTCCATACAAACTTAGCATCCTTTTTCAACAATTTTCTCAAGGGTTCTGTGACACTCGCAAAATTCTTAACAAACCTGTTATAATACTCACATAACCCCTAAAATGATCTCAATTCATCTTTGTTCTTAGGATTAGGTGACTCCTTAATTGCTTCCATGGCATCTCTTTTAGGTTTGTACCCCTTGCCATTTACAGTATGTCCTAAATATTCTACTTCATCCACTCCAAATTTGCACTTGCTCTGCTCTACTTTCAAACCAACATCCTCTAACCTTTTCAACACATTTTTCAATCTGTTATCATGTTCCTCATTTCCTTTTCCAAATACTATAATATCATCTTGATAAACAAAAGTCCCACTCAAACCTTTAAGAACACGTATCATAACCCTTTGGAATACAGCCGCCGCAGACGCTAGCCCAAACGGCATGCATTTATATCTATACAGACCATGTGGCGTAATAAAAGCTGTAATGTCTCTACAATCATCAGTAAGTGAAATTTGATGATAGGCGTTTGACAGATCCAATGTAGAAAACACATCGGCATTTCCAATACAATTCAACATTTCAGATATAATGGGAAGAGGAAAGGTATCCGTTATGACATTCTTGTTGAGATCCCTCAAGTCCACACAAATCCTGAGTTTGCCATTTTTTTTTCATTGCCACGACAATGGGGCTCACCCACTCAGAAGACTCAATTTTTTTAATGACACCTTCAGACTCCAACAATGTCAATTCTTGCTCGACTTTGTCAGCAATGGCAAATGGAACTGGTCTAGATTTCGTGTGTCTCACCGGCACAGCTCCCTTCTTGAGCCGAATCCTGTGTGCAAAATCCTTTAATAGACCCAACTCTGATTTAAGTTCATTTGTCTGTACTGACCCTTCTTTTCTTCGTTGATGACTACCATTAACCAGCAGAATTTGTTGTTCAGCACATGGATCTAATCTGATTCTCAAACCAGCTTGATCCCTCCATCGTATAATGTTCACACCTTTCTCTGCCACGTACACTTTGACTTGGGCTCGTCTGTCTCTAAATTGAATGATACAAGAAAATCATCCAATCATTTTGATTCTAGACCCTTCAAACCCACCAGGATTTTTAATGTCCGATGAATTCAATTCACTCTTGAGGCCACGTATAATTAAGCTCTGCCATGTTTTTTTAGTAATAATTGTCCACGGTGAACAACTATCCACCTTCACTCTAAGTTTCCAATTATCTAGAATCACCTCGCAACTTGGGCATTTAAATTCCCCTTCTGGAGGTTCATGTATGAAAAACACCCTTTCCTCTTCTGACTCCTCCTCTTCATCCAGGATGACAGAAACTTTCTTCTTCTTTCTACATACAACTGCAAAATGACCTTTTATGCCACAATTTCCACATTTCTGTCCCAATGCCGGGAATTGTTTTGCATTTGCATAATGTCCAATTCTGCCACAGTCATGACATCTGTTTCCTTCTCTTGGCTGGGCATTCTGAAATCTTTGATCGTATTGTGTACGAGGTTCGTTCTTCGACCAATTCCTTCCCCTACTTGAACTTCCTCTATATTGTAAGTTTATCGCTTTATTGCTCTTTCCTGGAGTGGCTTCAGTCTTGTCTTTAGATCGCAGTGCATTTACTTGACCTTGTTCCTCTTGTTCCTGTACTACCTTGGTAGTGTGTCGTTGCATGCTCTGTGCAGCTTCTTCTTTCTTGTCCTTCATCTCCTTGGAGCATAATTGACTATGCTCCACCGCTTAGCAATGGCTATAGTCTCAGGTAGTGATGGATTGCCAACCATCCACAACCTGTCTTGAACTATATTATCTTTTGAGTGAATAATTATCTGATCTCGTATTAATTCATCGAGAGTGATGCCATTTCCAAATTGACAGGTTCGCGATAAGACTCTCAATGCTGAAACATATTCTTCAATACTCTCGTTTTCTTTTTGCACTCTCGTGTAAAATTTATATCTATTAATAGCCACATTACTTTCCGGAGCATAGTACTCCAATCGTCTTATGGCCCTGTCATGCTCGTCAGCATCTCCAGCTTCATCTCTCGTCAATTCTGGAAGTTCTCTAAACTTCTTCTGACCTTCTAATCCAAGGGCATGCAACAAAAGCAGTTTCTTCTTCCGGGATGTGAGTTCTTCTTGATCCACAGCTTGAATATAATTCAACCAAAATTCCTTCCACTCCGACCAGACAACTGCTGGTTGTCCTGGAGTCGGTTAAAAACTTGCTGGAGGTTGAATACTTATGCCTTACATTCTTGTAAACCAAAAGGCCTCTCCACTGTTGTGCAAGTGTAGAGATAAGGAGTCAAATGTCAATTGTCAACAAGAATTTGGATTACTATGACACTGTCTTGCAGTTGTTGAACAATTCAGAATCCAAATGGCATCTGGGCATATCTGGACTTAAACTTCTTAATAATCAAATGTGGGCATCCAGGCATGTCGAAAGTCAATCTCCATGTAAGGAGATTTTTTTTGTTTTCTTTTAAGTACTGGGACGAGGATGAAGATGCCCAATCGTCATCCTCCCCAGACTTCCTGGTCTCACAACGTGCGTGATCACGTGACCACTGGAGGGTCCTTTATTCTAATCACACGCGATACTACGCGCGTATGCCTGGACGTCGTGAAGTGATGAGAGACTCACTCACCAGCAACGATCGATTCGATGAATGCATGCAATTCTCAAATGAAACGCTCCCCACAGACAATTGGCCAAAGGAGTTCCTGTACGCCCTGCACGAACAAACGCGGGGTCGGGCTTGTTCGGAGCTCCAGCTCTCTCCTTTAATGTTCAGCGTGGATTCTTGGGACGCCGGATCCTCGTCACCAAATGATGTATACGCTGACACCGCTTGGTGCGTGTAAAGGAGCTTTAATTACATTTATTCAGTACCGGTACCGCGCACTGCGACCGCCTCCAACCAAGGCTCCTTCTCTCTATTAACTGCCAGCTTCATACATAAACATTCTTAGGACGACGCAGGCGGGGAGCCAACATTCTATACAGAATAAAGAATACTACAGAATGTCAACATTAAATGCTTATCAAAACACAAAAGTGTGTCTCAGGTTAACCACAATAATAACATAAGGTTAACGAATAAAAATTCTGGTTCTCAAACGGACTTCCAATGGCCTCATCCAGGGCTGCACGGTCATGTGTCTGGGTGGAATTTGGAGGCACAATGGAGGAAGTGCAGCACGGTCTTCTGCTGTGCCTGGGGTCATGATTATAACAAAGATCTGTCCCAGGGCTTCTGTTTTCAAGAGCGAGGCTCCTGGTAATCCCTGGTAGTGGCTGGTCACTGCCTCCATGCTTGAGTCTTCTGCAAGTGTAAACATGAAATGCTATGCAGATGTACACAATATAACACAGGAGTTCTCCAAAATGTACTGTGGCAATGTTTCAGAATTTTTAATGGAAGGGTTAAAAAGATATTGGGAAACTGTATTTTCTAGATCCCTGATACAATTCGACTTAACCTTAATGATGTTATGTGTTAGTATGATGGCATAATATATACATACCATATATATTTTATTAATCAAGCCTGTTTGCACTTCTCCCCTAAAAGCATTAAATGGGCCAGTACTAGCCAGTGCTTAGGGCCGCCACTTCTATTTTTTTTAATCAATATTGAGTACCAGCACTTCTCCAACCTGAAAGACAGTATCGGCAGGGTCGGACTGGGACAAGAAATAGGCCCGGACAACCGAAGAAAAGTGGCCCACCGCTCGCCTCAAAAAAGTGACCCACCCACGCCTCAAAAAAAGTGGCCCTCAAACCATCATCCATGAATCGCGTCAATTCATGACTTTACAGAAAATGCTACTTATGGAGGGTACATGTGTCTGTTACATTACAACACAACTCATAAAATAACATAACTTTACATACATTTCTGTGACAGGGTCCACATCTCTGAGGCGCAGGAGTTGCATGAACATGACCTTTCACCCCTTGACAAAACAGAAGTGGCATCAAATAGCATTATTCCTAAGTACACTATGAACAATATGGTTATGATTTCACTAATGTGATATACATTTCATACACAAATGGATCACCATATGTATCAAAAATACCTGTGTGTATAGATTCATATTGTCAAATTACTGTGAATGCAAGCAGATGTCCAAGGTCAAATGATAATATGTTATTGTATAGCACTTATGCTTAAGCTCTTTTTTATAGAACAAATACGCATACAATATCACCCAACCTGTGTTGGTACTCATTTATCGACCTCAGAAGAATGAAAGGCTGAAACGGCCTTGCTGGGATTTGAACCTGCAACCTGCAGATCACAGACACATTGCAGCAGCGAGTGCTCAACCCACTGAGCTATCATATCGGCTATAGCAATTTTTCTGTATTGGATACCATTAAACTGGTATCTGAGATTAAACAGCACACCAGTTAAGTTCATTTGCAAGCCTGGTGCAAATTTGGCCACATGTCAAGCCTGCGTGCATCTACTTTTCAGGCTTCAGAGGTTGGCAAAATAGGGAAAGCAGCGCACTCACAGGACATCCCATACTCTGAGCACTCGTTACCTCATACATGCAAACATCCTGAACAACATACCAGTGAGATGGGAAAGATGGGAAAGATAGACACATTACAACAAAGCTTTCATTGTGGCACAATGAAGTCAATGTCCAAATATTTCTACACTGTACACAAGCTTTTAGGCACAAGGATTTTGTCAAGTGACCGAGGAGACCGAGATGGAATGTCGTGTGATGATCGTAACAGAGACAACGGCAGAAAAAACATGCTATTACTGTAACTTGTGAAAAGCAAAATACATAGTCTGAAACGGATGCTTATTCCACTCTATGTGTTGGAACTTGCTTTTTAATGTCATATAGTTATAAAGTTGGAGTTTGTTTGCACATGATGTTTTGTGAAACAGATAAGAGATCATATTTGAAGCACAGTTATTGCAGTTACATACATGAAGGGCGAGAACTCAGATCATGTTACATGATGGAATTGGCCTTTACCATGGGACAGCGAGACCCAGACAGGTCCCTCCCTGCATGGCGTGCAGCTTAGGGAAATACTGACACTCTTCAAGAATGAAATCCTATCCTCCCCCAACCATCTGCAGAGGAACGGCAATTCTCTCTCTGAACCTGAGCGTTTAACTCGGGATGGCAAATGGCACAAGTTTCCAGTACTGGGAAGCGGACAGCTGCATTTAGAACAGTTCCCCTGGACTTTCGAGGTGGGGCATTGCATGCACGGTGCGCTCCTAGTGCGACACAGAGTGTGTAAATATGTATTATTGGCACGTACTAGTCAGTCGCAGGGAAAACCTCCAATGTATCCTGCCAAATGTGTTTGAATGAATCTCACAGTGACACCACACATTGGAGCTTCAATGCCGGAATAATCTTGCATTTTGTTATTTAAACCCATGATGCAAAATCGATGGACCAGCATGAAGAAGTTGCACACCTACCAAAAAACTAATCTTACGATGCCACAAGAGTGTTTAGAAAAACCATACACACCTGTACAAACAACTTTAAGCCTAAACCTTAAATAGTAAGAGTAGGGTTTTTGGGGGTGCATACAAAGCACTGGAGGACGGTCATTAATATGCAGAGCATAAACGATAACCCTGCTACAGTCCTAATGTAGCACTGGGTTATAGTAATATTTAAAGACAACTCAGTCAGTCATATGGATGAAAGCGCCATCAGCAGCTTGTCTACGTTGATACTCGTGCTCTTGGCGCTCATGGTGCCTGGCGGGTACTCTGCCGGGTGTATGCAGAAGCTGTAGTCAGACAGCAGGAGAACAAGCAGAGGAGCCCAGGACATGGTGCAGGGTCCAAAATGAATAGAAACAAAAGGAGCAGCTCCTGGCCCAGGCGCCGCTCATTTTGTTGTGATTCATTGCATTTACAACAACTGGGGTCACGCTGTCGCTGTCGCCGGATAGGCTCAGGGCCCAAGCCAGCACGCCCATGCGATGCGTTCATCAAAGAAAGGTAACCATTTGTGTTACCTTTCTTTTATGAATACATCCGCTGTGCTTTGTGAGGTCGCGAGCTGGCTGCTGAGCAGGCTGCAGCCTGCAGCCAGCCCTGAATACACTGGCCCGCTTGTAGATCGACCCTCTAACATATGCATGATGCATCATGATTGAGATGCATGCATTTGCAAATCATCAAAGCAAGGTAACAACGTGTATGTTGTTGTTACCTTGCTTTGATGAATATGCTCCCTCCAGGTCAGGACTGGCAGCTCCTCCAGGCTGAGAGGCTCCCACTGGCTGAGCAGGCCCACCCCCGACTAGAGAAAGCATGCTAGTTTCCTTTCCGCCAGGCCGGCGCCCGAGGCGAGCTGGCTCAGGCTGCTCGGGCCACGCCGCACCCAGGCTGCCACGGGCATGTCACACGCACCGAGCGCACACACATAAAAAAAAGGCCCATCTTGGGCCGCGGCTCGCACAGCTGCAGGGGCTCGCAGCTGACATGTTTGTCAAATTGTGAGTGAGCCTGCAAAGAGTCTGCAAAATATGATAATTTAAAAAAAAACTGGCACCTCAGGAAAAAACTGGCCCCCAGGTACCAAAGGTCATCGGCCAGTGGCCGATGGACCGATACGACCAGTCCGACACTGAATACCAATAGTCCATTATGAGGCGAGTAAAAGACGATAACATTTGACTACATTGTACCACGATAAGACCTCATTGGCTTTAATGTGGAAAGCTGCACTCACTTGCTCTTTCTTTCTGCCTTACCCTCTGTGTACCATTGCATCAGGACTCCGTCCGATTGGCGAATGATGTTAATGGGGGGGGGGGACACAGAGTTTGATGATTAGAAATGGGTCAGGGAGACTCGGCAGGGCTCGGGCGCCTGAGAAATACCTTGACTTTCCCAGGGCTGACCCCTGGCCCACCTGACGCCCAGGTTAGTGAGCACCGGCACTTCTTTTTTCCATTTAAAGCACTGTCTGAATGTCTCCAAAAGAGAAGAAATGTCACACTATTACAGTGCTGTATCGCATAATTAGTGACCTCAGCATGTGTACGTCTAGGACAGCATTTACATTAGTCTAGGCTTTAGATGTATTTCTAATGACATTTCCAACATCTACAAGGCATGGTGGTGGCAAGCCTCAGAACACGACTCTGGAAACCTCACAATTCCAAGGGCCATCAGACTCTCCTCATCTCCAATGTCAACCAATGCCCCAGTGTGACAGGAAGATGCACCCAGTCAATGGCATGTCCCACAGCATTCAGGCATGTGTCATGATGCTGTGCACGTCGCTGGCATGCTGCTCAAGGCACCAGGCCCTGAATCCATCCAAGGCCTCCAACGTCATTTCTCAGAGCGCAAGTGAACACGTGTGTAAAACAAATACAAATGGTCGTCCATTGTTTATAAATATGTCTTCCTCCAACCCAATCTGTGGTGATCCGTCTTACTCACATATGAAGCTGGCAGAATGCTGTTGGTCTGACACTCCATGTCCCATATCTCCTTGGGTATTGCCGGGGTGTTGCGCAGTGTATTCTACAGCCCGTGTGTGACGGCTTCACTCACTCTCCAACGCTCAGTGTCTGGTTTCAGACAGAAGGAACCTATTTCCTGATACCCCAAGTTGATCCCATTTAACTGAGGTGAGTGTGAATGCGCGTTGCTATCTTTCCATAGCTGTACCGCTCGGATTGGTTTTACAAAATGTTCGGTAGCAATGCTGGTGATGTTTCCAACACCTACGGGCTATGTCATATTCCACATATATTCCATGAGAAAAGAACCAACTTGGCAGTTAATTAGGAAAAAGGAAACTGTTATTTATGCTATATATGGGCAGATGGGTTTTGGTAAAATTTCAATTGTTCCCCTAATCGAGTTTATAAATCTTAGTTGAGAAAACGTCATAATCCAGTTTTTAACATGCAGACATCAGTGGGGTGTCCAGGTGTGGCATTGGGTGGCACGTGCTACCGCTGGAATCTGATTGGCCACCCCAGGTGCCACCCTATTATCCTAAACTATGATCCTTATGTGTGTGCGCGCTCGTACGTCATGCCGCCCCTGAATAAATCAGAGCCCCACCTGTGGGCCGCACCATCAAAAGAGTCGGGACACGCCACTGGCAGACATGCTGTGGAGGGAACCCTGCAATGCAGTCGGTCCTAGCAGCTGTTGACAACCATGATTAACTCACTGGCCCTGTTTCAGGGTTGGCCAAATAATTCCACCAGTTGCAACAAAGAAGAGGGATTCATTTACTCTCTACTTCGAAAAAAAGTGATTTATTAATTTCCTCTACTCCTGGATGGAGAACAGACCAATATCATTTTTAATTTTGCAGAGAGCTGTGGAGCAACATTTCGATGCGCAGCGGGTGCTGTTGTACAATAGGAACACTGGCGACATCAGATAATGTTTACATGGGGGTACCTGGCTAAGGCTCTGATCTTCCAGGCTTCCTAATGCAGACATTGAAGAAAAGGGATCAGAGTGAATCTTAGATGGACCAACCGGATGTGCTGTCACATTACAGACATCAAGAAAAAGTACCTAAAAAACGACTTAGTCAATAATCACCATCACTTATAAATCAATACAAAAACACAAATAATACACATCCTTGTGACATATAAACCCTCTAAGACAATGCAAGGACACTTCCTTGAAACCTTACACATACATTTGCCATCATACATAAAAAACACATATGCAGAATTATGACACAATATTCTACACAGGAATGAACATACACACACACACACACACACGAAATAACATATTTTTGTGTAAATCACATCACATTGTTATAGGGAAACCATATTGATGTTCCCCTTACACCATCCCCTCATTGGTTGATTTGCATTAATTCTGAGTCCAAATTATTGGCCTATTGAACTATGTGGTATCTTGAGATTGTAAAGAAATGTCGACACACAGTGTTTCGGCCCCTAGAGCTAATCATGTGCTCTTTTGCCAAGTGTTGTGGCCTTCATCACAAACTGAAGCGATTTTAGGTGTCCTATTAATGGATTCCTGCTGTGAGTGCAGTTGTCCCTTGTGTTGTGTTCAGGACTCCTCATGTGTAAATAACCCTAAGGATTATTGTCTGTTCCCAACTTCCAAGTGTGCTCATGAAAAGAGCATTCTTGAAGAGAGTACGCAAATCCTTACAGCTTCAATGCTCCTGCCATGTGGTTGAGACAGTTCCAACCGAAAGTTCAACGGGTTACGTAGTGACACAAACACAACACACGGGACAGCTGCACTCTCTGGAATCCATTGATAGGGTACCTAAAATCGCTTTAGTCCTGATGAGTCTGTGTGCCGAAACACTGCATGCTGACATTTCTTAAATGTTCATCAACCAATGAGAGGATGGTGTAATGGGAACATCAGTATGGTTTCCCTATAACAATGTGATGTGATTTACACACAAATATGTTACTTCATGTGTGTTTGCATCTTCGTTCCTGTGAAGACTATTGTGTCACAATGCTGCATAGGTGTTTTTTATGTATGATGATAAATGTATGTGTAAAGTTTCAAGGAAGTGTCCTTGCAATGTTTTTTTTGATTCCGAGGGCAGATGTGCTCCTCTTTTCCCAGGTGCGAATGGACATTTGTCTCTGTTGGCAATTTGTGTTCCCGCATAGCGCTCTGTAAAGAAGGAGGGTTCTCCAGGGGAAGTCAACGCGAGACAATGAACACAAGGTTAGAGTGGGGTGCCAATCTGTCAGCTTTGTTCTGCAGGAATTGAAGTGGGTAGTTTGTCTTTTGGGTTAAACCCATGTGTATGGGGTTGCAATATTCTATTCTTGATAGGACCATTTCCCTCATTACTTTCACCCTTTTTTGCATGTCCGATAGGGGGAGGGTTTCTTTGATAATGCAGAGGTGGAAATGTGCCTTACAAACAACTGCGTTGGCTGCGAAAGAAAGTTCAGAGTCGACAATTATCTTGACATCACATTTGGAGATCTTGTTTTCAGGCACAGAGAGTATTTCTGCATCCATTTCCCAAAATCCCATGCTTTGTTTGCTGTGACTGCATGCCTTATGATCACTTAGTGATCTTGCAGTACAGCTGTGCGTTGTTATATTTCTTGTAGGTGATGGAGCTTTGGCAATATCTGGGAAATTAACTTGTAGGTTGTGGAGTAGTGGGGACAAGTTACAGTCCCAAGGAGAAGGACAGTGATGTATCCTGCCTCCTGCAGGAGCCGCCCTGGGCCAGTAACAACAAGGAGCAGGAACCAGGCTTTCCCAGGTATGTATAAAAAGGAAACACGCTTTATTGTCTTGGTTATAGCTTCAGTATAGAATATAGTAGAGAGAGATCTTAAGTAGCTTCTACTCTGGTTCCCTGCCCAGCACCAAGTCCCCAACCGTCTCCATTAGAATCCCCAAGAGCCTGAACACTCCAAGCTCCCCTAACATTCCACTCAGCTCTTTAACTGACTCAGACCTCATTCATACATGTACAGGATACAACAGACAGGCGGCAATGGAGGCTTTAGAAGAGCAGTTCTTGTAAGTAATTGTCAGAGAAACTGAAAAAGAAAATATAGGCTACTTTCATGGACTGCCCCAAAATATACTGGCACCAGCTATATCCGGCTTAGCATGCACCATCTAGCACACTCTTTCACTTTATTGCTCGCCCTCTCTCTGCACTTTCTCTGTCTGGCTCTAATTCCTCCTATGTCTCTGTCTATCTGTCTCTCTGGGGGTCAGTACGACCCGGGCGGTAAGGAATTACCGTTAAGGGCACCAGTACCGGTAATCCCTTACTGCCCTATTACGAGGTCCCTTTGCGGGTCCTCCCTTAATGCCTGGTTTTACGCCTTAACTCCTGGTTTTACCAGGCGTTAAGGACGGGACCCGCAAATGGACTTTGGAGGTAATAGCGGTACCACAATTTGCGGTACCGTTATTACCGCCTTCCCCATTCCCATTGAGCCCTAGGGGGCTCAAATGGGAATGGGGAGGGGCCCTGGTGAATGGGGAATTACTGCCCCCGCCAACCTTGGAATGGGGCGGTAATACCTCCATTCACCAGGGCGGAGTCGGTATGGGTTTGGAGGCAGCCATGGCGCTAATAGCGCCATGGTTACCTCCAACCTCGTAATGACCCCAAGGCCTCATTATGACATTGGCGGTAGCCGTGCCTGTGAAACAGGCACGGCTACCGGTGGTATCATTTTTTTCTAACGCCCGCGAATGGGCCATTACCGGGTGAGTGTCGGTGGTAAGCCACTCAAAAGCCGGGGCACTCCTAGCGGGTTGCGCTTACCTAAGAAAGTGCCGTATGAATGAAAACTTAAAATCAAGCTGATTTAAGTATATTAAATACCGAATTGAGTGAAAATCTAAAACTAAGGCTCTTGAATACCGAACTGCATTAACAACTGAAACTAAGCCTATTGAATACGAACTGAATGAAAAACTGACCCAAGCTACTCCTCACTGATGACGCCCAACAAGGCTGAAACATGTCTGGGGATGCTTGTGGTCTCGTGCAAAAGGGATGTGACCTAGCAGTTCGGGCTGGACTACCCCTTTGGGGGTGGGACCAAGCCTGATTTGCATATGGTTTTTCCCCTTTTGTAATGGCTTGGCAGGCGAAGAACGATGGTCTGGAGGGTTGCCCAGAGCAATGCCAGAGGTGAAGATTTATTCTAAACCTTCCAGCCATCAACTCTTTTGTTTTGCTATTGTCACCCCGAGTGGGAAGGGTATGCCCAGACGTGGGTCCCTTGCCTGCTGGGCCTAGAGACCCAAGCTACTCCTCAATGATGACGCCCAACAAGGCTGAAACATGTCTGGGGATGCTTGTGGTCTCGTGCAAAAGGGATGTGACCTAGCAGTTCGGGCTGGACTACCCCTTTGGGGGTGGGACCAAGCCTGATTTGCATATGGTTTTTCCCCTTTTGTAATGGCTTGGCAGGCGAAGAACGATGGTCTGGAGGGTTGCCCAGAGCAATGCCAGAGGTGAAGATTTATTCTAAACCTTCCAGCCATCAACTCTTTTGTTTTGCTATTGGCGGTAGCCGTGCCTGTGAAACAGGCACGGCTACCGCTGGTATCATTTTTTTCTAACGCCCGCGAATGGGCCATTACCGGGTGAGTGTCGGTGGTAAGCCACTCAAAAGCCGGGGCACTCCTAGCGGGTTGCGCTTACCTAAGAAAGTGCCGTATGAATGAAAACTTAAAATCAAGCTGATTTAAGTATATTAAATACCGAATTGAGTGAAAATCTAAAACTAAGGCTCTTGAATACCGAACTGCATTAACAACTGAAACTAAGCCTATTGAATACGAACTGAATGAAAAACTGAAACAAAGTACATTGATTTTCGACATGAATACAACTTAATGGGCAAGGCTAATAGCTGATGAAAGCCAAAAAGGGAAAGTGCCCAAGGGTGAAAGAGTGTGACAGAAATGTGGGGCATGAATTAGACCACCCCAAAGTGAACTTTATGAATGGATACAGTGCTGCAAAACCAAAGGCTGGCAAGAGGTGTGTGACATGTTATGGCAAAGCCAAGACGCTAACTAGAAGAAGCCAGGAGAGTGTGAAGTTGCACATAGAGCCAAGAGGCCGGCAGGGAGAATCTAAGTGAATGTGAATCAGTACAAAGGGGCAAGTACAGAAAAACCTGTGTGGGCTGACGAGCCTGTGGATTCCTGATGGTGCGACCTGTGGCGGGTGGACCGTGTGGTCTGACAACTGCACCTAGAGCAGTGAGGCCTAAATTGTGAAAACCAAAGACCTTGTGAAACAAACCAAGGAAAAACACTGTAAGTAAACTGGTGAAGGGTTCCTGATTGCGCGACCTGTGAAGGGTGGACCATGTGGTCTGACAACTGCGCCAAGACCAGTGAGCCCAAAATTGTGAAAACTAAAAACACTGTGAAACAAACAAAGAAGAATAATTGAACGACTAAAGTCTGGTGAGGCAATCAAGAAGGAGGGTCAGGTTAACCTAGAGTTGTGTTGAAGATTGAACCACTAAAGAAAATATCCTTTGCTACATTGAAGTTTTGGGGATGGGAACCCTGAGACTAGATTAACTGGAAAAGCTGTCATGAGGACTGAGCCTCAAGACCCCCTTCCCTTTGAACTGTGTTGCCTGAAACTTGGGGAAGGGAACCCTGAGGATTGTGTGGAACTGTGTTGCCTTGAACTTGAGAAATGTAATCTTGAGACTTTTGGTAAACTTTCCTATACTTATGGAAGGGGAGCTGAAAAGGAAGCTAAGAGCTAGAAGAAGCTCAGAACTTTACGTTGATCACCATTTCTTTTGTTATTGATATCCCTACACATTATATAGCTTTAGTTTTGAAGGCAAGGATAGATTAACGACACGCACATACTTTTAAGATGAACTTTCTGACTCAGACTTTCCTTAGTTTCATTCAGGTAGGGAAATTCCACCTTAACATAGGGAAAGTTAGGCCTTCTACCATCCTGCCATTTGATTTAATAATCCCTTTTATTGTGAACTTTGAATCTGTTGTCTGTGTTTTGCTTCATGATGCCTTCACAGAGAGTAATCTGTTCTGATGTTAACAGCTGGATATGATTGCTTTGTTGAATTGTGCACAATGATTATACTTTCTCTGGGGCAGCCAAGCTGAAAAAGAACATCTTAAATGTTATTTAAAACAAGGTCAGTGACATGTAATGACTAGGTTAGCAGGATCCACATGGAGGCAGTGATAGTTGGTCCCAACACCTGTACGTAGTCACATTTGTGGATGTTTCGTTGCCCCCTAGTTCCATTTTGCTGTACTATTGGTCAGATTTCACAATCTTTCAAGTTGTCCTTGGAATCCTTGTTCAACTTTTGTTTGGTAGCCACTGTGTTGCAAATGGATTCTTTTCAGTAGCTATTTGTGTCTTTTCATTGTGGACTCTTTCAGATTTCTTTCCCTTTAAGAAATCAATCTAAGCAACAATGCAAACAATCGATTTGTTACCTGTGAATGTCACCAAAGAACTTGGGAATATGTACTGCCATGAAGACTATTAGCGCTATATTGCATTTCAAACGTAAAACAGGGTTTATTTGGGGTAATTACAAGGTTGGGGAAATGTGTAAGATAAAGCAAAGGAAATTTTAGGGCATAAATCATAAAGTCATAATTCCATCCCTAGTGCCCTTCCTTCTTGATACTCGACAATAAAACTCCTCATGTCTGCTTCTCATCCACACGTTTTTGGACACCCTCCATTCAGAGTTGGGTATTGCCATGTCATGATATCAAGCAATTGAATTCAGCACCTGGATCTGGACTTCACCTCAACAGCAATTTGCTTGGTCTGGGAAAAGATGTTGGGATTAAGGCTTCTCACTGAATCCTTAAGGATTCTTCCATGCCCCAACCTGACCTTGCATCCTGCCTCACAGACATCGACCACTGGTTGATGGATAGCCACCTCCTCCTCAAACCTGGAAAAAAAAATAATGATATGCAGGAAAACGGCTCTCTTTCCCCAACCCACCCCTTGGTCATCCTCCCTAGGCCCTCCCCCACCGCATCCAATACAGTAAAGAACCTGGGATATACAATGGATGCTGATCTGACACTCACACATCACATTAACTCTGTGGCTAAATCTTGCTATCACTCCTTACCTCTCCTACCCTCATAGAGTCACTGCAATCATGGCCATCGTTTTCTCCCGCCTAGACTACATCAATTCCCTCTACCTGGGCACCCCCCCATATCAACTCAGAAATCTCCAATGGTCCAAAACACTGCAGCTAGGCTCATCCTGGCCCTTTGTCTCAGAGAGCAAATCACCCCCCCCGACGTGTCCTCCACTGGTTCCCCGTTGGACGAAAGGCTACTTTCAAAGTCACGTGCATCACTCACTGTTCCCTCCACAAGGCAGGCCCAGAATACCTTCAACAGAAACTCATCCGCTACCAATCCAACATAAACTTGCAATCAGGCACTGCACTCCTCCTTGTGAGCAAATCAACAAGAATAGGCGGATCCTCCTCCGTCCAAGCCCACTCAATCTGGAACTCAATTCTCCTTAGCATCTGATGCATAGACAATCACTTTGCCTTCCAGGAGGCCCTCAAGACCTTGCTTGTTCCCCCTGCATCTTGATGAACCCATGCCACACTTCAGTTATTCAACCACCTCGCGGTAGACCGGGGCAGCAATGAACCCGCCATGAAATGTACCAAGTGACGCTGAGAATAAACTCCAGCAGACCACAGGACAGAAGGCATGGCACATCTTTGAAACCAAGAAACCAGCCAGAACATATGTCATATATTGACTCTATGCTTATGGAAAATAGCTGAAGGCAAGGCCACACACCCGCACGCAACTGCTATCACACACCACTTTTAGGACACATAGCACAGCACCTCTGCCATAAGGATGCAGATATCCCCCATGACAATAATTCGGTCTAGCTGGACACATAATGAATCTCCTGCACTCACATACTCCCCAGACACCCTCACAGCACCCATCCACACGCCAGCTCAATATAGGTAGTTATTAGGGACTTGCCCACCTCTACCCACCTTCGTATTGGCTAAAATGTACACATACCTTGGACTTCGGTCCCCCGAGGACGTTCACCTTACAGCGCCTTGAGACCATACCAATAAACTTTCCCATCTATTTGATACTGAGTGCACCATTGTCTGTTACACAACCTGAATCCACTTCAGCACTACCAAACTTATTTAAAGGAACAACTTCCTACCCATGCACATTCTTCAATGTATTTTACCACTGTGGGCTGCTCTCACCATGCCTGACTTCATCTCTGTGGGAAAGTTAAGTAAGATTCCTTTAGGGCACAATTTTCATGGTCTATGTTCCCTATGCTGCAGGGATGCGTTTGTGTTGCTACACCTGTGCAATGCTGCTTTGCAAATGATTAATGAGATAGCAAGCTATCCAGCTAAAATCTCCAGCTAACATGCTGGTTCTATGAAGCAGCACCATGTATGCAAAACAAGTATTGGCTGATTAAAATGTACTAGATGTTATGTTATATGGCATTTGTGTAGCACCTACTGCCATTGGTATGGCCTCAAAGCACTGTGGGGATGAACGTCCTTTGGAAGACCATAGTCAGAAATATGAGATGTGAAGGAAGGATTTCTAAAATGCTTGTGTACATTTTTAGCCAGCATGAGGTAGGTGGGGAGTGGCTAGGTCCCTAATAACAGCCCATAGATATCAGATGAGAGGGTAGGTGCCATGACAGATTGTTAGGGGAGTAGGTGAGTCATTTGACTGATTATGTGAATGGCTGGACCACATTTTCTCATTGGACTCAGCTGTATTGTATTGAAGGTGGATGTGTATGTTAGGGTGGGTGAAGTCGAGCAGTGTCTATTGCTGGTGTGTGGAGGTGTGTGGGCCATGCCCCGTACGGGATACAGCTATTTTCCGTTCTGATTAAGTGCTTGACGTTCTAGCGAAGACGGCTGACATTTGGATCGAGGTTAACTTACAGCTTATCATAAGACCAGACTGAAATGCATTATGTGGGGGAGGCAAACTTGTCGACTCCTCTGGTCTCCCCGCATATCTGTCAAGGTTGGGTAATTGTTCACCCAGGAGATGAACTAAGTCGATGAGGATGCAGAAGGGAAGAGCAAGGTTTTGGGTGCCTCCCTGAAGGCGAGAGGATCTTCGATGCGGAGGATGGTGACTGGGATCGAGTTCCAGATGGTGGAGGCTTCGACTGAGAAGGAGGAGCACGATATTCTGGTTGATTTTAGTTCATTGAAAAAAAGGGGTTGAGTGAGGACTTTTTGAACAGTGGCTTCATGTCGGAAGATCTGAATTCTTCAAGGAAGATGCCAGAGATGAGAGATGAGTTGACAATTGATCGTGGAGGCTAGGATTTATTTTAGAAGAGTTGAAGGGTAGGGGTCTCCAGGGGATCCAAAGGCGCGGATGTTAGTTAGTAGTTTTAAAAATGTGGGGTGGGAAAGTGAAGAGATGGATGAGAATGATGAGAAGAGCAGGAAGATGGTGGGCTGTTGTGATGTCTCAGTCGAAGCCACAGGGGACTGAGGGGTTAACGCTGCTATTTTAGTGACAATGGAGATGTTTCTTTCTAGGGCTATGTTGTAGAAGTGGTCTGAGAGGGCGACGAAGAGGGTTTGGGTGTGGATGGGGTGGGGTGGTGCTGTAGAATAATGCTGTTAAAACATTGTTTCTTTCATTGAACTCTCCACATTTGAGAAGCCATGGAACATGGAACATCTGAGTTGGCAATGCATTTCCCCAAGCTCTGCAAAATGGCTTCTCTGATGTTACTTGTGAGATTGTGACTGCATCGAAAGACAAACTATTAATGTCAAGTGTATGGAAGTGATTTCCCTTAAAGGGAAAGGCATCCTTTTGTATGCTGGAGCTTTGGGTCCACTTAGAAAGAGAGATTCAGTCTCTCTCAATCAGTGGAGTAACTTTGCTGAAAATGTTGGGGGGGGGGCATGACATCTGAAGAAAAGGTGCCCCAGCCAAATGAATGGGGACAAAATGGTGTGGCATCAAAGTTGGGGGGGAGAAAACACCCCCGCCCCACCCTAAAATTATGGCCATGCTCTCAATTGTGGATAGGGTGTGTTAATATTGCACTGCATGGACGCACAAGGGATTTGGGAGGGTTAGGGCTCTTAAAGCTTGCCTGCCTTTATTGACTGGTGCAGTGAGCAGAATCCAAGCCTCCAAGACTAGCTTGTAATGAGGCGATGAGAGTATCCCCAGCCATGTGACAAGCACCAAGGGAGAGTGGTCAGAGAGTCATCCCCATCCTGCAACCGGTCCCTGTAATTCACCAGCTTGGTGGGAAACAGAGTGGACTCTAGTATATGCCCCAGAAGCCTGAACTCTGAAAAGCTGAAAAGAATGGGCATTTGCTCATTAGCGCCAGCTCCTGATCTCTGCTGTCTGTTGTAACTACCAACTGCTGAGTGGGAGAGGGGCGCTAGGTGCAAAGCGAGAAAAAGGCAAGAACAAACAAGGCAAGAAAAAATTAAAAAGAAAGGGGGACACAAGGAAGAAAGGACGTCACTCACCCTGCATTCCGGATTGCAAATAGGGTGCAGGGGAGGTGCTGGATGAAGGCACTTGCAGAAGTGAGGACAACGAACAATCAAGGGAGCGGGGAAAGGACGAGGGGAAGGCAGACAAGACACAGGTAAGCAAGAACCTGGGGGGAGAGGAGTGCTAGGTGCGCCGCAAGAAAAAAGCAAAAAGACACAAGGCAAGAAAAAATGGAAAAGTGAGGGGGACACAAGGGAGAAAGTACACCACCCACACTGCACTCCGGGTGACAAATGGGCTGCAGGGGAGGTGCTGGATGAAGGCACTTGCTGAAGCGAGGGCATCTACCAATGAAAGGCGGGGCGGGCGAAGGGAGGGCAGACAAGACACAGGTAAGCAAGAATGTGAGGGGGAGAGGGACGCTAGGTGCACCACGAGAGTAAAAGTAATAAAAAACAAGTCAAGGAGAAATGAAAAAGAAATGGGGACACAAGGGAGAAAGGACTCCGGATGGGCAATGACACAGCAACCGGCCATTTAGACAGGTCTGTGGCATGTGTAAAACTGTAAAACTGTAAAAAGTAAAGCAAAAGGCATGAAGTTGGGTCACGGGCACTATGATTTCAGTGCACTGGGTATTTAACATTTTTCAAAAAAGGTAGCAGGCGCAAATGTATTTTAAAATTGGCTTAAAGTTGGGCCAGTGTTCTTGCTGTATATATAAAAAAACAAATAAAAATTCAAATTGGCATCAATTACTCTGTAAAGCCCTTTCCAAAGCTAGGTTTATGCTCAATAAAGAAATGCAAAAAAAAAAAATAAAATGCATGCTGGGAGAAGAGCTTAGACCATTCAGTTCTGGAATGTTGTTAATTACAGGAATATATAATGTTGACATAATATAAACCAGACCGGAGGTCACTGTTGGACTGTTTTTGCATTTGCAGAATCCATTGTTTCTCTCACAGAGTTAGAGCAGTCCCTAAAAATAGCTCAATGGACTAAGCTCCAGCATCATGTATTCACAGGGCCTGATACACAGGTTCTAATCCTGCATCAAATGTTAACGAGAATGCTGCTAAAAAATAAATATATCATAAAATATATCATAATAAAAAATAAATAACACTGATTAACACCGGCAAGCTGGGGAGGATTAATTTCTGAAGAAGCACAAACGTATTCCCCCCCTCCCCCCGAGATTCTATTGCGAAGTACACAAAGTGCCAGGGTGGGCCGGGAAGTGCAGGGCTGAGAGGAAAGAGTGTTGGGAGGGGGAGAGCAGGAGGTGGGGAAGAAGACAACAGCGGCTAGGCGAGTGCTAAGGGGAGGCCAGGAGGGCAAGTGCAAGGGATTGCAAGGGGTGCAGGGGGTGAGAGTACACATGCTAAGGTTGAGGAAGTGGATGGGCTCGAGCAAGGGGATGAGCTGTGAGGGGTGGACTGGCTGGGGGGACCTGGAGCCGGATAATACTCAGAGGGAACAAGGTAGCCAGTCACTGAAGCAGAGGGGGGCATTAGCAGAGAGGGAGAGGGAAAGCAGAGGAGAAAAGGAGGGTCTTGAGGAGCTAGAATGGTCTCCCTTAGAGAGTCAGGGAGACCATTCCAGAGGCAGACTCCTGTGGAGGAGAGGCATCTACTTCCCACTCTCTGCTTAGAGAAGCGTCTGATCTGCATACAGTTGGAGCTAGAAGACCGAAGGGCTCTAGTAGGGAGGTATTTAGGGAGAGAGAGTTGAATGCATTGGGGGTCCCAAGCTCCAGACATCCCTGTGGATGGGGCAGAGGGTCTTGAACTTGATCCTAGCAGCAAAAGGGAGCCAGTGGAGAGATTCTAGGGCTGGAGAAATGCAGTCCCTGGGCTTGAGGTCAAGCATAAATGCTGCAGTCCTATTATGGATTAGTTGAAGGGGGTGAAGGGAGGATAAAGGAAGACTGAGGGTGCCGATTTGTCTGGGCTGCAGCAGTAGTCCAGCCTAGAGAGGACCAGAGCTCTACGGGCACCGTTTTTTCCGGACGGCACACTATGGGTTAGCCTGAAGGAGCCACTGTGCCCCACAAGGCTGACCCTCCCGGCCACGGTAGGCAAGCCGTCACGGAAGCACTGGCAACGTTAACTATGGTGCCAGTGCTTCTGTGGTCCCCGTTCCCATAGAGTCCCATAGGACTCTATGGGAATGGGGGCTTACAAATGACCAGTGCCTGACTTCCCGGACCGCCGGGGTTGTAATCCCTTGCTGTTACCGGGAAGTCATGTGCCAGTAATTTCTTTGGGTCTGGCAGCAACTCACCTGTGTCACCGGCACAGTTACCGCTGGACCCGTAATGAGGGCCATTGAGTTTCTGGGGGAAGGTGAGGAGACGAGAATGCCTCTGAGGTGGTGCAGCTGATAGTGGCCTTCTTGGCAAGGATGTAAGGAGAGGAGAGAGAGGAGTTAAGGAGTCATCACCCTTGCGGACAATGCCTGCTATGTAAACTAACCAGAAAATCTAAAGCAGTTGAAATAGGTCTAGACACACCGTGGAAACAGATACATTTCTCCAATTGTAACTCTAGTTACGTTATATACATGATTATATGCCCCTGTGAATGGACATACATAGGCAAAACCATCAGAAAAATCAAAACCCGCATTGTTGAACATAGGAGCTGTATAAAAAACAAAACAGCTCTAGCCCCTATGGTTAAATAATTTTATAGAAAAAATCATGACAGCGAGGAGTTTTGATGGACATTACTGATGACCGTCAAAGGAAACTATAACATAGTGAAGAAAAATATCTTGTTAGAAAAGGAACAAAAATTAACATTCCAAACAAAAAGTGACAAAGAAGGCCTGAACAAGGCAATCGAATGGTTTAAAATATGAGGATATAACATTGAATATATCAGCTAATACTATTAATTCTGACCACTATAACAATAAAAAGAGCAATAGAGGTATAATTACAAAGAATATTAAAGATTAAAGAAAAGAAAGAGTACACCATTCAGCTACCGCTCTGTTTAAATGATATTGCATAGAAGTAACTAGAAATGACCTCTGTTCAATGTCTTATTCTTTAGGGCGTTAGAGGGTTATTATTGGAATATTAATTAATATAGCCACATGGAACTAGTATGAATTATTGGGGTATCCACGTACTGGACCTAAAGGGCGGTCTAGTACCCAAATCTTCCCTTGGCTGTGATAGTTCCACAATAGGATTTGGGTATTTTTATTTTAATGATTTACTTAAAAAAAGAAAGGATCTTTGGGAATACTTTGTTACTTGTCATAAAAAAGACTGTCCTCTAGGTGAAACAATTTTTGACTTTATTTGGTTTCCATAGGGGGCAGATTTACTTTTTTTTAAAAACACAGTTCCCTAGTTTTTGTTGTAGCATCTTTACCACTGTGACCGTGCTGTTAGGGGGTGGGTATAGTTAGTACATGATGGACCAGGGGTCCTCGTATCAATTTCTTTTTGTTTTTTATTTTTCTCTTAATATTAATATTTTAATGTTTTTGGTCCCTGTGTCATGAATACACAGTAAAAGTCCTTGATCAGTCCTGTTATTCGTTTTGTGGAAAGATCAAACTGTAGTCTGGCATATTTCATTCAGTTTGACTGCACAGGCACAGTGTTATGATGAACCGACCGGTTTCAGTGGTAAGGACCACTTTCATCAGGGCTGAGACAGCTGATGGTTAGTAGCGCTGTTGTAGTTGGAGAGTAGCTGAATCTAGCTTGTTTTATTCAATAGGACCTGCCCTAGATACTGGTGTCTTCTTTCGTCATGGTGGTCCTAGTCTGTGACTGTAGAACTTCAGTCCCACTGCAGGTGCTGACAGTGTTCAGCCATGTGCAAGGTCACCTGTTGTACCTCATTTCTTGCTGCAACGGTTCATGCAGGTAAACAAAGTTAATCCACAATTGCAGGCGTGCTGAATCCACAATTGCAGGCGTGCTGAATTGCTGCGTGTGGATTTCATCTCTTCCTATTGCAATAGGAATACAGTTTAAAATATTAATATTAAGAGAAAAATAAAAAACAAAAAGAAATTGATACGAGGACCCCTGGTCCATCATGTACTAACTATACCCACCCCCTAACACCACAGTCACAGTGGCAAAGATGGTGGAGAAGGCGGAAGAGAGTTTGAACCTTTGGTGGTAACATTGTAAAAAAAGAAACAGGGGCTGTGGGGGTTTCCCCCGTATCGCCCTGCTCAATATACTTTATGGTATAGTGAGCAATTGCTGCGGGGGACATACCCGCAGCCTTCCGTTAAAAAAAAAAAAAGAAAAGAAAAGGACCCTGTGGCGCCGGTTCACGATCACGGAAGTGAAAGGGAACTGGCGCTGCAGAAACCCAGCATGAAGATGAATGTAAGTGGGGTTTGTTTATGTTGGGGGTGTGGGTGGGGGTGTGCTGAAGGTGTGGATGGGGGGGTGTTATAGGTGTGTTGTGTGTGTGGGTGTTGGTATGTCTGTTCGCATGAGAAAGGTGCAAACTTTTGGTAGTTTGCACCTTTCTCATTCGAACGTTTCGGCTGCGGTTGTTTCAGCTGCGGCTAAATCACTTAGAATCAAGGATGCACCTAGACATTCGATTTTGATTGCTTTTACCCTCATTGCCTGTTATGTGATTATAGATTGATTTTATTTCATTTTGTTCAATTTTGAACATTGGGTTTATTCCAGTTATATCAATTTCTTTCGTTTGGGGAAAACTGGAGCGTGTTATGCTTTTATTAGTGTTGTCCTTTAAGCAGTCTATGCAAAGGCAAGCCCAGTAATGGGCTGCAGAAAGGGACTACTATGCCCACATGGCAAGGCTAGTAAAACATCTCACCTCACGCAAAATAGGTAAAGAGGAGGCTAAAGGCAAGGGAAAGTGTATTCATTACTCTGATGACCGCAACACTTCTAATAATAAGCTCACGAATGCTCAAGGCTTAAGCCAATCAGCATTTAACCTACTCAGAACAATCCAGATTGGAATAGAACGCTGCCCTGAAACAACATAGAAAACTCATTCGGCAGGAGAAAAAAAACAAACGACTACACTAATTGCTTTATAGGTGCCTTTGCAATGCCAAAGAACTTTTTATTGGCTGTGATGGAGAATTCCTTCCATTAATAAATGGATGCTATCTGGGCTAATTTGATTATTAAGGATACATTCTACAATGTACAAGAGCTTTAGCCGTCTGATTCTCACTGAGATAAGGAAGCTATTAACTAATGGTGGTTGCAGAAGCTCTTCTTTGGATCCCTGCCTGGCTGCAATAGTTTAATCAATGTTTGCTTTTATAGGTGAGGATATAAGGGCTATTAGGACCCCTCACTATAATGGCATAGTTCCTAAAATCTTGAAAATAGCTTTAGCCAAACCACTTGTGAAAAAAGAGCATTGCAGACCCTGGTGTTCTATCAATTTTCCTGCCAAACACCTTGAATCCACTGTCCTACACAGCTCAAGCCTGTCAGCCCCTGATGAACGATTGCATATCAGCTCATAGTACATAATATGGAAATGTTTTCATGGTTGGCAAAGCTAGAAACATAATAGACGGTGACACTAGCAGGGACCTTATTTTCTGGATTCCTCTGCTGCCTTCAAACCCCTCTTGAGCATATTGTCTAAATTGCGGATCAGGGATCAGGCACTGACGTTGATAAAGTCCTAGTTCCCAGAGTGAAAATAAAAAGGTGCCTCTTCCTCTATTCTCATCTCCGTCTGGCATGGTGCATTGTGGGGTTCCAGAGGGTTCTTCCTTGTACCTACCTTGCCTTTAACTTTTACCGACCGCCAGAGGTGTTGCTAGGTCTGGAAAATATCCGCAGCTGCGCTAATATCAGGTTTGTCGAGACTAGGGGCTAGCTAGCCTTTTGCTTGTAGTTCCTGAGCTTCAATCCAGGGCTACAACCAAAAGACCCGGGGTATAGCCCCCTCTGCTGCCCCTAGCAACGACGACAGCGGTTCTGCTTTTGGGACATTACAAGATGCAGAGTTATTCTTATGCTGATAATACTGAAAATCTCCTAAAGTTTGAAGGAGATGCGACAACACCTCTCTAAGCTTCTCAAAACGTATGTTCCAGTTTTGTACCTGGATGCATGCAATCAGGCTTAAGTTTAATCCATGAAAAACTACCATATTGACATCTGGCACTAATAAAGGTCAAGCTAAGCATGTTTCCGTTGGATGGAACTCAGGGCTTTCTGGGTGGCCTGCTGACCCTTAGACTCCAGATGCGAGCTTTCTCCCAGATGTGTTGTTTTTCCGTGGTTGCTGAGTGTGGGTGTGCGTGTGTGGAAGGGGGATCAGTGTGTGTGTATGGGGGCAGAGTATCTGTGTGTACGGGGCTGGGTGCTCAGTGCATGTGTGTTGAAGGGATCGCTTTCTGCGTGCTGAATGTGTGTGTTCAGGGGGGGCTGGGTGCTGAAAGTGTAGTCATTGAGCCTCATTCCGATTATGGCGGTAAGGGATACCGGTCACCGTTAACGAGACCGGTGCCGGTAATCCCTTACCGCCACATTCCGAGAACCCTTTGCGCCCTCGTCGTTAACGCCTGATTTTAGCAGGCATTAGGGACGAGGGCGCAAAGGGGCTTTTAAGCCAATAACGGTGACCGTAAAGTACGGTCACCGTTATTTGCAATTTCCCCATTCCCATTGAGCCCTATGGGGGCTCATTTGGGAATGGGGAAGAGCCCTGGGGAATGGGAAATTACCGCCCTAGTCAACTCGGAATAGGGCGGTAATTTCCCATTCCACCAGGGCGGTGCCGGTACGGGTCCGGCGCCGACCAAGGCGCTAATAGCGCCATTGGTTAGCGCAAGACTCGGAATGAGGCCCATTTCTCTGGGAAATTGCAGGGCAACTGGAAGCTGCTTTGCAGGACACGGTATGCCCACAGGAACCCTCCTGGAAGATGGATGTGGGGTACCTTCTAGTTAACGAGCCTGCCATGTACACTAACTCTGGTGGGAGGCACCCCAGGCTGAGTCTGAGCCCCAGGGCTATGTGCTGCCCCCCTCACCCTGATGTACGCTGCCTTCTTCCGCTACCACCACCTGCTTGTGTTTGGAAGCGAGCAGCACCACAGGTAAGGGCCCATGGGGTGTTGCTGCAGCCCTGACAGGGAGGAATGGCACAGACATGGAGCCCCAGAACCTGCACTTGCCACTCCCAACAACACAGGCAGATAGGCTTTAATCCCACAGACTTTAACCCGGTGCAGACGCCGGGTGCTGGCATGCTACCCGCTGCCCTGGGAAGCGCTGGGCCGCAGCTCTCTCCCAATTCCCAGAGATGGAACCCCTGTGAATGGATGAGGAGGGGTGCGGTCCCCAGAAGCACTACCACCAGCACTGGTAAGTAGAGGGTCAGCTCCATGTATGAGGGCCTGAGGACCTTAAGAAGACAGGGGGGGCGCATGATCCATGTGGGAGGGTTTGAGGAGGTTATACACACTGCTTTTATAAACTATTAGTGTCCCAAAGTCAGCAATGATTTATAATTGTGCATGGCGTTATGTGGCCTTTAGTAAAGGAGGCCACCGGCCCCCATGCCTGCATATTTCCCACAAGTTGCACTTTCCTACCTGCTTAAAATTCACAATGTTTTCTCTGGTGAGGAATGTACAACGTTCTGAACTAATGGGAGAACAACAACACTAACACTAACCAAAATGGAAGCCAAGCCTCTCTAGGGTCAGTGGCAGTGGCAGAGCAGTTGGGCTTGGCTTTGGAAGGGCAGGCACAGGCGTGCAGTTGGTCCATGCAGTTGACCAAAGAAAAACACCTAATGTTGGTGTACTGAGGAACATACACCTTTTATTTAGTTACACATAAATGGATCTATTAGGCAAATAGGTACTTGGGCACGGCTTCATATTCTTTTCCCCAGAAGCAACGTAATGGGCCTCATTACGGTGTTACCAGCAGGTTGCAGCTGGACCCGTAATATTTTCCCAGTGCCTGACGTCCCGGTGCCACCGGCTCATTACGAGTCCGGCGGCCCGGGAAGTCAGGCGCCGGTAAATTGTAAGTCCCCATTCCCATAGAGTCCTATGAGACTCTGTGGGAGAGGGGACACGGAAGCACCAGCACCGTTGCTAATGGTGCCGGTGCTTCCGTGAAGGGTTTGCCTACCATGACCTCTGCGCATGGCAGGTTCAGACCTGTCGGGCACGGCGAGCAAACACGTAGTTTGCCCGTCTGGAAACAAGGCTGCCGGTAAGCTCACCAGCACGCTTATTTCCGGCCAGCAAACTTAGAATGAGGCCCATATACTTAGGAGATCTGTCCTCGGCCTTGGGCAGCATATTTATGTAGACCGTTTAAAAGATGCATCCCATCTGATTGGATGACCCTGGACAACCATGCCCGCAATCAGGGGTGTTGCTAGGTCTGGAAAAGACCCGGCGGTTATGTTGATGTCGGTTCTGTTGGGACTGGGGGCTAGCTAGCCTTTTGCTTGTAGCTCCTGAGATTCTAGCCGGGGCTACAACCAAAAGACCAGGGGCTATAGCCCCCTTAGCCCCCCCTAGCAACGCCTCTTCCCGCAATATACTTAGGATAGCCTGAGCACATCTCAAGCCCCTAACGCACCCAGATTTTACATGTACATTTACAATACAGCAAGCTGCCCCCATCTTCCACTTACACACCTTCTCATGCTCTGCTCAGGATTTTACTTTAAAACAGCTATCTTGTCTTTTATCATATCTTTTTCTGATCAATGCATCCTAAGTAGACTAAGGTCCTGCTGAGCGGGACTTAATGCCCCTTAACTTGGAAAAGATTGACACGCTTTGAGACTACTTCATTGGTGAGCTGGCGCAGTATTAAAAAAAAAAACAATAATAATAATATTTATCCACTCAGAAGGATTTTACATCTCTTCTCTTTCCTTCCATAGTATTATTCTAGTCAATGCCTTTATTTCATGTGGGCTTGTCTATTGTTATTCTGTCCAGCTGGGGCTTCTGAAATGCAGCATCAGATGCCTGCAACTAATGCAGAATGCTGCTGCCAGAATAATTAAGATGGGTCTTAACAGAAGTGGTCCTGCCCTTTGCCTCCCCAGCTCTAACAAGCCTTTGGGCCAGTTATGCCATGTGGCACGAGGAGGAAATGCCATGACTTTGTGATCCTGTCCCTCTATTAGCTCCCTTACATGTCAAGGCCACTTTTGGGTGCCCTGATGACCATGGAAGTGTTAGTCTTGGTTAATCAAGTTCTCCTCTGAGATCAGGGACCCTCGGATGGTCTCAGTGGAGGGTTTTATGTTGTCACCAGAAGAGTGTAATCGTCTATAAATCTACAGGAGCCAGTCGCTGGCAGAAGAACGCGGCATGCAGGTGCAAGTTGGAGCAAAATGGAGAATTCGACACACGCAACACCAATCTGTTTGTTTTAGTGCACAGGATCTGGAATGCACTATCACTGCTTATGGACTGTCCGCAGGAAACCACTCGAGGCATGGATTTAGGCTTGACAGATTGCTAGATAATGTTGAGCTGGGGAGACTGCCCTTTGACCCCCAAATAATATACATTATGAGTGAATCCCCTGTTTTGCAATTGGGCTTCTTGAAAAATCATCCTATCGTAAAATAAACCTCTCCTGAATAAAATTATTAAAAATCAGAATATTTAGAAATGCTGCTTCAACATTAGGTGGCCTGGACTAATCATGAGGGTCAGGCTGCCCAAAGTGGTGCCAATCAATAGAGAGAGTGCCCCCACCGTAGAATTCATCAATCACTTTAGTAGGGACAATTTAAGTGTGGAAGCTGAATGCCTTATCTGTATTCACTGCTCCAAATTTTATGTGCGGAGAATGAAACATTTTGGCAAAGCCGTAGCTGATTCAGATAGTATTGATACGGCTAGTCTTTGTGGTTGCATTTTTGCAGGACATCAAATTTAATTGATTTTTGCAACCTTGAGATATATCAATCTTGTTTTGAATCTTAAATTGAACTGTTCTGTGGGTTTGTTATCTATATATGAAATGTTTTTCATTAAGATTAACGTATTGTTACTGTTTACGTGTAAGGTTCAACTAGGAGTCCCTCGGGCGCGGGCGTCTTTCTTGTGACCCCACAAGGCCTGGTTCATGAGAGCTGAAAGTTGGTAGGTCTGATGTTGGCTTTATTACAAACTCTAACCCAAAAATGACTCTAGACTAGTGGTTTGCAACTTGCAGCTCTCCGGATATTTTGATCTACGACTCCCATGATCCCTCACCATTGACTATACCAAATATAGATGATGGAAGTTGTAGTCTAAAACATCTGGCAGCCAAAGGGTGTGGCCTCTGTTCTAGAAAAAAAGGTTTTCCTTGCTGATGTCCCATTTCAGCATTTCTGTTTTTGTGTTGGTTTTCAGCATAGAAACTTTATTTTGTAGTAAATGACAGGAATATTCTCTGGGCTTTGCAAGTTTTCTCGCTCTTGTAGATTTGTATTCACAGGGGGGGTAGGGGTGTATTCAATTCAACTAACAACTTTGTTCGGGCTTCCAGGCATCTTTGTTGCCACTTTTCCTTCGAGGATAGACTACAGGAACATGAGAATCTACACAGAGACCATAGCCCGTGGGTGATCCATCAAGTCAATTCAGTAGACAGAGATCGGCTCACGCAGTCTGATTGATATAGTGGTGGCAATTGGGTGGTTTGTGGTACTCCTTCCAGGTATAGTTTTAACAGCTTTCTTGATTCAAAATAGCTCGAAATATTCTTGAAGTGTGAGGGCTCTACAAATGTTGCTCAGAGAGGGAAGTTGTTTGTAGGCCCACTGTTCTCATGGGTGGGCAAAATAATGACACTTTTAAGGGTACTGTGAGATGGCCTTGCTTCCCTGCAGTTGATACAGATAGCTCAGGATTGACGGGTTCTCTTATGCAAGCAAGCATCCACAAACAGGAGATATAGCCCTGAACTATGGCGTGTGGTCGGAGAGCAGAGAATCCTCAGGGTCCGACAACCAAATCAGAGGACTATTCTTGTTTCTGGATTAGAGTGATGAAAGTCAAACACTTGATGAAGAAACTGTACTGGATCTCACCAAAGTAGGGTTTAGTTTCAGCTACCTCAGCATTGATTATACAGTTTCCAGTATCAATTACCCCAAGATAAGGGCCACGAAATGACACTGCACTAGCAGATAGCCAACCAGCTCTCTTTTTCAGACAGGAAACATCGGATTCATACATGATTTCCAAAGCATTTTAGCATATTTACCCACTGTTATAAACTCTTACTCTTCATTTGTGCTCAGCCAAGTTGCAGCTCAATGTGAACAACGGTGGGTGGTGAGATTCCTTTCAGATATTGTTGGCTGGAATTTACCTTCAAACACTCCCTCGCAGCCCCTCTAGGTATTCCCCGGAAATCTATCTTAGTTTTTTCTCCATTCATTTTGCAATCAACTCTCTGGTCTGCAAGCCCAAGCTTGTATTAAGCCAAGGTACAGTTACAGCTGTGCTGCTGCACACTTGATTCTAGTAAAGGGTGCCTACATCAAACCTATTAAGAGAAACAGGAAGCAAGTCAAAGAGGACTTGGTCAAGAGCTTCTAAGCATAAGGTTATTGCAGCCAATGCCGTAATCATATTTCTTAATTTTTGTTTTTTTACCCAGTAGCCCCCATCATCCTACTACAGGCAGATTGACATCTGAGGGGTTATTCTCTCAGGACAAGAGACATGTCTGCATCTCTGAACTGAAGCCTGAAACTGGACACATGCAGCTCTTCCATCAAGCCTAATCTCAGAAAATAATACAGACCTTGTATAGTGTGAACATTTTGTCTAAAACAATGTGGTACAATAAAACAAAAAGTAGGTGTAGAGAGGCAGATGTACAGGTCATTTATAGAGGCCACCCCCACACTTCCGTCATACTGGAAGAACAAGAAAGCACTAAATTTGACACCTGGTATCTTCCCAATACCACATCAAAGGTATGAGAGACGTTATGCACTTTGACAACCGTATCGAATGTACACTTAAATTGATGAGGTTGACATGAAGCTTCAGACACCAATAAACCTAGAAGAACTATAAGTAAAGCCTGCCAGATGTAAAGGGATGTCACTAAAGAGAGAAGATACATGGACACACTGAATTTGATGTACGTATACCTAAAGAACGAAGATGTGATTGAAATGACGAAGTAACCATACATGCGAATACGAAGAAAACCACATACAATAAGAAGATAAGTGACAAGAGATGTAATACATGTATATGGGTATCAAAAAGGTGCGCAATATCCCGATTTTTTGTTTACGGAGAAACAATTCTCAAAAGAGATGATTAACATGAGAAAAGTGGTGCAAAAAGCATGGTAATAAATGTATATATGCAGAAACGCAAGGTAGATGAGACACATAGAAGCTTGCTAATATAGGAATAGAATCAAAGTAAAGCAGCCATGCTAAGAAAATGGACATCGCATTGTATAATAGTAAGCAAGAATCCTCGAGAAGGGAAACCAAGGCTGCAATGCTGACAGTCACTGAAATACTAATTCTTGCAAGAACAAAGGGTATTTGCTTGGCTCAGAATCAAGGATGCCGCAGCAAGAGTAACTGCATGGCTCGAAAGGAGTCAAAGAGGATAAGCTATGTATGCAGGACATATTTCTCTTAGATTAAGTAAAGGAGTGAACAATTGCGAGTGCCAAGTTGGTTCAATTAAAGATGCATGCAAAATGGAGCAACCGAGTCTCCAGAGGCCAGGGAGAGTAATAGCACTCAACATAATTGAATCAAATAACATTAAATAGAATGGTAAAATTGACAAAATCATGGTCTCCTCACACGTGATGATTCAGGACTGGTAAACAAGGCCTATTCATAAGTCTTCAGACAAAGATAGCAATGTACCTTCAGTCCCTTTAAAGTTCAGCGGAAGAGAATAGTCAGCAAGGTCAACTACAAAGAAGAAGCATTGGCTTAGGGCCGAACTGATGGGAGATAGTTGTCTAATTAGCTAAGAAAGGCAGTTTTGTGACGTTCCCTCACACCTGGGTCACGCTACTTATGGGCTGCTAATGAGCCGAATGTTCAAGGTTGGTAATAGAATGCCAACCAATCATGAGGGCCTATGTAATGGTGGGCCATACATTATTGTACGGTCCTATCCGCTGCTGCCATTATATTATTATCTGTTTTTTATGTAGTTAAAGGTGGTTCAAGGCTTGCCTACCAGATAAGAGGCATCCAATGATGATACGAACAACTGTGCAAACTAAAAGTATTTGTTTTGCTTAACCAATCCCTCCACCCAGTAGGTTTTACTGTGAGACACATAGGATGACGTCTTAGCTGACGCATATTGAGGTATAAAACCTTTTGTGTAACTGAAAAGCATTGAGAGTGTGTGTGCTGCAATCTGTTTGTTCACCAGGAGTCCCTACTTTACTGAGATGATAATAAAGTAGTATTTTGCAATATTCGTTGAGTCTGTCCGGTTATTTGGGCATCAGATCATTTATTGTGGTAATCTAATTTGGCACTTGGAACACTCCAGGTGCTATTGCACAGAGGAACACAGTAGCAGCCTAATCTAGACTCATGCTTAGAAAAAGCAAATGACATGTAGATCAGCAATAAAACAGACATTTGAAGTTCAAAAGTTGGTAGAAAGTTTTAAAGTCTTTAAAGAACTTAACCGTTACTACCAAATGCTTACGTGATCCAAGTGATCCAAACAATAACTTGAATACCAAAATCCATGGTATAGGGCACACGTTCAGGAGAATGGCCTGGGACCAACTCTAGTTCTCCAGCTGGCTACTGAGACTGGAGGGAGAAGGTTTTCTCAATCCATGTGTGACGGCCGTTTTTGGCTTCTTCCGCTGAACATGATGGAAGACATTTGTAGAGGTGTGGTCCCTCATTGGAAGAATAAAGCTGTGTCCATTTCATTTCTGCTGTGGGCTTTTGTATTTCTGCTACCAGAATTTTATACTTTTAGGGCGGAACAATATCTGGTGTTTTGACGTCCAAACCTTGAGAGCGCCACTTACAGTAACATTTTCATATGGTTACTAAATGACTTCCTTTTAGATTCCTTGCACTGAAGTATATTTTGTGGTGATATTCTGGAAATCAAAGTGTGGATTTGGTTTTAATTTATGGCAAAAGGGACTTGTACAAAGGGTCCCCATACCCAACTGTCCATAAATTCCTTTCTTAAGCAAGGCAACTTTTATGGTGTAGGCCCTCATTCTATAGCCCAGGCACATGGTACAGGGATAGCCTGACATGATCTGTACAACTCGGTCTCCAGCAGACTGTCCCCACAATTCTGATCTTCACTCCAAACAAACCACTTTGGTCAAGCTTATGTCAGCTGCTGTCTCTGCACCAATGCTTCAAAGAGCCACCACGAGTGATCTTCAGTAGCCCTTTTAGGCTTATCCAAGGATAAGCAAGGGAGTAATTCATTCTTCTGAAATTCTATGAGACAATGAGAAAAGATTTTTAAGAATACTGGAATCCCAATGCGTAGGAAAACTCACTAGCTAGCAGATATTCATGCTCCACAACCATGCATCCGGTCAAGTGGCACAGTGAGTAGAGCGCTCGCTTTGACACCCGTGCAGAGCCTGTTAACGCAGGTTCGAATCCCGGCGGGGCCAAACTCAGCCTTTCATCCTTCCGAGGTCGATAAATGAGCACCACACACCGTGGGTAATAATAAGCAGCGCTCGGATACCTGAGGGTTTGTAGCGCTATATAAAAGCCTAAAAAGCCTAATTATTATTATGGTTATGTAAGGCGTGTCAGCAAGATGGAGGCGACTTCTGTGGTGGCATGAACATGGCTTGCAGGCATCAGCCACTCCCCTTCTGCAGTTTCTGTTTGGAAAACTTAAGGTTGCATTATGGCCATGATGATGTATAAGATCAATTTAGATACCCCTTCCCTACCCTCACAAAATCCTTACCCTGCCTGTGGGCTCTGTGGAGCTACGCTTACACATAAACAGTGCTTTAAATGGGATAAGAAATGGAGGGGGCAATAATGAGTGACAGAACAAAATGTGTGGAGGAGTCCTAAGAATTATTTTGCACGGCCTAACAATCAAAAGTAGCTAACAACCCTTTACAAGATGTGTGACCCATCAAATTAAAGGTGTGGCCTAGCAAATGTGCTCCGGATTTTTGTACCTGATCTGAAAGGAATTAAAATCTATTTTGAAGAGTGTGCTGAATATAATATAAGGACTCAGTTGTCAATAAATCGACGAAAATACAAAATTATTGTATTTATAAAAGTTTAAATTTGTTTGTGGGTTTGTGGCTTGGCGAAGCGTTGTTCCTTACACAATTCCACACCATTTCACCAATCTGCTTTCTTGCCTTCGGCTGCGGCCACTTTGAATCTGTTATGTTTACCTTTCTAATTCAACCAGTCCTGTCGGCTGGAATTCTGAATTTCCTTTGCCCTGTTCTATCCGCGCTTTCTTGCGTTCTTGTTCAGTACCTTGACACTTACCTATCTGTGTTTACCGCTATTAGTTATTCTCGCTCTTTCGAGACTGTCCTTCCCTTTTCTGTCCCAGTGTGGCATCTGTCGCCGATAGGCTGCGGGTGCTCCCTTATACGGCTGACTTGCACTTGCATTGTTCACGTCCACTACTGCCTTCTGTAGTCGGAGGGTACTTATCCGAGACTTTACACAATTGGAACATTCACCATCTGAAGTACCATTGACGGAACTTTCTACACACCCGTCCTGCCAGGGTATTTTGTGCCTCAAGGCTTTTTCCCTGAGTTTAGGTACTTGCTCCTCGGGGTTCCCTATGGCTTGGGTTACATTCAGGTCAAGGTGGCCTCTGGGGTAGCTCGACCCTACCTCCACCACGAAAAGGAAAGAAAAGTAAAGGAAAAGAAGACCAAGGAAGTAAAGAAGTCCAGGAAGAAGAAACCGTCAGAAATCTGTGACAGCTCTACGAACCAGGTGAGGAGGAGACTCGGGAGGGATCACCGGTCTATTTATTTTTAAATGTCTTTATTGGCATTTACAATAGGTACAACAGCAGTGTGACAGTGGGTGCCAACCGCAGCATAGAATACATTTGTCCATATAAGCCAGTCATTTAATGAACAAAAAACAACTTCAACATGAAGCATTTAACAATAACAGTAATTGTTTCCAAGTGGTTGGTAAATAGTTCATTTTGAGAGGGTCAACACAGGAAGGGAAAGGAAGGAGTCCAAAAGGAGGCGGGACCAGGTATATTCAGGCGGTGGTCTATTCAGGTGTCTTGTGATGAATAGGTCAGTAAGCATAGGGGTGAATCATTCAAGGGGGATTGTCGTCATTGGAGGGGTGGAACAGAGCCCCTGTGAGGGCCTTCCAAGCATCACGTGCCTGACTCGCATCCTCAGGGGACCTGGCAATGCCTTCCTCCCAGGCCAAAGTCTCCGCCCCGACCCAGCATTCCAGTTCATTGCGCCATGCATGGAAGTGTGGGCCATCTGGTCGCCTCCACGCCATGGCAATGGTCCTTTTGGTGAGGATGCATGCCAGGTCCATGAGCTTTACTGTGTGCTTGATTTTAACTAATCGGGGGTAAGTCCCTAGAAGGCACTCTCCGGGGGTCCACTCATACCTGGTCATGCCAGCTCTCCTACAGGTTCGCTCAACTTTGGCCCAGAGTTGTAGGGCGTTGACGCACTATCCCCGAACATGTCCATTAGGTCCGCTTTGTCTCTGTTGCACCACGGACAGTTATGCTGGGGTTGGTCGTATATCTTCACTATTCTGTGCGGTGTTAGGTACAAGCGATACAGTACGTTGAGCTGGATCAATCTGAATTTTGAATTCCTAGAAACCTCTTTAGGGAACGCCAGTGCTCTCTACCATTCTCCATCGGTCATTTCTCACCCCAGGTCTCCGTCCCATTTGAGTTTTAATTCAAGGCTGCGGGGATTAGGCCTGTCTATGAGGTGACAGTATATTTGAGACACTGGTCTCCACCCCTCCCCCAGACTGTACAGGAGTGTCACGAAAGGGTTGGACTCGGACTCTTCAGGCCAAGTATCCCATTTGGTTCGCACTAGTTTCCGGATCTTTAGGTACCAAAGGAATTGGCCACTGGGCATATCATCTTCAGATTGTAAGGAGGAGAAGTCTCGGAAGGAGCCTTCATTATATAAGTCCCCCCCAGGTGTACACTCCCAGCCGTTCCCAATATCTAATGGTCGCTAGATCGACGCTGTTCTGGCACAAGTCGGAAAGGGGCGGAATGTCTGGGGTATATGCGTGCTTCAGGTGGAGAAGCGATTTTGTTCTGAGCCATATTTGTTTTCCTAGGGTGGCAAAAAAGGGGGTCCCGCCAGTGAGGTGTTGGGGAGCCCAAATGAGTTCATTCAGCTGGATTGGAGCGATTGAGTGCTGCAGTAGTGCCGTTTCAGGAGTGACGTCATCAGCCAGCCATTTGGCTACAAAGCTGAGCTGGGCTGCCAAATAATACTTCTCCAGTTCAGGGAGTTGAATGCCACCCTGTCTGTATGGAAGGGTTAACGTGGATAGTGCCAATTTGTGTCTGCCTTTCCCCCATAAGAAGTCTTTAAGTATCGTCTCTAGTAGTCGGAAAAAGGGAGCTTTAATATAGTAGAACACATTTTGAAATCCATAGAGAAATCTGGGGAGAACAATCATTTTGATGATGGACGCCCTTCCCATCATGAACAGGGGGAGTCGGGACCAGAACCCTATCGACTTTCGTAGAGGGGGCAGCGCTGATGCTGTGTTATTTTCATGCATGAGTTCAGGAGTGTGGTAAATGTTGACTCCAAGGTAGCGGAATGTGGTGAGTCGCCAATTCACCTCCAATGAAGGCAGGTCATCCATGTGTTTACTTTTGAGGCCTCCCAATGGGAAGAGGCAGGATTTACTTCTGCTAAATTGTATGCCCGATACTTTGGCGAAGTTGCCAAGGACCTCCAGCATGGTCGGGACGTTCAGGTGCGGGTCTCTTATATAGAGGACGACATCGTCCGCGTACAGGGATATTATATGATCTGCCCCGTCCATCTGTATACCGGCATCAAAAAATTGTTTTCTGAAATAGATGGCAATAGGTTCGAGCCCAAGTATGTAGAGCATGGGGGAGAGTGGGCAACCCTGCCTAGTGCCCCTTTGTATGTCCCAGGCTGCAGAGATAAGCTGTCCGGATTTCACTCGTGCCCTTGGTTTAGTATAAAGCACCTTGACCCACCCAATGAATTTCTCTCCAAAGCTGAATTCTCAGAGCACCACCAGCAGCCACTCCCAGAAGATGGAGTCAAATGCCTTGATGGCATCCAAGGAGAGCAGAGCGTAGGAACGCCTGTCTTGGTTGGTTTGAGACAAAACATGTTGGAGCCTACAGAGGTTGGCGGTGGTGTTGCGGCCTGGTACAAAGCCATTTTGGTCAGGATGCACCACCCCTCCTATTACCCTGGAAAGCCGCTTGGCTAGGATCGTTGTCAGAATCTTGACGTCGTAATTGAGCATTGCAAGTGGGCAGTAAGAGTCACAATCTTCAGCAGGTTTGTTGGGTTTAAGCATTGGAATCACCAGCGTTTCACACATACTCTCAGGTAGGATCCCCAGTTCATAAGCCTCCTGAAAAACATCATACAGCAGCAGGGTTAACTCAGCTTCGTAAGTCTTGTAAAATTCTGTGGGCAGCCCATCGCTGCCCAGGGCTTTGCACGTGGCCAGGGACTTGATCGCCTCGGTTATATCGTCCTTGGTGATGTCTGTGTCTAGGGCTTCTTTGTGTGCGAGCGACAGTTTAGGCAGACCTATTTCCTCCAAGGAGTCCGAGATCTCGCACAAGGGCACCCGGACGTCATGGGAGTACAGCTGGGCATAGAATTGCTTAAAAGTGTCATTGATGCCCTGTTGGGTCTGGTGTAGCGTGCTGTCTGCACCTTTCAAGGTTATGGTCGGGTATCTGGGGTGCTCTTTTTTGCACAACCAGGCTAATAGTCTGCCGGGTTTGTCCGCCTGGGTGTGTGTCCTGTTGGTCCTCGTAGTATAATAAAACTTGGCTAGCCTGTCCCAAGCCTTTTTGCATTCAGTTCTTATTTGCTTGAGCTCATCCTCTACTTGCAGGGAAACTCGGGTGCCGGATTCAAGCTGTTCAATATCGGTTTCCCATCTCTCCAGTTCGGTTCTTAGGTGCTTCCTGATTCCCCCTGTCTTTTCTATGATTTCCCCTCGTGTAACTACTTTCAGGGCTTCCCATAATGTGCTTAGGTGCTCAACGCTATTCATGTTTTCCTTTATGTAGTTCTCCAGGGACTCCCTGAGGTTGTCTCTAAATGCTGGGTCTTTTAGCGCTTCAGTGGGCATCCTCCATGTGGGTATTGGAGATCTGGGCCCTGCGGTGCTCCATTCTATTATTAAGGGGGAGTGATCGGAGATGGTCCGGGCCAAGAACCGCGCTGTGTTAATCTGGGGTAGGGTTTCTCTGCCAGTGAAAATGTAGTCAATCCTGGTGTGGAGGTTATGTGGGGACGAGAAAAAGGAGTAGCCCCGGTCTCTTGGATGTTTCTCCCGCCAGATGTTCACTAAGTCTAGGTGATTCAGCATGGTATTCAGTGCTGCGGTGGATGCCGACGGGCCCCGGGGAAGAGGGGTGGACCTGTCGAATTCTGGGTTGCTGACACAGTTGAAATCTCCCCCCCAAGTAAACAATGTGCTGGTATGTTGCTGTTGGGGAGGTACGAATTAACAATGCATATTTCAGTTTGCTAGATGTGGTCCCACAATATCACATACCTTCCTTCTGGATCTGATTCAGCTCTGTTGAGTTGGAAGGGGATTGGGGGGCTAATCCATGTGAACACCCTCTGGCATATCTGGAGTATGTGGATCCAAACCCCTGCCCTCCCCAGTGTGTCTGAAGTGTTGCGATGGACTCCTTTGTTAGGTGGGTTTCCTGTAGGAGGGCCAGTCCCACCTTCTTCCTGTGGAGGTAGGATTTAATCCTGTTGCGTTGAAGGTAGGTACCCAGACCCCTCACGTTCCAGGTTACAACCTTGATGCATGTGGCCATGTTAGTACAAAGAAAGGTTCAAATGTTCGCTCCCGGCTGAACCGGTTCACCCTCCTGTTAACTTTGTATTTTGGACGCCTCCCCTCAGGGCTGATCAGTATTGGTGGATAGTCCATTCCCTCCTGTGTCTTTAGTGACTGAATTTCTTTAGAAAGTGGAGATTTGTTAACGTTTTCAACGTCCACACGAAGAGGTGGATTAACAACATGGAACAACTGTGAACTGCCCCCAGCAGCTGCTTTTGGAGGGCAATGCTCGGGGGCCTATCCAGGACGTGAGATGCGGATGTAGCGCTGGCAACAGGCCATCACTGGTTGCGACGGGGTGGGTTCTGACAGTGCCCATGTGTGATCGTCTGAGCTCCCGTCCATAGAAGCACATTTTGTCTTCTCAACAGAGGATCACCTTTTAGATGCAATGTTCAGGTCTCGTAACATGATGATGTTTCATTTGTAGGATTCCTGATTCCTGCTTAGACCTTCGGCCCCTAAAGTGCGTTCATCGCCTTCGGCTAGGTTATTATGCTCCAGCCACATGTTGGCTGCAGTCGGGGTTTCCATGAAAACTGCCTTCCCTTTGTAAACTATCTTGAGGCTTGAGGCGTGAGGGGTATAGGAGCATGTATTTGGGATTGAATTTGCGTAATCAGGCTTTAATTGGTATGAATGAGTTCCTGGCTCGCTGCACATTGGGGGTATAATCAGGATACATGACGATCTTGGAGCCATTCCGTTTGATCTCGCCTCCTTCTCTCGAGAATTTAAGTATCGTCTCTCGGTCACGGAAATTCAAAATCTTTGCAATCATCGGGCGTGGGTGTGATCCTGGTGGGGGTCTCTTTTGAAGAGATCGATGAGCTCTCTCGACTGAGAATCCCTGTGTGAGCCTGCCGGGCCCAATCTCCTGAAGTATCATGGATTCTACGTATTCTGTTGGGTCGGTTCCGGGTCGGTTCCCTCCATTTCCTCCGGAATTCCAAGAATACGTATATTGTTGAGGCGGGCCCTCCCCTCTGTCTCCTCCGATCTTGCCTCTAGTCGTGCAACCTGCCTTTCTAGTTCAGTTACCTTGGGTTTGAAGTCTGTGGCAGTATCCGTGGTGTCCTGCAAGTTCACCTCCGCTTTGCTCACCCTATCTGTAAGATTGCGGGTATCTTGGCTTATGAGCTGCATGTCGGCCTTGAATTCGCTTATTTTGGTCTCAATAAATGTCTGAAGTGCCGCAATAGCCTGCAGTACCTGGGTGTTTTTAGGGTCGTCCTCGAGTGGGGGTGGCTCTGTTTCATGTTGGAGTTCCTGTTTGGGTCTTGTCCCAGAAAAGGAGTCCATAATTGAAGCCGACTTATTCTTGTGTTGTGAGGTGGACATCTTGTGCTGTGTTGCGTAGGGTTTTCCAGCAGGTTCTAGCTCGCCGTGGTGCAAAGTAGCCCTTAGCGTGTCGTGATGGGCCCTCACTCCCTCGTATTGGCGTTAATCCTTCACCCAGGTGTCAGGCCTTGTGTTACCTGGATGCCAGTGACTTGTGTCCACCAGTGCTTCCAAGCTCTCCCCGGGCACCGCACTTCACTGGACTTCCCGCCAAACCGCCCACCGGCCGCGGAAGAAAGGGTGGGCTGCACTCTGCCAGAGAGTGTCTTGGCACAGTGGGGGACACCTGGGTCTGATATTGTCCTTGGGACCCTTGCGGCCCAGTATATGAGGCCCCTCGAGTGGGGAGCTTTTCTTGAGGGCGCGAACAGTGCTGCGGTCCAAAGCTCTATCTGTGCTTTCACGGCACACCCTCAGGCCTCCACGGGTTTCGCCTTCAAATGAATCTGGGCTCCAGCGTTAGTGTTCTGGTGAGTGTGCGCCCCAGCAGAGTAAAAAAAGGCTAAATCTAGCAGTAGCACTTACCCTAATTTTAAGCAACATGCCCTCACAGGCGTCCAGTGCCAGAGTACTAGAGAGAAAGAAGTTGAGGTTCTCCCTGAAAATTATAGCCGCACCACCACCTCTGTGACCTATTTGGCTGGTATGTATAATTTTATATCCCTTTGGAGTAGAGAGTTCCACTGAATGTAAGTTAGTTTCACGGAGCCATGTTTCTGTGAGAAGCAGGACATCAAGATTAGGGGGCGTAATATGGTCTGCAATCTTGACAGAATGTGCAACTAATGATCGTGGATTTAATAAGGCAGTTTTTAACAGCATATCACTACCCAAATAAATGTGGATAGATTCAGAAGACATCAGCTGGGTAGGGCCATTCCCCTCACGGGGTGTTTCTAGAGCCGGCATGTCCGGAACTAGTGCCTAGTAACCTGGGGGATATTATGAACTGTATTCCGGATGAGAGAAGGGGAAGTCCTGAGCAAGGTCCTGCCTTGAGCTAGCAGCCTGTTTTTCCGACTGAGGTGGATTCGTCTAATTAGATTGTTTCGTGACATTATGGCGTGAGGGAGAGAGAAATTGTATCAAAGGGAATAACTTAATTGGAGGTCTCTAGCCATTTAGATGAAACCGAGAGAGTGCTCCTGCCCTCACCATGCACAAACTGGTACAAACTGACTTGTTACGTTTGCGCCAGCACGTTCGCCCCTGGGCTGCAAATATGAGGCTCAGCGAGCTACATTACTGCAGTGGTCTTCAAACTTTTTGGGCCTGGTCCGCCCCCTGAGCAAATTTTGGGCAGGCCGGGCCCCCCCAAAAATACCAAATGGACAGTATGTATTGTGAGCCGTCACTACACCCTACTCCCAGTACAGGCCCTGGGCTCCCCATCTGCTCCCATCACAGTCGCTGGGCTCCCCCATCCACTCCTACCCAGTCCCAGGGCTCTCCCCACCTCATCACACACCCTGGGCTCTCCCCACCCTGCTCCCACTGCTATCCCATGGTTCCTGCTCATCCTGCTCCTACCACAGTCCCTGGGCTACCCCATCCCATTCCCAACACATCCAATGGCGAGCGGCAGCTGGTGAATTTTTTAAGTGTAGGGGCATAACTATTTCTCCCAAAAATGCCATAGCGACTGAGCGTAGCGAGGGAGTCCGAACTAATGAAGGCGGGTATAGGAGATTGTCGCCCCGTGATTTTCTTTAAAAATAATGGGTTAAAATTTTGCATTGTGGAGCATACTTTAAAAACAAATATTTGGTTAAATAGCGAACAGTTTGCAATTGGTGCTGGGGAGCCCAGGTGGCAGGGATGCCATTTTTTACTGGACATCTATGATAGATGTCCAGTAAAAAGATACCATCTATGTGCCCTGGGCCCCACTGGGCCTAATACAATCAACATGATTATGTGTGTATGCAAGGCGCTGGGGTGCCAAGGGGGAAAGCATGGTATTTTTGACTGGACCTCTATGATGGAAATTCAAGAAAAAATACCATCCCTGTCCCATGGGCTCCACAGCGCTTCAGAAGGAGAGCTGACTTTGGCAGGTGGGTAGGGGGATTATGCAACAAAGGCATTTAGGCATTTTAAAAATGCCTTTGTTGTACAACCCCTCTCACCCCCATCCACCACTTGCCAAAATTAGCTTAATGGACCAAAACAAACTAACACACACACACACACACACATTCATACAGCAATCACTCTATCATTCATACGAGCATCCATCACCATACACTCACTCATATCACAAGAATACACGCATCCATACACATGTTTAAATAAAAGAAAAATGAACATAAACGTACCTTCTGCATTGTCCTGTGTGTGGGTGCTGAAACGCCCTGCTCCAGGCTGCTCTGTCCGTATGTGCGAGGAGGCGCAGCAGCTCCCTCTCGCACATACAGACATGCAGTTCACCAGCCAGCATTTCCAATGAACTATGCATTGCTGCCGAAGCAAAACACCCCAGCCTTGCATCGCTTGTTGAGCATGTGCGGCTGGGGAACTGAACTGTCAAAGGGAAATAGTGTTTCCCTTTGACAGTTCAGCCAGCCCAGGAGCCCTCCCTCAGCTGGAAAAAGCAGCCGATGTAGTACTCATTGTTTCACTGGGCTGGCTCCTTATCTCCTCCATAATGCATGAGACAGCCACTGGGCGGGCGACCCCTCGCCATTATGGATGAGCTGCCAGGCTCAGACTGGCCTAAAGGGCAATAGGGAAATGCCTGTACAAAAAATGCAAAATTTTAGTTTGGGCCTGTCAAAATGGGCCACCTTTTTGGCCAATGTGGGCTAGTTTGATGAGTTACTTCACTACGTAATTAGTAATTTTGATGATTGTTGCTGAATAAATATTCTTTAAATATCACACTTTACTTACATTTCAACACAAAGCACCCCCTTGAGTACTATTCAAACAGTCTGTGACTAAAGGAATGAATATCCATTTACAACTGCGGCCACTTTTTCATTGGTGCCTGAAACAGTTTCATGCTTCAGCCCCACCATGTGAGCCGCCCCTGCCCATTTCTTCCAATCTAAAAAGACAGCCCTAAGCAGCACAATGCAGTAATAAAATGCACAGATTAAAAGTCAACCTAAAAACATAAAACATGCTGTAAAAACGGTTTTCAGAATGGTGCAGTGTCTAGCAGCAGGAGTAAAAGTAATCAAGTGAGGCAGAAGCAAGGGAAACCTCCATCTGTTGCCACAATACATATTGTGGTCATCTGCCACCCTTCACTATTAGTGGAAACTGCATTATCCCCTCACCTTTGTCATATCTCCCTATGTCTTTTGTAACTGTAAATGCTTTCTTTATGCTCGTCCTCGTTCCTCCTGGTAGCACCCTTAACCTATACGTGTATAGAGTAATTTCATTCTGCGCTATGTGATCTGCCTTCGGAGTGCTACAGGTGCCCCTTGGGTTCTATATTTCCCCTTTCAATATCTTCCTCTTCGTCCCATCATGTCTCCCGCTATGGGCTGACCCCCTTGAAGGGACATCAAAGCCTCTCCCCTTCTTCGTCATCGCTCTCTCCTAGTTCTTCATCTGACCTCATCATCCCTAAACTGTTATCCCCTTCATCCTCAAAGTTAAGTCGCCTCATCATATTTCTGCCCTGTTGACTCACTGCTGTTCTGTCCAGGGAGTCATGCCCTCTTCTCAGTGGGACCATGCAATGCTCTTACTTTCCCATCTGCTCCTGTACAGTATCCCAATTCTCCTCTGTATTCCTGCTTCCTCATCGTCATCGAGACATCCGGGTCGAGTCATTATACCCTCTACCTTCTTAAGGCATCTCTCTCTGCTTCTCTCTCTTTCCCACTCCTGTCTTTTGTCTCTCTGTTCTTCCTCCCTGCACCGACGTTTGTTGACAATTCTCTCAATCTCCATTTTCCTCTTCTCTCTTCTTAACTGATGATGCCTCTCGTTTTCCTCCTGAGCCTTTCTCATCACCTTCTCCTCCATATCTTTCTGTCTCCTCCTCTTCTCCTTTTGCTCTCTTTCTTTCTCTTCTACTCTCTCTGCCTGTTTTCTCAACAGTTCCTGTTCCTTCCTCTCCTTCCTTTCTCTTCTGTTCACTTCCCCCATTATCTGTCCTCTTCGTCCTGTTCTTTTTCTCTTTGTTTCTTAGCCTCTTCCTCTGGCTCTCTAGGCTCTGTTACACCTCTCCCATCTAGTTTGAGCAGTATCTGTCCTCCTACCCACTCATTCTGTGGAACTGTTGTCTCATCATCCCCTTTACATCACTGAGTTACTTTGTAACTCCCAGTCAACTTAACTTGTAGGTCGCTGTGCTCTTCGCATTCATAAATACTAGTGCCTGGTTTCTTAATCGCAGCTTAGCACCACTAAGTGTGTCTTCTCTACTATACACAGGAGGTGCATACACAGGGTTAGTATACCTTGACACTGCGTTTACCTCCTTCAAGGAGTAAAATCCCTGGCCCCCTGTCGGTGGGTCTGTGGTTTGAGGAGGAGGAGGAGGAGGAGGAGCTGTGGGCCCTTTGCCCCTGCATCATGCTGGTTAAGCATCCATTCTCTCTTGGGTGGGTCCTCTTCCTTGTCCTCAAACATTTTCCATGATCCAGTATTGCTAATCTGCTGCTAAGTTTCTTTCCCTTATATGCAAAATGTACATATATGGACATGTGTTGTAGCACATATTTTAAAAGAGAGCCTTCCTGGGGACAGGGCCTCGCCATGTTGCCCTCAGTATTGCAAGTGCATTCTGTGTTATACTTGCAGGTTTTGTCCTGATATTGTAGAAGGGACTTGCACAAATGTCTCAGGGGTGTATCCCCCATGGTTGCATGTCAGACTTTTTTACAAACTTCGAACAATGGCACTTTCGCTTTTACAATCATTGTGAACAATTAACAACTTCTCCACAACAAAACAACCTATTCCACTAGCCTCTCTGGCTTATCAATCACTAATTAGGACATTTTCCACACACCGCCCTCGCTCTAGTCTCTGCCCTCAATGGCCAAGCCACAACTTCTGAGGTGCTCTTCGAGCCACACCCAAATGGTACAACAACCTTCTCGTTTTCTAAAGCTTCACCATCACTTCGCCTTGCTACAAAACAACGTTTTATTTCATTTTCCTTCACCAACAATCCTGTGCAGCCCTGCGGCTGTCACTCTTGCTTCATTATACACACTATTTCCTATTAATAACCTTTTCGTTTGACGTCAACAACCACTAGGCATGTGAAACCATTTTGAGTGCACTCTTAAACCCCTCAATATACAAAAAACACCACAATACACCACAAGTACATACATACGCAAATACACAAAAACGGCCATGTTCTGGCTTTTTTCACTCACAGGGGAATCTGTCTTAAAACCACTGAAGGGCATGTGGTCCTTCTTCGACACTTTAAATAGCATAGGATGACCTTTAATCTGTTTTTCTTTCTTTTTTCAATACAATTCCATAAGGTACCACCTTCCGCAACCTAAGCTAACTCCTAGCCACAGGGAATCATCTTGTCATCTGTAACCTAGCTAACATCTGGTAATCTCTAATAAATAAGATAGAAAACAAAACCAGACCCAACCAAGACCAAACCCCGACACAACAACCCCCCCCCAATATTTGGCAAATTGTTGGACTCATACTTACACTCTGCGGATTCCCTGAATCCCCTGGAAACCGTCACTTCCACAATCTGCCACTCTGCCTTCCAGTTGGCTCGGAATTTCACCATGGGGGCTCCTGACAACCATTTCAGTTTCCACACATTTTCAATGGTCAGGTCCTTACGGGTCGCAATGAACCCCTAGAGCATGCAGCAGAAAAACTGTAGGCCTGGGATTGTTATTCTCTCTAATTACAAGCAAGAGGAACTGGGCCGAGGGAATCCCCTGCACTGAAAAACGGAAGAGTCCAAAAAATGTGACAAAAGGTACTGTTTATTGAAAGCTTTCATAACAGGGCTCAAGTTATGGACAACACATCATTCTCCAATACATTCTTCTGTCCATTACAGGCTTGTCCTGGCGTTTTATTCCACAGTGACATCACAAAATAATGACACATTGAAAATCCTAAGGTACTTTGGGATTGGTTAGTGAGGCAGGATACATATGGAATATATATGGGATTAGTACTCTTATTGGTTAAACCATGTCTGGTGGCTCCTCCTGTTACCCCCTCCTAAATGCTGCAACTACAGGTGTGTCAGGTTAGTGAGCTTTCATTGGTCCGTGCAACAGAATGTGAGCTAGTGTGGAAGGCGAGCTAGGATTGGTCAGAGAGGGTCTTCTCAGCCTTGGCGCTTTGAAAGGTTCCCAGCCTATGTGCAACTATTCAAGGTGGTGAGAAAATCCCCAAAGGTGCTGCATGTACCCAACAAGTTACCATCTCCAATCCTCTAGGCCTTGAGAGAGAACATTAAGCTTTGAACCTGGTATTACTTTTGTATCATCCTGTCTTTGGTTGGATGGGAACAATGGTCTCCGTCTGGCTTGAATGAATGGGCTTTGTCTCTCAGGTTCAAGTCACATGTGTAGGGTCCAAAAACATGATTTTCCTGGCTCATTTATGAGGATTCTCAGCTTTTAGACATGCAGGTGTCCTATCTCTTCTGCTAATATGAAAAAGTCTCTCCTTCGGTGTCCTTGGCAAGAATATGCACACTGGCTGCACTGACAGCCTGGTCTGCGTGTCTCAGCGAAATCTGCATGTTAGGTCTCTCTCTTTATTCTCGAGTCTGTTATTCTCGAGTCCTTTCAGCACCTTCCATTCATTTCAATGTGGCTGTGGCTCATGTTAGTTGTGTTTTAGCATCAGCAAGCATTTAATATGTTTTCTCGTGGAACTTGCGGTTACTGCATAGCAAGAGTGTGTCCATCCTCTTTCTAAGTGGGCCATAAGCATGTTCATTGTGTCTGCTAGCAATTTAATCTAAGTGTCTGCGTAGCTTCATTCAGGAATGCATATGTGCTTCATGTCTAATGCATCTATGTCACAGTCTCAGTCGTGACATCATCAGGTGTTGCATGGTAACGGTCAGTCTACCTGCTCCATTGACTTCAGACTTATCTCTTCAGTGATGTCATCAGGTAGGTGTACATATTATTACTCTGTATTATCATTCAATCACCCCAGTGTTATGTCCACTATGGTATATGCGATCGTAGCCTCTCGTGCGTCAGGTCAGTGCAATCAGCATTTATTATTTTCCAAGTTAGATGCAACAATGAGTCATTCAAATCCAGATACATGTCGGTCGACCCTGATACAAAGAATTCTATGGGGGTTAGCTGTAATAGCACTGCCAGGGCTGACACCTCTATGAAAACACTGTTCTCGATTTTGGTTTGGGTCGATAGTATGCTGAAGAGATCAAGCTCCAATTACACACACTCGTCGGAGGACCCATGTAGGAAGGCCATTGTTCTTTAGAAGATATCACCAACTTTGTGTGTTTTATGGCAAAAGTGCTTCTTCTTAGTTTTGCATCTGTATCGGGGCCCCTGAGCTTCTTTTCTTAACAGGTTTCGGAGGGCCACGTAGATGTGATGTGGACCTCTTTCCTTTAACACTTCCACAAGGTCTGTAAATGAAGCCTAATCCATCTTGCCCTCCTTTTTCTGTTTGTTGAGATGATTGGCAACTGCTGTTGTCACACTCCCCATGACGTCTTTTGCAATACTGATGGCAGCCACTTTCACATGCGGTTTAGCTAATTGAAAGCCATGGTGTAGGAAGGGCATTGCGCATCTAAAGAGTCTTCTAAAGATACTGCCGAGCCCCACTCCATATATTACAGGGCTCCCACTAAAGTATGGCTGATCGCTGTAGGAGGAATGGGTCCTGTAATATTCCATATAATCCCTAGGGTCCCCATAATTCTTCACCATGCCATTATAACACTGTTTTATTAGTCATTGAGCTGCATTGGTAGGAAGTGTAACCACAGCCAGATTTTTCTGTATTTAAATGATACAAACTGCACTTGGTTGTCTCTAGCTAGCTAGCTGCAAAGTGATGGAACTCCCTCCCTATGCAATCAGGGCTGACCCTTCTTTTTGGACCTTTAGATCTCAAGTGAAAACCGGGCTCTTTGCCCAGCAACATTAATTCTAACTCCTGCTGCCTCCACCATGTAACCTGCCGACTGTGATTCATTTTTATTTTGCCCGTGTTAGGCTAGTGGAATGGTCCTAATTCTGGCTCTGGTCTCCAAACTGTGGTTTCTTATGGTCGTATTCCAGCTTGCAACCATGTTGTCCCAATGTATCTGAGGTATAGGCCAACCGTGTATTACTACTCAGTTGCTGTAGCCTTTCTGTATTTATTCTTGATGTCGGCATGTTGATCCAGTTCTGTAACCCAGGTCAACAAGCCTCTTGTTAATTGTCTCTTTGCATATGCACTTGTAACATTTACCAATGCTCAAGCTCCCAGATACCAAAAGGGTTTAGTGCATTCTACAAATAATAAACTAAACTAAACCTAAATGTTGATGGTGTTGAAAAGTCAATGCGTAGGATGGGATGCCAATGAAAGCCCTTATTTATATATTTTTATGTAAACGTTTGTTAAATCTGGATGATGAACCCTTGTATAACCCCCCTCTCTTTGAATCCCGCTGACCTCATTGAGCCAAGAAGTAGGTTTGTTTTGCAATCAAAAGATTTATTTGAATAATTAAACAATATATATATCACACTTTTATGAACAAAATAATATCTGAATAGCACACTTATGAATATGGACTGTAATCAACAATGGGTAATATTACAAAATGGACACTCTCTTTAATCACTTAGGAGTCTGAATATGAAGGATACTGTAGCAGAGAATACTTAATGTGATTCAAGGAAATGCAATCATGGGAAAATATGCAACACAGAAATAAACCATGATATGATTTCAATCAAAAGATAATATGATCACTTTTTCCCCTGTGACTACTCACCACCCCTCCTCCCCCCTTTGCAATATGAAGAGATGGAAATGAGGGCACACAGGTTTCAGGAATACAATCAAGAATGCAGTTCAATTCCAGTTCCCCCCAGCAAGCTTAGAGAAAACAGGTATCATTTTAAAACAGGCAAAAACACTTGAGAAAGTGATTGCAATGGATGGGAAAATATGCTAAATTGATTTTAATTCACTAAAGAGATTCAGGATGAGTGATAGTTACTTTAGATTGGTTCAGGTCAACACTAGCAATGATTCATGAATGATTATCAAATTGGAAACGAAATTCAGCAGTGGAAAGCAAGAAGCAGCTATTTTTACAAGTGGTGAAATGGAGCTAAATTGCAATTCGCTGCAATTTTTCCGCGTGCGTAAATCGCGATTACGGAAAAACTATTCAAAAGATACGGATGTTTTTGTGAAGGTGGATTTTCAGAAATAAAGTCAAGATTTCAGAATGACAGATGGTGCTTTACAGATTTGGAATCAACAGGATGAACACAGGATTCTACACAGGATTCTATAATGCAGTTCTTGATAGGTTGAAATGAATGGAAGAGGATTACTTTAAACTAAGAGATTGGTTCTGTACAGTTCTAGACTAGATACTCACTCCTAGTTTTGGAATGGAATGCGCCTCGTCAAAGATCTGGTCAATGGTTTGGCTTCACTCTCGCCACCGGACAGGTCTCAGGCCCTCTGGGTTCTGCTCTCAGCACTGCACGGCGGTCTGGGTCTCTTGAACTGTATCTGACGGGTCTGGATACAGCACTGCTCTCTCTGGATCTGGATCTGGGTTCTAGCACAGGGTTCTTAGCTAGAAGCAACACAGCTCAGCAAGGCTGTTGAATGGTTTGGTTAGCCCCCGTTGAAGTTTAGGGGTTAGAATCAGGTTGCAAAAGATTCTGAAAGCCTGCTGAGAAGGATTCAGCTTGTGAATTAGGCCTTTGCTTCAGGGTTCTAGAGCTTGGTTCTAGCGTCTGGATTCTAAGTTCTGGTCTCTGGATCTAGATCTGGAGTCTCTATCTGGATATTGTCTGGATCTAGTCTGGCAGAGTGCTTCGCAGTGAGTAGTGGAAAAAATGAGTGTCCTATCTGTCCTAGGCAGTCTCTTTTTATGTTTTTTCAAAGTGGGTGTGGAGGCTGATTCTACATGCCCAACCCCCTAAGGATTTGATAGGTCAGAGAATCTCCTGTCCCCTGACTGGAGAAAAGAGTAGTGTGTCATCCTGTGTCATCAGGTGTCAAGTTTAAGGCTTAAGGAAAGAACACTCCCCTTTGCTTTTACTTAGAAAATCAATTTTTCATAACAAACATATTTCCCAGCTACACAAGTTGTTCATAATACATATACACATCACATATTACTTAAGGTACATTCTCTTGACGTCCCATGTTCCTACGAGCTTGGGTTCAGAAATGACAACTTATTTGCGCTTTTGGTGGGTTTCGCAATATTGGTTCTGCACCAAATTTTACACATGCATGCAGATCCTCTCTGGGCATATTACTGTAAGTTCTCATGTTCATAGAAACAACACTGCAGCTACAATATTCATAAATTACGGGGTTTGGTCTCAGAACATCACACGGCGTCCAACTCTGAGTGAATTTGTCATTTTAAGAATCCCAAAGTTTCATATTTTTGTCAGCTTGTTGCAATATTTTAGAACCATTTTCCTTAAACATATATGTGGTGCAATGTTAAATCCACATCCCAGTCTGGTCCGCCCCCAGAGCTGGGTGAGTCAGATGGTCACATGGCCTGCCTTCCTGCTAGAACAGTTGTTGACCAGGCACACCCAAATCAGCATATTCTATTTAGTTGAAAGAGTCTATTGTATCTTTCCTCCTGCCTGCAGGGGAAATCTCCTCCTCTCACAACAGTTCTAATTAACATGTCCATGCGATATCCTCTCCTGTTGGTAGGAAGGCCAGGTGTGAAGGATTCCCATGGACAGAAGGCCTCTTGAAGTTTTTATTAAATCAGACTACCTTCTGATCAATTGCACAGAGTTCCTTGTGAAAAAAACATACATTTATAAACTTAAAATAAGCAATATATCTTTAAATCAAGTCTTTTTCAGAATTAAATCACTGTGTGGCATTCTATATGGCATTTTGATGGAATTCTCTTCTTTGGCATATTTAGCTTCTGACACACAGCTCTCCTATCAGAATTTAGAGATCGCCAGCACCTGTCGGAGGCGAGCAACGGGTCTGCACCTATTTTTGACAGCTGTCTTTCCATAATATCTTTAAAAATGGGATTTTACTTTGATAGCATAGGATTCTTGCTGATATTGTACTGATGTGGATTCTTGCAGTAGAATAATGTGGAACACCCAACAAGAAGGTTGGATCTTTTTGGTGATTTGGGCGCCATGATTTTAGCACATTTTGACAATCAAGAAAATGAATTCCCAAACAGCTCTGTGTTACTTTTGGCAATAGGTATTGCTATTTCCAAGTGGTTTCAGGCTGCTTTGTGGATGGCCCAATGGTGGTTTTAGGCAGTGATCTCCTGTGCTCCCTAAGATAGGCAAAAGTGGATGGCAGCCTATCTTTCAGATTTTTACTGCGCATTTTTGGCTGGTTTTGAGCAAGCAGCATGCTTTCCAGTGGCCATTGTGATGTTTCTGCTGCCAGCAATGCACAGTACTGTTGCAGGGCTTGGGTGAGTGGGTTGATGCATCCCACATGACATAATAGGGTTTTCTGTATTGAATGTTCACAACATCACTGTTGTTACCTTTGATCTCCACAGTTCTAATTAATGGTGCATAGCTATACCCCACCCTTTGATACTCCACTACATTGCTGTAAATCAGTAAACTGTAAAAAAAAATCAACATCAGCTCAACTATTGTCTCGTGGTTCTCTACTTCCAACATGTTGCACGGTTCCCAGTATGGTGTTCAGTTTCCCCGTTCTTGAAAACCTGGAAGACGTGTCCAGCCCCTGAAGATCAACTTTCGACTGGTGCCGGTCTAGATGTAACACTGTGTCACCATACTCTGGTTGGTTGATATGTTTTTGTTAATGACTCTGACAAGATCATGTATATTTGGGCAGTACCCCTCTGCCAACCGTCCCTGTGAAAGCCTTGCAGGGTTTGTTACTTTTATGATAAATGTGGCATCCCCACTGTCTAGGTATACCACAAACAGACCTATTGTGTTTCTGTGAGTGCCACAGTCCACTGTCCCTCCAAATATACGGGTTCAGCTTCACAGTGAAGTTGGATATTTTGTTCTCTGGGAATGTATCCACAGAGGAGTTTCTGGGGAGCATAATATAAAAAGGTATAGGCTGCATGAATTTCCTGCTATACACCCTTGGCTTCTAGAGAGTTGCCATCCAGGACAGACCTGCCTCACCCCAGACTAACCCCACCAGACAGTCAGGCTAAGCACGAAAGACTGACTCTGTGCGACAACAGCACCACGCCCACAATCATACACACAAGGAAGCAAAGAACGGAACGAAACCAATCAGGAACAGCACGTATAATCATAATAAACAAAAGCGAGCCAACTGACAAAAGCACTGCATGTGGGCTACCGCCCATGCTACCTCAAACTCAAAGGAACCCAAAAGGAAGCATAAACCAACTAATTTACAAGGAACCCGACCCCGACAACCCGAACAAAAATCAAAAAGGGAGAAATTTTCCAACATCAACCCCACAACCTACCGCCAAACAACACAAAATGCCATGAAAAAGGACAGGACCATGAGAAAGACAAGTGGGAGAGAGAACAACCCCAACTGAATGACACCACAGATCCACAACTGCAGAACACCCGCCCATCAACAAGATCGAAAACAGAACTACTGCCGACAAAAGAGAAAAGTCCCTATACCTAACACCTAATACCTCGCAAACAACCTCTCGCTGGAACTAACCAACCCAACGAACGAATCAAGAAAGACCGACAACAGAACACAACTACGCAGAAGAAGAACGGACAAAGCCAAAGGGGACAAAAACACAATCAATGCCCTAACCCCATATATCACCAAAACAAGAGGACTCACCCTTCAACAGCCACACAATTTAGAAGAGGAACTTGAAGAAAACAAAAACCTAAGACTTAACCTAAAAGAGCCATTCGACGACGACACAAACACAACTGTACCACCATCACAACCGGAGATCTATTTGGAAGAAAACAAAAACACCAGTCATAAGACAACACCGTTAATAAAGCACAAACCAAATAATACCATATTAATCCACTGCAAACTAATCAATGCAAGATGAATGTCAAAACACTCAACAGAGATCTTCTACCTGCTTTGCGACAACGGTATCAACATCCTATTCATCAAAGAAACATGGCTGGATGACAACTACAAAATCACACTCCAAAGCTGCCTCACCATCAACTTCAAATGCCTACAGTTAAACAGGAAAGGAAAAAAAGGAGGAGGCCTTACCATAGCATTCAATGAACACCTGAAAATAAAAAGGCAAAAACAAAGTAACAACAAAGACAGAGTTGCAGAGATTAACTAGCGCAACATATGGACAGTGAGATGAGAGACAGTCGTGTCATGATGAATCTAGATCACTGTAAGGAAGACATTTGTCTAAATCTCGAAAGACACACAAATGAGTGTGCGTTTCTCCAGACAAAAATGCTAATAACCAACCTACTAAAACCTCTCCCCTCCTCGTACACCTCTCAAACCCTAACTAAACACAACCATGCCTCTTAAACCACAGCAACCCGCACACACTTCAATACACCTCAACAACAAACACGCTACACAGAGCCTTACAAAACATCACACAACGGACTCCAACAGGATACAACAAAAAGCTCAGCGAACGGTGTTAACCGAACTGAAGCTGCCAACAGCACATCACCGCTCCCTTGCTCTTTCTCCAAATTTTGTCCTACTAGCGTGTCCTAACCTACCCCCACTTCCTTTCGGATCCGCCAGAGTGCCAGGGGACCACTACAGTGGTGATAGTGCACAGTATAAATATCCTTTAACATTAACATTAACATCCACCCGACTGTTGAATTTCAAAGTACACCCCAGGCATTTGAGTAGATAATGTTTCATAGAGCCTCCTCCTTTACTAGTTATGACTTTTTCTATTCTACAGATTCTGTGCTGTTCTTCTCTGACTTTTGGGATCTCCTCCCTATAAGAACACCTTGAACAGCTTCCCCTAATTAATCAATTAGTCTGTATATTATGACGAATATCATGATGCCGTCCCTGCTCCCCAAAGGGGAGACCCTTTCCATGAGTCCAGGGAGGTGAGATTGCTACCCAATAGTGCCCCTGGGCTTGGTACCCACTGGGTGGGTCTCATTGGGAGGGATTCCAACTCCTGGATACAGGGGGGACATCAGGAGCCCATGCAGTATAATACACATTCACCCACCTGTCTTTCCTCAACTTTGTAGAGGAGCAGGTGAACACATTATCCGTAACTCCCACCCCCTCAGCGCTGTCATAGTGTAATATTAGGAGAAGAATCCTATACAGGACATGTGTTATGCCTATACTGCATCGAGTGTATGAAAGACGATATGCACTCAGATAATCATATCGAATGCATCCTCGCACTAAAAGAGTGGAATTATGTTAAGTGGAAGGAAGTCAGCACGCACCATTGCACATCATGTAGTGCTTAAGTGAAATTTGATGAGGGCAGAGTGATGTCATGAAGAAGATATACAAGGACATATTGAAACAATATGAAAATACTTAAAAATGAAGATGTAACTGAAGTGACAAGAGAGACATGTATGAAATGATGAAGTGATCATATACAAAGAAGACAAAGTAACTTGCTGATCAATAAGTGTAAATATGCAGCAACGCAAGGTAGATGAGACATATAGAAGTTTGCTATAGAGGAAAATATAATGTGGCAAGAACGGCCATGATAGAAAAATGGGCTCCGGCTCGTGGAAAGATTCAATTCAGCTACCTCAGAAACAGACCAGGGCTGCAGAGTCAGGAGACGATAGAGAATTAGCTTTGTGTGCAAAACGAAGAAGAGTCTATGTTGGCCAGGTATCAAGGATGTCATTTCAAGGAATAGCTGCAAAGCACAAAGCGAGGCAGACGGTTAAGTCATGGACGTGAGACATATTTCTTTTAGATTCAAGAAGAAGAGAACATTTGCGAGATCCCACTACTGAACAATTGACAATGGATAAGCCTCCTACAAGTTGGAGTCTCTAGAGGCCAAAAGGAGCAATGACACCCAGCATAAATAAATAAAATAGCAGTAAATAAAAGGTTGAAATGGACACATTTGCGGTATCCTCACATGTGATTCAGAAGTCGAAAACAAGGCCTATTCATTGATCTTTGGATAATGATAGTGATATGCTCACACAACTATGAATGTCCTAGAACAGAGAGTGAGCTACAAGGTCAACTACAGACAGGAAACTTTGGCTTATGGTCAGACTGAGGAGAGATGATGGACTAATCAGGAAGGTGGGGAGTATTCTGATGTGATCAAGCACGTGGGTTTCATTTTGCTTACGTGCTGCTAGCCGGGACCGAAGGTTCAAGGTTGGGTGGGGATGCCATTCAATCAGTGGGTTTATGGGGCAACCTGAAAAGTTGCATAGACCTATCCACTGCCAATTTATCTGTTTCGCTATAATCAGTATTATACTAACTAATTATACATATTTAGAGCATGTTTGAGGCGCACCTCACAGATAAGAGACAGCCAATGAAGTACTAACCTATATGTATTCTATAAGTAGATATCTTCCCCTAACCAATCCCTCCCATTGATAGGTTTTCCAGTTTGCCACGTAGAATGAGGTCATAGATGATGCATATTGGGGTATAAGACCTCTGTGTAATCACGTTTGTGTGTGAGTTTCTGATGTCTGCGAGTTGACCCTGCTTTATTAAATTGAGAATAAAGTAGTATATTTCCATATTCTTTGGGTCTGTATGGTTATTTGGTCAGAGATCTTTATTGGAAATTCCATCTAGCACAAGAGATGCTTCAAGGTGCTAGAGCACAACTTCTTTGCCTTCACCTTATCCTATAGGTTCCTGTATGCGTTTCTATTACAGCAGTGATATTACTACTGGGACGAGGAAGATTAGGGCTGACTCTACTGAGCTGTCTCGTCAAAGTACTGAGATGAGGAAGTTTAGGACTAACTAATTTGAGTCATCTCCTCAAAGTACTGTAACGAAGAATCTAGGTGGCCTGTGAATTTCTCTACAAGCCATTGTTTGACTATTTTTGTGCATTTCCCTATTAGCCATTGCCTACTATTTCTGCCTGTATGTGCAAAATCGAATCTAGGTGACCTGCACATTTCTCTACTAGCCCTTGTTTGACATTTTGTTGTGCACTTCCCTATTAGCCATTGCTTACTATTTATGCCTGTATGTGCAAAATTGAATCTAGGCGACCTATGCACTTGCTTATTAGGCACTATTTTCCTTTCCTGTTGGTATCTGCAAAATCGTATCTAGATGGCCTGCATATCTCCATTAACTCCTGTAAACGCACACCAGTAATTAGCCACTGCTAACGTATTACTGCCCATAGCAAATAGCTAAGCCACTGCCAGACTATTGTGTATACTCAGAACCTGCCGTATCTGCCATATATCCTGCCCAGACTGACATGACTAGCCCAGTTCAACCATAATTTATAGTATCCTATCTACTTAAATAGGTTTACTATGTACTTGCCACTACTCTACACGGTTCTACTTAGAACCATCCTGAATTTGATCACCCTTCACATGCCAAACATGTCCCAACCACAGAACCAACTACCTCATGCTAATGCACCGCAGACACCACCTCAAGTTCTTGCTACCATAACTACCACACCCTGTAGACTACAGCGGAACCTTAAACTCCGCGCTAGAGTCCCCAGAATCTACGATCCCCTAACCAACTCTACCATCCACACCCGGTCCACTTCCAATATTCCACCCCTCAAAGATAATCATGGCAAACATCCTCTACAACTGAATTGCCGTCTTTTTAGAGTTTCCACCACCTCCCCAAACAGCTAACAAATAGATCAGCCGCCCCCTGCCCCACCTACACCTCCTGGCATCAAAGGTGCCTTAATAAACGCCCGCTCTATGGTAGCCCATGCCACAGACATAGCAGACATAATCCAAAATGAAAACTTAGATTTCCTAGCTATTACTGAATCCTGGCTCCACCCCGCAGCAGGTCCAGCTATCATGTTAGCCATCCCAGACAATTATTCTTTTATACGATTGGATCGCACCACTTCTAGAGGTGGCGGCCTTACTATAATTGTTAAAAATAACTTAACGTTAAGACTATCTGCACCAACTAACTCTAACTCCTGTGAAATTCTAACAGCCAAACTCACCATCCACCTGATTTACCGACCACCAGGACCCCTAGGTTCTTTCGAGGTAGACCTCATGAACCTACTATCCAATAACCTAAAAAATTCCACTCAATGCCTCATCCTAGGAGATTTCAACCTTGGATTTAATGACGCCCGAGACACCAATGCCCTACAGATTAATAACGCCCTCGAGGAACTAGGTTTCTCCTTAAAGATTACGGAACCTACACACATCAAAGGTAGGAACCTTGATTGGATTGTGGAACATAATTGCCCAACCACTATCACGTCCATACTACCTCAACACTGGTCCGACCACCACCTAATATCGTTCTCCCTGGAAGCCACACCACCATTGAACAAAAGTATCGTAGCTCCCACTGCACCCACCAGAAATAAAAGAAACATCACTCCTGAAAATCTCATCCCCCTCATCCTACCTACCTTAAATTCCATCTCAGATCAGACTGACCCAGCCACCATGGTAGATATCTACAACAAAGTGATGCTGGCCTCTCTAGACGCCATTGCACCTCTGAAAATTAGAAAAAGAAAACCCTGCCAACACTTAAATATGTGCTTCACGAACCTCCTGAAAGATATCAGACAAAATAAATGACTGAGTGAAAAAATCTGGAGATCAGACCCCTCAGACGTCAACAAAAATAACTTGAACAAACTAGCCACCCTCTATAAAAAAGAGATTATCTTAGCTAAACAAACGTCCTATAATTCCCGAATCTCTCAAGCTAACTCTAACACCAAAGAATTGTTTTCTATCCTGAAAGAAGTAGAATACCCCACCCAAACACCTGATTTATGCCTCAAAGATAACAGCTGGTGCACTAGTATACAAGAGGCCCTCGCCAATAAGATTACAATGCTCCAGGCAAAGATTAACAACAAAAAAAGTACTATCACCGTTCCCAAAACCGATATCAAAAATACCACCCCTAAGACTGACACAAACACTCCACCCACCCGGCACCCTACCCCAACACCACACAGACCAGACACCCCCAGATTCCACTTCCACAAAGTCTCTATTAAAGTTGAGAAAGTCATCCTCACCCTTAAACCGTCCAATTGTCAGGGTGACCTGTGCCCAGCCCAACTCATAAAAGACGCAGCCCATGAACTCTCACCCTTCATCACTAAACTCATAAACGCCTCATTCTCATCTGGCACCATACCCAGCAACTTGAAACACTTGTGGGTCCTGCCCCTCCTTAAAAAACAAACCCTGGACCCATCCATCCCAACTAATTATCGACCCATAATTACTGTGACTTTCTTACTTAAAATCCTGGATAAAGTAGCATACCTACAACTTCAGCATCATCTGGAACTTAACCAACTCTTGGGAGTTCGCCAGTCCGGCTTCGGACCACAACACGGTACTGAGACTGCACTCCTAGACCTCAAGGCACAAATTGACACACTTAGGTACAAAGGCAAGACGTCACTCCTGCTACTCCTCAACCTCTCTGCTGCTTTCGATCTGGTAGACCAATCAATACTCTGTGACCATTTGGTCACCGCAGCCCACTTCTCCCAAGAGGAAGTCGCTTGGATCCAGTCCTTCCTCAATAACAGGACTATGAGAGTTTTCTATCCCCTAGCAGCTGCAGACCCTATACCCATCACATGTGGCATACCCCAAGGTTCATGTGTATCTCCCACTCTGTACAATATCTTCACAAAGCCCCTTTTCGATGATCTAGATGGTCTAGGTATCACCTACAATAATTACGCAGATGATACACAGATCCTCATCCCGTTGATGGGTGATTATGGCAAGGATTTGGCCTTTGTGAACAGAGTTTACCTCATCATCCAGGCATGGATGGCATCCCATGGACTATGCCTGAATGATGACAAAACAGAACTCCTCATCCTGGGCTCACCCTCCAATATTAAAAAACTTGGTCCTAATTATGCCTCCTTCATAATTGACACCAACAACATAACTGCGGCCAAAGTAGTCAAAACCTTTGGCTTTTACTTAGATTCCACGCTTACCTTTGGCAAACAAGTAAACGCTATGGCCTCAGCCACCTCTTATAAATGCAAGTTAATTAGAGCAGCCAAACCCTTCCTCTCCCCCAACAATTGCGTCACCCTAGCTAGAGCAATAGTTCTGTCTAAATTAGACTATTGTAATGCTCTCTATATAGGCAGCAATAACTACATTACTTCCAAAATTCAGACCCTTCAAAATAATGCACTAAGAGCTGCCCTTAGTCTTCTTAGCCCATATATCAGACCTTAGGCGATCCATCAACTGGCTCTCCACTAAAGACAAAATACTCCTTAAAACTGCATCTGACACACAAATGCCATAACCACGCATCCCCCAATACCAAATAGACAAATTCACCAAACAAACAGCTGCACACCCCCTAAGAAAAGCCAATTCCAACCTCTTGCTAGTACCCAGATTTAGGCTCACTAAATCCAGTGGGAGTAGCTTCCCTGTCAAAGCAGCTCAACACTGGAACTCCCTTCCCCATGCCTTAAGGGATGATCTCCCCTACTCACAATTCAGATCCAACCTCATTCACTGGCTAAAGGAACATGACGTCTGACCATACCGCACCAGCCTCTCAGGGATCCACTGTATATATGTTCTGCCGTTTTTGACATTCCCCCTACATATTGTATGTACCTGTTTTTGTTTCCTTTCTCCACGCTTGTGCCTGTATGCAGCACTGTAACCATGGCTGTACTGTATATAATCCTGTTATTTCTGTAACTTAAGCTGAACAACCCTCTTCATGCCTTCGCGCCCGAAAACCTTTGGGTTTGGTGAGCTATATAAATAATAAAACAAACAAACAAGATACACAGAGCCCTAGCCAACCTCTCAGAAAACCAGTGCCAGAACTGGAAACAGCTAAGAAGAGCTGCAAGAAGACTAATGGAGACCCAAGAAGGAGGCATAGGACTGGGAGCCCTGAAAGAAACTACAGGGCTGCCCTGAGACCTCTGGAGCACTTGAGAAACCAATACAAAGGGGTCAGGGACCCACATTTAAGAAGCCTGTACAAAGGGGTCCATGATACACACTTGAGAAGCCAATACAAAGGAGTTTGGGACCAGCACTTGAAAAGCCAATGCGTAGGTGTCTAGAACCGGCAATTAAAAACCTGTACAAAGGGGTCTGGGACCTGCACTTGAGAAGCCAATACGAAGGGTTCTCGGACCTACACTTGACAAGCTAATACAAAATGATCTGGGACTTGTACTTAAGAAGCCTGAACAAAGGGGTCCGGAACCCGCAGATAAGAAGCCTCTGCAAGGGGGTCTGCCTAGATGAGAAGCATAAGATGGGGTCTGGGACCCACATTTAATAAAGGCAGACCCTGGCAGGAGAGTACACCAGGGCTGCCAAGTGAACAATCAAGAGAAGCATAAATGGGATCTGGGACCTACACTTGAGAAAGACAGCCCCTGGCATGTGAGCACACCAGGGATGTCCGGTGAAATTACAAAGAACAGCCTGAGAAAGGCCTGGCGAAGGGAGACATTCTCCCAAACACAATAAAATCCCAAGAGAAGCCTAAGAAAGGCCAGGGGAATGGAGACATTCCCCAAACTACAGTAAATTGTCAAAAGGAGCCGAGAAAAAGGCCAGGGTAAGGGAGATATTCCCCCGACCACAATAAATTGCCATGGTAAGCCTGAGAAAGGCCTGAGGAAGGAAGACATTCCCCAACCAATGTGACATAACAAGAAAAGCCTTTGAAAGGCCTGGGAGAGTGATCCATTCCCCTAACTACAATATACTGCCATGGAGAGCCTGGGGATGGGATATATTCCCCCAACCAACTTGACTTACCAAGAAAACCTTTGAAAGGCCGGGGGAAGGGAGACATTCCCCCAACCACATTGACTTAACAAGAAAAGTCTGAGAAAGGCAGGGGGAAGGGAGAGATTCCCCCAACGACAATAAACTGTCAAGAAAAGCAACCCCAGACATGTGTTTCGGTCTGGTTGGACTTCTTCAGTAGGGTGGAGCTGTGCCTCTCTAAGAATAGTGAGCAAGGGGTCAGGTTTCACATTAAATGGCTGCTTCTCAACAGGTGTTCATTTTTTATTTCCTGCAAATAAGCATAAATACATGTAAATTATCTACATTCTCAATCTTCAGACGCCAGTTTATAAGGCACCATGTACATTTCTCTGTTGTAATGCCTTAAATATACTTTATCCCCCAACTTGCAAACAGTTTCCTCAATTATACATCTAACACCTAGTGGACATCCCAGTATAAACTGCTTTTTTTAAGGGGGTTTATGCGCCACTTGTACAGCCCACGCTTTAGACATGCATCGTTCCACCCCTTTCCCAATTCTTTGCTGGGTTGCCGACTATATTAGATGCATCATTTTTACAATACGTTTAGGGCTCCACATGTAGCACATTTTACGCAATGATGTATCTGTGTAGGATATTTGCAAACATTCATGAGCCTCCTGCTGCAGATCATCAATTTGATGCCCATCGCACCATTTGTAAAAGTGTTGTTTTAACCATGTTTTCACCACTATGGCTGTGAAGCCCTGAATGGCTAGGATATCAACCCAGGTGAAAACGGTTGTGACTGCATTGTCTTTAACACTATCGGTCTCCATTAGAGACTGAGGTCCTTGTATTGTGCGACGCATCTTCTTCTTCTGATACTGCTCTATGCTCTTCTTTCTGGCCTTCTTCATTTGGCACTGTTCCTGTCCCTGTGACAGTTGTGAAGAATCTATGAGTCTACCTTTCTTCTTCTTTGTCTATGGCGCCTCAGGTCAGTGTTGACTGCAAAACTGGTCACTTTTTCCTTGAAGGTGTTATGAAAAATTCTCCCATTTCTCCCAGCTCACCTTCATCCAATGGTCGTATCTTTTTTTGGTCAAGAGTCGGCTCGACTATTGTAATGTGCTCTCTCTTGCACAGCCTAAGGGCCTTATCCTTTGGCTCCAGCTGTTGCAGAATCTAGCAGCTAGAGTTGCTACAGCTACCCCTTATGGGTCCCACATTAGCCCAGTTCTTAGAGCTCTTCATTGGCTTCCTGTGGAGAAAAGTATTGTTTTTAAATCACTTTGCTTGATTCATTGTGCGCATAATGGGGTTGGTGCTAGCTTTCTCCAGGGGCAACTGCTCCTGTATTTTCCTGATGGGTCTTTAAGCTCATAGAATAACTGTTTAGTAGTGGTGCCCAAATCCCGGCTCCTGGTTAAGCCGCCTTGGAGGCTGTGCTTTTTTGGTTGCTGCTAAGAAACTGTGGAACTCTATCCCAGTCTACATCAGGCATACATCTAATCATCTTCTTTTTCGTTGCCTTCTTAAAACCTGGTTATTTTAACTCCTAGTCTGGTTGCTTTTGTGTTATAGGTGCAGTCTTTGCACCAAGATACCTTTGGTGAACATGCGTGTTACAAGTACAAATAACATAACATAACATAACATTACTTAGACACATTGCTTACAAAGTCTATTATTAAGGTTTCCCGGTGTTCAATTTGATTTCAGCAGCAAACACAGTAAATAATGAAAGTGTCTGCTACAGCTTGGCTCTCCCCATTTCCGTCCATTTTATCAGCTAGAGGCTGTAGACAAAAACACATGTTTTTAACACCGGGTTAAGTGTCACACCTCTAGAAAAGGTACAAACATTTGCTTTAAAAATATACCCACCGGATGGCACGATGTCAGATATCAGTAATTCATGTCTTTCTGTGTTCTCCAAATGTTGAGGGGGTAGGGGTCACTCTCCCCACCTCAACTCCATCATTCTGCATGATCATAGACTCATATTCATTGTCTTCAGCCTCCATTTCAGCATGTTGCATAGCTAAACATGATAGTACGGGCTCTAGGCCCATGGGCTGCTCGGTAACCATGGCCTCAGCACCGCTATCCGTTTGAAAACTAGCCATATCTTCGGCTGCACTTGCCTGAGCATTTTGAATGACATCTCCAACAGTCCGCCCCATGACAGTGTCGATGAAAGGCAGTTGACTGCCCACACAAAGTGTAGACATGTTCTCAATGAGTTCCTGATCTTTTCGGTCCGCTATCAAAGCCAATGAGTCGTCCATTGTACCAAGACTGTTGCATTTCCTTCTATGGCAATAAGGTAAATAACTACCATTGGACCCCCTGATACTGCCAGGGGCTGTTTTCTCACTGTCGTAACTGTAGATCATAATTACAGTTTCAATGACACCAAGCGTGATAGCCCCATAAATTCTGGAGACCATACATGTTTTCGAGACCTCCAATAACAGCTATATATCCGTATTGTGAGACCTCAAGCCTAATAGTGCTGTAGCATTAGCGCTGGCCCCAGACACATGATTATTTAGCACATAGACCCAATCAAACTATAGAGCTGCTATCAAAGTTGGATTTTTATATCATACACATTGGGGTTCTTATCGAGTTTAAGTAAAATGCATTTAAAATTCATATACATTTTTTGGGTGTCTTTACATTCATTGGGGTTCAATTACATTTATAAGGGTTTTGTTAAATCCATATCACATTTTTTTATGAAATTATTGGAATTCTTATCAAATTTATGTAGAATGTATATAATGTTTACATGCATTTGTTTGGGGCGCATCAAATGTATTGGGGTTCAATTAAATGTGTAGGGGTTCAGTTAAATCTCTATCAAATTATTATAGTAGATTCATTGGAATTCTTATCAAATGTATATAAAATACATATAAAATGTATATAACATGTTTGGTAATCATCAAATGCATTGGGGCTTAATCAAATGTATAAGGCTTCTGTTATATCTATATCAAATGTTATATACACTACACAGGATTCTTATCAAGTTTATATAGAATGTATATACACATTTTGGGGAGGTCATTACATCTATAGGGATTCAATGAAATGTATAGGGGTAAAGGGGCATTTTGGGGGGGTACAATATGTCACTTGTAATGCTTGATGAAAGCAATCCCATGCTACTACTTGTGACTATGTTGATGCGGGTTGAGGGTTTTGTTTAGGCATTTGTGTTGGGGAATTTGGTGAGCAAGGATGGATGAAACAAAGTACAAGTGGCGTCGGTGGATCCTCGGGGTCGGACGCGTGGTGTGACTGGGCTTTAAAAGGGGCGGGGGGGTCCTGAGATGCACTCTTCCGCTTTATTGCCACTGTGCACGAACATCGTGGGACATCACCATGTCGGGCTGGTTTCCCGCCCATCCACCTGTGATGGGGTTTGGGCGCTGTATGCGACACGGAGACAAGTATACTAGGCTGTTGCTATGTGGACTTACCCTCTTTGTATCTCTAGAATAGCGGGATCTGCGGAAGGGGTGGGCGATGTTGGAACTCTGGAACATCTCCCACCCCTTTGTGAATGGGGGGCCTGTCTGGCGTGTTTTCGTCTAAAACCCTCTGCTAGCTAAACGGAAGCTTTTATGTGTGCTGCTGTTTTCAGGAATCAGGAAAGGCGGGAGAGGAAAAGCCAATTAGGTAAAACAATGAAAAGAGGAAGAAAGCTCTCAATCCGCCTGATAACCTGTGCAGGCAATTAATTCCCAGCGACCTTTGGCTATTATCTGTAAACTGCACAGGCCAGCCTCTGCCACCACGCAGTGAATCACGGAGCACGAGCAGGGCATGGACAGGCAGGCCTGAGCCCTCCAACCACACTGAGTGGAGCGCAGAACTAACCTCTCACCGTCCCCTCAACAAGCCAACAGGGCTGGAGAGTACCCCACCGGGGCTGTACGCGGCCCGGCTCTTTACAGGGAGAGTACAAGCACAGAGCTAGGAGCCACTCACCAGGGGTGTTGCTAGGTCTGGAAAAGCTGAGGGGCTACGCTAATGTCGGGACTGTTGGGACTCAGGGTTAGCACTATCCTTTTGGTTGTAGCCCCTGTGCTTCTATCTGGGGCTACAACTAATAGACCCGTCTTTATAGCCCCTTCAGCCCTCCCTTAGCCACACCTCTGGCCCTCACTAATCCTCCATAGATGGTGGCCAACCTCTCTCTGGGGTGACAGTACTCTGCTGCCCCCATCCCTCCTCCCCCCAGCCTCCATGAAGACCACCCTTCACGGCCGTCCCTCACCCCAGCGCGCCCCTCTAATTGACTGTGTAAGCCTGTACCCGCAGAACCACCGCTGGAGGGGGCGTCCTCTACCGGCTGCCTTTTGGGGTCTCGGGACTAGTGCGAGACTCAATCGCTCTTCACTTTTCGGGTTGCCCACTGACACTGGCTAGGCATAGTCCCCTCACTGCGGAACGGGAGACCCCCCGCTGACACCGACCTCTCCCAGCTCTGTTGCGAGGGCAGACCGCGTAGAGGGCACTGACAGAAAATAGCCCTGGTCGGGCTGGACCAGGCGGCCACACCCCCTGGAGCCCCTCGGGCGTTCGGAGAGACGAACGGAGGGCACCCGGGGATAACCCAGTCTCCTGGACCGCAGTCGCACCCACGTCCTTTCCCCGCTCACAGTCCCTCCCTGAAGCTCGGACCCCAACGGACGCCGACCTACTGGCGTGAGGCAGTGACGCAGGCAAGCGGTAAGTCCTTCTCTCCGTCCTTAATTGTGCAGGCGACACAACAGGTGACGGTCGATTTACTGAAGTTGTCGTTTCATCTACCGTCGAGGGTACAAGGGAAGAGTCAAATCTACCTATATTCAAATCTGTGTTTTGCAATTCACAATTAGATTTCGGCAGCAGGTGCATTAACCGCTAAAGCTGTCATGTCGATGGGTAGGTCATAAGTCATGGGCGCTTCGACGCTTCTAGAGCGGGATTAGTGACCTGGAACTTTGGGCAGCTGTGGCAGGATCGGTCCTGGGGATGGGTTGCGTGTTTATATACCGTTTACATTACCCAAGAGTGGGGGCACGGGTCTGCATGACAGCACGGAACAGCGTTTATGACACCAGTTCATCTGAAAAGGTCAAGCTCGTGGACCGTTCCCGCTCACTTCGATCACTGATGGTAGCTCACGGTCGCTGTTGGTGTCAAACTAACCAGGCTCTTCTCTTCTGGGCTTCTAGCGGATGGCCCGCTCCCATCAATTTCATCTTCTGGGAACGGATGCATGCATAGCTAAAGCAATGTGCCCAGGATCACAGCCCTCACCGAGAGATGAATCTCCTTAAGGAGTAGCCCACCAGGTGACTCACTCGTGTTCATCGTGTTCCACCCGGCAGGCTGTGATGTAACTAGCTAATGCATTCTGGTAGTTGCAGTCTTAGTTTCCATCGTGCAATAGGCTCGCACTTTCCTTTCATTGCACTTCCTCTGTCGCTCTCCTTTGAGCACCCCCACACCTATCCCATGCCCCCCACACTTCTGCACTTGCACGTTCTGAACACTCACAAGGCATAGTAGGTTCGTCCACCCCAACCCCTCCACTGTATTTAATATTTTTTGTATCTATTTTAATTGTATCTCATCACCTTGTCTCCTGTGGGCGCTCTGAAACAGTATTTACTTCCTGTACTACAATACATAAATAAATAAAAACGAATCTGCTTGGGCCTTATTCAAGGTCAGCAGGATTGCCATCAGCCTCTTAAAATAAACTTGATTAATTCACAAAAAGAAAATGAAAAGTGCTCTATCCATTACCTTTGCTGATGTTTCATAGGTTTTATGTATAGTGCGACATGCTGAAAAACAATGATACCAATTTTTAAAGGATGTACAACAATTAAGCTGTCCATATAACCAAAAAGATAGCTCAGTTGGTTAATGCACTGCAGCAGAGACAGTGTGAATTTTTCCGACCCCTTTTTAATATCCCAGTGGAGGAGACTCAGATGCATTTAACTGGGTATATAAAAAAAGATCTTTTAATTTATATCACACTTCATGCTGGATTCCAGCATCTAAGCAGGACTGGTATGGAACATGAGCTGCTCAGTGTTGTCTTTTTTCCAAGACAACGTGCTGCCCCTGAGCTGTCCTCCCAATACTCAGAATCATCAAGTTGGATAATCATTTAGTTTGAAACTGGCTCATTGACTCATTCAGTCGTACATCCCAGTACGATTTCTTGAGTGAGCAACAAAGACCATAATACGTGAACTTGTTTTATGCATATTCATCGCGGACAGGAGCGCTGACTTTTCATTTTCCCGGGGGGTGCCGGTGGCCACACTTTTAGGAAGTCCTATTGTAATCATGGGAATGTTTGTGCAAATGGCCTTTCCCGGGGGTTGCTCTGGAGCACCCGCTTACTCAGCGCACCTGGTTGTGGATATCCTGAACACCAACCTGGATTTGGCTTTTTAGTGGGTTGATGAGCCCAGCCCCACTTCACACCCTACCAAATGACACTGGTATACAAAAAATAGATAGGTCATTAGGCCTCATTACAAGTGTGGCAGTCTGTTTTCGGATCGCCACCCTACGAGACTGCTTGCCGGGGCCGCTGCACTTGAGAGGTCTGCCCTGCCGGACGCAGTGGCCCCAGTAGGCAGACTTGTCATGGAAGCACCGGCACCGTTAGCAACAGTGCCGGTGCTTCCGTCTTCCCACTCCCATAGAGATTGTTTTACGGGACAGTATGGGAATGAGGAGTTACAAAATCCAGCGCCTTATTTCCCACGTCTCTTGATGTAATGTCAGGTGCCGTATTCAGTGTTACAGTGTTGGCAGCAACCCGCTGGTGTTACCGGCAACCTTGTGTGGGTATTCTGAGCAGTTCTTGTGCCATACTGGAAGGGGGTGTGGGCATATGCCAGGCATCACACCTTCATCCAGTGTTGCTTTTCTACATGCTGGGACATTTTGGGACATGCTTATTGTGAGAAAAACAAAACTCCATGTTCCATGCTCAGTGTTAATGTACACTATATACTGGGACTTCCGCGAGCCCTTTGGTGCCATTATTTGCTAATCAAATGTCTTATACCAAAGCCCACATACATAACATATTTAGAGGCGAGCATAGCAGGAAATATGTGTTGTGTAACTTCCATCATGATTGTCTAATCCTGGCGCTCTCTGAACAGTGAGAGATTCTGCACTAGAATAGCATCAGCTTTAATTCCTTACATCTACCACTCTTCCCAGTGGCTCCTTCACTCTATTTCCTCACTTCTCTCCTCTTGCCACTCCATTTTACTTTGTTGATCACCTCCCACCTGCCTCATTTTTATTACACTCTATCCCCCCACTTCCTTCCCTTTCTCTCTCTCCCCAATTTCACCCCATGCTCTACTTCACCTGTTCTCCCATACGTCCTCTCTGCCATCTCCCCTTCCTCTCTCAACCATCCTCTCTCAACCCACTCACAATCTTGTAATCCCCCTTTTTATCTTAAACCTCTCCTATAATCAGGGGGGCGAGTGAGCCTAAATATTCCGGGGAGCGGGAGGATGTCTTCCTTCCTTCCTTCCTTCCTTCCTTCCTTCCTTCCTTCCTTCCTTCCTTCCTTCCTTCCTTCCTTCCTTCCTTCCTTCCTTCCTTCCTTCCTTCCTTCCTTCCTTCCTTCCTTCCTTCCTTCCTTCCTTCCTTCCTTCCTTCCTTCCCTCTCTTCCTCCCTCTCTTCCTCCCTTCCTTCCTTCCTTCCTTCCTTCCTTCCTTCCTTCCTTCCTTCCTTCCTTCCTTCCTTCCTTCCTTCCTTCCTTCCTTCCTTCCTTCCTTCCTTCCTTCCTTCCTTCCTTCCTTCCTTTCTTCCTTCCTTTCTTCCTTCCTTCCTTCCTTCCTTCCTACATAATCCCACACACCAAGGCTGAGACCCTGTACTTCCCACTCTAACATCACCCTTCATTCACCTGCTGTTTCCTTCCCAGCCATACTTACCCTTCCCACTCTGCACTGCCTCTAAAACTCTAACTGTTAACGTTGCGATTCTCACGACATCTGCACCGGACAAGACCCATAAAACTGCGGTTCCCGCCGCTTGGTGGCTGACGGGTTTGCCGGTATCCTGGTGGTATTACCATTACCGACACCCGGTCTGGTGCAATGCCTACTGTATTCCGAGTGCCATTAACAGTGGTAAATCTCCATTCCATGTAGTCCCATTTGATTATATGGGGAGATTGCTAGTATTACCAGCACCGGTAATACTGGTGCCGTTGGTACTGGCTTTTTTGCCAGTAAGGTTGAGGAATGACCTGGAGGTCATTCCGGCCACCCAACCGGCAAACTTGGGCCCTCATTACAAGGTTGCCGGTAGGCTGACGGGACTACCGGTGGACTATCAGGAACCTCGGCTTACCGTTTCACCACCTGATATCCCGATAATACCAGGATACTGCGAGCAGCGGCAGAACGGTAAACACGGAGTGAGCCGGTCTGTAAAAGGTACCGGAACAACTGCACTTTTTGTGGACCGGCTCACTTGTAATGAGGGCGTTGGATTTTGCTGCTGTGGTAATGTGCCAGTAAACAGAATTACTGGCACGCTATTACCAAAGGGCAAACTCCTAACGCACACTTGGCTATGCCATCAGCTAGGGGCGTAGGAGACACATAAAATCTCGGGGGGCAGGGGACACCTTGGGGACTTTGCTTTTTTAAATGTATTTATTGTGTTTTAGTCAAAGAACTTGACTTTTTCCAAAATTAAAATTAAAATAGCAGTACGTATTAAATTACAAATATCATCACTGTATAAAACAAGAGAAAAGGAGATGAGAAAACAGAAGAAAATTAAAGGATGCAGCATCAAAGAACATGTCTTTATATGTTGCATTTCTGGATTTGTCATCTGACTATGAGCTCATGGTACGAGAGAGGAAATAAAAATTACTTCCAGTGGGCCACAGCTAGGACGCCAGCTCGTTAAGAGGCAGATCACCTGTAAGTGGATTCCTGCCAAATAAAGGAGTTGCAACCTTTGCTACCAACTGCAAGTTGATACTTTTGTGTTTGGGGCAAGGAGACGTGTGTTCCTCTTGGAATGGAAGGATGGGGGTTTCAAAGAAAGAGGAAATCTTGCTTGTACCTCTGAGTAAGCCCTGTTATTTCAGTAGAGGGTCCAGGTGTGTGATGTTGCTGCTTTGACTGTCCGCTGGGGAGTGGGGGTATAGCAAACAAGGAGGATGAGCGATCGCAAGCCCACCCCCTTATAAGCACTGCCCAGGTCCGCAGCCGGATGCGTCGGACCTGGGGGATGCCTAGCAGGTAAGGTGCATGTGACCAACTGAAGGAGAAGGTGATTGACAGGCATTATCCCAAGAAAATCGTGAAAAGAGCATTTAAAAGATCGATTAACAACCATCGTGGAGCATTGCTTGAATACCGTTCAAAAAATCAGGAGAGGAATAACATTGTCTTTGTGAGTACTTTTAATGAGAGAACGAATGAGGTTATCAAAATTATTAAGAGAAACTGGCATGTTTTGACAGGGGTGAGAGCCCGTTAGATAGTCCTTTGTGTGCCTATAAAAGAGCGTCTAATTTGAAAGAATTATTGACTAAAAATGACATTGCTCTAAAAGGAAAAGAACAGATCAGCATCACAAAAGCGTGGGGTTTACCCTCAGCAGTTGGTCACACACCGTGCGGTAAGTGTGTTAATTGTAAATACACGAGTAGAACAAGAGAGGTGGATTTGGGACTTACTAAGTTATGGCAACAAACTAGTCTGACTAATTGCAATTCATCACATGTAGTATATGCTGTGTGGTGTCCGTGCCAGAAAATTTATATTGGAATGACAGAGCGTAAAGTAACCATACGGATCGGCGAACACAGGAGTTGTATCCGCAACCAGAATGTGCAGGCTCCTATGGTGAGTCATTTTGTGTCAATGAACCATGATGCGGAACAAATAAAATGGACTGTTTTGTGGCGATTGGACAGAACTAATAATGCTGATGCTGACCTCAGAAAACTGCAGTACAAAGAACAGTGGTTGATTTTTTTTAACTAGGTCAACAGACATAGGACTCAATGAAGAAATTAATTGGAGACATTAATTGTGGCTGGCCAATAGGTTCACTTGTACAGGTAGTCATGGTGATTTTTGACTGACCCATAGGTTATCTAGCGCATGAGGTCGCAATGAAAAGCGACTACGATGGTTGTTGGTCGTTTGGTGTTATTTTCAGAAAGTATATGCTAAATGCAGTCATAGTTGAATGTCGCCTAGTAATGAGCGAGGTCACCAACTAATTTGAGACCGGCACTACTGTTGTGGACGAGTACTCACAGATGTTGAGCGGTGTTTTCTCTTGCATTACTCTGACGGTTGTGGGCAGTGATGCGCCCGGAGATCGTGCTGCGGGTAGATAGATTAAACATTTTTTTTTTCTCCCGCGCACGGGTTATCTGCGATACGAGAGGATGCGAGATACAGTCACGTGACATCCGAACTTTGAATACTTGGCACGTCGGACGTAAAATAATCACGTGACCTGCTCAGGTGACAACGGATAGGTTCACGCATTGAAGACAGACTGATAAATAGCACACTCGGTTAACAGCCATAGAGCGACTTCGCACAGATTGAGTAAAGAGAGACGGAGAGAACATGCACAAGCTTCTGTAGGGGTAAGTCTATCAGTCTGCACGATTCCGGTTACTGGGTGTAGGTAGTGACGCGGCCTGGATTGGGAGGCATAGTGACATTTGAAACCACATATGTGACGGTTGGTTTTCTTTACACAGGTCCCCCCGGTACATAGGATTTGAAGAGGCTGACTGTTTAACGCGACAACGTGTATAGAGAACCACTTTAGATATAGTTGGCAACAGTAGAGTTGAAATCCTGGTTCCAGAAACCTCATTTTCTTCTGGACCTCCTAGGAACAGGTAATTATTGCACCTTTGATGGGAAACCTGTGATAAACTGGACAGAGCTAAAGGCTGCAGGTGTTTAGAAAAAAAGTTTTTTTACGAGCAGAGTTGAAATGTTAACAAACCTCTGAGAGTAGGTGATTCAGAGAGGAAGTAACCAAATCAGATGGTATCTTCTTAGGAGAGCCTATGTGTAAGGTGAGATAAGAAAAGAAGAAGAGAAATTATCTGAAGTAGATCTTTGTACATTAGCAGTATATGTGATACTGTCTAAATTAGAGAAAGGCTGGTATATTGTCTAGTGTTAACGCAACACACCGATTTGAGTAGTTTGGCATCTCTCGTGTTTTTCAGAAATTGAGCAGGCAGACATATTTGTTTGAAGACTCCCCTACAGAAACCGTTGTCGAAATAATTATGACAAAGAATGATACGGTAAGCCCTAGTTATAGTATACTAAGGTACTGACTAGGAAGAATAACAGCAAATGTGTTGATACTAACTGTTGTTCCTTGTTATATTCTTTTTTTGTGTCTTCCCAGGTCATTATTTGTGTGGCACAACATTAGTGGTGCATAACAAAGAGTCGTTTTTAAGATTGGATCTACCTCATGTGAAGAGATATTGGTGAAGGGTACAGATGGTCCCCCTGATGAAGTTCTTTAATACTTTGTCATAGTAAATTGGTTTTGAACGAAACATGTTGGGCAATGTAGTATATTGTGAGTAAGTGACAATAGAAACAGTATTCCGATATTTCGGACACTTATCCTCCCCAAGGTAGCATCAATGGGGTTAGGAGTACACTTAAATGATATATTACTTGTAGATTAGTATCCTTTAGTAACGGGGAACTAATGAGCTACCAACCATTTGGTCTCTTTAGAGTAAGTGGTCACCCTTAAATTGTTCACTATCAAGTTTTGTATAGGCAGGTGATGCAAGGGTGAACACCACATAGGTGAATTACACATGGGAATTGTTTTATTGGGATTTGTTTGTAAAAAGGATTTTATGTATTTTTGCAAATTTTAATCAATGTTTTATAGAATCAAGTGTTTTGTTGTTTATGAAATTAAAAATGTGATTTATAAATTGTGACTGTGACTGAGTGCCTATTTGTTAAAAGCACTTGGTGTTGGTTGACTTGGGAGATACAAGAGGTGAGAACAAGGTGACGTGGTTTGACCTTTGGTGTTAGGATTGTCCCGAATTTGTATTTAATGAGTCTGTTCACCATGTCAGTAAATTGGCTCTATGTCTCTAGATGGTGATTGTAAGGTGTATGTGGACCCAGGGGGGTGGCCAGAGGGGCAGCCTGCTATGCGGGCTGCCCCTCTAGCACCCCTGTGAGTGCCGGGCCAGCCACTCACGATGAGTCAGACATCTCTTATTCCATCTCATGCTGGCTTCAGAGCCTAGCCTTTCTTTGCCTTTGTTATTCTGAATGCAGAGCTGGACTCTGTTCCTTTCTCGTTTAACATTTGCTGTAAAGCCTGATCTATTTGATTCTCTCATATGTTACTAGGACGGCAGAGCATGGGTCCCCTGCCCTGTTACACTATTCAAAGAGCCTCTCTGGCCTTTTTTTGCCTCTCCCTTGTCTCACTGCTTGCTTGCTTAATACATACCTCCTTGCTTGAACACTCAACATATTCTCCCTAACAAAGCAATGGCAGCTGCAGCCTGTCTTAACTTCTATTTGTTCCGTGTCTTGAATAGGCCTCTTTCTTCTGCTTTACTGTCTGCCGGGGAAAGGCATTTGCCAGTCACTGCCATAATAGTTCTACCTGGCCATAAGAGGGCAACAGCTAGCCAATATTTGAAGAACATGGGCATATTATGCCAGAGGCTGGCAACTGCCTTCGTAATGCCTACACAAGAGTCACAACTCTTGCCTTTGTTTCTAACAGAAATTCAGTGGATGAAGAAACGCGAGAACACACATATTGCTTATAAATGAAGGGGATGATGTCACTCTTTGTTAAGACATTTTGATCACACCAGGGGCTAATTTCCAGCTGCAATTAAGTGATTACCTTTTAGACTTCTGGCTTTAAATAATATTAGTATCACCTGGAAAGCACAGAGGTTGCTCAACAGGGTTCCTGGAGCACGAAAGGTACCCTACTTGTGGGCATGGATGATTGGAGGGCATTCTTGCCCTGGTTTGGAGCCTGGCCCGTACAGCCATGATGGGGGTAGGGGTCTATTACTTTTGGTTGTACGTATCCTTTGAGGGTGCGCAGACAGTGCCTTCTGCTTTAGCCCACTAACAGCTCTGCTTTGCAACTTTATCACACATACCTGTCATGTAGCATCGAACTCAATTCTACTAATGTTATCAGCCTCTGAAGTCTGGAATCCTTTGCCACATCAACTAGTGTACAGGCCTGCCACCTGAGACTTACCCATGTCTGAGTCTGCATATGTTGCCCTGTGCAGAAGACACACACAGAAAGAGCAGGGCACAGTGCCCTTGTAGGTTTTTCACACTTCTTCCTCAGGGTGGGCACAATTTACTCCGCAGAGAAAGTGGCACATTCTGGGCAACATTCTCCCACTTTGACAATGTCACCCAAAGAGCTAAATTGTCCATTTGAAATACCTCTGTTGACTTATTATTGCGCAATCCACACTGATGGGTTTAAGCATCTGTTTAATGTGAGATGGCAATTAAGAGCATTTGCCAACGCACTCAAGAAGCACATGACACCCTCTTACCAGCAACATGCCATGCTCACTCATTCTGATCACGAATTGCCATTTATCTTGGGTCATGTTAAATGTATTTATTTATTTATTACATGTGCAGCATCACGCAAAACCCCCAAGCATCAAGGTGCAAAGTAAACTGCATGGAGTGGACCACTTCCATTGGCGCAGTTTTAACGTTTCTGCCACAAAATGGAAGATTTTAGCATAAAAGGCAGGTAAAATCACATTGCTTTTCCACTCTGGAAGAGTGTAAAAACCTCGCGATTGGTGGCGGAATTGGTTCCTCTGGACTCTGCCCGCTTTTACCAGGTTTAATTTCCAAGGAGATCCCAGAGGAATCCCTTTCCTTATTTCCAGCATGAGAATCCATGCTGGCAGTAAGGCCACATTTGTCGGTTGGAGCGGGAAATACAGGGGGTCCTGGTGTGTCCACTCGGCTCCCGAACTCCACCCAGAAAATGCACGAAAATCCAGCCAATTAGAAAAAGCGACAGTAATAGTGTTTTCCACCACTTTTTCTGAACCAATTGATCTGGAAAATGCTGTGTTGCATCGAAAGCTGAATGCATTCACTCAGCTTATTATCCCACCTGAATATTGAGCCAGGTGCTGAATACAAGTGTTACATATTCCTGTTCACAATCTGCATTTGGAGCATTAACTCACTTTGCTACCTTACAAATGATATCTCTTCTGGGGCTTTACCGTCTTAACCCCTTAACTGCCATGGGTATTCCTGCCAAGGCCTTCTTTGGTGATTTCGATATGTTGCCATTCAATCCCTTGTACCTTTTTTGTTACATAAGATATCTCGGCCAAATTTGGCCCCTTTTTTCCCCAAATGTAGGCGGTCGTAACGTTTCAGACTTTGCCAGGGTTTGTGGGTAATACATTCTGGGCAATTCGCACAAGTCAGACCTCTGTGGATTCCCACGGGTGTCCTCTTTTCGGAAATGCATGAGGTCCCTGTTTTCCTTGGGGGCTTCGACACCATAGGCCCAAATCTGTATGTTGTCCACATGAGCAAAATCTGCTCTGCCGAAAGGCTTGGGGTTACCAGTGGGTTAGCCTTTCACCTTTGCGCCTAGGTAGGTGCACCCACACATATGAGGTAACGATTTCGTTGGGACACCTGTGGGAACGCAGGATGTTAGGACATGTGTTGTTGGCGGCGTGTTTCGGTGGGTGTCCAGAGTGAACTGTCTGAAAATTGTGTTTTTTTTCCACCACATTTCAGAGACATTTCCCTCTGCCCACCCACCGAAACACGCAGCCAACCACAGATGTCCTACCTTCCCGCGTTCTCACAGGTGTCCCGACGAAAACGGTACCTCATATGTGTGGGTGCACCTACCTGGGCACTAAGGGAAAAGGCTATCCCACGGATAATAGCAGTCTAGCAATTTGCCCGCAGGGAAAGCTACATAAGATGCCCCCTCATCCACCTAGGGTGGGGTGAGAGGTTCCCCCCTTTAAAACACAAAACATCCTGGTGGTCTAGCGAGCCCCACTGGACCTCCCCCACCCAAAACAAGTTGTAATATATATTTTTGTTTTGCCCCTTCCCTAGGTGCAGATGGGCACATGTGTGTGGCCATCTGCCCCAGGGGGGGTCAAAACATACTTCCCCAGGCTTGGGAAGGGTGGCTCTGCCAATATTTGCCAATATTTGCAGTGCCCCCCCCACCCCAAATGGATAGGGGGCATCTCATGTACCCCTTCCTAGGGGCAGAAATCTGCCCCCAGGGGGGGCTACATAAGGTGCCCCATCCACTTAGGTTGGGGGAGAGGGCCACCCCCTTGCAAAAATCCCTGGTGGCTAGTGGCCCCACCCACCACCACCCAAAACTCTGTTTTAATTTTTTTTTTTGGTTGAACCTTCCCTGGGGGCAGATGATCACCCATCTGCCCCCAGGGTATTGCCCCCATGCTTTGGGGGTCAGGAGGAGAGGGCTGCCCTCCCCCACTTCAAAAACAGATCCCTGCACGACACACCAAACATATTCTGGGGGGATAAATGACATTACACCCCCCCACTTACAATTGTGGGGGGGATTTGTCCTCCATGTTTCCCCCATGTCCTACGCCGATGCCATCAGCACTTCACCACCTCTCACTGTCCTCCTGCCCTGTCCCTGGGTGTCCCAGTCCAGCGTTTACTGGTCTAATTCAGGGTCCAGGGCACCCTTTGACCCCTGTGGGACAGCCCCTGCCAAGGGGAGGGCAGGTGTTGGAATGCCAGTGGGATTAACTCGGGATAAACTCTTTCGGACAGCAGGCTTTGGTGAGCAACGTGCATGTGATGTAAAAGGGGGGGGGGTGCAGCTCACACAGCACTGGGACAGTGATGGAAAAGGGGGGCAAGTGGCGCAGGCGCACAGGTTAGATAATCGATACGTATTTGTTAAGAATCTTACAGAAAGGCAGAAACTGCACATGGGAAATGGCAGGTATAAGATCGTTGCTACAGGTGGGCGCAGACGGCAGGATGGCGGGGGGAGGGGCTTAGTAAACCAGACCCTCTGCATCTGCGGTGCATTAGTCACGGGCATTATATATATAGTCCATGTGGCAAAGGCTGTGGAATGGGTGCATGGCGGCCAGAGGCCGCACAGCTGCTGGGGCGGTTCGCGGATTGCGGATTCCGGCTTCTCTGACACACGCGTTGAAACTCGAAACATCTCACTAAACAATTATTTAGAGAGCAGTTTATGAATACGCTTATTAATTAAATCAATTAAATGAAATCAATGTATTTAAAAGTTTGTTCACAGGTTGAAATTAAACCATACATTACAATATATGCATCAACAGCATCAAGCTCATTTTCAAAATGATGGTTCGGGAAATGGATGGGTAAAATCAAGGCCTATCGCTTTCATGCCTCCATTTTCTGGCAGAGCCGATTTTTGTGCTCACACGAGGGGCTCATTTTCTATAAAAACGTAATTTGACTGCCGCCAAAGTTTCGTCATTTGCACTGTGGGTGCAAATATAAAGGGCAAAAGGTGGCGTATAAGCGTGTACGTTGCAGTTTGCCCTTCACATTTGCACTCCACAGTGCAAAGTGAGTAAATGCTGCTGGCATGCTGTCATGGCAGGCAGCATTTACTTTTCTCATGCTCCCATGGCAGGCAGTGCTCACAAATGAAATTAAAGCTTCCCCGACATTCTCGAACGTCGGGCTGGTTTCATTTGAAATTACGGGGAGGCTTTAATTTCAATTGTACACGCTGCCTGTCATGCTCGCGTGGCAGGCAGCGTGTGCAATGGATCCCAATGTGGTCCACCTGCTTTACATTGCTGCATAAAGCAGACAGACCTCTTCAGGATCTCAAGCATCTGCTGAAGAATTTGTATGACGGAGAGGAAGGGAGTGATGGAAACACAAGATGCGTTCCACCCCTAAATGCTTGAAAATGAACAGTGGCATGAACGGAAGTCCTACGAAAGGCTTTTACGACTTACATTCATGTTACGGCTCAAATGAAAATGAGCTCTGAGGGGGAAAAGGAGCACAAGGCAGTGTTTCCCTCTCATCCATGCTTTCCTCCTCCATCTTGTGTGAGCACTTTGATTTATGCCTGCATGACAGGTCCAAAGGGCAACAATAGCCAAAACGGTTAAGAACTATTTGTTGCCAGATTTTGGGCCTTATTACGAGGCTGGCGGTAGCCGTGCCTCTAAAGCAGGCACGGCTGCCGCCGGTTTTCATTTTTTTCCTGCACCCAGAAATGGGCAATTACCGGGTCATTACAGCCCATTCCTGGGCGCCAGAAAAAATTCTTCCCCATTCCCATTTGAGCCCAATAGTGCCCGCGGGTGCCAATGACCTGGCGGAATGAAAGGCACCTGCGAGCACCACTCAGAGTTTGCTGGTCCGGATACAACAGTACCGGCAAGCACGTAATGAGGCCCTTCATCTTCTTACAGGCTTCTTCACTATGTGATTGAAGAGAATACAAATCATAATTCCTTGACTTAGTTCAACACATGTCCCCAAATCTTTGGCTTCCTTCAAAGTCTAATACGAATGGTTACTTCTGGTTTGCCATCAAGCAATAGGTTTCGTGTACACTCTCAACAAGGAAGATTAACAGCTCTAAAATTATAATCGGCAAGTTTAGAATGGGCCACCAAATCCTTAGTTGTAATAGAAGTAAGGCCAATGCCAGACTTCATTTTGAATAGAACAAGCAGCTGGTGAATTTTTTAATTGGAGGGACGCAAATCATTTCCACGAAAATACAGAAATGTCACAGCGTAGTGAGGAAGCCGAACTAACCAGGAGGGCGTCGGGCAAGGAGTTTTCTCCTACCGAGAGCATTTGAAAAAGAATGGGTTAAAATTGTGCATTTTATAGCATATGTTCTATGAATAATTGGGTCAAAAGCCAGACAGTTCGCATTTGGTATGTAGGGTAACACATGAAAAAATCGAACAGATACAAGTCACCAACAGTGCACAAAGCACTTTCCAACTCGTTTTCATGATGACTTTTCCCACAATAAATGGCAGTATAAAACATTTTCATGCTGACTGTACCCATACATGTCCATGAATTGCTATACAGGAACATGCTCCTGTTCACTCTGCCAGTAAAAAATGTTATGCCACAGTAGAAGATATATCCAGACTATCTGCAGCAAGGTAGGCCATTCTAGCCACCTAACAACACATATCAAGTTTTCTTAACCTTGATGCTGAATAAAAAAATGCCATGCCACAATAAGAAAATGTAACTATACTGGCTGCAGCAATGGAAGCCATTCTAGCCATATACAAGCACCTATCACCTTTGCTTTAACCTTGTTACACAGTAATAAATGCAATGTCAGATGCATAAAACATAACCCGACTGGCTGCAGCAATACAGACCAATCTAGTGACACAACAAAACATAGCATGTTTGCTCTAAATTTGATGCCCAGTGTCATGGAAAAATTACCACTGACTATTTCGGTGGATTGGTGAACAATTTATTAGTAGAAATCAAGCAACAGGACAAAACAAAGCAACGACAGTACAAGACTTCGACACAAGTGAGAACCCCACTCCCTCAGTGCACTGTTCTCTAATACCCAACGGAACACGTGCATTTTATTGGAAGGGTAGGTCCAGAAAGGGCAAGGAATCATACTCAAACAATGTTACACACAGTAAACAAAGCCCCACTATACAAGTCTTTGATACCAGCTGCTTTCTCACATCTTGAGACAGTGTTATCAGGAAGGACAGCATAAAGTGATACATTTAGTGGAGCTCCATATACTCCTCAAGGTTCACACACGGGCTGAGGCAGGCGAGCAGGCTTCCAGTATGATGAATTCCATTTGCTCAAGCCACTTTTCCTAAGAAAGAAGGAGGCTAAAACACACTTATGTGTGCCAAAAGGGAAACATAAACAGAAGCGAGAGATGTGAAGGTGAGCATAGCTACACACTAAGCGGAGAACCTTCATAGCAAGGACATGCAAAGTAAAGCCTAAAGCCTCACCTCATACAGGCAAGACATAATTGTTTAAACATGGCAGTTTGCAGTACCTACTTAATATTATAATGCAGCAGTGTACTCGGGGAGTACATAAGATTTTTAATTGCAGACTTTCTCTCACACCAGCAATAACAATGACATGCCAGAAGCATAAAATCATGCCCAGTAAACAATGCAACCCTCCCCCGGCATCCCAAATAAGAGGCCCACTCACCCAAACTCATGCTACTAACCCGCACATTGATTCAACATTGATGCACATTCACTCGTGCACCGGTACATGTTCAACACATTCATTACTCCTTCACCTGCGCATCTATAGCATACACTCTCTCGTTCACACATGCACCCACACAATATACACTCTTTCATTCATGCACACAACCAAACATACACTAATTTCTACACACTCATCCATGCACACTTTCACATATACATTTTCTTTCTTGCCTCCAGCTCCAGTCCAGAATCCGCTCTACCATCATCAGGAGAACAGGATCCTGCAATGGCTCTCCGTTTCCAACACTATATGAACAGGAATCAGGAAACAGGGAGAGCCATGCCCCAGCCACAATGAATGTGCGGGTAGGGGCAGGAGCGCCCCTACGCACATTGTAATTGTATTTTTTTATTTATATATTTATACAGCGCTTATACACAGGTGGAGTGCTTCAAAGCGCTTCATGGTGGGGGGAGGGGGGAACAAGGGAATAGAGTAATAATTCTTAGGGCTTGAAGTTTCTGAATGAATCAAAACAGAAACACGAGCATACTAGGCCTGACAGCATTTCTCCTAGTGCAAGTGCTTGAAGTGTTACAGTTTTGACCAAGCTAGGGATGGAGGACAGAAGAAAAAAGAGGGGGCAGGGGACAGGAGAGACGAACAATACTAGTCATAGTACATTTAGTTTATGCTTGCGTACACACAGAGGTGCAAGGAAGCGGGGTGTGGGGGTCAACAAAAGCATCCAATCCAACAGGCCTTGGCTTAAGTGCAGAGAGGTTGCCTCATGGAGCGTAAGCTGAAGTGCAGTAATGCTGACCATTATGCAGTGGCCCGGAGGCAAGTGCTAAGACTGGCGGGGGGCCTGAGGCCTGTAAGGCTCAGAGGTGACCCAAGCAACAACTCAGCAACAACTGAACAGAGTTAGGGAGGAGAAGGAGGAAGGAGGGTGAAGAGAAAAAAGAGGGGAGGTTAGCAGGGGAGAGGAAGAGAGAAGGAGGAGGAGAAAAGGAAGGTCTTGAGGAGTTTCTGGAACTTAAGGTGTTCTGGCACAAGATGGAGAGAGGCAGGAAAGCTGTTCCAGAGGGAGACACCTGTAGAGGATTAAGATCTACCCCAAAATCTCTGTTTGTGAAAGCGACTCACCCTCAGAGAGTTGGAGGAGGACGACCGGAGGACTTTAGAGGGCGAGTGTTGAGGAAGAAAGCGTTGTAGATACTGTGGGCCTCGGCCCCAGAAAGCATTGTGGATTATGCAGAGAGTCTTTAACTTGATCCTTGCAGCCACAGGGATCCAGTGGAGGGATTTCAGCACCAGAGAGATGCATCCCTCGGCTTGAGGCCAAAGATAAGTCTTGCGGTTCTGTTCTGGACGAGTTGTAGGGGACGGAGAGTAGAAGTAGGAAGATTGAAAAAGAGGCTGTTACAATAGTCCAACCTAGAGAGAACCAGGGCTCTGGAGGTGGTGAGGCCCTGGGGGGAAAGAGAGAAAAGGTAAAATATCTCTGAGGAGGTGCAGTTGGTAGTGGGACATTTTGGAGATGTTGGAGATGTGAGAAGAGAAGGAGAGAGTGGAGTTGAAGATGACCCCCAGATGTTTTGCCTCATTGGTAGGTGAGGGTGCAGGGCCAAGGGAGGCCAGCCAGTGTGAAAGGGGGGAAGTGGGAGCACGGTTCCCAATGAAGACGATGGGCCTCATTACACGGAAGGCGGTAATGGTTAATGGCCACCGTTAATGGTAACGGTGACCGTTAACCATTACCGCCTTACTACAAGGTCCCTTAGCGGGTTGGTGCTTTAACGCCTGCTTTTTGCAGGCGTTAAAAACCAACCCGCTAAGTGACCTCGGAGCTAATTACGGCACTGCAAAATTGCGGTGCCCTAATTAGCGCCTTCCCCATTCCCATAGAGCCCTATGGGGCAGAAATGGGAGTGGGGAAGGGCAATGGCGGAAGGGGGATTTACCGCCCCACCAACCTTGGAATGGGGCGGTAAATCCCCTTTCCGCCAAGGCGGTGCCGGTATTTTACCGGCATGAGTCATGGCGCTAATAGCGCCATGGCTCACCGCCTTCCGTGTAATGAGGCCTGATATCTGTCTTACTGGCATTCAGGCAGAGATTGTTAGCAGCACACCAGGACTGAATTACAGATAGACAGTCGGGGATGAGTGAGGAGAAGGAGGACGCTGAGGGAGCCTGAAAGAGAGCTGCATGTCATCTGCATAAAACTGAAGGTTAGAGGTAAAGGTAGAGATCCTGTGGGCCAAAGGGGCCATATAGATATTGAAGAACCAGGGGGACAGGTTAGATTCCTGGGGGACACCACAAGTAGAGAGAGTGTTAGCGGAGAGAAAGGACCCAAGTTCCACCTGGGAGGCCAGTCAGAGAGAAAGGATGCAAGCCATGCCAGGGCCTGATCAGTGATGCCCAGGATATCACAGAGACAGGTGATCAGGATTTTGTGGTTAACCGTATCGAAAGCAGAAGAGAGGCCAAGGAGCATGAGGACATAGGGAGAGTTAGAGTCGAGGTTGGAGAGCAGGTCTTCACAGGTGTTCAGAAGAGCAGTTTTCATGCCTCTGTATGCTCTACAGCCAGACTGATGGTCATGGACACAACCAACAGATTCAACACATGCAGAGCTGCAGTACCCCAGCCTGCATTCCCAATGGGCCCTGCAATGCTGTGGATGCAAAATGCCCCTGGCCTTGCGTGGACCATTGGGCATGGTCACTGAGGTACAAATTTACAAAGGGAAACATAGTTTCCATTTGACAGTTGAAACCAGACCAGGAGCGCTCCCTCAGCTGCTTGTGTTGAAATTGAGAGGTCTGAAGGCATCATGAAGCAAGACACAGACAACAGACTAAAAGTTCAAACAAAAGATAGTTTTTAACTTAAATTTCAGGATGATAGAAGGTCTAACTTGCCTTATGCTAAGGTGGGATTTCCCTACCTGAATGAAACTAAGGAAAGTCTGACTCAAACAGTTAAACTTAAAAGTCTGTCTGTATCCAAAACCTATGCTTACCCTCACAAATAAAGCAATGCAATGTGTAGGGAAGTCAATAATCAAAGTAATGGTGATCAACTCAAAGTTCTGAGCTTCTTCCAGCTCTTAGCTTCCTCTTCAGCTCCCCTTCACCAAGTCTAAGATGGTTCCACAAAAGTATCAGAATTACCTGTTTTATGTTCAAGGTAACACAGTTCTACACAATAATCAGGGTTCCCTTCCCCAAGTTCCAAGCAAAACAGTTAAAAAGAAAAGGGTCTTGAGGCTTTGTTCTTAAGTCAATACTTGCAGTTCCTCAAGTCTCATGGTTCTCTTCCCCAAGATTTTAGCTCAGCCATTTGTACTTGTGTCAGTCTGTCAAAAGGTTTAACACAATTCAAGGTCAGCATGATCCTCTTTCTGGATTGCCTCACCAGTTCATTTTCGGTGGTTCGCGTTAGTTAGTTTCACAATGTCTTTAGAACTCACAGTTCAGGGCTCACAAATCTTTGCGCAGATGTCAGACCACACGGTCCACCCATCACAAGGCACGCAACCAAGATCCATACGCTCCTCAGCCCACACAGGTTCTTCTAGATTTGTCCCTGTGTAAAGAGTTACTTTCCTTGGTTGGCCTTGTGGCGTTATGTGCAGTATTTACACTGCTCAGGCTTTACCTGCTTATCCTCTTGGCTCTGCCATAACGTGTCACACACCTCTTGCCAGTGTTGATTTCATATGTGCACTTTCTCTTTGGCTGTCCTCTGTTCTTTGCTTTTGCCCATAAAGTTTTACTCAATTCCATATTCAATAAGCTTAATTGTAAGGTTTCATTCAGTTCGGCATTTAACAAACATTCAATATGGTCAATTTCAAGTTTCTCTTCAGTTCGACTTTCAATATGCATTCAATATGCTTAATTTCAAGCTTCCATTCAATTCGGTATGCGATATGCATTTGATATGCTTAATTTTAAGTTTCTATTCAGTTCGATATTCAATATGGTTTCAAAAGGCTTAATTTCAAGTTTCCACTCTCTTCAGTAATTCATTACCTTGTTGCAGCCTGGTAGGAATGCCCCTGATTTTCGAGTATCTCTCCCCGGCACTCAACGGTCCTCTGTGCTGTTCCTCTGCGACTCTGGCTGCTTCTTTCCTGCTTCCTAGGTAAGCGGGCCAGCTCCTGCGAGCCGCGCTCGCACATACCACAGCCTGCCTTGCACACACTGGTTGCTCCGCTGCCTCTGGATGGATGTGGACGGCATCCTGCTTTCTTCTATACTTCGCAGCTCCGGCTGCTGATTCTTCACCATGTAGGTTCCCTCTCTGGGCTGTTGGCTGGTGTCCTGGCTCCTCCATAGGTACCACCACGGCAGCCTCCAAGCGAAAACGGGTTCCCTGCTGGTCTCCTCCCCACAGGCCACCCTGTTTCTCCATGTGGTGTTCTCTGTCTCTCTCTTTATGCATCTGCAACCACTTAACAGATTTCAGGGGTGAATCCTTCATTAAGTTTGCCTTACCATGATTAAGAAGACATGCCTGACTCTCCCCATACTCTGCAGGCATCTTCCTCGTCCCAGTACAATAGTGGTAAAATGAAGGTATTGTGTTCCTTACTCTCAGTCTCCTCTTTCTCATCCCAGTACTTTCAAAGGTTACATGTGGGGAAATGAGGGGAGAGGTCTTGAAGTAGCCTATGAAGGTTGGAGAAGGGTTAGGTTGGTCCTCAATAGGGAAAGGTGGATACCAATGCTCGCCTGTGGGTACCGCACTCCTGATCTCTGAGGAACCTCCACCCAGGTGATCCTCCCTAGCTTCTCCACCCCCAGGGTCAGGATTAACAAGCTTTGGCCTTTCCCTGGCCACCTGATAAGAGGATGCAGGGGGTCTAGGAGTGAGGTTTCACACAGAGGGTGCTTAATGTTTTCACTGGACTGACTTGGCAGCTCATCCAAAATGGGTGGGGTGATGCCCCATTGCCCATTATGGATGAGTCGCACATGAGAACAAGATAAATAATGAGAAGAAGAAACATAAAGAGTTAGTTAAAGGGGACCAGGTCAAAGTCAATCAGCCAACAGCAACAATCCCTGCCAACAACCCATAACAATACAACTCCAAAAGGGTCAAAATAGGTGTGACAAACACAAGCGACTGAAGACCAGTAATGAAACCCCATTTATACCCACTTGCACACACATCTAAAAGGGTGCTGGTTTTTGGGATATGCCTCTCAGCAGGGAGCCTCTGGTTGCACTGGGACAAAGGCCATTGCACCCAGAGGAGCTTCTTCAAAGAACATGTCTCGTTGTGGCGAGAAGTCTTCCTCTAGAGCATGGCGTCCTTCAGCGTTGCACAGCATGGCCGAAGATTCAGCACTATACGAAGCCCATGATGCTGACCAGCACCACAGTAACTGATCTTCCTTCTGTTAAGGCATGGGCTTGTTTTCCTAGATAAGACCTGAGCCTCTGTCGCCATCCTGACCAGTGGCAGCCAGGTTGGCATTTGTAGTTTCAACTCTGTGCCCCACTATCACTGACCCCTTTCCTACCAGCAGTGTTAAACTCCATGGGTAATTACCAGTACAGAATGTGAGTAAAGTGATGGAAGCCTGAGCAACCCCATCACCGTGTGGCTTCTGATACTGATTATCAGCACCCCTAACCGTCACGTCTGAAGTCTCGGATAGAAGCGACTTGGCAAATGCAGTCGTTTCATCACTAAAAAAACTTGATGACGTGCCATGATAAATTCCCAATGTCAGCCTGAAAGATAATCCTATGCAACTTCCGCAATGAAATATTCTCTATCATGTATCTGAACACCACTAAATCTTCTGGTTGTAACATGATGCCATGCTCCTGTCATCAGAGGGGAAATCATGGTGACCCAGGCCAACTCTGAGAACAGCATCCCTTTAACACCCATCTGCACAGTGGAAGTCTGGAGATTCCTGGAGGGCCTTTGCACCATGGACCTCTTTTCTGAGAGCACTGAGATGTCTTTTACATTGATGCATGCAGCACACACAATAAGGATGCTACATTCACTTGTACAGTATAACATGGAGCCACTTTGAAAATAAAATACAGGGCCTCCTCTGGTTCCCAGCCCACTCCTGCATCTTCAGTACAATCATTTCTGGACATTAAAGTTTGTCTAAATAAAGCAAAGTCAGTATGGCCGACTTCAGCAAATGCCGCCATAGGCCAACCACGCTAATCAAAATCGAGTATAATTCCATGCTATCAATACTTCTTTAGTCACTAACCAATAGGATCCTGCATCTAGAACACCATCCATTCCACAAATGAAGTGCCGAGAGCCCAGACCCGCAGAAAATCGGCTATACCTCTGGAAAGAATTGAAGTTATTGACAGATATATCCATATCACATCATTGTACAATTCAGGTGAGAAAGAATATAGAAAACAAGCACAACCAATTAGGCAATAATGCCTGCAAGAGTTAGAATCTATCAATTATTTTCTTTTAATGTTCACTGAATCTAGACTTAAACTAATTGCATATCCGTCTCCCACTATTTAAAATGTGTAGCGAGCCAGGACTTTGACCACTGTCAGCTGCACTGCAAGGCAACATACCCTGTTCAATGATCAACAACAACTAATGAAGAAATTCCCACTAAGGGGTGGTCTAGCAAACAAGAACTCTCCTACAATTGGGACTAGTTAAAAAGGTTGCTATGTAGTCACCTGCAGGCCGATAATGGTCACACACCTACTAGAGCCCGATTTGTTCGATATTAGATTTTGGCATTACCTATTCATGCCACAGTGTGGCCTTCACACAGGAGTGGATCACCATAGACAGTTGTTAAGATGGATTTCCAAAATCAGCCCTGGTGGGAGTTTTTTGGACGGCCACCCTATGTATTGTAAACCGGGAAGACACTGAGAGGTTAGCCAAAATCCATTCAAGGTAAGGTGGCTGAGCAGTCAAGGCTTAGTCTTGGGAAATGTGTGAGAGTGGTCTAGGGCTACAAGGAGTCCACATGGAGCAACACAACACTAAGGAAATGCTATTTATGCATTTCTACTGGCCTAAGATGGGGGTCCAGATATAAAGTCACTGCAGGAATTGCAAAACTTGTCAGTTGTCTAGCAAAAGTGGAACAAGTATACAGGCTCTATTGGTACCACTACTTGTAGTGGTTATACCATTTGAGAGGATAGGGATTGACATGGTTGGTCCCCTTGATCCTCCTACATCCTCTGGCAGCAGGTTGTTGATCATGCCTGTGAGGAATTTGTCCATCCAAACGCGGAGTGTGCGCTCGCCTGGTATTTTTTTAAATTTGGGAAATGAAAATGAATGATGGGAGATCAACCTCCGAAAATGTGGGGGGACATTCCACACACATTTTCCCTGCTCAACGCACAACAAACGCATAGTCGAGTGTACTCCGGGACGACACAGCCTACAGGTGCCGTCCTCCCCTGTCATGTTCAGCTGGAATGTGACAGCTACGGTTATATCAAAAGCATCTCAGAGGTGGAAGGCGACACCTTCCTCCGGCCATGACCACCTTAATTAAAATATCAAAGGCTCCATGGATCTGCCTCTCTATTGTCTAAATCTGCTGGTTTCCACGCATACTGATAATAGTTAATTGAAACATGACTGCGACAGGCTTGTTCGCAGAAAAGACAAAAGGGAGGCAGGACTCACACTTCTTGGATATGCAATGTGTCAACTTGAAGCCAGCTCCCACCCCCTGTATGAAAGGCAGTAAATGGCATGTCTGGGTCCACTACTTACCATAGGCAACCCCTGCAGAGATGACCCCTTTCAGAGGGATGAAGTATGTCATTCAAGGGAGACAGGAAATCTGCTCTAGTAACAAACTTCAAGGGAGACCTGCTCTTTGATCAAGAGTCACCAGGGAGACACTTTGATCTACAACAGAAAGGAAGATGGGTGGGACTTATGAGTACATGTTGTCATCCCTTACCTTTCTTGTTGCAAACCACTCTGGTCCTGACCTCATGCATAACAGAAGATTGTTGGTGGGGACCCAGGATTGGTAACTTAAGGTAGGCTTAGCCTGAACCAATCACTGGGGCCCATTTGGCTTTAAAAAAGGGCTAATCCCCTCACTTAGCAGATCATCCAACGACTTCAAAAGGAGTAAGGCGAAGAACTAATTTGGACCCTGGCTGAAGATATAGTCTGCCTTACATCTTCCACTAGTGAAGGAAGGCCAGGATTTTCAAGAGGGAAGCAAGATCCCTCCCCTAAACATATCCCAGGGAACAGAGGGAGCTACTGGACTCAGAGAACCTGCCCTGCAGCTCCAGCACCAGTACCCAGCCAGCACACAGTGTGCCCTGCTAGGTTCTGCCAGCAAGCTTCTTAGGTGGGAAGTGCCAGAGAGTCTCTGAACAAAGGACAAGGCCATTGCCTGCAAACACTCTCCTCAGCTTTGGGTCGTCCACCTTAAAGGATGACACGAGCCCTGCGAAGAAGCTAGGGGGAGTGCCACAACAAGCATCAACCAGCGTCCATCTTTTAAAGACATTTTCGAGGCAGTTGAGCCCTCAAACCACTGACTGTTGTCACGCTGCAGTCACTAAAGCTGCCTGAGACACCTCGATCAGCATTCCAGATCCGCCAACCAGCACAGAGACAACGATTCTGGACCCCGATCCGCCATGTAGGCCAGCGGGCAGCCATCCGTCCAACCTCGCTTGATGAACTACCTGCTGCCTGATACCCACCGCTGGCTCCCATCTTGAACTCTGTCGCAGGAGCTGCAAAGCGTCCTGGAACCGACTTGACGCTGTCAAGCATCAAGATCATCAAAAGCACCAGGTCCATTGTGGTTCTATCCCCCTGGCCCTTCTCTGAAGGCCCCTCGTGACATTTATGACCCCTTGCTCCCTTGATGCTGAAACCAAATACCCTTGAACAGTTAAGACTGATTGCTTTACCGACTACCCTTCTGTCAGTATCCAGAGTGCATCTCTTTCCTTCATGAAACTATATGACCTCTGTGTTCCTTTACACGGTGGCCTGTATTTTGTAGTGTGCTAGAACTGCCTGTTCTAATAATAATAAAAAAGTAGATATTTTATACAACCTTGACTGGACAGTCCCTTTTATCATTGGGTAATAATTGTATTTTCACTGTTGCAACTAACCAACGATCCACGACCATGCGGAGATAAACCTGTTGTTCCGTCAACGTTAACAAAATTGGACAACTAGGTTTATAATTCACTTGTGTTTCCAATCTGTTCAGATCCTTTCTGGTGTACTAGAGGTGTGGGGCTGATTGATGGTTTAGAAACCGATATTCATGCCTGGACCATTGGTACCCCGGAAGTTGATTCGCCAAAATGCCACCAAATATTCTGAAGCCCTCTCACTGAAAACAGTAACTGCCAAGACAGTTGCTAAAGCCTTATTGTGTACTTTTACTAGGGTTGGCACCACTTATGAAGTTGTATCTGACAGAGTCACTAACTCTATGTCTAATTATATGATGGCCATGTGGAAGAAATGTGGGGCTGTCATATACATTTTCATCTGCATACCATCCATAGACAAATGGTCTACTAGAGAGATTTAACCAAACAGTCAAAATCATGATTGGTGCTCTTGAGGAGCATCAGAGAAGCAAGTGGAACTCTCTTCTTTATGCTTACTTTTTGCCTACACAGAGGTGCCTCAAGAAGGGGTTGGTTTTAGCCCTTTTGAACTTCTTTTTGGTCGCCCTGTCAGGAAACTGTATACTGTAGTCAAGGAAGGATGGGAAACCCGACTTCTCATGTTAACACTATGTGCTGGGCTTCAGAAAGAAGAAAGCGTCACTTGTTCATTTTTCCCCAGGCCACAAAATACTTATCATAAATCCTATAAGGCCTAGACCTTTACAGGATAAGTGGACAGATCCTTACCAGATAGTTGAAAGACTATGTGAGGTAAACTATTTTGTGGAACTTGGAAGACCTAACCAATCTTCCAAATGGTTCCATGTAAATAGACTGAAGGCCTTCAACCTAGGGTTGAAATGGGAACCCTGCTCTGTCTTCAGATAGGGAGATAGAGGAATCTAAACCTCTCCCTGATCTGTTCCAAGGAAGTCCTTCAGATGGCTCTATTGAGGGTGTCAGATTGCCCCCTCAACTGACTTTGCAACAACAGGGTGAGGTGATACTTTGCTTAGGCAATTTCCCCCCTGTTTTCATTAACTCCAGGCTGGTCACCTTGGTATCAGCATGATAATGACACTGGAGATAGTGTGCCTACCAGAAGTAGAAGTTATAGGATATCAAACAAGATTAGATCACACATCAAGTCTGAGGTAAATACGTTGTTGGATCTAGAAGTGATAGAGCTCTCTAACAGTCCCATGTCCAGTCCAGTGGTACCTAAGGTACCAAAGGCAGGCATCCCAGATTTAACATTCTTTGTGGACTATAGTGCTCTTAATGCTGTCACCAAGACAGATGCTAACCCTCTTGCATGAATTGATGAGGTAGTGGACCAACTGGCTGCTGCTCAGTACCTTTGATGTTACTGCAGGGTATTGGAAAATATCCCTGTCAGATAATGCCAAGGAAAAGACAGCATTCTAAAGACCTGAGGGACTTTACCAGTTCAAGATAATACCCTTTGTCTTAACAAATGCACCTGCTTCTTTTCTAAGGTTGGTAACCCATGTCCTAAATGGGTTAGATGAATTCGGCATGGCATATCTGGACGATATTGCAGGCTTCAGCCCTATTTGGGAAGAATGTGTTACGCACCCTGGGATTTTGTTGCAGGCTCTTGAACGGGCTCTTGAATGGGCCCACTTGCCCATGAAGGCTACCAAATACTACTTGATTACAGGCGCGATGACATCCGTCCAGAATAGCTTGGTGAGGAAGGTAAGGCTACTGGCGTTAGAGTGCCATGGATGTCAATGGAAGAACTGGGATTCCAGAAGGAAATTAGCAGAGAGGGAAGCACCAGCACTAAGGAAGGGAAACAAAGCTTTGGTAACAGCTGCAGGTAACGCAACTGCAAGCAGGAATACAATGCCTTGAATAGTGGTAGCGGCGGTAGCAAAACTGTATCCAGTAGGAAAACACAGAAGAACACAGAAGAAAGGACAGAAATCTTCCACGTGGGGAAAACAGCCAAGGCGTAAGCTGGCACGTAGTGGAGGAGGAAACAGCATTCCAGCGAGAGTGAGAGGAACAGTCAGACCTCTGCAGTGACAGCACAGAGTGCCTCCGTGGAAACGGAACATGAAGCCATGAATGACATGGGAAAGAGGGACAAAATGGAAAGCTGGGGAAGCAATAGAGCAAAGCTCAGAAAGGGCTACAGCGTCTTACCCGGGGGCTGGTGAGCGGAAGGGTTGCAATGCACCCACGTTGTGGATTAGCCGGCATAAGAAGGCTTTCCCATTCCCAGCAGCCATCTTGAAAGTAAACTAGACCGTTGACACACGAAACATAATGGCACACCTGTGCATCGATTTCATTGCACAGAACGTAATGTTCTCTTTCCCCGACGCCAGCGTTGCTATAGGGACCATCTTGCAGCTGTGACATTAACCAAGAACAATGTAGGAAGTAAGATTCTGCAGGTCTGATGCAAAATCGATCACTGCAGCGCTAGCCGATAGAATCTAAATCCTCTATCATGGAGTCAAACACAGTTATGATGGCATTCCTCAACACCCCTGAATTATCCCTTGGCGGGAAGAGACGATTACCTTTGAGGTATAGCTGCCCCAGTCGATTGAGCATGCGTACTTGCAATTATGGACCCGAGAGAATCAAAGATAGCTCGGCGGCAATGTGCTCGTCTTGGATGCAAGACGACACGGAGCAACACAGGTTCGAATCCCGTGTCCGCGCTTAGAAACCTCTGGGTATTAAGTGCGTTATAAATAACCCACGATGTCATATCACCACAACGAAAGAACAATTCAAAGAATGTGACATTCTTTGCAAAGCATAATTGGAACCATTCGGTGGTGAATGTTGCAAACATCAATGGGTGTCGATTTTTGTTCTGAAACTGACACAGTATTCTGCATCCTTGGGCCAACCTTATTCGGAGTTTAGAAGGGGCAGAGCCAGCCACAAAATTGTGGGGGGGCTCGATGGCAGTTTTACAATTTGATAGTGAGTGGGGCCATTAAACCCATTGCGCTGTAGATCTCCACCATGAGCCCAGGAGGCTGAATAGATGTCATGCATTCCTTTGGCCCATTAAATACATCTTTCACCCCAATTTACATGGGGCATAGCCAGGATTGTGTAAAAAGTAAATCCTCGAGCTAATGTGGTAGGGCTCACCCTAAGAGGAGCCTGATGAAGTAACTGGGCTTGTTTGCCCCCGGCTGAATCCGCAGGAGCTACCGAGCGTTAGCGAGGGAGAGCAAACCATTCAAGGTGCGTTTGGAGGGTGCCCTCCCCAACAAAAATTAAATAAGGGGTTTAAATGGTGTATTTTACAGTACAATTACTGTGATACGTTGGGTCAAACAACCCACACAGTTTAAAATCGGTTTTGTAGGTTAAGACATGAAAATAATGTATTGGAAACCTAGGCGCCAACAATGCACAGGAGTATTTTCAACCACATTTTCTTGATGCCTTTGCCCACTGTACCAAAACCAATGGGGTGATGGCTGGAAGGTTTAGAATATATCTTAACCTTTGGCATTGCTCGGGGAACCCTCCAGACCATCGTTCTTCGCCTGTCAATCCCATTACAAAAGGGGAAAGACCATATGAAACTCAGGCTTGGTCCCACCCCAGAAGGGGCAGTCCAGCCAAAACTGCTTGGACATATCCCTTCTGTACAAGACCACAAGTATCCCCCAAACATGTTTTGGCCTCATCAGTGAAGAGTAGCTTGGGTTTCTAGGCCCAGCAGCCACGAGGCCCATGTCTGGGCATACCCGTTCCACTTAGGGTGACTATAGGCAAACAAAAGGGAATGATGGCCTGGAAGGTTTAGAATTAATCTTAACCTCTAGCATTGCTATGAGCAACCACACAGAGCAGGCCTGAACTACTTGGTCACATCCCTTCTGCATGAGACCACAAGCATCCCCAAACATGTTTCGGCCTTGTTAGGTCTCATCAGTGAGGAGTAGCTTGGGTCTCAAAGCCCAGCAGGCACGGGACCCACATCTGGGCTTCCCTGTCCCACTCTGGTTGGTTATAGAAAAACAAAAGGGGTGATGGCTAGAAGGTTTAGCCCAGTCTATGCCAGTGTATGCCAGTCCTCTGCAAGTGTTGAAAACCTTTTCATACTGATTGTGTCCAAATATGTCCATTCTGGTGCTCCACTATTCCCAATTAAGAATATACTCATGTTTACGTTGCCCATAATGTCAGTAATGATACTATAACAAACATGCTCATGCTGGTTCTGCCAATATATGCTGTATCCCCACATAAGAATATACTCCTGTTGGCTTTGCCAGTAGAAACAGCCATGCACAGTGATAAAACAGGTCAGTGCTGGCTAGCTGTTAAGATAGCTCAGCCAATTGAGCACTTGCTGCTGCAGCCTGAGCGTGATCTGCAGGTCGCAGGTCCAAATCCGGGCAAGGCCAGCTCAGCGTTTCCTCCTTCTGAGGTAGATAAATGAGTTGCAACTTCAGTTGGGTGATCATTTTTATATAAAGATATTTGCGAAAGTGCTATAAGGAATCCTAAAATGTAATGCCACAGTAAGAAAATAATGGACCTCATTACAAGTATGGCGGTCCGGAAATAGAGCAAAATTTGGAAGCTCCACCTTTTACCCCATGATGACAGTTTCCTTTGATAACAATCAATCTTCCATTTTTGCCTGCCGGTAAATGAATAAGGCCCTCAAGCGAATCCCATTCAGCTCTAAGGAAACCCCATTTTAGGACGGGCATGTTTTTCTTCCATAAGCGTTGCCCCTAACTTTCTCAACACACCAGAAAAGGCTTACAACAGGAACCGGCATTCATCAGTGTTTGCTCTCGGACTGGCCCCTTCCTCGTAAAAGCACATCATCGGTGAATGGTGCACCTGCTTGGAGTCCTAAACCATTCTGACAACCCATGCTAGGTAGGAGCTACAGTTCTTTAAAGAGGCACGAGAACCCACACAACCCCTTGGCATGCACATTGTAAAAGGGCTCACCATTGAACTAAAAGCTCAATCATATCCAAAAAGGATCCAGATCCTCAGTCAAAAAAGGGTAGGTAGATTCAACATTGGCCTTCAATCAAAACAATCATAAACATGCATACCAGCAGTTCCTACATAATCATACTGTTATCAGGAGGAGAGCAGACCCATACTCCACATTCATATAGCTAGTCCAGTTAAATAACTCAGCTGCAACTCCCCATCCCACCAGGTAATCTGTGGAACTAATAGTACCTGCGTCTTAACAAAGGAACTCTCAGGATAAGGTGTTGCCGATTCCAAGGTGCTGGGGACTCATACCTTACTCAGCAACTAAGAGTCACATTCACCAATCAGAGTTGATCATCTAGTCAGGGGCAGAGTATGAATTAGGCAAACCAGATTGGGTAACTTATTTGCACAGGACAGACAAGTTCAGCAAACAGGGTATTCGGTAGAAGGGCCAGCTACCCTCCAGACAAGTCAGTAATACCTTTGGATCCTTTGGAAGGCTCCCACCTTCGAATCCTTTTACCTGGATGTGAAAGCCATTCATAAAACCATGAATGTGTTGGCTTCCCAGGTGGGGTAGCAGGAGAGCCATTGTTGTGAGGAATTCAACCATCAGCAGGGTGGGAGAGCGCTGCCTGGTTTTTTGAAATTTTAAATGAAATTGAATGATTATAGATCAACCTCTGTAAAATGTGTGGGGCTAATCCGCACACATTTTTCGATGCTCACTGCATGACATACACATAGACCTATGTACTTTTGGTGGACACAGCCTACAGGCGCCCCCCCCTGTCACATTTAGTTGGAATATGAGAGCCAAGAGTACATCAAGGCATCTCAAAAGGGGAAAGGCAAAACCTTCCTCCTGCCATGGCCAGCCTAATTAACTTGTTAACTGCTGGTGGCAGCTTTGCATACTAATCAGAGTTAATAAAAGCAGGCCCACAGGAGGCCTGGCCGCAGGACTAACAAAAGACAGGAAAACCCCAACAACCTTTGATATGCACTGTGTCAACCTGAGGCCAGCTCCTGCATCTCAGTATCAAGGGCAGTGACTTGTCATGTCTGGGACTATGTATTTACAGTAGTCATCCCCACAGGGGATCCCATTCAGAAGGTACGAGTATGTGGTTTGCCGGTGACCAAAGATCTGATCTCGCCACAGCTTCAAGGGCAACCTGCTGCTTTAATCAGGAACCACAAAGAGCTCAATAAATCATAGAGACCCTTTGATCCACAACAGACAGAAGACGGGTGGGACTTAGTATTACATGTTTTCACCCCTTTACCTTTTCTGTTGCGAAGCACTCTGGTTATGACCTCACGCATATAGGACATTGTTGGTGGGGATACAGGATTGGTTTATAAAGGTAGGCTTAGCCTAAACCAATCACTGGGGCCCATTTGGCTTTAAAAGAGGGCCGAGCACCTCTGAGCAGTTCATCTGAAGCACTCACCATTGGACCCTGGCTGAAGGAACAGTCTGCATTACAGCTTCCGCCAGTGAAGGAAGGCTAGGATTTCCAAAAGGGGAACCAAAAACCCTCCCCTAAACATCAACCAGGGAACAGAGTGAGAGATACTGAATCCAGAGGACCCTCCAGCAGCTCCAGAACTGGTACCCAGCCAGCACACAGTGTGCCCTGCTAGGCTCTGCAGCACGCTTCTTAGGTGGGAAGTGCCAGAGAGTCCCTGAACCAAACCAAGGACAAAGTAGTTGCCTGCAACACTTTCATCAGCTTTGGCCCACCCACCTTAAAGGACCACACAAGCCCAATGAAGAAGCTAGGAAGAGTGCATCGACAAGCATTCACCGATGTCCACCTTAAAGGACATTTTCAAGTCAGTCGAGCCCCTCGAGCTGCAACCGACTGCACCGCTGACTGCTGTTACGCTGCAGTTGGTCACCCCGTCTGAGATGCCTTGACCAGTGCTTCAGACCCGCTGACCACCAAAGAGACAACAGTTCCTGACCCTGAGCTGCTGTGTAGGTAAGCCTGCAGCCGTACATCCAGTCTATCTTGCTGAACTGCTTGCTGCCTGATACCCGCAGCTGTCTCTCGCCTTGAACTCTGTTGCAGAAGCTGCAAAGTGACCTTAAACCGACCCTACATTGTCCAGCACCAAGAACGTCTACAAGCACAAGGTACATTGTGGTTCTGTCCCCTTGGTCCTTCTCCAAAGACCCCTAGTGACATTTTACGACCCATTGCTCCCTTTGTGTTGAAACCAAATATCCTTGAACTATTGTGATGAATTACTTTACCAAGTACCCTCCTGTCAGTATCCAGCGTGCATCCCTTTTTTCTTCTTGAAACTGTCTGTCCTCTGCATTCCTTTACAGGGTGGGTTGTATTTTGAACTGTAATAAAACTGTGTGATAACAACGATTCAGGACTTTGCAGAGATAGGCCTGCTATTCCGTCCACGTTACCAAAATCAGACAAAAAGGTTTATAATTTGCTTCTGTTTCCAATTTGTTCGAAACTCTTCGGGTGTAGAAATCGATATTCATTCCTGGACCACTGGTGCCCCGAAAGTTGATTCGTCACAATTGCACCAGAGAGTCAAACCTTCTAAGGCAAAGGATAGCCCACATTTGTTTCTACCTACCAATGAATTACTGGTCACAGTGACTGTAGATTTATGCTACTCTCAACGAGCCATCCTAATGTCATTCTTCTTCATTTGTCCACTGAGTGAGAGTACAAGCCACAGAAAGAGGAGCAGGCATGATTTTATTTAGAGGAGGTCACCCCCCATAAACAAATGTATTAGCAAATAACAACCTTGAGTCCTCGTTGAAGCTGTCTCTTTGAAGGAACCCGTGGGAGTGGTAACTGTGGCACACCAAAATGTACTAAAGGGGAAGGGATATGGTCGGCAATTAGTCAGAACAGCTGGGGTAGAAAAGGTACTGCTGTTAACTGACCCGACTAAAAATGTAACCTTCTGCTTACACCTCTCAAACTCTGAACTAACCGCAACCATGCCTCTATAGTCTCGCCCCATACCACATGGTGGCTACCAACCCAAAAAACACACCTTTGCTCGGTGAATGATGTCACCGAACTGTAGCTGCCAACAGCACATCACAGCTCTCTTGCTCTTTTTTCTCGTTCAGTCCTATTAATTTACCTGCCTCCCTCCTTGCCTTACAGATCCGCCAGAGCACCAAGACACAAGACATCACGCAGGTGGCAACAGTGCACAGTATAAGAACTTAATTTTTTTTTTTTGTATTTTAATCTTTAAGATTTTTACAAAACGAAAATCCTGGTCTAAGCCTGAGTCACTATGCAATTTATTGCGGGAATGAAGTTGGTGCAGCACATGACGCCACCAAGTTTGTTGGGTCCGGGAAGGCTTCTTGTATGCTGCGTAAGATGTTGAAGGATGCCAACAGCCATGAAGGCTTATCACCCGCTATCAGCCTAGCCCAACAAAGGGCTTCGTTCTGCAACACGAAGTCCGAAAAAATGTGCCTCAGATACGGTGATCTTAACCTCAAAGTACCAAAACAAGAAATCAGCAAGTGACAGATTGATTCAACCACTTCCGTTTGTCCACAAAATCTACAACCTTTTGTTATCGCAAGCCCCCGTATAGATAATATCTCGTTTGTGTGTAGCAGGTTCAGTCTTGCTCTCAATAGCAGGGACCTTGCTTGCTTGGACGGAAACTGTTTGATGAAGGGTTGGAGCTTGTTCAATTCACAGTGGTTCGCAGGCAAATGTCTTGTTAACTTATTGGAGGCGGCTTTCTCACCAGTTTTAATCCAGTCGAGTTCCTTCACTCTATTCAGTACTTTTACTGGATTATTATCGAGGGTCTCCATGTCGGCTGAGACCTCTTGGAGATATTCCTTGATCCGGTTTGACCAGCTGTTTAACATTTGGCAGCTTAAGTCGTTTATTTCTTGTAAAATCAGGTTGTATACTGAAGGTTTCTCCGCGAGATGGCATTTGCGGTAGAGCATCAGAGAATTGCATCTAACTGAGGGAAAGTAAGCTAAGTTCTTGCCTTATGCAGGCCATTGGGACACAATTTGGAAGCCCCAGGACTGCCCTCCAAAAAGTTGCCTCCAGGGTAGGCCAAAGAGATGTCGGAATGTTGGGCATAGCGTCTGCTCCGTAGACTAGAGTTGGTACCACCTTCATTTTATAAAAGTTAATCACCGGAATCAGAGAGAATCGCCCAAATTTCCTATCAATGGCTCTACCTTGTGCCGTGAGTTTTCTTGTTTTTTCTTTAAGGAGATTTTGCATACCTGTCTCGTTTTTTGAGCTGTCCAAAATAACATTCAGGTATCTAAATTCTGCCACATTTTCAATCCGGTTTTTGTTCAACACTAGTTTCGTTTTTGTGTTGATTCTTGTGTTTTTGGACAGAGACATAAGTTTGGTTTTCTTTTCGTTAATCTCCAAGTTGTTCCTTTCCATATATGACTGAAGGTTACTCAGCTGACGTTGCAATCCTATTGGCGTGTAGTCTAAGAGTATCACGTCATTTGCATACAACAGTCTTCCTACTTGAGATTTCACCGATTTTTGGTGCAAAGCATCGGACAGTTATTTCAGACGTTTTAATGTCTCCAAGAAAGGCCAAGAACAAAGCCGGAGCCAAAGGGCATCCCTGTTTGATGCCCCTTTGTGTGGTAATCGAAGCGGAAAGGAGTCCTTGTTGGTCCAAACGCACCCTCATGTTGGTTTCCGAGTATATGGTTTTGATGGGTTCTAAAAGAAAAGAAGGGCAGTTCCATTTCGCTAACTTGTCCCATAGCATTGACCTGTCTACGCGATCGAATGCCTGGGTAAGGTCCACAAAAACGATGAATATCCTTGGGCCTCCCTCAAGGACATTATGTTTCATGGTGTTCATTGTCAGGATGTTTGCCGATGTTCCAAGGTTTTTCTTAAATCCTGTTTGCAAATAATCCTCACAAGGCGCTGTTTTTGCCCACAGTTTGAATTCATTTAAGAGGAGGGACCCAAACACTTTTCCTTATAGAGTCTAACAGGGCGATTGGCCGATAATTCGCCAGATCACTCTTGTTTCCTTTTTTAAAAATAGGCACCACCGTCCCTGATTTCCATGATGGCGGGATTGATTTTGATTGGGCACATCTTCGAAAGATTTCGCATAAGAGCGCCACCCATTCTTCAGGGTGTGCCTTAAGGTCCACATTCGTAATCCCATCAGGACCGGGTGCTCTGGAGCTCTTAAGGGACCTGATCTGGCGGATTATGTCTTCATGATCGTCCAAAATGATCCATTTTGCTGGTTCAAGGCTCTTTTTCGTCACCTTGGTTGTTTCGGGAAGTGAAAAAAGAAGTTCTAAAGAAGATCACCCATACGGATATAAGAACTTTAACATAACATAACATGGGCCTACATAGGCTTGAGCTGGCAAGCCTTCACTGGCCCTGTGTTTCTATAATAATTTGCCCTTGGGCTTTCACACCAGAACTAAAAAAGAGAGAAGTGCATTTCTGAATTTCATGGATCAGGGAATTGGAAGAGTGAGCCGTTAAGTAGTAGGGCTGATCGGTCTGACTGAGCAAAACAAATATTGAAAGATGAAATTCAAAGGAAGTTCAGGGTGATAGCCAAGGTCAGAGTGTCAAGACACAGAGTTCAGATCACAGCAAATGGAATTGATTTTGCCACTTGAGGGAAGCTGGTTGTCTGAGTATGGGCTCAAACAGATTCAGGCTCTTTGCCCAGCAAAGTCCAGAGTCTACCTGACCTGGCCTCTTGACGGAGAGTCGAAACTGAGTATATTTCCAGCTGTATCCTCTCCCTCCATGGCAGATTCAGATGTGTGGCTCTCATCGCTGTGTCTGCAGCTCACCTTAGGTTGGCTGCTTTAATCCCCACTGGGAGGCCTTTATCTTTTGAAGGCATTTCTTGAGTAACTTACTACTTTGGATCTTAGACAGTAAGAACGATTTGAGTAGGTGGGCCACTGATTCCCGTTGTGTGGGGCTGCAAGATGATTGGCAATATTTCAACCTGGCTACAATAGAGAGCTTCCCTTGGAGGGCAATTCAAAGAAATTATGTAGGAATTGGGTTATTGGGGTTCTTGTTTAAGGTGATGGTCCAAGATGCAGCTGTGGACGGCTGCAATATTTTCAGCATAGAGGATTTGTTGTGGTCCTGAGCAAGAGGCAGGGGTTGAGGGCAGGCCACTGCCAAGTCTCTCTATGCACCAGACATTGTGGACTGATATGAAAAGAAGGAAGGGCCCAATTTGAGATGCTTCTTCGATAATGATGTTGCGGCAGAGATGGACAACTCCATGAAAAGGCTGTTGAAAGTTGCTTTTGATTCAAAAGGATTCAATTTTTGGGTCATCATCGATTAAATGAAAACAAGTGCCTAAAGTCCCTTCCATAGCATCTCCTTGATCGCTGGTAGAATAGAGCAAACCACTTGTCCAGTTGTGCTACTCAGGGATTATGCATTAATCCTGTTCTCACTCCTGAACAGATCTATGTCATTTCTTCGAGAGTCGTTTTTTCGACTGGTGTTTTTACGAAAACATTTTGCTGAAAAAAAGTATTCGAAATTTGTTTTTATTTTTTATTTTTGGGTGCTCTCCCCAAACCCGCCATCTCCCAACAATATTTTACTGTTCTCGTACACCCCAACCCTTTATCTGCCCTTTCCCAACCTGTGCCAAAATTTTTGATTAGTTTTTTTTCCGCGAAATGTTTTTGCAAAAACACCTGTCGAAAAAACAACGGTCGATGAAACGACATCGTACCCCCTGAACAAGCACCATTGATGCTCCATCTTGAGAATTCTGACGGGAAAGAAGCTGCAGAGAAATAAGATTGCACCTTTGTCTTCACCCTACTTTTCTTCTATGTGGAAGAGGAAGTATTAGGGATTACTGTGTCTCCTTGGCTGGGGAGGCTAGACTCAGTTCCCTCCTCTGCAGCCTGCATGGGTTTCACTGAAGCATCATCTGCCCAGCAAGGCTGGCCCGACTCAAGCAAGATGGCTACTCAGGTAGAGCGAAGCACCCGGCCACATGTTAACCTTTTGCCTGATTCACTAGGCCTAAAACCAGAGCAATCTGGTAAAGTCGGGGGCATCGGTGAGTTGCTCATGTGCAAATATAGTTCAGAAAGATGTGTCTGGGTTTATCACTGAGATGCTCCAGGCAGCTCCGGATTGGCTGCAATTTTAGGCTGTGCGAGTATGTATGGGGCAATAGGGGCAAATCTGAGAGTCTCATACGCATCTCCACATTTTCTCCAGGTGATATCTCTGTGAATCGGGCCTGTTATCTCTCTGTTTCTGCACTAAAGCTTTTCACCAGAAAGCTAGCTGGAAATGAGAGAAAAATTGCAAATGCGCTCTTTAGAATCCTTACAAGGACTGGGTGGGGTGTGTGTGTGAGAGTAAGATCTTCATGTAATTAGTGTGGGAAATTCTGCCGTTAGGGATTGATATATACATATCACAATATTTCTAGAAGTTTTAATACGAACACTGTATAGACATCTCATTTGATTTACAGCCTAGAACCCTGCCAGCGTGGATGTGTGAAGATATAGTAGGAATGGACTCTGCCATGGCACTCCTGCCAGATGCTGATGATGTATGTAGCATTCATTGGTACACACGTCAGTAATGTCTACGTTTCCTGAACATCTCTCAGTAACTGATACACCTGCAGTGTGTCTTTCCAAAATCCTAACCTCCCAGATGAAAGTAATAACAGTAACTCTACATTGCACTTTCTATGTTTATCACTGTAAATAACAGGTGTTTCTATTGAAAAAACTTGATCATTTTCCGAAGTGCCTCAAAGTATGAAAAGACTGATTCAGCCCCCACCGGGATTCGAATCTCAGAGAACTGCAGGTTGAACACAGTTCTCAGCAGCCAGTGTTTGACTCGCTGAACTATCTGACCTACACATCATGAGCCCTTCGCTCATCCGCCTCCAACTCCCTCAGGGTCAGCCGCTTCTCGAAGCAACGAGCTGGGGGTAGATCTCTCTCCGCGGCAGGGGCCTCCCTCTGGAAAAGCCTTCCTGCCTCCCTGAAACTTGAGGAGAACCATCTCCGGTTCCGGAAGCACCTCAAAACCTTCCTCTTTGCCTCTGCTTTCTCTCTCCCTCTCCCCTGCTGAACAGCCAATTATCCCTCACTGATACTGCACTGATTCTGCAACTGGACCACTCTTAACGGCCTCGGTCCTGGGCCCAGCCACTCTCCACTTGCACTGATGCCCTGGAACCCCTCTGCACTGCGGGACTGTCTCTGTATCCCTACAGCCCCCCCCCCCTTTTCCAGCACTTGTTCTGCACTTACCTTGCACTTGCCACCAGTTGGCCCTATTTATTTATTACTTTACGCCACTTACCTTTACTGCACTCCCCCCCCCTCTCCCCTTCCCCTTGCACTTTTCCCCCTCCCCCACCCTTGCGCGATCTGAATGACACCTGGCCTAGTAGGATCGTTGTCTGTTTCCCCTTGTTTCCTCCCCTCCCTGCCTCGTCGCGCCTTGAAACACCTGTGTATAGGCGCGTTACAAATGCCATATCATATCATATCATCATATCAGTACTTTTAGGAAAGAATTGTGAAGCTCTTCAGGGACTCATCTTAGGATGCGGTCAGCACTAAAGAAAAATCCCCAGAAGATATGAAATATCGCCAGGGTTAGAACACAGGAGGGAAAGGACAACTGCCCCACCTGCCGCTTAGCAACGGGGGCAGTAACCTCCCTTTGCCCCCAATGATCTGCTCTCAGTTTTCGATTGCTGACACTGCACTATGACTGAGACTGTGGCCAATGATGTTGCTGGCGATCAAATACTATTGTGTCTTGAAGTCAATTACTGGAACTTCACTGTAGGCACTGCAGTGCTATCGGGAACTATCTGGGGTCAAGCTCTAAAAGTGGACTAATGATTAGTGAGGTAGAAAGCTGGGAAGGTAACTCAGGGTGAGTGACTGTTGCTGAGGTCTGCATGCAAACCTCATGCCCTCATGCCACAGCATCTGATCGGTTATAGGTTAAAGTTTCGACTCAAAAGGGTCGAATGACAAAAGGGTCAGTCCATTTTTTTTGGGGGGGTTTTGGGGGTCCCCCCCGAACCCCTTTTTTTGGTGTAAAAACAACGTTTTTTTACCTATACTAAATAAAATTAAAAAATATACATTTTAAAAAAAATGTGATCCTTTTGTTTTCGGTCGAATGCACTCTCACCTTTGGCATTCAATCCTTTTGATTTCGTAACTTTAACTGGACACCCATCTGATCGGATCCTTGTGAAACTTTTCAGCCCATTTCTTTTAAACAGATAATTGAATCATACTTGATTTTGTATGTACCAAGAAGGGGATTTACCATGTAAATGGTTTATATATTAACGCAACTATCCTGACATCATGGTGGGTTCTTAAACTGAAGATGGGATAGGAGCAGGGCGAAAGCCAAACATGCGAGCGAAGGAATCCCTCCACGATGTTAGACAGCGCAGAGGATTACGGAATTTATAATCAACAGGTCTGTCCAACTGGCCCTTCTCCGAAGGCCTTTAGTAACATTTTATAACCTATTGCTGTCTTTGTGTTTAGACCAGGTATCCTTGAGCTGTTGTGATTAATTACTTTACAGACTACCCTCCTGTCAGTATCCAGAGTGCATCCCCTTTCCTTCTTGAAACTGTCTATCCTCTGCATTCCTTTACAGTGTGGGGTGAATATTGTAGTGTTGCTAGAACTGCCTGTTGTGATAATAATAAAGTAGATATGTTTATTCAACCTTGACTGGACAGACCCTTTTATCATTGGGTAATAATTGTATTTTCGCTGTGTTGCAACTAATCAATGCAGATAGAAGACCCTCCAGGGGACACAAGATGCATTTTGGAAAGAGTTTCCTGTCATTTCCTGGCACACTGATATGAGATGAGTCACGCCCTGCTTCTCAAGATTTGCGGACCACTCAGGATACCAAGTGTACACCCATCCAGAGACATACAACTTTGAATACAACAATTACTCGCGCCTATCAATCACGGGAAGCGCATTTGTCCCTCTTCCAAGTTGATGAACAGTCCTGGTATTTGCAGAGCCCCGTCCGAGGAACTTGCCCAACCAAGAGATTCTCCACAAGCTATCTGTGGGGCCGGTTAATCGCCTTGACGAAGGCGGCTATCATGCACAAATAAAAATCTTTCTGATTCAGTACCAAGATGGATGTTACTGCCGCCGAATCGTCAATTTTAAGCAAGGGGGAACAACAATCCTACTGCTATGGGTTTTTCAACTGATAGTGTTCTTGTGACTTAAACACATTTGGTGGTTTGACCACTACATTACCCCCTGCTACGTTGTCATATGGCTATCAGGATCCCTTTTTTTCCTGTGAAATTTACTAGAATAGGCAGATTTATGACTGTTGGAACTATTTAGGCACCTGAATAATTAATGATGAAGGATGCAAGGTAGAAAAGTTTATGCACCAGACACTCTGGACCTGGGCATTTCTTATAATATAGGTTTTTAGCACCACATAGGTGCTAATTCACTTGTGTACTCACTCTATGTGCTTCTCTCACGTTTTATGCTGTGATTTTGATTTTCCTTACCACCACACTAATTCAAGGACTAGAATATGTTTCATGTTGTTCTGTTTGCAACACTAATATATGGATCTGTCTGAAGTTTTGAATTTTGTTTTATATGCAAGTGTATATAAGAGAACTATATTTTGTCTTAATACAATTAATTATATTCACGATGCAGCCGTTATGTGTGTGTTTTTCTTCCTTGACAATGTCATGGGCTACTAACTTTGGGATATACTCCATTAGGAAAATTGGAAAAGGTTCCTTGACACAACCAAATTGTTTTGCTTCATTCAAATGATGAAATTGGTTTGAGCCGTTCCTAGTAAGAGTACTACTTCTTTTGAGTTTTTCTCCTTATTTTTGCCCGAGTCTGCTACTAATCACCACGGGCATACCAAATCTTTAGGTGTGGATTGCAACTAACCAACAATCCACAACCTTGTACAGGTAAGCCTGAAATTCCGTCTGTGCTACCAAATTTGGACAAGGAGGGTTATAATGTACTTGTGTTTCCAATCTGTTCGGATCCCTTCTGATGTACTAGAAATGTGGGGCTGATTGATGGTTTGGAAACCGATATTCATCCCTGGATCACTGGTGCCCCCCAGAAGTTGATTCATCACAGGGGCTCTGTATGAGAAGAGCTTGGGAAAAGGTACAGCTCTTTGCCTCTTACATTTGTGACACTAGAACAAAGGTGCACCTTTAATGATAAAGTGACTCTTACAGTTGCCTTTGTTAGCCTTTCAGTGCCTTTCTCAAGAACCAAAGTCATGGCAAAAACAGTTTATTTTCTAGAAAGAGTGTATGCTGCAGAGCCGGCTTTAGGCATGAGTGATCCGGGCGGTCGCCCAGGGTGCCACATTAGCCCCCCTGCCACACCAGCTCGGTAGAGTCTTTAAAGGGCTCCCCTGAGGTGGCGCAGTGATGACACCATGTTAAAGTGGAACGCTCCCTGCTCTCCTTCTGGTGAAATTTGGCACCTACCACCCCTCTTGACATGGGGGGGCTGGAGCCAAACTTAATTTCGCCTGGGGTGGTTCCAGGCCGAAGGCTGGCCTTGGTAAGCTTATTGTTGACTGGCCCTTAAGAACATCGGTACCTCTCTCGCTGTGCCTCTGAAAGGCAAGGGAAGAGCCAGTGCCTGCCTGGCATGAGACTGTTACTGTCCCAGCCCTCTTTTCCCGTCATAAGCACCTGCCTGTCACGGAATCTGAAGATTTCCTCACAGGCAGGGTCACCGCGTGGAGTAAAGAGCTGCGTAGTATGAACGTGTAGACCAGCGACCTGGGGTTTTCCCGCCTTGAATCTGCTGTCCCATTGCCACACACGTTGACCGATATCCTGGAATTGCGACCAACTTCATGGACTTCCCCCCACTCCCATGCACAGGAAAACGCAACGCTTGAGCCAGGCAGGTTGTAATGCTGCAAGGTTAGGGTGACCAGATTTCCAAAACGAAAAACCGGGACGACCAACAACATAAAAGAGGGACTACCATGTTGCAGCCCACCAATTACCACCCCTCCCCAACACGCCCTCACAACCACCACCCAATCATATTTCCAGCACTTCTCCTTTTTTATAAACTGCATATTTATTTATTTTTTATTTATTCGGATTTATAAAGTGCGCAAAAGCTCAAAAGCATCGTGGCACTTGTTACAGTGAAGGGTGACAACTTGTTGCATATGCAGTACAGAGAGGTCATAACTTAGTTACATGGATAGCAGGAACACAGCTTAGCTTAGTTTTATGTGGTATAAACAGGCAAACATGCTAAAATCATAGAAAAACAGATAATTTGTAGCATAAATTGAAGAGGGTGGGAGAGGAGACCCAGAGGGATAAGCAAGAGTTTTATTAAAGAGGGCAGTTTTCAGCTTTTTACAAAAAGCATGGAGGGAAGTTTCTGCTCTGCGTACAGTCGGGGGCGTATTCCATAACTTGGGTGCTAAATATGGGAAGCCTATTCCTCCAGCTTTAGCTCTGTGGATGCGTGGTATGGTGAGTTGGTTAGTGTAGCAGGTTCTTGTCGGCCGAGTTGAGGTGAATCTCGATAGCGTGTCTGAGAGGTAGGATGGGGCAGTGAGGTTGATGCATTTGTGGGTGGTGGTAAGGATTTTAAATGTGATACAGTCTTTGACAGGGAGCCAGTGGGCGGATTTTCTTGCTTGTGTGATGTGAATACTTAGTGCTGCTCTTAGTGCGTTAGTTTGAGTGATTTGGAGTCTATTTATGTTTTTTGTGGAGGAGCCAGCAAGCAGGGCATTACAATAGTCAATCCTAGCTCCTATGGTCGCTCTAGCTATAGAAAGGCAGTTATCCTTTGTTAAGAAGGGTTTAATGGCGTTGATGAGTTTGGTGTTTAGGGCGGAGGCAGAGACAACGGCGTTGACTTGCTTGTTTATGGACAATGTGGCATCTCTATGGACCCCTAATGTTTTAACAGATGAGAGCACTATGATGATACAGTTCTCAATATTGAAATTGCCATAGTGAGAGTCTAGATTGGCTAGGATGGCTTTTTGGCCAAGAATGAGAATTTTGGTCTTGTCCCCATTGAGGCAGAGGCAATTGGAAACCATCCACGCTTGCATAGTGGCATAGATTTGTTGAAGAGTGGTAGCATCTTGTGAGTATGAGCCGGATCGAGGAAAAAGCATTTGGGTGTCGTCCGCATAGTTTGTATATGCGATCCCAGGTGCATCCAGTTTATCGAAAAGAGGCTTAGTGAAAAGATTGTACAGCGTAGGTGCAGTACAAGATCCCTGAGGGACGCCCCAATGAATAAAGGTGGGCGCTGCATTTGCTGTGTTAGAAAAAACTTTCATGGTGAGGGTTTTGTGATCTACTAGATCGAATGCCGCAGATAGGTCCAGAAGGAGGAAGAGGGCGGGCTTGCCATTGTCAAGGATTTGTGTTATTTGATTTTTGAGGTCAAACAGGGCGGTTTCTGTTCCGAATTCCTAAAAATCCTTTTTCCTAAAATGGAGTTCGTTTCTAGATAAAGTTGAATCTGGATGTGGGAGGCTTTGTCTAGTAATTTGAGCAGAAATAGGACATTGTTATGGGCCGATAGTTGTTAGGCTGGGAAGGGTCAAGTGTAGGCTTTTTTAAAAGGGGGCGCACCCAGGCCTCCTTAAGGCTGTCAGGGCCTGTTTTAAATGAAGAGTTGATGAATGCGGTAAGGAGAGGGGCCAGTGGCTCAGCGCAATCCTTAATAATGTTGGGGGGGCATACATCGCCCTTACATTGCGATGGTTTGAGATGTTTAAGAATGTCTATGACTTCTGCTTCAGAGATGTCTTTAAATGCAAATTTGGGGAAGTTGAAGGTTTTGCTGTTAGGCAAGGACCGATCAGGTTGGCTTTTGTTCTGACTAAGAATGGTTTGGTAATGTTTCTGAATTTTTTTTTGTAGCATGTCTATTTTGTTTAGCACGGCAGCTTGTATGCTGTTACACCATGCTTCATCTTTAATAATTTCGTCCATGGAGATAGGAGGGACTGTGAGTTCATTAAAGATAGTGAAGAGTTCTTTGGATTGGGAGGTGGCTTGGGAAATATGGCTATTGTAGGCTTCAGATTTAGCCATAAAGATGGCTTCTTTGTATTTTTTGGCAATATTTTTGAAACTTTCTTTATCTGTGTCACAGGGGTTAGCCTGCCAGTTTTTTAGCGCCTGGCGTTTGTCGTTACGTAGGTGTTGGAGCTCGTCCGTGTACCAGGAGTTTGAGTGTAGAGACTTTTTTTCTTTCTTTTCTTCTAGAGGGGCAATGGAGTTAACTGGATGAGTGATTGTGTTCTTGAATATATCAGCTAGGACATTTGGGTCTTGCGAGAAGGGGGGTGCTAGGCAGGGGGAGTCGAGATAGGGGTGTATGTTTTCTGCTTTGAGCTTTTTAGCACTTCTTGCTAGCATAGCAGGAGCAGGAATAGTGATTTTGGTGTTGGGAGCAGTGGGGATGGTGAATTGTATGCAATTATGGCCCGTCCAAGGGTAAGTAGTGTTGGAGGGTTATAGGTCAAAGATTCGAATCCAAAGGATCGAATGACAAAAGGGTTGAATCAAAAGGACCTAAAACAAAGGGTCGATTTTTTTTATTTTTTTTACTTTTTTTTTGGGGGGTCCCCCCAAAACCCACTTTTTTGTGGTAAAAACCACTTTTTTTTCCAAAACGGAAACCCCCAAAAAAATATAGTTAAAAAAAAATTCAACCCTTTTGTTTTAGGTCAAATTGACTTGATCCTATGGCATTCGATCCTTTTGGATTCAAATCTTTGACCGGACACCGTGTTGGAGGTGATGGTGGAATCACAGTTGTGGTGCGGCCTTTGGTGTGGGTAGAGGTTGTGATTTTCTGGGTGAAACCCAGATCTGTTAGGTCTTTGTAGAGTAAGGTGGCGGCTTTATCAAGAAGGTTACTAAATCCTATGTTTATGTCGCCTACGAGGAGTGTTTTGGTGGATTATTTTATGTTTTCACTAAGTAAGTGTGTGGTGTGTCCTTGGAAGTCAGCCAAGTGGCCTGGTGGTCTGTAGACGACGTGCATGTTTATGGTGTTAGTAGGAGATAGGGATAGTTTAACTGATAGTATGTCAGCATCGCCTTCCCAATTGTGGGGTGAGCCTAAAGGCAAGTGCCTCTTTGAAGATCAGAACAACCCCTCCTCCTATTTTAGTGGATCTATCCTGTCTAAGGATAGAATAACCTGGTGGTAAGGCCAACACTATAGTCGGGCCAGGTGCCTCATGAAGCCATGTTTCAGTGATGGCCCATATATCTAGGTCCTGACTAAGGATGAGGTTGTTGACTTCAATGGCATGTGCACTGAGAGAACGGACGTTAAGCAGGGCACATTTATGTTGTGGGGCATCATTAGTTATGTTTAGTTGAGCTTGTTCGGCCGCTTTAGGTGTGGATTTCTTTGCTTTGCTAGGGTGGGGTTTAGTCTTAACGTTCCGAGGTGGTAAGGTACTGAGAATAGTGTTGTGCATGACTAAGTGGTGAGAGTAGAGTCTGCAAGTGGTGCGAGTTCCTAGTCTGAGGTTTCTAAGTGTGCCATCAGTTGGGCTAGTGTTGAGGTGCACAGGTAGAGTGAGAGATCTGAGGCTAAGGGGTCTGGAGTGGCAGTTAGGCGTGTGCGTGAGGGCAGAAAAGGTGCCGATGGTGGAAAAGTTAGGCTTATGGATGTTAGTCATAGTGTTGTTGTTTAGGCTGAATGTGTTAGGGCGGTTAAAGGGGTCCCACAAGGTAAAGAGCAGTATGGTGTTGAAGAGGAGCAGTGTACCTAGCATGTTAAGGCGGTGGAGCGAAGTATACATGCTAAGCATAGGATATACTGTGTAAGGGAAAGGCTAGTTCGGGCAGGTGCAGTGTGGGAGTAGGGCTGTGTCACGAAATGTGTATAACGTGGGTAAATGATCTCATTTGTGCAGTTTTGTCTGGGAATCTTGGCATGTTGATACAAAACAAGCGTTTGCTATAATTGATATTAGATGGCTTGATGTACAGCCAATTCCAAGCCAGTCACTGTAGCACACTCAGTAAGGGTTGTGACTTGTACCTGAAAGGTTGGGGGTTCGAGCCAATGCTCCAGCTCCAACAATCTGGACGTTTTGTGAAAAATAATTACAATTTTAATTACCATAGCCGCCCAATCATGCAAACTCTGGACAGGGTTTCTAAAAAGAAAAAACTCCCTGGACGGAGGGTGATTTCCCGGACTGTCCTGGGAAAACCGGGACGTCTGGTCACCCTATGCAAGGTCCCTGACCTGCACAACCCCGACTGATCCAGTGGCCAGCCTGCCACCATTTCAGTCTGCGCTTCGCATCTGGGCTGTGCCGTCACTGGACCCCGGCCTGGGCTGTGGTGCACGGGCTATTTGCGTACTTGGAATTCACCTCAGTCCTGGTTGGTGGAGGCCTCTTCTTCCCCAAGCAGAGCTGTGAATGAATTTCAGCCATGCCAGGACCTCCACCTGCTGAGCTCTGACAACTCCGGGATTAGCACACAGCCAGACCCTGAATAGCCCATAGGGCAACAGGGCAATGGGCGAAGGTCCGGCCCAACGTGTTAGTGTGGACCCGGTTTCTGCGTCAAAGTGGGTCCGTTTCTTGAGTTACTTCACTGAGCAATTAGTAGTTGTCAAACCTGTTACTAAACAAACATTCAATTTTCAAATCATTTTTAAATCACAAAACCCCCACAACCCGACACCCTTTGGTACCACTCAAACAGTCTGTCATAAAAACAGTGAACTGCCATTTGCGGCTGTGAGGTACATTTCATTGGTGCCCGAGCCAATTTTATCTCCTAAAGTGTCCCTGCGCACAATCCCCACCACTGGACGTCAGGTCTGAAACAGGGGAGTCCTTACTCGTCCAGTTGGGGCCCACTCCATACTGTGACCCCTGCATCTCTGTACATCTATGACTCTAATTTGCAAACACAATATCTGCACCACCTCCCTACAAATTCCAATTTTGGAACGGAACACAGAGCTCTATCTGTGTACCTCCACCCTTCTGAGCAATGTCACCCTCTGTTACTCTACTAGTGAAGCCCAGCACTGAGCTCTATCTGTGTACTTCCATCCTTCTGATGAATGACGACCTCTGTTACTCTACTAGTGGGACCCAACACTGAGTTCTGTCTGTGTACCTCCATCCTTCTGACCAATGACGACCTCTGTTACTCTACTAGTGGGGCCCAGCACTGAGCTCTATCTGTGTACCTCCATCCTTATGACCATTGTCACCCTTTGATACTCTACTAGTGAAGCCCAGCACTGAGCTCTGTCTGTGCACCTCCATCCTTCTGACCAATGGCGACCTCTGTTACTCTAGTAGTGGGACCCAGCACTGAGCTCTGTCTGTGCACCTCCATCCTTCTGACCATTGGCAACCTCTCTTAGACTACTAGTGGGACCCAACACTGTGCTCTGTCTATGCACCTCCCTCCTCTGACCAGCGGCTTCCGCTGCTACTCTACCAGTGGGGCCCAACACTGAGCTGTGTCTGTTTACCTCCATCTTTCTGACCAGTGGCAACCTCTGTTACTCTACTAGTGGGACCCAGCACTGGGCTCTGTCTGTGTACCTCCATCCTTCTGACCAGTGATGACCTCTACTAGTATGGCCCAGCACTGAGTTATATCTGTCTATCTCCATCCTTCTGATGAATGGCCACCTCTGTTACACAACTAGTGGGGCCCAGCACTGAGTTTGGTCTGTGTACCTCCACCCTTCTGACCAATGGCAACCTCTATTACTTTACTAGTGGGACCCAGCACTGAGCTCTGTCTATGCTCCTCCCACCTCTCACCAGTGGCTTCCTCTGTCACTCTTCCAGTGGGGCCCAACACTGAGCTGTGTCTGTGTAACTCCATCTTTCTGACCAGTGGCAACCTCTGTTACTCTACTAGTGGGACCTAGCACTGAGCTCTGTCTGTGCACCTCCATCCTTCTGACCAGTGATGACCTCTACTAGTGGGGTCCAAAACTGAGATCTGTCTGTGCACCTCCATCCTTCTGAACAATGGCGACCTCTATTACTCTACTAGTGGGACCCAGCACTGAGCTCTGTCTGTGCACATCCATCCTTCTGACCAGTGATGACCTCTACTAGTGGGGTCCAGCACTGAGCTCTCTCTGTGCACCTCCATCCTTCTGACCAATGGCGACGTCTGTTACTCTACTAGTGGGACCCAGCACTGATCTCTGTCTGTGCACCTCCATCCTTCTGCCCAGTGATGACCTCTACTAGTGGGGCCCAGCACTGAGATCTGTCTGTGCACCTCCATCCTTCTGACCAATGGCGACCTCTATTACTCTACTAGTGGGACCCAGCACTGAGCTCTGTCTGTGCACCTCCATACTTCTGACCAGTGATGACCTCTACTAGTGGAGCCCAGCACTGAGATCTGTCTGTGCACCACCCTCCTCTGACCAGTGGCGACGTCTATTACTCAACTAGTGGGGCCCAGCACTGAGCACTGTCTGTGCACCTCCCTCCTCTGACCAGTGGCGTCCTCTGTTACTCTACTAGCGGGGTTCATCACTCAAATCTGTCTGTGTACCTCTTTTCTAAACTGGATCTCATCCCTGCTATTCCAAAGCTGAGACCCAGCACAGAGCCCGGCTACAGTACGCCCTCCTTTACCTACACCACCCAGCTACTGCAGTAATGAGGCCCAATGCCTCCCTTCTTTGTGTATTTCCTCCCTGGCTCTTGCATTACCGAGATCCAGCACCGATGTCCGCTGGTATCTTTGCTTCCTAGCCTGGGTTGTTTACAGCCGCCATGCTACTCGGATGCTCAGCTGCAGCACAGACATGCAGCATTCCTGGCATTGCTAATCCCGTTTCTACAGTTCGCCTCCACCATCTCTAATTACCCTGTGATCTCAGCGACGGCCTGAACATAGGCCGTCATCCATGATGCTCGTCCAAATATACAACACGCCTCCACAAATAACTCTATGTAATGGCGCCATTGTTGAGACGAGCAGGCAGGCATGTATGCACACACTTTACAGTGCAAAGTGTGCCCTAAGTATTTTTCTAATGACTCCCCTTCAAGTAAAAGCAACAATGACATGCTGACGCTAGAAGGGTAGTGCTGAGGTGGGGGGTTTGCCCCCTTTGAAACGCTATCTGATATCCCCTGACTGCCTCACCAGAGGATCTCAAGTTATCAGTCTTGAATGAGTCACCCTCTGACCAACAGGCCTGTCTGTGGTTCTGGAGTCTTACTTCATATATGTTTTTGCACCTACTCTATGAGTATAGAAGGTAGCCAAATATGAGCATAACGACTGCGCATAAGATTATTTAAGAGTATTTGCTGGATCTCTCAGTTCAGGAATGCTGAACAGATCCTTATCCAACTCAACATAAGGTAGTATTTGCCTGCTCTCTCAGTACAGGCATGCTGAACAGGCCCTTCTCTAGTGGCTGGTCACATATGAGCTTATCCAACCCAACATAAGACTGTATTTGCCTGCTCCCTTGAACACATATGCTATACAGGTCCTTCTCTAGTAACTGGCCATATTTGCTATGATGATATGAAAGGTTTTTTATAACATGCTTAATACCAAGAGGTTTCTAAGCACGGACCTGGGGATCGAACCTGTGTTGTTCTGTGTCGTCTTGCTTCCAAGGTGAGCACTTTGCCCCTGAGCTATCCTCCCAAGTGTATCCCGAGTGTATCCAACTCAACATAACACAGTATTTGCCTGCTCTCTCGGTACAGGCATGCTGGACAGGTCCTTCTCTAGTAGCTGGCCACATAGAAGTGTTAGGAAAGATTCCTATTTATGTGTAATTTTCCCTCCGTTGTGTACCCCCCACCTTTTTGTTGCTGTTTAAACACTCTAGTCTGACTTCAAGTGAAGCACCGCCTTCAGCTGCACTCCTCTGGGCTTTCGCTCACTTTGTTATGGGGGAAACTGACATGTCCTTAAAGACAGTCAGTACTGGGATACTTTGTTTCCCTTAGTCCTTTCCAATGTTGCAACGTTTCTGCAACATGCTACAAGTGCACATTGTACATTACAGTACAACGCTCTTGGGTCTTCCCTTCGTTTTCAAAGGCCCTAGACTCCCTCAAAGAATTTTTCAGGAGAAGTGCAGATGTGCGTTGGACAGGGCTGGTGGCAGCTTATCTTTCACTTATTGTTAACCCTTTCTTGCCATGCAAACTGCGTTTACCGCGGTTGGCACAGGAAGATGACCTGGCTACAAAATGGCCATGCCACGAGGTTCTTTGTCCTATCCTTCGGCCACCTTGCCCCTTCACCTTCCCCAGGTCATATATATATATATATATAATGAACTCCGTACAAAAGTGCAGGGAAGGCGGAAGGCACTCCAGGAAGCGGTCTTGCATGCGAAAATCTCGGCAAAACACTGAGGCAGGAAACCGTTGATTCTCAGCCAAAAAGATATACTTTAATAAATCCAATGTCCAGGACAGGAAAAAACAACATGAAAAACGACGCGTTTCGCAGTAACAAACCGCTTGTTCACGTTATGGGTACACCTGTCTGGGAGTGATTTGTAGGCTCCTATACTCTGTGTTCTCATTGAGGTCTTTCAGTCACCCTCACCCCCCCTGAGACCTAGTCTTGACCACCACCAATGCTACTTTGATTGGTCTGGCTTGTCCAGAAGGTTACTATGTTCCAAGAAACTAGGCTGGGCTTCTGAACTTCTGCCCACCAGGTCAGAGTTCAGAAATCCACCTTGAAATGAGTTTATCCAAATCAACGTAATATTGTATTTGCCTGCTCTCTCAGTACAGTCATGCTGGACAGGTCCTTCCCTAGTAGCTGGCCACAAATGAACTGATCTAACTCAACATAACACAGTATTTGCCTGCTCTCTCAGTACAGGCATGCTGGACAGGTCCTTCCCTAGTAGCTGGCTACATATGAGCATATCCAACTCAACAATGTGCCTGCTCTCTCGGTACAGGCATCATGAACAGGTCCTTACCTAGTAGCTGGCCACATATGAGCTTAACCAACTCAACAATGTGCCTGCTCTCTCGGTACAGGCATCCTGAACAGGTCCTTACCTAGTAGCTGGCCACATATGAGTGTATCCAACTCAACATAAGATTGTATTTGCCTGCTCTCTCAGTACAGGCATGCTGACCAGGTCCTTCTCTAGTAGCTGGCCACAAATTAACAGATCAAACTCAACATAACATAGGATTTGCCTGCTCTTTCGGTACAGGCATGCTGAACAGGCCGTTCCCTAGTAGCTTGCCACATATGAGTTTAACCAACTCAACATAAGATTGTATTTGCCTGCTCTCTCAGTACAGGCATGCTGAACAGGTCGTTCCCTAGTAGCTGGCCACATATGAGTGTATCCAACTCAACATAACACAGTATTTGCCTGCTCTCTCAGTACAGGCATGCTGGACGGGTCCTTCCCTAGTAGCTGGCCACAAATTAACAGATCAAACTCAACATAAAATAGGATTTGCCTGCTCTTTCGGTACAGGCATGCTGAACAGGTCGTTCCCTAGTAGCTTGCCACATATGAGCTTAGCCAACTCAACATAAGATTGTATTTGGCTGCTCTCTCAGTACAGGCATACTGAACAGGTCGTTCCCTAGTAGCTTGCAACATATGAGCTTATCCAACTCAACATAAGATTGTATTTGCCTGCTCTCTCGGTACAGGCATGCTGAACAGGTCCTATCCTAGTAGCTTGCCACATATGAGCTTAACCAACTCAACATAAGATTGTATTTGCCTGCTCTCTCAGTACAGGCATGCTGAACAGGTCGTTCCCTAGTAGCTTGCCACATATGAGCTTAACCAACTCAACATAAGATTGTATTTGCCTGCTCTCTCAGTACAGGCATGCTGAACAGGTCGTTCCCTAGTAGCTTGCAACATATGAGCTTAACCAACTCAACATAAGATTGTATTTGCCTGCTCTCTCAGTACAGGCATACTGAACAGGTCGTTCCCTAGTAGCTTGCAACATATGAGCTTATCCAACTCAACATAAGATTGTATTTGCCTGCTCTCTCAGTACAGGCATGCTGAACAGGTCCTATCCTAGTAGCTTGCCACATATGAGCTTAACCAACTCAACATAAGATTGTATTTGCCTGCTCTCTCAGTACAGGCATGCTGAACAGGTCGTTCCCTAGTAGCTTGCCACATATGAGCTTATCCAACTCAACATAAGATTGTATTTGCCTGCTCTCTCAGTACAGGCATGCTGAACAGGTCCTATCCTAGTAGCTTGCCACATATGAGCTTAACCAACTCAACATAAGATGGTATTTGCCCGCTCTCTCAGTACAGGCATGCTGAACAGGTCCTATCCTAGTAGGCGGCCAATAGTTTAGATTGAGAGAAGTTGTTGTTACCAGATGTTTCATCTGGCACTGCCCATTTACAAGCTGTGTGCATTAAGACACTAGAAAAACACATGCCACACATTCATAGCTTGTTCTAAGGGAGGTGGGTGGGAACACATCCTGTTTCCATCATGCAGCTGCTCGCTGATCGAGAGACCTTGGTGGCACGCAGCGGCCCTTTTGAAGCTATCCCTGCACGAGCTCTGGATGTCATTTTGCTGGGCCAAGAAACCACCTCATTCCTCAAGCCTTGCTTTTCTCTGAAGAGGTGGGCTTGGTGCTGAGCTGGTTGGGTTCTCTGCCACAACACAAGCCCCTTTTCGGGATGGAAGTGGGGGTCAGTGGGTTGTGGCTAGGGAAAGGTATTTAGCTAGTTTGTATTTATGTCCATATGTGGCCCCAGTTTCTGCCACACAATTATGCCGCCCCTCCTCGTATTTTCTTTAACATTTTATTTGTGTACCTGGTCACTGGCCCATTGATTGATTTTGGCATGCACGTGAAGGTGTGCAGAGCCTACCATTTGTTCCGATGCAGATAAATTCCCTGCTCACCAGATTTAGTAAAAGTGGTAGTTAATAAGTTAGTATAATTAGTAGCAGGCTTTGGATACCGGGAAATAGACCTGCCATTACCAGCACCTGAAATCCTGGTAATTCCGGGGGGGAATTGCAGGTATTTCTGCCACCAGTAATACTGGAGTAGGAAATACTTGCTTTTTTTTTGCCTGTGGGGTCTTGATTTTCCTCCAGGTCTTGGCTGAAGGTGAATCAGTGAACCTTCACCGGTAATCTTGTATTTTTGCATCGCAGGAATTACCGTCACTTTCACCACTACTTTCGCGGGAATTACCACATGCATTATAATCATGGTCATTTTAGTATTGTGTTATTATTATTACTGCGTGAATGGAAATGGTATACCATGTCAGTGAACCACTCAAGATAACTTGCTTTTTTCCCTTTGTTAAAGGTTTATAAGATTAAAAAGTTACAACGAGAATAGAAGCGTCATGGCTCTATTGAACCTTTTAATGACCTACTCAGTCAGACTCTCCTCCTCAGACATCCAGCGTGCTTTAGCGATACATATTTTTGGTTTTGGCACATTTTGGTGGTGTAACCATATTGCCAAAACATTGCTATTTTAAAAATAAACTGTAAATGGGAGTTCAGGAACGCTTGGCGATGAAATGGTCGAAGCACCATTTGGGACTTGACCCTCTTGCTCATGTCTGCCAGCCTGCTGCTGTTGCAGGGGAGCTGTGCAAGCTCCGAAGTATGAGCAAAATGACTGAAGCTTATTTGTTTTAATTTGTGTGTACTAATGCTTTTAGGCACTTAAACTCCTGTGGACTATCATTTTCTTTGTTCAGCTGCAGATTGATCGGTTTTCTAGTCAAGCGCCATTACCAGCACACGCATCACGTTCATGAGTCTGTGGAGTGATCTCTCACAACAAAGGCCACCATTCTCAGGACAGGGCTAGGGCAGCCTTTATCACCTGCTACTGTTGTCAGGCCTAGCGAACAATGGGAGCATCTACGTGGTCTAGGCAACAGAAGCATCACATTCGATTGCCTAAGGCTTTTGAAGGAACCTATCTGCAGATTTTTCCTGGTAGGTGTGGAGATGTGGGGGTGTGGGCGCAAGAGACGCCCCCTGTTATATGGGTATTCTTTTCATTGTATATGTGCCTGAATGGTTCTGGAATGGAGGCATCCCAGAATCATTCAGTTATATGTGTTATGCTGGTCTCCGGCGGCCACGTCCCCGGGGGCTCTATAAATAAACGTATTAATAACTTAATATTCGCTGCCTTAGTTCTTTGAACATATCATTGGTGACGAGGAGTCAGCGACGTGAGCCCCGGAAGAAAACGAACCCACATGTCACGGCGCGGACGGTAAAAGGCTGAAAGAGCCTGACCACTATTGAGTAGCAAACAGCTCAGAGCGCAGGCAGCAGTAAATGCGGCAAGCATCCTATGCCGATTAGCGAGGTGTGTGTGGGAGAGCAGCTGGATGTCCGAAAATTAAGGCTGTAGTTTACAAAGGAGAGTGCATTTTTGAAGGCTCCGTTTCAACCAGTGCATTAGAGGAAAGGACCTCTGGGCGTGCCAAAACGTGGCAGCCATTTTGGAAATTGTTAGGAGGTTGCCGTAGCAACCAACACACAGAGCTTCTGCTGATCTCCAGATTCACAGGGGACGGAATTTAACAGTGATCTGAAGGAAAAAGGAATGTTAAGGCACATAAAACAGCCACATTCAACTAGAAATCACACACAACTGCACCAAGTAAGTTTTTTTAACCGAATGAACAGTCTTGCTCAGATATGCATCTAAGAAGCAACATAGGAGCTTGAATAACTTTCCTTTCATATTGTTTACTGAGGCATAAAACATAAATTAAAAAAAGAGGGTCACAAGTACAAAATGGCCTTACAACATATGACTGCCCCAATCCAATTCCTGTCCCAACCTGGAAATCCCATATGTCTGTGGGAACAATGGGTGGATGGATTCCAGGTGTACCTAAGGGCCATAGGTGGTGCCAAATATAACGATGACCTGAAAGAAGCCACAAATTGCATAGGCGCAGAAGGATTGAGGATATTCAGAGCCCTCCCTGATCTGGATGGCCGTGATGGTGGATCAGGAGACAACAATCGTAAATTTGAGAATGTTCTAGGAAAGTTGGCCAAACGTTTTGGAAACAAAGTGAATATAGTATTAGAAAGGTATTGTTTTTTGCTCGAGACGACAATTAAAGAATGAATCTGTAGATGCCTACATGGCTGCTCTGTGGAGCCTCATGTCCAAGTGCAAATTCACTGGTATTGCTTACGAGTATCTTAGAGACCAGGTGGTACTCAATGTAGCAGACTTTCATATTCAACAAAGACTATGGCAAGCCAAGGACCCTTCACTAGAAAAGGCGCTTGAAATCGCCAGGACAATGGAAATGGGTGATCTATGCATAAAAGAAAGATTTGAGAGAGAGGACATAAAAGAAGTGAAGTCTATTCAAGAGGAAAAAAAGGAGATGGTGAAGAGGCTTTGGTAGCACTAATAAAGAGGATGAGCACCAACAATGCCAGAGTAAACCCCACGAGAGAAAAAGAGACAGGTTATAGAAGTCAATTTCAAAATCGCTGCCAGAAGTGTGGGTGGTACAAACATGTCAACATAGAGAAGGAATGTCCTGCAGCAGCAATTGAATGTTATAAGTGTTGCCACATAGGACATTTTGCCAAAGTGTCTAGAAATGTGCATGAAAGGGGCAGGTATACCCCACAAGGGATGAACAGGTCACCACAAAATAATGTCAGATTGATTGAAGAAGACAAAGGTCATAGCAGCATGCTGTCCATCTTCGATGATGCACAACAGGTACAAATCCTCTCTGTCAGAGGGAATAAAAAATCAACAAAGGACCTTAGGTGCACATGCAGATCAACAAGGTGTCTCTACCCATCATGGTTGACACAGGCTCATCATGCACCATGGTGGATGTTAATATCTTTGTTGAAGAACTATTGGACAAACCAGATGAACTTTAGTGCACAAGTCTAAGAGCTATGGGTTATGGTAAAGCCCCCATAGATATAATAGGCTACACTTGGGTGAAATTACGCTTCCAGGATAGAGAGACTTTCTGCAAGCTGTATGTAGCAAGAAATGGGTCATCTGTGGTAGGATGGGAGCAACAGGCCACTCTTCGAGTTAGAATTCACCCTGGCACGAAAGTCCCCATTTTGAGCGTCTTGAAGGAGGATTGTGACATTAAAGGAGCGTTGGCCAAACTGTTTCCCAAAGTATTCAATGACTCCATTGGACTTTTAGAGGGATTCCAACATAAAATAATCCTAAGGAAAGGGGTGAAGCCTGTAGCACACAAAGTGAGAGAAATTCCTATTGGGACAAAAGAGCCTCTGCAAACAGAATTGACCAGGCTGTGTGAAAAAGGCATTATAGAGCCCATATAGAGCTCTGAATGGCTGTCCCCTATTGTCATGGTGAAGAAACCTGATGGAGCTATAAGAATGTGTGTGGATCTGAGGGATCTCAACCAGAATATCTGGGTAGACAGACATCCATTACCAAATATAGGAAAGTTATTGGCGACCATGGCTCCAGTGAAATACTTCACTACATTGGACCTTTCCTCTGCATACCATAAAATAGAGCTGGAAGAAGACTCCAACATCTAACATCGTTCGTAACTCCACTTGGTGCTTTCATGCAGGATGCCTTTTGGCCTTGCCTCGGCTGTGGCAGTCTTTCAGAGACGTATGTCACATTTGTTTGTGGGCCTCAAGGAGTGTATTGCTTCCAAAATGACATTCTAGTCTCTGCTAAATCTAAGGAGGAGCATGATGCTAAACTGGTGGGAGCCTTACAAGTGATTCAGCAGAAGGGACTAACATTGAAACTGTAGAAATGCAAAATAAAGAAAGAGGAAGTATCATATTTGGGACATTCCATAAGTGCCAATGGAATCAGTCCAAAAAAAGAATTGGTCAACTCCATCATGAACATATCGGAACCATGCAACAAAGACCAGTTGAGGAGTTTCCTAGGATTGACCGAGTATTATTCCACAATTTTGTCAAATACACTGAGAAAACCAAATGCACGAGGGAAGTAATGAAGAAATGTGCAAAGTTTATATGGTCAGATGGATGCAAAACAGAGTTTGAAAATCTAAAGAGGGACATAAATAACGCCCCCATACTAGGTATGTTCGATTGTAAAGTAAACACAATAATTTCAGTGGATGCCAGCCAGATTGGTTTAGGTGGTGTTTTAGAACAAGTCCACACTAAAGGGTCAGTTACTATTGCTTTTGTGTCAAGAACCTTGAGTGGCGCAGAGTTAAACTATTCAACTATCGAAAGGGAAGCATTAGGCGTAAAATGGATACTTGAGCAGTTCAGGAACCTTGTGTGGGGATTGCCCATATTGCTCAAAACTGACCACAAACCCCTTGTGCATGTGTTAGAATCCAAGACTCCACACCTCATTTCTCCTAGGATCTGGCACTGGATACTGGACATCATGCAATACAACATATGCATAAGTTAGACCCCAGATAAACTCAACATGGTGGCGGATTGTTTTTCAAGGCTACCATGGGACTGTGTAGGAAGTGTGGGTGAGTCCGGTGATGATGATTCTGATGACATTGTGGCCATGGTGAACCCTGGAATAACAAAAGAGGAATGGAGTAAAGAGGTAAGCAATGATCTCAAACAAGCAAGCCTTTGGTGGGCTATAAGTAGTGAGTGGGAAGACTGTGATCAAGGTGTGGGAGTATATTCTCAGATTAAAGACGAAATTTCTATGGACTCATCACATGTGTACAGTGGTGACCGAGTCATTCCTCCTACTGGCCTAAGAGAAAGGATAATATCTTTGGCTCACAAAGGACATGTAGGTAGAGATCTTACCAAAAGAAGAGTGAGAAGTAATTATTGGTGGCCAGGAAGGTGGGTGGACATGGAGGAGTCTGTTAAAAATGGTATTACTTGTGTGGCAAGCGACAAAGTCAAGAAACTGAGGAAGACCCCTCTACAGTCTGTGGAGATACCTGAAAATCGTTTGGTCCAAATTGGCATCAATGTCATGGGACCGTATGAGAATTTGGGTGCTTTCAAAATTTACATTGTGGTGCTGTTAGATTACACCTCTAAATGGGTAGAGTGGGGTGTTATTGAAGAAAGTGTTACCGCTGGAAAGATAATAAACCCTTTGAATGAGATATTCAACAGAGAGGGTGACCCAAAGAATTGGTTTCAGACAATGGGGCCCAATTTATCTTGGCGGAATTTCAATCATTTTTAATAGAGAGGGCAATACAGCACATAACTACATTGCTATACCACCCCATGGCGAATGGCCTTGTTGAGAGAATGAACAGTTTCATAAAAAATATCATATAACTATCAGTGGCGAATACACTTCCATGGAGGTAGACCTTGAAAGAAGCTCTCTGTACCTATAAAACCACTCCTCATTACATGACTGAAGTGGAACCATTTACCATGATGCGTGGTAGATTAGCTTCCAATCCTTGGAGACAAGCATGGATGTTTTTGAACACCCAGGAGGGTCATGTTGACATCAGTGAGATTGTCAGAAGAGTGAAAGACAAACAAGCCAAGTATATGACCGCAAGTATGGAGCTGTGGAAAGTAAGATCAAGGCGGGAGATTTAGTTGTGTAAAAGAGCCTAAAAAAATGTTAAAAGGAGAATCCAAATTTAGGTCTCCACAGAGAGTGACAAGTTGTTCTGGTAAATCTGTGTTACTGGATGATGGCAAGAAGTGGTCCTGTGATGATGTGGCTAAGGTAGGAGAACACGTGTTCCAGCCTACTTTTTAGAGGCCGGTTGGATTTGGACATGAGAATACAATAGACTGCCAATTCAGCGAAGGAGTTCAAGATTGCGGAGCAAAAGCTACTGTTCCAAGAGACATGTTATCGCGCATGAATCGTAGAGTGATCCAGAATTGTGATAAAAACTTTATTTATTATTGATCCTCCATCTACTGGATCCTCACGGCCGAAACAGTATATCCTTTTGTTGGTGTTAAAAATGTATGGAGAATTTCTTCTTGCCATTCTATATTCCTTTTTCTTGTCCTTTTGTAGATTATGGGGGGGAGATGTTATATGGGTATTTTTTTCATTGCGTATGTGCTTGAATGGTTCTGGAATGGAGGCATTCCAGAGCCATTCAGCTATATGTGTTATGCTGGTCTCTGGCGGCCGCGGCCCCGGGGGCTCTATGAATAAACGTATTAATAACTTCATACCCGCTGCCTTACTTCTTTAAACATAACACCCCCTCACCAGGAGGCCTGCATGGCGACCGGCATTCCTCCACCAAGCGGGGCTTCCATTTACTTAATTAACTGCAGCCGGCGGCATGCCGATAATCTGTATTTGTTTGATATGCGGCTGCAGGCTGCAAGCCCAAGTTAAGGTGCAGCCACTGCATTGTCGCGCCAGCCCTGGGGGTTTTGGCTTCGGCCTCTGTCAGTTTGTCTCCCCCGTTGGACCTTGCAGCTGTTTTGGGGTGTATTGCAGGGTTTTAGGGCGGACTCTCCACCGCGTTTCCATTGGTCTGCATGCAAAGTTTGAGGCTACCAAAACGGTGGCAGCTTGGCGGGTTTGCCGAGCTGGAGTCACTGGCTGGCATCACGTGACGTTTGTTGGCGTTCCCCTAAGGGAGGGCACTTTGTTGGTTTGGCGCTTGTTTCAAGTGTGTGCAGAAATGGCAGCGGCACGAGGGTCTGCCGGGCCTGGCCTCAGAGGAATAGATCCCGAAATTGTGGGAAGGGGCATTTTTTATGTAATTGTGAGGACGGGTGCTTTCAAAGCCCATTACAGGAGCCATGCCTGAAATGCATCGTATACTGTCGGGCTGCAGTTAGAAGTGCACTTATCTGCACTTTTGCTCCAGCTGGTGTGGGTTTAGATCAGGGGATATCTCTTCTACTTGGAATCAGTTAGTTATTTTATGACTATGTTCATGGTCTAATGACCTGTCGCATTGTGTGCGGGCTTGGAGTAGACCCATTACTCTCTTGTATAATGCAACAAAATAAGTTGCCCACACACAAAGTGCGCCAGGTGAGAACTTTTACTTCATTGGTGTGTCCTTTTGTTACAAGTGTTTCGGCCCCTGGCCTTTTTCAAACCTAGACATTAACCCAAGTGTCAGCAAGAAAAGTATCTTGGAAGTTGCAATGTGTGTTTGTGTTTAATCATTCATAACTGGGATAATCCCCATGCCTGAATCTGTATGGAGCATGAGATCTCCTTGCGGCCCCGTATTGGAAAGACCGCGAGGAGATCTCAGCTCCACACAGATTGACACTTAGGTTGCCCTTATCTACACTGTTTGCCCTGAGTTGTGGCTTCCCTCTGGGAACTTCCAGAAGTCATATATAAGTTTCCTGCGCACTGTACTCAAAGCTAAATGTGGGGTTTGATGCATTAATGCATGTTCGCAAGCAAAAACGCACGATGCAGCGCAAATGCTTCTGTTTGTTTCCAATATTTTTCGCTCCCAGTGTGCCCCGAAGCTATGGATGATTTTGCCATGCATTGTAATGAAAGGGAAGGTGGGGGAAGTGTTATGAAGTTATCTGGTTGTATGCAAATAGTTGCTGTCAGGCCTATTGTATATAATGTACAGAATGTTCAATGCATGTGATGTAATATAGTTCCAGGTAGAACTTCACAGCCTGAGGCAATCGTAAGAATGTTTATGTTTGATATTGGTGCCACAACAGTTTCAGTGCCCAGCCTGGCGCAAGGAAGTGCTGGGGATCTGTACTGTTTATCTTAGATTAAACGTGCCTATTCCACTGGATTCATGTGTGACTATCCATCATTGGCGACGCGGATCTTCGTCAGACCCCCGGCACCCCAGATCAATGGATTAGCAACCCCTTCATTGTAATATCATATTTGCTTTGCTGCTCCACCATCCGGCATCCATAGCGCCCGTCATGGGAACAACCAGTGTCGCCCCTCGATTGTGCGCAACTGGCCTTCAACTAAAGGAAGTGAATACAATGCCGCTCTGCCAAATCTGATGCCCCTGACATATGCAGCGGCCAATGTTCAGTAAGTATAAGCCCCATCTCACTCATAAACCCCGCTCGGGAGCTGACTCTGATGCATGCACAGGCAAGATACAGCTCACCGCATGTAGAGCGAAGGAGAAGATGGCAGCGGCGTTGGATAGCGGCCACATCAGAAAGGTTGCATGCCTCCCTCGTGCAGCACCCTGCCTGACCGTCTTGCTGACAAGAAGTTGATGCGCTTGTGCATATCATCGCGCATGCACACGTCGTTGCCTGGCACATATTAAAAGGACAACAGAACACTGCGCATGCATTCGTGTCGGAATAGGATGTGCGTTGACTATTGAAATGAGGGACAATAATTAGCAGGTTCTAAGAGAAAAACAGTGAATCGAGCTTGTGAGAGAGAGAATAGGGGGCACAACATTAAGTGGCAAAATATAAGGGGTACAACGTTTCCTACACCAGGAACAATGGAAGAGGAATTACAATGTATAAAATTAAAGAGAGAGAGTATAAGGGGCACAACGTTAAGAGACAAAATACAAGGGGTACAACGTTTCATACTCCAGGAACACGAGAAGAGGAATCCACTGTAAAAGTATTACTTAAAAGTAATTAAATGAACCTATAATAAAAAAGGGCTCCAGATAGAAATATCACTGTGCTTTTGAGGGACTCCTTATTAATACAACAGAAGCATGGCAATGTCAGGTCTTCCTGGACCATCCCTATTTATGGCATTTCCGGGAAACCCAAAAGTAAAGTGGCCCCAGTGGAAAAAGGGATTTCAACACTATGGGCCTCATTACACGGAAGGCGGTAATGGTTAACGGCCACCGTTAATGGTAACGGTGACCGTTAACAATTACCGCCTTACTACGAGGTCCCTTAGCGGGTTGGTGCTTTAACGCCTGCTTTTTGCAGGTGTTAAAAACCAACCCGCTAAGGGACCTCGGAGCTAATTACGGCACCGCAAAATTGCGGTGCCGTAATTAGCGCCTTCCCCAGTCCCATAGAGCCCTATGGGGCAGAAATGGGAATGGGGAAGGGCAATGGCGGAAGGGGGATTTACTGCCTCTCCAACCTTGGAATGGGGCGGTAAATCCCCTTTCCGCCAAGGCGGTGCCGGTATTTTACCGGCATGAGCCATGGCGCTAATAGCGCCATGGCTCACCGCCTTCCGTGTAATGAGGCCCTATATCAGGGCGACGTGTGGTAATTCATTTTCTATGGACAGAAAAGTGGCTTTGCTCATGCACTTTTCGGGGTATGAAGGACAGAGAATATATAATACTTTTCCAGATCTGCCAGAAGCAGGAGATGGGGATAACATGTCGGATTTGGACATAGCTTTAAGGAAACTGGATATTCATTTTGATCCCAAAACGAGTACGATACTTGAAAGATACAACTTTGGAATTAGAGTTCAAGAGTCTGGTGAGAGCGTAGAAGAATTTGTCACAGCTTTAAGACATTTAGCCCTGTCGTGTATATTCATAGAGAACATTCGACGAACACATCAGGGACCAATTTATGATCAATTGCAACAGCAACAAGATATGAGAAGAGTTATAGTTGAGAGATCAACCATCTTTAGAAGAAGTGTTGAGAATAGCGAAGAGAGTGGACATTCAATGGCCTGTGTAGCAAAGATATCAGAGAAAGATAACAATGAAGGAAAGATAGAAGTTCTCAATGTGGTCGAGTCGAAGCAGAGGAAAAAGGCAAAAGATAAACCTTGTAATGAGGAAAAAGTTGAGTTCAAGAAAAGTATATGGAAGGGTGTAAGAAAAGATGAGATAGAGTGTTTATGCTTCAGATGTGCCAGTAATGCATATTTCGTAGCCTCGTTTGTATGTCCAGGAAGGAGGGCTGTGTGTACCAAATGTAAAAGGAGAGGGCATTTTGCAAACTGTTGCAAAAACTATCACATGAACCAGAGGAGAGTTATGGTGATCAATGATGTTGACGGAAATGGATATTCAGAAGAAGAGGAAAATACCCAAGTTGAAAACATTACTATAAATGTAATTCATGATGATGATGATAGTGTATGTGAGCATCCTTAAGCGAGCGTGATATTGAATGGGAGAAGTGTGAGGATGATGGAGGATTCAGGATCTAAAATATCCTTGATGTCTAGAAAGGAATTTGAGGAGCAAATGTGTGGTGATGTTTAAATGTGCCCAACCCGGATATAAAACCAGGTGGTATAATCAAAATCGTATAGAACTTCTAGGATACTTCATGGCGGATTTTGAATTGAAAGGAAGATATGCAAAAGGAAAGGTTTATATAACCAAAAAGAGATTACTTTATTTGGTTAGAGGGATCAAAAGAGATTGATGGTGAGATTAGATCCGAATCAAGTTGATCAAGTGTTACAAATAAACTCTTCTACATGTGTGGAAGATGGACATGAAAGGGTGTTCAGAAAAGGAATTGGCAAGGTGAGAGGGATGCAACATCAGATTGTGTTGTAGAAGCGATATGTGCCGGTGAGTGCCAAACTGAGACTGGTTCCATTTTCTTTGAGAGAAGAAGTAAAGGAGGAGTTGGAGAAACTATTGCGTATGGGTACAATTCAAAGAGCTGGCGGTGTGGAATGAACACCCCTATTAGTAATTGTCGAGAAGCCATCAGGGGATTTGAGAGAAGTGAATCGAGCTGTGTTGGTTGTTAGACATCCTTTACCAAATATGAGTGAAATGCTGTCCATGGTGGGACAAGGAAAGCTTTTTTCAAAACTTGACATGGCATCTGCATATCACCAGGTGGAACTTGAAGAACAATGCAGGAAAATAACAGCTTTCATCACGCATGAGGGTGTGTTTCAATATAAGGGGATGCCATTTGGCCTTGTATCAGCGTCCTCTGTTTTTCAGAAGATTATGGAAAAATTGTTTATTTGAATTAGTGGTGTATTCTGTTTTCAGGATGACATCCTAGTTTCTGGCGAGAATGTTGAGAGCCATGACAAAAGATTGAGTGAGGTTCTGAAAATATTGGGTGATAGAAGAATCACATCGAGGAAAGAAAAGTGTGGTTTTCGTGTTGACAAAGTGGAATATCCGGGTCACGAGATTTTGGCCCAAGTTATAAAGCCCAAGAGATCTATGGTGAATGCTATTAGAGAAGTTAAGGAGTCCAAGAGTAAAGGAGAGTTGCGTTCCTTTCTTGGTATGCTTGAATTTTATCAAAAATTCATAAAGAATGATGCCGAGAGGGTCAACGAGATGAGGAAGTTGTTGAGGAGGGGGAAAGATTTTGTGTGGAATGATGCATGTCAAAGCAATTTTGTTTTTATTGTAACATATAGTTTATTACAAACTTTTATCACATCAAACCAATAGCTGGTCATCAATTATACACCCAGCCATTCTTAATTTGTATTTTGGCTAGACTCCGCATCTGATTATTGCTTCTTTCTACTATCAGTCCAAAATGTTATCTAAAAAATGTATTACTGAGCAGGTTAAGTGCACCGAAATCCCACTCAAGATGCGGAACCACAAATCATCCATATTTTCAGTTTAAGGTGCAAATTTACTCAAATGTAGTGATCTTTCATCGATAAATGATGGGCATTCAATTAATAAATGTTTTATGTATTCGGTCTTTACTAAGCAGTATCTACAAACATGGTCCCTTGCATAATCAATATGTCTCAAATCCAACATTTGTTTCGATTTGTATGCATTTAAGCGTAGTTGAAGGAAACCATCACAATGGTATCCGGAAGGAAATTGTTGTAGATAGTTAGGCATTTTGTCCAATTTGTTCATCGTAGTTCCAACATCTAAAGCTGTAGGTAAACTTTTGTACTTAGACAGATTTTGGATCCAAGACCATTGTTTCAGCTTATTTTTCACAATTTGCGGATGTGCTAACAAGGTGTCGATCGGAATATTGGCTGCTTGCCTGATAGCTTTCACCTTTTGAGACCATGTCAAGAGTATATCAGCATACGAGTGATTAACAGATGAAACAAATATTTTGTATGCTGGTTCGGGATCTTTCTCAACAGCGCCATTGATTTCCATAGTACAACACCATAAAGTCCATCCAAGACTATGGGCCTCATTACACGGATGGCGTTAGGGATTTACCGGTACCGGTAAAATACCGGTACCGGTAAATCCCTACCGCCTTACTACGAGGTCCCTTTGTGGGTTGGGGGATTTAACGCCTGCTTTTTGCAGGTGTTAAAATCCAACCCGCTAAGGGACCTCGGAGCTAATTACGGCACCGCAAAATTGCGGTGCCGTAATTAGCGCCTTCCCCATTCCCATAGAGCCCTATGGGGCAGAAATGGGAATGGGGAAGGGCAATGGCGGAAGGGGGATTTACCGCCCCTTCAACCTTGGAATGGGGCGGTAAATCCCCTTTCCGCCAAGGCGGTGCCGGTATTTTACCGGCATGAGCCATGGCACTAATAGCGCCATGGCTCACCGACTTCTGTGTAATGAGGCCCTATCTCATGTCTTATAATGGTCATGTTTATGTAATTTGGCAACCTTAAAACACGCCGCCAAAAAATACCTTCAAGTTGTGGTCAGATCTTATAATCGATGTTACATCCAGCTTCCACCCCAAATGTTATCGCAGGTACTACTTTCTGCGAGTAGAACGTGCGTATTGGGATTAAGGTGAATTTTCCAAATTATGCCTGAATTCTGGCTCCTTCTAAGGAAAATGTTGAGGGGCCAAACTTCATAATGTTTGTTTTTTTCACATTTATCCTTAAATCATTTTTATCCATAAATATTTGTAGTTTTAGAAAGAGTCGCTGCAACCGTATTTGGGTTAGGTCAACCAAGACAAGGTCATCAGCATATGTTGCACATCTTATTTGATTGCCATTGACTTTTGGAGAGAAGCACTTCACGTTGGCTAGGGCAATGGGAACGTCTGCAATATACAGCTTAAATAAAGCTTCCGCCAGGGGACATCCCTGTTTCACCCCTTTGTTTGTGACAATTGTTTCAGATAAATCTCCCTTTTCATTTATCCTGATCCGGATTGAGTGTAGTGCTTTTATTGGGTGCAACAAGGTTTTCGGACAACTCGATTTTACATGTTTCTGCCATAACATCTCATGGTTTACGGTGTCAAATTCCTGTTGCATATCAATAAACGCCAAGAAAAGATTACTTCTTCTTTATGGCTTCTAGTTTCAACAGGTTTACTAATGCCAGTTTGATCTCAGTCCTGACACCCTTGGTGAAACCTGTCTGTCGCACATCAGATATTTCGGTCTTAATTGCCCATGCTGATAGTTTTTTTTGCAGAAACGTGGCAAATACCTTGCCAATCGTATCCAGGAGGGCAATCGGGCCATAGTTAGCCGGATCAGCCCGATTGCCCTTCTTAAAGATCGGCACAATTATCGCCTCAGTCCACGACAGTGGTAATGACCCTTGTTCGGCTTTATAGAAAACAGCTTCTCGATGAATATGGACCACTCGTGAATGTGTGCTTTTAGCATCACATTCGTGATGCCATTGCGCTCTGCGGCTCTCGAGGTTTTTAACTTCACAATAGCATTACAGATATCTTCATTGGTCTCTTGTGTATCCCAACAAGTATCATCTAAAACTGTTTTCATCGATGTTGACTTTAGTGTTGTCGAAAATACCTTCTGGAAGTGTTTTAGCAAGTCGGCCTCAGCGACCCCGTTTGCCAATATGGCGGGTTGATTTGCAAACCCTCTATTCAAGATTAACCAAATCTCTCTTGTATTGTTCGTTTTGATTAATGGTAGCATCTCCTCCCCACGTTCTTGGTCTTGTTGAAACTCGAAGGCTTTTAGCCAATTTCGATATTTCTGTCTTCGCTGTTTAATCCTTCCAAAGGCAGCTGCACCAAAACGATATTTTAATTCACATATATCTTTCTTGAGTTGATTCTTTTTGTTCTTTAGGCTCCGACTCCAAGTGTGATTATGTATTTTTACATTTTGTATTTTCTCTGGGTTTCCAAGGCTTCAACATGGCAATAGTGCAGGATAGTTTGTCGGGTCACAGGTATCTTTGTCTACAGTCTGGAGGGCTATGGTCAATTTGCTTATTTGTTTCACTTTTAACCTAAGCCTATTTCTCCCATAATTCACCTCCAAGACTTGACTCTATTTTACAGCCATAGATTTGCGATATATTACCAGCACATCATGGTCACTATTTTCTGTTGGTACAATACTCAGTTTGTTAATTTTGTTCGACACATTTCTTGATGTCCAGATGTAATCTAGGATTGTGTTGTACCCCATGTTGTTCCGGTGTAGTTTGGAGGAACGTCGCCATTAACATTGCCGTTTACCATACCAAAGTCGCGTGCTTCCATTTCAGCATCCCATCTGGATCTTCTAGAAATTTGGGGATGTTTATCCCTATTTTGATCCAATATTGGCGCCTTGTTAACATCAAAGCAAGTAATGTTCATGTCCCCACACACGATAATCAATAAGTCTTGATGACTCACTTGGTTATTGTCGATTATCGTCATCACTGATGATATGAATGTTTCAGAAGTGAAATTTATGGGGTTCCAATAAACATTGATCAGGAGCAGACTTTGCACTTTGTGTGTTGGACTGATGGGATGTCGAAGCAAGGTCGATTTCACATAACTATTTGGGTTGATTACTTCAATGACTTCCCAGTTTGTGCCAGTTTTCAACATTGTTATTAGACCAGAGAAAGGTCGACCTTGAGAATTTTTCTCAGTTGGATTTTACTGGTGGCGTTTGCATCCATGTTTCTTGCAAACAAATAGCAAAGTTGTCAGTCAGATCCACTGGGAAGTCATTATATAAATGGCTAAAGCCACGGGTGTTCCAGGATATCAATGTTGATGGCCCCTCTTATCCTATTTTGTCTAGCTAATGCTTTCTCATCACATGTTTGGTGTTTGCAATCAGCGAATGAGAAAATGATTCGATGTTCAGGTGTTTCCTTATCTCATCACGTCGCTGTTCAATGGAGACATTGTTGCCAGATTTCTCTTTGACATCAGCTTCAGTTGAGCTTACAAACGCTTCATGTTCAGAGATCTCAAAGCCCAAACAAAATAATTCATCTTTCGCAGCCATCAGGGTCTTACGTACTGCTTGTGATTTTATGTGCAGCAATCCACAATCGACACGATCTTCCGACATGTATTCGACTATGCAAATGTCTTGGGTCCTGATGATCCTTAGCTCCGGCACGGAATGCAACAGCCAAATAACATTGCCTCTATTCAAGTTAACATTGTTGTCATCGCTGATCACATTTTCAATCCTGATTTTCCGTGTGAGAGGTTTCAAATCCCCCTGGGCCGTGTCTTCAGCTTTGTGAAATTTTTTCAATTGTTGAGCTGTTGTTTGTTTCGGATTCAAAAACGCTCGCGATTTACGCTTGGCGTCAGGATCACTGTTTGCTTGTCTTTCCAGATTTTTTTACCATAGTTCGGCAGGTGCTATATATCCTTCAGGCACAGTTCCTTTCAAATTTTTAGGAGGTTGAGATTTTGCAGGATGCTACTCCCCATTTGGAGCAGGTTTGTTCATTGTGGCGCACCTCCTGAGAAATCAAACTGCAGTCATCAGCAATGTCATCAGAATACGCAGACAGATTACAAAGGTCCTCAGTTTAAGCCACGGAGAGGGTGCTATCCACATCAGAGTCAATTCTCATTCGTTTTCTTGGATTTGTTGCGATACATTTTGTAGATTTTCCAGCAGATTCAGAGGAGCTTTCCTCATTAATGGTTTTCTTAGTTACAACAATTTTCTCTCGCAAGAATAGCTTTGGTTTACAGGGTGTAGTTAAATTTCTTATACATTTTCTTGAATTACTATTCTGTTTTGTTGAGATTGAGGTGTTTTTCTTCTTTTCAGTTTTTTTTTGAGGGACATGTCGCCACATCTTGAGTTTTTGCTGTAGTCACTTTGATTGTTAAGTTCTTAGCAGGACCACTGAAAATCCCATAAGATACCTTGGAAGTGGAGCAATGGGGAATTTCAGAGAGCTTTTCAGCGAGAGTCATGGTCTCGTGCTCCCTATTTGTTAATTCAGGAAACACTTTGGGGCTTCTTTCAATTGGCATTGGTGTCCTAATAGCAATCACCAAATTTGGTCCGAGTGGTGTGCTGTTCACCGGCACGTCAATAATCATCATATCGCAAGAGCTCCACGGCCGGGAGTATCCTACCAGTCGATCAGTTCCCGCGTGTTCATCCCATCTGCATCAATGCCGCATTGTGTACCAGCATGTATTACGCAATGCTCCAAATTTATTTTTGAAGTTGTTAATGTGTTATTATTCACAGTCGTTTGTTTCATATATCCAAACACCGCCTCCATTAAGACGTTTTTCACCTATTTTCTTTCAAGATTAAATCATGTGTTCTATTGAACCAAGATTCAGACTGTCCCACTTCTGTTTCCAGTCGTGATTGGAGCACCATAAATAAGCTTTCCATTTTAGCAATTTTTTCATTAAATGACCCAATACCACTCCGTTGTTTTGTATTGCTTCATTTAAGTTTTCATACAGTTTTATAAACGGTATTGACGCCAATGAGGTGGCGGCCAACACATTATTGTGAATCTGAATCTCCACTGCAGCGGACAGATTCGATTTTATATCCGCCTCTTTCATAGCGGGACTACGTAGACTTTTATTGCTCGTATTTCTCTGCTCAAGATCTCCACAGACTGGTGGACTGCTCAATCTTTGTGGTAACTGGGCGGAGACACCCGATACACTCGGTGTCTTTGGAGTTGAGCAGTTTGATAGCCTCTTTCCCCTTTGCCAAAATTCAACAGTTTGTTGTCAGAGATTTTCAGGGAGTTCGATTTGTGAGCCTGGTTCGATTCCTTGTGTGTGTGGCAAATCACATACATGCCCCTCCCCAATCGGACAGTCGTCATCGGTTCTTTGTGCTGGCAAACATATTTGGAAATTTTGTGAAGGTACGCCCGCTTCAAATATTTGATGTTGATCGGAGCATGTGTTAGCACTAGGGCGTTTGTTATTTCCATAGTTCGGTTTTGAATAGCTCTTCGACAGTTTTTGTCTCAGCTTTTCAAAATCCGCTTGAAGTAGTCTCTCTATCAATCTCGCCTTGCGGCCCGCTAAGTCAAAACCGTGTTCGATGTGGCCACTGCATTAGGGGGAAACGGCCGACTGGTGTTTCCGCTGTGTGGGGCGCGGATACTAATGGCATTTGATGAGCCAATTAATCCTTTCTTTTCTGACGTCTTGATATGCATGATTTTATTCAATGGGGGTGTGCGGGCATCGTTATTTTTGCACACAGCATGCCATGTAGGCTCTATGACGGGGTTTGAGATGCCATCAATCACCTGAGGGAAAGTAAATTTGAACAAATGAATGTCGAGGAGCGAGTGTGGCACATCGAACTCAAGCAGCCCAGTGTCGGTCACATCAAAAGGAGATTGAAAGGCTCTGACGTTGACTTCAATCACAGCGGGGCCATCACTGTGGTTTGAAGGCACATTTAGGTTTATGTCGCCTATGCCAACATCGACGGCACGCCCAGCTCCTACGATAGCAACTTCGAGCCCTGCGCGCTGAGCTTCAACAATAGATTTGCATGCAGCCGATGCATTAACAGTCTCTTTCAGTTCCACAGGGATTTTAAGAAGATTAAGGAGGAGATAGATTAATTTGACACAAGGAGAAAGAGCATACTTACAGTTCATGCAAGTGATGTGGGTTTAGGTGATATATTGTCCCAAATTAATTCTGAAGGAGGAGAGAAATCATTGTACATGCTTCAAGAGCATTGAGAGGTGCTGAGTTAAGGTATTCTGTTCTGGAAAAGGAGGCTTTGGGGTGCTTTTGGGCAGTGGGCAAATTCAAGAGTTTTGATTGGGGGACACATTTCATAATTAAAATCGATCATAGGCTTTTGAAGGTGATTTTTTAACACAAAGGTTTAGATAAATTTTCTAGAAGAGTAGCAGGATGGGTAACCAGATTACAATGCCACAGATTTGAAGTGTGTGTGGTGTCAGGAAAGGATAACGTGTTAGCAGATTGTTTCTCAAGGCTAGCAAGGAAGTAAGAGGAAAGACCACAAAATGAGGATATGGGGTTGGTATTTGCCACATGCGATAATGTTATAAGTAAGAAGGAATGGGTAAGGTTAGTAGAAAATGATGAGATATTAAAAAAAGGTGAAGATGTACATAGAGAGTTGTTGGCCTAGAAAAAGTGATTTGGCTCATAAAGAGAGGGCATCTTGGGAAGTTCAGGAGGAATTAAGTGTTGAGGGTGGAATTGTGTTTCGGTGCGGTACAGCTGTGGTGCCTGAATAGATTAGAAAAAGGATGAATGTCATAGCTCATAAAGGTCATATTGGTGTTAGTAAAAACCAAAATGGTATTGAGGGCAGATTACTGGTGGCCCAGATTTGATAGAGAAGTAGAGGTGAGATTGAGAGATTGTATGGGATGTGTGGAAAGTGGCAAAGGATTAGTGGCAAGAAAACAGCCTATGATGCTCAATGATGTTTGCACAAGAGTGTGGGAAGAAGTGGCTTCGGATATAATGGGTCCTGTAGAAATGGGGTATGGACAAGGGAGATTTATCATGGTGATGGTAGATGTGTTTTCCAGATGGTGTGAATACAAAATTCTTACAGATATCAATGGAGAGAGAGTGGTGGAGATGTGCGTGAAGTTTTCAGTAGAGAAGGATTTCCGAAGCACATTTGGACTGATAATGCTCTCCAGTTTACGGGAGGGTGTTTTAAGGACTATGTGAAGGGGTGTGGAATTACACATAAAAGAGCAGCATTATACCATCCTGAAGGGAATGGCTTGGTGGTAAGAATGAAACGTTGTATAATGGAGGTTGTTTCATTAGCAGAAGTGTGTGGTATGAATATAAAGATGGCTGGTGAAGAAAGAATGTGCGCTTTAAGGATGGCGTCACATAATGTTACTGGTGTGTCCCAATTAGAAGTGATGAGAGAGTGGAAGGGATGTTCAGTAGTGTGGCGCCCTTGGCTGGAGTGAGGAGGTGAGTTGGATTGTGCAATTGGAAATTTGTGGAAGACACTCAAAGCGAAAGAGGTGCAGTATGTTATGAGGGAAAATGTGAGAAGAGGGAATAAGGAACTCTGAGTCGAATGTGGAGATTTTGTAAGGATTAGAAAGACAGTGATAAGGAGAAAGGGGGATCGTCTCTATTCTGACCCTGTGCGCGTGGTTGCGGGAAAGAAAGGGGCCATAAGAGTAAGTGGTGGCCAAGTTTGGAATAAAAACAGAACAGCTCTAGGGAGAACATCTTGTGTGTGATAATAGAGGGAGATATGTTATGAAGTTATCTGGTTGTATGCAAATAGTTGCTGTCAGGCCTATTGTATATAATGTACAGAATGTTCAATGCACATGATGTAATATACTTCCAGGTAGAACTTCACAGCCTGAGGCAATCGTAAGAATGTTTATGTTTGATATTGGTGCCACAACAGTTTCAGTGCCCAGCCTGGCGCAAGGAAGTGCTGGGGATCTGTACTGTTTATCTTAGATTAAACGTGCCTATTCCACTGGATTCGTGTGTGACTATTCTTAAAAAAGCATATGGTATGGCAGACATTTGCAATATCTTTCGCTCCCCAAATACCCCAATTGCACTTTGGTTGTGTGTTTGTTTTCCTCTCTTTTTTGAGATGTAGATGGCAGGTAGGTGGGAATTTGGAGGGAAATTGAGGTAGTGTATGGCCAGCAGCAGAATGTCGTTTTTCTCTTATGATTGACATGACCTAAAGGTGTGGTCTTGTGGTGTAGTGGTTCGTTTCCCAGGCATGACCTAGGCTCAGATCCTGGCTGTGGCACAGCTCACAAGCGCTTTCAGCAACCTATTTCATGCGCATTCACCTATTTTAAGGATATTGTTTGTGCCATAACACGTTTGAACTATTAGGTTGACATGCTAATGCATTGTTCAAATGAATATTATATGAGTACTTTGCCCCCGGGAGTTGGCGGCGGCCGAGCGCTGGCCATGAAAATGCATTGAACAAAGTAATTTACTTAACGACCCTGCACCAGGGGTTACCGACCGCATCATGCAGCGTGGCCAGAAAAAGGGTTGGCCGCGCGCCGTGCTTTTAAAAGCAATACAAATGTATACAAGGAATAGGTTCTGACCAGAGGCGTTGCTAAGGGGTGGAGGGGGCTGAGGGCGCTATAGCCCCGGGTCTTTTGGTTTTAGCCACGGATAGAAGCTCAGGGACCACAACCTAAAGGCTATAGCTAGCCCCGAATCCCGCCAGTCCCACCATTAGCTTAGCCCCTGATCTTTTCCAGACCTAGCAACACCCCTGGTTCTGACAATGTAGGTTTAATGCTGTGAAAAGAGGACGGACTCCGAGTCGCATGTGCATGGACTGCGAATGGACTGCGAATTTTGTGGCGGCCTATCAGAGGTTTGAAGCGCAACAGGCGTTTAGCCCAAGTGAAGGGAAAGTAGATTTGCAAAACATTAGGCACCAGCACCGCATGTCGGTTCTATTCTATGCTTACGGTAAATCACTATATTGTCATTTTTCTAGTTTGTTTGCTTTTGTGTAACTCAAAAACTATTGTCCACTCGCAATTAAGCACCACTCCCATCTAGCTTGAGTTTCTCACGTGTTGCCAAAAAAAGTAAGTCAGCAGTGTTATCCCCTGAGCGGGTTTTTGCAATGGGTGGCTAACTGCTCTCACAACCCTGGCTTTTGTATGGCTATTGTTCGTTTTATTAAGGATTTGCAGTAATAGGATTTAATTTTCGAATGAGTGAAGAATGCATTTGGTTGCTTCTAAATAATGTAATGATATTATACGCACATTAAAATGCATGCAAATTTCAACGACAAGGAATAGGTTCCTAATTCGCACATTAGAACCATTATTGGAACACTAACAAGCTGTGTATGTTCCCCCAACTTAATTTAGTGCATAGATATGTATTTTAGAATTCACATGGGAAAGATCTCCATCCTCACCACCCACGCGTGGAAGACTTGTGTATAGGCGCGTTATAAATGCCATATCCATATCACATGACGCTCCCCTCTTCTGTCTAACCCCACACACCCTATATTGCACCACCCACCTTACCCTCTATCCTTTCTCACCTTTCCTCTCACTCTCTTGCTTTATTTGTTACCGTCTCACTCTCACCCTTTCTCGCTAATATTTCCTCTTACTCAACATTGATGGCCCCTTCTATCAATGGCTTCCTCTGTTGCTCTATTCCCCATCTCATTCTGTTGCACACCTGCACCAATTATTACATCATCCCTTCAAACTTTGCGACCTCCACTTTGAACCCGGGTGCCTATAAATGCATAATGTAAAGAACAACAGTAAATGCCAAAACTATTGGCATTGCCAATGAGTGTTATATATTCCTTTGCTATTGGTGGCATCGCCGTCAATGGGCCTCATTAATCTCTTACCGCCCTACTACGAGTTCCCTTTGTGGGTCCTTCCTTAACACCTGGTTTTTTCAGGCGTTAAGGATGGGACCCGCAAAAGGACTCTAGAGCTAATAACGGTACCACAATTTGCTGTACTGTTATTAGCGCCTTCCCCATTCCATTGAGCCCTATGAATAGGGAATTACCAGTCCCGCCAACCTTGGAATGGACCGGTAATTGCTCCATTCACCAGGGCGGAGTCGGAACGAGTTTGGAGGCCATGGCTACCTTCAACCTCGTAATGAGGTCCAATTTCTCCAAGGAAGTAAATACCTTGGACATTTACCTTGATTCAGCTCTCACCTTAACCAGACAGGTCAATGCCACAGCATTTGCGGCAGCCTACATATCTAAGCTCATCAATGCTTGTAGACCTTTCCTGACGGCTGTATTATGCTGGCTAGAGCTCTTATATTATCCAGATCAGACTATTTTAACGCCCTCTAGGCAGGTACTAACAGCCGCAATATCAAAAAACTTCAGGTGATTCAAAACAATGCTCTAAGAGCAGCCCTCAACATCCCAAAAAATAAACACATTAGCATGGTGTTCCGGAATGCCCACTGGTTGCCCGTCCACAAACGAATCCTGTTCAAAAGCCTCTACTTGGCACACAAATGTCTTTCCAACTCAGCCCCTAAGTACTTATCCAAAAAATTCTCCAAAAACCAATCCAACAGACATATGCGCTCAGCCCACTCGCACTTACTCACTATACCCAGATTCAAACTACAGAAAGCAGGGGATCGCAGCTTCCCTGGGGTAGCTGTCAAACACTCGAACGCTCTACCATCTTCATTAAGATCGGAGTCTTCCTTTTGGTCCTTCCATAAAAGCTTGAAAACCTGGCTGTTCACACAAGATCGGCTAAAGTAATTCTCTCCCACAAATCCGCCTGAAATATCTATTCTCCCCAGCACCGTTTAACCATATGCATTACTCTAACTCTCAACAGAACTGTTAATACCTTACCTTGTATGTATGTACGTTTTTGCTATACTTTTAAAAAACCGTCGCCTAGAAACCTCAGGGTTGGGTGCGCTTCACAAATGTCTAAATAAATACATAAACAAATAAGTGCATGCACTCAAATACTGCATTTTGGAGCTTTGATTGTATTCTCTATCACAAGCTGAAGTCTTTGGAGGGGCCTTGCTTTTGCACTCTGGTGGTCACATTGTCAGCCATGTTGTTTGCTCCAGATATTATCATCTTCATGTATGTTTGTAGACATTTACCACTCTATTATTACACCCTAAGATAATAAAAATTGCGTCTTATTTATGCCATCTTCGATTTTCTCATTAAGTTTCTTCTCTAACACTTGCACGACTCGTTTGAAAGAAGGTGCATTTTTTCTTCCATCCAGGCACTTCTCATAAGCAGAATAGTTTGCTGGCCTTAAATTATTGTTTGGTTTCTTTGGAAAATCACTGTGTGCAGCGTGTGCAGGCATCTCTTAACCTCAGCCCCCTTCCGTTGGTTCTGATCTCGCTGCCTGCCTCCCAGCCCACACCGACCCGTGATTGGATCTGGAGCATCCCTGAACTTGATACATAGTCCTGCAGAGGACCGGCATGCTTTAGTGATCTGCAGCCATCCCTGCGTGAAAGAGGTGCATTTTTACTTCCATCCATGCCCTTCTCATAGGCAGAATAGTTTGCTGGCCTTAAATTATTGTTTGGTTTCTTTGGAAAATCACTGTGTGCAGCGTGTGCAGGCATCTCTTAACCTCAGCCCCCTTCCGTTGGTTCTGATCTCGCTGCCTGCCTCCCAGCCCACACCGACCCGTGATTGGATCTGGAGCATCCCTGAACTTGATACATAGTCCTGCAGAGGACCGGCATGTTTTAGTGATCTGCAGCCATCCCTGCGTGAAAGAGGTGCATTTTTACTTCCATCCATGCCCTTCTCATAGGCAGAATAGTTTGCTGGCCTTAAATTATTGTTTGGTTTCTTTGGAAAATCACTGTGTGCAGCGTGTGCAGGCATCTCTTAACCTCAGCCCCCTTCCGTTGGTTCTGATCTCGCTGCCTGCCTCCCAGCCCACACCGACCCGTGATTGGATCTGGAGCATCCCTGAACTTGATACATAGTCCTGCAGAGGACCGGCATGTTTTAGTGATCTGCAGCCATCCCTGCGTGAAAGAGGTGCATTTTTACTTCCATCCATGCCCTTCTCATAGGCAGAATAGTTTGCTGGCCTTAAATTATTGTTTGGTTTCTTTGGAAAATCACTGTGTGCAGCGTGTGCAGGCATCTCTTAACCTCAGCCCCCTTCCGTTGGTTCTGATCTCGCTGCCTGCCTCCCAGCCCACACCGACCCGTGATTGGATCTGGAGCATCCCTGAACTTGATACATAGTCCTGCAGAGGACCGGCATGCTTTAGTGATCTGCAGCCATCCCTGCGTGAAAGAGGTGCATTTTTACTTCCATCCATGCCCTTCTCATAGGCAGAATAGTTTTCTGGCCTTACGTTAGTGTTTGGTTTCTTTGGAAAATCGCTGCGTTCGGCATGCACAGGGCTCTCTTAACCTCAGTCTCCTTCCATGTTTCCCATCTCCCTGCCCACCTCCCAGCCCACCGCGACTCATGATAGGCCCTGGAGTATCCCTGATCCTGATACACAGTCCTGCAGCAGACAGGCGTGCTTTAGTGATCTGCAGCCATCCCTGCGTGAAAGAGGTGCATTTTTACTTGCATCCATGCCCTTCTCATAAGCAGAATAGTTTGCTGGCCTTACATTGGTATTTGGTTTCTTTGGAAAATTACTGCGTTCACTGTGTGCAGGGCTCTCGTAACCTCAGCCCCCATCCACTGTTTCTCATCTCCCTGCCCGCTTCCCAGCCCAACCCCGACCTGGGATTGGTGCTGGTTCCCTTCTTATGTCAACACTGTAGGGCAGCCCCACTGCTGGCTGTAGCCCCCTCGGCAAAGGGCCCCTTGGCAAACGACAACTCCTGCAGAAGCAGCTTCACTCGTGTTGGCCCGTGTCAGCCTGTGAGGCCTGCAACCGTCAACCAGCAGCTACTGACAAGGCAAGTGAGGTTCGGCCAGGGGGTGGGTGCAGCCATCACTGCTCCCCACTAAACTGACCAACCCAATCTAATCCTATCTTATTCTGTAGTAGCAGGTCATCTGATGCGTCCAGCCCACAGTTTACATAGTAATCTTATTTCGCATTTAGCCTGATTAGGTTACTTAGCCATATTGTGTAAGATAAACAGATCTCGCACTTAGCCTGACTGGGTTAGTCACTCATATATTGCATTTAGCCTGATTGTGTTAGTTAGCCAGATTTTGTCAATTAAACAGATCTTGCATTTAGCCTGACTGGGTTAGTCAGTCTTATCTCGCATTTGGCCGATTGCGAAACAATAGACAGCATCGCCCCAGAAAAACCATTCATCCCATCACAAAAGAAAGCAGTGGCAAGATGGTTCACATCCCACCTCAATACCGTGAAAATCACAAACCAGAAACTTGAACTAGAATGGAGGAAAAACTACGACCAGGAAAAAAGAATAAACTATCAAAAATAAATCTGAGCATACAAAAAGGTAATTCCCAAATCCAAAAAGAAAAACTACGACAACTGAATCACCATAGCCACCAACACCCAAAAAGAACTAATCAACATCATAAATGAGATGAGAAACCCACCTGGATGCAACAACACACCAGTAACTTCACAAAAACTATGCAACATACTTGCAGACCACTTCAAAAATAAAATCACAGACATACATTGAATCATACAAAGCAGACCAATCAACCAGACCATACACCAGGCTCCACCAACCCTGGAACCACTGAACAACCTGCAAAGCTTCAGACAAATATCAGTGAAGAGATTCACCAAGCTGGTGTGCCATACAATAAATCAGGCTCCTCAATGGACCCCTGCCACCAGACATCTATAAATCAATACATACACAGGGCACACCATTGGCATGCTACAAAAACCTCTTCAACCAATCGCTGTCAATAGGCAGAGTACCGCAGTCTTTAAAATCTGTGTACATCAAACCACTCCCCAAGTATTCTATGAGCGATGTGGAAGACCTCTTTAACTACAGACCGATATCAAACATTCCCTATCCAGCAAACCTCTAGAAACCTATGTCTATGAACAAACACTGGAACAGGTGGAAATATACCAACTATTGGACCAGACACAAGTCAGCTTGAGACAAATGAGAGGGACAGGGATAGCATTTCTTTCTATCTGGGATTACCTAAACACCAACGCATATTCCAACACAATCTCAGCACTGATACTACGTGACCTATCCATAGCGTTCGACACAGTCAGCAACTACATCCTCATTAAGAGATTGGAAGAAATAAGGATCACTGATGGCACTGCTCAGGATTAAATCATTCCTAGCTGAACAAACAGAAACAATATGGATAAAACCATTCAATTCCACACCGCGGGATACCATCTCTGGAGTATGCAAGGATCCTCCCTATCCCCACTCCTCTTCAACATCCACTTGACTCCACTTATCAACCTCATTGAAAGGCACGGCCTCACCTGCTACAACTACACAGATGAAACCCAAATCATCTACAATATCGAAGATTTACAAAAGGAGAACACTGTCTAGTAGACTCACCAGCAACTGGAAGCAAGCGTTATTTCCTCAGTATTCCTCTTCTGGCTGCCTCCGGAGCATGACGTATGCTCCTGCAGCCCTCCAGCAGTCCTCCAGCCTGCTTTCCCTTCGCCCAGACTGCTGATGATCCCAGGGTAAGCATGGGTGGATTGTGCTGCATACAGCACCTACTACGCTGTTTCACTGCACTGTGCCTGGAAGACTCCGAGTTATTTGCTTCCTGCCAAGAAGTGTTGGATCCCTACCTTGCTTCATCTTTACTCACCATTTGGGTCTTTTTAATCTTTATTTTCATTCTGGAACTGGTGCATCTTTCAGCTCACCGGCCACTCTAAAATGGCCGCTCCTCCTGGCCTTGTCCTCAGCTTGCCTGGCTCCCACCTCCCATTGGTTGCCCTGGCTGTTATTAGCCAATCAGAGCAACCGGGAGGCGGGAGCCAGCCTGAATCACCCAAGGCCCACACCAAAGGCCCTGTCTACTACTCCCTGTCCACTTCCAAGATGTGCTGGGGCGTATACCCCACTGCTATACTGAACTTGCCCTCACTGCTTCTTTCCTCTTGCATCTGTATGTGCTGTTGCCCTACAACATGGGGTAAGCACCATGTCTATGCTACCTGAATTGACTTTGCATCTGTTTGTGCTGCTGCCCTGCAACATGGGGTAAGCCCCATGTCGATGCTACCTGAATTGACTCTTGCATCTGTGTGCTGCTGCCCTGCAACATGGGGTAAGCACCATGTCTATGCCACCTGAAATGATTTCTGCATCTGTGTGTGCTTCTGCCCTGCAACATGGGGTGAGCACCATGTCTATGCTACCTGAATTAACTTGTGCATCTGTGTGTGCTACTGCCCTGCAACATGTGGTAAGCACCATGTCTATGCCATGCCACCCTGTAAAATGGGGTTCTGTATCATCTCCGTTCCAACTAACCTATATTGACTTTGCACTGTATACTGTTGCAACCCTTTAAGAAGGTGTTGTGTATCATGTCTGTGCCACCTAACCTATAATGACTTTGCATTGTACAATGTTGCCACCTTTCAAGATGGGGCTCTGGATCATGTCTGTGCTACCTACACTGTCCCTAGGCATTGTATGCTACTGCCACCCCTCCAACTGGATCAGGAAAACTGTATATATCTGCAAACACTCTATTGTCACTATGTCTGTTTTCACAAGCTCTTATGTAACCAAGTAAGCCTTCTTAACAGCGCCACGATGTCCGAGGGCAGTTGTGCGCTTTACAAATGCAAATAAATAAAATAAAAAAATAGACTGTCTGAAAGGACTCTATGAATGGATGCAAGCAAATAGCCGCAAACTCAACATGGGCAAGACAGAAATCATGATTATATCCAAAAATTAGGAAAGCAACCAATGCTTCCCATGCCCCACAGAACTAGGAACAATCTCCATGCCATCACAAATAGTCAAAAACCTTGGAATCCTAATGCACAAAGGCTAACCCTAGAACTGCAAGTAAACACAAAAATCAAGAAATGCTTCTCCCACCTACACACGATAAAAAAGATCCCACCGTTCCTCTCCTTTATGCACAAAAACACTAACCATCATCTCCCTCATCATGTCCAGGGTAGACTATGCCAAAATCCTATACCTCAGAATGCCAGATTATCTACTGAAGAAACTGCAACGTATACAGAACGCAGGGGCCACACTTCTTCTCAAACTCTCACAAAGAGACCACATCACTCCTGTGCTAAAAATGCTACATTGGTTGCCAGTCAAAAAACGAATCACATTCAAAACAATGTCCATAATGCACATAGCAATCCACAGCCAAGGAGTGGAATGCCTACAAAATCAAATCATCATTTACCAACTGAACAGAACACTCAGATCCAGCAACGACATCCAACTGGAACCTAAACCATACACAAATAAAAAACCTGGTGGATCAGCATTCTCTTGCCTAGCTGCACAAATGTGGAACTCCTTCCCGAGAGAAATATGAAACACGAAGGACCATCTAAAATTCTAAAAACTCCTAAAAACCTGACTCTTCAATTCAGAACCGGACGAGAACGCATGAGCAACACCCACACCCCTCGGAATGAACACACATACATTGCAAGACGAAGGACTAGACCGCACAATGACAACTGCACGGAGGTGGAGAGACTTCCGAGTGGGAGGGATACCCGGGTGCACCCTTTCCCATGGAGGACCCTAACGCAGGCTACCGAGAGAGATGGGAGCGTACTAGGTTGATCCACAGACAGAGGGCCAAAGAGTTGAGGGGCAATTAAATGGGGACCTGCTAGGTCAGCTTAGCCTTCCTTGGAGTCCTACTTCATGCAAACAGACCTTGTCCAGGTGGATTATCCTCACCATTACTGAATGTTACCGATTGGCGGGCAAGGACCCTCCGAAAGGGTTGCAAGCTCATTCCACTAGGGGCGTGGCTACTACCACTGCTCTGCAGAGGGGAGTTCCTATTAGGAATATTTGTGACACAGCCACATGGGTTTCTATCCACACCTTTTGTCAAACATTACTCCCTGGATACGCTCCATGGTCAAGATATGGCCTCTGGTTCTTTTTTCCGAATGGTAGCATGCGCCACACTGGGATGGAATGGTGAATGATAGCATGTGCCTCATCTAGATAGAATTATGATTGTAGCATATCCCTCACTTAGTTGGAATTGTGAAGGATGGCATATCCCACACTTAGATAGACTTGTGAATGATATCATGTCTCACACTTATTGTTGAACTCAGAAATTGTGCCTAATATATGCCCCCTGTCCTGCTCTCATGCTTGATCGCAGCCGCTTTACTGCTAACCACCATATCACACTACTATGCTTACTCTCCCTTATACACCACCATTCAACTAGAACATAGCTGTACTATGACACATTCGGTCTAGCTGTTCTCATAATAACATGACCCACGAACTCCACATCATCCTAATAAAACACTGCTAGCTGAGCACTCTACAGCTAGCTTAAGCGTCTCCCCAGGCCTAACGCAGCCAGAACTCAGTCTGGGTGTCCACTCTCCAGACTGAACACATCCAACTGATTTCCTCAGCACCACACCTACCGCTAAGAAGCAGCTATCATGCAACAACCACACCAGCTGCACACATAACCGGTGCACCCACGCACCATACCACATTCTCTCTCTAGTGAATGAACTGCGGTTCCCGAGGGGGTTCAACCTACCAGCGCTTTGAGATCATACCAATGATACATACGGTGCTATATAAATGCCAAATAACATAACATAACATCACCAAGACATACATTTGCAGGGCTGCCAGGACAACTACATACCCGGAATCACCATTTTATTTTTTACTCTTATTAGGGATGATCTTCAGTCAGTGCAGTATAGACCTGACTGCCTTGTGATTGGAGCAGTTGGCCTTGTTTTCACATTAGTAAAGTCAATTTGCATCAAATAACACATATAACTTCCCCACCTAGTAGGCATCGCTGGAAATTCGCCTCCAGTACTGAGCCACAACTGCAAGGCATTGTGGGTATGCAAATTAGCTTAAATGCGAACCCTTTTCTCCAGGAAATTGTCTTTGTCTAATAGGGCAGTGCTATCTTATACATAGCTTAATTAACCCAAGACAAACATTTGCAAGGATGCCAGGACACCTACACAACACAATTTCCTGGAGAAAAAGGAAATAGTGGGCACAAGCATCAGGAAAACGTGTTGGAAAAACCTTTTATGTATTGTTGGTGACCTTGTTTCTATTGGATTTTTCAGGTGTTATCTTGCAGAACCCACTCTAAGGGATATGGCTTTTTACCCAGTTATTCACGAAAACCTCACTGTAAAATGCACATTTGAATCCCAGCATTTTAAAATGTTACTCGGGTCTTGGCAGGGCTTCCTAACTTCTCTGGGTTGGGCCGGGCTCCCTTGCTCTACTTGTTCAAACATTAAGAGGAACTATGTATGTTCCTTCGGTGAAAAAATGTCCCCATAAAAAATGTCCCCTGCCACCACTGGCTCTCAGGGCCACCTATCTTTTTGGCGTGCACAAGAGGGTCTTCCTGTGAATTCGTGGCTTAGTGTATCTCAGGGGTACGGCGTAGAACCTCTGGCACACCAATGCCCACTCTGAGTACTGCTGCTGTATGAAACCTGCATTTGCTCGGCCATGTATGCTTGCTTACAGTGTCTGCCACGTACTCCCCAATCTCCTAGCAGTTTACAGTATACACGATCCACTTTTGTTTGGATGACATACTCTCGAGAGTCTATGCTAAACCCATAGCAGCAGAAATGGCATTCAGGCCTCGGGCGCTTCCGACCTTCACCATAAACAAAGCCGCTCCCCCTTAGCAACCACCCACCTTGCCCTACAGGCAAACAGCACGTCTGGAGGGCTCCAGACGAGGCCACTTCACATTGAATCACTAGTTGCTGCTAATATGGCTGCCACTTCTATCGGCGTTAATGTCAAGAAACAAAGCTGTTATACGGTGGCAGTTCAGCTCAGTGGGTCAATGTGCCTGTGCCAGTAACCTGTTGTCGCCGCTCTTCTCTCTAGATTTGGCTTGCATAATGTTGTTGAGAAAATGTTGAAGGCTCATGAGGAACCCCTCTCGACCCCCTCCCCCCCTCCCTTTGAAAAAATTAAAGCGCGCTGAGCGAGAGCGTCGCAGTCTGAGATCAAGAGCCTGGGCCGACAATTCTCCCGGCTTCATTATCAGCGACTCCTCTTTCCCTTTCACGCCCAGATAATGCCCTTTGCAGCTGCAAACCTTCATCTCCATATGCTCAGAGGGGCCGAGGGAAGCTCACTGGCCCAGTGACGGCGAGACAGGCGCGCCGCCAGGTCCGAGGGAACAGCCGAGCCAGGTCTGAGGCCCGGACGGCCGAGGTGTGGCGGCGTGGCACCCAACCCGAGCTCGCGCCGGTGGCAGCATTGGCGGTAAGGCAGGGCACTACCACCCACACACAAGGGACACTTTGGGAAGTAGCAATACAAAAGTGCCCTCAAGCTCGCGCTTTGGCACTCCCTGCAACAGCTCGTCTCTGTCAACCTCCCGGATATTTTCCCTCTGTCGCTCTTTCAGCTACATCATCAATGTGTCTCGCTTTATGCGACATCACCACTTTGTCATCCTCATTGCCCCATCGCCACTCTTTCTCCCGTGCTACATCTCTATCACCCTCCTTGATACAAAGCCCCTTTCACTGCCCCTGTCCCCCTGCTACATCACGGCTCTGTCACCCTCCCTTCTACAGTAACCCTTTGCCTCCCTCCATGCTGCACCACTGATCTGTCAGTGTGTCTACTAAATAATTGTTCTGTCTTCCTCCCTGTTACATCACCACTTTGTCACCCTCGTTGCTGCATCACCATTCTCTTCCCCCGGCTACATCTCTGCTACTTCACCGCCCTGTCCACCTTCCTTCTACACCAGAGGCGTAGCCGGGATTATCTAACAAGTGGGGCATGAAGCTAATGGAGTTGGCCCTACTGTAGCGGTATTAGCATCTGTAAATGTTGTGTGGCCATTTACAGATTTTGGGTGGGCCTTGCAAGCCCAGTCCCTACCCTGTCTACGCCTAATGCTTTGTCACCCTCTCTGCTACATTCCTGCTATGTCACCCTCTCTGCTACATCGCCACTTTGCCACCCTCCATTCTACAAGACTACTATTCACTCTTCCTACTGTATCACCGCTCTGCCACCCTCCATGCTACATTAATGCTTAGTCACCCTCTCTGCTAAATCTCTGCTCTGTAAACTTCTCTGCTACATTGCCACTCTGTCACCTTCAATGCTACAAAACCACTTTTTACTCTTCCTACTCTATCACCGCTCTGTCACCCTCCCTGCTACACCACCGCCCTGTTACCCTCTCTGCTACATGGCCGCTCTGTCACCCTCTGTCACCTCCCATACTTCAAAACTACTGTTCCCTCCTAATGCATCACTGCTTTGCCACACTCCCTGCTACACCAATGCTTAGTCACCTTCTCTGCTGCATCGCTGCTCTGTCAACTTCACTGCTACATCGCCTCTCTGTCACCTTCCAAAACCACTTTTCACTCTTCCTACTTTAGAACTGCTCCGTCATCCTCCCTGCTACATTGCTGCCCTGTCCCCTGTCCCTGCTACATCACTGCTCTCTCAACCATGCCTGCAACATCGCTGCTCTGTAACCCTCTCAGCTAAATTGCCGCTCTGTAATCCTCCCTGCTACATCACCTCTCTGTAACCCTCTCTGCTACATCGCTGCTCTGTAATCCTCTCTGCTACATCACTGATGTTTACCCTCTCTGCTACATCATCGCTCTGTAAGCCTTCCTGATACCTCTCTGCTCTGTAATCCTTCCGGCTACATCGCCACCTGTATCCATCCCAGCCACATTTCTGCTCTGTAACCCTCTCTGCTAAATTGCCACTGTTTAACCCTCTCTGTTTCATCACCGCTCTGTAATGTTCTTTGCTACATCAACACTGTGTAGCCCTCCCTGTTACATCACAGCTCTTTAACCCTCCCTGCTACATCACTGCTCTGTAACTCTCCCTGCTACACTGCCTCTCTGTAATCCTCTCCGCTCCATCCGTGCTCTGCAATCCTCCCTGCTACAATACTACTTTGTAATCATCCCTGCTACATTGCCGTTCTGTAACCCTCCCTGCTAAATCGCCACTTTGTAACCCTCTCTGCTACATCACTGCTCTGTAACCTCTCTGCTACATCGCTGCTGTGTTACCATCCCTGCTACATCGCCGTTCTGTAACCCACCCTGCTACATCACTGCTCTGTAACCCTTCCTGCTACATCCCCACACTGAAACCTTCCCTGCTACATTGACACACTCTGTGACTCTCCCTACTACATTGCTGCTCTGTAACCCTCCCTGCAACATTACTGACCTGTAACCCTCCCTTCTATATCGCTGCTCTGTAACCGCCTGCCACATTTCCACCCTGTAGCCCTACCCTCTCTGCTACTTCACTGCTCTGTAACCCGCCCTGCCACATCGCTGCTCTATAATCCACCCTGCTACATCTCTGCTCTGTAACCCTACCTGCTACATCAGCGCTCTATAACCCTCCCTGCTTCATCTCCGCTCCATAACCCTCCCTGCTTCATCACCACTCAGTAACACTCCCTGATGCATCACTGGGGTTAGAGGGGTCATTTTCCTAGAAGACATTCAGAGATGGGATATTTATTTATTTTTGTATTTGTTAAGCGCTCTGAGGGCAAGGGCATCGAGCTGCTGTTTCAAGCAGGTGTCTTAGTTACAGGGTGCGAAATCTTGCTCATGGGTTACAGAGAGCAGAAACCTAGGCATAATGAAGGGCAACAGATACATGGAAAATTGCATAAATCAAAACACACAGAGGCAGAGAGTTTACAGTGCATGGGATCATGGATAAATAGGAGATGGGAGGCAACAGACTTCTCAGAAGCCCCGTTTATACAAACAACAACGTTTTGATGGCTTTCCTGGAGGCTATGTGAGATTCGATGCTCCTTAGGTGGGATATCATACTTAATAGATCTAATAATGGTCTCCCAGCCGCCAGGCTTTCTCCAACTCCTCCTATTGTATTCAGAGATAGGAGAAACTGAGGCCAACCAATTTCTGCCTCTCAGGCCTGGAACCAATCAGAAACCGATTTCAGAGCCCAGTCGGAATGCTGTTACATACAAATAAAGCCCAAGCAGCCTCCCATTTAAGATGGTAGGATGTACATGTTTCACATATTTTTTACTCTATAAGGGAGAATTGTGATACAAAGCCCCCAGAGATGTTTAGAGGGTGGCAGGGGGAGTAGCCCCCTAAACATTTTTGTAAAGTAATGGCACTAAATGATGCACTTTACTGCATCATTTTGGGAGAAATTTGATAACAAGCCATAGGAGTTATAGGCAATTCTGCAGGCAAACACGTGAGTCGTTCTTAACCTTTAGATGCCAGAAGACCAGCTGTAGACACTAGTATATGCCATAACATATCATGCATCAGAAAAGTGTGTGCCGGGGAGAAATACTGGATGATCCATAGCGCTGTTGAATGTATATTTGTGCCAAGGCTCTGAAGCCGTGCCTGATAGAAAATGCCACAATCACAGTGGCAAAATGGCAATCATCTGCTAGACGAAAGAGTACCAGGTTTGAATATTGTGCCTGGGGTTGCAATCCACATCCTTCTTCCTGTGCTAGTTAGTACAATTTAGTCAGAGTAGCCAGAACACAAATACAATCGGAACAGTAGACAAGGGCGCTGACGGCTACCGCATGCTTGGTAACTGGCAAAGTATATTGGATTGTTGCCCAAATAAGAGGGAGTGCTGCCAATAAAACAAGATCATTGTTCAAATATTGGACGGAAAACATTGAAATTCCCATTGTGCCAACCTGTCAGGGTGAAACTGTAAAGTCCCACAGTACTCTCAACTATAACTGAGCTCATCACAGCCAGTCAGTGCCAATATTGCAGCGCCGTGAGACCGAGCAAATGGTATTGGAGCATAACACAAGCTCCCGGTTTAGTGATACTTATACATCAAACATGTCCACCTTCGTTCATCTATAGTTATGTTAGGTCATATTATCTGTATACACATTTATTTTTTGCGCTGTAAAAATGTAAGTGGCCACTAGTATTTTCTTAATTTATTCAAATTAAATCGTTGGAGATGGATGGGGATAATGGGGAGTCTAGATGAGACAACTCATTGCACATCAAACCAGGCCCCATGTAAACCATGTGCTCTTACTTTTATTGTTGCTCTCTTGAACCACATCTCTGCAAGTATGGGAGCAACATCAAAGGAAATCCCGTCCACGATGTTAGTTGGCACTAAGCATAGATGGCACTGCAAGCTATGATGGACATCTTGCAAGAGACCTGAATTTCTGTTTGTATCTGTCTTTCGTAAATAAATACTGGCAGAAAATTTGATCTGATTCTTTATTGATATGTACAAACAGAAAATAGAAAACCTACTTATATAACATAAAATAGTACATTTTTAAATTCCAAAATTACTTTCAAATTTCTTCACTGATTAACATGTTGACAATCTCACGCCAGACAGTTTTAGGAGGCAGTGCCAGCGTTGCCCCAGTTAAGCACAATGGGCCTCATTACACGGTAGGCGGTAAGGGTTTACCGGTACCGGTAAGGGCACCGTTACCGGTAAACCCTTACCTCCTTACTACGAGGTCCCTTTGCAGGACCCGACCTTAACGGCTGGTGTAGACCGGCCGTTAAAGTTGGGACCCGCAAAGGGACCTTGGTGCTAATTACGGTACCGCAATTTGCGGTACCATAATTAGCTCCTTCCCCATTCAAATTGGCCCTTTGGAGCAAAAATGGGAATGGGGAAGGGCCATGGAGAAAGGGGGAATTACCGCCCCGCAAACCTTGGAATGGGGTGGTAATTCCCCTTTTCTACGCCAGGGTCGTAATGAGGCCCATTACACGTTATGCGGTAAACCATGGTGCTATTAGCACCATGGTTGCCACCGGTACCATACCGGTACCACCATGGAGAAAAGGGGAATTACCACCCCATTCCAAGGTTGGCGGGGCGGTAATTCCCCCTTTCTCCATGGCCCTTCCCCATTCCCATTTTTGCACCATAGGGCTCAATGGGAATGGGGAAGGCGCTAAGTACGGTGCCGCAAATTTTTCTCCTTCTCTAATATGGACCCCAGCAGCGTACGTCTTATGTAGATGGGACACAGTGCGGAGTGTGCAGTGTTCGGTGATGCTCCACCCAGGTGGGCGGGATCTCAGGTGGGCAGGGCCTGTGCAGAGCCCAACTGGGACTTTCCCACCTCCCAGCAATCGCAGTAGCACCACCACAGAGGAAATGAAGCCTCAGAGAGCCCAGGGACAGAGATAGCACCGCCACGGGGGAAGTGGGGATGGTTTAGCTACCTTATCAGCAAGAAACGTCATGGAGGTAAGCCCTAGCAATTGCTTAAACACCGCCATGGAGGAACACGTGTAAATAACCCTGACCAAAACACCACCACAGAGATAATGAATAGGGATTCTGAAGCCCTATAAATCAAACGCTTCCACAGGGAAAATAATAAGACTGTTTAAGGCCAACCATCTGCAATGTAGACCCCACCAGCCAGCATGGCTCCAAAAGGGCCGATTCTGCAACCTGTGACAGCTACCCGCGGCAGCGCGTGGGCTTGATAACGCGATGCATGACAGAGAATAATGATTAATGGAAAAGGTAAATCTTTTCCAGTCCTGGCGCCTCCATTTGAATATCTTGTCTTAGAAGATACGACAGGCGACTAAGCCCCGTTCATTTGGAAAACTCCTGAAAATGTCATTGGGCCTCATTACGCGGTAGGAGGTAACCATGGTGCTATTAGCGTGTTCCCGGAATAGGGTCTTACCGGGTCATTCCGACCTTGGAGGACCCTGTAAGTCCCCATTCCGGAAACCATTCCCCATTGGGCTCAATCGGAGTGGGGATGGAGCTAATAACGGGCCCATTATTAGCGGGCCCGTTATTAGCTCTGAAGTCCCTTAACGGGTCCCTTCCATAACGCCTGGTAAAACCAGGCGTTGAGGAAGGGACCCGCTAAGGGACCTCGGAATAGGGTGGTTAGGGATTACCGGCACCGGTGCCCTTACTGGTGCCGGTAATCCCTTAACACCTACCGCGTAATGAGGCCCATTGTTTTACTGAGTAGTCTGTCGGATGATCTTGCCTTGTCTTGCTTTTAATGTCGGATGATCTTGCCTTGTCTTGCTTTTAATGTTTTGGTCTTGTGTGTTTATATGCGCCCTGAATTCCGTAGGCTTTGGCGCGTTATAACTATATAAAAATAAAAGTAAAAGTTAAAAGTAATTGACATAGCAAGGTTTGTTTGGGACCATGAAAAGGACATAGTGGAGTATACAATGGATGTAACTGGTTATTAGATGACACATTTTATACAAAAGCTTGCTAGGGCAACAAAACCTCCCCTCCGGTGTACTGTGCCTTATTCAATAGACCAGGATTGTGGGCCATCTCCTGCACTAACACCTTTCAATCACAGGTTGCTCAGCGCCTCACCGGAACAGCTGGTCTGGGATGGTGAGGTGGTTCCAGTGTGGTCCATTGGCCGTAGTCATTTTAGAATAGTGTGCCCCTGAGGTAGGGCCATAAAACCAAGGCTATATGAAATTCTATTTAATCTGATCTGCTTTGATTTTCATAATGTCCCTCAAATTTTCGTTGGTCAGAGAGACAGTTGTAAACATGAAAGAAATTGAACGAGAAAACAAAATGCAATAACACAAGACGCTTGAGGTTTTTCATGGGTCTTAAAGGTTTTTTGGTGGAGATGCTTTAACTTGGGGGTTCTAGACTAGGGGCATCTGTGTGCGGGGTTCATTTGAGTTTCTAGCAAGGTATATAGAGTTCCTTTAAAAGTAACTTGGTGGGTGTGGGTATGGCCCATGAGATGTCTTTAGGGGGTTTATCTTTATATGTTCGATTCCGCTGGCTCTATCTCAGTAATGGCTGCTATGGATGAGCCTCAAGGGGTAGGAGGACAAGCCGTCGAAGAGTCATCTGGCCTTGCTGACTGCCCATTCATGCGACCCTAGCTTGTTGATGGTTTAGGGAGTGAGTGTTGGCTATTCAGGGCAGTAATAGCCAGTCCAGTGGATGAATAGCAGAGCCGACTTGGAATTAATTTAGCATGCACTGGGTTCTCTTATCTTCCAGGAGACCAGGCCAATGGCAAAGCCTGAGCTTCTAACCTTTGTCACAGCGTATGGGTGATGTATTGTGCACAATCTTCAAATGCACTGGGATGTGTATTCTGGGAGGCACCCAGGCCCAGTCACATGGCCCAATACTAGCCAATCCCATAGGCAGTTGGCAAAAAGGGGCTACTGAGAATCTGCTTGTCAGGTTACGTTAAACTAAACATCTTTCATTGAGGCTAACCCCCTTAACTGCTTGTGGCAAAGCAACCATTGAGAAAACTGTTTTTCAAATCTTTCTGTGAAAGTCTTTTTTCACTGATATCAGTGAGAATGTCAGCCTAACGGTTTAACCTTTTGGCAAATATGTGCCACAAAATAATGGAACACTTTACAGAGGTATACAACAGCACAGATGCATAACAGAGCGCTTTTCAGAGGTAACAACAGAACAGATATACAGCAGGGGGTAGGATACATGAGGGGCACAGAGGAGGGGTAGAGCTGGACTGGGTTGCGGGGAGTGGAGGGGTAGGCAGAGTCTAGAAAGGCAGGTAGCACAAGAGGCATTGTGATGGCCTAGGTGTTAAGGAGGAGAGATTCTTTGAAGAGGTGGGCCTTGAGTTCTTTTCTGAATGGTAGGAGCAAGTCTGATGCTGACAGGGAGGGGGTTCCATACGCTTGGGGCATAGGCAGGGAAGGCTTGTTTTCTGGTACTTTCTATTTTGCAGCAGCAGATTTCAAGTGTGTACATGTCCTGGCTTCTGGTGGTGCGCTGTCAGCCGGAGATGCTGAGTTTCTCTGCGAGGTAGCTGGGTGACTTGAGGGTGACTTCCTCATAGATGATGCAGCAAGACTTGATGGTGATTTGTGCATGCAGTGGGAGCCAAGGAAGGTCGATGAGGGGCAGGGTGATGTGGTTGTATCTGCGTAGACCTTTGATGAGGCATGCCGCCTCATGAAGGTCACTTCTCAGGGGCACAAGGGAGAACAACGGGAAGCCTTTGAGGAGTGCATTGCTCCCATCCAGGTGGGGTAGGACCAGTGCTTCAACAGTGAATCTAAAGCTGTCCTGAGGGAGGAAGGACTTGACTTTCCACAGGGGGAGAGTTGATACCAAGCTGTCTGAGTTTTCTTAGCCATAGGTCTCTTGAAGGAGAGGTGTTTGTCGATGTGGAACCCGAGCGACTTGGCGCAGGAGTGGAGCTTGGGTGTGAAGCCCTCATATTTCATGTATGATAGCCAGATCTGTATGTTCGGGTGTTCATAGTTTATGGTGGTAGTTGTAGGAATTCGGTCTTGGAGGGGTTTAGCTTCAAATATGCACGGGTCATTGAAGACTGAATAAGCAAGAGGCAGGTTTTCCGCCTAAGGATATCCTTGACAGAGTCGACCTTGAGGTATAGCTGTGTGTCATCAGTGTGTTGGTAGATATGGATATTGGGTATGGCAAGGAGAGCTCCCAGCGGCTCCATGTATAGATGGAAGGTACTGGGGATATGATGGAATCCTGCTGGACTATACAGGAGATGGGTAGCATTGGTGGTCTAGAGGAGTCCATCTGAACAAACTGCTGGAGGTTGGCAAGGTAGAACTTGAACCAGCGTATGACTAGGTTGCTGATCCCCATTCACCGATGTAGGGTGTCCGTAAGTGCCTTGTGGTCTACTGTGTTGAAAGCGCAGAGATGGTGAGTAGAACTGGGAGGCAGAGGTGGCCATCGTCAAGGATGCTTTGGGTGTTGTTGACCACCTGTAGATTGATGTCTCCCTGTTGTATCTGGGTCTCAAGTCGGACTGTCAAATTTGGAGGAGATTGTTGATATCAATGCGTTTCTGCAGTTGTTCAGCTACCACTTTACCTAAGAAGGAAAGATGGGTGATGGGGCGATAGTTATCTAGGTTGTCAGGATCCAGAGGGGATTTCTTAAGTAAAGGGAGGATTTGTCCTGTTTTTATGGTCAATGGGAAGGTGCCTTGAATTAGGGAAATGTTGATGATCTTCATCTAAGGAAGGAGAGCTTCTGCAGGGAGGGTCTTGAAGATGGATGCTGGAGGATGTCGTTTCTATACAATGTGGCTTTGAGGGTGGCCAGGGTTTCTACCAGGTCCTCTTTTGATAGTGTCTTGAATATTGTCCAAGGTGTGGAGATTTTGTGAGGAGGAACGTGAGGTGGGTCTGTAGATGCAGAGCTGGTGTCTATGTGCTGTTTTTGTTGATGAAGAAGGTGTTGATGGTGGTAGGTTTTTTGATGGAGTGTGGTATGGCAGAGGTGGGTAGCAGGTTGACGCAGTTATTGACCGCTTTGAAGAGGGATCTGCCTTTGTTTTCGGGTGCTGCTCTGGTGTTCTGATAGTAGGAGGCCTTGGCTGTGTTGATTAATTGTCGGTGGGTTGCTAGGAGCTCCTTGAGGAGTCCCAGGTCGGATGCAACCCTGGAACAGTGCCAGGTTTTCTCTTGTTTCCTGATGACTCTTTTGCTGAGGTTGAGTTATTCCATGTACCAGGGAGCTGAATGTTTCAGTTTGTAGCTGCGTTGTTTCAGAGGCACATGCCGGTTGATGAAGGCTGAGAGGGTGGCATTGAGTGTTTCCAGTTGAGAGTCACAGTTTCGTTGGGGGTGTTCGTTCAATGTAATGTGGAGGTTGGTGAGGTCTTCTGTGAGGGCTTCCACCGCAAAATTCTTGAAGGACCTGAAGGTTTGTCTGATAGGTTTCTGCACATGATGTTGAAAGACATGGCCATGTGGTCAGATCAGTCAAGCGGGAGAAGAGAACTGTAGTTGAGGGAAGACAGTGAGTGATGATTAGGTTGAGGATGTTACCTTTCTCATGTGTTGGGTCTTTCATGTGGTGTGTGAGGCTGTGGGTGTCCTAAAAGGCAGAGGAGGGCTTCCTTCATCTGTTTGGTGGCCTTGTTTCCAGGGAGGTAGAGGTCTCTTAGGAAGAGCTTGTAGGCGTGTGTGAGAGACATGGTTGTGACCAGGCCGGTGAAGTCTCCAATGAAGGCAGTGTTGGGTTTGAGTGGTCTGTAGATGAGATGGAAGGTAACTGTGTCCTTCGGGGAGGGCAGGGAGTGGCAGAAGAGGGCATCAGAGGAGCCAATGTTGTCGATGTCAAGTCTGAAGCAGGGCCACAAGGTCTTGTGGATGACTCGGAGGCCTTTGCCTGTCTTGTTTGGCCGGTTTCTGTGTTTGATGCTGTAACCATTGTGGACAAGGACGTCTAGGATGTGGGTGGACATGGGTGTCAGTCAGGTCTTGGTTATGAAGATGGCATCAAGGTTGTGTGTAGTGATGAGGTTGGTGATGTCTGCTGCATGGGTGATAGCTGAGCAGACGTTGGCGAGCATGAACATCTGTGTTGTGGACTGTGAGGGGGGCATTGATGGGCCTGGGGCTGATCTGGGCGAGGTTGCTCCATTGAGGAGTGCATGCCTTAGAGGAGGGGCAATTTTGTTGACTTTGGTATTGCCTGGTGATGGTGGTGATGGCCTGTGGTGACAGAGGTAGAAAAAACATGTCGGCATGTGCTTACCTGTTGTCTGAGCAGGGGTTCAGGCCCTGGGTCCCCCCAGTCTTAAGAGGTCCAAACAGGAATTGCCCTTTTCTATGTCTGCGCTTCACTTCAGGTGCCTGGGTGAGAAACATGCTTGATCTAAGAGTGAAGAGCAGGGCTAAGAAGGTGGGCAGGACTTAGGCCACGTGGCCTAGATCCACTTGCACCTGCTCACCAACTGCAAAGGAACAGAGGCTGGAGTGCTGCTTAATTAGGGGAAAAGGGCTGCAAAACAGGAAGGTACCAATATTTTAAAGTGATCTCTTAAAGGGACAGGCGTAGCTACTGGTACAATGTGGTGGAACGCTGCCTTCTACATCGGCATGGTGGGGGTAACCAGGGGATCCTCCCCAGGTTGACCAATGGTGCAGAATAACTTTGCTTGTGGCGGCACCTGCCCTCTTAGCGACCTCACCATCCACCAACATGACCACTCTCGGGACTACATCACACTTCCAATTCAAGAACTTTCATAATTGATTGAAGTATTGGAAGTTGAAGTTAGTTGTTAAAAATACGCGTTAAATAACTTCCAAACACATAAAACATTTAAAAAAAAATACAAGACGATTTAGGCAAATCAATTAACAATTTTTCTAAAAAATGTATGAAGAGCAAACTATGCAAATTAAAAGCCTCAATGAATTTAAAATATCATGGTGTGTACACATGCATTTGCAGTGTATATACAAGTAAAATACAAGTAAAATATGTTGCCAGGCAAGCAGGTGTTGTCACAACAGAAGAGGCTGCTTATTTTTCCACAAATTACATTTCCTTTGACAACGGTAAGCCAAAGAAAGACACATCAAACATAGTGATTGATTTCCAAAACGAATGATAACCACATCGACTATTTATTAGAAAGATTACAAGGTATGGAGCATGAAAAAACAGACGAATGGGAAAGTGGAACAAGAGCTCAAGCAAAGAAATCATAGTGGCAAATGTATCTATCCAAGAATTAACAGAAACGTTCTGCAAATGTTTGCCCTTCGCCTCTATAGCAGGCAGCAATGAATTTCAATCACTAGCGAAATGTTATCTTTTCATTCGACAAATTAAATTCTGATGCTAATCAAGAATCATGACAACTGCACAAGCTGTATTTAAAGACTTTAAAGCTAACAGATGTATAATGCCAGTCATTAATAAACATATACGTACATTTGAACACAGTTTTAAAGCAGGCATCACAAACATTGTTCCCAGGAGTTCATCTAAACTAAAAATAAGCAATCGAGAAAAATGCATTTTGAAACAAATGTATGAGGATTCGCAAATTGGAATTAAACACCTGGATGCGAGGGGTGAAATGCTCATCCAAGATTTGTATCAATTTAATGAGGAGAACCCCTCCTACCTTCACCCACCAAACCAGAGACGGAATAATCTGCACCCTGCCTTTTCCTCTCCTGATTGCTTGTATATCCTCTGCGACCAAATTGCCCACGCTACCCCTTAACTGCTGAACCCATATGCATGCATTAGTAATGGCCGAACCCCAAACCCTCACCTATAATGATAGGCTCACAACTTGTAACAAGTGTTGGCAATAAAAGGCCGTAGGATTTTATTGTACAGATATGGGTTATGGCAATAACAATATCACATATCATGATGGTATCATACTTTTGGGCACCGGGTCCTGAGGTTACCCCCTCGAACCTGGTGGGGGCAGATTTTTTTAACCTGGGCCCTGCCTGACAGTTGTTTTCCTTATGGCGCTTAGCACTTTGCTGTTTGGAGGAAGGGTGCGATGACTGTTCACACCTTACCCTTCCGTGGCTTTTGTGCTGCCGAGACTGCATGTCTCCGTAGCTGGGGGGAGGAGAGGAGCAGGAGCGGGGAGGTTGGGACTGCCCCTCTCCCAGCTGCCGATGGTAACAGCAGTTACCCTGCCTCGCTTGTGGGATGCCCATGCAGCATTGCCCATAACTGCTGAACCCATATGCATGCATTAGTAATGGCCGAACCCCAAACCCTCACCCATAATGATAGACTCACAACTTGTATCAAGTGTTGGCAATAAAACGCTGTAGGATTTTATTGTACAGATATGGGTTATGGCAATAACAATATCACATATCATGATGGCATCATACTTTTGGGCACCGGGTCCTGAGGTTACCCCCTCGGACCCGTGCCGCCACACACGGGCAGGTTGCCGGCTGACCGTGTTCCCATAAGAGTATGCCCTAGAGACAGCCCAAGTGAGCAAGTGTTGTATTGATTTCCCAAAACAAATGCTCCATGCCCTGGCTAGACAGATGGGTGCCATCGTGGAGAAAAAGGTCTGGGTTGCCTAGTGTAATGGCTGGGTGTTTTATGAAACCCAGTCCTCTTGTCATACAGAATCTCTCTATCGTCCTGTTCAGTTTTCTTCTGGATATGTCTATAGATTTGTAGCAGTTGGCCCCTAGCCATTTCTTTCTTGGTAAGATGGCTGAGAAGTATCTTTCAGTACCCCTCCAGTTGTGCGAAATGCCTGCTAGGGAGGAGCAGATTTCTTCGCATAGGATGCGTCTAGCTGTGTTGACTAGGTCGTTGCCCCCTAGATGGATGATCAGGAATTCTGGGGGGTCCCTGTATGCCACCAGTTCTGCTAGTGTTTCGTGGACGTCAGCCCAGCGTAGGCCTCTGTATCCCCACCATGAAGTAATGGTGTTTCTGAAAGGTGGCCCTTCTTTGGTCTCTTCTGCCCATCTGCCTGTCCTGAAAACGAATGAGTGGCCAACTATCCATGCTGATCGGAGTGTGGTCCTCGATTCGCCTGTTGTTTCTGTGGTGGTGGGAGGTAGGGAAAAGAAAGAAAATTTTAGGGCAGATGGCTATATCAATTTTGGTCTGATATATCTTTTATAACAGTCTGGCTTCCATCCCCCTATGTTTTTTAGTAGTTGCGGTGCTAACCCTCCTTGCCATGCTGCAGTGGCGGCACCTATCCTGAAGGAATGAGTGCCGAAATGTTTGGGATCCCACCCTGCTCTGCTGATTGCTTTTATCAGCACTCCTTTAAATTGGTAGCAGTTTAGGGCCGATGCATCCTTGTGGATTAAAAAACTCCCCCCTACTTTGGGTCGTTGTGCGTAATAGAGGTTGGTGATGCAAACCGGGCAGTTTGTTGCCTCATCGATGCAACAAATATTGATGGTTCTTTTTGCACCCGTTTTCGACTGTTGCATTTCTATGTTAACACTCTCCTGTCTCACCCTGATTTCCATGACGCCCAGGCCGTTTGTGGCCTTGGTGCTGGAAGCGATGAGTTCTCCTACCCGGAAAGCCCCGAAGTAGGCTAGGAAAAAGGCTTTTTTAAATAACATTATCTTGTATGGGTGCCAACATATGGATTCCAACTGGCTTGCTATCTGCACCAGTTTGCTGAAATCAAGGGGTCGGCGGATGTCCACTTGTGGACCCTCTATTCTGCCCCATCCCTTCATTGCATAAGAGATGAGGGCGTTCTGGGTGGGGTCTGAATCGCCCCGTATTCTTGTAAAGTAAGAAATTGCCACCAGGTGTCTTTTAGCCCAATCCCTTTTGAAACCTTGTTCCTAGGCCCATTTTAAAAATACTTCTATATCTTTAATCGTTATAAGTTCTACGTGGTTTACACCTGTGGCCTTAAATACTGTTTGCAAAAACTTACTGTACTGTGTTGCAGTGTTGCTTGCCACCGCCCTCTCTGCCATCTCCGTTAGGAAGCCTGTGAGGTTGTTGGCACCCGTTGTTGATGTGCCTGATTCTTGTTGGGCATCCTGGCCTGGGCTCTCTGGCGCTGGTGTTGATGCCAATGTGTTGCTGGCACCCCTTTTAGAGGTGCCTGCTTTGTATTGGTCATCCTGGCCTGCACTCTCTGGTGCTGGCGTTGATGCCAATGTGTTGTTGGCACCCGTTTTAGAGGTGCCTGCTTTGTATTGGTCATCCCGGCCTGCACTCTCTGGTGCTGGCGTTGATGCCGATGTGTTGTTGGCACCCGTTTTAGAGGTGCCTGGTTTTCGTTGGGCATCCCGGCCTGTGCTCTCTGGCGTTGGCGTTGATGCCGTTATTCTTGTCTTCCCATTATTGCACAGCATTCTGCTGGTATTGGCGTCATCTGTTCTTGGGCGTGCGGCGCTAGCTCTCAGAATCTTGTCCACTGGAAACGAGATAAGGCATCAGCAATGTTATTATCTGCCCCTGAAATGTGCTTCGCTTTGAGTATGTTTACTTGCAGTGTGACTGTTATAATGGCTCGTAATACGTTTAGTACTAAAGGGCATTTCGTAGACCTTCTGTTTATGGAGCCCACTTCTGCCATGTTATTGCACCAGATCAAAAGTTCCGTATTCGCTAGTCGCCTGCCCTAGATGTGTAATGTTAGCCAGATGGGGAATATTTCTAGTAGGGTGATGTTTCTTGTCCACCCTGCTGCTTGCCATGAATTGGGCCAGTGTCCTGCCACCCATTCGGAGTCTAGTATGGCTCCAAACCCCTTGCTCCCAGCTGCGTCGGTGTATAGGACTCTGTTTTACCGGGTATTCAAAGGTGTTCGTGAAAGTAAAGACCCGTTGAAATCTCTGAGGAATTATCCCCATGTTTCCAGGTCTTGTTTCACATCTCTGCCTTGCCGGATATGCAAGTGTGGTTTGGTGAGTGATTTGATTTTGAACTCCAGGCTTCTGGAAAATATCCTTCCTTGAGGTATTATTTTGGATGCGAAATTGAGGCTGCCTGCTAAGGATTGTATTTCCTTTACAGTCTCCTTTTCTCTCATTATCAGGTTTTGTATTTTAGCCAGGAGTTCTGATATTTTTGTTTTGGGGATTCTGCAGAGCCCCTTTGCTGAGTCTATTTCAATGCCCAGAAAAATTACGTTTGTGTCTGGTTTGGTGGTTTTTCCCTCGCTAGGGTAATTCCCCACTGAGCGGCCATGTGCTCCAGTTTTGCTAAAGCCCTGCTGCATTCCCCGGAGTTTGGTGGCCCTATGACCATGAAATCGTCTAGGCAATGCACTATTGTTGTCCCTGGTCTGCTTTAGGAAAGCCCATTGAAAAAAGGAACTGAATTGCTCAAATAGTGCACAGGATACTGCACACCCCATGGGGAGGCATCTATCTACGTAGAATTTGTTGTTAAAAGTGAAACCTAGCCACTGCTGTGACTCTGGGTGGACTGGCAAGAGTCTGAAAGCAGATTCGATGTCCAGCTTAGCCATCAAGGTGTTTCTGCCGCACTCTTGTATGAGCCTTACCGCCTCTTGGAAATGCTTGTAAGATACAGCAGATTCTATGTGTGGGATGCCGTTGTTTAAAGACTGGCCTTTAGGGTAGGAGAGGTGATGGATTAGTCTCCTTTTCCCGGGTTCTTTTTTGGGAACCAGGCCTAGTGGAGATATTAAATAGTCCTTTAAAGGCATGACGTCCCAAGGACCTGCTACCCTGCCCAGTTGCAGTTCTTTCATGATTTTGGTTTCTACTATCTGGGGGTTGTCCCTGGCTGACTCTAGGTTCATCGGGATGTATTGTGACCCAGTGCCCTTAAATGGGATGAAAAAACCTTTGGTGAAACCCTGCCATAGTAACGTGCTTGTTTCCTTGTCTGGGTAGCTGTTTAGGGCGTCCCTAAAATTGCCCGGATTGATGGGCGTTCATCCTTGTTCTAAAATTGGGATATCATTCTTTTTTGGCTGGTAGTCTGGTGCAGTTGCTTGCTGCATGGTCGCTGTTGCAGTTTGTGCAGGCGTGTTTGTACCAGCATTCTTTGCCCCATGTACACTGGTTTTTCTCAAAATTTCTGCATGGGATGTTGAATTTGACAGCCTGCTGTTTGTTCTGTCTGTGGGCATTATTTTTAGCCTCCCAAGGCTGGTTCCTCCGAAAGGGCTGCTCCCCTTTTTTGGATTTATCATTGTCATGGGATTTGCTTACTTGCAAATTTTTTCTATTTTTGGAAGAAGAATGCATGGTATCTTCTTCCTGGGGAGGTTCGGCATTGAGGGTGTACAAATCGTTCTGGAATTCATCCCACTCAATGGCCGGCCTTTCTGACATGCTCCTCCTAAATCTGATGTCGTATGCAAGCCATGTCTTCCCCCTCTGTGTTACTTTTACTTCCCTTATTTTATCAACATATGCCCAGATCTTCCTACCATCCATGGGGAATTTTTCTTCATATATTGTTGCTAACATGGCAAAGGCCTGTAACCAGTTGTCCCAGTTTTGTTCGACCTGGGTGTTTCTGGCAATAGCTTTTTCTTCTATTTTTTTGGGGTCTCTGAAAGCGTCTTTCCCCTTGCGCTGGACTTCTATTAGGAAAAAGATTTCTATAAATTCTTTGGCCCATATGGCTTCTTTGATTGTGGTGTCAATGTTCCATGCCAGGCATCTTTTGTATCTATTTAATATCTCTGTTTGTAAAGATTTCATTTTTTGGTCTAATTGTGCATTACAGATTGTTACAATGTCAGTTGTATTGCTGCCGGGTGTCCCTGTCGTGCCCGTGTTGTCTGTGCCTGGGATTGCCCATGCTTTTAGGGCACCTGCTGAATCTGTTGCTGGAGTTGTGAAGGCTGTTGTATTTATAGCTGTGGGCGCTATTGGCAAATGCTGTACTTGTTGTGGCGGGATTGCTGTAGGTAGTGTTACGGGTGGGTTGACAACCGTTATTGTAGGTTCTATTGCGATGGTAGGGTTTGAGGCCCCAGGTTCCTTTGTGGGCGGTGTTTGTTTCCCCCTTATTAGTTGCTGTAATTCCGCTACATTCTCACATAGTTTTGACAATTTTTTGGTACCTTTTCTGGCACCTTTGGATATTTTTCTCCTTTTTAATGGTGCAGAAACCTCCTCCTGGCTGGGTGGGCTGGTAATTCCTTCCCTGGGTAGGCCGTACATGTTTTCTCTAACCCATGCCCATCCGTAGCGCTCTGCCGCTTCAATGGCTGCTAGCAATTGTGGTGATTTGGGCTTCTGCACCGGTGTTAGGGGTGCACGTGCTTTCCGTTTGGGCCCCATGTTCTTCTATGCCTGCTGTAAGTTGTTGAATCGGAAGCCGTCCGCGCCGTGCTGTTCGAGTGCCACTCTCTCCTTTGTTCGCACTGGTTTTGGGGATGATTCCGCAGCACGCGCCTTTGTTTGTTTTGTTTTGGACACGCTCGCTGCTCGCTTTTCCTTCTATGCCGAAAATGTTGAAGTTGACAGCGTCCGCGCTGGCCGTTCGGTTACCGCTTCTTCCTTCGTTAAGGCTGCATTGCAATCACTTTGAACAGTACAATGTTCAGGAAGGAAAAAAGACACTGCGATGTACAGCGAACTTCAAGAATTGCTAAAGAAGCAAGAAGATTTGGAAGACACTGAGTAAACAGTGAACCTCCTGTTTGCTTGGGTCCCCGTTCAGGGTCCACAAACAGATTGTGTTTACTCTGAGCATGCTGCTCTCATTTATAGGACCCAGGGAGGCACTGGGTTTTTGTTGTGTATGTTGTGGGGGCTGCTGTTGTCGCAGCCCCCGGCCGGATAGCCGACTGTCTGACCCCCTGGTGGGGGCAGGTCTTTTGAACCTGGGCCCTGCCTGACGGTTGTTTTCCTTATGGCGCTTAGCACTTTGCTGTTTGGAGGAAGGGTGCGATGACTGTCCGCACCTTACCCTTCCGTGGCTTTTGTGCTGCCGAAACTGCGTGTCTCCGTAGCTGGGGGGAGGAGAGGAGCAGGCGCGGGGAGATTGGGGCTGCTCCTCTCCCAGCTGCCGATGGTAACAGCAGTTACCCTACCTCGCTTGTGGGATGTCCATGCAGCATTGCCCAGCCCCATTCTTAGCTCCCCGCTCCCTTGTATCTCTACTTCCCTCAATGTCTTCTTGCCCCATGATTTGTAAAGCACTCTATTGCTTCCCAAAGCTAGGTCCACGCTCAATAAATACCCTAATAATAATAATAATAATATTAATAATAATAATAATAATAATAATAACAACAATACTAACAATACCAATAAAGGGGAAATGAAGGCAACTTTATTTTGAGAAGGCATATCTAAAATTGGATTGTGATCCCACTTTAACAATCAAAGTGACCTCGATAACGGAATAGAAAGAACAGTGGCACATTAGACAAGCTGTGGATTTCTCAAACCACAAAATAATTGTTAATCATTGCATATGCCAGCATTCCCGTAATTTACACACTTCTCATAATACACACAACCTTAGTAAATCTACCAGGCATTAGCCCAGAATGATAATCTTTCACAGCCAGCAGGTACTACATAGGTTATATTTCACAACAAATGCTAAACAACAAACAACATATTTTAAAAGATAAAACATAATTAGTAAATCTAATTCAACAATTACAAGATAGCTGAAGTATGGTTATACCTATTCTTTAGATATAGTAGGAGACATCATGAGTGGGGCGGAGTGGGAAAATGCAGTGATAACGCTATTACCGCCGCAATTACCGCTTGGACCAATCCCGTGTTCCCGGGTATTCACCTCCAGCTCTGAGCTCTTAACTGGAGGTGAATGCGCCGGCTTTAAGGCCATTTTCGGCACTATTACCACAGGTGCTATTATCACTGGCGGTAATAGCGCCCCCCAACCCCATTGGGTACAATGGGAAAGGGGAATTGCCGTCCCTTGCAACTCGGGATCTGGCACAAATTTCACTGGATCAAGTTGCGGTAACGCTAATTGCGTTGGGCGGGATCCTGGCACAATTAGCGCCGGGATACCACCCAACTCATGATAGAGCCCACTAGTGAGCCTTATACCGATATGTAGATCATGAAGAAGGCGCGCAAGAATGCACCCATTTTTTTAAAATTTTAAATAAAGATGTTCGAAATGTTATGGTTGAATATTTTTTTGATTTGGCAAACAATGTTATGAACACATTGATGAAATATACATGGACGCTAAATATGCCCACATCTGGGCAATATATGCATGCAGTGGATTGTGGTCATTTTAATTTTCTCAAATAAATCATTAACTCATAAGATGGCCCAGTGAGCCAGATGGACTGGAACTGGGTCAGAGCTAATATCTTTTCAAAACAACATCAATAAGCTACATTGAAACAAATATTTACCCAATATCATAGATGGTGATATCATACATTTCAAGTGATACCGTTTACCAAACCAACCGATGGTAACATTTTAAAGGATAATATGCCTAGCCTATTACGGTTCATCCTGATGGCAGCTACTGATGCTAAGGGAATGATGGCAGTGGAACTGAGCTTGCGCCCTGCAGCTGCCAAGGATCACAAATACTTACAAACATGTGCATATGGCGCTCAAGACAAAAACCTACGAGGCAAAATGCTTGGTCTCTTACAGCCACTGCTGATTCCTCATGGATGATTTCTGTGGACTTTGCAGTAGAACTGCTAAATGTACACGGGAAGGGCATCATTCTGGTAATCGTGGACTACTTCACGAATATGGTAATCTTCATCCCCTTCCATTGAATTCTGCCAGCTCTGATTCTTGCTGAATTATTCTTTGCTCCATTCTTTCATCATTTTGGTTTGCCAGCAATCATAGTCTCTGACAGGTGGGCAAAAATCACATCCTGGTTTTGGAAGGCCCTCAATCGCTTACTAGCATTGAGGTATGGCTGTACTCTGCATACCATCCTCAAACAGATAGCCAGGCTGAGCAAGTGAACCAGACTGAGAGACAGACATGGAATCCAGAGAGACACAGACTCAATGATGTTAGTTTCAAAACCTTTATGTACTAAAGTTCCTGGGTTGGATTAATGCCTAACTGGCCCTAACAATAAAGGGATGGTTCCCTTAACTGATGTTTCTGAGGGCCCTCAAAGTCTTAAAGTCCAAACCTGTCTGTGTCTAACCTATGCTTGCCCTCACTCTTTGACAAAATGTGCTATGAGGTCTCTTTAAAGAAAAAGATAGTGGTTCAACAGAAAATAGGAAACCAAGGTTGGCTTCCGGTGATCTTCTCACCAGGTGTAGGTTGGTCAGTTTCACAAAAATTACTTAAATCAAAAACAGGGCTGTTCATATGATCTTTTCCACAGTTCTTGTACAGGTCTCAAACACTTTCAATGTCTTAGGTTCCTTGGGGTTTCCTTCCCCAAGCTTTAACTCTTCTAAGTACAAAACATAGCAAAAAAGAAATATGCACAGTTCCTCATCAAGGTTCTCATGGTTTCCTTTCCCCAAGCTTAGACTCCTTTCAGTTTCTAACGTAAATTCAATTTTGTCAGGATGTACTTTGCTTTCTACGTTAGGCCTCTCAGTTCCGCTTGAGCCCCTCAGGGTTCCCTTTCCCCAAACTTAGGCACCTTTCAGTTTCTAACGCAAATTCAGTTTTGTCAGGATGTACTTTGCTTTCTACGTTAGGCCTCTCAGGGTTCCCTTCCCCAAGCTTAGGCCCCTTTTTGGATTCAAATACAAGTTCCACCTATCAGGATGTACCTTCTTTTTTAACCACAGTTCTTTCATACACACTTCACTTGTGGGGCACAATCAGAGACTTTCGAAATCACCTGGTTCTTTGCTCCTCCTAGGCGTCACCACTCCGATCTGTAACCCCACTCTTTATTCCTTGCTCTTCCTTCTTAAGCCTTTCACCTTCTGGTGCTTCCTGCACCCCTTCTTGTTCTCCTTTGTGTCTTTTGCTTTCTTTCCTGTGCATACTTGCACCTTCCTTACTTTCTTTCATCACACTTGTACCCTTCTTGCTTTCTCATGCACACGTGCACTGCCTCTCGCTTGCTTTCACCTTTTCCATGCCCCTGGCACTTTGCTTTTCTTTCCCGTGCCTCTCTCATGGTTCGCTTGTCCTTTTGGGCCTCACTTGCACCATCCTTTTTGTTGCGGGTTACTTGGATACCTTTTCCAGACCTTTCTGTCCTCCCAGTGTTAATTTGCACCTTTCATTTTCTTTCCGCTCTCTCAGCGCTTCTTCATACTTTTTCCGCTTTTCACTTTCATGTCTTTCACACTCTTTTCCAATCGCATTCAGCTTCAAAACCTTTTTGCCTTCTATCGCTTGATTTTCTCTACGTGATGCTTTATATTCTGTGCCTTTCTCCCACTCCGCTACAGTCACATGCACGCTCCCGAGTTTCTTTCTCACTGCTTATACGAAACTCACCGGGCAACATCGTGTTGACCAGTGGTCCTTTCAGGATAGACAGGGTTGAGGTCAGTGTCTCACCACCTGCTCCTCAGATACCTTTGGGGCTGGCACATGTCCCAAGACAACAAGCACTTTCCTGGATGCCGCCAGCAGGATGCAGGCAACCTCACTCTGGTTCTTTGGAGACACGGCTCCCTCGCCACATTGCAGCCCATCACAGACACCGGGCCAGCGTATCGGCACGCTGTTCTCCTCCAGCCCTCAGCTGTGTCAGTCTCTGATCCTTGTTTCCTCTGGTCCAGACATCATCCCCAGCTCGCTCACTCTCTTGAAAAAGACCACACTTTTTATAGTTGTGAAAACAGTCAAGTGGAGTCAGCTGTGAGTGATCATTAGTAAATGCCTGACACTGCCTGACTCTATCAGTGGGACAGTTTAAGTTCTTTCTATAGTTGGCTTCCCTTACTTTTCCCATGTTGTTTCTATGGGTAATCTTTACTGCTACAAGTTGCCTCTTCCTCGTCTCAGTATTGGTTGGAAATGGGGAGGGGGAGATGGGGTGAGATTGAAAGTACCCTATGAAGGAAGACTATTCTCTTAAATTGTCCAGCAATGCCTGCAGTGTCCCCATAACACGTCGTGATGTGCACACATGCAATAACAGCTATATGTAATGTGCTATGCCGCAATATGCTCTACACTATGTAACCCCTTGTGTAACCATATTGCTACCCATGTAACACATCATGTACCCAAGTATGTACACCTAACTGTAACTAGGCTGATTCCATGTAACAGCGCCACAATGCCTCCAGACTGCCTGTGCGTTTTATAAATGCATATAAATAAATAAAATAAATAAATAAGGCTGAGGTAGAGAGGGTTGAGGTATTACTGGGACTGGGGGAATAACATGTCTCGCCCTTGGGTATCCTCCTCCCAATCCCTTGTGACCCTCCACTCAGGTGGTCCTACATTGTTTGTCCACCCCCAGGGTCAGGATCCAAAAGCGATGGCCCTTCCCTGGCCACCTGAACAGAGGATTCCAGGGGAGTAGGTGGGAGGGCACTGTAAGGTTTCTTGCACAGACCCTGGAGCAATACCTGCGTTGCTTACCTGGCCTATATCAGATCACCTGGTTGTGGCAGAATTTGCATACAACAATGCTCCACACAGAGCTGTCGGTACATCACAGTTCTATGCTTTATATAGGCCGCGTCCAGGTCTGATTCACGGTTGATGTCCCGACTGCTTCCGATGCACCTGTGGCAGATGCCTATGTGCAACCTCTCTGGGAGGGGCACGCTTCAATCACTGCTCACTTGCAGCACGTGCACGAATGCAACACAACGAACGCAGATCAGCAATGCCAAGACGTTTTCATATTCTATGGTTACTAGTTTGGTTATCCACTCAACACTTGTGGATTCCTGGCAATTGGAATATGAACCCTAAATATGTCACGCCATTCAAAATACTTCAGAGTCTGAACCTTGTTTCATATGGCCTGGCACCGCCCTCAAAATGGGAAATGCCTCCTGTCTTTCATATTTCCCTCTTGAAGCCTTGCCAGGCTCCAACCCACATTCCCCGCAAACCCTCACTGATAGTAGTGGAAGGGGAGAAGGAATAACATGCGGCATGGTCGGTTGTAATATCTGATTGAATGGAAGGTTGTTACCGTCCTGAAGAGAGGACATGGGAAAAGGCTTTGCATGTGCATGCTCCCATCCTGGCCCGGTGCTTTCACTGCTTGAACCCTGATAGCCTGTGAGCACCACAGGCTTTTCGGGGGATACTGTCATGGTTCATCCCCAATGGCAGCCTCTGGCACAGAGGGAACAATGGAGGAGGACCTGAGCATGTGCCCGGCAGCTGCTGTGGAGGCTGTGACAACAGCAGCACGACATTTCCCAGCGGCCAAAGTACCAGAAACATAATTGAGTGGTGCATGCAGGCCTCCAATCACAGTGCGATGAGAGCCAAAACGCAAAAACATAGTCGCTGCGTTCTCTGAGGAGCTCCGCTGTCCAACGTATTCTCTCATTGCATTGGTCTTCTGAATTCTTCCTTGTGCTATTTGGTTCCTCGACCTAACCTTTGCTTTTGGACCCTGTCTAATGCTTTTTCCTTCGGTTCTGTTGCTTTGGATCTCTTTTTGTTTTCGTGTGCATCAACCTGGACTGCCTTTTTTAGCTGCCTTCGGATTAGCCCTCCCTTCAGGATATACTTGGACTGGTGCTTCTGAGATTATTCCCTTGAATTGGGTTGACTTGTGCTGGATTGCATGTTTCTCTGTGACATGTTCACGTGACCTGATTGGACACCTGCTCCCTATAGGGATTTGCCCATTTTACGCCTGCAGATCGCAGTGGCCTGGTCCTCATCTGTAGGTTTTCCGAGTTCAGCATGAACCATCAAGTAACCCTGTTTTAATGCCTACACATAAGGGAAGCCTTTCTATATATTCTGGGTGCTGTGATCATTGATTTAGGTTCTGTCTTTTCCTTACAGCTGGGAGAAGAAACCTGGTGGTATTCAGGAAAGTCATACCCCCCTGAAGGGATTCTCCGGCCTGGTCCTTTACATAATCATCCTAATGCTTTAAAAAAATGCTTTAAGACTTGCCAGGGAGTCAACTGATAACTCCTAAAACTGGGTATTGTCCCCCAATAAGAATAATTTTACCAAACACAGGCAGATGACCCCAACAAAAATACAAAGCTTTCTTACTTTTATTTCTTTTGGATGTCCATGATTAGTTTGAAAACAAAATGTCACAGGGAGTCTCTCCAGGGCATTTCTTTCAACCCGCTCCCACCAACCCCCTACTTACCTTCCGGCGGCACACAGAGAAGTGTTCCGCCACCTCCAACATCCCTCTGCCACTCCGGTTCCCTTCAAGCACTTGGATTGGACCTGGCACCGTAGTGTCCTTTTCTATTTTGACTTTGCTTGTCCCCCGCTTTCCTTTTTATGGAAGTAGGAGACACCCCCGCAATCCCTGAAGTGCCAGAGTATTGATCAAGGGGGGCGGGGGACATACCTGCAACCCCCACTCCTGTTGATCAGCATTTTTGTGATTCGTTTTTCTTTTCAATGCCGTATTCGTCATTTTCTTTCGTTTTATTGGTTGTTATTTTATACGGATACCATTTCTTTTTACTATGCTAATTAAAAGATCAAGAAACTGTCCCTTTGGAAGAACTAAGTGCCCCTCTATAGTGGACGCACTGGCCTTAGAGATTCAGTGGTGTGCCGGCTATCTAAGAGGCAAAGGAGAGAAGAACCACCCTTTCTCAGCAATAAGAGAAAAAATAACAAGTAAACAACAAAAGGTCCAACCACCTTCTTTGTCAGAAAGCGCTGCAGACAAACACCCCAGAGGAGACCCCAACATCGGGCTGACGCCTTGCTCGTGGATATGTGACGAAATTGTTATGTGGAGATTGGAAAAAGGGAAACTCGAAAAAAACAGCAATTCCCAAAAACTAAAAAACTACATTCTGATAGGGATTTTTAAATATTTATTCAACCCTCATTAGAATATCTAGTAAATAGGACACAATCCGGATATTGAAAATAATGGTCACTTGTCCAGGTGCATGATTTCCCTTGGTGTCACATACAATTTAAAAAGGATATCCAATGTGCATGTCATCATGCAAGGGTCAACTGGTGTCAGCGACTCCTTATTATTGTCACATTCATCTGGACCGTATGTCTTTTGGTTTATGTGTTGGGTCACAGAGGAAAATCCTCTGGAATTGTGGTGGAACCTCCTCGTTTCAGGTTTTGACTTTCGGAAGAGGTATGCAGTATCTAAGTTGACCCTTTGTATCACTTGCCCCATTCGCGATGATGTTTGTAATCAATTTAGGCGCATCTTGCTCTGCGTCCTGGCGTCTCTGAGCTCCTTTGCCTAAAAAATGCTTCACCATACTAATGATTTTTACCAATTTGAAGTAACAACACTGATGTGTTTTCCGAGAAGAAACAATTAAATTGAAACAAAACTTAACACAAAGAAAATGTCCACCTTCGATATTGGATAAACACATAAAACAGTGACATCAATTGCAGGCTTGCAACTTTGCTGCGTTCATCTAAACACTCATAAGCCGATTCATGGAATTAATGTGCGCCGAAAAAACGGCGCACGCGTGCAACACTTTTGTGAGGAATTCCATGAATCGGCCTGTCAATCTATCAGCAACTGAATGTTGGGGAAAAAAACGACAAAAACCAGAAATCTTGTATATCTGGCATGGAAGAACATTATGAAGAAACACTAGGCCTCATTACATGTTTTGTGGTATCCTGCCGGTAAATCCGGTGGGATATCACCAAACAGAATCACAGCTGCTGGAACTTGGTCTGCTGGATTCACCGGCATATTACATTACAAGTGCTGTTAAGGGTAGTTACTCCCCATTCAATGAAGTCCCATAGGACTCCAGTATTACCAGCGTTGCCAGTATTACCAGCAGTTTTGATGGTGGGGTGCCATAATTACGTCCAGCTTTCAGCTGGAGGTAATTCCAGTCCCCCACTACCATACTGGGAGTTGGCCGATGCGATAATGTGCCAGTAAACGGAATTACCAGCACGTTAACACTGCACCGGCCAACTCATAATGAGGCCCATACTTTGATCCATACGATTTTGTCATTGGTCGAAATGCTTTCGATAATTGCTGAATTTGTATGTGATATGCGTTTATTAAATTGAAACTTAGGGTATAGATGACTGAGGCTTCATATCTGAAAATGTTATTTTCACATGCAGCACCACAAGAACCATCTGACAGAGCGCTTATTTAGCAAGTTATTTTAATTTGAATTTAATTTAAGGTCAAAGAATATTAAAGAGCACTAAGCTGGTTTTTTGCTATTTCGGTAAAAATTTCTGGACACAAGATTCAGGATAGCTGGCATTAGAAGCATCGTCAGTATTTTGTTTCGCTTCATTTTATAATGTTTTTTCATTAGAATGGGAAGGATCAACACGAACACCAGACAAAGCAGCCACAAAACAAAATATTGTTAATTTTGAGGTAAATATAAGCTTTGTAGCAATACATTTTTTGGCACGCTATACGTTCATATTTTGAGTATGTTCTGATACAATCTTTGACATTCTTTTATTGTTTCTTTTCGCACATCATATGGTCTGCCTGAGGCAAGGCAGCAAGCCCGAAACATTGCGGCGCATACTTCCTAAAATCTCAAATTGTAAAGATACATTCTTCATAATACAGGTGAAAAGGGAAAATATGAGAAAGAGCTGCTCAATTGCTGTGTTCTCGAGCATTGTATCTTTTATAGACTCACATGCTGTGACTGTTCCCCGTCATCAGGCTGGGAATCCTCAGTAACATACAGCAGTTTATTTTTAAACTGAAAACTAGTGACTTTAGTGTTCTAGTATAGTCATTTGTAGATCATTCAGCCAACAGCCAATGGAAAGGGCTCCCTTAACTCCACCCCTGGAGGCCTTCCTCAGACGTTTTACTGCACGTTTTATGCTGGGAGTTCTCAGAAAAATCTCTCATATTTACTCAATGTTCTCCCCAGTTTTTCTACAAATGTCTTCATTACCAACGCCATCTCAAGGTTTCAAAACTCCAGTGACGTCTGGATTTTCGTTCCGGCCTTGTGGCCAGCTTCCTGTCAGCAGATTCTCGTCCCCGATGCTGACACCTAAACCCAGCATTGCTGACTGCATGAGAAAAAGTCTATTCAAGGTCTGCCTCCGATGCAACTTGAAGAATGGGTTTGTGGAGGACCTCCACAACAACTGCCTCTACTGCCTGCTTCGAACACACATCATCCAGGATTGTGATATCTGGCAGTCTTTTTTTTTCAACAAAACACTCCGAGCCCACCACCGAAGGTTAGTAGCCTAGTACAATGATGCCAGGCAGGGGCGCTGACTCGGCTTTAATCCACAGTCATGCCTCACTCGGGCAAGGCAAACCAGCACAGCGTACCACCTCTGGCAAGAGGTTCAGGTCGCACAAGGAAGCATCTCAAAGCATGAAGAAGGCATACCCTTTGATGCCCTTCTCTGGGTCTTCTGCAAAGAAGTATGCTTTGTTGCTGACTGCGGCCACGCAGAGCAAGTCCATCTCTTTGTCAACAGAGAAATTGCCATTGAAGTCGTGCATGTCTTCAACTACGACTCAGCCAATGGCCCAGGACACAACTTTGTCTTTGAAAAGCAAAAGCAAACCCTGTTGAGATACACTGGTGGTCCCTTCAAGATACACAGGATACACAGGGTTGAGGTCCAGGTCACCTGACACAGAAATCTTCGACCACAACCCCGTCGTCGACCATGACTAAGACCATGATCCCATTGATGACCTTGATGAAGACCCCCATCGATGACCATGACTAAGACCCCCATCAATGACCATGACTAAGACCCTGTCGTTGAGTGTTCAAAAACCTTCGACCACAACACTGTCGACTACATCGTCGACGATGCTGTAGATGACCTATATCAAGTCTCTTTCAACCATGATTAAAGCTATGACTGTGGCACCGTAGGCTCCTGTACCATCAACTCCTTTGTTATCTCAGTCATCCGCTTTGGCTGCCTTGCCCAGCACTGTGCACCCTCTTCCACTAGTTCTTGGGGTCACCCCAGAGACAGCAGGTTCGTAGGCTGTTCCACCAGAAGACGTCCTACAGACCAAGTCGGTTTTTGGAGGGCCACTGGGAGTATTCTCCGAAGATGAGATGGTGTTGGCAGAGGTCACCTTCAATCCCAAATTCGACATGTCTTCTCATAAGGCAACTCCGGCTCCAGGTCATGTCTCTACTGCCATTCCTGCAGCTCCTAGGGACATTTCCTTGGACATTATATCTACCTTAAAATCAGTGGTGTTGGAATTCCAGCACATATTGCCTGATCCTTCCACACCACAACCATGATCGAATGGATTACCTGCCCCCATCTCTCTCCAAGAGACCAACACTCTCCTGTTCTGGTGCAAACCTAATTAGAAGATGATGCACACTTCACACAGCATCTGATGAGGTTCCTCTGTGAGATTCTGCATCAGATGGGATTGGGTCTTTCACACCCTGATGTCCAGGGTAATGAAGATATTCTCTCTGGCTCCTGAAGAGCAGAAGAAGGAGAGCTTGCTTTACCAGCATAAAGAAGAGCAGCGTAAATCAGTTGTGGCCATACCCTTGCTGGAAGATATCTGGTAAGAACGTTTGTTAACCGTGACAACCCTTTCTCTGCACTTCCCAAAAAGGGGAGGTTTGGTCAAAAATGCAGAGTACCAGACACTGCGCCTATAGGTCTTAAAACACAACCCACCCCAGACTCCTTAGCTTCAGCAGAAGCCCGTAAACCCTCAGCCAACCCTTCCTCTGCCTAGTCCTTCCCCTCGTACAAAGAAAGAAAGCAGCTAGATGCATTTGTTAAAAGGGTAATCTCAAAGGCCACCACAACCATCAAGGCAACTAATGCAATGGCCTCCCTGTCTAGATACTACCGGGAGCTCTGGTTTAAGGTGGGGCCTATTCTCAAGTTCCTGCTAGACAATAATAAGGAGGAGGCTTTTGCCCTTCTTTGCGAAAGAGATGCAGCCTCAGACCATGCAATTTTCATCTCCATGGACATCATGGACTCTGGGTTCCAACAGCTGGGTAACGGCGCAGCCATTTTCAGACTTGGCTGGCTCAAGGCTACAAACTTCCAGCCGGAGGTTGAGGCTAAGGTGGTAGACATGCCATTTAATGGTGTTGACCTCTTCAGAAAAAAGGTAGACGTGGCCTTGCAGACCATCAGGACTGAGCCTGCTCGCTAGGCACATTGCAGCAATGGCACCAGTCTTTTTTCTTGGGAAAATCTCTTTTCTCCAGGACTATAAGAGAATATCAACTTTCCCACCAGTCGCCATCATACAGGTCCCATTCCTACTTGGCATCGGACACATGCAAACCAACGCTGACGCGGCTCGTCTCAGTCCATGGATCAACCGGCTAAACAGACCTGATCCACCTCAGGTCCAGCCCCCGCACTTTCCCACCCCGGTGAGAGGAAGGCTTTCACAGATCATCCATAAATGGCGAGACATCACCACCGATGAATGGGCGCTTTCCCTCATCCAGCAGGGCCATACAGTGAAGTCTGTTAAATGGCCGCCCACCATTCCTCTGTTGCATAAGGTGGTGAAACAAAAGCACCTGCTACTGTAGGAGGCCTGTTGCCAAAAGGGGCCATCCTAGAAGTACCATCCAACCAGAGGGGACAAGGCGTGCCCTCCAGGTACTTTCTAGTATGGAAAAAGTCAGAAGGTTGGTGACCCATACTAGACCTTCGGGTCCTAAACAAATTCTTAAAAACCCATACTTTCAGAATGGTCACCCTTCAACAGGTACTGTCCAAGTTACAAGAAGGGGATCTGATGCATCCTTCTATTCTTATAAGGCTACTGTGCAAAATTTAAAAACACCTTTCTGAAGGCTAAGGAAGCTAACCTTAATAATAGGATTGAGACAGCTAAATCCAAATCAAGGGAATTGTTCACAGTCTACAAGAGCTAAAGGGTGGCCCGGTATATGCCATTTTAAAGCGGATAATGAATGGTGCCAGAAGATTCATGATAGTTTTGCTCAAAAAATTAAAGTGCACCAACAATGCATAGCAGATCAACTCATTTTGGTGCAATCCTGTGGTAAACTAACGTCTCCTGTTTCCCCGCCAAATGTTTCTGTGCCCTATCACTTCTCCTTTCTGGAGCTATCTGAAGGAGAGGTCCGGGACAATGTGCTTAAGATGAAAACAACATTGTGTAAAGGGGATAGCTTCCCTGCTTCGCTGGTTCAAGAGTTTCTGAGCTCCCTTGTGCCTTGGGCGACTACTTCTATCTCTTGTTCTTTCTCCGATACCTCTGTCCTCGATACAATAAAGGAGGCTTATATTTCGCCATTATTAAAAAGGAGAACTTAGATTCCAGTGATCCGGGAAACTTCCGGCCCATTACCAACGTTCCTTTAATGTTGAAGATATTGGACAAGATGGCGTTCAATCAATATCAAAGCTTTGTGGAACAAAATGTAATTCTTGCTACTGGACAGTCTGTGTTCCGTGCGAATCAGGGAACTGCGACTGCTTTGTTGGATCTTAAATCTAACATAGCGGAGATAATTAAAGAGGGCAGCCAGGCATTGTTACTTCTTCTAAACTTGTCGGCCACCTTTGATCTGGTTGATCATGCCCTCTTGGCTGATAGATTGGTGAAGGTTGGTGAATGTACTGGTTCTGCAGCGGGCTGGTTTAGATTGTTTCTTGGTCCGAGAACCGCTTACCTGACTAAGGATAATGCACAATCACAAGTGGCTTCATTGATATGTGGCAATCCTGCCTTTAGATGCTTTTTTTTAATGTTAATATCAAACCACTGTGTGACCTGTTATCTTCTCTGACGGTACGTTTTGCGAATTATGCAGATGACACCCAGATTGTTATTCAATTATCGGATCTATATAGCAGAGACTTAGAAAGGGTGAATGAGGTCTTTGGTTCTATACAGTCTTGGATGTCTACTAACCCCTTGGCTTTAAATAACAAGAAAAGAAGAACTGCTTATTCTAGGCACTCCAACAAAGTTAAATCATCTTGATATATCATACAATAGTTTTCCTATTGCGGAAAATATCAAGGTTTCTGACTCAGTGAAAACATTGGGGTTCTATTTTGACTCCACTTATCTTTTAAAAAACAAGTCCATTATCTTAAGTCTTCTTGCTCTTATTTAAATCACTTATTGTGGTAGATACGTCCATACCTTTCTGAGTCTAACAGGGCTATGCTTGCGGCAGGTATTATTAACACCAAATTAACACCAAATTGGATTACTGCAACAGCCTTCTAGTTGGAACCTCTGAGGCAAATGTTAAAAGTTTTCAGGTGATTCAGACTAGAGCTGCCTGTGCTGTTTGTGGTATTGATCGTCGCCTCCATGTCTTGGAGGCCCGAAGGAAACTGCACTGGCATTAGTCAAAGAATCAGGTTTAAATGCACCACCCTAGTGTTTAAGTGCTTGGCAGATGAAGCCCCTGATTATCTCTCAGCCAGAGTTTCAAGGGTTCCTTTCAGGCAGACCCTTCGCTCCAATAAAGACACTCTTCTTCAGCACCCTCGAGTCCTCCTGAAAAATATTGGAGGCTCTAGATTCCATGCCTGGGCCTGAGTCTTTGGAACCCACTCCCTACTGTTCTGAAGGGCCGTGTGTCAAGTGCCAAGTTAAAAACACAATTAAAAACCTACCTCTTTGGTCTGGGTACAGGCTAAGTCTTTTTTCCTTCACTCTGACCCTATCATTTTGCACCTGCCATGTTTTTTTTGTTGTTTTTCATGTGAGCGCCTTGAAGCCCACGGGTGTATGGCGCTATATATAAATTGTATAGATAGAAACATAGGGCCTCATTGCGAGGAAGGAGGTAGCCATGCCGCTTTTTGCGGCATGGCTACCCCCATTCCGGGTACCGGGTCCGGGTTCCCTCAATGGGGAAATACTGTGCCATTTCGACCTTGGAGGGCCCAGTATTTCCCCATTTAGGGAACCCAGAACCAGTCCATCCCCATTCCCATTTCTGCCCCCATACAGCTCAATGGGAATGTGGAGCATGCTTACAATGACGACCCATTGTTAGCATGCTGGGCTGCTCGCGGGACCCGCTAAGGACGTCTGGTAAAACCAGGCGTCCTTAGAAGGTCCCATGAGCGGACCTCATAATATGAGGCGGTATGGGATTAACAGGGCCGGCAGCTCTAGCCTTACTGTATCTAGACATAGTTCCACAGCCCTATCCACTAAAAGCAGCACCACTACCTGCACTTCATGGTGGCAGGTGGGACTCGGTCATCCCTAAGGGTTTTCACCAAATGCCTGGCCCCATTAGTGGCTCCCCTATGGCAAGCGGGGGCACACGTCTACCCGTATCTAGATGACTGGCTGGTAAGAGCGGCATCATTCTCCATGACTGCCTATCACAGCTCAAAGACTATCCAATGCCTACAGTCTCTTGGGGTCTCTGTGAACTTTCCAAAATCCTGTCTGATTTCATCTCGGCAAGCTCTCTACTTCGGGGTGCAACTGGACTGGCGCTCTTGCAGTGCGACTCCATCACAGGAAAGAGTGCACTCACTTCTTGCCAAGGTCCTGCGGCTCTCCCAGCTGCCGACAGCTTCTGTCCACCTCTTGAAAATCTTTTCTAGGGTAATGTCATCTTGCAACCCCCTACTGCAGCACTGCAGATTCTGCATGTAACGTTTCCCGGAGTTCCAATATGCACTCTGGCATCAAGCTTCAGGTTCCTGGGAGGACATCTTGCTGACTGAACAATTCAGGAAGTCACTGTGCTGGTAGTCTGTCAGAACACCCCTGGATCAGGGTGCTCCCTTTCTCCTGCCCCCTCACCAAGTCACTGTCATGACGGATGCCTCCATGGAGTGCTGGGGGTGCATACAGGGGATATTCATGCCAGGGATCTATGGAAGGACGAAGAGAGAGCTCTCCATATCAACCTTGGGCACACAAGTCCTTCCTTTCACATGACAGCAGTCTGGTGGTTCAAACTTTTACAGACAGCACTACTATAATGTTTTATGTACTGTGAGGTTGGCATCATGGAAGGGGACACAGACAACATATTCAAGGTAGAACAATCTTTTATTAAAGAAAATGTCTGGATCGATTAAGGCCTAACTTGCCCTATACTAAGGTGGGAAACTAAGGAACGTCAATGCCAGTAAGTTAAACATAAACATCTGTCTGTGTCACAACTAACACCAAATAATGTTTACGGACTTCAACTATAACTCAAAATAGTGTTCCAAACATAAAGTTCTGATATACTTCAAGCTCTGGATTATTTGTCAACTTTCTCTTCCAAATGTCAATACGTTCACCACAAAGTACAATTTCTCTTTCTGTTAGCATTAGACAAAATATAGTTTATAAAGGTTAAGGTGCCCTTCCCCAAGTTCAACACAGTTCTAGGGTAATTTAGTTTGAGGAAACCAAAACATAGAGTTACCTTCCCCAAGCATAATGTTCATATGAAAAGAAAGTATCCTTGAGCCGTTTGTCTTTTTGATGAACTTGTATAACTCAGGGTCCCTTCCCGAAGTCTGATGTGTATCATCATTGGCTTTCTTAATTTCACCATAGAAAGCTTCCTTGCTAACATAGCGAAGTTCCCTGCTGAAGGCACAGTTTCAGATCACACGGTCCACCCATTACAGTTCACGCAACAATGAACTTAGCATTCGCTTTGCCATCAACCTTTTGTTCGTAATTAGGGGCTCTCTGGTCTTGGCAAAGTTTTAGACAACAAAGCCCACCCATTACAGGTTACGGAACCAGGATCTTTCAGCGTTCAAGATGTGATTCACCAAACAGTTGCTTAAAGCGCAGCTTCACAACTTTATCACCTTGATTTCTAAAAGCCTTCAGTTTAATTTCCTTGTTAAATTCCATTTAATTGTTCATCAGTGGTGTTCGGTTTATATCATTGTAGTGAAAGACATCTGGTTATCAGAATTGCTTTCATGTAATTCAATATGTCTTTGCTTCTGATAAAGGTGAGTGTTGCTCCATTCATGCAATCTGATATTCAACTTAAGTTTCTTTCACTACTTTCATACAATGTGTTATTCAATTGAAGCACATTGGTTCATTTCCTTTAGTACACTATGTTACTTGGACTTGTTTCATTAATTTCTGTGAGTCAATATCAATTATATTGTTAATTTCTTATTTCATTCAATGTGTGAAGTTACTTTCATTAGTTTCATTTAGTTCGCTATTCAATATAATTAACGTATTTTGCTTTGTTCCATATTCTACGTTACTAGCATTTATTTAATTCAGCTCGAGATTCGGCATAAGTAACGTGCTTCATTTCATTCATTTGATCAGTATTGGATTTTCTGTCTTCTTAGAGTACCCCGGGTATTGCGTGTGTCCCAGCAATTTACCCACTCTTGGCAGCTACTTCTTTCTGCTTTCGATTTCCACGGAACAGCCAAATAGCCGGGCGCTTCACAATGCATTTGCCAGCTGTTCTGCGGGGCTTCACCTTGGCCTTTCTGAAGTCGCTGCTGCTCGCCTGCCCACCTGGGGAACCTCCGATCTGCATACACCTTCCGACGGCAATCCCAGGACTTCTGATGACATAACGGCATCTTGGCTCTCTTCCAGAACAGTTTCCATTCTGGTCCTTTTGCTTCAGCTTCTGCCTCCAATCTAATGCTTGTCCGCAGTTTCCCTTTTTATACACCTGAGCTTTAATAATAGGCTCTATGTGTAAATTAAGGGCTTGTCTTGGCTAAACCAATAAAGTCTCTTCTTCATCCCTGTATTTGAACGGGAGGGAATCTTCATGGCTCCCAGTTGTCTCTTCCTCGTCTCAGTACTCCCATGCATTTTAAAGGGGGAGAGAAGTGGAACATATGGATACTGACCCAAAAAGGTTGGGGGAAGATCAGGTTGGCTATACTGAGGATAAGGGGAATAACATGTCTCATTTCTACCCTTGCTTTTCCTTTGTTTAACATGTCTAATGTATTACTTGTTCCTACCTACCCTTCTCATAGATCATGGGACTGGATGAACACTATCCTATAACTTTCTCTGGTATAGGGGTTAATTTTCCAAAGGAACAATTGGAATACCATGTCTCACCTATGGGCATCCAACTTCCAATCCCCCAAGACCCTCCATCAAGGTGATCCTCTCTTGCTTTTGCAACCCAGGGGTAGGATCCAAAAGTGATGGCCTTTTCCTGGCCACCTGCATAGAGGATGCAAAGGGAGTAGAAGTGAGAATACTCTCAGGTTTCTCAAAGTATGCAAGTAGGTGGGCACTAGATCCCTCTCACTCTGCAGAGGCACATACCCTGTAGCACTGGGCACTGAAGCACCAGATGTTCCTGATTCCTTTACACCTCCTAGTGTTCAGAACATGATGGCGGATTCCCTGTGAAGGCAACTCAGCTCTTGTCATGAATGGGATCTACAGGAGTTTGAACTCTGCTGGATTTTCCATTATTTGTGTATTCCAGAAATAGACCATTGCCACCCATGATAACAGGAAGTGCATGGCCTTTGCCTGCAGGTTACATCATTCAGAAAGCCTGGGAGATGCTTTCACATTCCCCTGGCAGGGGAAGTTCCTGTAGGCTTTTTCCCCAATACCTCTGGTGGAGTGAGTGTTAAGTGTCTTCAGATCTTAATGGCCACTGCCTGGCTGAGACAGTTTTGGTACTCCGACCACTTCGCCCTGTCCTCCTCATCCTCAACGAGGCTTCCTCCTTGGTGGTGCAATCTGCTTTCCAGGAGCCTGGGTGCAGCCCTCCACCATGACCCAGCCTCTCTCAACCTGATGGCCTGGCTATTCAGGTCCTAGAGTTCTGCTCTATCCCAATGCAGAGACATTCTAGCGTGAGACCGCGCCACATCGACACTTGCCTGTTACAAGGGTAAATGGACACATTTTTCCCTTTGGAGTCAGCCACAGGGTATTCACACTTTTACCATTCAGCCAAAGAACATCCAACCAAAACTGGTATCACTAGTGCAAGCTGCCTTGACACACTCCTCCATGAAGGTGCAACTTGTGGCCATATCCTGCCACACCTGCTCCTCTTCCACATCTTCCCTTTGGTCTAACCATCTGGTCAAGGAGTTCCTCAAAGGCCTCTCTCATTCTTTTCCACCACCCAGATACCCTGCACCAGCTTGGGAGTTAAATGTGGTCCTGTCAAGGCTCATGAGACCTTTATTTGGGCCAATTAACTGAGTTCCTCTCAAATTCATCACCTGGAAGACTGACATCCGAGACGCCATCACATCAGCTCGGAGGGTAGGAGAGTTCCAGGCTTTTTCCTGCAAAGCCCCATACCTGACTTTCCACAAGTTCAAATCTCAATCAACTGTTAGTGCTACCTGTCTTCTTCGGACCTTCTGTTTCTCCTGCAGAACCATCCTTGCATATTCCTTGGATGTAGTGCATGCGTTGAAATACTACGTCACACAAACAGTCATTCAGAAAGACCTCTCAACTCTTTGTGACATTTGTTCCCTTTGGTATGGGCAAGGCACTCTCCAAGTTTTCAATTGCTAGGTGGATTTCATCCTGCATCACTTTCTGTCACCAGCAGGCTCATCCGACCAGGGTGGTGACCTCCACAACTGCATTCCTCTTGGGTTCCCCTGCTAGACATCTGTAAGGCTGCAACCTGAAGGCTTATACACACGTTTACAAGATTCTATTGCGTTAACAGGGATTCTGTGGCATAGTCCAAAGTCGGCCAGGTGGTTCTACATATCTTGTTTGGGTAAGGTCAGTGTCTCCTGTGGTAAGTGTCTTCTACAAGGAGCTTACCTCCACCCGTTATGTTATATTGTACTGCTTTCTAATATATCCACAGCATGTGAATTTGTTAAAGATCCAATACTGGAGAAGGAATAAGTTACTTACATATAACTCCGTTTCCCCAGCATTGGTATCTTTTATAGATTCACTTGCGACCATCCTGCCTAACCTGCTTGGCTCTTCTTGACTCATGCTGCCACTTTATGTGCGCTATGCCAAAATCTGAAGATGGCCTAGAGGGGTGGAGAAAAGGGAGCGCTTTCCATTGGCTGTGGGCAGTATGACCCAAAAATGACTATTTATTTTTTTATTTATTGTTGTTTATTCATTAGAAAAATACATTTTTCCAACATTTCAACATTTACAAATTTTAAAACAATTAAGAAAAAAGAAAATAACACAGTTTCTTATGACAAAGTTGAATTAAATGATATGCTTCTCATTGCTTCTAAGTGTATTCAACATCAATCCTTTTCAGATAATTTTCATGTTTCATAATGCAATCATAGCCATATGCAAGATTGTAGAGTTAAGTACTGAAATTCCAGGGAAAACAACATTTGTTCTAAATTGTATCATGATTATGATGTTATGTAATCCTTCCTGATGGCATGTTCTCTAGCTTTAGTGCATTTAAATAATTAACTATTAAATATTGCAAAGATTTCTTGTTGGTATGAAATATAGTAAGCCATAGTTGTTCATGAGTGACAATTACGTGTTCTTCAAAAAAGGGTTAAAAGCATTTGCATCTCAGTGGTAACACATTTACACAATCAACTAATAAATGCCTCAAGGTCTCAGTTCCAATGCTACAAAATCTGCATCTCATTTTGTTTTGAGGCAACAAATTGCGCTTGCATAGGACATCTGCAGTTAAGCATAAATGGAGTCTGAAGCGCAAAAATGCCGAGCAATGCTGTGGGCTAGGTGATATTACCAGTCCATATTTTTTCAATTCAAAAGGATTTTCTTTTCATTTTTTATATCGTAGGCATTGGGCATGGGTTAAATTTGAATCATGCTCCCGCATTTTTTGCTTGGCCTTGCCTGGATTGTCAGTTAGCAGTTTTAGTGATATATCCGCTTCGCTGAGCCATTTGAGTGCTCTCAGACTCTATGTTATTATCAACTCATCATGCAATTCATGCGCAACATATGAGGCCATTGATCGGGCTAAACCATTTTGAAAATCACCCACAAGTAACTTTCGGTACTATGAACACCATTGCCATTTGTATCTACCATGCAGAGATATCAGGCCCAATTCATAGCGGATCAATGGAAGAGGCTCCGCCTTAGGAAGTTGCAAAATTTGTTTCCAATGTCCACTTTCAATCTTGGCCCAATAATTATAGGGGTGCCATTTCTTCGTTTCTGTGCCATATAATAATACTAGGGTCATCTTTTGCCTGTAAAACGTTATTAAAGAGTGTATAGAAAATTTGTGTACGACCTCTGTTTCATGTTGCCAAATTGTACAATCTGGGTCTTGGTCACATTAATGAGTATGCAATTCCGTTGTGCATAGTTATAAAGTGCTTTCAGAATTACTTTAAGACCCTTGGATGTTTTTGACAACAGGACCATATCGTCAGCATATAATAGCCAACTTATGGGAGCGCCCCTGAGCTTCGGTGCATCTGTATTCAAATCCTCGAAACTGTGACCTATATCAGAGATGAAAAAGTTAAATACTGCAGAAGCTAGTAAACATCCCTGCTTCAGGCCACGTTCTGTTTTGATATCTTTGGATAGCAGCCCGTCTCTGCGTAGGCAAATCTGAATGCTAGTATCAGAATGAAACTGCACTGTCCACTTTAGAATAGACCAGGGGCAACCTTTGTCCAATCTTTTTTTAAAGAGCAACTCTCGAGGAACAGCATCGAACGCAGTTCGAAAATCAATGAATGCTGCAAAAAGTAGCTGTTTGCATTGTTTATTCGCCTCTATTACAGAATTAAGGGTGACCAAATTGATTGCTGTTCCAAGGCCGACTATGAAGCCAGTTTGAAACTCGTCCCTAAAGTTTCCTTTAGTTAGCCAGTTGTTAAACGCAGTTAGTAACAGGCGTGCAAATATCTTGCCAGGACAATCCAGCAGAGCAATGGGTCGATATGAACTTGGCTCAGATCTAATTCCTGTTTGTAGGCCTGTTTGTAGCACATATTTGAAAATTGTGTGCAAAATCAAAGCCCAAATTAGCGGATTTTGTTTCAAAATGACTATACTAAGAACAGAGGGTTAATGACCATCATGTCTTCTGGTATACACAAGTATTTACTGTGGGCTGAGTCACCAGCAGAACTAGTCATAAAAATTTCAAGGTTTGATTGTGTTTTGTTATGGGAGGTGCTGGCAGCATGGTCTGGGGATGAGGACAATCAGTCTGGTCCTTTGTGTGATGCCCCATACGAGGATCTCACACATTTGATATTTTATGGCCCGCTTATTGGGGAGTGAGATGTTCCCTGTTATGTCCTATGTTGCTTTATCTAGTCTTTGACCAGTATCGACTTGCACTGATTTTTTTATTATGCGTCGACTCTCCACGCGTTGGATGGTCTCTCCTAACCTATCTAAAATCAGCACTTTATATTAGAAAGCACTTGCTTAAGAATATGTCATGAAATGTGGTTTTGTTTGGTTGTTATACATTTTATGATATGGGGATCGATATACTTTAAAAACATATATTTTATTTTCATTTTAGGTCTGTCATTTGGAATGATATGTATTTAATTCTATTTTGTTTGTACTGTTTTTTTCTGGAATGTTTTGCACATATCTGGAATAATAATTATGATGATGCCTATACTAGAGCACTAAAGTGACTGACATTTTTAGTTTAACAATGAACTGCTCTATGCTACCCAGGACTCCGAGCCTGATGATGGAGAATGTTCACAGCATATGAAACTATGGAAGATACCAATGCTGGAGAACAGGAGACCCTCAATTAAGCATACGTAGTGTTCGGATGTAGAAGTAGCAGACTGATACATGGGTGGAATGTTGTTGGTTATAGACATTTATTTAAAAACCAAAATAAAAGGCAAACCCTAACTGTCCCTATTTCTAATAGGGGTTTCCCTGCCTCAAATAAACTAAGGATTCTGTCTGGAGGGCTTGTCAAAAGTAAATGGTACACCGTGTGTCAGAAACCTATATCCTTCGTTTACATTCTAAATCAGCTAATGAAAAAGGATGACCTTCCTGGTTTAGAATTCTGCGTCCCATCTTCAGTTATAGGGAACATGAAATGCTCTTCGTCAAGGGCCGAGTACCAAATTAAAGCCTCAAGAGGCTCCTTGGACTGACTCTCCACCAAGGCGCAATGAAAGTAAAGTCTTGTATCTTCACAATGTCCAAAACTCTGGTGGGGGTGATTCCCTTTTCCAGGCTCTTCCCAGGTTTCTTATGGCAACGAGAGAATGTTCACAAAAGCACCAGGGGGTATGACTCCTTTCCCTTGGTCTCAGACGTCTTATACTGCCAAGAGATTGGCTTCCTTCTCTTGGCCATTTGAAGAGTGTTCACAGCACACCAGGGGGATATGACTCCCTTTCCCTGTTTTCAGACTTCTTATATTGCCAATAGAAAAACTCTCCTCTCTTGACTGTTGGCAACATTTTCACAAAGCACCAGGGGTTATGACTACCTTCCCCTGGTCTTAGGCTTCTTGTAAGGCCAAGAGAATGACTCTCCTCTCTTGATGGATGTTCACAAACTCAGCAGGTGATATAACTCCCTTCCCCTGGTTTCAGACTTCTTATAGTGCCAAGATAATCGCTCTCCTCTCCTGGCTGTTTTGCATAGTGTTCACAACACAACAGGGGGTATGACTCCCTTGCCTTGTTTCTTATAGGGCCAAGAGAATAACTCTCCTCTCTTGGCTGTTCACAAAATGTGCATGAAGTACCAGGGGGTATAGCTTTCCCTGGTCTCACCACCAACTCAGTTTCTCAGTTAGCCAGATATTTGCTATTACAATGTTCATGAAACTGTCAAGGGCCCTCATTCCGAGTATGGTGGTAGTCATGGCGCTATCTGCACCATGACTGCCTCCCATACGGTACCGACTCCGGTTTGGTACAATGGGGACTTACCGGTCCATTCCGACCTTGGAGGGACCGGTAAGTCCCCATTTACCAAACCATTACCCATTCCCATTTCAGCCCCATAGGGCTCAATGGGAATGGGGAGGGCGCAAATAACGGGCCGGTGTATGTCAAGGCCGTTATTTGTGCCCAGGTCCCTTAACGGGTCCCGTCCTTAACACCTGAAGGAAGGGACCTGCTAAGGGACCCCGTAGTAGGGCGGTAAGGGATTACCGGCACCGGTCTCCTTACCGGTGCCCAGTATCCCTTACCGCCCTACCCGGAATGAGGGCCAAGGTCTTCCTTTCCCTTGTTTTGGTTTTGTTCACACAGTCAAGATGACTCCCTTCGCTTTCAGGCACTGTGACTATTAAGATTGTCGAAGATACTTCAGTGGGTGTGGGTCCGAGACCTGCGTTCACAATTCACATGGTATACTCTCCTGCCGGGTACTATTATAATGAGTATCAACAAAGATGCTTTAGGGTGTGGGGACCAGACTCGCAGATACATTCCACCTGGTATAATCCCCGACCAGGTACTACGACTATGATGATCAACTTGGAGGCCTTTTTTGCCTTTATGGGTGTGGGTCCCAGACTCACACTTTCTTCTTTCACATTTAGTCTACCTGGTATACTCCCCTCCCAGGCACTGAGACTAAGATGATTAACTTGGATGCTTTCAGAACTTTTTATATTTTCATGGCTGGGTCCCAGACCTGTGACTGTTGCTTCCCTCCATGTTCCCTGCTTCTACACCATTGCCTTTGGCCCCATTTACCTCCCCTCGCACTTGTGTACCAGTCTCTATGATCTGAGAGGCTCTCAGGGTTTCTGTGATGCTTCGAGCCCACCTCAGTGTTTCCTGCTCAGTCAGCGGTCCCCTTCTGCTTTCAACAGCTCCACGAGGGAAATTTCCTTCTGGTGATCGTGCTTCCTGCTCTGCATGAAAGCTGTCCCAACGGGGCACCAGCAGCTGCTTCTTCTTCTTTCATGGAGCGGTCCCTCGACACTGGATCGTCCTTGTGGCGACGTGTTCCCTTTGTGGTGTCCTGGTATGCCTTCTCGCCAGCGCTTCCTCCTCTGGACTGCTGTTCCTCCAGGGAGGGATCAACATTAGTCTGGGTCATTCCTCAGTTTCTATACACTGATCAAGTCTTTATTGACTAGACTGCTCACTTTGGTTCTGCGGGTTACTCCTTAGTACTCTGCACCTCTTCCATGTCTCTTTCCTAAATGGATCAGTCTCCCAAGAACTAACAGAGTTCATTCTTGTCTTGGAATTAGGAAGGGGCACTCTATTTGGGTGGTTGTTACTCTTCCTCGTCCCAGAACTAAATGGATCCATTTCCCAAGAACCAATAGAGCCCTTCTTTATCTTGGTATAGTCAAGGAGAACTTTATTCAGATAGTCCTTGTTCTTCCTCTTCCCAGTACTTCATATAGTGGAAGCATAAGAGAAACACATGGGAACAGTGGGAATGGTACTGGTTTGGTTTTGTGAGGAAGGTGGGCTAAGGTAAGGTAGGTTGTGGGGATACCATCTTCTCCCCAGGTTGTAACTAATCTCATAGAGGGCTTCCCTCCCCATGAGATCCACCTGTTGAGTACCACCCCCAGGGTGGCTTTCGGGTTGCAGCCTTGCCTCCCTGTCTCGTGGGAAGGGGCTCCCCCTAACAGAGAAGTTGCACCATCTGGGGATTTGTCACAGTTGGTTACAAATTGGTATGAAAATTGGTATGAACTCCCATCCCATCCCCCATTGAAACACGCTATGCACCACATAATTGAGCTGCATGATCAGATTTGATTCAGAGAGGCCCGTCAGATGAACACCTTGGTCCTCATTAGGAGGACGGCCGTAACCCACCAGTGCTAACAGCGGGTTGCTGCCGTCCTCGTAAACACCAAATCTGCCACGGGATATCCCGGGGCCACCGGCACATTACAAGTCCATGGATATCAGGCGGCGGATTCAGGAAGTCCCCATTGCCATGGAGTCCCATAGTTAACAGTGCTCGTGCTTCTATGACAACTCTGCGGGAGGGTGCTGTTGCGCCCGGCAGGTCAGATTTGCCATGCATAACGGCCCCTGCCCGCAGAGTCAGAGTGTGGTGGTCTGGAAAGGGTGCCAGTACGTTGCTACTGGCAACCTTTTTTCCAATCCGCCACGCTAATAAGGAGGCCCCTTAAATTCCTATTGTTATTATATGTGTCTGTCCTCAATAACAGCTATTTTTGTTTCCAATCTAATTTTTAAAAACAATATAGAGGAACTATTATGGCCGATGATTCTGCTTCCAGCTAAACAAACATCTTCATGCCAAATTTAGAACAGGAACAGATTTGCCAGAATGACAACGTGGCTAAGTGTGGCATGGATTGACTGCAATATATTGATAATGACTTTTTTTTTTTATTATTTCACATGCTGCTGGAAGACCTTTGCAAATATGTTTGCAATAGACAAATAACACAAACTCACCAATGTAATAAACACCTATGGTTTAGGGATCATCAAGTATGTGTTTGGACATTACGATTACATTTCATTTGGGTACATTCTTTTTTATATTATTTTCCAAACCAATTGAAAGACTGATATCATTACAAATTGATTTGTATAGTCTTTCCTCTAACTGTGATTGGTTTCTCATGCTTCTAATTATTGAACCTGCAGAAAAAAACGTCATCCCTGGATTAGTTTGATAGACAAGCAGTAAACATGGCTTACAAAATCATATAGATGATATTCATCAGACGTTCGGTTGTTTTCTCTAAACAGAACAAAACATGGTTCACAAGGGATTTGTTATTCCCAAAAATAACCTAAACTAAATGCAACACACCGGCCTGTCATTAATGAATGCAGGTTTTACAAACTGACGAAGAGAAATAACCAATTGCATAAAAAAGTTGCACTTTTAGGATACCGGTGATAGAAAACTGCAGACCAATCAGAACTCACGAAATGATTCTGTCTCCCAAAACTCTGGTCGTCTGGTCTCCCTCCCCACCAGCTACAAAAGACACTTTATTTAAGTAACAGGCTTTATATGCCAAACAGTCTATTGAATGAAACTAAAGAAATGAAGTAGCTATGAAATAATACAGTGCAATGCGATACGGGCTTGTCAGCAGTAGAGCCCGGTTCGAATCCCCAGCACGGGACAATAAAAAAAAAGGAAAGGAAATCGATTTATTTTTGTTGTGGTGTGTTGGTGATTCAAACCCAAGCCCTGCTGATGACAAGCCAGTGCCACATTGCTCTGTGCTATTTTTGCGACGGTGGACTCTTTTTGTTTCATTCAACATACTGCTTGACAAATAAGCCTGCGACAAGTAGGCTATTGAATAAATGACTCGCCAGCACTGCACAGTACAGTAAAAAAACAAAACTGACAGTGAGGGAAGACACTTTTGTTCATTGTCCTACTTTGGTGACAGTTAAGGCCACGTCCATCATTTAGGCCCCTCCCCATCATTACAGCCCCTCCCCACCCCCCTCGATTTTTCACCCTGCGCAAAGCACTGATCATCACATTGGTCAAATGTGTTCTTATATGTAGAGAACTTTTGGGATATGCAGGCTGACCCCTCGTGCTGGTTACACAACCATCCCGACATCTGACCATAGTTTGAATATTGTAGCAGCAGGAATGCTCACAGTGGGCACAGAGGTAGAGCGAAGCCTTGCTGACTCCACATTTCTCTTGGATCATCTGCGCAAACAAGTGTTGGTGCATACATGATTTTTGATTGGTGGAGATGGATGACTGCATCGTTTAAAGATCCACTTGCTTAAAATGTGTATGTAGCAGCTTGTGACTGTTTTTCCATCGATGGCTATTGCTATTTTATCACAGCTTTATCACCGCTTGTGACTGATTGACGTCTTGATCCCTGAACGTGAAGAATAGCTTGTTCGAAGTGATAGATGGTGCCTTTTACGGTATCACTGATTTACAACAACATAAAATGCTGAAAGCGCATTAGCTGCGCATTCGGCAGAAAAACAAATACTGAATCCCATAATACCGAACAAGGGGAGCAGGGATTGCCGGGGTGTCCCCCGCTCCACTTGTATGGTAAAATTGGTTTGGGGTGTGTTCATTGGGTGGATGGAGGCAGAAAATAAAGTTTGGAGAAAAAAAAGGAATAAAGGACCCTGCAACGGAATTCCCTGCCCTCTTGTGGGATAGGAAACGTCCGTCACAGGGTTGAAGGGCGAGTCGTGGCATCAGAGAGAAGGTAAGTAAGCAGACAGAAGGTATGGTTAGAAGGGTTGCTGGTAGGGGGAATGCGCTATGTGATCAATGTGCGCTGCCTTTTTTCCGGATTCGATATTTTCATCTTTGAAATTACGGGGCATGCAGTGATCACATAGATCTTTTGCCGCGCAGATGTCCATTTCGTTGGACCACTGAGCCGCTGTTGGGCACTCCGGGGCACCCCATTTCTGAGCAATGTCACGTTTTATCAGGCCCATTGCTGTGGAGAGAAGAATACCCTCCCATTTATTTGAGATGTTCTCATCTGGGACCCCGAGTAACAATGTTGCGGGTTGCAGTTCTATCGTGCGCCCCAGTGCTCTCGCCAAAATGTGTAAACATTGTGTCCAGAATGTCTTGATTTTAGGGCAGTCCCAAAGGAGGTGGATTAAGGTACCCTCCTCCCCCCGGCATTTCAGACAGTTTGGATCCGTTGCCCTTCCCCAACCGAAAAGGGCCACTCGGGGGTAGTATACACTATGTAGTATTTTTAGCTGTACCAGTCTTATTCTGGAATCCATAGAGATTTCACGTGGATGCATGAGAACCTGGATCCAGTCCTCAGGCTCAATGTCCCCGACATCCCGTTCCAACCTGGCTTTGAAGCTGGTCAGCTCTGGGGTAGCAAATGCGTTAATAGCCTTGTATAGGGTGGTGGTCACCTTGGTGGGGATGTGTTGTGGAAGTAAGTTGCGTTCCAGCGATGTGTAGTCTGGGGCGTCAGCAAGCGCTTGCCTGTGGCCACTAAGTGCGTGCGATAATTGTGTGTAATGGTAGTGTTCTGCTGCCGAAATGCCATACTCCTGCTGGAGCATTTCAAACGAAAGGATAGAGCCCTCTGTTAAGATATTTCCTATCGTGGTTATTCCGGCCCTCACCCACCGGGTCCAGGCAGGCAGCTTCCATACTTCCGTCAGCATATGGTTATTCCATAGTGGTTGTGCCATGGTAATCTTGTTCCCCCAGCCTATGTGCTTGTGTGCCTGCCTCCAGACAATTGCGATGTGAGAGGACATTGTCTGTGCAGGGGGTCTGGCTAGGCGTTGATACATTGTTTCGAGTGGTGGGGTATCTTGCCTGAAGGGTAGTTCTGCTCTGATGTGTGGTAGGTCACCGTCCCCATGGAGGAGGTTAACCGTGTTCAGTTGACTGGCCCAGTAATAGGACTTCAGGTGTGGGACACCGATACCCCCCTCCCAGATTGATCGCTGCAGCGTGGTCAGCGCGATTCGAGGTTGCCCCCGTTCCATATTAGTTCCCTAAGTAGGCGTTCCACCCGGGCAAATTCCGGGTCTGGTATGGCCAGTGGGGCATTCTGCAGTACGTAGAGGAACCGTGGAAGTGCCATCATTTTGAAAAGGGCCACCCTTCCCATGAGTGTGAGGGGGAGGTGCCTCCAATGTCGCACATCCACCTCGAAACGGGCCGTCAGTGGGTGCAGGTTGTGACGCACATAGTCTGAGAGAACCCCGGAGACCCATATGCCCAGGTAGCGGAAGCCTTCTCTTTCTATTCGGTATGGGGAGTCCCGGGGGGTTTCGGACTCGTCTCATTTTACTGGGAAGAGAACTGATTTCCCCCAGTTTACTCTAAGGCCACTGAAGTCTCCATAGGTCTTCAGCATTTGGGGTATAATTGGCCATGCTTGGCCTGGGTAACTCAGGTAGAGTAATAGGTCATCTGCATAAAGGGAGAGCTTATCCTCCCGTCCATTTGGCCAGCGGAAACCGGACCACGTGGCTACCTGTCGGAGCCATCGGGCCAGTGGTTCGATTGCTAGGGCGAAGAGGAGGGGATACAGAGGACAGCCCTGCCGGGTGCCTCAGCCCAGAGGGAAGGTCCCGGAGGTCCAGCCGTTCACCCTGACTGTAGCTAATGGGGCTTTGTATAGGAGTTGAATCCAGCTAAGGAACGTTTCGCCGAAGCCCATGTGCCTCATTGTTGCCCAGAGGCTAGTCCACACCACCGAGTCAAACGCTTTCTCGAAATCTATTGCTAGGAGTGCGAGTGGGGTGTTTAGGTTCGGGGCTTCTTCCAACAGCAGGTGTAATCGCCGTAGGTTCATTCTGGTCGATCTCTGCGGCATGAAGCTGCATTGATCTTGATGGACCAGTGAAGATATTACCCCTTGGAGCCGGTTGGCCAGTGCTTTGGCCAGGATTTTTGTTTCGCTGTTCAGAAGCGATATCGGTCTATACGATGTGCACTGATCGGGGGGTTTGCCTATGTTGGCCGTCCGTAGATCCGGTGGGAGGGTGCCCTGTTCTTTAACAGCTAGGAATAGGTCCCGGAGGGGGGCGGCCATCTTATTGCTACCCAGTTTCTTCCAGGTCTCGGCCGGAAAGCCATTTGGGCCGAGTGTCTTCCCAGACTGTAGCTGGGTCATGGCTTCCGCTATTTCGGTCTCATCTAGATCCCTGTCCAAGTGAGGTTTCTGTGATTCCGATAATTGCGGAAGCACGATCTCGTCCAGGAGGGAAGTGTCTGTGGGGACTGTTGGGGCGGCATAAAGTGTACTGTAGAATTTGGCAAAGGCCTCCGCTATTTCTGGGTCTGTTTGGGCCGGCCCGTTCGGGCCGTCGGTGATCTGTCTGACGTGTCTATGCCCCTCCTCCCATCTCTCCAGCCATGCCAATAGTTTGCCAGCTTTGTCCCCATGCTCATAAATTCTCGTCTTTCATTCCCAGTGTGCCTGCCGTGCGTTATCAAGTGCCGTGTTATGGAGTGATGCTCTAGCCTTTAGGAGGGAGTGGTGCGTTTCCGGAGAAGCGTTGGATATATATCTGGCTTCCCATTTCTTTACTTCCTCCTCTGCCATCGTCACCCTCCTGTGATGTTCCCTCTTTTGGTTACAAATCCAGGCTGTCATTTCCCCCCTAAGCACGACCTTATGTGCCTCCCATAATATCACAGGGTCCTCTACCGAACCTGTGTTGATCTCAAAGAATTCATTGGATTTGTCCGTGATGTGCTCCACGAACTCGGATAGGTCCAGGTAGTAGCCATTTAGCCGCCATGTTTTGGGCGGCAAGGGACGATCCGTACGGAGAGTCACCTCCAGGGGAGAGTGGTCTGATGTGCCCCGGGGATGGAAATCTGCCGATATAACCCTATATGCTTCTGGGGCCGGGAGGAAGAGGTAATCCAACCTGGATAAGGATGCATGGACCCCCGAGTGGAAGGAGAATCCCTGGTCTGTAGGATGGAGTTCTCTCCACACGTCACTCAGACCAAGCGCTGATGCGAAGGTCGCCAGTCGCGTGGGACGGTCTGGGTTCCGGCTGCGGATGTGGGTTCGGTCAAGTGTGTTGCTCATAACATCATTAAAATCCCCCCCCACAATCCACACCTCTGCTTGCTGTTGTGCCATCAGGGCCGTCACCTCCCTCAGGAGACCCTCCCGTAACCCCGAATATATCGATATATTGCTAGAATGGCCACTGTCTCTCCCCTCAGCGCACCCCGAATTATCACAAAACGGCCTGAGGGGTCCTGTACCACAGCAGCTAGATCAAACGGGAGTCGCTTATGTAGAAGGATCAGGTTGCCCCAGGAGCCCATCGTGTACCCTGCATGGTATGCTAGTCGGTAATTTGTTCTGCGAAAGAGCTGGCAGGTTGAGCCTGCTAAGTGGGTCTCGGTAAGGAGGGCTATGTCGGAGAGCGTCTGTTGAGGAATTGCGTGACTAATCGGTGTTTGATACTTGAGCCCATGCCGTTTACGTTCTAAGCGATGATTTTGAGTGACCTGTGGTGTTCTTGGGGCGTCGTTGGGGCTAGTGCATTTCCATAAGTGGGATCATCTTGGCGCTGCGTAGTCATTGCTGTCTATTGATCTGAAGTGTTGTGCCAGCTGGGCGCCTGGTGCGTTTGGCCATGTAGCATGTGTGTGAAGTGGAGGCAGTGGCTTCGGATATGGTGTGTTAGGTGGCATCTTGATCGGTGTGGACAGAGTGTGATTTCCCGGAAAGTAACTAACGTAGAACTGTATCCCTTCCCCCCTCCCCATACTCCTCCCCAACATGAAGTATCTGTCACCCAAACTCTACTAGCGCTCAAAACAGTGTCGCCAGGTTAACTTAATGTGAACTGTGGTCACCTTCCCACCAACTTACTACTCGCTTGCGGGTCCGGTAACTCGGATCAGGGGCATGGTGTCCGCCGGTGGCATGGTGTGTTAGCGATGGCAGCGCTTGGCCCTCTGATCAGTAGTATGGGAGTGGCGGCTTCCCATCACCGGTGTCGACCCAAGAGGGCATTGCATTACAAGTGGTTGCCAAGAAAGGGATCGGTCGTTGAGGGTACTGATGGTAACGTGAGTTCCCTTCTCCGGCCAACATGGCTGTTCCAGGGACCTTGTCAGGGGTCGCGATCTTCGTCCGGGTCCGTTGGGATCTCCGGTCTGGGTCGTTGGGCGGGTCCTTCTCCCCGCGGTCGGGGTCTTGGTCTACCTCTATGGTTTTGAACGGGTGCGGACCAGTCCCCTGCGATGTGGGTCTCGGCCCATTTCCAGGCTTCCTGAGGGTCGGTGAAGTGGACGCTTTTACCTTCGTGCTGGATTTTTAACTGGGCCAGGAACAGCAGCCCATATCACATATTCATGGTGTGAAGCTTCCGTTTAAGATGCTCAAAGGATTGTCTGGCTTTCTGGACCTCACGGGTGTAATCTGGATAGAAGGTAATTCTGGCTCCGTTATATGTCATTGTCCCTTTGGTTCGGGCCATTTGTAAAATGGCGTCCCTGTCTCGATAATTGAGCAGCCTTGCTATGATTGTCCTTGGGGGTGCACCCAGGGTCGGGCGGCCTGCAGGTATGCGGTGTACGCGTTCCACTGAGAAAAAGTTCGAGAGAGTCTTTGGCGCGTGCAGATCTGCCAACCATTCCTCCAGAAAAAGTTCCATGTAGGGTCCCTCTTCGCGTTCCGGCAGTCCCAGGATGCGGATGTTGTTGCAGCGGGACCTACCCTCGCCCTCGTCCACTCGGGCCTCCAGGGTTTTCAGTCTGGTAAATGCTTGCGCCAGTTGTTGGTGTACCCCACCGAGGCCATCCTCCTCCCCGGAGATACGTTGTTCCGCCTCCCCAGTTCGGGATGACAGTTTTTGGAGATCGTGGCGGAGGAATGAGACCTCGGTAGAGATGGCGTCCATTTTTTGCTCCACCGAGGAGCGCAAGCTGGGGATGGCGGCCATCACGTCCTTGAGCGAGAGGGTCTCATCCGGTGGAGGGGGGTCAGACCCTGGTCCTCAGTGCCCTGTGAGTTGGGTGTGGCGTATTGGTCCATGGTGCTTTGTATCAAGGTCTTTCTGTTCTTTTCTTTGCCCATGGTGTTGCTCTGTGTAGGGCCTCATGTATCTGTCAGTGCTCGTGGGGCCCCGTTCGACAGGATTAGAATCTTTTGCGCACTGAAGATATCGGTGTGCTTCCACCCGTATTGCGTATATGTTTTGTTCCCCCAGGAGCACTCCCCATGGGCGCACCGGATTCGAAATGGCAGGTACGGCGTGGCCGCTCGCGTTAGTTCCGAGGTTCTTGCCGTCCGCAGCACGCGGGCCCGGCATGCGACTCACCCACTCTGGTCTTCCCCGCCCCCGCCTGACCGGGGTCGGATAACAGGATTCGGTAGCGGCGCACCCTCGGAGCGCCCTGGGATGCTGGGCACGGCTGCTGCGTTCAGCTATCGGGGCTCGTGGGCTGCCTTCGCTAATCCCAATCACGCTTCAGCGGGTCTCGGCGGCGGCCATCTTGTCCGGGAGGATGCCGGGCGAAGTTTCCAATGCCGATATCGCGTGTTTCTCTTTGCGAAATTAGCTCTGTTCTCCGCCGGGTGTTGCTCTGAGGTTCCGCCGCTCGGATTTATCTTTATTTCGCTTTAACACAGTCCATATGGCAGGAATTTGCAGGATGTTTCAGGCGGCCACGGGAGCGCCGGAGATTCACGTCTTCATCGCGCGCTCGTTAGCCACACCCCAACTTTGCCCTATTTTTAAAAACTGTGGCACACACTAGAAAACAACTGCACCAGGACAAGGGCAGTTTGGCATATTAAAAGCACCAGTGCAAAATTAGCCCTAGCGCAAAAAAGATGCATTTCTACTGCATGTTTGCACCAGGGCAAAGTTTGCCCTAGTGCTAATACGGAATGGGATTAGCACTAGGTCAAACTTTGCCCTGATGCAAAAATGCATCAAAAATGTTTCTTTTTTTCACTAGGGCAATTTTTGCCCTGGTGCTTTTAATATGTCAAACTACACTTGTCATGGTGCAATAGTTTTCCAGTGTATTTAAAAATAGGGCAAACGTTGCCCTAGTGCTAATACCGTGCAACTTTGCACTTGCACTGGTGCAGAATTTCTGTAATCTACCTTGGATGGAGTTGGAGTCCTCTTGGTTGAGCAGAGCAGAACCCCCCAAAATTAATTTTAAATTAATTTTAAAAACATTTTGTTGAGTTTTTTCTCCTATGGCAAAACACCCATCGTAAATTTGGGTGTCAGCAAAATTACATGGAACCGCCACATTAGCATATTTTTGGGTGACAACAAGCAGAGGGGCACACCTTTTCCCTACAATCATTATGTAAACCTAATTGAAAGGGCGAGGTTGTGACAAAAAACACTTTGCTTGGGGCACCATTAACCCCTTCACCAGATCTGACCAAGGGGATTTCAAGGTGCTGATAAGCAGAACGTATTTATTTCATCACATGTCACTGCATGTGCCAGAGAAAAAAAGGAGCACACAGGCTATGACTGGCTTATAGGGCAATAGGACCATGGCCGAACCAAAGCACACAAAATGCTTGTCTGGGCCAGTTTTTTGGGTCAAAGTGGGCCAGTTTGATGAGTTACTTCACTATGTAGCTAATAGTTTTGACCAGTGTTGATGAATAAATATTCTTTAAAAAGTACAATTTGCAAAACATTTTATCAAAAAACTCCCTTTTGGGTACTATTCAAACAGCGTCACAAAATGAATGAATTCTCATTTGTAACTGTGAGCCACTTTTTCTTTGGCACCCAAGACAATTTTATGTACTAGTGCGACCCCGACCCTGCAGGGTCGGACTAGCTTATAGAGAAATAGGCCCATGGCCGAACCAAAAACGCAAAATGCTTGTGTGGGACAGTTTTTGGGTCAAAGTGGGGCACTTTTTTGGCCAATGTGGGCAAGTTTGATGAGTTACTTCACTATGCATCTAATCGTTTTGACCAGTGTTGCTGAATAAATATTCTTTAAAATGCACAATTTGCATCACATTGTACCAAAAACCTCCCCATTGGGTACTATTCAAACAGCGTCACAAAAGGAAAGAATTCCCATTTGCAAATGTGGGCCACTTTTTCGTTGGTGCACGAGACAATTTTATGCACCAGTCTGACCCTGTCCCTGTCTCTCCCGTTCCTAAGCGGCGGAGTGGCGCAGAGAGAGAAGCGGCAAGAGAGCTCCCTGGCTCGCACGCATTGCTCAGTGTGTGGGGTGATGCAGGCTGGCAGCAGCAGGTAGGACGTGATGATAAAGATGGGCCAGGGCTAACTGAGTATAAGGAGCAGGCTAGAACCGCCAGCATGCTTCATTTACAAACAAAAATCCTGCCAACTTGAATGTGATTGGTCTATTTGCCCAGCCAATCATACTGGAAAGAGGAGTTTCTCGCTGACTCATGCATGTCAATAAATCCACAGAGCTTTCAGGCAGTCCCAGAATTCTCAGCGCCTCCGCTGGCAGGCCTCTTAATCCACGCAGTAGGCAGGCAGAGTACGACAAGATCACACCCTCAGGATATTTTGTTAGTGCTGCTCTTAGAATTTGTAAAGCCCTCTGCCAGCGGTGTAAACCAGGTGTAGTATGAGGGGCCGTGTGTCTTCTGATCATGGCACACATTTGCTTGTTAGATGCCCAAAGTACGCATTAAATCCTTTTGTGTATCTGAAAATGAAGTACAATTTATGAATAAAAATAAACTGCATGCCTGTGTCAAAAAAGAACTGCAAAAAAGAATACACGTGATTATTACACAGGCTCCGCGCACGTTTAATTGGGCAGAGCTTCAAGTTGACTGCTGCCAGGTGGAAAATAGTAATCCCGTCTTGGTTGTAAAGCTCACATCATATTGCATTCTGGGGCTTTACGCCTTGTATTGGCTAAATATACAGGAATGCAAAACGACCTGTGCTAATCATGACACGACTTGGGGAGCATGATTTGAGAGGTGTGCATCAGCATATGTTTGTGCAATAGTGTGTGAATGAAGTAGATGGTTGACAAAAGCGACAGTCTGCGTAACTAGCTTCTACTGTCAGCAGTTATTTAGAACACAGATGACTTTTGTGTAGCAGACCAGAAAACACATATATGTGTGGGATTTGTATGGTGCAAACCTAGCTACTAAGCAATTGTGCGCTGTTCAAAAACGTTGAAGAATACAGAGAGAGGACCCTGCTGGAGAGCTGGGGGGTGGGAGGGGTGAATCCCATTCAGAGACTTCTTCCCATGGAGTCCAGGCTCACATATAGATCATTGTGCAACCTGCATGCATATGTTTGCTTTCTGGCAGGGCCTTTTCTGCCTTTCATCCTTACATAGTCGATAAAATGAGTACCATTTATTTGGGTAACAGTGACCTCTAGTATTTACATTGCAATGAAGATAGTATATAAAACCTCAAACGTTGTCCTGGTTAAGGTTGAACATTAAAGAAAACACTTACATTAAATACATACTGTATGAGTACATGTAAAGTACATGAGTACATACAGTACATACATCCTAGGCTCACGTTTATTCGATTCATTCCACCTGTAGTGAAATTCTGGCTACACCATTGTCCTCTAAGGTAAAAGATGAGCGGGCTCCCTAATTTGCATACATGCTGGCATCACTGCAGTGCCTTGTCTGTGATGGTTAAGGGCATCAAGGTAAGTGGCATGTTACAAGAAGTGTAACCATAGAAAGAGAGGTCATTAAAATAGGCTGTGACCATGCGGTATGGGCTGGTGCGGAAGACGTTATTGCCAAAATATGTGTCTATTTGAGAGCCTTAGTACATCTAAGGCAAAGGTGCCAATAACGGTACCCAGTCAATTTTGCTGAAAACATTTCAGAGTGGTAAATTTAATTGCGAACAATAGTACCGAAAAACATTGAAAACATTATATAAATATATATAGGGTAGTGGGGTAAGGTGTTAAAATGGGTGTGGATGGGGTTGGGGTGGCGTTGTAAGGATAGAAAATCAGGGGGTTGGGTAGGACCCCCTCAAATAAAAAAAATAAAAATAAAATCTGTGTTTTTCTGTATTTTGGTCACAAAGAAATTTACCAATTTGAATTTTCTGTCAGTAAAATTACATATAACCGCCAATAACCGCTGAGATATAGTTTATTTCAATTTTCAATCAGGAGCGGGACCTGGTTTTCAAATGCCATTTCTGTGATACATTTTGTATTTGATGCAATCATACAATAAAGCAAACATAAAAACATTGATAAACCAATTTAAAAAGAGAAGAAAGAATTACGCAAGTTACATTTAAACAGTTTAAATTAATTTAAAACCAGGCTATACAAGATTCAAAATGACATCAACACATCTAATTGCAGATATAATCAAAGATATTTGCATTCCATTTAAAATTTCAACCCTAAATCTAGATTGGTTATAGAGCCTTCTCTAACACAAGAACTTATGAAAAAAAACGTATATCGAATAGGGAATGTTTGAGGGCAGATTGTTGGGAGATTTTTCAACGTTTCAATGGAAGTTTGGTCCTTACAGAATCTACACGTCCTACTAATTCTTTAAGTTCCCCTAGGTGTACTTTCTACTTCTAAGATAGGTAAGAGATTCAAATGGAACCTCAAGAATTTCTTCCTCAGAAAAGCTCAGGGAAATCTTTCAAGGTAAAGTTCGCAGTTTGACAGTGATTTCTCAGTTTTTGCAACATCTCCATGCAAAGAATACTTCTGGTTTGATTTGCACGTTTTCATCCAATCGGATTCCCAGATTGCCTTCTTTACCTGACGGGGCTCAAAATCTGACATATCAACTGACTTCCCCACCTCTAATAAGAACCACATAGTCCCAGATTCCCAATTAGACAAATATGCACAGCTGTTTTCATTCATAATCATGTTCAATTTACTCAATAATGAGTTGTCCACCGGGAATCAGGCACTTCTAAGAAAGGAGACATACTTCCCCTTTAAGCAAGCAGATATAGACATCAAGCCCAATTCCCAGCGAATGGCAGAGACGGGTACCCTTTGGGGGCCCTAAGACACCTCGCATGTTCAACCCTCAACGATTGCAGCAGATTTCCTCTGAGTATCAAGTGATATCAATATCGTAGAGCGAGGCAGGCACGAACCATCATACGATGATATGTTAACGCTGGGGTCCGAGGTCATTTGCCATACCTGGCAATGATCCTTTCCATCTGGGAGATGTATAACTCACTTTTTCTCCAAAGGCTCTGCCAATGTTGAATCTTCCTTTGCTGACTATATAAACTGTAGTCTAAATATTTATATTGATTTACTTGTTCCTATTTCACATTGTTAATTGTCCACATAAAGGGACACCTCTTTTTTTGTAATCACAGACAAAGGGCCTCATTACGACCCAGGCGTTAAGGGGTTAACGGCGCCATAAAAGGTGTCGGCGCTGTTCAACCCTTAATGCCTAATTACGAGGTCCCTTTGCGGGTCCCGACCTTAACGGCTGGTTTTACCAGCCATTAAGGATTGGACCCGCAAAGGGACCTTGGTGCTAATTACGGTACCGCAATTTGCGGTACCGTAATTAACGCTCTCCACATTCCCATTGAGCCTATGGGGCAAAAATGGGAATGGGGAAGGGCCATGGCGGCATGGGGAATTACCACCCCGCCAACCTTGGAATGGGGTGGTAACTCCCCATTCCACCATGGCGGACTCCGGCATGGACCATGGTGCTAATAGCACCATGGTTTAGCGCCGGAGTCCTAATGAGGCCCCATTTAGTTTTTTGTTTATTAATAGTCAGATCATGCATCTCCATAAAGCAGGTTAATACATCAAGGGACCGTTGAATACCCACGGGCGTCTGCTCAAGAATAACCAAATTAGTCTGTGTAAGTAAGACATTGGCATTTCAATGATCCCTGTCTAGAAGGGTAAGCATTTTCAGCCCAATCCCCCAGTTACGCAAGATAGAGGTTGAAAAGAGAGGGTGCCAATACATAGCCCTCTGAACACCACGACTTGTGTAGACTGGCCTGGAGAGGGTGCCCGCTCCATCCAACCTTTCTCTAACTCTAGAAGCAGAATGCAGAGCAATCAAGATCTCCAACAGTGCAGCAGGGACACACCATGTTTAACATTTTTCCCAAGAATGTCCATGCACACCCTGTCAAAGGCCGTCGAAAGCTCCACATATGCCAGGCAAAGAGGTTTCCCTTCCCGCCTCATTTTTATGATGAACATCATAACCGTGAAACTGTTTACTAAAGTCTAAACAGCTGGAAAAAGAAATCGAAGGCCTGTCCAGAGACATTACAGAAATCACTAATGCCGAAAGATTTGCGGAGATACTTAAAGACTTTACGAAATGTAATTTTTGATCTATTTTGCGGATGTTCAAATAATCCGAAAATATAATTATCACTGTGATGCTTCTAACACAAATCTTTTGGGACATACGATTTGACACTATGTTCTGATGACATTGTTTGATTCTATTTTGGTGGACTCTATGGTATTTGACTGATGTGTAGATTATACTTGGGACTAATATTGGAATTCTTTTGTTTTACAATGCCTCATCCGATTGAATGGTAATTTCTTGTGACTTTATGCCACTCAATAACTTCGCATGTGGATTACTATTATGTTGGTACGATAGCAATAAGACATATTGGCCCTGACGAAGGACGATTGGGTCCGACATGCAATGGCCTCATTTCTGATGCATCTGCAACTATTGGATACTAATTATCAAATATTTGTCAAAAGAATAAATTAAGAATTTACTATGCAAACAACATTTTGAACTGTATCGTTTATTGAATATAACATTGGAAAGATACACCACATGCATGTGGTTTTTGGGAGTGCAGCCCACACCGCTGTTTTCACGGCCAAGGTCACGTTTCTGCCAAGAGAAAGACAAACCTGCTTTGCTAGTTCGTGAGACACCACGGCCGCCAATATTGAAATGTCTGAGATCAAGTCAGTCCCGAAAATGTTCTTTGGTAATCATATGATCGTCCTGAATGGGACTGTCTTATCAGTAAACACCACGTCCATTTCACCATCAAGATTGTGTTCCTGGGCAGACTCAACAGTCTTAATGAAGTAATCATGTATTTGATTACACTCACTGGCATCACACAATCCAGACAAAGATTTACTTCGAGAGGGATTTAGGGCAGATAAAAAAAACTCCTATTTTTGTGACTACGCCAATAGACAACAATGCTGTGATGTTCAGTATATGAATTGTTGCTATTATTATACACGAGGAAACATTTTTATTAGAGAAGGCAGAGGCTTTTTAATTCAGGATGCATTATGAACTGAATTACTTTTACCTCTACGGACAGCCAATTTGTGCAGATTTGACACTGGGCCTCATTCCGAGTACGGCGCTAACCAATGGCGCTATTAACGCCTTGGTTGACGCCGTACCCGGACCGGCAGCGCCTTGGTGGATGGCGGAATCACCGCCCCATTCCAAGGTTGGCGGGGCGGTGATTCCCCATTCACCAAGGCTCTTCCCCATTCCCAAATGAGCCCCCATAGGGCTCAATGGGAATGGGGAAGATGCAAATAACGGTGACCGTTCATTACGGTCACCGTTATTGGCTTGCAGGCCCCTTTGCGCCCTCGACTTTAACACCTGCTCAAAGCAGGCGTTAAGGGCGAGGGCGCAGAGGGAACTCGGAGTATGGCGGTAAGGGAATACCGCCACCGGTCTCGTTACCGGTGCCCGCTATTCCTTACCGCCATACTCGGAATGAGGCCCACTGTAAGATTACCTGTTTCGACAAGAATCACACACTTTGGTTGAGTGGTGAAGCTGGGATTTGAGCCTGCTCATCAAAATATGCACTTGACCACATACCTTCGGAGAACTTGTTGCACATAATTGTCAAGTTGTATATAGATGTCATTCAAAGCACACAAGTCACACACTAACCTGACCCGAATCATTTTCAGGAAAAAGAGCATGCTTGCTGCTTTATTCTCCACATCCTGAATGAAAGAGTACAAGGAACAGAGCACAATGCATATGAAATGCCCCCAAAACATTTTAGGTGTATGACTGTACCGCCAGGGCTTAAACAAAGTCACCTGTCTATATATAGCCCCATTTGGCACAGACTTGTAACTTGTTCTTATACATGTATTTAAATCGATTTTCCACCCAACATTTATTTTTTCAGTGTGTCAAACTAGCACACATCATGAATACAATGTTTCGATGAGTCATGTTAATTGAAGAATGCACTCTTCTGGGAGGCAACTGGAGCTATTTGCTGTCTTTCAGATGGACATGTGCCCATCACAGCTCCACTCGCCTCATCATTCACACACATTAAGAATACCTGTCATAAACAAACACTGTCCACTCCAATGATCAATTACCCACTTACTGCTGTGTCTGCCACCCCACTACTCATAAAGAGTTTCTCATTTTAAATATGTTTCTACAAATTGCTTGGTCATAACAAAAGTATGTTTTTAAAAGAAAGTATTTTCTTGGCCCTTCTTAAGTGGCTCTTCTGGGTTATTGGCGTCACAGACACTGTTAAGGAACCTATAGAGAATGAACAAACTGTACAAGTAGATGTATCAAATATTGACTACTTGATCATTCGTACTTAGGTACTACACTTTGTATGTCCTCAAATGTGAATGTCCTATGTTTTTCTAAAAATAAGTGTATTACTACACCACTGCACTTCAAAATAAAACCCTTTTGTGCAGAAGAACAGTTTCATGAGAATTCTGTGACCACCCACACAAGGGGTCACCCACTCAGGGTGTAGCAGTGGTTACTCTCCAGCAGAGATTGACCTGACCTTGCTCATTCGTTTTTTGATATGTTTCTGTATTCAGTTTCACTTTCCGAGTCTACTGGAAGTGTCTGCTTGTTGAAATGTGGATTGCTCATGCATGTGATAACTCGCCTTCAGGAGAGAGCGTGCTGGAATGATCCTGTTCTGAAGCTGTGTTGCATTTCTGTACGATAACGTGGCTTCGCAGAAGATCTGTAAGTATCTAGGCTGGTCCCTGGGCCTGTTGACATGGCAGAGCAGTCTTGCCTAAGTGCTCGTCCAGCTCTAAGGTAGGCACCGTGCCTGTGACCAAACACCAGCGATCTCACAAGGCAGAAAGGACATGCTGAAAGGCAAAGGTGATCTGTGTGTTAACGGCTTTTCTGCCCTCACACTTGGATGTGCTTACCTACCAGGCATGCAACTAGACTACCAGGAGTTTGTTCAGTCAGTAAGATGGCAGTTTAAGGAGAAGCGCTGGCAACCTAAACTTGAGAGATGCTAAGAAGCCAGAGAAAATGCGAGTCTGAGAACCCACACACGTGAGCCTAAGAGGATCTGAGATTCCAAATGAAAAGATGAACCTGAGAGGTGCTGAGAATCCCCAGAGGTGCTGCGACTGCCACCCGAGAAGTGCTATGAATCAAGGGAAAACGCTGAGTCGTGTGATAGAAGTAAGCCCTGAGAGGTGGTAAAACACATGGGGCCTCATTACGAGTCAGCCGGCCCAGAAAAAGTGGTGGCGGCAAACCCGGCCGCCACCGTTGTTTTCGGACTGGCTGATCTCGTGTTCTGCAGGCGGGAGGTTTCACTTACGGCAGGCCTGACTTGGCGGGTTTAACACCACCCGCCTGCAGGCGGACGCGGAAACACCGGCACCATTACAGCATGGTGCCGGTGTTTCCACTTCCCCATTCCCACGGAGTCCTATGGGACTCCGTGGGAATGGGGATTTACCGAATTCCGCCTCCGGAATTACCGGGTCACCGGGGTTGTAATGCCCCGGTGATTCCGGGAATCACAGAGGCGTAATGGTAATATGGTTTTTCCGCCTCGGTTACCGCCGGACTCGTAATGAGGCCCATGGACATGTTTAAAAAATCAACCCATGTTAGGAATTATTGGATCAGGTGGTAATCGATAAAAAAGTTCAGATGCCTGGAAAAGTCCAAGAACGGATTGAGTCTTCAGGCAAAAGCAAACTTTAGAGAGTGCCTTTGATCATGAGAAGCAGAGGAGCCTAGAGCCCCCGAGTTTCAACACTGGGGTTAAGAGTCCACTAGAACACCCGGGCGGGCAAGACTGTGAACCTTAGACTCGAGGGAGTGGAGGCAAACAATCCTGAGGAGAGTTGATAGGGATGGGCGAGCTTAAAGTGCTCATGATTGCCGGATCGAACCTTTGAATAGAGGTCTGATTCGGCTCGAGCCTTCACAGAGATGACCCAGGAGCCATATCATGCATAGTCAGCAAATGTCCCATTCGGCTCGAATAGGTTCAGACCAATTCAAGTTACAGGCCACTATAGCTCGAATTGTGTCAACAGACTTTTAAAATCGATGTGGATTTTAAGAAAGGATGGGGCAGATTCTGAAAACCTTTTTTTACCACAAGGAATGAGACGCCCGTGTGCATCTCATGATTTCTAACAAAAATAACTTGAACCCTTTTCTCAAAAGGTGTCTGAATGTGCACAGCGCCCACAAAGATGCCCCTATTCACTGCTTGGCGCCAATAAAGGGGTGTTTCTGCATATTTCATAGGGCACCCCGAATCCACAAGTCCTCAACTAACAAGCGCAGCAACCCACCAAAGACGCCCACCCTTGTATTTTCCTCTCACAGTCTGTATGCAGTAATTAGGGGCAGGAGAGTCCATTCTGCCCAACTCAAGGGATTTTGAGCATGGCATTCGGTGTGTGCTTATCTGCCCCCTTGTCTGTTGACATATTAAGTTGTCTCTAAATGTTTGGCACAGACAAGAAATGCACAGTCCAGCTGCTATGGGTAGAACACTTTGACCAGCATGAAAACCACCTTAGGTTCTCTTCAGTTTTGAAGATCTCTTCTGAGCCGCCAATCTGAGATGACGTCTATGCTGACACTCAGTGGGGCTGATGATTCCGAAGGCAATCTCCTAGGAAGGTTTGAAGAGTCCAGCCGCCTCTTCAATTGGTCTCTCATGCAGGAGGCAACTGAAACCAATCAAATATGATCCAGCAAGCATGTAGCCCAATGACCCAAGAGACGATGTGCATATTAACATGGGCCCTGGGGGCATGAACACAGTTGAACCATGAAACCTTGTACTAGCAGAAGCAGGCTGCAGCCATCCACCTACACGAGAGCAATCATAGACAGACGGACAAGGTCATAGCCAGAGCAAGGGAAGAGGCACCCTGCCCACCTCTGTGCTAACAAACTCAAGGCACTGGGATGGAATTAGAGATTTCTTCATGAGATTCAGCGTTCACCCCACTGGGTCAGAAGTTCGGGAACTGCCCACGTGTATAATGTACCAAATGGAACAAGTTGGTGTCCGATGCACTGCACTGTACTGTACAACATTGAGACCCACCAGGCGACCCAAACCATTTAAGCATACCCTTGGAGCAAAAATGCGGTCAGAGGCAACAAACTGAATTGGAATGTTTTGCCTGTCATCGAAAATCTCAGGAATCGTGGGTGAGAGCGGAGGATGGGGACAGTGAAAAACTCACTACTGCTCTGCAGATGAGTTGCTGTTGAGTAGTACCTAAAATGCCTATTCCACCCAACAATACTGCTAGGTCAGCTGTGATCCCATTCATAAAGTTGCACAGCTCGCCAGATACACCTCCTCCACCTCTTTTGGTACCAGGGGCCGAGGGCAGGCACAGGCCCCGGGGTGGGGGTGGGGGCGAGCTGGCATAGATGCAACACAAACACCAATAGTACAGTGGTACCAAAATAAAAGAAGGGGGAAAACCATATGCAACTCAGGCTTGGTCCCACCCCATTGGTGGCAGGACCTGACTGATTTGCATATGGCTGGACACCTTTTGGACCCCTTTTGCAATGGTGCAGACGGGCTAAAAAATGGTGGTGTGGAAAGTTTCCCAGAGTTACGCCGGTGGTACAGATTCATTCAAAACCTTCCACCCATCACTTTTGTGCTTACTGTTTGTCTCTTTATGTGAGAGAGGGTATGCCCAGACGTGGATCCCTTGCTCGCTGTGCCATAGGGAACCAAGTAGCACCTCACTGAGGAGGCCCAACAAGGCTGAAACATGTCTGGGGTTGCTTGTGTTTCCGTGCAGAGGGGACCTGGCCTAGCAGTTCCATTATTGTAAGGACCGCCCACTGAAGGCGGCGTGGAGCCGGTGTGGGCTGGAAAGCTCCATGCAGGCGTTGGCAGCTTTAGTGGGAGGGGCTGGTGTGAGCAGTGCACAGCTTACTCTGAACCCAGGTTTAGATCATTCAAGTCAGCCCCTAATTTTTGCCTGCTGCACTCGCCCAGGTTGATAATTAGATTTCTTGTTTTTGTGTTTCTCTCTTGTGGATTTTGTGCCTTGAAGGAAACCTTGATCCATGCCACTTCCACGTGCCTGCCACAGTAGGCTGTAATTTATGTTTGCTGACAATACGAAGAAAGACAAAGTCACCAATCTGGCTTTTTGGTATCAGTTCTTTTGCCTATGATCTATTGATTTTGAGCAAAAAAGGCCTGGGCAGAGATTGCGGGTGTGGGGAGAAGGTAAGTGAATATTTGTGTGTGTGTGTTTGTGGGGGTTGAGGGGCGAAGCTGCAATATTTGTGACATGAAAGGGAGGAGATGGGGTGAAAAGGGGCAGTGGATATATGGGGGTGCAGCTTCTAGTGGGTTTTGGTGGCTGATACCCTGAAAATAATTATCATCCCTCCCATTGAAGGCTGCATGAAATCCTCTGGGAAAAAAAATCTTTTTGTGCATGGCCTTCGATGGGCAGGATTCTGATATAGAACTGGTTTATTTGCCTTGGTCCAGCAGCAGGTTTCAACCACTTCAGGGTCTGTGCCGCAGGTCTGCTGAAGAAGAGGCTGCAACTTGCCCATTTTTAATGTCTGAGGCAACCAGTGCACAAAAAGCACACATCTGTGCTCAATCAAATCAGGAGGAAGAGGCCCAAGTTATTCATTTCTTCGCCTGAATAATACTGCGCCCATCCAGGTAGTGACTTCCATTGTACATCACACATGATCAGGTCAATTTCTAAGACTAGTGTCTCAGGAGCATCACATACGACGTGTGTGATTCAGGCATCTAAATAATGGAAAGAACTAAATAAGAAATTAGACATACGCCTACGCTCCAGATTGCAGGCAACCTTCCATTAACTGCAAAACTGCTGGAGCCCCCCAACTGAGAACAAACCCACCCAACTAACCTGTTCTCTGGGTGGTCCCCATGCAGGGGTCTGCAACCACGTTGCTCATTGTACCTTTCACCGAAGAGAAATATCCGTTTGCAAATCAGTCTGGTCCTGTCCACAAGGACAATCCAGCATCAAAATCTTAGGCAATGCTCGTCTGAACCCTACTGCCAACGTCAACCTTAGACACGTGTTTCGGCTTTGCTGGGCATCATCAGTGAGGAGAAGCTGAGCCTCTCTAAGCACAGTGAGCAAGGGCTCTACGTCTGGATTATGGCTGATTTATAAGCGCCTTACAAATGCACAATAAAATAAATACAATTAATGATATGCTTCTAGAGGATCTGCCTCACCTCACAGTTTAGGACTTCCCCGGTGGGTGGCACCAGCATAGTAGGCAAGAGAAATAGGTCGCCACTGTAAAAGGTACAGTGAGATAAAACGTGGTTGAAGACCCTTCTGAGTGGGACCATTCCATAGAACAGGTTCTTTGGCAGTTCTCGTTCTCAGCCGAGAGGCTCACGCACGTTTGCAAATCATGCTTGAGATGCCTAATCTGCGAGAGATAGGCTAAAACACAGGTGGAGATGGGGAGGTGGAGTAAGTGATGATATTTTGCCCCATCCCTCCTCAAAGGGGAAGGAGCTCGTTTTGTATTTAAACAATAGGGTGCCTGTCTCGAGGGTGGCCTACTCTGACGCTTAGGGATGGAGAAAAGGAATGAAGCGGTAATCATGGTAGCCACAGAAGCAATCCTCATATCGCCACCAGCACCAACCCACATTCCCTCCTGAGGCATTCCATGTAATGCCACCTGCTGCATACTGCACAGCATTCTCACACATTCCCTGCCTCCAATGCCCATATCCTCTCTTGAGCCAATCCGGATAATGCCACAAGCCCTCAAACAGACCATCTTTGCAAGACATCCCATTTAAGACCCGCTCCCAAAGCCCTGCTCCCTCCTGAAGCAGATCCTCTGTTGCCTTGCACTGTGCCTCCAATGACATCCCTTCCTATCCCTTAATCCTTCGTATGGGCCCCAAACTGTCCAGAGGCAAAGCAGCTTCTAAAATGTGCCCGACGGATGTGACCTGAACAGATGACATGGTTAACAATACCGGAATCATGCTTGCATGAAAATTGGTTTAAAAGCTGTTTTTGGACAAAGTTGTATTAAAATGAAATCTGTAACTCGGCATACATTGTGCACACTCCTGCGTGTGCTACCAATGTGCATCGCTATTGTTTCACTGGCCCCTCGTGCCTGTTCCAGGAACCAAATGTGCTTTGGTTGCACCTCTCGGACCCCGAGGGAGGCCTCAAGCATCCCATGCTGTTTCCTAGAATTGCAAGGTAAGGTCGATGCATGGGGCAATGCACATTAGTACTGCGAGTGATGGCTGCTTGCGCAGTGCGGGTCTTCCTTCCACTTGGCAGGGCAATTCTTGGATGGGGCATGGCCGCAGGACGGGATGACGCATGCGTGCTCAGCATGGCAGGGATGAGGAGCTTTCACAAATAACTGCTTGGGACACAGAACACACATTTAAGGCTCTAGATACAGGCAATCCCTCTTCAGATGCCATCAGCAAACAAAAGGATGCTTGGCTCATAGGCCACTCAGCAAGTGTCAAGTTTATTAAAGTGTTAGAAAAAACCCTTAAGGAAGTAAAAGAACACCCATGAAAGTGAAGTCTTCCAAAAAATATATATATATTAGAGAAAAACAAACGGAAAACATGAGTTTCATCCACCGCAAACCCTTGAGCAGGCCCCTTAATCTCTGCTAAATTCAGCCCGTCAGGCACTACACATGCAAATACTGTTGGCGCTCAGCTGAACCCATCCCACCACAAATGTAGACCAGCAGGGGGCTCGGTTCTGTTGTTCAGCTGTACTGAGACCCCTGCTCTTCTTGTAAAGTGTGCTTAAGGGCCGCGCACGGCGTGGCATGATTGTTTAATAGGTGCTGGGCCAGACCTATACTTAAGTAACCTCCAGTTCAGTGAGATGTAAACTCCAGTTAGGTTTACATGGCACTGAGCTTGAGGCAAGCCAGTGCAGATCACGTGAGGTAGTGGGAAATATGGCTGAAGCACACAACTCGCAGCATACGAGCAGCCACGTTCTGCATACGAGATAATTTCTGAGTGTAATATTCAAGCAGCACTGAAACAACGACTTTGATCACAGATTCAAGGTCAAATTAAGATGTGGAAGGAGGCAACCATGCCCCAGCAAATAATGTGGTGAGGCCCTTGTGCTATTTTTGGTACTGTCCCGGCACCACCAATATGTAATGACTTCTATCTAAGCAATATATCTAAACTTCTAACATTTGATTCTTTTTACAGAGACATATCCCTGATCCAATACCCCCACTATAACAATCCCATCCTTAAATATGGGACAAGAATCAGGTTGTTTTTAATCCGAGTATTCTGTTTTATTTAAAATAATAGATCAAGAAATATAAACTGTTCCCTAGCTTTAAAATCCTGGAAAGTCACCCACATCATTCTACTTAAATACAGACAGTTTGTCTACAGAAAGGAAACACAACCTATTACATTGCTAATGCTTACATTCAAAATACTGTCACGGTTTATTGGATGGTCACAATCAACTCAGGGAGTTCCCCCCCCCCCAATGAAGGTGTCACACAACAGAGTGCCTAGCAGATTTGAATTTGGTTAGGCCTGCAACATGTATAACACCATTCATAAGATACCCTCTGTGTCATCAATAAGCTCGAAACCATACCGCCGTCTAGAAATAATAGTGTATATTTTTTTAATTTCTGCAGTGAATAATAAACAAAGCACAAGAACATCAGACACGGACTGCGTGGCACAACACAATAATCACAAATGCAACTTACTTGCATCAATTACTTGCATCAATTGACTGAGATGTGTTTCTTAATAGACTTTCAGTTACCACAACAGATACAGATTGAATTTTAAGTCAAAACACACAAAGGATTTCAAAACACAGTAATTGCTTGGGTTGGCATAATGCTCCTCTCTCCCAGCAGCCCCCAGGCATCAGTTATATATATGGACCCTTTTGTTTGAAGGCAAGGTATAGGGAGTGGGAATTTAATGGGAATTTCGTTTGGGCTTTGCATTTGAAATGTAAGGTCTGGTAAATTAATTAAATGGAGAAATTGTCTGGGGAACATACATTCAAAAGAAATGCAGGGTTTGGGTAATTTGGAATGAATGGGAAACATCTCGTTTTCACAGAGAATGCAGGGTGTTTGTATTTTCATTTTGGGGACGCTAGCACATTTAAATGAACAGCAGGGTTACCCAAGTACATTGAAGACTAGAGTCATCTACTGTCCACTGGGATAATGTTTGTCAATTTCGAAATTTTCACAAAAACATCACCCTGTGATAGGCGGCCTATAGGAACTAATTATATTTTTAGTTAAATAAGCTAAGGGTATAGCACTTTTACCCCCTTCCCAATAATGGAAGGGCACCCACTAATGAAAAGGAATGGTTTAAAACAGACAGCTTCTCCTCACACTTCCGGTTAAAACTGACATGGTGTTTTACTCTGAGGGAATTCATTAAGTGACATTTTTAGTGAAATATGGCTAGGGCCTACACAGTTCCCCCCCTCTCCCCCCATCCACTAATGAAAGGGATTAAGGTAGATAGCTCCCCATACAATTTATAGTTTTTGGATATATCTACTTACATGGGACATCTCTGTTCTCAGAGGAGGCCAGCCAGATTTCAAACCCTCTTTCAGGAATATGTAGGCAGCTCACACCACTGGTCTCTCTCTACAGCAAGGTCCTTATAGCCAGATTTTAGGCCTCTCTCTCAAATAAGGCTCCCAGTTTCTAGGCAAAAGTCCCCAGCAAGTGTCCAGGGTCTCCTGTCTATCTGCTCTCCTGGGTGTCAGCCTTCCTTTTTGTTAGCTCTCTGTTGTTGTCAGTCTGCTCTCCTCTTTAAGATCTTCTCTCTCCCTTTAGATTGAAAACTGATCTAATATTGTTCTGATGACACTTATATAGTATGAATATTCCCACGCTACGGATTGGACATCTTTCTTTCTCCCCCTCCCACTAATCTGCCCACTGCCAGCTGATAGGGCAAGGATTTTAAAGGTCTGTATTATGGATAATGGGGGAGGAGAAAAAGGTATCATTTCAAATGACACTTTTTATTCACGTTTGATTTTCTCTTAATGTCACATCATTGCAACTATCTTCCCCTTTCAGATAACTACATAAATACATATATTTTTGAATTCTACATTTTATGGTGAATAAGGGAATACTAATATTAGTTCAACACTACCTTCCTGGGAGAAGCTATCATTTTTCGTGGGTGGTTCCTGAGCTGAAATAATTACAAATATGACACTTCACAATCCAAACATTAATTTTGCATTCTACCATCAACTTCCGAGTTCCTCTGAATTATGATAAGGTCAGGATCATGGTTTTCTTCCTAACTCAAATTCTATGAGTCACATGTGGTTAATAATTGCCTAGAATTAGTGGTCATTTTGGGATCTTTAATATGCGTCCTGGGTTAGTTCACTGGGATGCACAATTCTCTTTTCTTTTTTTTTTTACTTTTATTTTTATCAGCAGAGGCAAATAGCAAACACATACATTAGAGTAATCATGAATTCAGTACATACATGAGAGAAATGCAGTAGCTGAAAAAGTCAATGGGTTAACAAGTGGTGGAACAGTACAGCACAATGCAATATAGAGCGTAAACATGTCATTGAGGAGCCCGGGAGGAACCGCTCTCGGAGGAGCTCCCATCCAGGCTGTGGAGGTAGCTCTTAAAGGCAGTCCAAATGTTTTTAAGGCGAGAGCGAATTGGCATCATGTTAAGGTATTTCTCTTCACAATTACGAGACCAGATGAGCAGACCATTTCTGAAATGTAGGGGGAGAGGAGCTCTTCCAGGCCTGGAGAATACTCTTCTTGGCTACTATACAACTCATGTTCAGGAACTTGGCCATTTGTTTAGTCCCTTTAACCTGCCACACCCCAAACAGAACTCCCATCGGATAAGAATCAATTGCAGTGTCACTAATTTCAGATAATGTTTCTAGAATCTTTCCCCAGAATTCCGCCTGCCTCCCGCACCCCCAGAACATTTGTAGATGATCGGCGCCCTCTGTTCCACAGGGAGGGCAGGATTGCAGAGTGGTTCGAACAGACTTAGAGATCCTGAGCAGGGTATAGTACCGTCTAGTCAACAGTTTATATTGTATGGTTCGGTAGCGAAAACTGAGGGAAACTCTGTTTGTATGTGAACACATTTTCCCCCACAAATGGTCAGAGACCTCCACGCCCAGCTCACCCGCCCACTCATCATGTGCCCTAGAGGGTTAGTCCGGGGCACCCATCAGCAGCAGCTTATATAATGCAGAAACAACACCACAGGCACCACCAGAGTTAGCTATGTATGCAATTCCTGGAGAGTCCGGGGGTTCACAGGGGAAACTCGGCCATGTGGCCCGGAAGGCGGTGCACAGCCTATAAAACTGCAAGTATTCCAATGCCGATCCCGAATGGCTGGCCTCCATGTCTGTGGATGTATGAGCTGCCCATTGGGATAGAAGTATGTTAGTGCGAGGTCATGCCAGGGCTATGTCATGTGTGGGTTCAAGCCCGGGGTATCTCCAGACGGGGAGCCACTTGTAGTAGGGGTGTTGTTCAGCCCTGACACCAAATATTCGACCCCAGGCATGCACAGTTGTTCCGACGGGGTCTATGGGTGAGTCTGGTATATACTGCTGGTGTAATATTAGTGACATTACATTTATGTCTGCTGCCGCCAGGATCTCCAACCTAACATGGGGGCGACAAGGGTGCCCGGGTTACCAGTAGGAGGCGAATTGAGCCTGTGCCGCCAACCAATACAGCATCAGGTCAGGGGCGGTAAACCCCACTCTATCATAAGGGAGCGTCATGTCCGACCATTTTTTGCATACAGTGCCAGAATGCCATAGGAACTGCACGCACAATTTGTGCAATCTCGTAAAGTATTCCTGCCCCAGCCAGATGGGCACATTTCTGAATATGTGCAACAGTTTGGGGAGCAGTACCATCTTGACAAGTGAAAGCTTCCCAGCAAGTGACAGTGGAAGGGAGCGCCATCGTGTCATCTTGGCCAGCTGTGCCGGAACCAGGTAGTTGTCTGCTAGCAAAGTGTCTTTAGTGAGGGACACCTGGACCCCTAGGTACTTAATCCCACCAGGTGACCAGTGGATTGGATATTCGGTGGCAGGATGTTGAGTGGAACTAGTGAGGGGAAAAAGCTCTGACTTAGAATAATTGATAGTGAATCTGGAATGGGTACCTATGCGAGTAATGTCACGCAGGATTGGATCGAGGCGGGTGGCGGGGTGTCTGATAAACAACAACACATCGTCCGCATAGAGGGATATAATCTCGGGAGTATCTTTTAGGCGTATCCCCTTGCGGGAGTGGCATTCTCTGATGTGGTCTGCCATTGGCTCTATCGCCAGGGTGAAAAGAATCAGGGAGAATGGGTAGCCCTGTCGGGTGCCTCTGAAGAGAGGGATCAGAGCAGACGTCAGTGAGTTGACACAGACCCTGGCCACCGGAGAGGTATATAGTAATTTGATGTATCAAATCATGTTAGGGCCAATGCCCATCGCCTCCGTACCAGCCACATGTATTTCCAGGATACCATGTCAAACGCTTTCTGAGCGTCAAGTGTGACCGCCACCGCATTCGCACCCGATTCATGCCATGACGTTGAGCATCCTCCAGATATTGTGGGAAGTGGACCTCCCAGGTACAAAACCTGACTGGTCCTCATGGACCATGTATGTCATAACTGGGAGGAAACGGTTCGCTATTACTTTAGTGAAGATCTTGGTGTCCAAATTCATTAGTGAGAGGGGCCTGAAAGAGCCGCACTCGTCGCTAGGTTTACCCGGTTTAAGTAACACCGTTATGACGGCCTCGCGTAATGTTGGGGGGAGGGTAGATAACCGAAGTGACTCGTCCCACACCTTAAGTAGTTTGGGGGCCAATATGGCTATGAGTTCCTCGTAAAATTCTGTCGTAAGCCCGTCGGGGCACAGCGCCTTGCCTTTAGGGAGACTAGATATGGCTTTGACTATTTCATCTAGCAGGATTGGGGAATCTAGTTGGTCCCTGGTTGTGGGAGAGATGCAAGTTGTAGGTATCTGTTGGAGAAGGTCCCTCATATGCCGCTCACTATGTTCAGGGGGTTGGGAATCGAGCTCTGTATAGAAGTCTGTGTAGACATCCAGTATTTGCTGGTCGGACCACTGTACAGCACCCTGCTTGTCCTTAACACTGGTCTGACCCCACTACCCCCTAGTCAAGGTAGCCAATGTTTTGCCGGGTCTATCGCCCTCTCCATACTTCCGCGCGGCCTGTGGGCAGCTAAAGTATTGTGCTTCCCTAGTGGCGTGTTCATTAAATGATTGAAGTTCTTCGCTGATTAGGGCGAGTGTAACAGGATCGACTGATGTTGGGTGTTGGCGCTCCAGCTCACGTAGTATGGTCTCAAAGTGACCGAGAGCTGCTGGTATTGTCTTTTGTACTCCCGCCTCCCTAGATATGGACATTCCCCTGATAAAGGCTTTGAAAGCATCTCACCGGACTCCAATGGTGGTGGATTGGAGAGTGTTGTGCTCAAAGTAGGACTCGATGTCTGCTAGGATGTCTGCTTTAAACACTATATCTCGCAGGGTGGCAGATTTGAATCGCCATGTGTTAATTGTCGGGGCAGGTACTGCCAGGTCCAGAGATAGAGTAATTGGGGCGTGATCAGACAGAGTACGAGTAAGTATCTGCGCTCCTACGACTCTGCCCAGCATTCCGCTTGACAATAGGAACAGGTCAATTCTGGAGGAGCTATCGTGCACGGAGGAGTAATGAGTGTATTGCCGTGATTGCGGGTGTAGTGTCCTCCACACATTGCAGATATCAAGTGTTGCGTTATGTGCCAGCAATCTGCGTGCTGCGCCAGAAAGTGATCTGGGAGCTGTCCCCGTTCTGCCCAGCATAGTGTCCAATATGAAGTTCATATACCCCCCAAATGATCTGTACCCCCAAGTATCCCAGCAATATAGATGCCACTGAGTCGACAAAGTCGGGGGAGTCTACATTAGGGCCATAAGTGTTCACCAACAGGTATTCTCTGTTAGTGATTGTGCAGTGTAATATACTGTATCTGGCCTCCGGGTCAATGTAGCTCTTGTGGAGTATGTATTTGATTGATTTGTGAATCATTGTCAGCACACCTTTGGCCCTAGTGAAATAGGAAGTAGAATACCTGTTGGGACCCCACACTGGTGCCATACACTTTGTCAGGGGCCCTTTAGAGTGTGTTTACTGTAAGAATAATATTTTACAACCGTGCCTATGAACATAGGCCATGATTTTGCGGGCCTTAGAGTAATTACTCAAACCCCGGACATTCCAGGACATCACTGTAGTGTGCATTCCAGGGGTCTAGGGAACATCCCAGCTCTGCTGTCGTAGAATATGTTTACTGCGGGGCCCGTCGCTCTGCAGGCACCCCGATGCAGTGTGATTTGCCAGTCCGCCTCCGCCTTTTCCGTTATAACTTCCCAGCCCATTCCCACCCCACTCCCCCACCCCTTCCAGGTAGGTAGTGTCTCCCGCCTACCCCACCCCCACAGAACTAGAGCCCCCAGAAAACAGGGGTTAGCGGGCGAGTTCCAACATGAATCCACCACGCCACCGGCCCATCCGCGGCCAGTTTCCAACAATAACCCTACAAAGGTGAACATTGCAATCACAGCAGGGCGCGCTGTTGCCGTGTGGCTGACATCTACACAATTGAGAAAAATAAGACAGCGGTACACATAGTAATCACATTTTACACAACATCATTAAGCGTGATCGAACAGGCTTGGTCAGAGAATAGAGCTGCCTAACCATGAACAGTCGGCCTCCAGTGACATGAGAGCAATCAGTTAAACCTCAGAAACACGTATGAGCCAATGTCAAAGAAGGGCAGTGTTAGGTGAGAAGCAGTTAATGGCCTCTGGTAGGAGGGCAATCAAGTGTGACTGCTGCAGATGTCAAATGCGTATGCGTAATTGAACCAATAAGACGCTGTTACAATCATCACATTAATAAGTAAACAATAGTGACCAGATTACATATCATCGAGGTAGCGGGAGCTCAGTCACTGTCCATGGGGTCCTCTATTGGATTGTGAAGTGGTATCTGGGACTCTATGAACTTCACAGCCTCCTCAGGGACGGTAAAGAAGTACAGCTTTTCCTTATAAGTAATCTTGAGCCGGGCCGGGAACAGGATGGCATAGGGGACATTGCGCTCTCTTAACAGTTTTTTGACTCCTAGAAACTGGTGCCTCTCCTGTTGTACGCCAATAGAGAAGTCAGGGAATATACGGATGGTGTGTGAGTCGAGGTGCAGGTCACCTTTCTCGCGCGACAGGCGGAGGATGAGGTCCCTATCCGTATAGTTGAGAATCCTGGAGATGATAGGCCTGGTAAAATCTCCTGGTTTGGGGCGCGGTGACAGGACCCGCTGTGCACATTCGACTGTGAAGTATAGGGACAGGGCGGGATTGCCCAGTAGTTCTTTGAGTAAGTTCTCTACTGCCATCTCCATCCACCGCTTAAGGGCATTCTCTGGACCCCAATGATGCGTAGGTTATTCCTGCGCGAGCAAGACTCTAAGTCGTCACACTTGGCCTTAACAACCTTCATGTCTTGGGTTAGGGTAGCCACTGTGTCCTGAAGGGTAATCAGACCGTCCTCATTTGCGCTAATTCTGTTTTCCGCCCCATTGATCCTGGTCCCAGCGTGGTCAACCCGTGATTTGAGTGATGCCAGGTTAGCGTTGATATAGTCCAACTTCTCATGGAAGGAGGCAAAGTTCTTGGCCATAGATTCTATTATCGCAGTGAGATCAGTGGTCAGTGCCCTGGTGTGGGGTTCGGGTTTGGGTCCCTCCTAGGCAGATGTCACAGACCCCGGCGCAGCTCGCTGGGTTGCCTTCGCGAACTTGTCCATTCCACCCACCTTATTGGCCCCTCGGGCTCTGTTAGACATTTCGAGCACAGTACAGGGTGCTTGGGTGCCCCGGCAGGCCAAGCCTGATGTAGCGAGGAAAGCAGAGGTGTAGCACAGTATGGGAGTGACCAGCAGCTGGAGGACTCAATAGTAGAGCGTCATATGAGGTAGCCAGTGGCAGTAGTGACCATGTCTAGAGTTAATGTGCCAATATAGCTGCAGCGACAACAAAATGGGGCCAGCGGTTCACCTAGCCCTCCAACACCAAGTGTGCCAGGGCAATGATGAATTGTGCTGCATCGCGGCCCAGGCAGTGATGAGTGTAACCGGCAGAGAGTGGCGCCCGCCAGTTCAACAATTCAATGATACTGGGAGAATGTAATATGGCCCTCCTCGGCGGTCAAGCAAAGCAGTGGATGAGGCCCCTGGATCCTGCCAGTCCCGTCAGGCCTCTGCTGCAGTCAGGGTCCATGGTGCCAGGCATGGGATGCTGTTAGCGGAGTGGGCCGGGCCCGCACCCAGCCAGTACCCTCCGGCAGCAATGATCGCTGCAGCGCCGGGGATGTGCTATGGAGGGAGAGACAGCGTGCAAAAGGCCAAGGCAGCAGCAACTGGCAGGAGCCAACCCCCCCAGCTCCTCACCTGCCCCACAAGCCCGCAGTCCAGCTCGCAGGGTGTGATCATCAAGTTCAGCTGTCGTGGCCAAATGCAGGTGCAGGCGGAGTCGGCCCCTGTGAAGCGAGGGTTCAGCGCCGGCCCGGTCCGCCGGGTGGGCGGCCAGGGTGGCCCAGCAGAAGCACACAGACCCGCAGCCAACAGGGCCGGTCCACCGTGCCGCTGGATGAATAGTTGGGGCCGGTCACCGGCGCCGGTCCAGGCACAGCCTCAACCCCCCGCGCAGAGCGGCTAGCCGATCCGATCGCCGCAACACTCGGGGGCACGGCCGCGGCCGCATCTGATGGTACAATGTGGGCCGCGGTCGGGAAATCTCAGATAAGCCACCGGCAGCAGGCGCGGATCCGACAGTTGCAGCCGAGGCGTTTCCAGGCAGGCACCAAGGCAGCGCCGGGGACCACCCGCGCGGCCAGGCCCTGAGAGACCACCAGATGCCACGGGCCACCCGCAGATCAGATTCAGCTGGAAATGGGGCACGGTAGTCTGCAGGATATTAGATGTGCTCTGGTCCAATTAGGGATGATGGCGGCAGCTCGGTCTGCTGATGTCGGCGGATTAGTTGTCTTCACCACACGGAGCTCCACAGCTATGCAGCCACTTTCGGGCTATGCAACAGCGCCCCCCCACCCCGCACAATTCTCATTTTATTAAGGAAAAGCAGTTCAATGTTAATCAAACGGCAATGTATAATATGGGCCCCTGAGTTCCACATGTAGCTCACCCCGATGAGTTTCCATTTATCCCAAGTCACATGACACAGACATCTGCCTGGCTCCATGTTATTCCTGCCCTGCCATTATGCGTCTTCAAAGGTCTCTGTTTGAAGGTAATGCATAGTTTATGGGAAGAGAGACCAGGCCTTGATTTTCCTTATCCAACCCCTCAATGGATTTAATCTCAAATGCTGTATTTCTTAGCATTTAACAGAAACTGACCTGTTTTCCTGGTGGGCCTCAGCCAAAGGTCTTGAGGTCAAAGTTTCAGAGGCACTTCAGTGGGGACAACAAGCTACATACATAATTCTAACAGAATAGCATTTTAAATTGAAAAGATTTGTTTAAGATGTAACATTTTGTATTGCATCTGGTCCTACTGTGTAGGAATGAGATATTTCTTTAATACAATCATTAAAGAGATATGGCTCTCACTTTCAGTATTATTCACACATGGGCCACAGCTAACACATGGAACTAGTGTTACCTTCTACAACAAGTTGGACTCCCCTTTTAAAGTATGTCATTTTGAATGTTGAAAAGTGTTTTATTTCTGGCAAATGCAAAGTGCTTGACTTCTCTTTAGATTTCTGGATCACAGTCTTGTGCCGCATTGAAGTCAATGTGATATACTGCTCCCTGTCTCCTTAAATGAAATTGTAGCTTTTCATATTTTATAAAAACAGCATTATCAGCCACACAGGTCTTTTGACATGCATTGGGCTCATCCAGCAGTTTTAAGTTCTCAGGCACATTTTCCTTCACTTGAGTGCCTGACCATTTTGGGAAGGTTGAATTAGGCCACATTTTGTTCCTTAAATAGGCTTTATGTCAGAAATCAATGTTTGAAATGGCCTGCATATTCCAAAGGGTTTCAACATCAGCCAGCTTCATTCTCACAATAGGGCTTTGCATGGCCTCTCAGTCTTTGTCACTCGTGGGCAGAATGTACACCCCACAATACACAACATCACCTGTATCTATCAAAACAATTCTAAATAACTATTCTAGACAAAAGAATAAAAGCCACTCCAATATGAACATACAGCTTGTCATTAGTTTCCAGATTTAAAAAGACAAAACCATGATGAGTCCCAGCAGGAAAACTTAAAACCTCTTTTAATATATTGTAAGGAAACTTTTAATTTACGATGTAATCTTTTTAGAAGATTTGTCTATTGTAATGATTCTGTTCTGCACAAGGACTTTGGAAAAGAGTTAGTGGCCATCAAATTTCAGTAACTACTGTCTTCATTCAAGGTTTAATTGCTATCCATGCTCTTTTGGGGCGAAAAGGTGTACAGTTCTTAATATTTTATATGAATGATAACTTCTTTAAGAATCATTTTTATTGACTGAAGTATTAATTGTGAAGTTAGATGAATTCAATAACGTCTTTTAATATATACTATTTAGTTCCCGTTTTCCATTTTTCTATTGTATTTGTTTTTATTTTTTGCATAAAAATAGTCTCTCTGGTAAAACATTTGTTATAAACTATATACACAATAAAAAAGACAAAACCATCATTAGAAAATAATTTGAAACAAAAATTCTCTTAGTTTTTGCTGAAAACATCGACAACTATTTTGTTTAGAGAAAAATCTTGGATTCACATATGAATTTCTAATTCTAGGACTGATTCTGGACTATTGGTTTTTATCTTGGACACAGATATAATAATGTTATATGAAACAGGTTTGTCTTGCTGAAACTTATTTTAAAGCTTTGGGTTCAGAGTAGGCACTTTTAATTTGGAGAGGAATATATCTAGTTGTAGTAAGTGTCATTTAATTATTCTAGTTCTGTGCAACATTATTTGGAAATTGATGTTGGCTATTTATATTGACATTTCTTTCTTTGGAATAAAGGGGCAAAACTTACCTACTCCCTCTTCCAATTTGAGAAGTAGAAGACTCTATCCAGGATTTTTCTTTTATGCAAATTATGTTTTTCACAGGTGAAGAAGATTAACAATCCCTGAATATATGTTAGTTCATGATGCCTATCCCCGGGGACCCAGACCAAGTCCAGCAACCCCGGAAGCAGGCATCAAGTTATCCTAAGCAAGCCCAACAACCCCTGCTAGGGTTTTTTTACTCGGGCAGCGCTGGGGAGGAATATTTACCTGGGACTACTTTGGAGGCTATTTAAACCGCGCCCGAAGAGCAGCACAGGCTTCGCGTTATTCTGCATCCAGCAGTGTACGCTCACCGTGCCTGCAAGTCTTCATCCAGCCTTCTGCCACGCCCGCCTCGAGTTTGGAGCTCCTAGGAAAAGGGAGAAAGAAGGAGAAAAGGTTAGAACAAGAGCAATACCTTTGATCCTTACCTGAATTCCCGATCCATCGCGCCTTCGAGCTGGAAGAAAGAAGTTATTTTATGCGCGTCGCCTCACCTGCCTCGCCTGCTGCAGCTCTGCGCTGAACTCACCGGCCTTCGCAGCATCTTCACATTCCACCGCATCCTCCTGCATGTTCCCGCCGCACTCCAGCACCTAAGGAGAAGACAAGAACAGCAAGGTGAGCCAAGGGAATACACAGAGGACTATTAGTCACCCCCCATAGACTTACCTGATTTTACCACCGGGGGTACTATTCCTCTTCACAGGTCGGTGCAGCTTCCACTGCATCTTCGCCGAACCCGGCCCTAAGGGGAAACAAAAGGACAGCAAGGTGAAACAAAGGGACTAACAAGGACTCACCACAATAGACTTACCTGATTTTACCGCCGGAGGTATTATTCCCCGAGACTTCATACTTTCTCTCAGTGCCTGAATAAGGGAGAAAGCAACAGGTTACATATTGACATTATTTTATCGAACTGTGTTGGAAAATACAAATCCTTACCAGAATACTACCGGTTGCCACGAGGAACTCTTCATTAGGGTCAAGATGCAACCTGCAAGGAATCGGACAAGAGTGAAAGTCAGGCATTTGAACTCTTACGAACTTTATACTTACGGCGTCTTGCCGGGAATCTCAGAGTCAATATTGTTCTGGAACTCACCAATTCTTTCCAGTGAAGCAACTGGTTATCAACGCGCCCCTGTGCTCAATGCAGGATGGAGAGCTCATCTTTTCAAACCATCAGGTGAGACTATAAGAGGGGACATCAAAGGTGATCTGTGGGGAGAACAGCAGGGGTGGGGGGGATTTACGCTCAACTCCACGGGTGGTTAATTCCATTTCTCCATTTGCAGAAGAATATTCCTACAAACCAAGCAAACAAAGCTAGGTGGGCCAGTCCAGTCCGTCATCTCGGCCCTACGTGTTACATTGGTGGAGACCGCAGCTGTCCAGTTCCGATGACGCCTCTGTGGGAGCCAGGTGAGCGTAACAGAACGCGAAGCCTACCCACAAATTCCCACCCGGGCGTTATGGATACCTCAGAGACTGACCAATTGGCCCAATTACTAGGGGAAGTGAGGGCTGAAGTGCATTCCGCCCATCAAGAAACCAATGCTCTTAGGAGAGAACTGATTTTGTCAAAGGAGCGAACTGATGACCTTGCTAGGCAACTATTTCAAAGCCAGGCTGGACAAGCACCCCTACCTGGTTCCGGGGGAAATCATCCAGCTCCTGTGTTATCGAGTAACCCTGTGCAAATAAACCTACCAGGAAATATTCCATTAGCTCCACCCAAACGCTTTGTCGGAGATCCCAAAAGGTTCGCCGTGTTTATGAACCAATGCCGCTTGCACTTTTTATGCAGACCTGGAGCCTTCCCAAACGATCAAGCCAAGGTAGCCTTTGTATTGTCATATCTCAGCGGCAGCGCAGCTGATTGGTCAATTCCACTAGTTACTCAGGATGACCCAATTCTTCGGGATTTTCAGGGCTTTCAAACGAGCATGGAAAGACTATTTGCCCGTCACTCCCAAGGACAGGCCCTGGATAACTAACTTTTGTCCCTACGACAGGGTAACCAGGACCTTCTATCCTACATCCCAATCTTTAATAGGTTGATAGTGGAAACTGGATGGCCTGAGGTAAAAAGAATCACGTTATTTCATCGAGGGCTTCGAGGAGAACTCAAGGATGTCTTGGCTCAAGTCGTGAACCCACCTCAAGACTGCACTGAATATATAGACTTAGTGGTCCAGTTAGATCACAGACTTCAGAACAGAAAGGCTGATCGAGCCAAGTTTGAGAATCGGGTGTTGGTCAAAACCCATGCTAGCCCCAAAGGGGCAGATGCTTCAGAACCCATGCAAATCGGAGGGGTTAAAGGATCCTTAACCCAGAAGGAAAGAGAAAGGAGACGGCAAATTCAATTGTGTCTATATTGTGGAACTTCTGGGCATTTTCTATGGGATTGCCCTGTAAAACCACCCAAGAAGGTAGTAGGAGCTGCTGATAAAAGCCATATGGAATCAGACTCAGGAAACGACCACGCCCGACAAGCGTAGAGGTCCGCTTGCCAAGCTTGAAGAAGGATACTCAGACCTCGCATTTCATCATACCAATGGTCCTCGTAGATCCAGGGCAGCCATCGCGTAAGCACGCAGTAAGGGCATACATTGATAACGGGGCCATAGATAACTATGTGGACTATGAATTGGCTTCCAGGATAAATCTACCTCTCTGCCGAAAAACCACCTCAGATGTCATCACCACAGTCGATGGAACTGAAATTGCCTCTGGGCCTGTAACTCATTCCACCGCAGAGATGACAATATTGGGTCAGGATGGGCCTCGAGAGACTATTGTGTTTGATCTAATCAAAGCCCCACACTTCCATATAATACTGGGGATACCTTGGTTGGAAACACATAATCCTTGTATTGATTGGCGAGAGAAGAGAATAACCTTCCTGGATTGTGCACAAACCTGTTACCCAATGAAAAGTCAGAACGCAGGCCTGGCTACAGTAACCACAGCAGTCATGCAACTACCTCCAGAATACCAAGAATTCCAGGATGTCTTCCAAAAAGAACAGGCAAACACCTTACCTCCTCCCAGATCGTACGATTGTCAAATCGATCTCATACCCGGTGCACAACCCCCTTGTAGCAGGATCTATGCCCTTACGGAACCTGAGAACCTTCACCTACGACAATACTTAGACCAGTACCTTGCCAATGGCTTTATTCACCTATCCAAGTCCCCTGCATCTTCAGCTTTGTTCTTCGTGCCCAAAAAGGAAGGTGCCCTCAGAACGTGCATAGACTACCGCGCATTGAACCAGATAACTGTTAAGAACCGATACCCATTGCCTCTGATCCCTGAACTACTAGACCAAGTGAAGGGCGCTTGTATATACACTAAATTAGATCTCCGGGGGGCATACCATCTGGTACGTGTAAAAGAAGGCAACAAATGGAAGACTGCTTTCCGCACTAAGTATGGGTTATTCGAATACCAGGTGATGCCTTTCGGGTTGTGCAATGCACCAGCAGCCTTCCAATACTTCATGAACGATGTCCTTCGTGAACTCATTGACGTTTGTGTTGTCGTATATATCGATGATATTCTAGTATACTCCTCTTCAGAATCTGACCATGTGAAGCACGTCCGAGCAGTCCTTGAGAAATTGCGCCAGCACAAACTATATGCAAAACTGGAAAAATGCATTTTTCATGCCACAGAAGTTGAATTCCTTGGGTTTATCCTGACTCCAAAGGGAGTCCAAATGGACTCACGAAAGGTGGACGCAATCCTTAAGTGGCCATAACCAAGTTCAATTAAAGGAGTACAAAGCATGCTCTGCTTTGCCAATTTCTACCGCAGATTCATCCCAGATTTTTCACATGTTGTACATCCCATCACAGCACTCTTGCGAAAAAATAAATGCTTTATGTGGACTGAAGAAACTGAAAATGCCTTCCAAGAGCTGAAAGCGAAATTCACGTCTGCACTTGTATTAAAGCACCGGCGCCCTGAACTTCCATACATAGTGGAAACTGATGCATCCAGTCTAGCCATGGGAGCTGTCCTGTCTCAAAAGGACCCTGAAACTGGCCCGCTTCATCCAGTAGCGTTTTGGTCCAGAAAGTTCTCAGCACCCGAGTTAAATTATGCGGTTACCGACAAGGAGTTATTAGCCATTAAATCCGCCTTCAAGGCTTGGCGGCACTATCTTCTCGGTGCCAGGCATACCATTAATGTGATCACTGATCACCGGAATTTACAGTATTTAAAGACAGCCAAGGCCAATCGTCACGTCAACTCCGATGGGCATTGTTCTTTGCCGAGTTCGATTTCGTAATAACCTATCAACCAGGTTTTAAGAATGGTAAAGCAGACTCCTTATCCCGAATAGGGATGGGAGAGGCAGAAGTGTACCCAGAACCAGTACCTATAATTTCCGAACAAAGGATTCTTGGCATGACTACTCTACAGACACTAGAGGACATTCAGGTAAAGATCCAGCAACTCTTTGATCCTACAGCCCTGCAGCACTGGGTAAAAAAAAGGCCTGCACTACTCTGTCACCAATGATCTGCCTTATTACCAAGGGCGGCTATTTCTGCTACACAAGGAACTACAAGAGCTAGTAATTTCCCGTTATCATGATACCCTAATGGAGGGGCACCCAGGTATTGCAAAAACGGAAGCAAAAATTAAAATACAATTCTGGTGGCCCACCTGGCGAAAGGATATTAAATCATTTGTGATGTCTTGTGGGATTTGCGCCCAAAACAAAAGTCAAAAGAAAAAACCAGCTGGACTCTTACAACCTTTAGACATTCCGCCTACACCATGGCACACCTTATTGTTAGACGTTATTACTGATCTACCCCCATACAATGGATTTAACACCATTCTAGTTAATGTGGATCTTTTTTCCAAGATGGCCCACTTTATTCCTTTAAAGGGATTACCTTCAGCTTCAATCCTGTCCAAGGAGTTCCTCGAAAACATTGTTCGCATACACGGATTTCCATCCATATTGGTCTGTGACCGGGGCAGTCAATTCATTTCACATTTTTGGAAAAAATGCTGTCAATTGGCACAAATCGATGTGAGGGTATCGACCAGTCACCACCCCCAGACCGATTGTCAAACGTAGAGGACCAACCAGACTCTCGAACAATACCTACGTTGTATGTTACATCAGACTGAGAGTAATTGGAAAGACATTCTTTGGATCGCCGAATATGCATACAATAATTCAGTACACTCTGGAACTGGACAAAGCCCCTTTTATACCTTATATGGGCACCATCCTCGAACATCAGACCTTGATTCACCCCAACACTTAGAAATTCCCGCAGTGGACCATCTGCACACTACGATTACACAAGCCTTTAAGGAAGCAACTACACATTTAAAACAGGCAAAAGAAAAATACAAGAAAGTTGCTGATCGGCATAGAAGTGATACTCCACAATACCAGATAGGGGACCAAGCATGGTTAGCCACAAAACATATACCTCTAAAGGGAACACGGACCTTTAACCCCAGATATTTGGGACCTTACTCTATTAAGGCCATTATCAACCCGTTGGCTGTCAAGTTGGACTTACCTGCTAATATGCAAATTCACCCCGTCTTTCATGTGTCACTTTTGAAGCCAGTGCAACCAGGGACAAGACAAACCAAGCCACCAGACCCTATCCTTGTAGACGGAGAACCCGAATTTGAAGTTAAGAACATCCTGGTCTCCAAGCTGATAAAGTCAAAACTCTTTTATTTAATCGACTGGAAAGGTTACGGACCACAGGAAAGGTCATGGGAACCTAGTGACCATGTTCATGCACCCCGATTGGTGAAAAAATTCCACTGAAATTTCCCAGACAAACCAAAACCACAGGGAAGAACGAATTTAGGAGGGGCATTGGGGGGGAGTGCTGTCATGATGCCTACCCCCGGGGACCCAGACCAAGTCCAGCAACCCTGGAAGCAGGCATCAATTTATCCTAAGCAAGCCCAACAACCCCTGCTAGGGGCTATTTGGGTCCAGTCCTGGCGCCTATGGTGCCTATGGTGCCAGGCTCATATGGAGAGTCAGTCCTGGCGCCATAGGCGCCAGGCTTGTAGATTAAAACTTACCTGATGCAGGTCATGCTGCAAACTTACCTGATACAGACCATGCTGCAAGAGCTCCAAGCCAAAAGAGGCTTACTTAGGGACTATCTTTTTACTCGGGCGGGGCTGGGGAGGAACACTTACCTGCGACTACTTTGGAGGCTATTTAAACCACGCCCGAAGAGCAGCACACGCTTTGCATCATTCTGCATCCAGCAGCGTAACGCTCACCGTGCCTGCAAGTCTGCATCCAGCCTTCTGCCACGCCCGCCTCGAGTTTGGAGCTCCTAGAAAAAGGGAGAAAGAAGGAGAAAAGGTTAGAACAAGAGCAATACCTTTGATCCTTACCTGAATTCCCGATCCATTGCCCCTTCGAGCTGGAAGAAAGAAGTTATTTTATGCGTGTCGCCTCGCCTGCTGCAGTGCCGCGCTGAACTCACCGGCCTTCGCAGCATCTTCACATTCCACCGCATCCTCCTGCATGTTCCCGCCGCACTCCGACTCCTAAGGAGAAGACAAGAACAGCAAGGTGAGCCAAGGGAATACACAGAGGACTATTAGTCACCCCCCATAGACTTACCTGATTTTACCACCGGGGGTACTATTCCTCTTCACGGGTCGGCGCAGCTTCCACTGCATCTTCGCCGAACACCGGCCCCTAAGGGGAAACAAAAGGACAGCAAGGTGAAACAAAGGGACTAACAAGGGGAACCCTCCTCACCACAATAGACTTACCTGATTTTACCGCCAGAGGTATTATTCCCAGAGACTTCATACTTTCTCTCAGCGCCTGAATAAGGGAGAAAGCAACAGGTTACATATTGACATTATTTTAACGAACTGTGTTGGAAGATACAAATCCTTACCAGAATACTACCAGTTGCCACGAGGAACTCTTCATTAGGGTCAAGCTGCAACCTGCAAGGAATCGGACAAGAGTGAAAGTCAGGCATTTGAACTCTTACGAACTTTATACTTACGGCGTCTTGCCGGGAATCTCAGAGTTAATATTGTTCTGGAACTCACCAATTCCTTCGAGCCAGTGAAGCAACTGGTTATCAACGCGCCCCTGCGCTCAATGCAGGATGGAGAGCACATCTTTTCAAACCATCAGGTGAGACTATAAGAGGGGACATCAAAGGTGATCTGTGGGGAGAACAGCGGGGGTGGGGGGATGTACGCTCAACTCCACGGGTGGTTAATTCCCTTTCTCCATTTGCAGAAGAATATTCCTACGGGCCAAGCAAACGGAGCTAGGTGGGCCAGTCCAGTCCGTCATCTCGGTCCTACGCGTCACATTGGTGGAGACCGCAGCTGTCCAGTTCCGATCGACGCCTCTGTGGGAGCCAGGTGAGCGTAACAGTTAGTGATGTGTTTACCCAATACTCACAAACCCAGATACATTTTGCTTCTTTAAAAACCCAGTGAATTAATTGATAATTAATTACTGTCCAAGACAAATCTGGCATGCATAATTTGGGATTCTAGGAACATCTATTTGAAATATACTATAACAAGTTTTATTTACTGGCCCAGTCCCTCTTTGGGGATATAGATTGTAAATGTGGTTCACCCAAAATACTTTCAGTTACCATCTGGGACATAATTAATTATTGGAACATTTATCTAAATTCTCTGGGTTATTCTACTCACCTTTCATGTTGTCTTTCGCCTGCTCCCAGATCCCTCTTGGGCAAATTGGTTATGTCTTGGGAAAGGATTCTGCATTCAGTTCTTTCTGGAAAAATCGCCTTCTCAAGGAACATTTCCTTCAGCTCGTTTCAGTTGAAACTACAATCCACTTTTCTTTTCTTGGCAATCTCTCCTACTTTGCTGCTTTCCCCAAAACTCTCCATCTCTTCTTACGTGTTTTACTTTAAACACCTAAAACACTCCACCCATGTAGCTTCATTTGACGTGGGAAATTTGAATTGGAAAGAGCCTGTGACATGTTCCCTTCACTTATTAACACACACAAAGCCTCTTTTTTCCCTTAGTTGATCCAGTGTATTTAACTATGTCATGAAGGGATGTTGTTAGCTGTGCGTTAGCCCTCCCTTCAGAAATTATGATAAAATGGACTGAAATGTGCCCTGCCCATGTAATCACAATACAATTCTGAATTCAGATACTTCCTACATTTTTCTATCGCTGCATTCATAACATGGTTATTAAATATGTGAATGTATTAATAATTCATACCTTTACTTTTTGTTTTTTGAAGTAACTTCAGACTGAAACTCCATGTACATGACAAATTTGAGAAGTATTAGAGTAAAGATATGTTTTTGAGCAGGGTTGTGTCTCCAAATTTTCAGAGTCGCTCCCTCACTTAGTCCACCATTTTCAGGTTGTACTCAGTACCGGATCTATTGTGTCAAGAATGGTGGGGAACAGTGCTGCTATTTTCCTTTCTCTCTTTCTGCTCCTAAATATTGTGTGGCCATGAAACACATGAGTCATACTTACACAGTAACTTAGTGATATGAAATACCCTTAAGACCATTTTACAGGTTTTTGGGTCAAGACATATTTGGGGTGCCTCTCAAAACAAAATAATTAAGCCATTGAAGAATCTACATACATGGACACTGCCCCTCATCCCAATCAAAACAGCTGGCTTAATATAGTCTCCTGGTAGGGATCTAAAAAAGAATGGGATTTCCATTGAAGTTCCCTAAAAACCTCTAATTCACTTTATCTGTGCTATAATGACAATAATTAACATGTGACATTTCAACTGTTGTCAACATTAGAAGTCCACAATAATGGTATTTGTGTTCTAGCGTAGGTACAGGAATCAATTCTACAAATAAAGCCACCAAGAAGGTATACCACTTGTAGCATACATTACAGAGATCAGTAACGAATGAAAAAGGTACACAGTCCCCAGATTGATAATGAATTCAGATAGCAGCCACACAGAATGCACAAGTGCTCAAGCATGGGTATAGGAGGCAGATTAGTAGCAACAAAGAAGGCACGCATAACATATAACCAGCAGTGGACACAGGTTATACGTTTCCCAGAAAGTGCATACATCCGAAAATAGACAGAAATGCATCCCATAGTTTTTTCAAGCCACTTTGCCATGAGTGAGCCCAGAGAAACACATTACCTTGTGCTCTGGAATATATGAATGGTCACTAAAATATTTGAAGAACAACTATAGCTAGTTATGTCCTGAGTGCGAATTGTTTGAAGAACTTACTCTGAGAAGTAAATCACCCTTACTGACTGACATTTTCCTTAATATTTGGACATTTTGGCACTATGAGATAAAATGTGGTTCCCAGGATCACACCCTTTGGTTAAGTGGTGATTCTGGGTTTTAAACCAAGTATATAATGTTGGCACCTTACTACATTGTTTCCCAGCTCTTGCATACAACAAGATGCAATTGTTGTTTATTTTGATTGTTTGAATACATCCAAGAAAAGAAAATATGCAATATGTTCACCTGCTTATAGTCGTTTGCTTGAAGACTTGCAGATTGCTACTCATTGGGTGAAGAAGAACATTTTAAATTCTAGAAAAAAGCATACCTTAAATATGTGTTTAGTTCCCTCCTGTCTAGGACCCCTTCTACTAAAATGGTTTAGAGGGACCCTGCCACTAAAATGTCAGAAACCTTTTCACTGAAGGCAGCCACCTACACTACAATCAATTCAGGTCATCCAGCCAGGATCACAGTTTCATAATATGGCAAAGCTGGGAAATAAACTTAAACAGATTGGTTTAACTGTTCTAATCTGACTACCTAACCTCCTCTCCCGGGTAACACATAATACTCTTCATTAGGAATGGTAAATAAACCTGCATCAAAATGATGCCATGTTAGTTTTACAACTAGTACTTTTTTCAGTTGCACACTAAGGGCCTAATTCACAGAGCATTTTCCAATTGGGTTTCCCCATTCTAAAATGATTCTGTGAATCAGGCCCTAAGTGTTACGTTCAACTGTGTTTCTATACACAAATATCAACCCCTACGAGCGGAAAAACTGGGTTGGCCTGGCCAGTATTGTGTACCATGATATGGCATACTAACACAGATATCTGCAACAAGTACTATACTCACCAAGCTATCATTTTAACCATAACAGCACCTAAATTTACGCATACACTAAAATCTACTTCACCTAAAGGACGCAGAGTTGAGCGCAGAGTTAGCACAGTCCTGCAGTCTCTCATCCATTGCTGTTGCTGTGTACTGTGCGTGGACCCACTTAACGTCAGTCCTTTCCGCGGCGCGGAACGTGGAGTTGATCGCAAAGTTTGCTCAGTCCTGCAGTTGTCGGCAGTCGGAGATGTCGTAATCGAGGAGTTTCACGCTGGGTGTAACCCTCACCCCGCTCTCTGAGACCGAGCCTGGTAGACGCTGCCTGCGAAGTCACTCGACCCAACTTGAAAAAAAGTCCCCGGTGAAGCAAGGTAAAACTTTTTCCGCTTCCCGAGGCGATCCTTTGGGACTCATGTACCCCTACCAACCCTTCTCATAACTACCCCCACCACCCACCTTGGCGGGTTCTGAAGTTCTTACAAGCCCGGGTGCTTTCAAAACATTTGAAAATCCAACTAAATCGGATTTACCTGATTCAACAGCTCGTACTGCTAGTGCTGGGGGTGGCGAGGCCGGTGAGATTGGACCTGTGCGGGGCGGTAAAGCACTTGTTCTCGCTGCAGCTCCTTCCCAAGTGCCCCCGGTTTGCGATCCTCCAGCTCTTCCTCCTGCTTGCCAGACCACCGTCTCAGCGAGAGGTGCACTAGCCGAGTCTGTTGGAGGACGGTCTCGGCTGGACCCTGATCTGGTTGAGTGGAGGAGTGCTGGGGAGGACGCTTTGATCGCTACACCCAGCATGGCGGTTTCGGGCCAACAACCCAATCAAAACAAAAACAAGCATCAAACTAGCAAAAATGCTGTACAAGGGCAGCAGACCGAAACCCCTACAGGGTCATTGTGTAGTGTGCATCGACAGACGGAGGAAGTGTCTACAACAACGTCAAAGGTGGTTCCTCGCCGGTACCTCACCGGTACCTCATTAAGGACACAGACAAACCTGCAAATCTTGCCAGTGCACCTGATAATGTACCTGATAATGTACTCCTCAGGGCGATGGCCAAAATACACGTGGACGCAGAGGCAGAGGCCTCCATTAACATGACCCCCCAAAACTGTGACTCAATTCCAAACGACCGAAAGTTACTTACAAATCTACCCATTGCAGCAACGGTTCCTCTGCAATCTGACGCCGATGCCGACCAGGACGAACAAAATAAACTAAGAACATCATTGAGGATCAGTAATGACTGTTCACATAACGACCTGTCGAGATCTATTATTGAGGCATCTACGCACAAAAAAACCTTGCCTCTCATCACGAAAAGAATTCTATACAAAAAAAGAAGAAAGGGAAAAGTACAAGGGTCTTTGAATTGTGAAAAACCTGATACTAGAGGGGAAAACAAAGAAAAAAAAGTTCTGAAGAAAAATCAACTCGGCACAAACAAGAAAGCTGACTTCGGCAAGAGACCTCTACCTAACCCTCTGATCTCAAGTGCCCTTGTTAACTTTTTCAAAAAGCAATGCAAGCGCAAATTGGACTCAGAAACTGAACTCTCTGACGCAGAAATCCTGGAGGCACATGATGAAAAGCCACCGGTAAACAAGTTCAGAAAAACTGACAACCTTCTCAGCAATCATAATGACTCCCTTTCATTACTGCTTTCTCAAAACAGAACTATAAATCCCTTGCCAAGCGGTTCTCAATCGGCGAGTCAACAAACGAGTGATAATGTGCGGCCTCTAAATAACCAACCAGATATGGGGCATAAAGACCAGAGCCACTCTGGTGGTCAAAACGTAAAAGAAGTGCTCGCGGCTGATCCACCCCTGGCTGTCAATCGTGTAGGTGAAGAAGCCACTCTGCCAGTTCACCGGCTACCTCACCAGGAAGGTTTCACAGGGGGCCAGATGAGCCACGAACCATGGGCAAAAGTCCACTTTCAGCGACCCGAGCACACTGATGGGCTTGTCTCGTGAAGTGACAGCCCTGAATTCGAACAACAGAGAAGTACAGACATCACCCTCAATACAAGTCCCAGTTGCAGAGGACAGTCACTCGACTGCAAAGTCAACGTTTTCTCCTTTATCAAATCACTGTGCAGAGTCCACTCGGACCCCGGTCAAAAACAGAGACTAAGCAAACTACCTTCAGAATCACAAAAAGATTCACCAAACAAGAAATCGGACCTGATGACAGTAATGTCAGCAATAACAATCGCTCTGGCAAGCTCTATGAAGCAATTAATGATTCAACCAAAGACAATACAACAATGCTGGCAATGACGCACTCAAAACGTATCTTTGTTGAGGGTTATATAACGGCTATAGAGGCGAAAAACACCGAACAACAGGCCCGATGGGAATCTAAACTGGCACGTCTGGAAGCCAAACTGAATGTAAAAACAGCCACCCAGCGGACGTGGTAGTCGGCATTGAAAAAGCTGCGCAGACTCCCATCGACAACCTCTGTCTTGGAATTGCCCCTTTTTTCAATAAAACAGTCTTGAAAGCGACACGAGTAACAAGCCCATTGTCCAACTCGGGCTTATCCGTCCCTCAACCCATTCTGAAACACAACTCTACCACAAAACAGAAAGTGGCCTTGCGACTGGCAGGAACGGACCAGCCAGTCACTAGAAAAGCAAACAACCTTGTAGCCCAATCTTCGGCTAAAGATCCTGCCCAATCAACCCCGACTTCACCAGCTAACCAACAAGCAAACACCAGGGACGCCTTAGTGACCCTAGACCTTACCAAATCACCTAGGTCGGCTGCTTAGTTCTCAGCATCGAGTGCCTTAATGAACCTAACGCAACATTGGGAGACTAATGCCAAAGCAGAAGGAACACTTGAACGCAGTCGCTCGAAAACTACACCATCACCCGGTCCCATTATTTCAGGGATGACATTGGCAACCACCATGATGGCCATCATCCAGCTACCTTCTGACAGTTTCTCACAGACCAAACCTACTCTCCCCCAGTCTAATGCTCGAGGCGTACCAACACCTGGTGCGCAACTAACAGACCCCCCTTCCTCAAGCTTCGAGGTTGGCAACTCGTCTGACCCCTCACAAGCACTAAAACACCGGCTACCAGAAATCTCACCGGCTAACCAGATACGTTCCTCATGGCCGAAGCTTGCTGAGAATCCTATAAGGGGGACTCGCATTTTCAAACTGGAACACACATCATGCAAATATAGCGACATGGTCCTAAACAGAAAGACGGTGCTCAGAATACTAGGAAAAATAGACATTCTGCGGTCACTACAAACAGAAGATTTCACTCTAATCGAGCCGTGACACAGAGACCAAAAAGCAAAAGCATACCTCCATATTAAAGCCTCTGCACTTCAAGATGTCCCGCTCAAAGTGTTCAACAAGCTCAAGCGCGCCAGCTTTATTCTCTCTGAAATTCCAAGGTCACACGAGGAGTCCCGCAAAACCAAGTACAGTGATACTCGGATAAAAAAACATCACTATATATCAAAAAGTGAAGAACTTTACAACTTCAAGAGACACAAGACAAACCTGATTTCTTGAGAGAACAATCATCTAAGACCCCACAGGCATCACCTAGAAAGGTGGGCATCTTCCAACGACCATACCCGTAACGAGAGCAAAAAAAAAAAAGAAACCATAGACAAAGATCTGACAAGACCTATGAACGCAAACAGCTTACGAGTTCTCAAGTGACTCTGTCACACCGGGATAACCTGGAGACAACAAAACAACCTTTGCGATCTGACAACAAGATCAGCTCACCTAGAGGTGCTTCGCCAGACTAAAGAGAGAAGAGAATTCCCAGGGGCCCATGGAAATGGTTACAAGCAGCCCTAAATATAAACTCCGGCAGATAGCAATTACAACCTAAGGACACACTGGGGTCGGTGCCATCCCAGCTTGAATTAAAAGACACTTCCAAAAAATCCTTGAGTATGGGCTCATGGAACACCAGAGGACATGCCCACTTAACCAACCCAGAAAATCAAGACGTGGGGGCCTTTGACATCTTGTGCCTCCAAGAAACCTGGTTGGTGGAGAAGCCGTCTTTAGACGTCTTTAGACGGCTTCTCATTTGAAATATAACCTGCATCAAAAGTTTTGCTTGGTTGCCCTTCTTCCGCCTACTTCTGGCAGTTTGGCTGGGTTCAGGGATCAGGGACATTAAAAAGTTGGTAGAATCATACGGAATCCTCGCAGTCTTAACATCATGGAGCCATCAAGACTCAAGCTCAAAACATTGGATTACGACACAGTTAGCTATTGTGAACTTATACTTGAACCCACAGAAAACATCTACAGTAAACTTCTGTAACTCAGTTGCAGATGTTATTGATAACAGCTGCATTGATCAGAATATCACACACACAATTATATGCGGAGACTTAAACGCCAAATATACAAGCCTCACTAGTCACATCAACAACCAGTCTGCGCATTCCTCATCGGAAGAAATAGGAACCGCATGGCTGAACTTAATGGATTCACGGAATTTCCATAATGTAGCATGGCTGAAACCCTGGCAAACCATGATCCCGACATGGGAACGAGACAATTCAAAAGCAATCCTTGATTACTTCTTCGTCTCACACGGTTTGCTCTCATATATAGAGTCGTTTGAAGTTATAAGAACTAAAGATAGCGACCAAAACTTACTAACAATGTCGTGGGCCTCTGTCTGTCCACCGAACAAAACTTACAAATCGACCATGGAAGCAAACAGCCAACAAACACAGCTACGCTTGACTGCAACAAATATCAAAGATCTCACGGAAAAAGATAGAAGAGAAGCACCAAATAAATCTCCTTCTTCAAAACCAGAAAGACCTAACTATCTGCCTGCCTTGTTGAAGTATAAGGTGGCGAGGAAAGGAGGAAAGAAAGCACCAACAAGACTAACCATGCGTACAATAAAACCGTGGTTGAAAAAAGAAGACTCCTGAGGATACTGAAAAGATCTGCCATGATACATAACACAGAAAAGGCCTGGTCGAACAGGCACCAAGAAACAAATATCTACAAATCGTGGCTAAAAAACTACAGACACAATCTCTACCAAAACGACGCTGAGGCCATGTTAAGGACACTCAGTACCAAGAGATCTCGTGATTTCTGGTCATTAATCAAAAAATCGTATTCCTCACTAGAGAGCCAACTTTCCAACTCAGTTCCGGAAGCCAAGTGGGCAAAATTCTTCTCAGATTCGTTTGTTGCTCCCACCACTCAAGCTGCAACCTTCACATCAGACACAGAAGTATCTTGTATTGATTTAACAAGCAAAAACAATATAAGAGGAACATTAAGGAAACCTCAGACGGCCTAACGAACATTGATTTAAAACAACACATTGAGGAATGGACCAATTTCATCAGCATGATTTTCAATCACTGTAGGAGAGCAAAGTCAATTCTGAGCTTGTGGACGCAGGCAGTGGTGGTCCCAATTTTTAAGCGGGGCAACAGAGAGGATCCGGCTAATTTTCGCCTGATCGCTCTCCTAGACATTATCGGAAAGATACTTGCCACTCTGCTACTTAAACATTTTCAAAACTGGCCCAGAACATCGCTGAGTTCAGATCCCTTCCAAATGGGATTCCAAAAAAATGGAAGTACGGCATAATAAAATCAAATAAGGCATTCCAACAGTCTTTCTAGCCTTTGTAGACCTGTCTCAGGTATTCGACAAGGTGGACAGATGCATTTTGTGAAGTAAATTGAAAGCGTGGAATTTTCCCTTTGAAATTTTACAGCCAGTGATTGCTCTCCACACACACACCAAATTACGGGTCCGCCTGAACCATCAAGGCCTTCTGTCAAATGAAATTCCTTTGGAACGTGGGGTAAAGCAGGGGTGTCCTCTTACACCACCCCTCTTTGTCGCCTTCTTAGGTGACTACAAGGACTCAGAAACAACAATAAGGGCCTTTACTCCCAAAATAGGTAATGTAACTGTATCGCGCTGATGACCTGGTCTTATTAGATCAGACGCACATTGGTCTTCCGCGCGAGCTAACAAATCTTGTGCACTACATGGAAGCAAACAATCTGAAAATTAACAAATCTAAGACAAAGATTATGATCCTGGAAAAACACCCTTCCAAGAATAAAAACAAACCAAACTGGTTTCTGGACAGCACAAAAATTGAAGTGGTGCCTTACTTCAAAAACCTTGGAGTGTTAATCGACGGCTCCGCAAAAGAGCAAAAAATGCAGCAGGTCCTATGGGAAAAACGAGGAACCTGGCAGCCCAAATGAGAGCCATCGATAAGAAATATGGAAAATTTTCTTTACTCCACATTATCCATTTCTACAAGAGTAAAGTGGTGCCAACCTTAACATATGGGATGGACGCCACTTTAAACATGCCGGCCTCACTATGGTCTAAATTAGAAGGTCACGTAAGGAAATCGGTGCTCGGCCTGCCCAAATCTGTCTCAATGGCAGCACTCAGGCGGGAACTTGGTCTTTTGTCCCTTGCCGCAACAATGGAGCAGAGCACTATACAACTATACAGGAAAACTCTACTGCTTAACAATATACAGAGTGACCGCTTAAGAAATTAAAAACCACCTCTGTAAAATACTAAATGTGTGGGCAGAGGACCAAAAGGTCAAGTTGAGTGACTTAGTCTGTACTGAAGACGACCTGAAAGCAAACCTGCAAAGAGTCAAATTCAAAATGGAATTCCGAGACTGGATTGTGACATCTGAAAAAGCATAAGCCAACACACTCTTAAAACACTTGCCACCAAAATTTCAACAAACTAAAAACTCCTCAGGCTTACTGCTCCAAATTTCCAGACAAACGGCTGATGGAAACCGTCATGAGAGCACGCCTGAACCTCCTCCCTACTCGTGAAATTTTGGCCATTAGATTACAGACAAACAGTAATGAGTGCAGACTATGCAGAACGCCTAAACAAACAGAAACTCTAAGACACCTTCTAATGCACTGCTCCGAGATGAGACAAGATAGAGCATCGTACTTGACTCTGTTATGCACTGACCTGTCCATCGCAGAAGAGGAAGTATGGTGGAACCATCTGATCGCCGGGGAAAACACAAAATGGACTATCGCCACGGCAAAGCTCTTTGAAATTGCCTTGAAAAAGATCGAATCACGTCCAAACTCGCGGGACTAAGATTGTGTGTCAGAGACTCTTAAAACCCTGGGCGAACCTATATCGGTGTTTCTCACGACCTATCTACGGTCTGTTCGTTCTTCTTTTGTTCCACCTGCTCATGTCTCTCCATCTATTTTCGTCGCCTGTTGGTTTTCGTTTTGCTCTTTTTCACTTCTCTCTACTATCCACATTGATCTGTTCAAGACCTTGTAAAAATCGCAATTTGATTACATACAAGTAAATAAAAACAAAATGTTAAAAAAATACACGTTTCAACTTCGATTATTGCTTTTGATCACTATATTCCAGAAACAAGATAAGCATACTACACAAGCTGTGCTGCAGTGAATGCACAAACTGGATGTACTTCAGTGAATTCAGAATGCATTCTATGATCAATCAATCAATCAATCAATCAATCAGATTTTAACATAGTTGTCTAACAGCCAGGTCAGACAGCTATACATCCTCTGGGACACGCTCAATACTAGATAAAGCATTAAGGGGGGCACACACTGCAGTGATGCCAATGCTCATATCCTTCAACCCAGCAGGAGAGCAGGGATCTTTGTGTTCGTAGAACATGATGGGAGCTGTCTGCAATCACACTACTTTTGTAGCCAGTTAGCATCCTGCCATGGCCTGCTCGACGTTTCTCTGCTAATGGCCCGAGGCAGTGTAGAACACCAGCCTGAAGTTGCCAGCAATCAAGCGATGGCCCCTATGACCTGCATGCTGAAGCACGTGCATACATACAGAAATATGAGTTGACAGATGTTTGCATAAAAGTGCCAAAGTGCGAACATTTTGGCAGAGTGCACCCCTAAACTGTGCCCTTTGCCCTGAGGCCCAGGGTTATTTTAACACTCCCCATGTCCCTGACCCTGGCACTTCCCTCGTGACAGCCATGGACAGCCACCTGACAGTCCTGAGATGACAAAAACAGACTTAACCACTGTCACAGGCTATATAGACATGTTAAGTCTTCGGTAAGAAAGGATTCCGAAGTTCCATAATCATGTAACGGGAGTAAAGTAAAAGCCATTAGCAAGTAGTAGAACGCAATCCCGTTGGCCTAGTTTCAGTCATCTTTCTGAATTTACATTCTGAAGTAACCAAAGTGTGAAAACTGGGTAAATAAGTGTGACACAATGACTACTGGCTAAAGCGCCTACTCCACCCCCCATTACTACTAAGCCAGCAGTGATCCCAATCATAATGGTAAAACAGGCACAGCCTGACAGATATACCACCTTCACCTATTATGGTAATGTGTGCCAAGGGCAGGCTACACTCTTTCCGAGAGGTGTGAGCTGGTACAAAAGACTTACAAACCAAAATAGTAGTGTAATTCCAAAACAAAAGCAAGTCCAACCAAGGTGCTATGAAAATAGTGGGGGTCATTAAGAGTTTGGAGGCAGCCATGAATGGCTGCCTCCAAACCTGGGTCCGGGTCCGGTGTCTCTGAATGGGGACTTACCGGGTCTTTCTAACCTTGGATACCCAGTAATTCCCCATTCAGAAAACCATTCCCCATTCCCATTTGAGCCCCCATAGGGGTTAATTCTCTCCTCCCATACTCTTCATCATGGAACTGGGATGATACGACTAATCTAATTTTTTCATAAATAATACACAGAACAGTCCACCGGGGAAAGGTCAGAGTTCACCCATGTATATGGTAAAAGGCTCCTGTACCACTCTGAGTAGTCACTTCACCCTCACTCTACCCTGTCTGATCTCTTTCTCACGCTCACCATCACTCTATTGACACCATGAAGAGTCCATTTATTTGAGCCAGAAACTTGGGCACATTCTGCCAAGAAATGGGTGAGCTGCTTGCTTGAAAATAATGGATCCCTAAAATGTGGGTTCAATTCTGTTCGAATGTTTGAATCAATAGGGTTTGAAACTCAAAATGAGTTGATCGAGCCAATCCCTGTTTTGAGTGGCTGGAATATGTAAGAACGCCTCTCAATCTTTGGGTAGGTTTTTCTGTTTCCTCTGAATTTATTTGGATTTTACTTTGTTCCTATGTTGGTAACGTTTAAAGTTATCAGATTCTATTCTGATATAAGACATTTATTCAGATTAAAGTGCTTCAAAATAAAAGATGTGTATAGTTCGAACTGATTCCAACCTGGGTAGGAAGCTGCTCTCGCAAGGAAAGCAACTTATCTTGCAAATTTAGCGTTTTATACTTTATATTTTAACCTTTTGACTATAGTGCATTAATTAGGAGTAATATTGTATGCAACACTGTGCTGTGTTTTTACTTGTCTGGATGAATGAAGTATCACTAAGATCAGAATGACTGTCACAGGCCGCTTGCGTTAGGCAGCGCTGTGTTCACTTATCCCTCCTGCAATAGCAGAGCAGAGGTGATCCGCAGTGCTTAGACGACTCCTGTAGTCCTCTTTCTTTGCTCATTAGTCCTGCCCTCTGCCTCGTTCTCATCCCGATCCCGGCACTTATGTGCTGGATCGGTCGCCGTGGGCGGGCACAGCGGGCACACCGCCAGCGTGCCAAAGGCGCACTTAAGGCAAGCCCGTCTGTGCCCGTCCGTGCCGGGAAGGGCCGCAAGGAGCCGTTAGATAAAGGCTTTCTGGTCTCTCTGGCACCCCCTGATACCATATGGCCCACTGGCTGGAACACCCACACATCCAGTACTAGTCTGCCCCCCACTATCACAGAGCCTTTGAGAACCGTCCATACTCCATGCCTTTTAAACACCAGATCCCTCCCGGCGCACGCTGGTGAGATCTGGGATCTGCTAACACACAGGCAATCAGACCTTTTATGCCTGACTGAAACCTGGCTTACTCTGAGCTCGGCACCTGCTATAGTCCAAGTTCTCCCCTCAAACTACCGTATTCTACACCAGGACCGTCCACCCCCTAAGTATGGTGGAGGCATTGCAGTTATTTTTAAAGACATAGGGCCTCATTACGACCCTGGCGGATGGACCATGGTGTTATTAGCACCATGGTCCATGCCGGTAACTTTCCGACTCCGCCATGGCGGAATGGGGAATTACCACCCCATTCCGAGGTTGGCGGAGTGGTAATTCCCACTTCCGCCATGGCCCTTCCCCATTCCCATTTTTGCCCCATAGGGCATAATGGGAATGGGGAAGGCGCTAAGTACGGTGCCGCAAATTGCGGCACGTACTTAGCACCAAGGTCCCTTTGCGGCATGGTTTTTAACGCCTGCAAAAAGCAGGCATTAAAATCACCATCCCGCAAAGGGACCTTGTAATCAGGCGTTAAGGGTCGGCACCGTTTACGGCACCGTAAAACCCTTAACGCCTGACTCGTAATGAGGCCCATATTCACGGTTACCCAGCTACCTTATCCTTCCGCGTCTAGTATGGACGCCCTCCTGTGTCGATGCATACTCTCACCTTCTAGTACTATTCACCTCCTGCTTATTTACCGCCCCCCTGGTCCCATAGGTCGCTTTGGGCTACACTTTGCCGATCTCGTTGCCGACCTTAATTTGCAGTTCTCCAATCTGGTGATACTAGGTGATTTTAACCTACATTTTAATCTACCCAGGTCAGATGAACTCAACTCCTTCTTTGACAGCTTTTCTGATCTTCATTTTTGCCAACTGATCCAAGCCCCCACCCACCTTCATGGTAATATCCTTGACCTGATATTCGTAAAGGATACTTTGCTGGTCCCTCGTTCGATTGAGCCAGTGACCTGGTCTGAGCATCACTTGGTCACATGCTCACTTCAGTCAGCTCCCCCTCCCTGCAAGATTGTACCCTTTAAGATGCCTCTCCGCTCCTGGCGCTCGGTTGATCCTAAGGCACTTAGTGCCCTGATAGCTTCCAATTGTATCTCCCTGCGACCCCTTTCACTTGCCGCACTCTCTCAGTCACTGATGACTGCCGCCAATCATCTTGCCCCATTGAAACTTACTCAAGGCCGCAGATTACCGTCTCAGCCCTGGTTTACTGATCTAATAAAAAATGCTTGTCTCCAACTCAGACAAGCCGAACGCAAATGGCGGATTAACTATGATCCAGCGCTTAGAGACCTTTATAAGATCAATCTCTCAACCTACTTAGCCAGTGTTAAACTTGCCAAATCAACGTTTTTTGACCAGACAATTGAAAATGCTTTACTCAAGCCGACAAACTCTATTCTCTATTGTTCATTCTCTTGCTTCCTCAGAGTCGCAGACCTCTATGGTTAAGCCATCTCAAAAATTATGTAATGACCTTGCACCCTTTTTCACCACAGAAATTGATGTGATTAGATCTAACATTGCTAAATCCTTGACGACATTGCCCCCTGATACCATCGACTTTGTGTCTCCACCCCCTACTGATTCGTCTCCTAGCTGGTCGACCTTCCCTCTGTTTAGTGAGGGAGAAGTCATGGCAGCCATATCCAAAATTAAATCCTCCTCCCCTGAGGATGCCATCCCTGCGATCATTATAAAAACGATCGCCCCCGACATTCTAGCTGAAATTACTGCGGCTATTAACAACACCTGCCAAACTGGACTGGTCCCCCCGGAATTGAAATCTGCCAGGGTTATCCCCCTCCTCAAGAAGCCTTCTCTTGATCCCACCGTCCCTACCAATTTCCGTCTGATCTCTCTTCTTCCATTCTTGGCTAAACTTTTGGAATCTCTGGTCTCACCTCTTCTGTCCTCCTTCTTGGAACCCTCTAATATTTTTGACCATGCACAGGCAGGCTTTAGACCTGGTAGAGGGACGGAAAGTGTGCTTGTCTCCGTACAGGATGATATGCCCAGACTGGTCGATGCGGGCGGAGTAGGGGCTCTGATCCTGCTGGATTTATCTGCCGCATTCGACACGGTAGACCATTCTATCCTTCTATCCCGTCTCGCACAGATTGGGATCTCCGGCTCTGTTCTCGCTTGGTTCACTTCTTTTCTTTCTGACCGCACCCAGACTCTCGCCATGCCTCCCTTTCTTTCTGCCCCTTGTGCCCTTACCTGTGGTGTCCCCCAGGGATCCTCTCTCTCTCCGATCCTGTTCAACATTTATATCTGGGCACTGGTCTGCCTTATCCGCTCCTACAGACTTAATTGTTATTCCTATGCCGATGACACCCAGATCCTGATCCGGCTTGATCAGGATCAATCTGAGGTCTCAGCCCGCCTTCATGATTGCTTTAAGTCAGTCGGTATTTGGATAGACCAAAATTGGCTCAAACTTAATGGTGTCAAAACGGAAGTAATGCTCGTTGGTTGCCCTCCCAACCCATCATTATGGACTACCGCTTTTTGGCCCACATCGTTAAGTCCACTACCCTGTCCTGTGAACAAGGTAAAGAATTTGGGGGTTATCCTCTCTGACTCCCTTTCCATGTCAAACCAGGTCTCGGCTGTCTGTCAGTCCGCACATCACCAGATCAGGGTACGAAAGAAGGTGCTTTGTATGATCCCAGAAACCATGCGTCCCCCGGTGGTGGCGGCACTGGTTCTCTCACGGCTGGACTATTGTAACTCCTTGTACTTATCCCAGCCGACGGGTCTGCTACAACGCCTCCAACGTATGCAAAATCTGGCAACCAGACTGGCTACTGGTTCCCCCTATGGCACCCACATCTCACCGGTACTTCACCTTCTCCACTGGCTCCCGGTGGTACAGCGAGTTAAGTTTAAGTCACTATGTATCGTCCACCAGGCAATTCATGGCTTAGGAGCGGAATCCCTCCAAGCTAAATTTTCCCGATATATCCCGGATCATAACCTTTGCTCCTCTACAACCAATCTACTTAAGGTTCCCAGGTTCAATCGGGAAAGACATGGCGGTAGAGCCTTTTCTATTACCACAGCCAAGCTTTGGAACACTCTACCATTATCACTTAAATCCTCAGCTAACCATCTGGCTTTCAGGAAAGCTCTGAAGACCACCCTGTTCTAACATTCTGCCCTTTTTGTGTTCCCTGAGCTCGCAGCTTCCTTACCAGCGCCATGATGCCTCTGGGCAACCGTGCGCTTTACTAATGTATATAACATAACATAACATAACATAACATAACCACTTTGAAACCCAGAGGAGAAGTAGCAAGAGAATCAACCATTGTGTTGGTTCATTTAAATCCCTGAAAGAGCATATTCTGCAGGGGTTTGGGTGAGTGAAACTGATTCAAACCACCATTTTGATGATGCGAAGCATGAGTCGAGATGAGCGCCTTAGGAATCACCCATCCCTAGTCCTGACCGAATTCCATTCAAGGCAGTTGCAATCGTTTGTATTTATATGTATTGATTTACATAGTACTTTTGCAGAGCACTTCACATGAAATAGAATGATACAAATTTACAGTAGATAAATCACAATAATCATTGATTTAAAGAAAGGTGATACGATTTAAGTGAAAGACAAAACAAAGCAAGAGTGTGTATAGACCTAATAGATAGAGGTAAGGAATTTCAGTGTTTAGGTGTTAATAAAGAAAAGAAGGAACGAAAGCAGGATTAAAGACAGAGAGAATCCATCTTGGATCATCTCCAGCTGAAGGCCACAAAAGGCTCCTCTGGGAACATCAATCAGGAAGAAATCACCTCATCCCGGCAACACCATGAACTATATCAGAGAGGCCAACCACTGATGGACTAGGCGATCAGTTGACAAGAGTATGTGTCATCCCTTGTGAACACTCTAGGGGTGTCCAGCCAGGGGCACCCAAGTTAAGGGCGAAACAGTGAAGGGTAAAAACTGTCTGTTGACTAGTCTCGTTGCCTCATAGCCTGTGAACCTTTGCTTTTGCCTTTCTCCCTGTACTATCTCTCCACACTGTATTACTCACCTATAATGCATTCGCTCATGCTCCTCCTTCTGCTCCTCCTACTCAACTCTGCCCACACTTTCTACAATCACACTACAACATCCTCCTTTCCTATCCCTATATTAAAACTCACAACTCAAAACTCCCACTGCTCCATCTCTCTTCCACCTCCTTCCAACAAACAAAGCAGACAAGCTAACCATACCTCCTCTAACACCTATGCACATCATCACTCTTCCTCAGAGACTCAACTTCTTTACTCTTTCTTACCCCATCAACTGAACATTGCACTCTGGAATGCTCAGTCTCTATGCAACAAAATGTCCTTTATCACTGACTACTTTCACTCCAGCTCTCCCACAAACCTTCTTGTTATCACTGAAACCTGCATTTCTTCATCTGACACTGCCACTATGGCTCCCCTACACGACTCCAAACTAATCTTCATTCACTCTCCTCGACTGACTGACAGAGGTGGAGGCATAAGACACCTACTCTCTTCCTATCTGATCACTAAATTGTTTCCACCACTGTCTCCTTTCCACACTCTGAACTTTCTTTACAACTTGCTTCACCTATTACTAAAAGGAAATGTAAACCTTCTGCCATTCCTTCTTGCTCTCTGACCTACAGTTCTCAATATCCTACTTCACACCTGATGCCTCTTCCACCAACACTACCTTCTCCAGCTTTCACTCCCTACTATATGACTCATTTTCCTCCCACTTCACACTGCTTACTTCCACCTCTAAGTCTCAACATCATCAACCATGCGTCAGCCCATTCATACTCTCTCTCTGCACAGACATGCGTCGGCTGCTATGCAAATGGTGTAGTACCCACTGACATGAATATCAGCAACTCTACCTCTCTGCACTAAACTGGAATTTTATGGAATTCTACCTAACCCTTATTGACTCTCACTCCAGCCATCCTTGCCAGCTACAGGGCACTCTTTTTTAAAATTGTTTTTATTGACAATACTCAAATGAGGTTGAGCGAGAATGCTGACCCAGCCGGCAAAAACATCAAAGTGAACCAAGTTGTCAGTAGTATTTTCTCTTTTATTTTACATTAACTCCTTTCCCCCTTGCCCCCCTCCCAGGCCACCCCCCCAAACGATTAACATGCCAAGTCTTGGGGTGTTGCAAACTATCCAACCTTAGGGGAGAACACTTGCTTATCACATGATTGTAATAAATATCACTTGAGACAGCGGGGCCCGACAAGAGGACCATTGATCAGGAGTCATCTTGGGTTCATGGGAGGCGTAAGAAGGTATGCCGTTACAACCTAGCTCAGTATTCATTTTACAGCCTCATGGAAACACAATCATCATGCAGAAGAACTGCAGTCCATTCTTGTACAAAATCAGTCATGGTATCATTTGCTATTGCGGTAAGTTTTTCATATATAAAGATCATCCTAAGTTTGCAGAGCCATTCCTCTTTAGAGGGAGCCAGGACGCTCTTCCACTTTTGGGCAAGCGCCAATCTCCCTGCTCGCAGCATGGCACCGATGACCTTGGGATACACATTAGCTTCAGTCTCTGGCATGGGAGTGCCCAGCAGAACCTCCAGCGGGTGAAGAGACGGGCTGAACCCCTCAATGTCCTTAATCCAGCTGAGCAACTCCGACCAATAAACCTGTATGGCCGGACAACCCCACCACATGTGAAACCAGGTTCCCCGTTGGTGGCAGCCCCTTGGGCAAAAGGGGGACACATCCCGAAACATCTTGGCCAACAAGGCCGGGGGGCGATGCCACGAATGAAGAATCTTGAAACTATGTTCCATGGCAGCGGTGTATAGGGAACCCGAGAAAATACATTTGAATACAGCCCTCCAAGTGTGGTCATCCAATGGCATGCCCAGCCTTTCTTCCCATATGCGTTTGAAGGGCTGTCTACCCTCTAGGTCAGCAGTTATCAAAACCCTGTAAAACTTGGATAACGAGCCCTTCCGAGTTATACTTTTAGCCAGTATGGTTTCAAATGGAGTGAGGGGGCGTCTAAGCTGGTCGGCCCACCTAGGGTGGGTCAAAATCCCTTTCAACCGCAGGTATTCAAAGACCGCGGGGGGTCTACCTGCCAAAGCCTTGATCAAGCTAACCCACTCTATAAAGCCCTCTTCCCGCGAGAGTTGGGAGACCCTCTCCAACCCCATATCTGACCAGGCCTGAGTGTCTTGGAAACCCCTAGAGCCCAGATCTGTGGGGGGGCCCCAGAGCGAGGACAGCGGGGAGGGCCATGATGACAATAGTTTATTAGCTTTATTGGGCTTCCATAATGCCCACAGGGCTGCCAGGGTGGGGTGTGTTCTGATCTGAGAGGGGAGAACCCTTGGAGGGGCCCATAAGAGGTCTCTAACTTTTTTCGGGTGGGTGTGAACGTCTTCAATATATGTCCAATAGGTACCCATGTCGTCCCGCATATGCTCCAACATCACCCGGAGCTGGGCTGCTTTGTAATAAAGCCGGAAGTCTGGGAGGCCAAAACCTCCATGGGACTTCGGGAGGGTCAGGGTGGAGGTCTTGACCCTTGGCCTCTTACCGTTCCAAATGAACATAAGGACTCGGGATTGAAGCACCTCGAAAAAAGACTCGGGTATCACAGTGGGAAGCGCTGCGAATAGATAGAGGAGGCGGGGCAAGATATTCATCTTCACTGTGACCATGCGCCCAAGCCAGGAAAGCGTGAGGGGTGCCCAACGCCTGAGGTCACTACTGACTTGAGCGAGGATCTCCGGGAAATTGCTCTGGTATAGTTGGGATAGATCCCTGGGGATGGTGGTGCCGAGGTACCTGGTGGATACCCGTTCAATTCTAACCCCAAGAATATCGGTGTTATTTCCGATGTCCTGATCCCCCAAACCCATGGGCATGATACTTGATTTGGACGTATTTATCTTCAGTCCAGAAAAGGAGCCGAAGAGGTGTACAAGATCGAACAGCCGGGGTAAGGAATCTTGGATGTTGGTTAGCTCAAAATGTCGTCTGCAAAGAGGGAAAGCTTGAACTCGCACTCACCACAATGTATTCCCGTACTTTCCGGGTCATTCCTAACCGCTATGGCTAGAGGCTCCATTGCCAAAGCATACAATGGGGGCGACAGGGGACATCCTTGCCGAGTGCCCCTAGAGAGGGAAAAGGGCTCTGAGGTGCCCCCATTGACCAGCACTCTCACCGAGGGGCCATTGTAGAGCGCTGCGACCCACCCACAGAAATTGTCACCCAGCCCCATCTTTCGGAGGACCCTGCCCATGTAAGGCCATTCGACACGGTCGAAGGCCTTTTCTGAGTCTAGTGAGAGGAGGTACCCTTCCACTCCCTGTCTAGATGCCTCATGCATGAGGTCGAGGGTTTTTCTTATATTGTCTGACCCCTGGCGGCCCGGGATGAAGCCCACTTGATCTCCATGCACTAGGGTAGGGAGCAGTTTGGCCAGTCTATTCGCTAGGAGCTTGGCTAATATTTTCACATCGGTATTAAGGAGGGATATGGGGCGATATGATTGGCAATACGAGGGATCCTTGCCCTCTTTAGGCAGGACAACAATCAAGGCTGACATCATCGTGGGAGGGAGGGAACCTTGGTCAAGTGCCGCATTGAACATCTTAGCCATGAGTGGGGCAAGCGTGGACCTATATGTCTTGTAGAATTTGACTGTGAAACCATCATCCCCCGGGGCTGTGCCGCTCTTCAAAGAGGATATGGTATCTATTACTTCTTCCGGGGAGATGGGACTCTCAAGAGAATCCGCTTTGTCCGGGAGAAGGCCCGGAACAGGGAGGGAGTCCAGGAAGCTGTCAAGGTCGTTCCCATCCCCTGTATATTCCGAGCGATACAGCTTTTCATAATATAGCCTGAATTGTTCAGCTATCTTGGTATCTCTCGCGGTCGAGTCCCCTTCCGGGGTGTGAATTGAGTTCACCCTCCTGCTATTTCTAAGGTCTCGAAGTCTCCAAGCCAACATTTTATCTGCCTTTTCCCCCCTTTCCATATACCTCTGCTTCAAAAAAGAGAGCTTCCTTTCCGTTTGACCCACCTGGAGGTCTGCCAGCCTGGTTCGCAACCCCTGTAGTTCCTCCCATTGCCCGGGGAACATCTGTGACCTTAACTTCCCCCCTGGCTGGATGGCTTCTATTTTGTCCTTTAACACTTTCTCCTCACGTTCCCTCTCCTTCTTTCTCCCAGATCCAATACCGATAAGGGTGCCTCTAATAGTTGCCTTAAATGCCTCCCACACTCCCATACTTCCAACCTCCCCATTGTCATTAAGAGTGAAATAATCCTCAATAGCTGCTAGGAGGGATTGGCGAATCTCCCTGTCCTGCAGAAGCAGGTCATTACACCTCCACCGGGATCCGGTTGCCGGGACAGGAGGAAGGCCAATCTTAATCTTTACCATATCGTGGTCCGTCCAAGGGACAATCTCCACTCCTGAACTAGTGACCTCTCCCTGCAGCGAGGCGTCAACCAAGATGTAATCAATACGAGAGAAGGCAGCATGTGTCTTTGAATAATATGTGTAATCTGGTTTCCGGCCCTTCACGGGGATGCACGTGTCAGCCAAACCTGATTCCCCATTCACTTCCTGGAAGGCCAACGCCAACTTCTTGTGGTGACGGACATTGGGGCAAGGCTTATCAGATTTCCTATCTCTCTCGGGGCAAAGCACCATGTTAAAATCTCCCCCAACCAGAAGGGTACCCTCAGAAAATGACATTATTATCCCTCTCATCCCTTCCCAGAAGGTATCCTGCGCTTCATTCGGAGCATATATGCAAACCAGTGTGAACAAACGACCCCTCACCTCCCCCTTCACCATGAGATACCGGCCTTCCGGGTCTGCTTTTAAGGCTTTAAACGCAAAATGGGCCCCAGGAGAAATCAACAAAGCTACTCCCCGCTTCTTAGACTGAACAGAGGCTGAGTACATCTGAGCTATGGGTCTGGCCCTGAGCTTAGGCTCTTTTCCCCGAACCCAATGAGTCTCCTGCACAAAAAGAAAGTGAAGCCGCTGCCTCGCAAATTCCCTCACAATTAGGGACCTCTTTGTAGGCGAGTTAAGCCCGCGAGCATTCAGTGACCCCACTGTCAAGAATTGGAGCGAATCATCCATTAAAGCACAGATAAAGGCTCATAGCTCCATTCTTAGAAAAGCAAGCGTTTTTACTCCCACAATACTTCCGCAACCCACTGACGACTCGAGACAGCCCCAGGGGTGCGAGAATACCCGAAAAACTTGGCGCACTGTAACTGTAACCCCAACAACATAACTCCCCCTTTACCCCTCCTCCCCCCTCCCCCCTAATCGCCTGGTCGTTCCATGGCTTCATCCGATCGCCAGACCAGGCCACCATTGTCCCCCCCCCTCAGGCTCAATAACTCGTCATAACCAACACTCCGAGCCCTCCCCCACCCCCAGGTTCAATGTAAAGTACAAACAGCTACATCACCCTCCATTCGCATAGGCAGATGCCAGTTTAGTCGTCAGGCACCAAATGTTCGCTTCAACTATTTGGAAGGCCCGGCGAAGCTGGGGTCACTCTCCTAAATTTCCTCTGACCTCGCACTCTGCGCCTCTCCTTGGGAGCTTTGTTCCCTTTAAGGCCTGTCGGTGTTCGCTCGCGTTCCTGCTCCCCCATTACCATGTTTGAATTGTCCAAAAGTTCACCTGACACTCTCTGGATATCATCTTCAGTGATCAGGGCATACTTGTAGCCCTCGAATTCAAAGGAGAGGGAGAAAGGATATCCCCACCTGTAGCGGACCCCCTTGGATTGGAGCATCTTTGCAGCGGGGAGCAGAGGCGGCGTCTTGCAAGGGTGAAGGCCGACAGGTCTTGATACACCGAAATCCGGGCCCCCTCCCACTCCACAGGGCCCTTCTTACGAGCCAGTTCCAAGATCCTGCTCTTTTCCGAGAAGTATTGAAAGCGAACTAAGACGGATCTGGGGCTTCTGGAGGGTGCACCTGCTCTATGGGCCCTGTCAATGGTGGGTTCGCTGGTATTGGCCCCTTCGAAGAGTACCCCTATTACAGCATTGACAGCCTTGATGACGTCTGCTTGAGTTTCCCCCTCGTGTTCCGGGAAGCCTAGGAAACGTAGGTTACAGCGGTGTTCCCTATTTTCCAAATCGTCCATTTTTAAAGAGCATCTCTCTTCTCTTCTCTCGAGCTCCGACAGGCGCATGTCGAATTGTGTCTCAAAGATGTCGCTCGAAGCTGTGGTGTTCTCTAGTGCCTGGACTCTGTCATCAATATTGTCCACCTTTTTGTCTAAGGTGTCCAGTCTCAGGGCAATATCCGCCCTAAAGCCTCTAATTTCTTCCAGTAGGGCTGCCATGCCTCTGGTGACCGTGTTAGCATCAGCAGGCTCCTGTTGCGTCTGGGTCGCCATTCCAGGTGGCCTCGGGGGATCAGGGGACGTGCGGCGAAACTTCTGTAGGGATTCTCTCCAGCTCATAGGCTCTCCCCAAGCATCCCTGCTCCGCGGGGGGTCCCCCCAGAAATTCAGGATCTACGTGACCCGCTGGTCCACCCAGAGACAGCGCCGCCGGGGGCGAGGGCCACTGTCCGCTGTGAAGCTGGAAGCGAAGACCCAGCACCTGGGGTCCTAGTCCCCGACTAGTTCCCTCCCGTAGGTATTGTTTTTTCCTCCACAGGGTTCTCACCTCGCCTCTCCCCTCCCCAAAGTGCGCAACTGTGCTCCCGTCGGAGCTGTGAGGGCCTTCAACGCACCAGTGGCTGGACGCGAGGTGTGGCCTAGCAGGGCCTAACTCTCCCAATAGGGCCCCGCGCGGCAAGTCAGTCCGCCTAGGAAATGCGGTGCTCGGGGGACGCCCCGTCGCCCATGACCCCTCCGAGGCTTGTATGTGTGTCGCTGGCTCTCCCCAGCCTCGCTCCTGTCTCTTCCTGTGGTGCCGTCGGTCCCCAGGGGGGTTGCCCAGACTGGGCCAGCACTGCCTCACCTCCTGAGTGCGAGGTCGCCACTCATGGAAAACCGTGGGTTGCCAGCATGGGCCAGTGCGAGCCCACACCAGAGACTCCAATTCGCCCTACACGGGCTCCTCTAGTTCCACCCACTCTCTTGGGGGCCGCCGTGCTCTGCTCCTCACCTGGTCGCATAGGCCTCGTCCAGGCCCACAACTTCGCTGTACTTTCGCGGGGCCGCCTCACGTTCCCGGATCTGCCGCGGGTGCCCACAGGTACACCCGACCCCCATGAGATTGCACACGGCAGGGGGGGGGAGCTGCCAGCCCGGGTCGCCCGACCCCTTTGCAGGCCTCGCTTAGGCCCGGGGGTAGAGTAGATCTCTGCGGAGCCGCGGCGCCGCAGGGGGGAGGGGCTTCCGTCCCTCAAAACTCGGAGGCTTCGTTCTCCGGCACGGTTCCACCTCGGGATCCCAAATTCGGGCCAGGGGCGCCCGGGGCACTCGTGTGGGTGGGGGCGGTGTCGGCTCCTCACTCCGGGGGTGTCGGGGGGGCTCAGGACCCACAATCAGCGCCCTGGCGGGGAGACGAGCCGAGATGCGTCAGACCATCTCTGCGCCCCCTGGTGGATCTACTCTACAGGGCACTCTTATTTCACTTCTCGCTCCTCCTAAGTCTCCTCCTAAGTCTTTGACTATCAACTCCACTCCCACAGCTAATGGCCTCGCTGAATACTTCACTACATAATTGTTAAAAATCAGAGACTCTTTCCTGACCTTCTCCTCACTCCCTCATCCTACATTTTACACTGTGCCTAATCTGCCATCATCCTTTGCCTCTATCTGCCACTTTAGTCCTATCTCTAATCATGAAGGCTAACCCCTCTTGTGCCCCCTCAAACCTTCATGCTCCTATACTAGTCAAGCCTATTGCCCCTTTAGTGGCCTCTCACCTCGCTGAACTCTTCAACCTGTCCTTCGACTTCACTTGCTTTCTCTCTGTTTTCAAAAAAGCCATGGTCACCCCTCTCCTAAAAAAGCAAGGGGCTGACCCAAACCTACCGGCTAACATTTGCTCTGTGTCTCTCCTTCCTCACTACTCTAAAGTGCTCAAAAGGGTTGTGCTCAACTGTCTTACCAATTTTGCAGACATCCACAACCTTCGATACCCCCTACAAGCAGGCTTCCGCTCCTTTCACTATACAGAAAATGCTCTCATGAATGTTTCCAATTTCATCACCTCTGCTAAGCACTCCAACATATCCTCTTTCCTAAATCTGCTTGATCTGTCTGCTACCTTTGAGACTGTCATCACTCTAATCTCATTAATACTCTTTCTTCATGGAATTCATGACAAAGCCCTTGCATGCATTGAACCCCATCTCGCCAATTCTGTCTCCTGGAGCAACAACACCTCTAAACTCACTTCTCCAACTGATGGTATTCCGCAAGGCTCTGTCTTGGGTCCGCTCCTCTTTGCACTCTACACCTCTGCTCTTGGAGCACTAATCTGCTCCTTTGGGTTCTCATACCAACTCTTCGCGAACAACACCAAAATCTACTTCTCTTTTCCTGAACTCACCTCTGATATCTGTATCATGATTTCCAAATGTCTCTCTGCTATTACATATTAGATGGTTTTTCACTCTTATGTTAAATTCTACCAAACCAGAGGTGGTCTTCTTCCCTGCGAAGAGCTCTCTCTCTCATCTCTTCATCTGCCTATCCAGTTCCTTACTGGCACTCCCCCCTACACTTCTTCAGCTCGAAACCTCAGCGTCATTTATGACCCTTCTCACACCTTCTCTACTTTCATCTCCAAAACTGGACCTCAACCTCCTAAATATTAGGGAATTCAGGCGTGGGCTACTGAGCCAGCATCCACTTTGGTCTCCCCAATTATGCTTTCTGTCCCCTAGACAAGAACATTAACTTTGCTACCAGGACTCTCTTTGAGTTCCCTCGCTTCCCACCTACTTCCTCATACCGTCACAAGGCTAGATGGCTGACGAAGCAAACCTGGGCCAGATTTAAATGTATTCTTCTGGTTCACACATCTATCCATGGCAAGGCACCAATGTATCTATCCTCCTCTATCTTACTCTACAAGCCTTCTCATAATCTCTGCTCTGCCTCCTCAATGGCCCTTGTGGTGCCTCACCCTCTCTGAGCCTCCTCTCACTTCCACTCTTTCTTACTTCTTGCTCCACTTGCATGGAATTCTCTTTCTCCAGACATCCGAGAAGCAGTCCACCCGGATTTGTTCAAAACCAAAATAAAATCCCACCTCTTCACCTCCGAGTTAGCCTCTTTACCTACTTGTCATCTGCCTGCTAGCTAACATTGTTTCCTCGCCTCTAACTTGCCTCTGTTCCTCAATTCCTCTGCCTCCTCTCTAGCACTGCACCCATCCTGGTCACACCCCAAGCACAGCTAGCCGTACCACCTACCTGAACTTAAAAATGTCAAATGTTGGTTGTTCTTAATTTATGTATGTCCAATTATGTATTGTCCCTGGTGACCGTTCCATTTACTTTCTTCCACACCCTTGTCAGAATGTCCCTCAAACTCACCCCATTGTAAGAAGCTCACTGCTTTTGGTTACATCTGATTTTATGTTCTATTGTGATCAAAAGAGCATTGTCCCTCCTATACATATAAATAAATAAAATAAAATAAAGCAAAAAGAAGTATTCAGAATCTAGAGAACAGGCAGGAACATACACTGAGATTAAAGAAGATAAGTAGGGGGCAGGCCAAGGATATATTTAAACACCATGCATACGAAACAGAAAAGCAACTGTGAATAGAAGGTAAGCCAAGAGATAGACAGAAGAGAAGTAGAGGTAGAAGTACGAGAGGAGAGACAAAAAGAGTATGAACAGCACAGTTAAATGTAGATCTCAGAGGAAAAAGACGATTGTGGGGAAAGCTGAATAGTCAGCTGGTGCGATAATCAAGACATGAAATGACCTTTTAAAGAGATAAGAAGTTTTGTGGCCTGGAAAGAAAGAAAAGCATAAACTTTGCTGATGTTGTCGAAAGGAAAGCAATCGGAATTGATACATTAGAGATATGGGGCCTCATTACGAGTTTGGAGGTAGCCATGGTGCTATTAGCGCCATGGCTGCCTCCAAAATTGTGTCCGGGTCTGGGTTCTGTGAATGAGGAATTACTGGGTCATTCCAACCTTGGAGGACCCGGTAATTCCTCATTCAAAAAGCCAATCCTCATTCGAGCCCCCATAGGGCTCAATGGGAATGGGGATGGAGCTAATAACGGGCTTGTTAATACCGGGCCCATTATTAGCTCCCTGGTCCCCTTGCGGGACCCGCAAAAGACATCTGGTCTGACCAGACGTCCAGAGTGGGTCCCGCAAGGGAACCTCGTAATAGGGCGGAATGGGTTTACCGGCACCGGCACCATTACTGATGCCGGTAAACCCATTCCGCCAACCTCGTAATGAGGCTGGGAGAGATGAGTCAAAGGTAACTCCAAGATTCTGTGCAGATTGACCAAAGGGAATGGAGGAGTGTGGAAAGGAAATATCAGGGGTTAGAATGGATTGATGCTATGGATGAAGCGGGTCAGAATAACATAATGGTAATTGGTGCATTTAAGTGAGAAAGTTAGAATGCATCCAAGAAGGGATGGCTAGAAGACCCGCAGAAATAGTAGAATGAACAGAATGAGAAAATGCAGAAACAGAAACCAAGCCCTATCGGGGCTCGAATGGGGATTGGTTTTTTGAATGAGGAATTACCAGGTCCTCCAAGGTTGGAATGACCCGGTAATTCCTCATTCACAGAACGCTGCTTAAAGTAGCATCGCTCACCCACAAATGCCTGAATAACGCTGCCCCACGCTATCTGGCAGACAGAATATGCAAACATACCCCCATCAGACCCACCAGAACCTTCAATGCTAATCTGCTCACTGTCCCCAGGTTTAAACACACCAAAATGGGTGGCAACAGCTTCCAGGTGAAAGCACTTCAACACTGGAACTCCTTACCACCATCGCTCAGAACTCCCCAATCTTACTCACTTTTTAGACACAACTACATCCATTGGTTAAAGAACACAAACCATTAACACCTCTAACACCACGCAGCTGCTCTCCGCATTGCATGCTTTAAGTAAATCTGTAAATTTGTAATATTAAATTTATAAATATTTGTTATTCTTTAAATATATTTACTGCATTATCTCCTGCCAAACTGTACACATGATCCTTCATTGTCACACTGTAATTATGTAATGTAAAGTATAAGCAACCTGTAACCAAGCTTTGAATAACCTTGCTGCTCATGCGCCCTCATACCCTCGGGTCTGGTGCGCAATACAAATGAATAAACTACACTAAATTAAACTAAACTAAACTAAATTTGGGAGTTGACAGTATGGAAGTGGTGAGAAGGGAGAAATGACATAATAATAGGAATAGGACTGAGAGGTGAAGTTTAGAGGGAGAAAAGAAGAGGACTGAACACCGTTTATAGACTCAGGTGTCAGTTAGTTTGCCAGCCCAATAAACAGAAAAAGAACAATCCAAGAGATAGGACAAAAACCATTGATGACCCAGACCAGAAAATCCCAAAGATGAGATTAGCAAGAAGTGAAGAATGATCAACAGTATCGAAAGTAGCTTAGTCAAATAGAAGGAAAATAACACAATGTTTTGCATGACGAGCTGAGAGAATAGAATAAATAACAGAAAGAAGAGCAGTTTCTTAGGAATGTAGAGGACGAAACTAGACTGCAGTGGAGAAAGTGGAGAATGATGGTCAGGGTACTTAGAGACACGAGTGTACACAACCTGCAATGAAGTGATATTGGATGATAGCTATCAGGAGTGGGTACATCAGGAGGAGGCTTGTTCAAGATTTGTAAAATAGGAGTATACAACAGCAAGAAAACAATATAAGGGGCTTCATTACAACTTTGACGGTATCCTGGCGGTAATTCCGCCAGGAATACGGAAAATAGTAATTCCGTTAATGGCACTCAGTCCAGTAGAATTACTGCCAGATTAAAAGTGCTGGTAACGGTGGAAAAACCACATTCCATGGATTCCCGTAAGACTCCATGGTGGATGTGCTGGTATTACCGGCACTGCTAATACCGGTGCAGCTAATACCAGATATATGTTGCCAGTAGGGTGGTGGATTTACCTCCAGCTGTTAGCTGGAGGTAATTCCTACCCCCCACCGGCAAACTTGTACTTGGACGGTGCAGTAACGTGCTCGTATACAGTAATACTGGCATGTTAATTCTGCACTGGCCAAGTTGTAATGAGGCCAAGGTTCTTTGCAATCACACCCTAATTGATTGCCTTACAAGATTTAATAATAATTTTGGGATTAATCTATCTGATTTTGTATTGCACCACTACCTGCTGGCCTCAGGGCGCTTTGGATGTAAAGGAAAAGGTTAAGAGCAGCTGAGTTTGATGGCGTGTTTTGGCAGAGTTCTAAAGTTTCCCATCCATGGCCATGAATGAGAAAGCCATCCAGTCCAGTTTTTGCTTGAATTCTGGGACTTGTAGTGTTCCTACATTTCTAAATTGGTACAAATAAACTACAAGTCCCAGAATCTACAGAGGGACAACATGAATGGGTGACCTTCTCAAGCATGGACACTTGGGAACTGGAGAAGTGTATTGCTTTCAGTGTAATATGTCTTTGGCATTCTTGGGTGGTCTATGGGGTATAGCTGATTCCGTGAATTGAAAGCAATGCTGGTAATATTTTGGGATTTCTTGGATTTCTGATACTTTAAAAACATAGCAAATTAACCGTGCCTTAATATTGTCCAAGTCTGTCATCATATACCTTGCAAGGTTTTAGTAGCCAATGTACTGATCCCAGAGCGGAAGTTGGTATGTGCTCATGTTGATTTTACAAGGGACTCAGTGTCTTAGGGCCTGATCATGAGTTGGTCGGTGTCCCGGCTGGGATACCCCCCAACTTTATATGCGTTAGCGCCCACCTGTCCGGCGGTATTACCGCCGGATCACGGGTTGAGCACTAACCGTTAGTCCCCATGGGGAATTTTCAGTGCAATCACCATGTGGTAATACCGGCAGCAGTAGTTGCACCGAAAATGGGAATATTTCTGGCGTGTTTACCCCCAGCTGTGAGCTGGAGGCAAACACGCCAGAGTCGAGATTGGGTGGACCCTTAAATGTGGCAGTAACACTGTTACCGCCGCATTTGAGGGCTACCACCCAACTCATGATGAGGGCCTAAGTGGGGAACTCAGGGGGGGGCTAACAATGTATTTTTGTAAGACTTTGGTTCAAATTGAAGACCAAAGTTGGAGTTGAATCTGATAAACACAGGCTTTCTAGAACAATTCCAGGGAACTGACACTAGGACTTTGCGACAGAGTGAACCTACTCTGTTGCTGGACCTCCCACCTAATTCAGTCCAGATTTAAAGACACACCCCCCGGCGAGACCCAGAAATATAGGGCCTGATCACGACTTCGGCGGTAACCCTTAAATCCTGCGGTAGTGCTAATACCCCCGAATTTAAGGGTCTGCCGAATCAGGGCTTTGGCGGATTTTGCCCCAGCTCTGAGCTGGGGGGAAATCCGCCGAAAATTCGCGCTATTACCGCTGGCGGCAAATCCGCCGGCGGTAAGAGCGCAAAAATTCCCCATTGAGCCCAATGGCTCAATGGGGAATGGGGAATTACTTTACCGCCAAACTCGTGATCCGGCGCTTTTAGCGCCGGGGAGTTCGGCAGTAGGGCTATTAGCGCCGGCGGTAACGCCCAAGACGTGATCAGGCCCATAGAGTGAAAGAGAACATCCTTAAAGTCACCAGAAAAAAGCAGGACACAAGGTTTTAGGTTTTTCAGGACTATTTGAAGGATGTCACAAGGAAATGTAATGAGGCTTCATGCTGAACACTTGCAATATTTCATGTCAAATCCTGCAATCTTTAAAAAAGCACTGGCAATGCCGACAGTTTGGGCTTTTGTGTAGAAATGGGAAAGGCACTTGCTGGACATTGAATGAAGCCAGCTCCCCCACTAAAGTAGCAATGACAATAAGCTGTCATTTCTGGTACATGTGTTTACCATAGCCGGGTCTGTGGCTCAGTGGACGAATGCATCCACTACAGGGACCTGTGTTTGACCTCATGGTCACAGGTTCAAATGCCGGCAGGTCCACTCAGCTCTTCATCCTTCTGAGGTCGATAAAATGAGTACCATTAAGTTTGGTAACAATAAACATCTGTTATTAGCGACAAGATGCCCATGTGCTTTAAAATGCACTTGTTATGTTACAATAGGAAACTCCCACGGGGGACCCATTCAGAGGGTAGGAGTATGTGATTTGATGGAGATAGAAAGTCTGTTCTCGCCACAGCTTCAAGCGAGACTTGCCGCTCTAATCAGGAACCACAGAGAGCTCTATTAACCAGAGATATCCTTTGATCCACAACAGACAGGAAGATGGGTCAGACTTAATATTATATGTTTTCACCCCTTTACCTTTTCTGTTGCAAAGCACTCTGGTTCTGACCTCATTCATACAGGAGATTGTTGGTGGGGACCAAGACCAGCAGAGCTGGTGCAGGGCCATTGTGCATTTGCCTGCAAAGAGGGGAGTTGGTGCAGGACAGCAGCAATTGAGTGGCATTCTTTATGTATGTGTGTTTCAATGTATGGGTGGGTGGGAGAAGAGAAATAGGCAGCAACAAGGAATACCCAAAGTGAAGTGTAGGTTGCAGGAATGGAGGGGTTTAACTTGGAGCATGGAAAATCCTTGACTACAAATAGGAATGTTCTCCTGAGTTGGCTTTGTGGGCCCTGCAACTGTAGGTTCATGTAGGCCCCCGGAGCTCAGCAACACATTCCCTTGTTATGTTATGTTAATTGACTTTTAAATTGCACACATCACCACCGGAGGGGCCTCAAAGCGCTGAATCCTTGTCCGTATGGTGTTCTCATCTTGGCAATAGACTTTCCCATATCTCTCCCCATATACCCATGGAGCTTTGTTGGGGATTCTGGGTTGACTGTGGGCACAACTTCCCTCAACCTGACTTCATGGCAGCTTACTCTTTATTATCCCAACTCCCTTTTGGCTTGGGCTGAGGGTTCTTGGAGGAATTCGACGATCCACACCGTGGGTGTGCCCTCACCTGGGCTTTTATGAAATGTTATATGAAATTGAATCATGGTAGATCAACCTCTGGAAAATGTGTTGGGCTAATCTGCACACATTTTCCTATGCTCACTGCACAAAATACACATAGACCTGTGTACTCTGGGTGGACCCAGCTTACAGGCGCAGTGCTCCCGGCCATATTGAGTTAGGATCTGACAGGTGGAGTACACAATGCATCTCAGAAGGGGGAGGGCCAAAACCTTCCTCCTACCATGGCCAGACTAATTAACTATCAAAGGCTCCATGGTTCTGCCCTGTCCATCTGTTTACCCTCTGAGGATGCTGGTGGTGATTAACATAATTAAAATACCAATAGAGTATACTTAAAAGAGGCCCAAAGGGGGCATGGCTGTAGAGGCTAAAACAAAGGAGACAGGAAACCCAAACACCACTTTCATATGCACTGTGTCCAGATGAAGCCAGCTCCCGCACTAAAGTATCAACGACAGTAAGCGGTCATTTCTGGTACATGTGTTTACCATAGCTGGGTCTGTGGCTCAGTGGACGAATGCATCCACTACAGGGACCTGTGTTTGACCTCATGGTCACAGGTTCAAATGCTGGCAGGTCTACAGAGCCCTTCATCCTTCCGAGGTCGATAAAATGAGTACCATTAAGTTGGGTAACAATAAACATCTGTTATTAGTGCCAGTTATGGAACAGTAGGCAACCCCCACAGGGGGACCCCATTCAGAGGGTAGGAGTATGTGATTTGATGGAGACAGAAAGTCTGTTCTCGCCACAGCTTCAAGCGAGACCTGTCGCTCTTATCAGGAACCACAGAGAGCTCAATTAACCAGAGATATCCTTTGATCCACAACAGACAGGAAGATGGGTCAGACTTAATATTACATGTTTTCACCCCTTTACCCTTTCTATTGCAAAGCACTCTGTTTCTGACCTCATGCGTACAGGAGATTGCTGATAGGGGCCCGGACCAGAGGAGCTGCTGCAGGGCCAGCATGCATTTGCCCGCAAAGAGGGGAGTTGGTGCAGGGCAGCAGCAATTGAGTGGCGTGTAGGGAGGCTGTACACACCAGCATGGACATGTTTTCTAACAGTACCCCAGCATTATTACTGCCATTGTGGCCACTGTTAATATGCTTCTCGAGCGATAGCAGCTTATATTGATAAAACAGTATGGAATTGTTTCCTTGCAGGGACATGGCATTATTCGTGGTGATATGGGCAACACCAAAGTGAATGTACTTATGTGGGGCTACTGCACTACATGGGAAAACCTTTCATGGACATGTTCTTTTGCAATGGCAAGGCAATATTACTGCCATTATGGGCAAAGCCAACATCAGTATGTTCTTATGAGGGAATGCTGACATATATGGAAATACTGGAATATTTGCGCCTTGAAACAGTTGTGTATAGGCGTGTTACAAATGCCATATCATATCCTATGCTATATAGGCAGAGCCAAAAATGCACATGTTTTATTCCAGTAGCTTGACATTATTACCGGGACTGTGGAAAAAGCTGATGCAAGTGTTCTTATGCGGGAATACTGGCACATATGGGCTCGGCCAGCAATGACATGTTTTCTTGCAGTTGCATTACTTGCATAATGTCAAAATCCAAGATCGGTATGTTCTTATGTGGGAATACTGGCACATATGGAGATACTGTCATATATTGGTACAGCTAGAATGGAAATGTTCCCTTATAGTTTCATGACATTATGGACAAAGCAATGTGAATCTTCTTACACGAGGAAACTGGCACTTATGAGCACAGTCAGCATTGCATGTGTTTTTTTGGATCTACATTAAAAAAACGAATACAGAAAGCTAGAATTATAAAATTGCGAAGCCCATTTGTTTACATTTTATAAGTCTAGCTTTTTGGATTTTAGTTGTTTGTCCCATGCTGGGCATTTAATATATGTGGGGAACACCCCTGCATCCCATAATACTGAACTGTGGGAGCGTGGGACACCACAACAACCCCATCTTCCCTTGTTCAGTATTATGGGATTAGATATTTTGTACTACACCACATGCACACTGATCGAATGCAGGAATGGCATCATTGGCAAAGCCAACATGACATTGCTCTTCTTAATGCCATATAATGAATGACTCAGCCAGCATGGGCAGGCATTATGGGAAAGCCCAACGTGAGTTTGTTATTACTTGGGAATGCTGACATGTATTGATACAGGCAGCATGAACATGTCTTCCTTCAGGGGTAATATTGACATTATGTAGCCGACCTAACATGAAAATGCCTTCTTACACTGGCAGAATACTGACATACATTTTGTGAAAATGCATCATTCAGATGTGCTGGAGAATGACCTTATGTACTGTTGGTGACCAGGCAACCTTTGAAATGTTTTCGTGTGTACCCCACAAAACTGATTTGTAAATTTTATGTGCCAGTTTCCCCCAAAACGTATGCTGTAAAAGCACAATTTTACCCATTTATTTTAGGCGTTTGTTGGTGGGAGAACCCCACCCCTGAACTCTCTTTGGCATGTTGAGGCACCCTCGCTATTCTCAGCTACCAGCAGATACTCATGGAAAATATGTATGCTCCTCCAATGAACTAATTCATGTTTAGTTGAGGTTTTTCTTCTGTTTTAGACAGCTGGTTATTTTGTTGAGCCATGTCCATCTTCTTTGGGAATTCTTGCAATTCAGTTCCGAAGATGGTCTCTTCGGGAAATCCAGGCACTACAGCTTCCTCCATCAGTACTTGACCGTCCTCAACCTGGACCTCGTGATTTTGGGTGATCAATGATTTCCTGCTCTCTAAGCGTTCAGGTTAATGATGCCATCCTTTTCTGAGCAGTTGTTCTTGGAAGAATTAGCTGCAATGGAAGATAACACTAATAGGTGAGCATAAAAGATGATGGCTAATATCGGTTGCGGTTGCCCCGGGTGTTCATTCAACATTTAATTGGGGGACGAGCCATAGGGCTGTTGTAAATGGGTTGGATTAGTGGCTTCCAGTAGTCAGGCTGAAACCATGCCATCACACTGGCACCCAATAATTATAATGCGACAGTATGATGCTAGGAATGGGGTGATTATAATTTTAAAATATTGCGACCTGTACACCGGATGGCATGGGATCGGGATCAAGGTGGAGCAGCCATGTGTCTCCTACAGTGATGACTACTGCACATGGGACATGCAGGCAACCTTGCCACTTGGCAAGGTTGCAAAGCCCTGGCTTTTTTGATTTTTATTAATGCATAAAATGATGCAGGTGATTTCTTCTTCAAAGGGAAATCTGCTAACTGGATACCCCTTTGTCGCCAACTCCATGCCAAAAGAATAGTGAACTTGTGCACTGCTGGGCTGATGAAGGGGAGGTGGGTACCCTGTTGGCTTGGAAAATACTAATAACAGAATGATTTGGAGTAATACCACATCCAACAGACTCCGAAGAGAACGAAACCCGGCCGCATGTGCCAAACATTGAAAGGGATTGACAAATAGGCTCACGGGGGGAGGGAGGGATAATGGGAGCAGTGCTTACGATAACTTGATGTGTAACTGAACTATTATGATTATGCTGCTTGTTTGGTTTTTGTTGTTTTGTTTGCATAAAATCAATAAAAGAAATAAAAAAAAAAAACTTGTGCCCTGCTGCATCAGTAGCCTGATTGTGGTGTGGCGCAGGTTCAAAGGTTACAAGACTCCCACTCAACTGTGGCAGTGACAGCCAAGTCACTGGAGCACAGGGGCCACATTGAAGATATGCCCCCTGTACCAAAGCTACGATAATCATGTGTATCCTATACTGGTGGCAGGGTAATCCCTAAAAATCAGCTATGCCTGAGTTTAGATACAGTGCATGACACCACTTATGATCATGGCCGCCACATACCAATGGATATTGCACATGTTTCAGCTCCTATGAATCAGCTCTGCTGTGGAAGGGAATGTGTATTCGGGTCACACGGGCCGATACTGCCAAATGGCAGGACAGGAACCCAGAGCACATAACGATCGGACCATATTCATGGTGCTGTGCTCTTAATATGGACCGCGAGATTCCTTGCAACAATCCGATATAGGATGTTACCTTTGGCGTCGTGGGGTCTCTATTGGCCACATGATGGTCAATGTTGTTAAGGTCTGTTTCAATGGTAAAGGCTTCTTTGTCGATAACATTACTGTGACATCGATTTAAGTCGCCTAGGAAGAATGTGGCACTATTTAATACATTAAAGTCAGCAAGGAGGTGTAGGATTTCGTCATTGAAAGTTGTATTTCCACAAGGAGCCTATATATGAAAATAAAGTTGACACTGCTATAAGGAGTTGGAGTGATTTTTAAGTGCAGAATTTCACAATTGTTACAGTGACTTGGGGTTTTAAAGAGTTTAAGGTAGTTTTTGCAATAATTGCTACACCACCCCCAAGGCCCTGGGATCTCGTTTGGCAAAAGATGGTACAGCCTTCCGTAGTGGCCAAGCAGATCATTGGGCCTTTAGCCTCGGTGATCCACGTTTCGGTTAGAAATAGCATGTCAAGATTGTGGTTAAAGGGGTAGTTTGGTCCGAAATGTTATTTAGATCATACATCGAATAGTTCTTAATATAAATTCCAATGCAACTTACCTGAGTTTTTCTCACTTTAACACTTGCGAAAATGACGAGATGGGTACCGCCATCTTGTGATAATCTTATCCATTGATACATCGCCCTAAACTCAAGTGCCCTCGCTGCATTAATTCAGATCACCTGCCCCTAAAGCTAGCCAAATGTACCCTGTCATCACCAATGTGATAACGTTAGCTAACGTAGAACCAGGAACATAAACACACACATCTACAACAGAGCAAAACTTTTGTTTCTTTTGCCAAAAATGATAAAAATAGTTTAGTTTGAATGAAACAGCAAGTACCTTAACATAACGCTGATAAGAGGTAATTAAGTCCACGAAAACATGGCAAACTTTTTCCAATCAAGGTTATAGTTAGCAAACATCGCATGGTTCTCATTTTTTATTTTAGTTTGAATGGTGATCTGACAATGCTGATTCCGTTCATGGATCGATTAATCCCAGTCTTTGCATTCTTCACAGAAAGTTATTATCTTCCATCGCCAATTTCTGATCAGCGCACATGGCATTCCATTACAGAGAAGAAATTAGTGGTTTAAATTTCAAAGGCAACACTTTCATATCCGCACGTTCTCAGAACCTGTAGGCTGCCATGTTGCTCCTTATAACTGCAACCACAAAAGGACAAATTGGTGTCTGGTGATCTTCCCAGATAATGGTTATCACAGATACGTTGTTGATGATTATTGTCCAGTTGCGGTTGAAGAGGCCGTTGGCCGGTAAACTGTACCCATGAAAGCTACACATCGCTTTGATATAGTTATGTAAAATTGAGAATGCTAAAATATATTTCAGTACCCGATTTACAATTGTATATACACAATACATATTTATTTTAACTATCAATTTAAGTTACAATTAACATGTACAATGTCTATTATTTGCGTCAAATTGAACATTCATTCATTACAGCTTTAATCATGAGCATACAGCACACTTGCCATCCTCACTTGCATAAATATAATTTAAAGCTTTGATTATATTGTGTTTTGTGATATTCGACACAGTTTTGCCTTCAAATTGTTAGTGTGGTGGATTCAAGGACACATAACCATGTGACCCTTTATCCAGCATTCACAGCATGTCAAGGGAGTTTTGTTTTGGGAACCCATACCACAAAATGGAACTATATTAATGGCAAGCTGTGCAGTGTAAAACAACAAAAAATATTTAAAGTATCCCATACATGAGAATATTTACTTCCATTTGAACGGTATCAATGCGCCTGGTCCCACAACATTTATGTAATCTTTCAAAGATGGCCCCAGGCGAGATGCTGACAAGCTCAGACTTTACTATACTTCAATAGGGCAAAGCCCCCAAAAGTGGCCCACTTCTTTTCTGAAATAAACAGAATTTGTATACAAAATCAGTGGGTTAATATATAGATACAGCACAGACGGACTGAGAAGGGAGGGTGGGAAAGGGGTGACTTCGCAACAGGCTGGGTGGACTTGTGCAGCCAGGACAACATGAGCAATGAGCAACAATAAAAGAAAAAAAAGTTTACATCACTAAAATTCCAGCATGCCTCAAATGAGTACAGTTTTGAAAGGCTTACTGGCTTCTGCGTATATCTATTCCAGCAATATACTGATTTCTGCATTGATGCATTAGCGCCTGGTTGTCTTCACCATCACATCCATACTTCAGTACACTTCTCACCTGAAGCCACTAAATGGATTGCATATTTCCTGTCTAACAGAATCTCAAGAGTTTTTGCAGTGATGCACTAGCCACCCCCTCCCCATCACGTGCGTTGTACCCCAAGGCTCTTGTGTCTCTCCCACCTGTATAAAATCTATCCTAAGCCCCTATATGACCTCCTCAACTCCCCCTGCACCTCCTACACAAATTATGCTGATGACTGTCAAATACGCATCCCCTATCCGGCAACCACTCCCAAGACACAGCCAAGGTAACTGCTATCTATGAGACCGTTGGGGGTCTACCTTGATGCCTCCTTCAACATGTCACAGCAGGTAAACCACATTGCACCCACTTGTGCCTACACAACTTAGCTGCTCAATGCCAGAAAACCATTCCTTTCCCCTGTTAACTGCACCAACATTGCATGGATCTAAACTGGACTACTGTAAATCCTTACTTTGTGGCACTTCAGAAAAACCCCAGAATAAACTGCAACTAGTCCAAAACAATGCCCTCCAAGCAGCCACTGACTTGTGAAAACACAACCACGTATCTGAAACAAGGAGATCCCTGCACTGGCTCAAGTCAGGGAAATAATACAATTCAAAATGCTATCTATCATCTACCAAAGGTGGGGGGGTTGCAGAAAGACAGGGTGCTGGGGTATATTGGGCAAGTGTGGCCTGGTGCTCTGTGGAGCTCAGATGGAACCAAGCTGCCAGTCAATGCGACAGAGGGGGCATTAGCGGGGGGGATGAAGAAGAGAAAGGTTGGTTCTTGAGAATCTTCCGGTACTTAAGGAGATCAGGCAGAAGCCTGAGAGGGGCAGGAAGGCCATTACAGAGGGATGCTCCTGCCGAGGAAAGAGATCTTCCCTACACTCTCTGCTTGGAATAGCATCTGATGTGTAGAGAATTGCAGCTAGATGACTGAAGGTCTCTATGAGGGAGGTAGTTATGCAAAGAGTCAGATGTAGTAGGGTCCCTGGCCCCAGAAAGCCTTGTTGATGATGCAGAGAGCCTTGAACTTCATCCTCACAGCCACTGAGAGCCAGTGGAGATATGTTTGTGCTTTAGAAGTGCCGCCTCTGGGCTTGATGCCAAGGATACGTCTTGCAGTCCTATTCTGGATTATTTGAATGATTCAAAGGGATGATTTAGGCAGATTGAGGGAGAGGCTGTCACAGTAGTCCAGCCTGGAGAGAACCAGAGCTCTGGAGAAATTGGGCCTCATTCCAAGATTGGAGGTAGTAATGGCGCTATTGAAATAATCAGACTGACATTTATTGTTTTAATATAAATCATTTATATTGATGGTAATAAATACAAAAATCAAAGAAAAATTGAAAATGTAAGGCCAATCTAGTGACATTACTTCACAAACCGTAATTAATTAAAAATACATTATTTCACAATTACAACTCAAGTGACATACTATTCCATGTATTGTGCAGTGAAAACAGTTTCCAAAACTGTGCAAAAGCTTGTAACTGTCTTTGTTCAACATTGTGAAAAGAACCACACATTATTTTAATCTTGAAGTCAACAAGTTCAAGTTTTGAAGGGCAAACCTCTTTTGCAATGTTCCATGGCATAGATGGGGCCTTGGAAACAAAATCTGGATCAATTCCATGTGTTCGCATTGCCAGCACATTCAATGTTAGATCTTTCACAAATCCAAAATCCATCTGTTGGATGATTGGCTTTGCCACCCTCTGTTTGCTTCCTTTGGTAAACTCTGTGTTGTAACGAGGCATCCAAAAAATTCCTGCAGTTTTTGCCTGTTTCTTTCCAATATTCTCATTGTGTCCAAGTACAGCCACTCTTGTTCTGGCCTTCATACCATCTATTGCAAAATGCAAACGTTAGGCCTGTACTTTAGGCACACATTATGGAACACCTCCAAATCTCCAGTGTGGCAGAACTTGGAGAGTCCCCTCATGTCTCTTGAAAGTATACTGTTGTACACAATCTTCTCAAGTGCTATGTAAGCAGGGGAGCTTGGCACCAACCCCCTTTTATTATGCTCCTACTCCTTGCTCAATGGTCCATGTACACATTTGTGGACATTTTCATTTTCTTTCAAAGAGTGTATGTTAGAACAATGGTGTATCAATGAACGGCAGTTTTCAAGCATAATATCTAGAGATCCATCACAGGTTTTTGAGCTTCCCCAAAGATGGGTGCTGATAGACTATGACCAATGTAAAATGTGTTCTGAAGCCTTTTTTTCCCAGCAGCTGTAATCTTTTTTTAAATTGATTTTGCGACGTGCCAGACATCATATTGATGCTTTATGTCTGGGAACTGCTCTTGCATTACTGCCTTTGCTACTGAAACATGCCTATCACTGGCTATCAGGTCTACTTGCATTCCTCTGTAATTGCAGAAGTTGAATGGATTTAATGAAACCATATTTTCTGTGGCATCAGAAGATGTACATTCAGTGCAGTATTTAGCAGAAAAACCTGGACTATCACACTGTCCATCACCAGCAAGCCAGATCCTTTCACTAGCGAAAGCTGTGTCCATTGCCATCTGCTTGAGTGTCCAAGCCTGGCTAATATTGTGGAACAAGAAATCCTTCTGATATTTGTAGTACTGGGTTTTTTAAAGGAAAGTTAGAAAAACCTGAAATTGTACTGTATGCTGATCCGCTAAACAACAAGGCAGGTGAACAAAGTACATTACCAACTGGCACTTTTCCAAGTATAGGTTGAGCAGACCAGAACATTTAGTTATGGTAGTGTACACAGCTACTCTTGATCGTTAGGTTGGTGCCTTTGACTGCACAAGTAAACTTCACCAATAGCTCCCCACAATTCCTTCTATGAAATTTATGATCACATTTAATCATTTTCATAATCTCGATGAGGCATCAGTCGAATACAATGTATTTTGGTTCCTTTAATAGCCAATCTTCCATCAGTATAGTGGTTTGCGATTCCATGGTGGTGGATAAGTCCTCAACACTAGGAAGAGTGAAGTCCACATCACGAGAACAATCGCCAATCAGTAGTTAAGATGCTGCAGTTATTTCTGTGTGTGATATTTCCGCTTTGTCCACATGTACGTTGTCTGTTTCTTAGATACCATTTCTTTAGAGGGTGTGGGTTGTGTGAGTGGTTCTGCAAGCAATCTGAAACATCTTCTGTGTTGTCTGTTTCTTCTGGGTTATGTTGTGTGCTGTAACAATGATCCAGGGTTACTTTTCATGGGGCACTGTTGACATTCAATTCAGATTCTGGCCACTGGACATTTGCATCACAACACTGAATCTTGTGAGGACCATGCTGAGCCTAGAAATGAAGCTGCTGCCGAGTGAAAATGGTTTGTCAAGCCAAACCATTAGTTTGTGTAGTTGTCTAAGTCTTTGTGCTCCTCTTATTCCTAGGCCTCTAATCGAAGAGAACAAACACATGCTTAATTTATAGCACACATACAGAATATATGAATTACATTATGAAAATATAATATCAATAAAATACCTGATAAAAACTGTTACGCTCACCTGGTATCCACTGGGGCACCACACGAGACTGGATGGAGGTTTAAGCACTATCCCGGACCCCTCTCTGCTTGGTTATGTGCCAGACGTTGGGTAGCGCCTTAGGTTTTTGTGCGTTGAACTCTCCATCCTGCATCTCTGTGCAGGGGCGCGTGATTGGTGCGGGCGCTCCGTGGACCAAGTTGCTTCACTGTTCCATGTGCCCTTATGTCAGGTCCAGACCGGCTGTGACTCCGACTCTGCTTGCTGTCTTCCAGGTGAGTTATAATGTCTTTTCCGTCTTTATTCTGTCTCTTTTTTTCCCTCCGTTTTCTCTGTCTTGTCGGCGTCTTGCTCCACTACGCTATTCCCTAACAATGTCTCTTTTTGTTTTCACAGAGATGGTTGTGATCTTGGAGTTGCTGCACCGATGGTGAAGACCACAGTGAGTTATTGATGCACGGAGCGCTGTGCTGTTTATTGGTGTTAATTGCTCAGCTGTGTTCTCTTCTCTTTGTACAGGTTGCAGTGATATTCCGGAGTGATGAGCGATCGAAGCGCTGCTTGCCCAGGTAAGTGCTTTGTTAATGCTGACCTTGTTCCTTCTCCCTTGTAGGTTGCCGTGAAACCCAGAGATGGGTGAGGTAAGAGAAGCGCAGTGTGCTGCCAGGACTCGCTGCTTGCCCTGGTAAGAATTGCTATTAATGCTGTCCTTGTTTCTTTACTTTTGCAGGTTGCGACAAACTCCGGAGATGGGCAAGGGAAGCGAAGCGCAGGATGGATTCAAGACCTGTTACTTCATAGGTAAGTGTTCTTGCTCGCTAATGCTGTTCTTGTTCTTCCAGGTTATTAATGGAATCCGGATCTAGGGCTTCAGGATCGGGCTGCCAGAGAAGCAGATGAGCAGGAGCTGGACACGGTGAGCGTTACGCTGCAGGAGTGTAGAATAACGTGAAGCGTGTTCTGCTGTTTGGGCGTGGTTTAAGTAGCCCAGGTAAAGTAGTTCCAGGCCAAGTAGTTCCAGGCCCAGCCACACCTAAAAGACTAGACCGCATGGCTTGGTTCTAAGGAACTGAGCTGTGTAATAGGCCTCCAGGTTGGATTAAGGTCCAAAACTGGTATTGCTTTATTCCTGATAATGAGCCTGGTGCCAGAGGCGCCAGGACTGACTCAATGTATGTTTCTAGTGGAGTTCTAAGGCCCTTGGGGCCAGTGTGAAGGGCTTTAGTCCCACTGCTGGCAGGGGGCTGTCATACCCTTTCTGTTATGTACCCTTGTTTTCCACATCTTCCTTAAAACAGTCAAATTAGATTTGATGAACACCAGAGCAAGCCAAAAACAGCATTTTGAAATTGTATAAACCTTGACACGTTCTCTTCCACTTAAAGAATCCTATAAACATATATACATATATAGCAAACTGTCACTATGCAAACCATTAAAACATATTAACTAGTTAAAATGGATGATAACTGATATTTTACAATATCTCATGTATACCTCTTGTCTATGGGCCTCATTACGAGGTTGGAGGTAACCATGGCGCTATTAGCGCCATGGCTGCCTCTAAATCCTTACCGACTCCACCCTGGTGAATGGAGCTATTACCTCCCCATTCCAAGGTTGGCGGGCGGTAATTCCCCATTCACCAGGGCCCTTCCCTATTCCCATTTGAGCCCCCATAGGGCTCAATGAGAATGGGGAAAGCGCTAAGAACCGCAAATTGGTACCGTTATTAGCTCCAAAGTCCCTTTGCGGGTCCTGTCCTTAACGCCTGGTAAAACCAGGCATTAAGGGAGGACCCGCAAAGGGAACTCGAAGTAGGGTGGTAAGGGATTACCGGCACCGGTGCCCTTACCGGTGCCTGTAATCCCTTACCGCCAACCTCGTAATGAGGCCCTATGTGTCTCTTCAATTTCGACCACTTCAGTATTACAATCCTTGCATAAAACAAATCCAAAGAACATTGATTAAACTGCTTAACAATTTAATGTTAAAATCTTTGATCTCATGAAGTACATCTTGAGAAAGTTGATTTAATGATTGTCAACCTTACAATATCAGTTAAACTATGTAAAAAGATATGGCTAATTGTCTATTTAAAATGTTTAAATTAGTATTGACATAAAGCCGAACACTGTGTACATGTAACATTTTTAAAATAAATATTTGAAAACTGTCCCTGATAGCCATCAGAGATTTCGCAGGGAGTTGGTGCAATATTATCCTACGAAACATATCAATTAAATTGTGGCCCCTTTAATGCATTGTGATGTTATTTTATTTCACTGATTCCATTTTTTGCTAAGCAGCTAAAGTTTATAAACAAAAACATACAAATTCATATAGTGAAAGGGTCTATGTTATTCAGTGGCAAAGTAACATTTTCTGAAGGTTTACTTTCATTGTTGCATGTGTTTCTGCGATAAATACATCAAGGTTTTTGATCTAATGCTTTGCAATTTGCTGACAGTATTGAAAATTATCAAAAATATTACATATTAAATGTAAAAAAGATATTGTTAATCAATAACTATTAGTTTAAATCAATAAATTATCACTTCTCACACCTCATCCTCCGGACTGGTTGCAGTAAGAATATAGTATGTTTTTGAAGTTCCAGGGTTCGCCTTTATAACAGTAATTTTAATAATAAAGATATAACATTAAAAAACAAAAATTACAAATAAAAGATGGTCGATATTGACAAAGAAGCCTACAACCAGTTTGTATCAAAAGCTAATATTATACATAACACTAATCAATATGATTTAAGTTGAGCTTGAACCAATACATATTTTGTATAGTCGCATTTGAAGAAATATTCTCAAAAAATTACTTGAAAGGTGAGTGAGTTGCTGTTCACTCTGGAATAGTGGTTGATGTAGTATCACAGTTCTTTAATTGATGTATATATTCATACCATTGTTCAATAGAAAATGGACATTAGTATGATAATTTAAACCACAACAAAAACGATTAAAGAAGGTTTGTGTGCAAGTTGCTTGGCCTCACCATTAGGATGTAATTCAGTGAAGTCTACGTAAAGACAGACATGGAAATCTTTAAAAAAATGACCTATTTCTTAAGGATGCAATGTGAGTGTGTGTTTGGAAAAAGATCCCATTCCACTGAACTATTCGAGGATTTCTAAAGTAGGATACTCAAAGAACTCAAAAGTTCAAAATGTACAACCCACAGTACATTGTGTCATGAAGGAAACTTGTGTAATAAAATATCAATGACATATTCCCCAAAAACTGCAAACCGTTCATTATGTTACCTGTTCACAGACTATTTCAATATATTGAGTGGTCATTTATAAGACATATTATACAGGCACATTTAGAAAATGGTAACATTAATTAAAGCGTAGATTACTCACCTGGGTAAGTGTGTGCTGAAATTCAGTTGAAACTGCATTGTGAAGTATTTTTCGAAGGAGTCTGGAGCAACGCTTTTTAGTGTACTGTGATTGTTTGTACATATCTTCTGAGAAGTGCATGCTGCAGATGCTGAATCGATTGCCCCTCACGTCATCCAGGACATCCTTGGCTCTGCTTTCATTTTCGGGCACTGGATCCCCACAGCTCAAGATCCATTTTCTTATTAAATTTAAATCCTTTGGAAATACAAGACTGTACTCTGCACTTTAGCATGGCTCTTATTAGTGCAGCCTAAAACGATACAACAAGGCAATGTTGGATTGTCCCTATGATCTGTTAAAGAAATATTAATAAATATTACTATCAAAAAGGTATCACAGTGAGTAAATCAAACATCATAGTGCTTTGATAATAAAATAAATGTACTTCATAAAAAAGGGCAACTAAAGAAAACATGCAATGAAAACATGCACTACAAAAAATTACATTTGGAAACAACACTCGGTAATGTTAAGTGCTAATTACAGAGATAGAAATGCGTAGGGCGATTGATAATGGCGTAGATTATTTGAGTAAAATAAAATGAGAATATGGTGTACATTGAGCATAAAGCCATAGAAAGTGGCCTAGCAGAGAACGTTGACACTACAGAAAAAGTTGGCTAACCTTTACTTAAAAGAACAGATGAGCAGACTTTGCAAGCAAGGTAAAAAGTGGAGCGTTGGCAATATCTGTTATCCATCTCACAGATGTTTTTTTGTTAACTCCCACTGTTTTTATAAAGGATTACAGAAATTGTGGTGTGTATGTCAGTGTCTGACGTGTTGGTGTACCCCACCAGGCCTTGAAAGGGGCCCCCAGGGGTCCCTAACGTCTATGGAAACAAGGCGAGTCACCACACACGATAGATACGCCAGACACAAAGTTGTATTCCCATAGCTATGGTTTATTGCAAAGCAAAAGTCTCTGTTGGCCAACTCGGTCTCACGCCCCGCGACGTGTATCTCTAGACCTCGAGGGACGCAAGAGAGTGAATTACGTACATCAGTTACATATATACAAAATGCATATCAAACAATCAGCTATGACATGTTTAACACCCCCCTTTATTGGGTTTCTTTGTACTTGGTGTGATGATGGACACTTTCGACAGCTATGACACCTTCAAATATCTATTCTAGTAACAATTTGCAATTTGTGAGTGCGGAGGCATCTTTCAGTTGTTGAACAGAACACAGCGCTTCTGTTCTTGGAAGCGAGCTACATACAGGGGAAGAGTTGCATTCCAGACCTTGCTATCTATGAGGTGCTATTCGTGTCCTGGGAGCCGATACGCTCTAACAGGGCTCAGCAAGGGGGGGGCCGTAAGAAGATCATAATTCAAGCCTTTAGCTGCTTTATTCTAATAGATTCTACCATATAACGAGACTGGCTGGCAGCTGCAAAATGATTAAATGCCTTGCAGCTCTGCTTCAGGGCTACATTCGGGAGGGAGCCGGGCATTCTTCCTGGCGCTGCCTACGTTGTGTTTCAATGAACTCTTGTTATCCTCGCGGCCCTGCGGCCTTGTCCTTTTACATGCAGACAACAATGTTTTACAGTTGAGCAGTGTAAGCGGAAAATGTACTGCAAAGCAATAAAAACAGAAAGCAATAAGCAATGGTTAGAAAAACAAAATGGTGATTCTTGTTACATCAAAATGGCCGTTCCTTGGCAAACTCGAAAACCTATATTCTGTCATATCATGCATGAGACGGTTGGCCCACGGCCATCAAAATACGTTTGCGGTCACACAGTAGAGGTATCCATTTTTCTAGACTGACAAACCCTCCTTTGGCCGTATGCCAAACGTTGCATCTATTTATTGAAACCTCCTCTAGTGATGATGAGTGTGAAATACTTATGTCTGAATTTTTCATGCTATCGTAAACATCATCGTCTTCATCAATATCTATAGCCATCAACTCTTTTACTGTTTTCATCTCATTTGTGTCTTGGTCAGCTCGACCATGAGATTGTTCTTTCTTTGTCATCATATGCATACATCCCTCTGTACATCCCTCAGTTACCTCAGCGCAAACTATTGGTAGGCTATGTATGCAACAGCAGCACGTTAGGAATATTCCAAACACCACTACTAATATGGAAATCAACTTCCATCCCCAAGGACGCAGTATTCCCCAAAACCAAGACCCTATTCCCCAGCTTCCTTCTTCAGTAGGGAGTTCGGAGTTTAGGACATGCATTTTCTTAATCGCTTCAAAGATCGTAGGGGAATAGTCATCGACATATACACAACACGCTGATCCCACTATTTTGCAAATTCCCCCACGATCAACCAGGATTACATCGAGAGCCATTCAATTTTGCAGCGTCATTAACCTGATTCCTCTTTCTTCCAACTTCATGTTAAATAGTATATCCGTCGTTGTGTTTATGGTATTTTTTAGTATTCTGGACAGCTGCCTTATATTATCGGAGTTCACTATATGCCCTAAGAATGGAATGAATGATTTTGCTACATCAGTTGCTATCAAAACACCCTTGTCAGTCCTTTTGACTCTAGTTCTGGATAGTCTGGCCATGTCTGCTGTTTCTAAGAGGAATACTCCTGGGAACAGTAGACCTAGGTAACATGTACCTCCCCAGTTTCTGGGCTACCAAGGATATGCTTTCTCTCCACATATAAAATAAACTGGTTCTCCCACATATACTGGTTCTATTTCCCATTTCAATACCACTGTATTCATGCATCCAGTATATGTTCCGACTGAAAAAGAGCCTTTCTTTTTTAGACAAAAAGGGACAGTTCTTGGGCTATAATTCACCTTGTAAGATGGGGGGATTGCATCTTTGTCCCCATCTGTTCTTACACGAAACGTCATTACAGATGTTTTTCTGGTGGGGACAATCTATCTCGTCTATTTTGTCGTGTTATCTTTCGGATACTTTTCCTCGTGGGCTCTGGGGCCATTACTTGTGCTTTATGGAATATGGAACAACCCACAGGCTTCATTATTATTTCCTCAAACTCATCCATGTTGGTTCTGTCTAATTGACCCGTACTACTCTCATTCCATTTCCCATAGAAAATTGCACCTAAAGATGCACTACATGCAGAACTTAATGGTAATGGCTGTACATACCACCCTATTCCTTTCCCCGCATGCTGTGGTAAATGGGCACATGCCCAGCAATTTGTTTTCTTCAGAATTGCATGTGTCATGTTCATTATTAATAACAACGTGTTGTTCCCAAACCCTTCCCTGTGTCTTTCTTCCATTGGCGGAAGGGTATAAGTAATCACCTGAACCGGGCTTTCAGTAGTGGATATATTAACTATGGGTAAAAACATTTCTAATGGGTGTGACGATTCCACATACCATAATATTAGGGCTGTCGTTATTGGTGCTACCACACTCATAAAGCACATAATTATTGTCAGTGCCAGCATACAATTCATTTTACCATGCGTTTTTCTTAAGCTTACAGTCTTTATAATTGACTTATTCTCAACAGTGGTGCAGGAGGAGGCTGGAGCCGGTCCCGACATGTTTCTCATCATCCTTCTTCTTCCCTATTACAGTTCCTCGTGGATATCTCTCTTCGTCACGCTTGCTCTGATGTCAATAAGTTCAACGGAATTGTCACAGTTCAGTTCTGCCAGTCCTTTATAGCCTGGATTTGCTTATTTATTTTTAGGCAAGGTCACTTGTCCTTTCTCATACTGCTTAGAGGACTCTTGATCATTTATCTTTTGCCTAGTACCATGTGTGCCCAGCTTGTCCGCTCTGGTTCCTGACACATGTACTTTAATGATCGCACCGAGGAGCTGTGAGTCTTGAATTGTCCGACTTGCACAATTCTCATGCTTCTATCCTCTACACCTCTAGTTCCTTCTCCGTCCATGAGCAGAACCAGAGGTTGACATAAACACCAAAGAACTGTGGATCACTTTGTCTTTCGAGGCCGCAAGTTGTATCGCCTCCCTCCTGGTATCGTGTGATCCGTGAACAGTGCCAGTGCATTTTCAGATTCAGGCTCAAAGTCAGCCTGTGGTGCTACTGCAGGTGCTGGTGTGCACCGCGCCAGTGATGCAGATTTGGTCTTTGGCAAGTGCTGGTGGGTGCCAAAGGGGCACACAGTTTTTTTCTGCTGGTATTTGCAAGGCTGATTTCGTGTCGGCCAACAGTGATGTCGATTCTGCTGGGCAACGTTGGGGCACTCTTTGCCCTTCCCCTTTTTGGCAATCGTCTCAGGCTTTGTTTCGAGTTTCACTTCTCGTTTTGGCAGATTTGGTGGCTGCTTACTGGCAACAGTTTCTTCTGTTCCTGGGACTCATTCCAAGATTGGAGGTAGTAATGGCGCTATTGAAATAATCAGACTGACATTTATTGTTTTAATATAAATCATTTATATTGATGGTAATAAATACAAAAATCAAAGAAAAATTGAAAATGTAAGGCCAATCTAGTGACATTACTTCACAAACCGTAATTAATTAAAAATACATTATTTCACAATTACAACTCAAGTGACATACTATTCCATGTATTGTGCAGTGAAAACAGTTTCCAAAACTGTGCAAAAGCTTGTAACTGTCTTTGTTCAACATTGTGAAAAGAACCACACATTATTTTAATCTTGAAGTCAACAAGTTCAAGTTTTGAAGGGCAAACCTCTTTTGCAATGTTCCATGGCATAGATGGGGCCTTGGAAACAAAATCTGGATCAATTCCATGTGTTCGCATTGCCAGCACATTCAATGTTAGATCTTTCACAAATCCAAAATCCATCTGTTGGATGATTGGCTTTGCCACCCTCTGTTTGCTTCCTTTGGTAAACTCTGTGTTGTAACGAGGCATCCAAAAAATTCCTGCAGTTTTTGCCTGTTTCTTTCCAATATTCTCATTGTGTCCAAGTACAGCCACTCTTGTTCTGGCCTTCATACCATCTATTGCAAAATGCAAACGTTAGGCCTGTACTTTAGGCACACATTATGGAACACCTCCAAATCTCCAGTGTGGCAGAACTTGGAGAGTCCCCTCATGTCTCTTGAAAGTATACTGTTGTACACAATCTTCTCAAGTGCTATGTAAGCAGGGGAGCTTGGCACCAACCCCCTTTTATTATGCTCCTACTCCTTGCTCAATGGTCCATGTACACATTTGTGGACATTTTCATTTTCTTTCAAAGAGTGTATGTTAGAACAATGGTGTATCAATGAACGGCAGTTTTCAAGCATAATATCTAGAGATCCATCACAGGTTTTTGAGCTTCCCCAAAGATGGGTGCTGATAGACTATGACCAATGTAAAATGTGTTCTGAAGCCTTTTTTTCCCAGCAGCTGTAATCTTTTTTTAAATTGATTTTGCGACGTGCCAGACATCATATTGATGCTTTATGTCTGGGAACTGCTCTTGCATTACTGCCTTTGCTACTGAAACATGCCTATCACTGGCTATCAGGTCTACTTGCATTCCTCTGTAATTGCAGAAGTTGAATGGATTTAATGAAACCATATTTTCTGTGGCATCAGAAGATGTACATTCAGTGCAGTATTTAGCAGAAAAACCTGGACTATCACACTGTCCATCACCAGCAAGCCAGATCCTTTCACTAGCGAAAGCTGTGTCCATTGCCATCTGCTTGAGTGTCCAAGCCTGGCTAATATTGTGGAACAAGAAATCCTTCTGATATTTGTAGTACTGGGTTTTTTAAAGGAAAGTTAGAAAAACCTGAAATTGTACTGTATGCTGATCCGCTAAACAACAAGGCAGGTGAACAAAGTACATTACCAACTGGCACTTTTCCAAGTATAGGTTGAGCAGACCAGAACATTTAGTTATGGTAGTGTACACAGCTACTCTTGATCGTTAGGTTGGTGCCTTTGACTGCACAAGTAAACTTCACCAATAGCTCCCCACAATTCCTTCTATGAAATTTATGATCACATTTAATCATTTTCATAATCTCGATGAGGCATCAGTCGAATACAATGTATTTTGGTTCCTTTAATAGCCAATCTTCCATCAGTATAGTGGTTTGCGATTCCATGGTGGTGGATAAGTCCTCAACACTAGGAAGAGTGAAGTCCACATCACGAGAACAATCGCCAATCAGTAGTTAAGATGCTGCAGTTATTTCTGTGTGTGATATTTCCGCTTTGTCCACATGTACGTTGTCTGTTTCTTAGATACCATTTCTTTAGAGGGTGTGGGTTGTGTGAGTGGTTCTGCAAGCAATCTGAAACATCTTCTGTGTTGTCTGTTTCTTCTGGGTTATGTTGTGTGCTGTAACAATGATCCAGGGTTACTTTTCATGGGGCACTGTTGACATTCAATTCAGATTCTGGCCACTGGACATTTGCATCACAACACTGAATCTTGTGAGGACCATGCTGAGCCTAGAAATGAAGCTGCTGCCGAGTGAAAATGGTTTGTCAAGCCAAACCATTAGTTTGTGTAGTTGTCTAAGTCTTTGTGCTCCTCTTATTCCTAGGCCTCTAATCGAAGAGAACAAACACATGCTTAATTTATAGCACACATACAGAATATATGAATTACATTATGAAAATATAATATCAATAAAATACCTGATAAAAACTGTTACGCTCACCTGGTATCCACTGGGGCACCACACGAGACTGGATGGAGGTTTAAGCACTATCCCGGACCCCTCTCTGCTTGGTTATGTGCCAGACGTTGGGTAGCGCCTTAGGTTTTTGTGCGTTGAACTCTCCATCCTGCATCTCTGTGCAGGGGCGCGTGATTGGTGCGGGCGCTCCGTGGACCAAGTTGCTTCACTGTTCCATGTGCCCTTATGTCAGGTCCAGACCGGCTGTGACTCCGACTCTGCTTGCTGTCTTCCAGGTGAGTTATAATGTCTTTTCCGTCTTTATTCTGTCTCTTTTTTTCCCTCCGTTTTCTCTGTCTTGTCGGCGTCTTGCTCCACTACGCTATTCCCTAACAATGTCTCTTTTTGTTTTCACAGAGATGGTTGTGATCTTGGAGTTGCTGCACCGATGGTGAAGACCACAGTGAGTTATTGATGCACGGAGCGCTGTGCTGTTTATTGGTGTTAATTGCTCAGCTGTGTTCTCTTCTCTTTGTACAGGTTGCAGTGATATTCCGGAGTGATGAGCGATCGAAGCGCTGCTTGCCCAGGTAAGTGCTTTGTTAATGCTGACCTTGTTCCTTCTCCCTTGTAGGTTGCCGTGAAACCCAGAGATGGGTGAGGTAAGAGAAGCGCAGTGTGCTGCCAGGACTCGCTGCTTGCCCTGGTAAGAATTGCTATTAATGCTGTCCTTGTTTCTTTACTTTTGCAGGTTGCGACAAACTCCGGAGATGGGCAAGGGAAGCGAAGCGCAGGATGGATTCAAGACCTGTTACTTCATAGGTAAGTGTTCTTGCTCGCTAATGCTGTTCTTGTTCTTCCAGGTTATTAATGGAATCCGGATCTAGGGCTTCAGGATCGGGCTGCCAGAGAAGCAGATGAGCAGGAGCTGGACACGGTGAGCGTTACGCTGCAGGAGTGTAGAATAACGTGAAGCGTGTTCTGCTGTTTGGGCGTGGTTTAAGTAGCCCAGGTAAAGTAGTTCCAGGCCAAGTAGTTCCAGGCCCAGCCACACCTAAAAGACTAGACCGCATGGCTTGGTTCTAAGGAACTGAGCTGTGTAATAGGCCTCCAGGTTGGATTAAGGTCCAAAACTGGTATTGCTTTATTCCTGATAATGAGCCTGGTGCCAGAGGCGCCAGGACTGACTCAATGTATGTTTCTAGTGGAGTTCTAAGGCCCTTGGGGCCAGTGTGAAGGGCTTTAGTCCCACTGCTGGCAGGGGGCTGTCATACCCTTTCTGTTATGTACCCTTGTTTTCCACATCTTCCTTAAAACAGTCAAATTAGATTTGATGAACACCAGAGCAAGCCAAAAACAGCATTTTGAAATTGTATAAACCTTGACACGTTCTCTTCCACTTAAAGAATCCTATAAACATATATACATATATAGCAAACTGTCACTATGCAAACCATTAAAACATATTAACTAGTTAAAATGGATGATAACTGATATTTTACAATATCTCATGTATACCTCTTGTCTATGGGCCTCATTACGAGGTTGGAGGTAACCATGGCGCTATTAGCGCCATGGCTGCCTCTAAATCCTTACCGACTCCACCCTGGTGAATGGAGCTATTACCTCCCCATTCCAAGGTTGGCGGGCGGTAATTCCCCATTCACCAGGGCCCTTCCCTATTCCCATTTGAGCCCCCATAGGGCTCAATGAGAATGGGGAAAGCGCTAAGAACCGCAAATTGGTACCGTTATTAGCTCCAAAGTCCCTTTGCGGGTCCTGTCCTTAACGCCTGGTAAAACCAGGCATTAAGGGAGGACCCGCAAAGGGAACTCGAAGTAGGGTGGTAAGGGATTACCGGCACCGGTGCCCTTACCGGTGCCTGTAATCCCTTACCGCCAACCTCGTAATGAGGCCCTATGTGTCTCTTCAATTTCGACCACTTCAGTATTACAATCCTTGCATAAAACAAATCCAAAGAACATTGATTAAACTGCTTAACAATTTAATGTTAAAATCTTTGATCTCATGAAGTACATCTTGAGAAAGTTGATTTAATGATTGTCAACCTTACAATATCAGTTAAACTATGTAAAAAGATATGGCTAATTGTCTATTTAAAATGTTTAAATTAGTATTGACATAAAGCCGAACACTGTGTACATGTAACATTTTTAAAATAAATATTTGAAAACTGTCCCTGATAGCCATCAGAGATTTCGCAGGGAGTTGGTGCAATATTATCCTACGAAACATATCAATTAAATTGTGGCCCCTTTAATGCATTGTGATGTTATTTTATTTCACTGATTCCATTTTTTGCTAAGCAGCTAAAGTTTATAAACAAAAACATACAAATTCATATAGTGAAAGGGTCTATGTTATTCAGTGGCAAAGTAACATTTTCTGAAGGTTTACTTTCATTGTTGCATGTGTTTCTGCGATAAATACATCAAGGTTTTTGATCTAATGCTTTGCAATTTGCTGACAGTATTGAAAATTATCAAAAATATTACATATTAAATGTAAAAAAGATATTGTTAATCAATAACTATTAGTTTAAATCAATAAATTATCACTTCTCACACCTCATCCTCCGGACTGGTTGCAGTAAGAATATAGTATGTTTTTGAAGTTCCAGGGTTCGCCTTTATAACAGTAATTTTAATAATAAAGATATAACATTAAAAAACAAAAATTACAAATAAAAGATGGTCGATATTGACAAAGAAGCCTACAACCAGTTTGTATCAAAAGCTAATATTATACATAACACTAATCAATATGATTTAAGTTGAGCTTGAACCAATACATATTTTGTATAGTCGCATTTGAAGAAATATTCTCAAAAAATTACTTGAAAGGTGAGTGAGTTGCTGTTCACTCTGGAATAGTGGTTGATGTAGTATCACAGTTCTTTAATTGATGTATATATTCATACCATTGTTCAATAGAAAATGGACATTAGTATGATAATTTAAACCACAACAAAAACGATTAAAGAAGGTTTGTGTGCAAGTTGCTTGGCCTCACCATTAGGATGTAATTCAGTGAAGTCTACGTAAAGACAGACATGGAAATCTTTAAAAAAATGACCTATTTCTTAAGGATGCAATGTGAGTGTGTGTTTGGAAAAAGATCCCATTCCACTGAACTATTCGAGGATTTCTAAAGTAGGATACTCAAAGAACTCAAAAGTTCAAAATGTACAACCCACAGTACATTGTGTCATGAAGGAAACTTGTGTAATAAAATATCAATGACATATTCCCCAAAAACTGCAAACCGTTCATTATGTTACCTGTTCACAGACTATTTCAATATATTGAGTGGTCATTTATAAGACATATTATACAGGCACATTTAGAAAATGGTAACATTAATTAAAGCGTAGATTACTCACCTGGGTAAGTGTGTGCTGAAATTCAGTTGAAACTGCATTGTGAAGTATTTTTCGAAGGAGTCTGGAGCAACGCTTTTTAGTGTACTGTGATTGTTTGTACATATCTTCTGAGAAGTGCATGCTGCAGATGCTGAATCGATTGCCCCTCACGTCATCCAGGACATCCTTGGCTCTGCTTTCATTTTCGGGCACTGGATCCCCACAGCTCAAGATCCATTTTCTTATTAAATTTAAATCCTTTGGAAATACAAGACTGTACTCTGCACTTTAGCATGGCTCTTATTAGTGCAGCCTAAAACGATACAACAAGGCAATGTTGGATTGTCCCTATGATCTGTTAAAGAAATATTAATAAATATTACTATCAAAAAGGTATCACAGTGAGTAAATCAAACATCATAGTGCTTTGATAATAAAATAAATGTACTTCATAAAAAAGGGCAACTAAAGAAAACATGCAATGAAAACATGCACTACAAAAAATTACATTTGGAAACAACACTCGGTAATGTTAAGTGCTAATTACAGAGATAGAAATGCGTAGGGCGATTGATAATGGCGTAGATTATTTGAGTAAAATAAAATGAGAATATGGTGTACATTGAGCATAAAGCCATAGAAAGTGGCCTAGCAGAGAACGTTGACACTACAGAAAAAGTTGGCTAACCTTTACTTAAAAGAACAGATGAGCAGACTTTGCAAGCAAGGTAAAAAGTGGAGCGTTGGCAATATCTGTTATCCATCTCACAGATGTTTTTTTGTTAACTCCCACTGTTTTTATAAAGGATTACAGAAATTGTGGTGTGTATGTCAGTGTCTGACGTGTTGGTGTACCCCACCAGGCCTTGAAAGGGGCCCCCAGGGGTCCCTAACGTCTATGGAAACAAGGCGAGTCACCACACACGATAGATACGCCAGACACAAAGTTGTATTCCCATAGCTATGGTTTATTGCAAAGCAAAAGTCTCTGTTGGCCAACTCGGTCTCACGCCCCGCGACGTGTATCTCTAGACCTCGAGGGACGCAAGAGAGTGAATTACGTACATCAGTTACATATATACAAAATGCATATCAAACAATCAGCTATGACATGTTTAACACCCCCCTTTATTGGGTTTCTTTGTACTTGGTGTGATGATGGACACTTTCGACAGCTATGACACCTTCAAATATCTATTCTAGTAACAATTTGCAATTTGTGAGTGCGGAGGCATCTTTCAGTTGTTGAACAGAACACAGCGCTTCTGTTCTTGGAAGCGAGCTACATACAGGGGAAGAGTTGCATTCCAGACCTTGCTATCTATGAGGTGCTATTCGTGTCCTGGGAGCCGATACGCTCTAACAGGGCTCAGCAAGGGGGGGGCCGTAAGAAGATCATAATTCAAGCCTTTAGCTGCTTTATTCTAATAGATTCTACCATATAACGAGACTGGCTGGCAGCTGCAAAATGATTAAATGCCTTGCAGCTCTGCTTCAGGGCTACATTCGGGAGGGAGCCGGGCATTCTTCCTGGCGCTGCCTACGTTGTGTTTCAATGAACTCTTGTTATCCTCGCGGCCCTGCGGCCTTGTCCTTTTACATGCAGACAACAATGTTTTACAGTTGAGCAGTGTAAGCGGAAAATGTACTGCAAAGCAATAAAAACAGAAAGCAATAAGCAATGGTTAGAAAAACAAAATGGTGATTCTTGTTACATCAAAATGGCCGTTCCTTGGCAAACTCGAAAACCTATATTCTGTCATATCATGCATGAGACGGTTGGCCCACGGCCATCAAAATACGTTTGCGGTCACACAGTAGAGGTATCCATTTTTCTAGACTGACAAACCCTCCTTTGGCCGTATGCCAAACGTTGCATCTATTTATTGAAACCTCCTCTAGTGATGATGAGTGTGAAATACTTATGTCTGAATTTTTCATGCTATCGTAAACATCATCGTCTTCATCAATATCTATAGCCATCAACTCTTTTACTGTTTTCATCTCATTTGTGTCTTGGTCAGCTCGACCATGAGATTGTTCTTTCTTTGTCATCATATGCATACATCCCTCTGTACATCCCTCAGTTACCTCAGCGCAAACTATTGGTAGGCTATGTATGCAACAGCAGCACGTTAGGAATATTCCAAACACCACTACTAATATGGAAATCAACTTCCATCCCCAAGGACGCAGTATTCCCCAAAACCAAGACCCTATTCCCCAGCTTCCTTCTTCAGTAGGGAGTTCGGAGTTTAGGACATGCATTTTCTTAATCGCTTCAAAGATCGTAGGGGAATAGTCATCGACATATACACAACACGCTGATCCCACTATTTTGCAAATTCCCCCACGATCAACCAGGATTACATCGAGAGCCATTCAATTTTGCAGCGTCATTAACCTGATTCCTCTTTCTTCCAACTTCATGTTAAATAGTATATCCGTCGTTGTGTTTATGGTATTTTTTAGTATTCTGGACAGCTGCCTTATATTATCGGAGTTCACTATATGCCCTAAGAATGGAATGAATGATTTTGCTACATCAGTTGCTATCAAAACACCCTTGTCAGTCCTTTTGACTCTAGTTCTGGATAGTCTGGCCATGTCTGCTGTTTCTAAGAGGAATACTCCTGGGAACAGTAGACCTAGGTAACATGTACCTCCCCAGTTTCTGGGCTACCAAGGATATGCTTTCTCTCCACATATAAAATAAACTGGTTCTCCCACATATACTGGTTCTATTTCCCATTTCAATACCACTGTATTCATGCATCCAGTATATGTTCCGACTGAAAAAGAGCCTTTCTTTTTTAGACAAAAAGGGACAGTTCTTGGGCTATAATTCACCTTGTAAGATGGGGGGATTGCATCTTTGTCCCCATCTGTTCTTACACGAAACGTCATTACAGATGTTTTTCTGGTGGGGACAATCTATCTCGTCTATTTTGTCGTGTTATCTTTCGGATACTTTTCCTCGTGGGCTCTGGGGCCATTACTTGTGCTTTATGGAATATGGAACAACCCACAGGCTTCATTATTATTTCCTCAAACTCATCCATGTTGGTTCTGTCTAATTGACCCGTACTACTCTCATTCCATTTCCCATAGAAAATTGCACCTAAAGATGCACTACATGCAGAACTTAATGGTAATGGCTGTACATACCACCCTATTCCTTTCCCCGCATGCTGTGGTAAATGGGCACATGCCCAGCAATTTGTTTTCTTCAGAATTGCATGTGTCATGTTCATTATTAATAACAACGTGTTGTTCCCAAACCCTTCCCTGTGTCTTTCTTCCATTGGCGGAAGGGTATAAGTAATCACCTGAACCGGGCTTTCAGTAGTGGATATATTAACTATGGGTAAAAACATTTCTAATGGGTGTGACGATTCCACATACCATAATATTAGGGCTGTCGTTATTGGTGCTACCACACTCATAAAGCACATAATTATTGTCAGTGCCAGCATACAATTCATTTTACCATGCGTTTTTCTTAAGCTTACAGTCTTTATAATTGACTTATTCTCAACAGTGGTGCAGGAGGAGGCTGGAGCCGGTCCCGACATGTTTCTCATCATCCTTCTTCTTCCCTATTACAGTTCCTCGTGGATATCTCTCTTCGTCACGCTTGCTCTGATGTCAATAAGTTCAACGGAATTGTCACAGTTCAGTTCTGCCAGTCCTTTATAGCCTGGATTTGCTTATTTATTTTTAGGCAAGGTCACTTGTCCTTTCTCATACTGCTTAGAGGACTCTTGATCATTTATCTTTTGCCTAGTACCATGTGTGCCCAGCTTGTCCGCTCTGGTTCCTGACACATGTACTTTAATGATCGCACCGAGGAGCTGTGAGTCTTGAATTGTCCGACTTGCACAATTCTCATGCTTCTATCCTCTACACCTCTAGTTCCTTCTCCGTCCATGAGCAGAACCAGAGGTTGACATAAACACCAAAGAACTGTGGATCACTTTGTCTTTCGAGGCCGCAAGTTGTATCGCCTCCCTCCTGGTATCGTGTGATCCGTGAACAGTGCCAGTGCATTTTCAGATTCAGGCTCAAAGTCAGCCTGTGGTGCTACTGCAGGTGCTGGTGTGCACCGCGCCAGTGATGCAGATTTGGTCTTTGGCAAGTGCTGGTGGGTGCCAAAGGGGCACACAGTTTTTTTCTGCTGGTATTTGCAAGGCTGATTTCGTGTCGGCCAACAGTGATGTCGATTCTGCTGGGCAACGTTGGGGCACTCTTTGCCCTTCCCCTTTTTGGCAATCGTCTCAGGCTTTGTTTCGAGTTTCACTTCTCGTTTTGGCAGATTTGGTGGCTGCTTACTGGCAACAGTTTCTTCTGTTCCTGGGACTCATTCCAAGATTGGAGGTAGTAATGGCGCTATTGAAATAATCAGACTGACATTTATTGTTTTAATATAAATCATTTATATTGATGGTAATAAATACAAAAATCAAAGAAAAATTGAAAATGTAAGGCCAATCTAGTGACATTACTTCACAAACCGTAATTAATTAAAAATACATTATTTCACAATTACAACTCAAGTGACATACTATTCCATGTATTGTGCAGTGAAAACAGTTTCCAAAACTGTGCAAAAGCTTGTAACTGTCTTTGTTCAACATTGTGAAAAGAACCACACATTATTTTAATCTTGAAGTCAACAAGTTCAAGTTTTGAAGGGCAAACCTCTTTTGCAATGTTCCATGGCATAGATGGGGCCTTGGAAACAAAATCTGGATCAATTCCATGTGTTCGCATTGCCAGCACATTCAATGTTAGATCTTTCACAAATCCAAAATCCATCTGTTGGATGATTGGCTTTGCCACCCTCTGTTTGCTTCCTTTGGTAAACTCTGTGTTGTAACGAGGCATCCAAAAAATTCCTGCAGTTTTTGCCTGTTTCTTTCCAATATTCTCATTGTGTCCAAGTACAGCCACTCTTGTTCTGGCCTTCATACCATCTATTGCAAAATGCAAACGTTAGGCCTGTACTTTAGGCACACATTATGGAACACCTCCAAATCTCCAGTGTGGCAGAACTTGGAGAGTCCCCTCATGTCTCTTGAAAGTATACTGTTGTACACAATCTTCTCAAGTGCTATGTAAGCAGGGGAGCTTGGCACCAACCCCCTTTTATTATGCTCCTACTCCTTGCTCAATGGTCCATGTACACATTTGTGGACATTTTCATTTTCTTTCAAAGAGTGTATGTTAGAACAATGGTGTATCAATGAACGGCAGTTTTCAAGCATAATATCTAGAGATCCATCACAGGTTTTTGAGCTTCCCCAAAGATGGGTGCTGATAGACTATGACCAATGTAAAATGTGTTCTGAAGCCTTTTTTTCCCAGCAGCTGTAATCTTTTTTTAAATTGATTTTGCGACGTGCCAGACATCATATTGATGCTTTATGTCTGGGAACTGCTCTTGCATTACTGCCTTTGCTACTGAAACATGCCTATCACTGGCTATCAGGTCTACTTGCATTCCTCTGTAATTGCAGAAGTTGAATGGATTTAATGAAACCATATTTTCTGTGGCATCAGAAGATGTACATTCAGTGCAGTATTTAGCAGAAAAACCTGGACTATCACACTGTCCATCACCAGCAAGCCAGATCCTTTCACTAGCGAAAGCTGTGTCCATTGCCATCTGCTTGAGTGTCCAAGCCTGGCTAATATTGTGGAACAAGAAATCCTTCTGATATTTGTAGTACTGGGTTTTTTAAAGGAAAGTTAGAAAAACCTGAAATTGTACTGTATGCTGATCCGCTAAACAACAAGGCAGGTGAACAAAGTACATTACCAACTGGCACTTTTCCAAGTATAGGTTGAGCAGACCAGAACATTTAGTTATGGTAGTGTACACAGCTACTCTTGATCGTTAGGTTGGTGCCTTTGACTGCACAAGTAAACTTCACCAATAGCTCCCCACAATTCCTTCTATGAAATTTATGATCACATTTAATCATTTTCATAATCTCGATGAGGCATCAGTCGAATACAATGTATTTTGGTTCCTTTAATAGCCAATCTTCCATCAGTATAGTGGTTTGCGATTCCATGGTGGTGGATAAGTCCTCAACACTAGGAAGAGTGAAGTCCACATCACGAGAACAATCGCCAATCAGTAGTTAAGATGCTGCAGTTATTTCTGTGTGTGATATTTCCGCTTTGTCCACATGTACGTTGTCTGTTTCTTAGATACCATTTCTTTAGAGGGTGTGGGTTGTGTGAGTGGTTCTGCAAGCAATCTGAAACATCTTCTGTGTTGTCTGTTTCTTCTGGGTTATGTTGTGTGCTGTAACAATGATCCAGGGTTACTTTTCATGGGGCACTGTTGACATTCAATTCAGATTCTGGCCACTGGACATTTGCATCACAACACTGAATCTTGTGAGGACCATGCTGAGCCTAGAAATGAAGCTGCTGCCGAGTGAAAATGGTTTGTCAAGCCAAACCATTAGTTTGTGTAGTTGTCTAAGTCTTTGTGCTCCTCTTATTCCTAGGCCTCTAATCGAAGAGAACAAACACATGCTTAATTTATAGCACACATACAGAATATATGAATTACATTATGAAAATATAATATCAATAAAATACCTGATAAAAACTGTTACGCTCACCTGGTATCCACTGGGGCACCACACGAGACTGGATGGAGGTTTAAGCACTATCCCGGACCCCTCTCTGCTTGGTTATGTGCCAGACGTTGGGTAGCGCCTTAGGTTTTTGTGCGTTGAACTCTCCATCCTGCATCTCTGTGCAGGGGCGCGTGATTGGTGCGGGCGCTCCGTGGACCAAGTTGCTTCACTGTTCCATGTGCCCTTATGTCAGGTCCAGACCGGCTGTGACTCCGACTCTGCTTGCTGTCTTCCAGGTGAGTTATAATGTCTTTTCCGTCTTTATTCTGTCTCTTTTTTTCCCTCCGTTTTCTCTGTCTTGTCGGCGTCTTGCTCCACTACGCTATTCCCTAACAATGTCTCTTTTTGTTTTCACAGAGATGGTTGTGATCTTGGAGTTGCTGCACCGATGGTGAAGACCACAGTGAGTTATTGATGCACGGAGCGCTGTGCTGTTTATTGGTGTTAATTGCTCAGCTGTGTTCTCTTCTCTTTGTACAGGTTGCAGTGATATTCCGGAGTGATGAGCGATCGAAGCGCTGCTTGCCCAGGTAAGTGCTTTGTTAATGCTGACCTTGTTCCTTCTCCCTTGTAGGTTGCCGTGAAACCCAGAGATGGGTGAGGTAAGAGAAGCGCAGTGTGCTGCCAGGACTCGCTGCTTGCCCTGGTAAGAATTGCTATTAATGCTGTCCTTGTTTCTTTACTTTTGCAGGTTGCGACAAACTCCGGAGATGGGCAAGGGAAGCGAAGCGCAGGATGGATTCAAGACCTGTTACTTCATAGGTAAGTGTTCTTGCTCGCTAATGCTGTTCTTGTTCTTCCAGGTTATTAATGGAATCCGGATCTAGGGCTTCAGGATCGGGCTGCCAGAGAAGCAGATGAGCAGGAGCTGGACACGGTGAGCGTTACGCTGCAGGAGTGTAGAATAACGTGAAGCGTGTTCTGCTGTTTGGGCGTGGTTTAAGTAGCCCAGGTAAAGTAGTTCCAGGCCAAGTAGTTCCAGGCCCAGCCACACCTAAAAGACTAGACCGCATGGCTTGGTTCTAAGGAACTGAGCTGTGTAATAGGCCTCCAGGTTGGATTAAGGTCCAAAACTGGTATTGCTTTATTCCTGATAATGAGCCTGGTGCCAGAGGCGCCAGGACTGACTCAATGTATGTTTCTAGTGGAGTTCTAAGGCCCTTGGGGCCAGTGTGAAGGGCTTTAGTCCCACTGCTGGCAGGGGGCTGTCATACCCTTTCTGTTATGTACCCTTGTTTTCCACATCTTCCTTAAAACAGTCAAATTAGATTTGATGAACACCAGAGCAAGCCAAAAACAGCATTTTGAAATTGTATAAACCTTGACACGTTCTCTTCCACTTAAAGAATCCTATAAACATATATACATATATAGCAAACTGTCACTATGCAAACCATTAAAACATATTAACTAGTTAAAATGGATGATAACTGATATTTTACAATATCTCATGTATACCTCTTGTCTATGGGCCTCATTACGAGGTTGGAGGTAACCATGGCGCTATTAGCGCCATGGCTGCCTCTAAATCCTTACCGACTCCACCCTGGTGAATGGAGCTATTACCTCCCCATTCCAAGGTTGGCGGGCGGTAATTCCCCATTCACCAGGGCCCTTCCCTATTCCCATTTGAGCCCCCATAGGGCTCAATGAGAATGGGGAAAGCGCTAAGAACCGCAAATTGGTACCGTTATTAGCTCCAAAGTCCCTTTGCGGGTCCTGTCCTTAACGCCTGGTAAAACCAGGCATTAAGGGAGGACCCGCAAAGGGAACTCGAAGTAGGGTGGTAAGGGATTACCGGCACCGGTGCCCTTACCGGTGCCTGTAATCCCTTACCGCCAACCTCGTAATGAGGCCCTATGTGTCTCTTCAATTTCAACCACTTCAGTATTACAATCCTTGCATAAAACAAATCCAAAGAACATTGATTAAACTGCTTAACAATTTAATGTTAAAATCTTTGATCTCATGAAGTACATCTTGAGAAAGTTGATTTAATGATTGTCAACCTTACAATATCAGTTAAACTATGTAAAAAGATATGGCTAATTGTCTATTTAAAATGTTTAAATTAGTATTGACATAAAGCCGAACACTGTGTACATGTAACATTTTTAAAATAAATATTTGAAAACTGTCCCTGATAGCCATCAGAGATTTCGCAGGGAGTTGGTGCAATATTATCCTACGAAACATATCAATTAAATTGTGGCCCCTTTAATGCATTGTGATGTTATTTTATTTCACTGATTCCATTTTTTGCTAAGCAGCTAAAGTTTATAAACAAAAACATACAAATTCATATAGTGAAAGGGTCTATGTTATTCAGTGGCAAAGTAACATTTTCTGAAGGTTTACTTTCATTGTTGCATGTGTTTCTGCGATAAATACATCAAGGTTTTTGATCTAATGCTTTGCAATTTGCTGACAGTATTGAAAATTATCAAAAATATTACATATTAAATGTAAAAAAGATATTGTTAATCAATAACTATTAGTTTAAATCAATAAATTATCACTTCTCACACCTCATCCTCCGGACTGGTTGCAGTAAGAATATAGTATGTTTTTGAAGTTCCAGGGTTCGCCTTTATAACAGTAATTTTAATAATAAAGATATAACATTAAAAAACAAAAATTACAAATAAAAGATGGTCGATATTGACAAAGAAGCCTACAACCAGTTTGTATCAAAAGCTAATATTATACATAACACTAATCAATATGATTTAAGTTGAGCTTGAACCAATACATATTTTGTATAGTCGCATTTGAAGAAATATTCTCAAAAAATTACTTGAAAGGTGAGTGAGTTGCTGTTCACTCTGGAATAGTGGTTGATGTAGTATCACAGTTCTTTAATTGATGTATATATTCATACCATTGTTCAATAGAAAATGGACATTAGTATGATAATTTAAACCACAACAAAAACGATTAAAGAAGGTTTGTGTGCAAGTTGCTTGGCCTCACCATTAGGATGTAATTCAGTGAAGTCTACGTAAAGACAGACATGGAAATCTTTAAAAAAATGACCTATTTCTTAAGGATGCAATGTGAGTGTGTGTTTGGAAAAAGATCCCATTCCACTGAACTATTCGAGGATTTCTAAAGTAGGATACTCAAAGAACTCAAAAGTTCAAAATGTACAACCCACAGTACATTGTGTCATGAAGGAAACTTGTGTAATAAAATATCAATGACATATTCCCCAAAAACTGCAAACCGTTCATTATGTTACCTGTTCACAGACTATTTCAATATATTGAGTGGTCATTTATAAGACATATTATACAGGCACATTTAGAAAATGGTAACATTAATTAAAGCGTAGATTACTCACCTGGGTAAGTGTGTGCTGAAATTCAGTTGAAACTGCATTGTGAAGTATTTTTCGAAGGAGTCTGGAGCAACGCTTTTTAGTGTACTGTGATTGTTTGTACATATCTTCTGAGAAGTGCATGCTGCAGATGCTGAATCGATTGCCCCTCACGTCATCCAGGACATCCTTGGCTCTGCTTTCATTTTCGGGCACTGGATCCCCACAGCTCAAGATCCATTTTCTTATTAAATTTAAATCCTTTGGAAATACAAGACTGTACTCTGCACTTTAGCATGGCTCTTATTAGTGCAGCCTAAAACGATACAACAAGGCAATGTTGGATTGTCCCTATGATCTGTTAAAGAAATATTAATAAATATTACTATCAAAAAGGTATCACAGTGAGTAAATCAAACATCATAGTGCTTTGATAATAAAATAAATGTACTTCATAAAAAAGGGCAACTAAAGAAAACATGCAATGAAAACATGCACTACAAAAAATTACATTTGGAAACAACACTCGGTAATGTTAAGTGCTAATTACAGAGATAGAAATGCGTAGGGCGATTGATAATGGCGTAGATTATTTGAGTAAAATAAAATGAGAATATGGTGTACATTGAGCATAAAGCCATAGAAAGTGGCCTAGCAGAGAACGTTGACACTACAGAAAAAGTTGGCTAACAGATGAGCAGACTTTGCAAGCAAGGTAAAAAGTGGAGCGTTGGCAATATCTGTTATCCATCTCACAGATGTTTTTTTGTTAACTCCCACTGTTTTTATAAAGGATTACAGAAATTGTGGTGTGTATGTCAGTGTCTGACGTGTTGGTGTACCCCACCAGGCCTTGAAAGGGGCCCCCAGGGGTCCCTAACGTCTATGGAAACAAGGCGAGTCACCACACACGATAGATACGCCAGACACAAAGTTGTATTCCCATAGCTATGGTTTATTGCAAAGCAAAAGTCTCTGTTGGCCAACTCGGTCTCACGCCCCGCGACGTGTATCTCTAGACCTCGAGGGACGCAAGAGAGTGAATTACGTACATCAGTTACATATATACAAAATGCATATCAAACAATCAGCTATGACATGTTTAACACCCCCCTTTATTGGGTTTCTTTGTACTTGGTGTGATGATGGACACTTTCGACAGCTATGACACCTTCAAATATCTATTCTAGTAACAATTTGCAATTTGTGAGTGCGGAGGCATCTTTCAGTTGTTGAACAGAACACAGCGCTTCTGTTCTTGGAAGCGAGCTACATACAGGGGAAGAGTTGCATTCCAGACCTTGCTATCTATGAGGTGCTATTCGTGTCCTGGGAGCCGATACGCTCTAACAGGGCTCAGCAAGGGGGGGGCCGTAAGAAGATCATAATTCAAGCCTTTAGCTGCTTTATTCTAATAGATTCTACCATATAACGAGACTGGCTGGCAGCTGCAAAATGATTAAATGCCTTGCAGCTCTGCTTCAGGGCTACATTCGGGAGGGAGCCGGGCATTCTTCCTGGCGCTGCCTACGTTGTGTTTCAATGAACTCTTGTTATCCTCGCGGCCCTGCGGCCTTGTCCTTTTACATGCAGACAACAATGTTTTACAGTTGAGCAGTGTAAGCGGAAAATGTACTGCAAAGCAATAAAAACAGAAAGCAATAAGCAATGGTTAGAAAAACAAAATGGTGATTCTTGTTACATCAAAATGGCCGTTCCTTGGCAAACTCGAAAACCTATATTCTGTCATATCATGCATGAGACGGTTGGCCCACGGCCATCAAAATACGTTTGCGGTCACACAGTAGAGGTATCCATTTTTCTAGACTGACAAACCCTCCTTTGGCCGTATGCCAAACGTTGCATCTATTTATTGAAACCTCCTCTAGTGATGATGAGTGTGAAATACTTATGTCTGAATTTTTCATGCTATCGTAAACATCATCGTCTTCATCAATATCTATAGCCATCAACTCTTTTACTGTTTTCATCTCATTTGTGTCTTGGTCAGCTCGACCATGAGATTGTTCTTTCTTTGTCATCATATGCATACATCCCTCTGTACATCCCTCAGTTACCTCAGCGCAAACTATTGGTAGGCTATGTATGCAACAGCAGCACGTTAGGAATATTCCAAACACCACTACTAATATGGAAATCAACTTCCATCCCCAAGGACGCAGTATTCCCCAAAACCAAGACCCTATTCCCCAGCTTCCTTCTTCAGTAGGGAGTTCGGAGTTTAGGACATGCATTTTCTTAATCGCTTCAAAGATCGTAGGGGAATAGTCATCGACATATACACAACACGCTGATCCCACTATTTTGCAAATTCCCCCACGATCAACCAGGATTACATCGAGAGCCATTCAATTTTGCAGCGTCATTAACCTGATTCCTCTTTCTTCCAACTTCATGTTAAATAGTATATCCGTCGTTGTGTTTATGGTATTTTTTAGTATTCTGGACAGCTGCCTTATATTATCGGAGTTCACTATATGCCCTAAGAATGGAATGAATGATTTTGCTACATCAGTTGCTATCAAAACACCCTTGTCAGTCCTTTTGACTCTAGTTCTGGATAGTCTGGCCATGTCTGCTGTTTCTAAGAGGAATACTCCTGGGAACAGTAGACCTAGGTAACATGTACCTCCCCAGTTTCTGGGCTACCAAGGATATGCTTTCTCTCCACATATAAAATAAACTGGTTCTCCCACATATACTGGTTCTATTTCCCATTTCAATACCACTGTATTCATGCATCCAGTATATGTTCCGACTGAAAAAGAGCCTTTCTTTTTTAGACAAAAAGGGACAGTTCTTGGGCTATAATTCACCTTGTAAGATGGGGGGATTGCATCTTTGTCCCCATCTGTTCTTACACGAAACGTCATTACAGATGTTTTTCTGGTGGGGACAATCTATCTCGTCTATTTTGTCGTGTTATCTTTCGGATACTTTTCCTCGTGGGCTCTGGGGCCATTACTTGTGCTTTATGGAATATGGAACAACCCACAGGCTTCATTATTATTTCCTCAAACTCATCCATGTTGGTTCTGTCTAATTGACCCGTACTACTCTCATTCCATTTCCCATAGAAAATTGCACCTAAAGATGCACTACATGCAGAACTTAATGGTAATGGCTGTACATACCACCCTATTCCTTTCCCCGCATGCTGTGGTAAATGGGCACATGCCCAGCAATTTGTTTTCTTCAGAATTGCATGTGTCATGTTCATTATTAATAACAACGTGTTGTTCCCAAACCCTTCCCTGTGTCTTTCTTCCATTGGCGGAAGGGTATAAGTAATCACCTGAACCGGGCTTTCAGTAGTGGATATATTAACTATGGGTAAAAACATTTCTAATGGGTGTGACGATTCCACATACCATAATATTAGGGCTGTCGTTATTGGTGCTACCACACTCATAAAGCACATAATTATTGTCAGTGCCAGCATACAATTCATTTTACCATGCGTTTTTCTTAAGCTTACAGTCTTTATAATTGACTTATTCTCAACAGTGGTGCAGGAGGAGGCTGGAGCCGGTCCCGACATGTTTCTCATCATCCTTCTTCTTCCCTATTACAGTTCCTCGTGGATATCTCTCTTCGTCACGCTTGCTCTGATGTCAATAAGTTCAACGGAATTGTCACAGTTCAGTTCTGCCAGTCCTTTATAGCCTGGATTTGCTTATTTATTTTTAGGCAAGGTCACTTGTCCTTTCTCATACTGCTTAGAGGACTCTTGATCATTTATCTTTTGCCTAGTACCATGTGTGCCCAGCTTGTCCGCTCTGGTTCCTGACACATGTACTTTAATGATCGCACCGAGGAGCTGTGAGTCTTGAATTGTCCGACTTGCACAATTCTCATGCTTCTATCCTCTACACCTCTAGTTCCTTCTCCGTCCATGAGCAGAACCAGAGGTTGACATAAACACCAAAGAACTGTGGATCACTTTGTCTTTCGAGGCCGCAAGTTGTATCGCCTCCCTCCTGGTATCGTGTGATCCGTGAACAGTGCCAGTGCATTTTCAGATTCAGGCTCAAAGTCAGCCTGTGGTGCTACTGCAGGTGCTGGTGTGCACCGCGCCAGTGATGCAGATTTGGTCTTTGGCAAGTGCTGGTGGGTGCCAAAGGGGCACACAGTTTTTTTCTGCTGGTATTTGCAAGGCTGATTTCGTGTCGGCCAACAGTGATGTCGATTCTGCTGGGCAACGTTGGGGCACTCTTTGCCCTTCCCCTTTTTGGCAATCGTCTCAGGCTTTGTTTCGAGTTTCACTTCTCGTTTTGGCAGATTTGGTGGCTGCTTACTGGCAACAGTTTCTTCTGTTCCTGGGACCGCTGTCTCTTTCCGGTCATCTGGGTCAGGCAAGTCTTTCAGTGAAGTTGGAATCTTTTTGGTATGGGTGGCATGGATCCACGACTTCCGTCCATCCACCCGTATCGCTGTCTGCGTTGCCAAGAGTACTTGATAGGGCCCACGCCACCTGGGTGCTAACGATGACTTTCTTTCAAAATTCTTTAGCAGCACCCAGTCTCCTGGCTCCAGCGCATGCCCTGGACCGGTGTATTTCACTGGTAATGCCTCCTGCACCTGCTGATGAATCAAACGCAATTTCTGCATTAAATGGCCAGAATAAGTACTAAGCACAGGATGTTCTACCTCACGGCTGTGGTGCGCACCATACATTTGCCGGCCTCCCCATTACGATCTCGTACGGGGAGAGCCCAGTTTTAGCCTGTACAGACGTATGCATGCATAATAGTGCTATTGGTAATGCATCCACCCAACTCACTTGCTTCCCGCACATATTTTACTGATTTTTGATTTGAGAACCCCATTGTGCCTCTCCACAAGACCGGCTGAACTCGGATGCCATGAACTATGGAATCTCTTATCGATCTGAAGGCCCACACATATCTGTAACACCACTGCGCCCACAAAATGTGGGCCATTATCGGACCATAAGACACGGGGCAAGCTAAATCTGGAAAAGTATTCCTTAAGCATTACTTTTGCTGTGCTCATTGCTGTACAGTCCTTCAAGGGATATGCCTCCACCCACTTACTGAATTCACAGATCACCAGTAAGACATATTTTAAGTTTTGGCATCTCTCCATCTCTATGAAATCAAAATGGATCACCTCAAATGACATAGAGGGCGGGCCAAAACTGCCTATTGGAGTCACTGTTCTCTTTCCTACATTGTGTTGTAAACACATGATACAGTTCTGTACCAACCTCTCTGCATTCTTCTTTATGTTTACATTCTGCCATACTGTAGATAGGTGCTGTATTATCTTTTTCGCACAGATGTGGGTAGGGCTGTGAGCCACTGTGACCATTGCAGTCACATGGGAATTTGGCAACATCCATTTTCTAGTTCCCTTGTCCACCCAACAACCTTCCAGATCTAACTCAGCAGAGCCCTCTGCCCAACATTGTATTTCAACGGCCGTAGCTCCAGCCTGCATTTCTTTGACAGTGGCAACTCCATTTTCTATCATACAGGGTACTTCCTCAGTCTGAACCATCATCATTTTGGTATTTAAATCAGTGGCAGTTTGTTTCGCAATTCTGTCTGCAAACGCGTTTCCCTCTCCTACTTTGCATGTTACCTTTTTGTGTGCCTCGCATTTCACTATTGCTAGGCGCTTTGGAAGCGTGAGTGCAGACAGCAATCGTACAATCAAAGGGCCATGTTGAATTCTGGCACCATCTGATGTCAAGATACCTCGCTCAGCCCAGAGACGACCAAAGTTATGAACCACCCCAAAGCATACTGGCTATCAGTATATATATTCACATTCAAATTTTCAGAAATCTTGCAGGAATGGTTAATCCTATTATCTCTGCGGCTTGTGCCGAATTGTAGGGGATTCTTTTGCTTTCTACAACGCTCTCTAGGGTAGTGATAGCATATGCGGCAGTTGGCGTGCCATTTGGTAATTTAAAACATGAGCCGTCACAAAATAACTCTCCATCTGGCACTTTCTGTGGGGTATCACTTAAATCAACTCTCCCCTTGGTTTCTTCCTCAGTGACCATTAAGCAATCGTGGGGGGGGTGATTCATCCTCCCCAATTTCTTTTATGGGTAGTGGCATTAATTCTGCAGGATTCAAAGCGCTACACCTCATAATTTGGATATGGGGTGCGAACAAGATAATCTCATATCTTGTCAATCTAGCAGAGGTGAGGTGTTGCATCTGTGTCCTATTTAATAGAACGTCTATGGCATGTGGCACCATCCGAATTAAAGTGTGCCCCAATACCATCCCTTCTGTTTGTTTCACTGACGCAGCAGCCGCTGCCGCAACAGATCGCAAACATCGTGGTAGTGCACGCGCTACAGGGTCCTGCGCAGAAGCAAAATAGCCGCATGGCCTATTTCTTCCACCTTGTTCCTGTGTCAAAACCGCCAATGCACATCCTCCACTTTCACACACAAACAGTCTAAAAACCTTCTCATAATTCGGCGTGCCCAAAACTGGAGCCGAGCATAATGCAGTTTTCAATTGATCAAATGCTTTCTGACATTCCCACTGTAACGGCATACCGCATCTTTTTTAGTCAAATTCACCATCGGTTTCACAATTAACGCAAAATTACCAATCCATTGTCGGCAATATGAAGACATGCCTATTATGGCTCTGACTCCTTTTTGTGTCTTTGGAATAGGCATACAAGAAATATTTTCGATGCGTTCTGGCGTTAGCCTTCTCCCTTCTTTCGAGAGTAGGTAGCCCAAATAGGCCACCTCCGTTTGATTATATTGAAATTTCTTCAGACTAGCTTTATGGCCATGTGACGCTAGGTGTGACAGTAGTAATAAGTGCTTTCTTTACAAATCTCCTCTGTGTCTGCAGCTAACAATAGGTCGTCTATGTATTGCAAGAGTAAACAACCCACTGTTAATTCTAACATATCTAGCTGCTCTTTTAAAGCTCTACTGTAAATACTTGGACTTTCCGTGTAACCTTGCAGAATCCGCGTGAATGTAAATGTTCGTCCTCCTAATGTGAACGCAAACAAATATCTGCTGTCCTTGTCCACTGGAATGCTGAAGAACGCTTTTTTCAAATCCACTACACTAAAATATTCTGCTGAAACAGGTATCATTGTCAATATTGTAGTTACATCTGGCACTAAAGGAAATTGTGGATCCACTACCTTGTTTAATGCGCGCAAATCAATTATAAAATGGTATGGTACTTCATTGCCTCCTTTTTTATAAACTGGAAGAATTGGGCTGTTGCATGTACTGCCTGTAATTTCATCAATTACCCCTAATTTCACCAAATCTGTAACAATACTCTTCAATCCTTTCTCACCTTCAGCCGAAAATCTGTACTGGGGAATTCGCGGTAGGGTAACACCGTCTTTCAAAATGATCTTTACTGGCTCTATTTTCAAGCATCCTACATCGTTGTCATGCATTGCCCATATACAGGTTGGCACTTTACTTAGTTCTCCTGGTAAAGTTTCGGACATGAATTCTGACACAGGGGCATCGTGTGGCCAAATTGTTAGGAACACCCCGTCTGCCGTGCAATGTATAACGGAACCTAATTTTTTCAACACATTTAATCCCAACAGGTTCTCCCCACAATTTTCTGTTAAAAGGAAAGGGCAATGTTCAGTGAATGGTCCTATAGTAACTGGGACTGGTTTGGACACTGGGTTTATGACTGGTGTACCTGTGAACCCTACGGAAACATTCTTTTGCCCTGACAGTGGTATATCCGGAACCAAGTGGTGGTCTATTGAACACTTCTGCGCTCCTGTGTCTACAAGAAAACGGTGCCCCTCATTCCCGACTCTCATTTCTATGTAGGGTCCTCTCTGATTCACGGGAATAGACACTGGTTCCGACCCCTGTCCTGGGCTGTCCTATTGGGGAAATAACACATCGTCCGATATAGCTTTATTTTGCCTTCCCTCTATCGGGTTCCACAGTCCACAATTTTATCAGAAAGCTGGGTTCCTTTCCCCTAGCTTTCTCTTGGCAATGGGTCAGAGACTTTCGATTGTAGAAGGGATTTGACGCAACCCTTTTAGGACCACTCTGATATCTTGCACCGCCCTCTCCTAGGGCCTTCTCTAACTTGCAGTTTCAACACTAAACAAAAGGGACCAGCGAGAGACCTGGATGAACACTCCTGCGGCACCTGGCCACTCTGCAGCTGGCCCTTGTCTGGGCTGTCCCAAATGTTCAAACACACACAGATGTTTTTCTTCTCAAGTTCCTTGCTTTCATATAATGTTGCCACTTACAACCTTGGGCTCAACACAGTTCGGTTTGCTATCAGCTTCCTCCGACTCACCAGCTGTGTTGAACCCGTTGGCTTGTCTTGCTTCTGGAGTCAAGGACGATACCACGGTAGCCAGCGTGCCTCCTCACCTGTGTTATCAATGTGGGAGGCCCCCGTGCACCATTGACATCTGTTCCTCCACACGCCAGCTGTAACTCCTGGTTTTATGATTTCCCTTTTGCAGGCTTTGCAGGTCTGAGTTGGAAAGGGCAAAGCCAGTTCCCCCTTAGTTGTCCCTCTAGGTTTCACCGTCTTTCTCCTCCATTTGAACTGCTGGTCTGGTATAGCTGTGTCTTTGTGTGTTCAGCCTTGCTCGTTGTGTGCTTTTGTGCTTTGCCTTTGATCCCTTTGGGGAAGAGAAAGGGCTTTCAGGTGTGTGCGGTTGTTATCGTCAATTGCCTGACTCTGCCTAACCTTTGTTTTGGGACATGTCAATTATACATCATTAGTGGTAGTCCATTGTCTGTCACGGTGTGAGCAAGTGTTCATGTCGGAAAAGGGGGTTGGTAGAGTTTCCAAGTATCACACGGGGTAGGATGAAGAAAAGTTGGTATATGGAATCATAGCCCTCATACTAGGGGGGATTGGGAAACTCAGAAGGGTGAGTTTGGCAGGGTTTGTGAAACCCAAGGAAATGACCAGGATTATTATTCTGAAATTAACTGGAAGGATTGTGGGAATGGTAGTGTTTTGTCAAAGCAGATTGAGAAGTCAGAAAATAAGAAGGAGAGGGACGGGAAGAGGAATAACTAGGAGTGTTCGGGTAGGAAATGATAAAAGCGGGATTATGGGAGATGTGGTTTCCGAGTGCAACAGGGTTTGTCCTCCTAGGGGATTTACCAGATATGGAGGGGTCGTTAGATTTGGGTAAGGGAAATTCTTTGGGTGGAAAAGAGGCAGACTTGGAACAACCTACAAAGATCTCCTGGACTTCTTCCTCCTTAACATCGTCCCTGGCATAATATCGTATCTCACCTGGGGCATTCCCCTGAGCCTCGGAAGACCCGGGATCCCTACCGAGGTGACCCTCCCTCGCTCGTCCACCCCAGGGTTGGGACCTGAGAGCGCAAGCCCGTCTCTGGCCACCTGAATAAGGGATTCTCGAAGTCTACTTGGGAGAATAACCTTAGGTTTCTTACAGGTGGCATGTGAATATGGGTGCTGTGTGAATCCTGAAGATGTCTCATTCACTAGTCCCTGGGGATCTGTCATCCAGGTGGCCAGGACACGGCCATCGCTATTGGATCCAGTTATTGGGGGTGGACCAGTGCGTGAGGATCATCTGGATGGGGGACTTTGGGGAGTGGAAGTGGGACTCCGAAGGGTGAGACACAGTATCCCCTTCCTTATGACACCTTTTCCCCATCCTCCCTAGTAGGATATTTAGAAACTTTACCCCCCTTTTCCAACATGAATACTTTCTCACAATGTGAGCGACAACGGACTAAAACCTGATCCGTTTACCTGACATGTCCCAACACAAGGGTCAGGCAGAGTCAGACAATTGCTGACAACTACACACACCTGACTCCCTCCTGTCCCCATAGAGATAAAGGGCAGTTCATGGGAGCACACTCTGAGCAAGACCAAACGCACGAAGATGCAGCAATTCCAGAACGGCTGTTCAAACGGAGGAGAAAGGCCGCGAGACTTGAAAGGACGTCAAAAAGGGAGTTGCCCTTGCCCTTTTCAAAGCAGACCCGCAAAGACTCCAACAAAGGAATCATAAGACCAGGAATCGCAGCTGGCAAATGGTGTGATGGATGTCAGCAGTACATGGAACCCTCTCGCACTGATAGCCAGTGCAGGGAGACGCAATTGCCATTGCGGTAACATCCTTGACTCCAGCGGCAAAAGAAATGCCAATGAGTTCAGCACAACCGGTGAGTCAGAAAAAGAACCTGATAAGTGGACCAAACAGTGTTAGGCTCAAGGTTGCAGTGGCAATATTAAGAAGATAATTAGACAGAGATCTTTTTGTGAATGAACTTGGTACCAGAGATAGAGTGGTCCAGTGCCACGTGGGTGCTCATTCGAAAGTCTCTAGCTGGTACCCCTTTCCTGAATCAAGAGAATGTGGAAATACAAAGGTATTGAAACTACAAATACCAAAAGACCATAGGGAAGGCCGGCGTGAGGTGTCAAGGTGGTCATACAAGGGTCAAGCCAAACCCCTTGTACAATCGAAAGTCCCCTGGCATGTTGCAGAAGTTTGACGATTGTGAAATTGTGAACCCAACTGAAGGAATTGTGAAACAAGGGGAAAGCTGTGCAAACTGTGATTTTGTAAAGCCCCCACTTGCCATAGGCTAACAGAGTGACCCGGCGAGACGTGATCGCCCTTCGGAAGTCTCTGTTTTAAATTGGCAAGTGCTTTGGTAGGTCTGAGCCTGGATGAGGGGAACCTTCCTAAAACTAGATGGTTGTTTAAAAAGACTTTGGGACTTTTGAATATTACAAATGAGGAGATTGTGATTGAAAGACAGTAGTGAACCCGACAGAGGGACTTCAAGAGCCCTGCCCTCCTGCCCTACCTCTCCTCCCTACCCTTCCCCAGCTTCCCCCCCTCCTCCCGCTGACCATATTGGATGATGTAAACACCCAAAGGCGTTAAGACCCCTGAGTTCTCCCCTCCCCGAGCAAATTGTTCTGTATACTGTACCACTGGTTTGTTTCAAGTTTGTAAATATGCTTCTGTCTTTTTGTACTGTTCTTACATTGTAAAGCGCTTTGGTGTAAAGCGCTATAGAAACGCAATAAACATAAACATAAACATGAACATAACCCTAAGAGGAAAGCTAAGGGAGGTGAATCCCACATTGTGAAGAAGCTAAGTGAACTACATTGTGACAACAAGTCTGATCCCGACTGAGGAATGGCCACAACGAGTGGTTGTCTGAGTCTGACTGAGGGAGGCTAAACACTGATAGAAAAATTGGAGCCCGGCTTAGGGGAATCCAAGGGTGAACCATAATCACCTGAAGTGAAGATTAACAGAAGAAACATATTTTGTTTTTGGGCATCTCAGACCATTTGAAGCAGGAGACTTTGCATGAGATGAGACTTAGGCACAGGAGGCCCTGAAATAGAGAAACGGAATTGTATGCTCATGCCAGAGAAGACCAGCAGTGTGCTGTGCTCAAGAGTCACGCCTTGTCCCATGCTAAAAAATGTGGGGAAGGGAGAGCCCAGCCATAACACTCTGACTTATCATTTTTTGAACACTTCTTACTTTTCTTGTGAACATTATACCACACTCTTTTGTAGCATAGCGGTAAGAATTGGCAATAATTATTTTTGTATAAGCCCTTTTTTATTTGATAGACTCTACTAGGACTGTATTATTATTATTTTATGGTCGTAGCTTGCTCCCATCTTAGATTTAGGTTTAGATCAGGCATTTATCTTACCCATTTTACAGTTTAATAAACCGTCATTGATAGTGGAGGGGATGTATGTTGATGAGGCAAGTGCAATCGGCCCGAAAACAGTCAAAGAAAACAGACATATGTTGATTGCAGGGATGTGGTCTTCAAAGGGGAGTCTCGAGACAACAGGTCTGGGGTGGCCATGTGGATAAGGGTCCCCAAGCAAAATAACCCTTTGTAGTGTCCATGGTATCTGCACCTTGAGCATTCCCATCCTCCCAGCCCCCTTACGAGCGCATGTCTACAGGTGCGAACTGTTATTGATAGCAGAGGGGGATCGATGTGGATGAATCGAGTGCAATAGGCCTGGAACACAGTCAAAGGACACAGACAAATGTTAATTGCAGGGATCAAGTCTTCAATGGGGAGTCTGGAGGCACTAGGTTTGGGGTGGCCATGTGGATACAGGTTCCCATGTGAAAGAACCCTTTATGGTGCACATGGTATTCGGCACCTGGAGCGTTCCCATCCTCCCAGCCCCCTTGAGAGTGTATGCCCACAGGTGCAAACTGTCATTGATAGCAGAGGCGGGATGGATGTGGATGAGGAGAGCACAATAGGCACGGAACACAGTGAAAATACACAGACATATGTTGTTTGCCTGGACAGGGTCTTCAAAGGGGAGTCTGGAGACACCGGATCTGGGGTGGGTATGTGGATAAGGGTCCCATTGTTCATGGTTCATTGTATTTGGCACATTCAGCGTTCCCATCCTCCCAGCCCCCTTCCGAGCGCACACCCACAGGTGCGAACAGCCATTGATAGCATAGGGGGATGGATGTGGATAAGGGGAGCACGATAGGCCAGTAAAACTGTTAAAGCACACCAATCTTTTATGATACTCATAGATGTTTGGACGTGTTGTGGACTTACACAAAATTTCTAACACCTGTTCAGATTAACTAATAAAAATTCTTTATGAACCACATAATTGCATGTTTTTGGTTGCACTACCTTGTAAAATGTAAGGCATTGTTAAGCTTTAAAAAGTACCTTTTTTTGCCAAGTAGTGACAGTACTTGTGATTTCAAGTAAGGATCAATTGGAAATGTTTAAGTACATTCCAGCAAAAACAGTTTAGAAGATACTTCCAAGTGAAAGAAAAGTAATTGATGAGACGATAAATCTAAAGATGAACACTTTGGTTTAAGATTAGAATGAGTAATTTATTCAATTTACAGAACAATTCTTTTGTCAGTGATCCATTAAAGTAATATTGATGCAGGGAAACAACATAGTATGTTAGCCATCTTGTTCCTCAAACACACAACATATATAGAGTGAACTTACTCATTACGTGGATTACGAACGTGAACTGTAGCTCGAAATCCGTGCATAAGGACCATCATCATTCGCTACAGGGATCTTGTAAGGCAGGCAGCCCTGAAGACATGCAGCTCAGTAATGCATGGTGGTGGTGTATCTTCTTCGGCAATGTAAGCCAAGCAGCCAGAGTTTTGTCTGCAACAGCAGTTTTCCACCAGAGTGGGCATAAACTCACAACGATGGCAGGTCAACATGGGGAAACGTGTTATTTGCGACTTGGTTCATGCTCCGGTGATTGATCCTCATGACTTTCATCTGATTCCACGTCGTCTCGACTTTTTCCTCTTCTGAATATTTGGGTTCCTACAGGTAGGGCTGAATTCTTGCCATAATTCCTAAATAGTGAAGAAGCACAGAATCAACAGTGAGTAAATAAAAAACATTTTTGTTGGTATACTGTAAAGAAAAGAGGTTTCCCATTAACATTGAATGTTAAAGAAAGACAAGCAAAGCCACAGCCATGTTACAAAAACACATTGTAAAACAACAAGATTAATAGGTTCAAAATTTTAAAGTTCGCAAGAACACATGTTTAAATGTGGTTCGGTAAAGACATTTGTCCATAATGTAAAAAATGAAAAGCGACTACTGAGTGAATTAATTTTAGGCATTATAAGTATCAGTTTTCAATTAGCAGAACAGAGCAGTAACAAGTCAGGGAAGCTCGAAATGGAATGGGCCTCATTACGAGGTTGGAGGTAGCCTTGCCGGTTTTACCGGCAAGGCTACCTCCAAACTGGCATCTGGGTCTGACACCCGCGAATGGACAATTGCCAGGCTAATCCGGCCCAGCCGGACCCGGTAATGGCCCTTTCACGGGTGCCCGGCCGGTACATCCCCATTCCCATTTGAGCCCCATAGGGCTCAATGGGAATGGGGAGGGTGGTAGTACCGGTACCGTTAATAACGGTACAGGTGCTACCATCATGTTCTGCTCACGGGTGCCGGTATGGCCACCAGGTCAGACCTGGTGCCTGCAAGGGCACCCGCGAGCAGAACTCATAGTGTGGCGGTACGGTAGCAAAGGTGCCGGTAGCGATAACGGCGCCAGTATTGCCTTACCGCCAAACTTGTAATAAGGGCCATGCTGACATGAAGAGAAAAGAAACTCCCACGTTGTATGATCAGAAAGGGTTTGTTTGCACTTGTCATAGATTTCACACAGATGACGTTGACATGAAATGTGCATTGGATTTGTGAAATGATATCAGATAATATTATCCTCATAAATAATGTCACCATATGTATGGTCGCCGGGAAACGGCATAGGCAACATTATTTATGGGGATAATTTGTATTTGTATGCTCTTTACTCCAAAGCACTTTAGAGCATAACAACCAGAAAACATCAAACAATGAACATAGAAGCAAGAAAATATACATGATTCAAACTAGAGGAGGAGAGATATGGGAAGAAGGAAAGGGAAAGGGAAAAGGGAGTAGAGAGAGTAGAAGTGAGGGTGGAGATCATAGGGGAGACAGGGAGAGATAAAGGAACAGGAAGATGGAGGGGGGAGGAGAAAGAAGAGGTGGAATGGGAGAGAAGCCAGGGAGGGGGGTGAAGAAGGAGTGATTTTAAGGAGGAACGGAAGGAAGAAAAGGTGGGCATTGAGCGGATAAATAAAGAGTGGGAAGGATTTGAGGGGGGGCGGGATGGGAAAGGTGAGATCGAAAAAGAGAGAAGAACAGTAGAAGAGGCGAGAAAAGATGAGGGTATAGATTAAGAGTTTGGTAGCATGGAAAGTAAGAGAGGAACAGACTTTACGGATATTAAAGAAGTGATAGCGACAAGAGCGAGTAGTAAGGGAAATGTGGTAAGTGAAGGAAAAGGAAGAGTCAAAGTAGATTTCTAGATTCCAGGCATGAGCGGAAATAGGAGATCGGCTGGGGGGAAATGAATGGAAGGAGGGGGGTGGGAGGAGGCAGTGTGGTTTTTAATGGCAGTGAGACAGGAGGAGAGTTTAAGATGAAAGTCAGGGGTGAAGGGCGAGAAGGAGAGGAACAGCTGAGTTTACGATAAAAGTCAGGGGTGAAGGAAGAGAAGGAGAGGAACAGCTGAGTGTCATCAGCATAGAAATGGTGAGAAATTCCAAAAGAGGAGATGAGAAGAGCAAGAAGTGAAATATAGAGAGAGAATAAGAAAGGTCCGAGGACGGCACCTTGGGGAACACCATAGTTCAGAGGGAAGGTGGAGGAGGTTTGATCGCCCCAAGAGACGGCGAATGAGCGTTTGGAGAGGTAAGAGGAGAGCCAGTTAAGAACTGAGTCTTTGAAGCCAAAGGAGGAAAGAGTATTGAGAAGTAATGGGTGATTGACAGTATTAAAAGCAGCAGAGAGGTCAAGAAGGACAAGGATTTAGGATTGCTTAGCATAGCCAGCGGTAAGGAGAGAGTTCAGGACATAGGTGAGGGTAGATTCAGTGGAGTGTTTGGGGCAGAAGCCAGATTGAGAGGGGGGAAGGAGAGAGAGGTTAGAGATGAAAGTCGAAAGTTGGGAATAGGCAAGGCGTTCGAGTAGTTTAGAGAGGAAAGGTAAAAGTGTGATAGGGCGAAAGTTAGATGCAAGAAGGGGATTGGCAGAAGGCTTCTTAAGGATGGGAATAATAGTGGCATGCTTGAAGGCAGTAGGGAAGGTAGCCGTAGAAAGACAAGTATTGAAAAAGGAGGTTAGATAGGGGATAAGTAGGGAGTAAACCTTGGGAATAAGAATGGTAGGGATGGGATCAGAAGGGGCAGCAGTGGGGTGGGATTTGGATAGGAGGAGAGACAAATGTCTGATGGAGTGATAGGAGAAAATTCAGACATGCATGCTGAGGGGAGTGCAAAGAAAGAAGGGAGAGGGAGTAAGAAGGAGAGCAGATAATCTTTTGACGAAGAGAACACATTTTTTCAGAGAAGAAGTTAGCAAAATGAGAGGGAAAAAGAGGAGATGTAGAAGAGAGGTCAGGAGAGGGTGGAGAGAGGAGGCGAGAGAGGGTTTGGAAGATACGATGAGTATGATAGGTTTGGGAGTGAAGAAGGTTAGAAAAGTAGAAGAGTTTAGCAGAATTAAGGCAGGAATCGAATAGCGAGTGATAAGAAAAGTAGTAGGTTTGGTTAGGGACAGTGGGGGATTTGCACCAGGAGCGCTCAAGACGATGGAGGAAACCCTGCATGGCAATGAGGTGAGGGGAGAGCCAGGGTTGAAAAGGCTTATGAGTAGGGGAGAAGGAAGTGAGGGGATAAAGTCAATCGAAATTAGAGGTAAGAGAGGAGGACAAGGAGGAGAGGGCAAGGTCAGCAGGCAGAGAGGAGAAATTAAAGTGGGTGGAAGAGATGAAAAGCAAGAATCAAGGAAGAGTGAAGGGTTAAGGTTCCGAAGGTCACGCCGTGTGAAAGAAGTGGTGGGGGTAAAGAAGAGGGAAGAGGGGAGCAAGCAGTAAGGGAGAATGAGAGTAGAGAGTGATCTGATAGATAAGTGGGAAGACACGAAACAGGGAGGAGGAGTAAGTAGAATTAAAGATGAAATCAAGTGTGGAGCCTGAAGAGTGGGTAGGAGAGGAGGGGAGAGAAGAGAGAGAAGGTAGGGGTTGAGAATTGAGAGAGGAGGAGAGGGATGTGGGGGAGTGGGAAGGTGAAGATTAAAATCGCCAAGGACAGTAAGGGGAGAAGGGGAGGGGGAGGTGAGAGAGAGGAGGTGGTCAAGGTCATCGTAGAAGGAAGAGAGGGGGCCAGGAGGTCTATAGATAATTAAGAAGGAAATGGGGCGAGGGAATGAAAAGGATTTATACTGCTATTCAAAGGTAGAGAGGTAGGAAGGGATAAAGAGGAGGTAGATGAGAGGTATTTAGGATGGAAGAGAAGACCAACACCTCCACCGCGACCAGAGGGATGAGAAACATGAGAAAAGGGGGAGGAGGAGGTGGAGAGAGAGGCAGGAACAGTAGAGTTGTGAGGAGGAATCCAAGTTTCAGTTAGACAGAGGAAGTGGAGGTTGAGCCGAAAGAACATGTCTAAAACAACAGCAGTTTTATTTTAAAGGGATCTGGCATTCCAAAGAGCAATGTTGATTAGGCTAAAAGGTTGGATTAGAGGGTGAATGAGGTTAAGGCGACAAGGAGGGGAAGAAAAGGAAGGAGGAGGGCGGGGAAGGTGGTTGAGCAAGGGAATGGACATGAGGATAAGGGAAGGGATGAGGAGGAGAGGGAGGAGGGAAGTGGGGGAGTGGGAGGGAGGAGTAGGGTAGGTGAGAAAGGAGAAATCTAGCAATGTGCATGACAGGTTATGGGAGGGATGAGGAGAAGGAAAGCGATTAGAGAAGGAGGAGGAGAGTGTAAAGATAAGGAGTATCACGGAGGGAGAGAAAGAAGATAGGAGAAGGAACACTAGGAGATAGTAGAAATAGGGTCAGGAGCAGTCACGTCGCACCGAGGAGGAGGAGGATGCTTGGTGGTCCCTTCAGTGGAGAGTCACGGGCGTAGCCCAGATGGGAGCCAACACTGCAACAGAGGAAGACAGGCAGTGGCCCTCAGAGGCAGGTCAGGGGGTAGAAGCGTTGTAACAGGCTGTAGGCAGCAGGAGGCAGAGAGCAAGGGCCTTGGCAGTCAAAGAGGGGGGCAGCAGCAGACAGGGACAGGGCATAAAACAATGAGAGTGGTAAGTGAGAAGAGAGCAAGGACCAGGGCAGACAATGGAGGGGGCAGCAGCAGACAGGAACGAAGCACAAAGGTAGGATGTAGGCAGTGAGCAAGGTCTAGGAGCAGGAAGTCCAGTGGCAGGTCCTGGAGCAGGAGGTGAGCAAGGTCCAGGAGCAGGAGGAGCGCGATGTCCAGGCAGCAGGAGGCAGAGGGCAGTGCCCTGGGCAGTCAATGGAGGGGGGAAGCAGCCTACAGGGATGGAGCACAATAGTGGTAAGTAGGCAGAGAGCAAGGACCAAGGCAGACAATGGAGGGGGAAGCAGCAGAGGGGATCAGAGCATAAAGATAGTATGTAGGCAGTGAGCAGGATCCAGGAGCAGGAGGTGCAGGAGCACGTCCAGGAGCAAGAGATGAGCAAGGTCCGGGAGCAGGAGGTGAGCAAGGTCCAGGAGCAGGAGGAGCACGAGGTCCAGGCAGCAGGAGGCAGAGTATGTTGGGAGCTGGGGTTGCAGGGGTGTCCCCTGCTTCCTTTGAAAAAATATGCGGGTTGTGGGTGTGTCCCTGCAGGTTCCATGGGGTAATATTGCAGCAAAAAAGGTGCCATTCTTGTATGGTGATATTTTTGCAGGATATTAACACATGGAACCTGTGAAATGAGGCGTGAGCGTCTAATGATGTCAGTGTTAGGGGCGGATGATCTGAGTTAGTGCCGCAACGGCACTTGAACTTAGGGTGATGGATCAACGGGTACCATTAGCACAAGATGGCGGCAACCGACCTCGCAAGTGTTAAAGTGAGAGAAACTTGGGTAAGTTGCATTGGAATTCATTTTAAGAACAATCGATGTATGATGTAAAATACATGCACAATCGATTGGGCCAATACAATTTCTGACCAAACTACCCACTTAATCATATAATCGTGGATTATCAAGGGCGTGCTCACAGGTACATGAATTACATTCTACATTTGCTTCTGCTACATAATCAGAAATGTGAGCACCATTCAAACAGGGATGGGTTTATCGATTTGTCAAACAATGAAAGACGAACAAGAACAGTGCATTTGTCTCTAAATGGGAATGGTTTGAATATTCCCATAGAAGGAAGGAAAATTGCCTCGAAAGGGGAATATTGACGGTGCTTTCATAGAGGAGACACACAACTGAGGAGCGGCATGAGAACAGTGAGAGTCAGGGATCAGCACATCTGCCATAGCTCACACACAGGTATTTTGAGAGGTGTATGCAACCTAGTATTCAAAAAGACCAGAGTCGGCAGTGCTTTAAGTAGAAGGAGAAATCAATGGGGACTGTAACAAAGGGATGGAGACTAAGTGCTTGATTTTATGGGGGGGGACAACAAGAGGTGACAGGTTTTATTTTAGAAGAGGTCTGATGGGAGGCGGGCACATTGCTAGCATTCATTTTGCTGAACCAACTTCTCTTTCTTTTCTTAATTTGCAGCGCCGATCCCTGATCTTTCAGTGCGTAAATCTCCTAAAAGAGATGATCCGCAGTTTGTGACAGGGCTATCTGCAGGGGTCAATGCTAATGAGGAGCCCCAGTAGAGCCCAGGCTCAGGAACACTTTTTGGACACAGCTGGGGCTCTTCCATGGCTAGTGCCGGCCCACTTACAGCCCTGAGAGCGGGTGTGCAAAATAAACCTTATGATAAGGAGGGAGGTTTCCTTGCAATAGTACAGGAAACTGACCATGTACTTGTCTGTGTGAATACACCCAACAAGTAGGATTACTCTTTCTTCCATGAAAGATCTCAAAAGATCTCGGAATTGTACCGCATTCCGTCCCGGAATTGTAGAGCTGGGATGTTAATCTTAGCTTGGATCCTGTCATGTTCAGATCAACTGCTGAGAGGTGTCACAATTCACCCACACAGCAGCAATAAAATCGATGATAGTCTCAGCTATTAAGGATGGGAATCGCAACAACTAGAGACTATCTTCACAATTATCTCGGGTTACACTTTAATCCTTCTCAAGGATAGACTATTTCTTACAATCAAGAAACAATTTTGTGAATGTGAACAAGTACATGGTGGCGAACATTGGGCATCATTCTAAGTCAGCTGGTCAGGTAAAAAAGTGCCGGTATTCATGGATACCGGCACTTTACCGGACCGGCCAACTACAGGTTTGCCAGTGGGGAACCTGGGTTAAGCCAGGCATCCTACTGGCAAAAAAACCCCTCATTACCGGCATCGGCATTCCTGTTGCCGGTAGTCATGGCAGATCCCCTCATAGAGTCCTACCGGAATCCACGAGTGGTGATTTACACCGTCACTCCGGCACCCGTAATCCAGCGAGACAACAGCAATGGAAGAATTAGGCTGATTGTCCTTTTGAATCACCTATAAATAAGTCTTATCCTTCTCCCCACGGATGCACCAGTTCCACCCCAAGGTCGACATTTTACAATACCTTGGTCTGATGGGGTGTTTGTGGAGAAGATGGACGATAGAAAAGGTATTTCCTTGACGATAATGAGGAACGTGTGGCTTCTGATAAGGTCCTTTGATAGTCATTTAAGGCATTCCAATAGGATGAATTATGTGAGTCTGTTGGGTGGCGGGATAGGTTACAAGTGCAGATCTCGCTGATTCTGTAAAATGACTGAACAGGCTAATGGGTAGATACCAGCATGATCCTCAGAGGAAAACCTTGGAGCCTTGCTGACGGATCATAAGAAAACCTGCAAAGCTAGCTGACCCGTCAGAGGAAACCCTGCGACGCTAGCTGACCCGGATGTATGAGGTACATCAAGAATACACCAGATGTGCTGATTTTTTCCTGCTTCAGTTAAAAGACGCAGCTACTGGGAGTTGGGAAAGATGTCGTCCAGGCTCCTCGGATGTAAAATCAGAATGCACAGAGTAAGGGATCTGTAGTGCATCTCAGGAAAGATGGTAAACTCAACTATCGATGTAAAAAGACACTTACTGAGTTCTTCAACGGTCTTTTCACAGAGAAAACTATTGCTGCGGATGCTAACATTAATGGGTCTCTGTGAGGAGCTGACTTTTCTCAAGTATCACCAGAGGTGGCGGAAACCCTGTGGGGGGGCAATAGAAATAGTGGAGATTACTAATTTAATCACGTATTTGGTATCTGGAAAATCACCATGTCTGTGGGGCTACACCGCATTATATAAATTATGCTTCAAATGCATGTGGATTGAGCTGTTGCAGAGGGTATTTAAGAGACGTAAGGCCTCCCTCAGACCCTAAGCCAATCAATGATAAGGGTTCTCCATAAGGATGGGAAGCCATGGGAGGATAGTGATGTCTATGATTGCACATATTAACCATTTAGGGTTTGTTAATGGAAGAGAAAGCATCTGTGAAATCCACCTCCTGTTAGACATATAAAGGTTGACATGGATTCTGAGGGGTCACCTAGAATTTAGTTGCCTTGATGTTGAGAAAGCAATCAATCCTGTCAACTGGAGGTTTGTGTTTAAAGCATTAGAATAATTTGGACTAGACCCAGAATTCCTTGACTGGCTTTGACCACTAGTGGAGGCATATATCAGATGTTTTTCCAAGCAGAGAGTGGGGGGTAGGTCGCTCTCCTCCATAGGTGCCTCCCTCTGGAATGGCCTCCCTGCCTCTCTCAGACTTGAGCCTGATCTCCTTAAGTTCCAGAAGCTTCTCAAGACCCTCCTTTTCTCTTCCTCATTTCCTCTGCCCTCCCCTGCTAATGTCCACCTACGCCTCTTTTTGACTGGTTTCCTGGCTTCTTAAGATTCTTACTTGGCACCAGCCCCACCTCGACCGGTCTCCCCCTGCACTTCTCCCCTAACCCCCGCCCAACCTGCGCTTGCCCTCCTGGGCTCCCTCTCCCTGCACTAGCCTTGCTGGCCTGCTCTGCAATGAGCCCGACAAGCCCGTCCCTCGCACTTAGCACGTGGACCTTCTTCCCCTGCACCCTCTGCATTCCCCTGGCACGTGTTCACCTGACCTCCCCTTGGCACTCACATAACTCATGGGCCCTTCCTCCCTGACTGCCACTTCCCCCTCTCATCTACCCCGCACTTCTTGTTACTGTACTTGCATGATCTGAATGACACAAGGCCTAGTAGGACCGTTTTTGTTTTTCTTCATCTATGCCCCTCCCGCCCCCTTTTTTCTTGCTGCGCCTTGAAGCAACTTTTGATGTAAAGGCGCACTAAAATAAATAAATAACTAAATAAAAATAAATATAAAACAATCATAAATAAATAAATACATAAATAAATATATTAATAAAAGAAATGTGTGTCAATCAATAGAGCCCACTCAGCTTATTTCAAGATGGAAGGGGGCACCAGACAGAGGTGTTTGTTACTGCCCTTCCTATTCACTCTTCCACTGCGGCTGCTGACTGAGGCCGTCCATTTCAAGAAAGGCAATTAAGGGGATCACTCGCTGTGAGCACGAGTATACTGTGATGATCTACAGGTTGGTGCTGGCATCATAGCAAGAGGACTCTGTCATGGCACTGCTAGAGGCAATGAATAAATGATGCCCATCCATCAGCACACACAATGTCAACCAGATAAAACCTAATGTACTGCCCTGTGCAGCAACTGCTTCCAGGATCATCTCACACACTGGCGAATTAAATGATTGTGCGAGAATTTTAGGTATGTGGCGATTGTCTTTGCAAGGGTACAGTATAATCTACTCAGAGACAACTCTGAATGTTTGTTACCAGTCCTCTAGAAAGACTTTTGGAGATGGGACAAACTGGACCTCTCATGTTTGGAAAAAATAACTATGTTAAGATTAACGTCTTGCTGCTGTTCCTGTACCAAGTGAGAGCTCTGCCAATTACAATCCATCAGCACCACTGGACGCACCTGAATGACCTACAGAATATATTATGAAGGAGGTACAGATCACCTCAATACAAAGGATTTCAAAGGTCGGTGGATGAAGGCGGATTCAAATTGAACAAGACTAAAGCTCTAACCCCCCTATGTGATACTGAAACAGGCAGGCAGCTGAAAGGGGGTTGGTGGGGACACCCCGGTATGAGCTATGGTGGGGAGAGGCTCAGTGATTGGGGTCGACCAAAGAGATATCTTGTATGTGAAAGAATTGCCCATTAAAGCTTCTCTGCTGATGACAGTGCAGTGTGCAAAAAGGGAATGGCTGTTGCTCTATGCCCTTAACCCTTTCACTGAAGGCTGCAGACACCATACATCTGTATGACTAGAGCCTCTAGGAAGTGGCTTAGAACACACAAGGAGACCATCTGTACACATTGGAGAACAATGTCCTTGTGGACTTTGAGGTTATGAGCGTGAGAATACTTCCCCCTCTTGCCAAAAAGCGGAAATCATAATTTTCTTGTTCAAAACACACATTCGCAAAGTTGCACAGTCCATGGAATACAGTTTCACCAAATCTGGAGATGAGACGTCATGTCCTGGGGCTTTAAATGGCCTCGATTAAAGTAGGACAGCCTGTACCTCTTCAACCATAAAGTCAATATTTGCCTAATGTATCGGTTGCTCTATCCTTCTCTATATGACCTTGAACACCTGTACCCTGAGTAACTATTTCCTCTTTAAGCGACCATCATTGTCTATCGCAACTTCTCGATGAATCTGGGGATATTTCATTATGCGTGCTACCAGGTACTACAATGTATTGTTACGGTTCTGTTACGGCGATGCCAATAACCAACCCACTAACAATTTCACCCCTCTGCATACACCTCTCAAACTCTAAACAAACACAACCACAGCCCTATACCACAACAAACCGCACAAAATTCACTGCACTGCAACAACAAAACAAACCACACATAGACTCGCACAACAGGACACAATGGCCCTCATTCCGAGTAGGGCGGTAGGGGATACCGGGCACTGCTAAGGAGACCAGTGCTGGTAATCCCTTACCGCCCTACTACGAGTTCCCTTAGCGGGTCCCTCCTTTAACGCCTGGTCTGACCAGGCGTTATGGACGGGACCCGTTAAGGGAATTCAGAGCCAATAACGGTACCGCAATTTGCGGTACCGTTATTAGCGCCTTCCCCATTCCCATTGAGCCCTATGGGGCTCAATGGGAATGGGGAATGGCTTTTTCAATGGGGACTTACCAGTCCCGCAAAGGTCGGACTACACCGGTAAGTCCCCATTGAACAAGACCGGTGCCGGACACGTTATTGGTGGCAGTCATGGCGCAAATAGCGCCATGACTACCACCAATCTCGTAATGAGGCCCATAGACTCTCACAACAGCACACAATGGCCCTCATTCCGAATAGGGTGGTAAGGGATACTGGGCACTGGTAAGGAGACCGGTGCCGGTAATCCTTTACCGCCCTACTACGAGGTCCCTTAGCGGGTCCCTTCCTTAACGCCTGGTCTGACCTGATGTTAAGGACGGGACCCGTTAAGGGACCTGGGCGCAAATAACGGGCTTGGCATACGCCAGTCCGTTATTTGCGCCCTTCCCATTCCCATTGAGCCCTATGGGGGCTCAAATGGGAATGGGGAATGGTTTGTTAAATGGGGATTTACCGGTCCCTCCAAGGTCGGAATGGACCTGTAAATCCCTATGTACCAAACCAGAGTAGGTACCGGTATGGGAGGCAGTCATGGCACAAATAGCACCATGACTACCACCATACTCGGAATGAAGGCTAATGTCTACTGACCGGAAAACACCCCAAGCCCAGCAAACAGTGTTAACCGTGTTGAGACTGCCAACTCTCTTGCACTTTTCCCGCTTACTCCCACTAACTCACCCCCTTCCCTTTTCAGAGCGGCCAGAGCACCAGGGGACCACTCCGGTGATGATAGAGTGCGGTACAAATATCCTTTAACATTAACATTCTACAACATTGAGGAGCATTTTCCCAAGCGCTTTGGCTTTTTGCCACTTTTTCTTATTGACCAGTTGCTTGCTGCCTTTAGGCACTGCAAATGCTCCTAGTTATTTGGCATATACTGAGTTTCTATCAGCAGATCTGAATTTTCCAACAGAAATCATCATGAAAACTGTCAAACGAGATTGAGGCGCACAGTCTAGGATTTTTCAGTGTCCTCGTGGTGGGGGTAGAGGGAAAGATTGTATGGACATTAGCTATTGTATCTTTCAGGCTGCTAACTGCATTTCCCTTGCTGTCCGTTTTTCTATAGATAATTCAAAACTGTGGAGAGAACATACAATTATTTTAGATATCAATTGCTTGCGAGAATCGACTGCCCGCTATATCGCCCGTCTGTAATTTGTTAGGAGAATTGAACCCTCTGCCTTAGGAGCGGCACGCACTATAGGATTATGACTGTTTTCAATGATCATATTCATGAGGAGGGAGGACTGTCATATCCAGCGGTCCTGCACCAGGTACAGAGGTTGATCAGAAAGTAACCCAATTTGAATCTTGTTTCTCTTGTCACATAGGTTGATCTAAGTCGATTGACAACGTTCACGCCTCTTACATTCTGCATGCTCCAGTCTTGTATTTTCTCCAACATCAGAGTTAATTTGTTTACTCCCTGCTCCATTATATGTTTCCTTCTCTAAAGCTCCCCATGGTTCTAGGACACCCTAATGAACATTCAGCTCACTCACACTTGCATTAAAATTCCCTGTCATAATGAAGACCCCATTTTGATCGGCAGCATTCTCAAGATGACTCAATCTCGTTGCAGAGGAACCTATTCTCTCAGGTGAAGCTGAACTCAGAGTTCCAGGAGCAAACTTCAGCTGAATCCTAGCCGGGCTGACCCAGTTCTTCAGCATTTTGATATCCATAATTTGAGTACCCCGGTATGGGATAATAATTTAATGTATTTTTGCAGGACATAGATGCAGGCGATTCCCCGCTGAATTTTTATTGCAATGCGATAATATTCCAGCTATTTGTAAGTGCGTGCCTGTGAATATAATATGGTTTCAGACTCTACAATCTTTATATCTTGACTACATATCCTTAGTACTCTGGCCTCAAAGACACACACATCTTCAATTTCCCTCATCAGGTACGGCAACACCAGATCATTGGGGAGGGGAAAGTATTCTGGCATATGATTAGTGATTTAAAGTTGCCATCCGTCTTAATCATTGCGTTGTGTGTATACTTGGGGGAGGGGTAATAATGATGAATGCTGCCACCAAAGGATGTGGGGCGGGGGTCCCAGTTCTGGAAATTGACAAAATGTACACTGCGAAACCCCAGTTTCATGCAAGGGGAGTGGCCTGAATGAGGTGGGCAAGGCTGAGGGGCAGAGCACAGCCCGGTCAAGCATCACCTGATCGCCTCAAGAAACTGGACCTAGTGCAGCTTGGGGGCTTCTGCAGGAAGGAATGGGTCTAAGAATTTTGCATAAAAACCAAGATTACTTTGGGAACATTGAGATATACATATACTTGTATATTTGAAATATGTCTGTGATAGTGATTCAAGCATGGAATACTTCTGAGCAAGTAATGCAAACTAGATCCTCTGTTCACTTGCCACAACACCCTAGCAGTAAAATATTTGTAAACCACAAACCATATACATATATTTGGACAGTGCTTCTTTAAAGATATGACAACAAACCAACACTATTTGAGTGTATGGTAAACCTTCTAAATAATTGCTATTACTTCCACTTTTCTAAGCCTCATATGAGGGCACACATGCCTACGTAGGAACAACCTTGTGGCTAGACCACTGCTGTGCAATGTATATAATGAACTGCTGAAAGCTAGTGGAAGTTCCTGAGTCCAAATAAGGGTATTTTCTTTTTGTTGGGCTTCTTTAAGGGCCTGCAGCTATGGTCGAGTGCATGATAAATAGTTGAAAATCCATGCACTGCAATAATTACACAATCCCATCATATTCTTAACGACTACTGGCTGGGGTGTGCTGCGCACCACTGCTGCGCATTCTGGAGTCACTCTCTTACCTTTAACTAAAATCTATTGCCCTAGATACAACACCTCCTGCTGTCAATACTGCAACTTCGCTCTGTCCTCCTTGTATCCCTTGTTGGCCAAAACTGCAATAATATGATGGAATCTTCCCTGCACTGTTGCTCAGCGTCGCTGCACTCCAAGTCATCCCATATTAAATGATGGTACTGGGCACTTGAATGTTATATTATCCAAATCTTCTTGTAGAACCCTGTTAAAAATAATGTGGGAGCTTAGTATGTTGGAACCGCTCCCGGGAAACGTAAACGTAGTCAGATATTGAGAATCCGGATCTAATGGGACCGAGAAGAAGGCAGTCTTCAGGTCCACAACAGTAAAGTGTGTGGCCAATGTGGGTTTGTTACACAATATCGTGGCAGGATTAGGAGCCACAGCAAATTCTACATGTACTCCATCATTAAGTGGCCGTAAATCCTGACTCATTCTCCAACTTGCGCCCTTCGATTTCTTCACAGGGTAAATAGCCATTTTACATGAGAATTGGACGGAACTATGATGCCCTGGTGTAAAAGGGCCATAATGGTGTCATGAATTCCTTCTTCAGCTGCCTTAGATAAGGGGTACTGTTTGACTCTGGGTAACACTGCGCCTGGCTTCATTGTAATATGAATTAGTACAATACTCCTAAATCATTAGGGTTACTCATCCACAATTTGTCAGGTACCTGTGATGAATCTTCTTGGGCAAATGCAGGGGCACTCCCTACTAATAACATCAGACTTCCAATTTGTCTCTACTGTTTCATTATTTCACATGGACAAACACTTAAAATATTATCTTAACATCATTATCTTTGTTCTCAAAAAGGTCCTCACCAGTTATGTCTCTCAGGGGCTGGATAGGGTCAATACACACAATCGTACGCCACTCTCCCCTGTCTGGGTCTGTGGCGATCAACACAATCCTTCCCTTCGACACCAACACTCTGCTCTCAACACTAATTCTCGTAACCAGTTCTGGGTGCTGAGCAGGTCTGAAGAAAAACTCAGAGGGCACCCGCCAATACTGATTGGTCACCTGGGGTACTGCACTAAGAAGTACTATGAACCCATAAATGAATAAATCCGGGGCCACAGGTATTCCTCTCACCACTACTTCACTTCCGAATGCATGAATGATCAACATGACTCTCAAGATACCGGGGGTCGAACACACCACACCCCTCTCAGTGAATCAGAGGGTCATGTTGAGCTTACCCACAATGTCTCTACCCAACAAGTTGATGGGGGTCATGTGGAAAACATCAATGGGGACCGTATCACTCTGTCACCTATTTTATTGGATAATTCTTTTGTAAAGGAACCGATTGTATTCCCCCAGAGAAGTCCTGCTTGTCCATTACCTCAACTGACAAAAGGAATCCTCCCTCAATAATGCACGATTATGCTCCACCTGTATTCACCAATAAAATGAATGGTTTATTATCCTCACGCCCACCAAGGGTTCCTCTACTTGGTTGGCAGTGACCAATAGAACTAGGCACGCCACAGCTCTCTGTTGGCTGTCCTAATCTGGGTATGTGTTTTGTGGTGGCAAAGAGTGGGCCCCTTCCCAAAGGCTCCTCTCAGCATCAGCCTTAGGTTGCAGAAAATAAGACAATTAGACACAGACTGATATATATGGGGTTATACAACTGGTTGTCACTCGGCACTAATAAATCTAAGTTCATGTGCCACTTCTCTCTCACGTGCGGACATCAATGTGACAGCTACGTAATTCTCATTGCAATACAAAAACAGTCGATTTACATGTCATATTCTTCAAATTAACATTTGTCCTATAGTTTCAGCTCTGTGGATCAATATTCCTTTTTCATGACCCAGCTTCACTTTACATAACCTTTCCAAGGTTTAGAGGTAACATACTCCTAGGACTCTCGGTGTATGGTCACGAATCATTAGAGGCTCAGTTGCATTACTTGAATAAAAACACATTCAGTGAGCCAAACAAGTAGTGGCCCGTCCCCTCGTGGCACTCCCAGTGTTCATACTTCCTAATCAATTACAGAGTGTGTCCCTGTTCGGGTCACAGTCAGTGAGGGGATCTGCAGTCCATGCTCAGACCACCATGTCTATGCACTTCTCCAGATGAGGTCAGAGCTACCTAAGGTTGCCATATACCATGAGCTAGTGAACCCTCCACCTATCGGGAGGTGTATTGTATGTCCCAAATTCTGTCAGCCGCAAGACTGTGCTCCACTCCCAGTGCTTAACAGGACATGATCAAATCTATCCTTACCTTCAAGGCCCGACCGGACCACTCATTCCCTGTCTGAACTTCACCTCTCCTATGTCAAACAGCTATACAATAGATAAAGAGGGTGAATACCTCCGATCACATGAATTCCACAGCCGACTCATGATAGCCAGATGGTATTCCGGCTCTACCCCACTTACAGGTGTGGACACAGTAAACTTACCCATTGACCAACACAATGCCTCCACAACCAGCAAGCGTACTTCTTTGTTTCTTCCTGTGTTCAGTCCCTCCACCTTACATCCACCACCTTCCTTATTCCTATCGGTCCTCTCTGAATTCTCTGACAAGACCTGCACTGACCAACAAGATTCAAATCAGTCTCCATCCTGTTCACCCCCTCTTCACACTCACGCCAAGGAAGGCTAAGCCATCCAAGGCTGCCCTCTTTACTAATCGACTCAAGTTACCTGCTGTACGAACCCGGCTATTCTCCTTCCCAGGACTCAACATTAACGGTACCCTGTGATGTATCCTACTCACAGACACCCTGCGGTGTACGGCATGTCTGAATTCAACACCAACCCCATCATGCAGATCGAAAAGGGGCTTCCTGTTCATGTCGTATCTAACCCAAGGTGGCAAAACTTAGCCCGTTCTTAGGTCACAGTCTCTGTATATGCACAGAGAGCTGTACATCCATATCCTAAAGCCTAATTTGCAACAATAACACAATTATTGCTGTTTAACTATTATCTCCAGGCAAACTGCCTTAGTGCCATCGCAATGACCCCAGGAACAAACCAGCACCATGCAGGTTGTCTTACTTGTTCATATATCACTCACACAGAACGTGTGAAGTGTTTGTGGTGCCAACAATTCATGTCTATCTCAGGCTGTCCAGCAGCCACCTGGGTTCGGCTGGGACTGCCTCCCTAGACCTACAGTGCCCAAGGGAGCATTGGAATGGCTAAACTCTTGTGTCTGTCCATTGTCCACGCCTTTTGTTAGGCAATCCCTGCCATCCAAAGGATGTGGGGAACAAGCATACAAATACTGATTGCACTATACTTGCCAGAAAGGTCCACCATGCACAGGGGACCTGGTCTAGTCCATCAAAGTGGGCCAATCCAGTTCTTCATTCAGACCCTCATGATGGGTTCCCAATGTTTGGTTCCAAATTTGTACCGACGATATAATCTACTGGCTGTCAGCGTCCCAAACTGGTCACTTTTTACCATGTCCACCACTATCCACCTGATATCATCAGGTCCATGGCAATATTATCCAAAATGGTGTACCATTGATGCTGAGGGTGTATTAGTATGAATCGACTCTGGTGCACCCCAATCCATGTCAAAATCTTTCGGCTTGTCTTCTCCACATACATCAAGTCACAAGGGCACCTGATGATATAGATAACATTTTTCGAAGTGTATGTAGTGAAGTTCCTCAGTTCCCGTGTAAAAATTCCATGCGTAAATGTCGATGTTTTTGTGGTAAACAGACACGCTTCAAAATTACAACAGGGATGATGTCCCTTCAACAGGACTGATACTGTTTGTAATGCCATACTGATGGTAGATTGACCGCCAGTAGGTCTCGACGTCATGTGCGAATGCACCAACTTATCGCGGATATTGTAACTGCTTTTCAATGCAAACAGTGGCAGTTGTGTGGTGCACCCTGTCTCCAAGATGACCCTCCAATGTTTTTTAATAATCCTCCGTATTGCATTGGTCATAGGTGAGAAAGTAGTGGTGCAGACCACTCAGTCCATCGTCTTTGGCTGATCTTTAGATGTCAACGGTAGTTCTGTTTGTGTAAATCTGACTCTTTGGGCTGAATGCTTCAGAACTTTCCGTGGGTATCTCTCTTGTTCCAACCTCGCTGAAAGGACGGGTTTGGCCATGTGTGGGGTGCTGCGTGCAGAAGAAGCAGAGGAATGCAGAGGGAGGTGACATGGAGGGTCTGAGGCCTAACTGTATGGCAGAACCTACTGTAGCATACCATAGCCTAGCATTACATTGCATAGCATATCAAATCATTGCACAACATAGAATAGCATAACATAGCATAGCATTACAATCCATGTATTAATATCAAAGAATCAGGATGAGAGATCCCAAATACAGTTGCATGGTTTTGAAAATACAATTTTATTTCAAACCAATTTTTTCACAGATGATTTCTCAATTATTTACAAAACTTTCAATAAGCACGAAAGTGACAACAGACAGATATAATTATATACAACGGAAATACAGGTAAGTATCAACCTCTGAAATATCGATGTAAAATTTCCACATAAGGGCACAGGCAAATAACAGTAGGGTGAACCTACGATTGAACAAGGTGCAACCCGGGACAGTAATTGGTCCAGGGGGTGATTAACAAACAGTGTACACAACACCATATACAAAAAAGAGGTTTATACAGTTGTGTCACAGGTGATCGACACTGGAGTGTTTCGGCCATGGGGGGCTGGTTTCAAGCCCGTCATAGTGTTGGCCTTCATCAGGATGGACGCAAGATGTGGTTTTGTCCGTTTTATCTGTGGGTGAGAGTGGAGCTGTGAGGATCTCAGGGTATTGAGTGATTTAAGAATTATTTAATAATGGCTGAATGATGCCACAAAGATGCATCAAGAGGTGTATCAATATACAGCTGACCTTCTGCTGGTATTGCAGTGGTGATGCTGTGTATTTACAATCCTTAGTCAAATACTGGACTGTTGGGTGCGTGATGCACTCGGAGGCAGCCGTGGGTTCCTGATTGATAGACTTGCTTCAGGGTCCTGAGGGCTGGAGGAGGGCCTAGGTAGGTCCTATTTCTAAAATGGGGAAGACCGCAATGTGTTAGTCTAGCCCAAATGACATGCTAGTAGCCGCAATAGTAAGTGCCCGTATGGCCTGGAGCAAGGCATCGACTGTGTCTAAGCCAAAAGTGACAATGGGTGAGGACACACTTGGTGGGAAAATCCGAACAATGATGAAGATAGCCCTGATGGATAGTTCTTGTGCGGGCTAGTGGCAGGTGGCACATAGGTTTAATCCAAACATGGGTGGTGGGTGAGACCACAATGCTTAGTATCACCCAGCCTCAGTGTTGTGAGCCGCAATGGATGGTGCTCGTCTGGGAAGCATGTGTGTCTTGATCCAACAATGCAGTGGAGGATGAGAGGGTTTTATACGTGACTAGTGGTGGTGGTGCTCAGGACGCAGAGTGGCTGGGCTCACGTGTGTTGGAGAGAGCTCTGGAGACCAGTGAAAACGAGTATAGGTCGTGTTGACTGAATTCGGACTGATGTGTGGTGATGCGGTCAGGTTGAGTGTATCTCCCAGGGGAGATGGGTCAAAACTGTTAAGCGGCTTCACTTCAACACTACAGCTAAGTCAATGCCTAGTCTGGGATGCTGAGGGAAAACCTTATTGATATATTTTTAGGTCCAGTTCATGTACTCTGGATGACAACCCTTATATAACACCCCTCTCTTAGAATCCCCCTGACCCCACTGAGCCAAGAAGTAGGTCTGTTTTGCAAATTTAAAAGGTTTATTTGAGAAATATAACAATATGTATCTATCACACTTTTATAATAAATTAATATTGGATACCACACTTAAAATATGACAGTGATCAACAATGGATAATGTTCTACTGGTAAACTGATTTGGTTACTTAGAAGTAGTATAGAGGATGAGGTAGCTGAAATGCTTTATGGTTTCAAGGAAATGCAAGGTGGAATAAATGCAGTACAGAAAATAAACTGATATGGTTTCACAAGAGATAATATGTTCACTTTTCCCCTGGTGGCAATTCACCCCCCCCTATATGCAATGCAAGGAGATGGAAGTAACACACACAGTCTTCAGGAATACAATGAAATACAATACGGAATTCAGTTCCCCCCTGAGCAAGTTTAGACAACAGGTATGCTTTTTAAAACACGGGCAAGAGTGCTTTGTAATGTGGTGGCAAGGAGGTGAAAAATGCTAAAATTGCTTTTAATTCCCTATAGGAGGCTCAGGGTGAGTGGTAGACACTTTAAATCAGTTCACGTCAGCCCTAACAATGGTTCAGGGATGGTTATTAGGTGGCAAACGAATTTTAGCAGTTCAGGCAAAAGTGGCTATCTTTTTACAGATGACAAAATCAGGCCAAATTGCAAATCGCGGTAAATTTTGCGAGTGCATAAATCGCGATTGCGGTAAAAGTATAAGGAGTAGGCTTTCAGAGGAAAGTTCAATCTCGTTCCTAGGACAAACGGTTCCAGAGATACGGACGATTTTGTGAAGGGAGTTTTTCGGATTTAAAGTAAACTCAAAATGACAGGTGACAGCTTGCAGCTGCAGAATTGACAGGTGACAGTTGTGCAGCTTTAAAAATGACAGATGACACGATTTCTAGGAGGCTGTTCTAATTAGGTTAAAATAGTTTGGATTAGATTATTTTAACTAAGAGATTGGGTTGTGCACAGTTCTGGCGGATACTCACTCCTAATTTTGAAATGAATGGGCCTCGTCACGGATCTGGTCAACACGTCCAGCGGCGGTTCTCTCTGCTCGGCGGGTCAATCAGGCACCGGTTCTGCTCACAGCGATCCGGATCTCTGGTTCTGCTCACAGCGGTCTGGGTCTGGTCTGCGGTTCCGGCAAAAGCTCTTGGCAAAGAATTCAAACAGCTCGCCCGGCTGTTGAATAGTTTGGTTAGGTTTGCTGGATTCTGAAGGCCTGCCGAGAATACTTTTGCATGCAGTGGGCCTTCTAGGTTCAAATTTCTGTAGTCTATGGGTCCCTGGTTCTGGTCTCTGTCTGGATGGGATGTCGGCCGTCAAAATGCTCCGCAGAAATGGAAAATGAATGTCTCTACCTGCCCCAGCGGTCTCTTTTTATGTGTTTTGGAAGTGGGTGTGTGCGTGGCATAACTGAGCCTGCCCCTCTCTACTTGTCATTGGCCCAATTCTCCCCTCTCCCATGATTGGGGGAATTGGGTTTTGAGTCAGAGTGATGAGGTCTGTTTATGGGTCAGAGGATCCTCCCCTGGTCAGTTTGCCCACAAATCTATATTTGATTCAAATACATATTTCCCAGATACACAATTTTTTGAAATTACATGTACATATTATTTATTCCTTATGGTCCATGCTTGTCCGCCTCTGATCTTCCTGGGGTCTTGCATTCAAAAATGACAACATTTTGCGCTTTTTAGTAGGTTTTGCAATATGGGATTTTCATCAAAAATTATACAAAGGTACATTTCCCTTCCACATATATCCCAGTAACTTTCCATGTCTCTAGCTTAAATACAGTGTCTACAATATTCATAATTAGATTAAATCGTGAGGGCATTTTCCATACTAAGACTCTCAAAGTTGTACATTCCTGTCATTTGGTTACAATAAGTTATCACTGTTTCTATAAAATATATATTTGTTGCAATTCAACTCCCCAAAGTGTTTGGGTCCGCCTCCAGAAGCCTGGGTGGGTCAGTGATCACATGTCTCTCCTTGCTAGCAGAGGGCTGTTGACAGGAAACACTCAAAATTAACATACCCCATTCAACTGAAAGGGGCTATTGTCTCTCGCCTCCAGGCTGAAGGGGAAACCCCCTCCCTCTCACTCAGAAGGGCCATGTGATATCCTGCCTCCTGTTGTGAATCTCTGGGGTGTTAAGAGTTCTCAGCCTCTTGGCCTCTGGGAACAGCAGGTGGCTAAGATGTTTTAATTAACCAACAGGCCTTTGAAGTCCAGTTGACTCAGGTCCCTTTGTCAGCCAGTTCTCCTGTCAGAGTTTAGAACCGCCAGTGCCGCCTTGTGGAATTTGTCGGTACTGCATCCATTTTGGGATCTGTCTTGAATTACTGCATTTCAATAGAGTGGTCTTTTGCTTGATAGAATAGGACCCTTGCTTAACATTGTTTTGATGGCATCCTTACAGTAGAGTGGTGATGTGGAACCCCCCACAAGAAGGTTGTATCTTTGGAGTGGTCTTGTACCAACTGCGCAGTACTCCTGGACTCTGGGATGGAATGATGGGCGGCGGCAGCTCATCCCCACATCTACCCAGTCTATTGATTCAGCATGGGTCAAAACCCTTCACAAAACCACTCTCGGCTGTGCTGAGTGTGCCGTATGGAGATCAATTTAAGAGGGCATACTGAAAGCGTGCCGGAGCCACATGATGAAAGGAAACTAAGCCGGCAAACTACGTGAATGTGAAGAAAACGTTGTTAAAAGGGCTCGGTGTAATTGTGTCACAACGGGTGAGCGTCCGAATTAGAGGTCCTACACAAAATGAGGCTGCAGTGCTTACCGTTTATTTGAAGGTGCGCATGTCACCGAAGGTCCCACAGCATGTAATGGTTGCTGTGGGGTTCGGGACGTGCACATCATAAATCTACGCCCATGGCAGAGTGGTGAGCCAATAGGGTGGAAGGTGTGCGCATCAACGACGTGTCACACCAATAGAGTCGAACCAAGTCCAATACAGGAGAGAGCGGCCCATGTGACCATGTCGTGCGTCCAATCCTGGTTGGGCTGTAAAATGAAAGTGAAAGAGGCTACCTCAGGTGTTGGAAAGGAGGTGGAGTGTCCTGAATGAGACACGAACTACAGAAGTCCCAGGGAGTCATCGGAAGTGTAGTGATGATGTCAAGTAGAACCTATGCTACACCGTGACCGGACTGCAGGTGCTGGTAGGTGAATAGGCCTGAAGCACAATAGAACCCGTGTGGCACCTTCCCATGAGTCTATTTTCAATCTGTTCCACTCTAGACTCATTTTGATACTTATGCCATAAAAACAGATATGCAAAGACCCATCTCCCCTGGGAGATACACTCGACCTGACCGCATCACCACACATCGGTCCGAATTCAGTCAACACGCCCGTACTCATTTTCACTGGTCTCCAGAGCTCTCTCCAACACACGTCAGCCCAGCCACTCTGCGTCCTGAGCACCACCACCACTAGTCACGTATAAAACCCTCTCATCCTCCACTGCATTGTTGGATCAAGACACACATGCTGCCCACACGAGCACCATCCATTGCGGCACACAACACCGAGGTTGGGTGAGACTAAGCATTGTGGTCTCACCCACCACCCGTGTTTGGATTAAACCTACGTGCCACCTGCCACCAGCCCGCACAAGCACTATCCATCAGGGCTATCTTCATCCTTGTTCGGATTTTCCCACCAAGTGTGTCCTCACCCATTGCCACTTTTGGCTCAGACACACTCGATGCCTTGCTCCAGGCCATACGAGCACTTACCATTGCGGCTACTAGCATGTCATTTGGGCTAGACTAACACATTGCGGTCTTCCCCATTTTAGAAATAGGACCTACCTAGGCCCTCCTCCAGCCCTCAGGATCCTGATGCAAGTCTATCAATCAGGAACCCACGGCTGCCTCAGAGTGCATCACACACTCAACATTCCAGCATTTGATTAAGGATTGTAAATACACAGCATCACCACTGCAATACCAGCAGAAGGTAAGCTTTATATTGATATACCTCTTGATGTATCTTTGTGGCATCATCCAGCCATTATTAAATAATTCTTAAATCACTCAATACCCTGTGATGCTCACAGCTCCACTCTCACTCACAGATAAAACGGACAGAACCACATCTTGCGTCCATCCTGATGAAGGGCAATACTATGACAGGCTTCAAACCAGCCCCCCATGGCCGAATCACCTGTGACACAACTGTATAAACCCCTTTTTTCTATATAGTGTTGTGTACACTGTTTGTTAATCACCCCCTGGACCAATTACTGTCACGGGTTGCACCTTGTTCAGTCGTAGGTTCACCCTACTGTTATTTGTGCCTGTGCCCTTATGTGGAAATTTTACCTCGATATTTCAGAGGTTGATACTTACCTGTATTTCAGTTGTATATAATTATATCTGTCCGTTGTCACTTTTGTGCTTATTGAAAGTTTTGTAAATAATTGAGAAATCATCTGTGAAAAAATTGGTTTGAAATATAATTGTATTTTCAAAACCACGCAGCTGTATTTGGGATCTCTCATCCTGATTCTTTGATATTAATACATGTACTCACCTGGGTATATCAGGAACCTGCCAAGCGCCCTGTAGATTTACTTGATTTAGCATTATAATCCTGCATACCATAGCATAGCAATCCTGCATAACATTGCATAACATAGCAATCCTGCCACATCAACCTCCCGTTTGGTCGTCGCTGAGACTGGGCATAGACCACAGGGTGCAGGATTGGCATATAATCTTAACTAAATATACCCAGGTATATGGGTGACATAAGGATAGGGTGGAGAAGCACAGGGATTGCTACTGAAAGAATGCTGCTCTAGAGACAGAGATTGTGCACCTAAAAGGTCCTAATTCAAAAATTCAGCCTATTGAGTGTTGGACATTTCACCTAACATTTCTATAGTTTCCTGTTCATGGGTGGCATCTTTTGAGGCATCCTCCATAGTTCGACAAAAGGCCGTGAATAAGAAAAACTATCCCTGCAACAATTAATAAAATATCATGTAGAATGGAAGAGCCCAGTGAACCAGAAGTTTCTGAAGGACCAGATGCGGTCGGTCCCTTGGGAGCTAACATCTTGGCATATCTGGGTTTGAAGGATCCCTAGGAAAAGGGGTGGGTCATATTGGGACAAGAAGAGTCATTCATCAGGAGGTAATAACACCCTTCAGCAAGATTGAACAGGACAGGGATTAACGTAATCCCCCCACTGGCGTACACAGGAGTGTGAGAAGTTGAGCAAAGTGTTGGTGTCTGGGTGTAGGATGGTGGATGTAGGGTGAGGTAGAGAAAATACCATGGTAATGAACAAAAACATGGTGCAGATAAAGGGCCTAACTGTGAGCTAAAATAGGCTACAGGGCGTTGTAGGTCCCTGTGCTTCTGAGTGAGCACGCCTAAGGAATACCCCTCTTTCTCGTCAGCGGACACAGGGTGAATGAATTAGAGTAGTCAGGATGGGCGAGGCTTGGAGCAATGGAGAGGGCAGTGTTGACCTTGGCGAAGGCTGTGAAAGTGTCAGGAGACCATGGGAGCTTGTCAGGCTGGGATTCATTTAGCATCTTCTGTATAGTTGTAACCGTGCAGGCATAATCAAGTAATCAGGAGCACACACAAATTGCTCATCTCCAAAAAGGAGCACAGATGCCTTTTATTGGCGGTCATGGGGCATTGTAGGATGCAGGACACTCAAGAGTGGCAAGGCGCCTAGCGCCGTGGGAAATGTGCTGTCCTAGGTAGCGGATTGTAGGTAGGCAGAGGTGCAATTTTGCTTTGTTTACTTTGTGACCTTTTACTGTCAGGGCAGTGAGAAGCACTTCGGAGACCTGAAAGGAAGGTGATGATAACAGTAGGTCATCCATGTATTGGATCATAGTGGAGCCCCCTGGGGAGGTAACATCCTGGAGGTCTTCCTGCAGATTCCAGGAGAAGGGAAATGGGAAGTCAATAACGCCCATAGGAAGGGACCTGTAGGTGAGTGAACGCCTCTTGTAAGTGAATGCAAAGAGCTACTGAGAGTCTTCGTGGATGGTGACAGAGTAGAAGGCAGAGGCAGCACCAATGGAAGTGAGAATTTGGTGTGGAGTGGGATAAAGGACAGAACGGTCATGGGCCCGGGACTACCGGATGTGAAGGTATTACTGCCTTCTTAAGTGCCCTTTTTGTCAATGGAGAGCACCAGAGTATTGTACAAGCTAGTGGTGTAGTAGAGGATGCCCTTATCAATGAGAGAAGAGAAGCCAAGCTTGATAACTTCCTCTGCTTGAGGTTATATTTCGTACTGGGTCACATGTAGGAGAGGCACCTCTGGATTGAGAGTGATGCAAACAGGTTTAACAGAGAGAATGTGTCCTACCTCATTGGCATGTGCTGCCCAGAGGACCACTGGCACTGAGTCAATAAGGTAGTGTACCTGTGTAGCATGTGTGGTTGTGAGTAGTAAAGGAGGCTCTGTATGAGGCTACAGGTGAGTGGGCTGCTGGTGAAGAAATCAACATTCAGCTTGACTAGATTGTGGAACCTCTAGATAAATACCATCAGGAGAACAGCAAATGGTACAATGCATCTTGCATACCAGATTAATACCTAAAAGATTTGCAGGTGAGCACGGGCTTAACAGAAAGGCATGGTGTTCAGTGATGGGACCAATGGAGACAGACAATTCATTTGATTTGGATGTGGGATAGTGGTGCCAGATATGCCAACAGCATTGACAATTATATTTTGAGACTTCCACATTTGGAATCAAACAGTACACTCTCCTACACTCTCCTCCCTTCGATGTCACATTTGGGATAGGTACCAGACCGGTCCAGTGGTAGCAAAGCAGCAGACATTGCAGGGTCCCTCCGGCAATGTCATTGTGGACCATAGGAGATCTGAATGTCCTGGTAGCCCCTGGTAAGAGAAGGAGGAGGTAGAGGGGCACGTGGTGGGGGTGTAGGGGAGCAATTCGAACTGCTTGGAAGAATAAAATCATTGTGAGGAGTAGTGGGACCATATTGCCATGGTGGTCTGGAAGGTTTGGCAGGACTTTGCTGGATGAGATGGCCCGTCTGCTTACAATATCTGAAGAAAGGGTGCCCTGGCAAGGGTTGCTGGGTAGGCAAAATGGATGTGTAAAAATCTGTTGTGGCTTGTGGCCCGGGTGACAAGGCGTCAGAGGATTCTGTTGGTCATAGGGCTGGCGAGAGGTACCCGGACATCCCCGGCCCCCAGAGGCAGTCTTTTGTTTAACTTGCTGCATTTGCAAAGCCATGAGATGGGTGGCCACATCTTGCTCCTGGCTTTTGAGTTTGTCATAGAAATGTTATGCTGCTTCTAGTGATTTTTCAATAGATTCAGCCTGCCATCCAATTTGTACATTCTGAATATTGTTTGAAATTTCAGGATGGAGACCATTCACAAAATGAGAAAGTAATGCATGTTTAGCTTGCTCCTTAGCATTCACAATACCGGAGTATTTAGTGAAACAGTCAGTTAATCTAGACAGGCAGTCAGAGGGAGATTTCCGACTGGTTTTGTTTACACGTGGCAAGCTTTAACCAGTCAGCTTCGACAGGGTATTTCTATTTGAGGGCATAAGTCCTGTAATATCAGAAGTAATAGCCTCATCTTCTGACAGTGTGTCAGGCCATTGCAGTTTGTCCATAATTTATTTTTATAGAGTGTCTTTGAGTACAGCCGTAGGAGTTGTTTAAGGTCCCCATTGGTGGGATCATAACAGGCAATTACTGTGTTCAAATGTTCCATGAAAGCAGTGGGATGTCAATGTGGGGAATTGTTGGCCCATATAATAGTTATCAGTGGACTTCCAGGGAGTGTGAATTCTCATAGGTTCTGCATCAGTATTTGCCTGAGGGAAGATGTGCATAGGCATAAGAGTGGTAGCCCCAGCAGAGGATGTTGAGGCATCCATAGTGTGTAGCGAGTGTGGCTCAGACATGGATGAATCTGACAATTGAGTACCTTGCCTGGTAAGTTGTCCTGGCCTGGAGTTAAAAGGGTTGGAGTCGTACAGTGCCTGCAAGTCCTCCATTTCTGGTGGATTGAGTCAGACATGCGCCTGTAGGACTGGGGGGTAGGCAGTGGAGTCGATGTAGATCGGGTGGGATCCTACTTGGCTGGGAGCGCGTCTGATGTGATGTGGTGTGCAGGTAGAAGCCACTGGAGGCAGAAGTGGAGGCAGGGCAGGAAGAGGAGATGTTGTTAAGTCTCCTCGAGGAGTGGATGGAGAGGTTGAGGACACAGACTGGGGTTTGAGAGGCAGGGGAGGGTGGTGTGGGAATGTTACAGTTGGCCGTGGCATGGCAGGTGATGGTGGAGGCCAAAAAGGAGGAGTGCAGGCCCTCAGGAGAAGCGAGTGTGGTGCTAGTTCATCTAGAAGGTCTTTAGGTAGCGCTGTAGGTGCTTCTGAACCAGAATCTCCAATGGTGTCTGCAGAAACACTTGGGTAAAGGCCTGTTTTGCGAGTCTATTTACTGTTTGCCGGCCGGCCTTTGAGGGATGCTTGAACTGCTCTAATTCTTTCTGTAACCTAGCCTGAGAGTTCATAAGCAATCCAGTCTGACTGTTGTGCAATATGTCCATAGACACTTTGTACCAGATGAAATAAGCTGACCAATGACCATAAGACACCTTAGACTTGCTTTGTTCCAAAGCCTTGCGCATGACAACAAGGTGATCTGCATGAAACGACCTCTCAAGTGGTCACTAAGTCTCCTTTTGACCCTGAAACAAAGACATTGGGCCTCATTACGAGGTAGGTGCTAATAGCACCTTGGCTACCTCCTACCTCCCATGGGGCTCAATGGGAATGGGGAAGTAGCTAATAACGGTACCGCAATTTGCGGTACCGTTATTAGCTCTGAAGTCCCTTAACGGGTCCCGTCCTTAACACCTGGTCAGACCAGGCGTTAAGGAAGGGACCCCCTAAGGGACCTCGGAATAGGGCACAAAGGGATTACCGGCACCAATGTCCTTAACGGTGCCCGGTATCCCTTTGCGCCCACCTTGTAATGAGGCCCATTCACTCTTTCAAATATTTGCAGATGAATGCCCCATACGTTGAAAACTTGTAGAAGGTATTGGTCCCTACTACAGGTGTAATTGGTGTAGTGGAAAGCTCAGAGCCCATCGCTAAGTCTGGAAATCAAAAGAGCGGGGAGACACAAAGGGAGGTAGGCCCAGAGGTACTGCAGATCAAGAGGGGTGGTGCAAACAACCTCCCGGCAATTGGTATTTACCAGTGGTGACAGTAGAAAGACAAACCGGAGAGGTGGTACACAAAGGAAGACAGGGGCAAGGTAATGCATCACTGTGTCATTGAGTAATTAATTATTATTCTGCACTTGGGGGCCCTGTGGCTGCCCCGGGTGTACAGCATATGTTGGTGCACCACCAGGGCCTGGGGCTGGCAGCTACAGGAATGACGGTGGGGTAGCAGGCACGGCTGTGGGAAGTGGCGCAACATATGTTGCTGATGGGGCTGCTTGGATATAAGGCTGTGGATATGGGGCTGGGCCTCCCTGTGGGTATGTGTATGGCTGCTGCTGTGGGTTCACAACTTTATGTGTGCTTCTGCACTCCCTAGAAAAATGGCCCATCCATCCACATGTCCAACACTGTCCCGTTCCTCCTCCTCATGGTCTCCTTCCTCCAAAACCACCTCGGCCTCCCCTTACCTCTGAAAACCCCCCTCTTCCTTGCTGATACCCCCATGGAATCCTCCCCTTGGTACTGAGGATGTTACCCACTGTTCCAATCGTATTCACCTCCCCAATCAGGTATCGCTTGTACATATGCTTGAAACACTCTGGGCTCTACTTGTCCCTCTTTCTGTACCGCCATCACTGCCCCCTCCAATGCTACTTTCGCTATCTTTTTTCTGCACCAGTTTTTCTTCCTCTATCTGTGTAATCTGAGCCATTTCCTTCTCTTTTTCTTTTAGCCGTTTGCAATGGTGTACAATAATAGACTGTATTTCCACCCATCATTTAGCTTCGATCCCCACAATCTTATGACGAGTCTTCTGCACTTCCTTCAAAAGTCTCCTTTTCACCACAAACTAAGTCAATGGAATTGCCTGGTGCCAAGACTCTCCTGTCTGTACCCTCCACATTTCTTGTATTTGCAAGATATAATGCGTGGGGTCCTCATCCTCTTGCATTGTCCACTGCCTTATTGATTGAAGGTAGGGCGTATCTGGATATGTGCCTTGCAACACCACCCAGACATGGGGCCTAATGTCATTAAAATGAGTTCCATCATAGCTATCATTCCCTAGCTTTACTCCCGAATACCCAGCTTTAACTCAAATGTCCTCAGCCTGGTCATCCAATATTAAAACAAATAAACCTTTCAGATTCCCTACAGCCAGGGTCATACTGGCCATCTACTTCTTAAAGGCATATATCCACTTATCCGCTCAAGCAGTGAGAAACCGGAGTGACATCATTATATTATTTTTGTTCATGTGGCCCATGGTATATACTGGGCCCTCCCCGGGCCCCCTATGCAACAATGGAAACTGTGCCCCCACCATGTTAGTTACTTGCCATACACCCAAACCTATTCCTTAACCTAGGTCCCCACCAACACTCAACCCGTGGAGAAATCGCAGGCCCTGCTGCTCCTCCTCCAACTCATCCACGGTATCCCAATCCTCCTCCCCTGCTCACGTGCAATCATACTCATTGTCAGATTGTACTGTCCTGTCATCCAAACTATCTTCCCGCCTTATCCTTCTGCCCTCCTTTTCCATTTCTATATGCACACCCTTGATAGCAGTACTGTCTATTCGAAACAAAATGTCTCCCGCCCTCTATTCATCAGATCCTACAGGTGCTTGTTTCCTGTCTCTTCTATCTAACCTGTACCTGGATAGTTCCTCTTCTGCCTTTCTCAATGATTCTTCCAACTCCTTCTGCGGTTGCCTATCTATTTCTTCCTGCACTCTAGCTCTCGCAGCTGCAGTCGCTAGCGTTAGGAAGGTTATGATACTAGGCCGGTGTGGGCGGTGAGGGTGCAGTAGTGGGCAAAAGAATGTAAGTAGGATTTGCTTATCCTGATGCAACATGGGTGGTGTAACAGTCTAGCGGGGAAAGCGACTGGTCTGTTCCTGCGGGAATACTGGGGTGGGAGGTGCTGGAGTATTAGGGGTGGTAGGCGTGGTTGCATTTGGGACAGAATTGGTGGGCGGCACCGGAACCATTGTAAGGGGATTGACAATTCAATACTTCCTTCCTGTTTTTCAACTTTTTCCCTCTATACCTAGCTACCAAAAAGGTATACATGTCTTGCAAAATATCCTCATTATTTGTTCCCTGTTCCAGCCATGGTTTGTATATCCCTCCTTTCATTTCGGCAAGACATTCTTTATGGTACTTAACGATTATTTCTCGATACAAAGGTCTTCCTTTGCACATATACTCCAGTGGAGTTACCAGCTCCATTGCAGCCACCCCTCTATCACCATTATGTGATACTTCTGTTGGCCACGCCCCAAACCAGTGGGCTGTTCTCACCCATTTCCCCCTTCTTATAGTTCCTCGCTGCTGGTGCCCCCCCTTGCCCTCACTCACACCCACATCCACACTACTCTCAAACACGTCCCCACACCACCCACAAATCTTCTTTCACACAAAAAAATCAAGCCCTCCCATAGCTGCTCCTCATCACAATAAAACTAACAATAATCTCAAAACAATAACAATAAAAAAAAGACTTTTTCATTCCAACACCCCCTATATATCGGGTAAGGAGATCAAATATCAACAAAGGGCCTCTACCATAACTTCTTCTTATCCTCACACCCTGCTTACACTGGGCAGTGGGATCCCAGGCCCACTAAATATATGGAGCCTCTATACATATCCTTTTTCCTCATTGTACAGTGCTGTCTACTTCCATAGTAAAATAGGGAAGTTCTGGTAACACCACAATCCTCTATATTATTAGAAAACCAACCTGTATTCAATGCCATGTGGTCTTCCACTCATTCCTCTTGCTCCTCACTTACTACACTCACACCATTCCTCATGGCATCAAACACTCACACTCCCCTCTCTTACCCCACTTGTTTTTCTCAGCAAAAGGTGTATTTACATCTACATGCTCTCCCAGAATCCTCTGTTATAGGGACCCATCTGCGGCCTGCACAATCCGGGCACACTGCCCCGCTCCAAAGAACAGACAGAAATTCTGATAACACAGCTCCTGTAAATGTCTCCAAGGTGCTTGCAAGGCGACTGGTCACTGCAGGTGGGCGCGACCCTTTCAGATGTGCAGCCAGGAACCCCCCATCCTTGCAGAGGAATCTGGGATCATGTTGGGATCACCAATTTGCAGAGTAACCTCTCATCAACTAGACCAATAAATGACAGCCCTCTAGGGAAAAAGGCTAGGTTCACCATTTTTTTGAGAAGAGCAAGAGCTTTGTTTTGTATACAAAAGGGAAAGGGGGACAGTAGAGCTCTCTGTCCTCTTGAAAGCAAATAGCACATTATAACTGCAAAAATCGCCATTCATGGCATGTACAATATACAGTGTTCAACCTCCACCCTCATTGGCTGCCACCTATTCACATGCTAATAATCACATATAGACCCCTGGTTCATTGGTCGCGTCTTCTCTGACTCCAACGTTTTCACATGTGGGTGATGGTCTCTTCACCTTGGGTCACTGTAAAATGATTGGTTAAGATTCTGAAAACAGTGTCCTGGCCTGAGACCCAATCATGTGATGTGCACCTGGCCTGCAACATAAGCTCAGTGGATAACTTCGAGGTCAGCCTGGTCCCTGCAAATAAAGCATTTCTTTTCTCATCCCAGACATGCAGAGCCCCCATCATAGCTCTTCGTCGAGATCTTCCAAGAGTTGCCATCATCCTTTTCTCTCCCAAGTACAAATCACATACTTTGTTGTCCTCTGCTCCCCACTTATCAGCTACCTCTCCCAAGGGGCAGGCCTGGGTTTCTTCTTCTTATTATTATTATTCTTAACTTTGTATCCCACGCAGCACATCCATAGGTCTTGTTGCGCTCGCAGACAAAACAGTACAAATAACACAGAGTATCCAGAGTTAGCAAAAAGTCGAGCCCAGAAATAGTCGAGTCCACAAAAAACAGCCATATACTACACAAAATTAGTCCTTAGAATTGAAATAAAAGGTTTTAATAGCTTTCTTAAAGCCAGAAAGACATGTGATATATCGGATGTTACAGAGGAGAGAATTCCACAAAGTCGGTTCACAGATGTCGTAACAGGTACCACCAAATCTTTTCAATTTGAAATGAGGCACCGCAAGTTTGTCAAGACCGCTGGAGAGTAGAAACTGCAGGACAGGTGCCTTCCAAAGCCGCTGTGTTCCGCTATACATTTATATGTAAGGGACAAGATCTTATGAGAAATTCGGTGGTGAACAGGTAACAAACTCAAGGATTTCCTAGCCTGCGTGACATGCTCTGCTCTTGCCAACCCACACACAGCTCTAACAGTCCAGTTTTGGGCCACTTGTAGGGTTTTGATATTACCCTTTTCTGTGCCCACCAAAAGAGGCTATTACAGTAATCGATTCTGGAATTTACCAGAGCTGCAGCCAACATAGATATTTTGGCTGTGGATAGGTAGGGCTTAATCTGACTAACGAACTTGATGGTATACGCACATGTGGATTTGGTGTGAAGAACTAGGTTGTTTCATAGAAAGACCTGAGTCCAAATAGACTCTAAGGGTCTTTACACAGGGCATGACCTGAATACTACAGTCAGCTTTCATGAACTGCTTTTACTCAGAGTCAAGCCTTTTAATACGTTGGCTAGAACCCACCAGCATAAGCTCTGTCTTGCTGTCATTTTGGGAAAATGAGTTATAGCTCATGCACGCCTAAATCATCGTACATATCTGATTAAGCCTGGCTGCATCGGTCTCATATTCCCCTCTAAGCACAATGAAAACCTTGATGTCGTTTTGTCATAATTGGTATAACCCATTCAGCAGCATCCAGGAGATTAAAAAGAGGGCACATGTATATGTTAAACAAAATGGAAGAAAGGCAAGCTCCCTGAGGCACACCGAAAGTCAGCAGCTTAGGAGGCAACAGGAACCCTTCAGTAGCCACTTTGGCTTGCCGTGGACCCAGGAAGGAGGCCAGCCAAGAAATAGCCAGATCAGAGCAATTCACGCACACTCTCAATCTCTAAAGTAGGAGGCCATAGTCCACCAAATCAAATGCTGCTGAGAGATCCAGCAACTTAAGTAAAGCAACTTTACCATTATCAACTATTTTAGTGAGGTTGGCTCGTATATCCATCATATACTCTTGAAACTGTAGATAGGCCACTCTATCAAGGTTATTTAACAAGAATTTGACCTTTATGATGGGGTGGTAATTGCCCACGATCACTGGGTTTGGCGATTCTTTTTTCAAGATAGGGGATATCCACACCTTTTTGAGTGATGAGGGACCCACAGCTGTAGAAAAGGAAGAGTTCACAATTCCAGTCGTTAATGGTGCTATAGAGCCTATGGAATCCTTAATTATGAAAGCTGGGCATACATCACTTGGGCAGATGGACAATTTCTGCTCCTTAACAACCCTTATGACATCAGTATCATCGATCTATTCAAAGCAGAACTCAGGAGGCCCATTGGGTAGAACCATCTGGATGTTATCATTTAGAGAACAATCAGCCGGGCTGAGAGAACTCCCGATATGAGCATTAATTGTCACTTGTGTGGGATGTCTTAACCCACTTTTGCTCTGCCATGCGGCATCACTGTGTTCTGATGGTTCCAGAAACATCAAAATGGCAGCCAAGCCCTTGTGCGCGCCAAAACCTCTGAAAATTGCGCTTTGCAAAACACAAAAAGATGGCTGCCAATCTACCACGCATATTGTCAGTGGGGGAACAGAGATTTCATTCCTGAAATATGTCACTGGGCTCCACAACAAGTGAAAATGGAGTACAGAGGTTAAAGCAGTGCTCCGCTGAAGGAAACCCCAAAATCTTGCTTTAAATCCTTTTTCTTTGTTGCTGCAACTGCAGAATGCCGGCACAAAACACCCTTAAACATCCAAAATTCTTACTGGGTGCTACAATTCACTTAGTATAAGAAATCATTGTGAACTTACACTGTCCTGAAAAGCTGAAAGCATCAGAGAAACATCCACAGCAAAAGTTGCCTGCCTGTGGAATCTGTCAAAAATCTGGACGCAGTACCCTCGGCCGCCTGAATGACAGCTGTCCGAAGCCTGCAGGATTAAACTTTAAAACATGTATAAACTGAAATCAAATGTTACAAGCTAAGAGGCCTGTTATTGAGAGTAACCTATGTGGTAACTGTTTTTATCCCATGGTTTAAAATCTTGAATAAGTATTCTAGCTGATATTTTGAAATCACAAGTTTGTTTTAAACTAAGGAAAAATGCAACAGAAATAACATATAAATTTAAGTCAGGCTAAAGCCACCGAAACTGGAAGAACAGCTTTCCTCACAAAAGGAGGACACTTCCCCCCAGCTGAAACTCACGGGGAGGTGTGAATTGCTGGTGAGCCCAGGACTAAACAATAGACATCCTCCAGGAAAAGGAAATGCTAAGTGTGAAGGGTCGTAAATGTCCTCTGCCAGGAACAACAGGGAGGAGACTGCTTTTGAACTGCAGGGAGACAGAAAGAGGCGGACCCCAACAGCTATCTGTGGCTAAAACATTCACAAAGAACATTTTGTTTAAAGATATATAGATTGTGTGACATATTGTGGAAGGAAACAGCAGAAAATGTGATTTTACACCAAATGTATTTCTGCTAGAAGTATAAAATTGTATACACTTATGCCCACGTTATACCAGCACACTTGTAGAAATTTGCTGATAAATGGGACATTGTGTTCCTGATGAAAAGGGCGAAATTCTGGGAAAAGCAGACACAAGGTCTTACAGCTACGGGGTTTGGAGGAGTAGCTGCTGTACAAAATATGTAATCTGTATATCTGGTTGTTATAGAGGATGCATATGTGGAAATATGTATTGTAGCAAAAGTAGATTTTGTGTTCAAGAGGCCAGGGCCTCATAAACCCACACCATGAAGATGACACACCGTTTTCTCCTCCTATCAAGGAAGAGAGAAGACCTTGACCAATCCCTGTCAAAGGGGCGAGCTTAGGCTAAACCAGCACACACACACCCTTTATCATAAGCATAAATAGAGACAGCTCAGCACTCGAAAGGACACACAGATTCACCCACTATCCGAATGCTGGCAGAGCACCCTGCTGCAGAGCTTTCCATCTTCCTTTCTCCAGACTCCAGAGACTTGGCAAAGCAGTAAGGCCCATTACATAGCTGAACCATTTTCAGCCAAGCCTTACATTTCCAGAACCAGAACCAACCCCACAATCCTAAGGGCACTAAAATACAGCAGGGCTGCGCTGTACTGCTTGCCTGCAGAAGTAATTATCATCAGATCCAGTCCTGTGCCGTGCAGTGTCCAGAGCGCTTTGGCGCTGCCAAAATCTGATGTGCCCAGCAGTCTGTCCTGACCAGAATCCTTGACCAGAATCCCTGACCAGAATCCCTGACCAGAATCCCTGACCAGAATCCTGAAGGTTCCATTTGAAACATATCTAGTGAGTATCTACAGATAGAACTGTCTCACTAGCATATGTACCTGGCTTAGTTAATCCCTATCTTAAATCCATCCTATCTTGTATTCAGAACCTGCATTGTTAGGAGTACTTTTGAATTGCCTGAACTCTCTATCCTATCCCTCCTATCTTCCTCCTATGCTAGTATTGTTAAAACTATCTTTGCGCTGATATTTTTCATCTGAAGAAGGTGGGACCACTGCAGGCAGTCGCCCTGATCAAGTGACTGTGTTCTTGTGTGGTATCCGTTTATTCATAGTCATCCTCTAGTGTAAGAAATCCTTTTTGTCATTTTAAAAGTGCTTCCCGTTTTCTCATTCTTGCGCCTATCTGAAAAAAATGACCTCCACTAAAACGTCCATAACTTCTAAAACCGCATCGCAAATCCATACGGTTCTACCGTAATCGCGATTACCGCACACTGAAAAGTTTGCCACGAATTTCATTTTAGGGAAATTCTGACACGTGTAAAACAGATTTTGATTGCTTCCGACGTTAAATTTAAGATTTCACATTGTTTCTTAGTATCAAATCATTGCTACTGTGTGTGTGCAACGATCCAAAGCGGCTCCTATAAGAATTTAAACAATTTCAGCAATTTAAACCATATTTAGTGTTTTTACCCAATCCATTCTCAAGATAACTTTAAAACCATTCTGGCCGCTTGCCAATCAATTCTGTTTTTCTCTTGTGTTGCTGGGGGGGGAATTGGGATTGAGATTTTGTTTGTATTCTGCAATTCCTGAATATCTGCTCTCTCCTCCTATCTCTTTACATTGTCTATTGGGGGGTTGAGGGGTGTGCAGGGGGAACTAGTAACCACATTGCTTTTTGATCTGAAAACACACAAACGTATTATTTCTGTGCTGAATTGTTTTGCTCACTATTACTCCTTGTGTATTAAAGAGATTATTTAGTGTTACATCAACCCATTGGTGATCATTGTATACCCATTAAACATAGTGTGATTAATTGTAACTACATAAATAAATATTTTAACTTTGCAAACCAGCCTGATTCCTGGTTTAGTGTGACCGGGGGGAAGGGGTAGGGTTCCAGGAGAGGGGCGTGATATGAGTGGTACATCGTTCAGAATAAAATCATTTTTAGACAAAAATCAATAAGGATTTCAGTTGTGCATATCACGCTAGGCGTTGACTTGGATGTGTGGCGGATTGAAATCACTTACACTTGACAACGTTTTATTTTCGTGGAGAAGATCTTTTGAATCTCCGCACAGCATGCATTGCTCTTATGTACCACAGAACCCACAGTCTTGTACATAAGACCAATGCATGGTTTCCTGCAGGTCCCACTGATCAGTCTTAATAATGAAGGATTTAGGAGTTTTTCCCATGGGCATCTGGTAGTTCAAATGGGATGGCCATTCTCCTTGGAAGGTGGGAGGGTGGGACTAGTTTCCTCAATCTCTGCTTGTGTTTTGGCAGCTAAAGACCTCTGTCTCACTCCCATGGGTTTGTCATTCACAACCGGCCACAGCCCTTACTCGTGGTGGGCTAATCAAATTCCTAATTTCACAAAGCTGTAACAAGATGTATCTGTGTGTGTTTGTGTTCCCTGCATCACCAGAGGTGGGGAAGAAATATTCAAACGTGACACCTCATTGTTTCATGCGCTCTACGCAGCCTGTGAGGATTCAGGCCTACCTCCAAATACGTGTCAAAGATTCAGTCTATATTTATTTATTTAATTTATTTATTTTGTACATTGATAGTAAGTGCACGTAACCCACAGGCACAGCAGGAAGGTTTGTTTCTCAGATGCAGAGGGAGCTAATTCCAGAGAGCTGGTGCACTGGCTAGGAAGCTTGCCCCTTCCACTCTTTTCTGTAGAATCTTGGAATGATCAAACGGTGTGAGTAGGCTGATGTGATCGTTCTGGTAGAGGAATGTTTTTTGATTGTGTCGGTTAGGTATTGGGGTGACTCACTGGCGATGCATCTCTGGGTGATTGAGAGTGTCTTGAACTTAATTCTGTCCTTAACTTGGAGCCAATGGGCAGACTCCCTAGCTTCTGATACGTGGGCGTGTCTGTCAATGTCAAGTGCAGCTCGAAGGGCATTGTTTTGGATAGTTTTGAGCTTGTGCACATTTTTTTCTGATGTTCCGCAGAGTTGGTAGTTGCAATTGTCCACTATGGAGCCTATTTATTTATTTTTTGCTTGGTAGGCGCTAATACAATAAGAAAATACTGTTTCAAAGTGCCCACAGGGCAGGGAGGGAGAGTGGGAAGTACATTACAACATTACAACACAATATTTAGGAGCAGAGGTGGAAGAGGGAGGGGGAGATGAACCTGCTATGCCTTGTGAGCATTCAGTACGTGCAAGTGCAGAGAGGAAGAGGGAGGAGGGTGTAAGTGCTGGGGAGTCCAAGCCTGTGGGTGAGCCATGGACAAAGTGCTAGAATGTTGAGTGCTACACAGCCTGGGCCGCAAGAGGTGTAAGTGCAAGTCTCCAGAGTGGAGGGTGTGCAGATGCAAAGTGCTGTGGAAACACAGGAGCTGGGAATAATAATAATAATAATAATAATAATAATAATAATAATAATAATTTAGCATTTATATAGCGCTACAAACCCTCAGGTATCTGAGCGCTGCTTATTATTACCTACGGTGTGTGGTGCTCATTGGTGTGGAAGAATTGGTGTGGGAGGTCAAGGCCCCAAAGATGCATATGGGCCAAGGGCACTGATTTTATGAGTGCCCGGGCAATTTCAAGGTGGTTCTGGGAGGAGAGGAACGGTTTGCTAGCATTGATGAGGTTAGTAGCATACCCTGATGAGGAGGTGATGTGGTTGATCTTGCGGGTCATGGTGAGTGGGGAATCTAGGTAAACACCTAGAGTTTTTGACGTAGGATGCTATAAGGCTTGTTAGTATGTTTTATTAGAAAGTCCTATAATAAGCCAATCACCTATACCCACAAGTCTCCCCCTGCCCCCTGTACCTGCTTATGTGTATTTTTCGTATATTAGTGCACTCTCTGCAATCCAAATCTTTTGGGAGGTGGCTGGGATCTGAGCGTGCATCCCAACTGAATGACTCCCTTGCCCTGGACAAGTGTCAGAAAAGCAGGAACTACATACTGGTCAAGGCTTGGTACTGGTGACCCTACTTGTGCTGCTGGTGAACCCTGGATGCGTTCCTGATTCTATATCCTCCTCTTCCACTGTTTCTAGTAAGGCTCTTAACCATGCTCTGTGTGTAATGTCTTTACCAGTCTGTTAACAGATTCGATTGACTGTCCCAATTACGTTGACAGAGCTGTATAGATTCACCCCATGAAAGCGGGGGCCTTGTGTTAAGATTGACTTGGCCATTTGTGCGACCAACCAGTGCATTTTAAAGGATCAATTATGGAGAGGTACACAACTGGATTTGTATTGGCTACATGTATTTGGGAGTGGCGCCATGCATGCTGCAGGGGTATGGAACGTCAGGCCACACAGAGTTCACCCCAGATTTTCAGGACATCCACAAGATATACATTTGCATCCAATAAATGTTAATGGGAATTTTTGCTTAGTCTTTGGTTATCCAGAAAACGAGGTCTGATTGGGCTTTTGAGGACCAGAGTTTGACAGCCATGATAGGGCCATGTAGAAATGCAATGCTGACTGAAAATGCTAATTAAAGAGTGAATCACCAGGATGGAAAGCGTTACGACGGACCAGGGATACACCACCGAGGCACCCTCCCACTCAACCGCCGGATAACTCCAGTCCATGACTATTAAAATGAAGACCGGGAGGAGTCAAGCTGGGAAAAGATCACGTGAGGGGTTATGTATTCATAGCTCCTCTAGTAAACAAATGCACATGAGATTCTAGACACCTCTCTTCTCCTCTTGATCTCCCTGCCACTGCTCTATCTTCCCCTCGGTTTCTTTCTCTATTTTTCAGTATATTTCCTCTATGCTGCTTGCCTCTTCTGATTTTCGCTTGTGACATCATTTTCCCCTCTTCCTTTTTCTGCATTGCTCTGTCTGTTCCTCCTATCTCGCTGCCCCTCCCACTCTATCTCTCACTTTCTCGCGCCCTTAACCTCTCCTGGGTTGTTGCCTTTTTCCTCTGCCTTAATGGACACGCACGCGCTCACGGGCTGACAGGCCTCACAGGAGACAGGAGGTGTTTTCATGACTGGAATGGCAATGCTGCGAACCCCGAGGCGCGCGCCTACACGCCAGCATATGGTTGGAGATACCGTCTGGGGCATAGTCTGTAGAGACGGATGGGCTTGTGGCAGACAGTGTGTGATCTGGGGGGGTGCTGCAGTGCACAGTCCCCATTTCTGGAGAATAGGGGGGTTCTAATGCCTTCCAGGTTACAGCAGATAATGTGAGTCGCCTCCCTATATCAGAGGAGCAGTCAAGCACCCTTAGGCGTCAGTGTGTGTTCGGGGTACTGCACCATCGCCCCCTTTGGTGTGGTTGTCCGTTTTCTAAGACCTTCTAGAAGCTAGTGTAAGTGATGAGAGTGCACAGCCCATATCAGAGGAGAGATCCAATGGTCATTAGGAGTCAGAGGCCCTCATTACGACCCTGGCGGAAAGGGTTTTACGCCAGCGTAATGCATGGCGTACCTTTCCGCCTTACTACGAGTTCCCGTAGCGCCATGGTGGTTTTTTCGCCTGGTTTTTCCGGGCGGAAAAATCCATGGCGCTACGGGACTCGTTGTTAATTACGCCACCGTAATTTACGGTGGCGTAATTAACGCCTTCCCCACTCCCATTATACCCTATGGGGCAAAAATGGGAATGGGGAAGGGTAAATGGGGATTGGGGACTTACCGCCCCGCCAAGGTCGGAATGGGGCGGTAAGTCCGCCAACCCCCATGGCGGAGTTGGCAGCTCTGCGCCATTGACCATGGTGCAAATTGCACCATGGTCCTCCGCCAGGGTCGTAATGAGGGCCAGAGTGTGTTGAGGGTACTGCAACCCCCTGTCTCACTCGGTGGGGTTAGCAGGATGATGTGGCCTTCTAGAAACTAATGTGAGTGTTGTGAGCCCTCACACCTATAAGAGGTAAGGGCCCTTAGGAATGAGTGCGTGATGGGAGCCACTGAATCCTCCCTTTGTCTAAGGCCTTCCAGAAGCCATCATCAGAGGGGAGAGTGAAGGACTCTCAGCAGCCAGTCACGCCTTAGACACCCCTCGCCTCTAGGGAAAATACAGTTTCTCTGAGGGGATAATGGAGGTCCTCATGTTCACTGCACTTTGGGGAAACCCCTTTTATCCCATCCACTGAGTTCTCCTCTCATCCTGGGTGATCTCATCCACTTTCTTTTTTAATAGGGGAGAGGCCTCATGATATGATATGATAGGTTATTTATAACACACTTAATGCCTGGAGGTTTCTAAGCACGGACCCAGGGATCGAACCAGTGGTGCTCCATGTCGTCTTCATTCCACGTCTAGCACGTTGCCCCTTGAGCTATCCTCTCTTTGGCAAAGTCCCTTCTTGCCCTTATTCTGCGAGATGCCACACCTCATCATCAGGCGGGTGTGGGGGATGACACTTCTCTTCCTTCCTGAGGGAAAATTCTCCTCTCTGCATCCCTTTGAGGGACGCATTTATCTCCCTCATTCTTTTGAAGAACATTCTGAGAGAACCCCTTCTATCAGAAAAAAACAGCCTGGATTTTGAAGGTCGGGTAATCTGTACTCAAGGGGAGATTCTGTCAGACCTGTTTCCAGAAACTCTGGGTTAGCGTGCTGCAGCTCACCTGGGGCTGTTGGATTGGGTACTTGCACAAGGTTTCTTGTATGATAGCATGTCCCCAGATAATTAACGTGTGGTTGATTGCTATGCTGTGCTGCACATGTCTGTGGGTAGCGCAATTCAATTTGATTGGAGAGCGAGGGATGAGAGGTTTGAGAGGAGGGGGATCAGGCCTTTAACCCCCCGCTATTCTCCTTGCATAGGGTAGAGTTGAGATTTGCCTGTAGGAGTGTAATGTAAAGTGGTCTTGTACAGTACATCATTGCATTTTGACAGTTTTGTTGCGTGTGGCTCTGCACGGGACACACAAACGCCCCCTTGCTAGCGCGTTCCCATGCTTCATTGGCCTAGTTCCAAATCCGAAAAGTCTATTTAACAACACTAATGGAGCAAGTAGATGGGGAAGGAGCAGAAGTGGGCTTGGCCGAGCAGGTAGGGGCTAGCTAGCCAACTTTGGGTTACCTATTCTAGGGAGATTTTAGCAAGGAGCAATTCCTTACTAATTCACAGATTGTATTCATTACAGGTTAACAGGCCCACTAGATTCTACACTATGAATTTATTTATTTATTGGACATTTGAGTGGCACCTATACACAAGTGTGCCCAGGCACCACACAACAGTATGGGGGGGGGACATGGGAATAACAAAGTAGAGCAACAAAAAACGTTTATATTGGCCTTGAGACAATCCTACTGTTCAAGTGCACGAAGTGCAGGGAGAAGGGGGTAGAGAGAGAAGTGCAGGAGTGGGGTGCCCACATGGGTCGGGGCGGGCAAGTGCTGGGTGGGCCAAGGCGGCAAGTGCCTGGGGGAGGAGGGGGGAGGGGAGAAGGAGTGCAGTGGACAGGGACGACCAGTTTGGGCCAGTCCAGGAAAGGGTTGTTCTTAAGTTAAAATAAAGTCAATGCAAGGTCGGCCATCTTTGTCTATGTTGGTTGTTGTGTATGGTGGCCTTAGATGGTGAGGGGGAGTAGAGAGAGGAACCTGATCAGGACAGAATGTGATGCAGATATGTGTAGTAGTGCTGTTTAGTGGCGTGTCAGGTATATGAGCAGACAGCGGTTCTTTAGGGTGGGGGAAGAGCCAGCTTCATTGAGTCTTGAATGCTTTCCTGAAGGGGTACCAAAGCAGGGTACATGGGGCCGTGGCACTCTGGAAAGCAGAATGAGCCCGTATGGTCACTCTCTTTGTGGCTAGCTGTGGTTGGGGAATGTGGAGCAGGAAGTGGTGGGTCTGCTGGGTCATCCAGGTCAAACAGGGAAAATGTCTCCCAGATACCGCTTCCTACCTACATAGGAAAATTGCCACTGCGTTTGCCACAGATGCCATTATGTGCCCTAGTACAGGGGGATTGATCCACTTACCCAGACCATTTTGTGGTTCTTTTTCATTAAATATGGTAGCAGCCTTACTTAACCCTGGTCGGGTTGCAGTATCGTTTATGTTTCCATGGCCAAATTCAGTTGCATGTCTACATTATTGTGCCTGCGTTTTATGTTGAGAGTTGGGAATGTGTGATGGGATATGTCACCAAAGTGGTTGGCGTGCTGCCAGTATGTTCTTCTTGGTTACAGACATAGAACCAAGGGCTTTGTGGGGATGTGCGGGGCTGCTCAAGGAGGAACTGCTACATGGCGTCGCTTAGTGATGACGTCAATCACAGGGAGCACATTGGGAAGCTGCAGGGTCTGCACAGTCTTCTCACACAGTCTCGGATCAGCTTTCACATCACACTGTCTGCAGACCCACCCACCTCCGCTGTAGGGCCTTTGCACTGCCCCTTAGGTAAGTTACCAAATGACTCCATGACAACGTTGATATCATACTGCTGTGCTGGGCTTTGCTTTTACTTTCGTTCATCAGGGACGTTATTTGGGTGTTGCCAGGGGTCGCAACTATGACCCCTGTGGTTTCCCTTGCTACCGCAAACAAAACAAAAGATTTTTCTTTTTTTTTACATTGAAGCTCCTGGGCTGTGGCCAGTGCCATGTGGCTTTGTTTTTGGAGTGGCTGGAATTTATGTTAAGGACTCTTCCTCATTACGACCCTGGCGCTAAGTGTTTAACAGTGCCGTAAAAGGCTGCGGTGCCGTCAAACACTTAGCGCCTTACTACGAGGTCCCTTTGCGGGACCCGACCTTAACGGCTGGTCTACACCAGCCGTTAAAGTAGGGACCCGCAAAAGGACCTTGGTGCTAAGTACGGTACCGTACTTAGCGCCTTCCCCATTCCCATAGAGCCCTCAGGGGTGAAAATGGGAATGGGGAAGGGCCATGGTTCAATGGGGAATTACCGCCCTGCCAACCTTGGAATGGGGTGGTAATTCCCCATTGAACCATGGCGGACCCGTTACAACACCGGCACCAACCATGGTGCTAATAGCGCCATGGTTTAGCGGCGGTGTTGTATGAGGGCCAGGGACTTCCACAAGTGTAACACTTGGGCCTCATTACACGGTAGGCGGTAAGGGTTTACCGGTACCGGTAAGGGCACCGGTACTGGTAAACCCTTACCGCCTTACTACGAGGTCCCTTTGCGGGACCCGACCTTAACGGCTGGTGTAGACCAGCAGTTAAAGTTGGGACCCGCAAAGGGACCTTGGTGCTAATTACGGTACCGCAATTTGCGGTACCGTAATTAGCTCCTTCCCCATTCCCATGGAGCCCTATGGGGCAAAAATGGGAATGGGGAAGGGCCATGGAGAAAGGGGGAATTACTGCCCCGCCAACCTTGGAATGGGGTGGTAAATCCCCTTTTCTCCATGGTGGTACCGGTATGGTACCGGCGGCAACCATGGTGCTAATAGCACCATGGTTTACCGCATAACGTGTAATGAGGCCCAAAATAACCCAAAATAAGAAAGAATACGAATAACAAATAATTTGTCTTTCTGGAATTCTATCCAATATTGCTAGACTCATTAAAGGGGAGAAAGGTCATGTTCTATTGCTTCCCATGATGTCACTTAAGGGTTGGGTCAATAACATCACTTCATGTGATGTCATCAGCGGTCAAAGGAGATGTGATGTCACTTTCCCCACCCCTGGCATTTTGGTGAAATGACCTCCCTGGTTCTACCTAAGTACAGGTTTATGCAATTGGAAGGATCCAATACTACGAGTGGCAGAAGGCAATTGGTGGCCAGGACTAAGGAATGGTGCTTTGCTGGTCTTGCCCATAGTGATTGCACGGGCCTGCGTGGCTGTCAGGGAGACCCTGATGTTCCACACTCCCTTGTGAAGGGGGCAGAGCTGGCCTGGCGTACAAATCCCCAACCCTATCTACATAGGGGCTATTTCACGTGTTTGCTGACTCCGGTGGCAGCTGGTGCAGTATAAATGAACATTGCCTTACTGCTGTAGTCCACTTTAGCAATACATGCAATCACAGCCTTATTTAACCCAAGTCAAGGTCAAAAATATCTATTGACTCTTTTGGCAAGTTCATTTATGGCTCCATATTTCTGACTACGAGTTCTGTGCTGATCATTTGGGAGGGTGCTGGGTGAGACACCCCGCCTGCCAGAATTGTTCGTTTAAGTTAGGACGCCAAGAGCTTGCCATCCTCTAGGGGAAAGCTGGCTTGAATTATGAAAAATCCCATCTGTCAGAGCAAAACAGAGGATGTTACAATACAAGACATCTCCTTGATGAGATAAGTGTGGGGAGAACTTGCATTCAGGCAGAAATGCCCTTTTCTCCGCCGCTCGCCTCGCTTTCATCACTCTCCTTCTGACCTTGGTGTGTTCCAGGCAGTAACTGTTGAACCCATATGCAGCAGACATGCCTATGCTGTTGTGTGTGATGTGTGTCATGCCTTACAGCCTTTACCCCCTGCCCCCTGAAAGAATACACCACAACAATTGGTCAAGTGTTGGCAATAAAAGGCTGTAGGTTTTATTGATGCAAATATGGTTATAGGAACATAAACAAATACACGTAATCATAATAATATCCTTTTGGGCACCGGGTCCAGAGGTGACCCCCTCTGGCCCGTGCTGCCTTTCTTGTCCCACGACTTCTTGTGACCACCGTACGGTGTCCTGAGTTTCTTTCTGTTGTTCTTCTCCCCTTTTTCTGTGGTGGGAGGGTTTTTGTGGCAAAGAAAAAGAACGGGAAGACGCTGAGTTAACAGTGAACTTCCAGGTACTGTTTGGGTCCCCATGCAGGGTCGACAAAACTGTTTGTGTTTTAGGAGCTGCTCACAGCTCATTATATAAGCCCCAGAAAGGCCCTGATTCCTTGTACTGTGTGGGGGGCTGCGCAACAACCCCCCCAAGGCCAGCATGCGGCTGACTACTCTGCCTAAGCATCCAGGGTCTCCCGGGTGCACTGCACCCATATATCCTACTGGAAGGGTAAGGTATTTATTACCTCACCCTTCCTGCGCTTTCATGTGCCAGACCCTGGTGACTGTCTCTGTTATTTGAGAGACAGAGAGGGGCACTGACCCTGGAGGAGGGCTGCTGCCCCTCTCTGGAGCCTGCTGCCATGTAACACCAGTTACCTGGCCTCACCTTGGGTGACCCAGCGGCATTACCCATAACTGTTGAACCCATATGCAGCAGAGATACCTATGCTGTTGTGTGTGATGTGTGTCATGCCTTACGGCCCTTTCCCCCTCCCCCTGAAAGATTTCACCACAACAATTGGTCAAGTGTTGGCAATAAAAGGCCTTAGGTTTTATTGATACAAGTATGGTTACATGAACATAAACAAATACACGTAATCATAATAATATCATCCTTTTGGGCACCGGGTCCAGAGGTGACCCCACTGGCCCACGCCGACACTCATGGGCAGGTAACCGGCTGTCCGTGTTCCCCCAAAAGTATACCTATTTGCAGCCCCTGGTAGCTAAAGTGGACGAGATTTCTCTAAAGAAATATTCCATGCCCTGTTCCAGAAGCTGGGTGCCGTCCTTGTGGAAAACGTCGGGGTCCCCCAATGTTATGAATGGGTGTTTCATGAACCTGAAGCACTTGACTAAGCAGTATTTCTCCAACCCTCTGTTCAATTTCCTTCTGGAAATGTCCACTGTCTTGTAACTGATGGCCCCCTGCCATTTTCTTCTAGGCAGGATTGAAGAGAAATAGATTTCAGTGTCCCTCCAAGTGTGGGAAATGCCTGATAACGAGGCACAGATTTCTTCATATACGTTTTTTCTTCCTACGGACACCAGGTCGTTACCCCCTAGATGTATTATCAAAAATTCCGGCGGGTCCCTGTATGCAACCAGGTCTGCTAGTTTGTCATGGATGTCCGCCCACAGGAGGCCTCTGTAACCCCACCAGGATGCAATGGTGTTTCTAAATGGAGGGCTCTCCTTGGTCTCTTCAGCCCATCGCCCTGTCCTGAGCACGAACGAGCGTCCAACTATCCATGCTGACCGCAGTGGGCCCTTCCATTCATCTGGTGTCTCTGTGGGTTGAGGGAAAGAGAAAAAGGGGGGGGGCTAAATTAGTTCTGGTCTTACGTATCTTTTGTAACAATCTCACTTCCAACCCCCTATGGTCTTAAATTGCTGGGTACTCAGCCCACCCTGCCATGTAGATGTTGTGGCCCCAATTCTAAAAGAGTGGGTGCCGAAATCCTTTGGATCCCAGCCCGCACTGCTAATCGCCTTATTCAGTACCCCTTTAAACTGATAGCGGCTTAGAGCTGAGGAGTCTCTATGAATTAAAAACCTTCCCCCAACTCTGGGCCTTTGTGCGTAATAGAGATTAGTGATGCATATTGGACAATTAGGAGCATCGTCAATGCAACAAATGTTAATTGTTCTTCTGGCCCCAGTTTTTGACTGCTGTATCTCTATGGTGACGCTGTCCTGTCTGACCCTGATCTCCATGAATCCCAAACCATTGTTGGCCTTAGTGCTGGATGCAATGAGCTCTCCTATTCGAAAAGCCCCAAAGTATGCTAGAAAAAATGCTGTTTTAAATAAAATCTTGTACGGATGAAAACATATGCTAGTAGGTTGGTTATTATCACCAGTTTGTCGAAATCAAATGGGCGGCGGGTGTCTAACTGCGGTCCCTCCATTTTGCCCCAGCCTTTCATTGCGTAGGCGATTAAAGCACTCTGGGTAGGATCTGAGTTACCCCGTAGCCTTGAGAAATAAGATATCGCTACCAGGTGTCTTTTTGCCCAATCTTTCTTCAACCCTTGATCATGTGCCCACTTCAAAAAGATTTCTATATCTTTTATAGTTATTAATTCTACATGATTCAGACCCGTTTCTCTAAAAACCATTGTCAAGCACTTACTGTACTGTGCTGAAGTGGTGCTGGCCAGCGCTTTCTCCGCCATCTCTGCTAGGAACCCCGTGGCAGGGTTCTGGTTTTCTGTTGGCAGTAAACGGCTGACACCCGTTTTTGAGGTGCCTGGTCTTTGTTGTGTATCCCCGCCTTGGCCGTCTGGCAATGGCGTTGATGTGATTCCTTTCAGTTTCCCATCATCGGCCAACCGTCCGCCGGTATTACCGTCATCTGTTCCTGGGCGTGTGGTGCTAGCTCCCGGAATCTTGTCCGCTGAAAGCGAGATAAAGCGTCTGCAAAGTTATTATCTGCTTCAGTTATATGCTTGGCTTTGACAACAATGTTTTCTCGCAGAGTGACTGTTGTAATGTCCCGTAGGACTTTAAGCACTAGCTGGCATTTTGTGGTTCTTCTGTTCAGGATGCCTACTACCGCCATGTTGTCACACCAAACCAAAAGTTCCGTGTTGGCTAGCCGCCTGCCCCAGATGTGTATGGTTAGCCAGATGGGAAATATTTCCAGCAGGGTGATGTTCTTTGTCCACCCTGCCGTTTGCCATGACCTGGGCCACTGCCCAGCCACCCACTCTGTGTGTAATATAGCCCCAAAAACCCTGCTCCGAGCTGCATCTGTGAAAAGGACCCTTTTTGCCCATTTGTTCAATGGCGTGCGCCAAAGTGTGGTCCCGTTGAAGTATTTTAGGAAATTCGACCATACTTTTAGGTCCTCCTTCATCTCTTTGCCCAGCCGGATATGTAGGTGGGGTTTGATACATGTCTTGGTCTCAAATTCCAGGCTTCTGGAGAATACCCTTCCTTGTGGGATGATTCTGGCTGTGAAGTTGAGACTGCCTGCCAGTGATTTAATTTCTCTTACTGTGCCTCTGTCCCTGGCGCTCAATTCTTGGATTTTCCTCCGGAGTTCTGCTACCTGGTTTTGTGGGATTCTGCATTTCTACACTATGTATTTATTTATTTATTGGACATTTGAGTGGCGCCTATACACAAGACAGTATGGGGGGGGGACATGGGAATAACAAAGTAGAGCAACAAAAAACGTTTATATTGGCCTTGAGACAATCCTACTGTTCTAGTGCACGAAGTGCAGGGAGAAGGGGGTAGATGTAGAAGTGCAGGAGTGGGGCGCCCACATGGGTCGGGGCGGGCAAGTGCTGGGTGGGCCAAGGCGGCAAGTGCCTGGGGGGCTGGGGGAGAAGGGGGGAAGGGAGGAGGAGTGCAGTGGACAGGGAGGACCAGTTTGGGCCAGTCCAGGAAAGGGTTGTTCTTAAGTTAGAATAAAGTCAATGCAAGGTCGGCCATCTTTGTCTATGTTGGTTGTTGTGTATGGTGGCCTTAGATGGTGAGGGGGAGTAGAGAGAGGAATCTGATCAGGACAGAATGTGATGCAGGTATGTGTAGTAATGCTGTTTAGTGGCATGTCAGGTATATGAGCAGACAGTTGTTCTTTAGGGTGGGGGAAGAGCCAGCTTCATTGAGTCTTGAATGCTTTCCTGAAGGGGTACCAAAGCAGGGTACATGGGGCCGTGGCACTCTGGAAAGCAGAATGAGCCTGTATGGTCACTCTCTCTGCGGCTATCTTTGGTTGGGGAATGTGGAGCAGGAAGTGGCGGGTCAGCTGGGCCATCCAGGTCAAACAGGGAAAATGTCTCCCAGATACCGCTTCCTACCTACATAGGAAAATTGCCATTGAGTTTGCCACGGATGCCATTATGTGCCCTAGTACAGGGGGATTGATCCACTTACCCAGACCGTTTTGTGGTTCTTTTTCATTAAATATGGTAGCAGCCTTACTTAACCCTGGTCGGGTTGCAGTATCGTTTATGTTTCCATGGCCAAATTCAGTTGCATGTCTACATTATTGTGCCTGCGTTTCATGTTGAGAGTTGGGAATGTGTGATGGGATATGTCACCAAAGTGGCTGGCGTGCTGCCAGTATGTTCTTCTTGGTTACAGACATAGAACCAAGGGCTTTGTGGGGATGTGGGGGGCTGCTCAAGGAGGAACTGCTACATGGCGTCGCTTAGTGATGACGTCAATCACAGGGGGCACATTGGGATGCTGCAGGGTCTGCACAGTCTTCTCACACAGTCACGGATCAGCTTTCACATCACACTGTCTGCAGACTCACCCACCTCCACTGTAGGGCCTTTTGCACTGCCCCTTAGGTAAGTTCCCAAATGACTCCATGACAACGTTGATATCATACTGCTGTGCTGGGCTTTGCTTTTACTTTCGTTCATCAGGGACGTCATTTGGGTTTTGCCAGGGGACGCAACTATGACCCCTGTGGTTTCCCTTGCTACCGCCAACAAAACAAAACGTTTTTCTTTTTTTTACATTGAAGTTCCTGGGCTGTGGCCAGTGCCATGTGGCTCTTTGTTTTTGGAGTGGCTGGAATTTATGCTAAGGACTTGTAACACTTTGAGTAGTGACCCGAAATAAGAAAGAATAGGAATAACAAATACGTTGTCTTTCTGGAATTCTATCCAATATTGCTAGACTCATTAAAGTGGTGAAAGGTCATGTTCTATTGCTTCCCATGATGTCACTTCAGGGTAGGGTCAATGACATCACTTCCGGTGATGTCATCAGTGGTCAAAGGACATGACCACTGATGACACCCCTAGAATTTTGGTGAAATGACCTCCCTGGTTCTACCTAAGTACAGGTTTATGCAATTGGAAGGACCCAATACTACGAGCGGCAGAATGCAATTGATGGCTAGGACTAAGGAATGGTGCTTTGCTGGTCTTGCCCATAGTGATTGCACGGGCCTGCGTGGCTGTCAGGGAGACCCTGATGTTCCACACTCCCTTGTGAAGGGGGCAGAGCTTTCCTGGTGTACAAACCCCCAACCCAATCTACATAGGGGCTATGTCACGTGTTTGCTGTCTCGGGTGGCATCTGGTGCAGTATAAATGAACATTGCCTTACTGCTGTAGTCCACTTTAGCAATACATGCAATCACAGCCTTATTTAACCCAAGTCAAGGTCAAAAATATCTATTGACTCTTTTGGCAAGTTCATTTATGACACCACATTACTGTCAGCGAGTTCTGTGCTGATCATTTGGGAGGGTGCTGGCTGCTGGGCGAGACACCCCTCCTGCCAGAATTGTTTTTTTAAGTTAGGACGCCTAGAGCTTGCCATCCGCTAGGGAAAAGCTGGCTTGAATTATGAGAAAACCCCGTCTGTCAGAGCAAAACAGAGGATGTTAAAATACAAGACAACCCCTTGATGAGGTAATTGTGGCAAGAACTTGCATTCAGGCAGAAATGCCCTTTTCTCCTCCGCTAACCTCGCTTTCATCGCTCTCCTTCTGACCTTGGTGTGTTCCAGGCAGTAATGGATGCAGCAGGCCTGCAGCCCCCGAAGTAGGGAGCGGTGCTGGTCTCTGATGCAGAGAGAGCGCCTGCTCTCCTGTACCTGGTACAGCACATGCATTATACGGCTGGCTGCCTAGGCGCTCACCCAAAGACACTGCAGAGGCTCCATCAAGGCTGTGCGGGGTCTGGGGAGCTCCGTGGTGCGGAATATTCTGCCGAGAGAAAAACACACAGGCGAACAGCCACAGTGAAGGCCACAAGCAAAAGGAGGACACACACACAAACACACAGAAAGGCGTACGAGTAAACTGCAACACACAGACAACCCCAGAAAGAACCACAAGCAAAGAGAAAAACTGAAATCCACAAGCAAAAGGAAGCCACCCACACACACACACGTAGAAAACCAGAAAAGGCATACGAATAAAATACAGCATATATAAACATATGCAGTTCCAGAGAGACCCACAAACAAAACACACAAACAAATAGAAACAATGAAAGCCACAAGCAAAAGGAGGACACACACAGGAAAATACACACACACATACAAAAACATAAAGGCATACCAATAGACTACAATATATACAAGCATGTACAAATCCCGAAAGATCTACAAACAAAACACACAAGATAACAGAAAGACTGAAAGCCACAGAAACAAAAGAGGAAACAGACTGAAAAACACACACAAACATACAAAACAAAAAGGCATACAAATATGCCACAATGTATACAAACATGTACAAATCTAGACTGACTCTCAAATAAAGCACACAAGCGAACAGAAATACTGAAAGCAATAGGCAAAAGGAGGACAAACACAGCAAAACACACAGGTAGAAAAACAGAAATGCATACAAACAGACTAGAGCATATACAAGCCCAGAAAGATCCACAAACAGAACACACAACCAAATAGAGACACTGAAAGCCACAAGCAAAAGGGGGCCACACACACACATGCACACACATAGAAAAAGAGAAAGGCATATGAATAGACTACAATGTATAAAAGCATGTACAAATCCAGAAAGACCCACAAACAAATGGACACATTAGAAGCCACAAACACAAATGTTGGTGCAAAAGAAAGACAGGGAGATAAACATGCACCAAGATGTATACACATATACATGAAACACGCTCCGGTATAGAAATAGGAACATAAAAAGAAACACAGAAACAGACACACATAAAATAGCAAGTGTGTATAGATTCACAGAACATATTTATTTGGGTGTTATGTACAGTGCAAGCATTAAAATATAACTGATTGGGAGCACTAAAAAGACAAGCAAATAAAAACAACAAGAGTGGAACAACACACACAAACATATATATACATTAATTTGGGTGTTATGTACAGTGTTATGTACAGTGCAAGCATTAAAATATAACTGATTGGGAGCACTAAAAAGACAAGCAAATAAAAACAACAAGAGTGGAACAACACACACAAACATATATATACATTAAGGCAACACACACAACCAAAAGCATACAGTTGTTTAGAAACAAAGCTGTACAAATAGAATCACAAGGCCATACATAATTCAATTGTACAACAGGAAAACACACACATGCACAAGCACATATAGAGAAAAACATAAAGGCATACAAACAGACAACATATACAAACGTATAGTAAGACAGAGAGAACCATAAGCCAAACATAAAAGCAAAAATAAACACCAAAATGCACAGGTGCAACACAAATGCAGGTGCATAAGAAATGCAGTGAGACAAACATGCACAATGTTATGTACACACAAGTACATTTAAAATTTCTCAGGTTCAGAAATACGGGACAATCAAAAGCAAATAGAAACACAGACATGCACATCCATACAAATACACACTCATATCAAAGCACAAAACAACACACATATATAGAAATACAGGTACACGCAAAATAGTAAAACAACATGTATACATAGGAACATAAATGTACTTATATGTTTTATACAGTGCCAGGAGTGGGACAACATACACAAACAAATATAAACATAACACAACACACACACTCACAATGCATGCAGGTGTTTAGAAACAAATACAAATGTGCAAATGTAAGCACAAGTCAAAACACAAACAAACAGGAACACAATAACAAACACATTCTCAGTGAAACAAAGGCTAACAGAAATTCTCGAAGGAGCACATGCAAATACACAAATAGATTAAAAAAACATACAGATAAATGAAGACAGAAAGACATGTAAATATATTCAGGTTTTCAGTGAATAACACAAACAGCGAAAGGAAAATAAAAACATACAAAAATAGGTAAAGAGCCACTTGCATAGGTAGGGGCACATTGAAGAACAAGTCAGACTAACACATTTACACATGGATAGGCTTGAACAAAATTACACAGAATGATGGATAGACAAAGACCTATGTGGCACATGAACACTTAGAGACACCCCTACTTGAAAAAACATTAGAGCACACTGATGCCAATGCACAGCCATGCATGCACACACCAACAGGAGTATACAAGAAGAAAAGTATGGGTGGAGAGACCAACCTAGCATGCACACACCAACAGGAGTATACAAGAAGAAAAGTATGGGTGGAGAGACCAACCTTGCATGGTCACACCAACAGGAGTATACAAGAAGAAAAGTATGGGTGGAGAGACCAACCTAGCATGCACACACCAACAGGAGTATACAAGAAGAAAAGTATGGGTGGAGAGACCAACCTAGCATGCACACACCAACAGGAGTATACAAGAAGAAAAGTATGGGTGGAGAGACCAACCTAGCATGGTCACAATATGCCATTTTTTGGAGAAGGCCAGGTGCCGTAAGATCACCACAGTGGTGGTGGGCACAGTATACATATTGGATAACATAACATTCACCCGCGCAGACACTCATTAATGTATGGATAGTTCCATTAATACACACATAGACACACAAACAAGCTCGGATTTGGACACCAACACACAGGCATTGATGCTGCACACACAACCCTGCAAAAACACATGTGTGGATACACATACCAAAAGAGAGTCATAGCCATGGATAGACACACTCAAAAGAAAACAGGCAGTCACAAGCACACGCATAGTGAATCGCAAACAACCATGTATAATGAGACACTCAACCGAGTAGACAAGCACATAAGCACATGGTCCCATTAAAACACCCGCACAAAACATACAGAACCACAAGCACGAATTTACATACAAACAATCCCACAGAGATAAGTGGTTAGGTGCACAAACATATCAGTTGGCACAGGTTCCAGCAGAAACCTGGACGCATATCACTAGCTCCCATTTTCTGGAGAAGAAATGTCCTCTGCCACGGGCTGTTGGTCTATCAGCTTGGCAGATAAATGAAACACACAAACACACACACGCACGCACGCACGCGCTTCCCTCTTTATCAGTGATAGACCATTGGGATGGGGGGGTTGGTGGTCTGATGTCAGGAAGGGCCCCTATAAAGAGAAAAGGGAGGTGTGTTATCGATAAGTCTGGTGGAGTGGGGCTGAACTCTCGATGCATGCATTGATGTAGCCACAGGCAGTACCTGCACTTTACACATGTGAGCATAGGGCACCATGCAATATGGCATTTATTTGTTGGCACTGTTTTCTTTTGTACTCCTGCGATGAGGCTGAAATGTGACATTTGATAGGCTTTCTTTGCAGGATTATAGGGATGAGAAGTGGCAGAACCACCTACTCAGCCCCACACTACAACTAAACCAGAAGTGATACCAAACCTGAAGTGTAAAAAGGTACAGCCCAACAGGTATATCTCATTCAGTTTGTGTGGTTGTGCACACCAAGGTCAGACCATATCTTCAGTACGGTTGTGCTCTGATGACAGTATCAACTCAAACAGCAATAGTACAATGACTCACAAATTTAAGAATGTCCAATCAAGGTTCTATGTAAAGATCGACTTTTAATCAAATAATAAACGGTGAACAACTAACCATAAACCACTAAGAAGTCTCACCCCTGCAAAAGAACACAGCGAAGCAGACATTTGTGAAAGGGCCCTTTGGGTAGATGAGCAGGGGTGTTCAGGCAATCAAGTGGACACAATGTCACTGCACAAGATTATATCTAGCAATAAGAAGGTACAGATGGGGGGCTTTAAAGTGACTAGGTTCCCAGAAATGGATCCGAGGGACAGGGTCTCTTCACAATAACATTATTCGTAGCTTATAGGCTTTATAGTATCGAGCTTCTTATCACTTTAGCTGCAGTAGAGCTGATATGAGTCAATCCCACTGGATGTCAACATTAAATTAAGGTATGGATCAGGATCACTAAGGGTTGAACTGGCATTCACTACAGCGAGAGGATGTCTTCCAATAGTTTGTGGAGTACCCGAGTTGGCGGCAAGTGATCGCTTCTGCTGGTTTGAGAGCATTCATGAGAGCGAGTTTGATGGCTTCCAGCAGGTCGACTCCGCACTCAAATCAGTTGCTCCCATGAGGGTTGAACCAGCAGTAGGGTTGTTTGAGATTGTCTGTTGGAATTGGTCAATCTGGGATCTGGATGGCCAGAAAGTGGTTAAAAGTGTTTGTGTTGTGCCAAACGCAGCATCGCCTGTCCTGTGGCATCTCAAAAGCATTCAACACATTCAATCTGGCTCGGAGATGTCTTGAGGTGAAGAAATACGATTCCAATCGGCTTATGGACTTCTGGTTTGCTGGAAGTTCCAATTCAGAGGCTCCAAGACAAGATGAGACATTTTGTTCTGTATTCCCACTTCTGAGAGTAGACTGGCACTTACAGGGGGCCCTTCACCTCCAGTATACCGAGTCCTAGTTCCAGGGCAGTCACCAGTAAGGTCTTCGTCCAACAGTGGTCCTCCCCACTGTTTCCTGGGGATGGTTAGGGGAGAGAGTTTGCTTTTGCCTTCAATGCCTTATGTCTTCAACTCTATGGTAGAGGACTTTGAAGTATCCAGTAAAAGAGGTTCAGGGAATCCTTCTTGTCCTTGTAAAAGTCCAAATGTGAATCAAATATTGACAGGGTGCCAATCCAGGTCGTTATAAAAAGCATCCTTTGCATTATGACATCATACACAGAGTACCTTCCATGCAGAGAATGGAGAGGAACGGAAAAGGAAGAGAGCCCTTACAGAAACCAAGTTGTTGGGGTCCTACTCTCAGCCCACATCTCCATTCTGTCTACTCGAACAGCACTCCCTTCCCGTGCCTGCTGACTTCAAAGGGACTAAGTGGTAAGAACCCATGCGTGAGAGTGGCTTTGTTATGTCAGTGCTGCCATAGAAGCACTGGTTCTCAGGAGGACCCCTATGGGTGGTTCCTGTGCCCTGGAAGGAAGGCTTTTGCCTTTCTTTTATAAATTATGTTTTACTGTGCATTTGGTTAAACAAAATTATGAACAATAACCACATACATAAGATCATGGATAGAGCAATACACATAGTAAACAAGTAAGTCACAAATATCCAACATGTTAAAACCTTTCAAATTATTGGCTTATATCGTAAAAAAAGAAAAATCAGCCGTTAAGGTAGGGTCCCGAGGGCGCTAGAGAGCCGTCCAAGATGGCGGCCTCCCTGTGAGCTCCGTGGAGCTCCCTAAAAGATCCTGAAGAATCGTGTGTTCCGTGGCATCTACACAGTTTTCAATCCTCAGTTATCGACAGCTGTGGCGTTTCTACTCAAGCTCCTGCCTTTATTTCCTCTGACCGCCGTGGTTTCGCCCGTGGGCGACGGATTGTGAGGCCTCCACCCCCCTCCTCCCTTCGGCTGCCCGGTGAACGCGGCCTCGCTGGGGCCTCAGCGTACTGATCGGAAAACCTGATCCGCCCACGCCCACACGAGCCGCGGCACACGCCTCGTCGGAACCCCCGCACCGCGGGGTGGAGCGGATGATCGTGACCCCGCGGCACTCGTCGAGGACAGCCAAACCACCCTTCACACGCCATCGGAGCTCCCAGTAGATCGGAGAGGGCCGGCGGGAGAGCGGCCGCGACCGACGAGAGTCGGGGGAGCCGGCGGGCTTCGCTGGCGGCGTGGTCGACGCAGCGGAGAGAGCGGAGGAAGTGCAGCAGAAAGCCACGGACGAGCGCCCTGCGCCCCCGCTGCGGCCGCGGGAGCCCGCGACAGGCCTGTCTGGCACCCGGAGCCCCCGTGACCATCGGCTGGTGATTTCTGAGGCCCCACGGGCCCCGGGGCTGAGGGGGGACTGGGGAGCGCGGCGGAGATTCGTGATGTTACATCTATAAAGCGTGAGACCAGCAAGTAGTCATCTCACCGGACCCAAGACATCTAAGATCACACGCCTAATATCGGAAGTCCAAATTAGACATTTGGTACAGCCGCGCCCCCAGCACAGGACTGCAGCCTAGCCCAGAACAGAGCCCAGAAGCCCAGAACAGAGCGCTATCCAAGGACGGCCTAAGCATAATCTAATCGACACATCTACGCTGAATTCACGGGCGTTCACAGCCTCTCCACCCCAGCCTGAGGCAACAGTGCAAAAACGAATCTGCGACCCGAGGACCGCACCGCAGGTCAAAGGCCCCCCCAGCCTTCTAGCGACCAGTACACACGGCTTGCATACAGCTGAACCCTTCAGGCGCATCGCACGTCACCCTCCTGGCATCCCGCCATCCATATTCACCTCAAAGATGGGGAAAAATGATAGGTCGCAGAGGAAATTAAACTTTGATGGCTGCGTCTCCGCCAAAACAACCGACTCAACCAGCAGACCACAATCACCCGATCAAGAACAGCCCCACGAAGCCGGAGAGCCACAAGAACTTGATATTAGGGAAATCCTGCTGGATCTCAAGGCTGGAATAGGAGGCCTAGGGAGCAAACTAGACTCCCTCTCTTCCAAAGTTGACCAACTCCAGCATAGACTAGACAGGCACGCCGACAGACTAGATACCGTTGAACAGAGGGTCTCCGACCTTGATGACGGTACATCGACCTTAACTACCAGAGTATCCTTATTGGAGGCGCAATTGAAGGCGGTGAGTGCCAAGAACGAAGATCTATAAGGACGCTCCCGGTGAAATAACCTAAGGATTGTAGGCATTAGGGAACATCAGCCCACCCAAAGAATGGAAGAATACATAGAGAAGATCTGCACGGACCTGTTCGGGACAGAGATCCTATCGAAGCTCTTCGTGGTTGAGCGGGCCCATAGAGTCCCCAATACAAGACCCGTCCCAGGAGCAAATCCTCGACCCATCATAGCAAAACTGCTCAATTACAGAGATCGTGATGCCATTCTGAGAGCCGCCAGGGACAAGGGGGTGCTTCAACATGACGGAGACAAGATTCAATTCTTCCTGGATTTCTCTCAAGCAGTTCAGGCGCAAAGGCGTTCATTCACAGCAGTGAAACGTAGATTGCAAGAGAACCAAATCCAGTACTCCATGCTTTTTCCTGCGAAACTCCGTATACATTACGGAGGCAAAACTCAGTTCTTCAACACGCTTGAGGAGATCAATGAATACCTAGACCGCAATGGCTGTAGATCCGCTCCGGACGATGCAAACCCCGAAAGAGGAAACAGACCTAGAAGAGAGCCGCCATAAAGACCCACCCCGCAGCTGTCACAGATAGGAAATATCTTGTTATCATAAAGGCAACAACATCACCACCATGGAACAAACTCTCTATGCGACTGGGAGCCAGCCTCCTCTTGGAGGGCCACTATCACCCCTAGCACAGCAATGCTAACTGTTTGGCTTACCGGGGACGGTTCACCACGGGCCAGTTGGGAGTTGCCCGTGCACGGGAGGGTGGGTATACCGTGGGCCTGTTGGGGGTTGCCCGCATGGGGGAGGGATCCAAAAGTAACCAAATTGTTCTCGTCCAACCAATTGCGTTCAAGCACACAACAACCACAGATCATCAACCCGGAGCCTGCAATGAGCGACAGGCACCTCCACACCTTCAAGTACTTCCGGATCCGCATGACAGAGGTGGCATCAGCCCCCTCCCTTTTGTTGTCACAAGATGGGTCTAATTAAAACCGCTACCTGGAACATCAGAGGTGGCAACCAATCCTCCAAACTCAGGAAAGTTCTTCAATACTTACGGAGACACAAGATCACTATCGCTATGCTGCAGGAGACCCTCCTTACACCATCGGCAGAGCAGCACTGGGCCCGCTCATGGGGTTGCCATAGATACTTCTCTTCGTATTCCTCGTACGCGAGGGGCGTTGCAATACTGATCGACAAGAAGGCCAGTTTCGGTCTGATCGGTTTTAGGAAGGATGAAGAGGGCAGGTTCCTGCTGGTAAGGGGTCTACTTGCGGGGAAAGAAATAGTTCTGGTGAACACCTACGCCCCCAATGTCGACGGACCGAATAACTTCAATTGGATCATGTCAAACCTGGAAACATACACCTCAGCAACTATCATCTGGGGAGCAGATCTCAACACCTCCCTAAACCCCCATATCGACAAATCGCATGGTCCGAGCAACAGAATCTCCAAGGCCAGTCGCCAAGGTACAGAGATCTGCCAGGCCTTTGAGTTATCTGACATTTGGAGACACTCCCATCCAAACTCCCAGGACTACACCTTTCACTCAGCAGTCCATAACACCAGCTCCCGCATTGACTATCTACTGGTATCGTCCCGGAGTCCGTTCAGCTGGGGCCCCTGCCAAATTCTACCACGATCCCTATCCGACCACTCCATGGTCACACTCGAATTTACGCTATCCGAAATCCCAAAAACCCCCGTGAATTGGAGATTCAAATCGGGTGCGCTTTTAGACCCTATCTTCGCAGATGAACTCCGGCAGGACATCACCACCTTCCTCGAGACGAACCAAGGCTCAGTCGACTCACCCGGCACGCTATGGGAAACATTAAAATGCTACGTGAGGGGCGTATGCATGGCTAAAGAAAATGGCATCCTGAAGCTGATCAGGCGAGAGTTAACAGATAGTGAACGACGTCTGAAAGACCTGGAAAATAAGCAAACATCCCCAGACGCGCAGACCCGGGCCGACCTAAAGATGGAATTAGTAAAATTCCAAACAGCAGCCGAACGTGAAATGAAATTCTTGGGCCGCAGACATAAGATCAGACAGTACGGCAAAGGGCAGAAACCCGGGGCGCTCCTGGCCCGCCTTTTGAGACTTGATCAGACACCCCCCCAGGTGGAATGCATCCGAGACACGAACGGGAACCTAACATACACTGAAGAAGACATTGTGAACACATTTCATACATTTTACCAAGACCTGTACAGCTCCCAAATCACTAGTAACCCGGAGGAGCTCCGGAACTACCTTAATGATACTGAACTATACTGGGTTATCCATGACATTCGTGAACCTTTGAACGAGCCCATCACACAGGGGGAAATCACAGAGGCAATAAAATCTCTCCCAAACACTAAAGCACCTGGCCCCGACGGTCTCACTGGCGAATTCTATAAAGCTCATGCACTCACGCTAGCCCCACTACTCCTTCAAGTATACGAAGAGGCCTTAGAGCAAGGGATTCTTCCGCCCACCCTCCGCGAAGCCAATGTCACTCTCATTCACAAACCAGGCAAACCCCGAGACGACTGTGCCTCCTATAGGCCGATCTCATTGATCAACCTCGACAACAAGATTCTAGCCAAGATCCTAGAAAACCGTCTCCTTCCCCTCATGCCCGCACTGGTCCTGGGTGACCAAGCCGGCTTTATTCCCGGACGCAGTACGACATATGGCATTCGCCGACTGTTTGGAGTCATCGCTGCACTCGACCCATCACAGCAGGTCATCGCAGTATTATTAGATGCCGAAAAGGCATTAGACTCCGTCGAATGGCCATATCTCTTCGCAACACTCACACAAATGGGTCTAGGGAAAACCTTTATCAGGATGGTCTCATTACTATACAACGACCCCCGCTCCTACATCACCCTCGCCTCTACCAGATCTCCCGGAGTTAAATTGGAACGGGGAACTAGGCAAGGATGTCCCCTGTCAGCCCTCATATTTGCCTTAATTATGGAACCACTTGCCTCCAGGCTAAGAACGCACCGAATCGATAGAGGCCTCACCCTGGGCCCACACAGACTGATCGTCTCCCTCTACGCGGATGACGTAATACTGTTCATCAAAGATCCCCAAACAAATCTCAATCCGGTCATGCCCGAGGTGATCCGATTTAGCGGCATCTCTGGTCTCAAAATAAATCATTCCAAATCAGTAATATTCCCGCTAACAACAGCCACCCCTCAGTTCCGAGACGACCACGGGTTTAGTTGTGAACGCACGGGGGTTCGCTATCTCGGCATTCTCATGTCACTTAATCATGACGAGATATTTAAAGACAACTATGGCCAAGCACTCCAATCCCTCCGTGAGCGTGTCCAGAGATGGAAGTCGCTTCCCCTAACACTATGGGGCAGGGTTTCACTGACTAAAATGATGATTCTCCCCAAACTTCTCTATCTGTTCACAAATATACCCCTAATACTCCCACGCTCATTCCTGCAGAAAATTAGAAGTCTCATGTTGGAACTAATCTGGGCGGGCAAACCGGTGAGAGTTGCCTACACAACACTGATTTTACCGGTGTCACACGGTGGCCTTGCACTTCCGGACATTGAAAAGTACTACTGTGCCGCTCAGGCTCAATTTCTTAGCCATTAGTATGCCTCTGAGTATGTCTGTCCACATGTGCAGGTTGAGCGCGCTCTGCCCTCCCCAGACTTCTTAACAGCTGTTATCTTCAGCAATCTCCCGGTCCCATATGGCACGCTGAATACAGTCCTATCCTCATACGCCATCTGGAGGAAAATCGCCCATAATCACAGAATACAGATAAGATACTCCCCGCTACTACCTGTCAAGTTTATTCCCGGCATTCCCCTAACCAACGAAAAAGTTTTTCTGATCTGGCTAAATAAAACCAACATAAACTGTAGGGGGGACCTGTTCCCAGACGGCGTGTTCATTACCCCACAACTGCTCAGGGAGAGGGGCGGCACCACTTCACTCTACATGTTCCTTTACTTCAGATTGCGGCATACCCTGTAGGCCTGCTTCCCAACATTCCCTAAACAACCGCCAACGTGGACCCTGCTGCACAATTTGATCCAGGCCAAGGGAGAGGGAAGATTAGTGTCCATAATTTAGAAATCATTGCTCGCTGACTCAACTGTGACCGCCGCTAAGGCGAAGCGCAGATGGGAAACGGCCCTCCATACCACGATACCCGAAGACGACTGGACTTACATTCTCCGGCAAGCCCAAAAAGTAGCGCTAAACACTCGCTACAAGCAGACCCATTTTAACTTTGTGCACCAAACATACTATACTCCCCAAAAGAAACGACATCACCACCCCGAGGCCTCAGACCAATGCGAAAGATGTGGCACCCCCTCCGCCGACTTCGTCCACCTCGCATGGCACTGTCCAGGTATAGCCCGATTCTGGTCCTCAGTTCTACAACACACGAGCGACATATTAGGCGAGGTGCTGGCCACTGAACCAACAGTCGCGCTCTTGGGTATGACAAGACACCTGCAAACCCCGGTGCAGAAGCTGGCCTCTTTGCTCCTAGTGCTCGCCCGTAGAAGGATAGCCCTGGCCTGGGGACGTGGCCCCCTTCCCTTGCTCACCGCATGGAAGAAAGATATCCTTTACTGTAAGGACATGGACACTGAGTTCACACGGACCCTTCCCCTACATGCGCGACCACCTGACATTTGGGGTCCTTACGTTCGATACTTACTCACTACCACCGATATTACACATTCCCAATCTCAGACCCAGCAATCACAACCCAGATAAAGATCCAGGTCCCACTATTCACACGGGTACCCATAGAGTGGACTTTCCGACAGAACAAATAGCCCGATGAACATGTGATCTGCAACTATCCGATGTGTTTTGTGTGTGCTATGAACGTAACGTTTGGCTTTTTTTTTTTTTCCCTTTTTTGTGTTAAGTAAACCTGTTGTCACAGGTGGTTCTTTGTATGCTTATGTTAAAACCTAAAATAAAGTTTTTTTTAAAAAAAAAAGGTAGGGTCCCACAAAGGGACCTCGTAGGAAGGCGGTAAGGGTTTACCAGCACTGGTACCCTTACCGGTACCGGTAAACCCTTACCGCCATCCGTGTAATGAGGCACACTAACTAGAATATTCAAGGTTAGGGAAGCTGTCCAAGCCAAATGGGGCCCTGGCATGAGAAATTAGATGGGAGTGTATTTTGTTCTTGAAAGCAGGGGTTTGATCTCTCTATTCCCTGTTAGTAAATCAAATAATAAATATCACTGTCAATGACGGTTGCAGCATTCAAAGCTACCTTAAGAGGTGACATCCAATGGCAGGGAAGTATTCTTAAAAGTGTTAGTATGCAGCGGGCCAACCAACCAAATTGTGCAGTAATAATGTGATTGTAATGATGAACATACTTGGGGGGATGGGCATACAATTAAAAGTAATGGCGCGCATTAATACAAAAGGCCCATGCGTGCAGTATAATTTTGTCATGGGGCATTTGCCCAATCTTCCTTCTTTTTTTGTAGTGTCACTTTAATGTGTGTTTATTGGTGTACGTGAGCAACGATGAGTGTACATATAGAAATGTACAAGTGTGTATTCTGCACACCTGGAGAGGGGGATGGAAAGACTACAGTAGTTGGTGAGGGGTGTTGTTGGTTGTTTTGCCAGCGGGAGGCCAGTGGAGACACAGGAGCAGCATAGTCATTCTATGTGTAATGTTATATAATCATGGGCCTCATCACGACTTCGGCGGTAACCCTTAAATCCGGCGGTAGCGCTATTACCGCTGGATTTAAGGGTCCGCCGAATCAGGGCTTCGGCGGATTTCGCCCCAGCTCTGAGCTGGGGGGAAATCCGCTGAAAATTCGTGGTATTACCGCCGGCGGGAAATCCGCCGGCGGTATTAGCGTGAAGATTCCCCATTGAGCCCAATGGGAAATGGGGCATTCCCGAATGGGCTCAGTGGGGAATGGGGACTTACATTACCGCCAAACTCGTGATCCGCCGCTGTTAGCGCCGGGGAGTTCGGCGGTAGAGCTAATACCGCCCGCGCTAATAGCGTTACCATTACCGCTCAAGTCGTGATGAGGCCACTGAGCGGCAGATGACTGAGAACGTGGAACATGGCCATTATAAGGTTGACAGGTATATGCTGTTGATTTGATTATTGGTGCCTTTTATTGTCCAAATAATGGAGTACACAAGCTTTGGGAACAACACATAAGTCCGCCGGTACGTGTATTAGCTAGAAGGGGCATGACACTCCTGAAAATGTGTCTATGTGTGCCTCTTTGCTTGTCCAATGAAAAGTGCTACAAACTAACACATGCATTCCAGTGAATACGGCAGTCTGCCCCTTTTTCCTTTCTGAAAGCCAGCCGTGTGTCAAGGCAGGGCTTAATGCAGCCATTTGCTTGTTGTGGTGTTTCAGTCTTTTGCACCATCTAAAGGTTGTTTCTTTAGTTTTCTTCAACTTCTGTAAAGGCCCCTCCTAGACTCATTAAAGTATCTTTATTAGAGGATAGATTGACCTCCGACCCCTGACATTTGAGAACCACTCATGCGTGTTGTGGAGACTCCACAGCTGCTATCAAAGTTCAGCCAGTTCATTGACCAAGATTTCTTGGAATCCACTGGTGGGCTCGCAACAGGTAGCACCTGACATTGATTTCACTTGTTTCTGTGCTTGTGCTAACCTGCTGCGTCGCAGATCACTCTTGCTCCAGTGCTCGCGCTGACGTGTTTCACCACTGTGGCCCCGAATCATGGAATTATTTGCGTGTAAAACGGGGGTTCTGCCGCAAATCCCCATTCATCAAAAAGGAATTTGCGGGCAGAATGGCACGCAAATCCCCCTTTAACAAGCAAATAATTCCATGAATCAGGGCCTCAATGTGGAAGCTTCCCTCACGGAGTAGCAGTGGCCAAGCGCCACAACTGCCCGCCTGCCAAGCTGCAAAAAGCAGAGGCGGGAGAGGCAAAATCCTTTGTAGAACCATGTTATCATCCGCTACTGGCTCTATCATGGGGATGCTATATGTATGAAATAGGGCGTGTTTGACAAGAGGTGCCAGAGCGTCAGCACAGCCGCAAGCAATAACAACAGTCAGTGGTGCAGTCGATCACGGTTCAAGAGCTCGACTGCCTCGAAAATGTCCTTAAAAGATGGACGCTGGTTGATGATTGTTGTGGCACTGCTCCTAGCTTCTTGGCAGGGCCTGTGTCATCCTTAAAGGCAGCAAGGCCAAAGCTGAGGAGAGTGTTTGAAGGCAACAGCCTTGTCCTTTGTTCAGAGACTCTCTGGCACTTCCCACCTAGGAAGTGTGCTGGCAGAACCTAGCAGGGCACGCTTTGTGCTGGCTAGGTACTAGTTCTGGAGCTGCTGGACAGGTCCTCTGAGTTTTTTTTATCTCCCTCTGTTCCCTGGGAGATGTTTAGGGGAGGGATCTTGCTTCCCTCTTGGAAATCCTGGTCTTCCTTCACTGGCGGAAACTGTAAGGCAGACTGTACCTTCAGGCAAGGTCCTGAGTCATTGTTACTCCTTTCAAAGTTGTCAGATGATCTGCCAAAAGAGGGGTTCAACCCTCTGTTACAGCCGAATGGGACCCAGTGATTGGCGCAGGCTAGACCCACCTTAATGAACCAATCCTGGGTCCCCACCAACAATCTTCTGTTATGCGTGAGGTCATAACCAGAGTGCTTTGCAACAGGTAAGGAGTGACAACATGTACTACTAAGCCCCACCCATCCTCCTGTTTGTTGTGGATCAAAGTGTCTCTCTGGTTAATTGAGCTTTCTGTAACTCTTGATCTAAGTGCAGATCTCCTGTGTAGTTGGTTGTGAGAACCAAATTTCTGTCTCCATCAAATCACACACACACCTCTTCCCTCTGGAAGGGGGTTCCCTGCAGGGGTCGTCTACTGTAAGCAGTTGTCTCAGACATGACATTCACTGTCCTTCATATAGCGGGGTGGGAGCTAGCTTCAAGCTGACACATTGCATATCAAAAAAGTGTTGGGTTTCCTGCCCTTTGTTAGTTCTGTGAACAGGCCTCTTTGCAGGCCTGCTTCAATTAACTTTCATCAGTATGCGCTACCACACAGAACTCAATAATAAACAGGGCGGATCCATGGAGCTTTGATATTTTAATAAGGCTGGCCATGACCGAGGAAGGTGTTGCCTTCTCCCTTCTTGAGGTGCTTTGATGTACCTGTGGCTGTCACATTCCTGCTGAATATGACATGAGGACTTCTCCGGTAGGCTGTGTCTCCCAGAGTATACTTCACTATGTGTTTGTTGTGCGGTGAGCATTGACAAATGTGTGCGGATTAGCCCCACAAATTTCCTGGAGGTTTATCCACCAACATTCAATTTCTTTAACATAAATATCAAAACAGCCCAAGCGAGTGCACACTCTCCGTGCCAATGGTCGAATTCCTCACAACCTGGACTCCAGAATGTTTTCACTATTCCGGCACTCTTCACATTCCTTAAACCGCATCTCAATGAAATCATCACATGCAGCCACCAAAAGTCTAATTAAATTACTGATTTTTTCCTGCAAATGCCCATATGACCTCTATGTTTCAAAACAACCATCTCTTTCATCCTTTTCAGTAGCAATTACCTTTACCCTCTACCCACAAACAGGGGTGTTTGTGAAAATCCTGCTAGGCTAAGATCTGCTCATTGCATCCTAATACCAGCAGGATTCATGAATCGGCTCCAGGGGTCTTTTCAGATCCGCATATTGATATCTGTGTGTCAAGAACATTCCAGAATGTTTACTCTATTTGTTAGATGGTTTGTAAAATTCCAACTTTTTGTAAAAAAATAAATAAACAGATGAATCTACATGTCTTTCAATATCTAATATCTCATTTTCTGCAACTGTGGGCTGTGGCGTCCCCCAGGGGCTACGACCCTTGTCAGTTTCATTCTCATTTGTCTGCCCTGCCAGGATCTCTTGAAGCCCTTATGATATGGGCCCTTCCGATCTGGCTTCAATCTATATGGCAATGATGGCCAACTCTCTGTGGTTCTGTCACGTGATTATAGAGAATGCTCCGATTTTGGAAGCGTCCTGCAAGGTCTTTATGATGGTAAATGTATGAAACAACGTTCCTGCAAATGGGTTAGGTGCGAGGAAAACTCACTACCAGAATTCAAAGGTCCTGTGATGGACATAGTGGAGCAATCCTAGTTAAAGAGCAAAGATGAAACTGGAGACTGAGCATAATCTTTGGTGATATAGCATGTATGGAGGTGGGTGGAGTACATGCATTTGTGTGGAGTACATGCATTTGGAAATAATTATTCACTGTTTTTTAAACATATGTGTATCCTGCCCCTAAAACAGGTTCCAAGACATAAGGACATGCACTTTAGTACCACAGCCCTGGCCAATGGATTCTAGCATCAGAAGCACACGTCCCGACACAAATGCCTCTATGTTCTTGACATACATCACCTAGAAATTAACCTCGCTGTCTGTACGCATCAATGCAACAGCAATGTTATCTTTTTTTCTCACTCTCTCTTTCCTAACCCACTCCTTCACTTACATTTCTGACAGATTATCTGGAGACCATGCAAATGGCAGTGTAGCATGGTATACATCTCAGTAACATTGCATAACTGCTTCCCTGTCCAGCCTTCATGTTGTACCATACTCTATTCTCTCTCCCTTTCTCTTCTCCTTCGTTCCTTTCATCCTTCCTTGCTCCCTCCTCTCTTCCTCCCCTTCCTCCCGCCCTCCCTCAAGCTCTTCCCCTTCCTTCCTTCCTTCCTTCCTTCCTTCCTTCCTTCCTTCCTTCCTTCCTTCCTTCCTTCCTTCCTTCCTTCCTTCCTTCCTTCCTTCCTTCCTTCCTTCCTTCGTCCCTCCCTTTCTCTCCCACCCTCCCTTGCATCTCTCCCTCCCTCCCTTCCTTCCTTCATTCTGTCTCGTTCCTATATACTTTCCTCTTTCTCATTTTCATGATTTCTTCTTTTTGCCTTTCGGTCTCTCCTTGTCTATGATTAAGTCTTTATTTCTATCCCTTTCCGTCTCCCTCTCTCTGAACTATTCCTTCTTTCACTGTTTTTGTTATTTCCTCTTTATATGCTTTGTTCATCTTATCATTCCCTTCTTTTTCTGGTACATGATCTTTGCATGCTTATTTTGCTCCTCCCTGAGCAAATATTTCTTTATTTTATATTCCCAGTTGCCTCGTGTAAATTATTCATGTTGTTCCCTTTAATTACTTCTCTCTGTAATATCTAGTCTTTATTTTCCATGAAATCCTTGCCCCTTCATCTTAGATGCATTCTTCCTGTACTGTTCTTGCTTCTGTCACCTCTATCTGTCATTCCTTTCTTATTTATTTATTGAGGTTTTATGACATGCAAAATGCAGTGCATGCTGCTTTAAAGCGCTCTTGGAATGATGGACAAGGAGAGTAGGACCAATAATAGTTAATGATAGGGTGCTTTCATGGAGGATCTGCACAGTCATACATTTGGAAAGACAGATACACATTTCACAGACAAGGTGCATTAATGTGTGCACGTGCTAGTTCATAGGAGTGAAAAGGTGTATGTAAGGTCTATGGCCATGTGTGTTGGATCTCCGCACTGGCACACTGAGCGAGAAGTTCAGATTTAGTTGAGGCTTTGCAACCCTCTGGTGAACACCAACATTTTTAGGGATTTCTTCATATTTAGCCATTAGTCTGGAGGTTTAAATCCTTTGAGAGTTTACCCCGGAGGTTGCACCTACAATGACGCGCTCTCCCACAATCCCTGATGTGTTGACCTTGCTTTTACAGATGACTCAATTTACTGTGGATCTTCTAGATGTTGCTGAAGAGACTGTCCCAGTATTTTGGAGTCCTGTTTCAATTCAAGGCTCTTAAGGAAATTCTGTGCACCTACAGGAGCCAGTCAAAGGATTGCAGTGTGGGAGAAACAGGATTGTATTTTTTGTGGCCTTGAATGTTCTGAAGGCTTGGTGTTGGATTCCTTGGAAAAGATTGATGGTTGTCTTTGGAGAGATGCCTTGCATGCATAACAGAATCCAGATGAGAATGGACTAGTTCTGTGATTAGGCCTACTTTAACATGGAAACTGCGAAGAGATGGGATAACTCTCAGGACCACTTTGACTTGATAGGCACAGACTTCCAGGTAGGATTTAAACAAGAAGAGGGGTGCTCCTCTGATTCACAGGACCTCTGGGAGATGGTTGAGGTGATTTGAGTATTCAACCCTCTTGTGTGCCGCTAATCAATCAAATAGAAGGGCGACGGCTGTTTGGTTGTTGTCTGGGATCTTGACATTTTCTTAAGTGTAGGTGGCCTGTGTTCCTCTTTACAGTCTAACTCTAGACATGTGGTCATGTAAATTGTGAAGAATTCTGAGATTGTTTGGCTCCAAAGCAGATCCACTCTTTCTAGGGTTTTAGTAGCCTCCATTGGTAGGATGCCTAGCATGCAGAAATTGAGGAGCGCAGCTGGGTCTGCATTAGCCTTGTTTTCCCTCTTCATCCCATCTCTGATGAGGTGAAGCATTGAAAACTGAGGGGATGGTTGGAGCCAAGGTGAAGATTTTTGTCTGTGAGAAAGCTGCTGGGCAGTGCTTGGTCTGGGCTTGATGATGTCTTCTATTTAATGCTAATCTTTCAGACATGGGGAACGAGCACTTGAAGGTTGGGGTACCTTGCCAGGCAGTAGTATGAGGTAGTGTCACATTATTGGTGTATACTGTTTGATGGCATTCTGTTATAACTGTTATGGACTTACAAGCATGCCACAAATATACAAGTCGATGGCACTGACCTGATGTATTGGTCTGGATCAAAACTGAAGACTATAAGGAACACCCCAAAACTTCTCTTAACATGATATTAAAGGGACATCCTCTGGGGTAGAAAACCCTGAAGACTGGTGGTGAGGTCTTCAGTATGTTGCAGAGTAAAACATTTTTAAAAAAACCTTTCATGCGAATTTTAGTAGGCTCGGGAAAGCCGCTGTGCAGAGCAGATCAAGCGAAGCAGACACAGGGGCCGCTGTTGATGGCAGAAGGACAGGCAAACACTGAGTGCAAGTGGAGGATCAGAAGGCAAGATTTCAAAAAGCCAGAGGAGAGAAGACAGGGAACAGAGGCCTTACGAGGGCGTCAGTTGCTGAAGAGTAGTGACGCCTCGGGCTCCATGTTGGTGCGGCTTATGGTGAATTCTTCGGTCAGGAACCAGCTTCCTGGAAACATCATCACGCGGTGTAGAATCAGCTAGACCACTGCACATGAATTCCTGTACTGTTGGGTTGCCTATCTCATTATAGAGTTCGAAAACGTCTGTTGTCTTATTCTGGACTGTCATAATTCAGGTTTGGTAATATTATCTTGTAGCTTTGCCACCACATTGTAGTAAATGTGAGTGTGTGTTTCTTTTTATCCTCTTCACCTTGCCAGCTCTCTGCTGAACCACTTATTTCTTGCTTTTTAGGAGGGGGGGGACGTCTTTTAAATTCAAGGAGCTCAAATATCTAATGTTCTGGTTATTTTGGAATGGAAATCTGTCAAGATGGTATTGGATAAAATATATTAGTGGGGGTGAAGGGATTAGGTAGTGCCAGCTGTGCAAAGTGTTGCCGAATGTGGTAGACTATACAATCTTCAGTGCTCTAAGTATAATCATGGTTTGTAACATTTATGACATCACTTACGACATCTTTGATGACATCACTGGAAACTAGAGTTATCATATATGTCATCACTTGTGACACCCATTAAGTTGCTTATGACACCAATTATGACAACCTGTTTGGCATTCCTTGTGACAAAACGTATGTCGTCACTAACGAGATCACTTATGAAATCATTGGAAAATATCATATTGAAGAAAGCTCTTGCTCTCTTGCATGACATCTAAAAACGATTCTGTCAGTCATATAGCACTGTGAGCTGAGCGCTTGTTCATGACATCTGTGCGTAACCTGCTGATGCAGGTTCAAATCCCGGTGGTGCCAACTCAGCCTTTCATCCTCCCAAGATTGATAAATTGAGTACCACGCGGTGGTATACAATATCAACTTTTATTACAGTGCTTTGATTCCCTTGTTTTAGCTATCGCTACATACAAACTGGTATTATTATTATTATTCTATGGGTGCAGATATGCTACATACCGACACAGATGTAATAAAACCTGTCAGTATGTCATGCTGCATAGAAAAGAAGAAATTATTTTTCAAGCATCAAAAATTATTAACCAATACCTTTTATAGAATGCAGTTTATTCTCAAGGTAATCTACTGTTTTGCATACATTACAAAGAACAGAAGTTCACCCTGTAGAGCATCATATCTTCATTTTACTGGAAATGCTTATTCTAACATGTAATTGTATTTTATTGTGATTGCCCTTTAGCTTTCACTCAGCATGTGATGAATTCGACCATCCGCACAGGGAGAGTGTGCTCGCCTGGGCTTTTTAAAAGTTTTGTAATGAAAATAAGTGATGGGAGATCAAGCTCAGAAAATGTGTGGGGCTAATCCACTCCTATTTTTCTCTGCTCACCACACAACAAACACATAGTTATGTGTACTGCGGGGGGACACTACTCACAGGAAGGGCAGAAGTATGTGGATTGATGGAGACAGAAAGTCTGTTCTCGCCACAAACTTCAAGGGAGACCTGCGCTTTCGATCAGGAGCCACAGAGAGCTCAATTAAGCAGAGAGACACTTTGATCCATAACAGAAAGGAAGATGGGCGAGACTTATTACTATATGTTGTCATCCTTACCTTTCCTGTTGCAAAGCATTCTGGTTATGACCTCACGCATAACAGAAGATTGTTGGTGGGGACCGAGGATTGATTCATTGAGGTAGGCTTAGCCTGCACCAATCACTGGGGCCAATTTGGCTTTAAAAGGGGGCCCCCAAAGAATTTGCCTGCTTAATGTCCTATAGCTTGGGCTTTGATGGGTGCTCCAAAACTTTAACACTATGGACAAGATGAACTGCAGCGATCTGGAGAGGGGTGGGAAGGGGGTTTTGTGGGTAGGGGCGAGAGGGGGTGGGGTTTGTTAAAATTTAAAAATGGTCAAATGGCAATAAAAACACCCTTAAAAAAAAAGAGGGCTGAGCCCCTCACAGATAATCCGATGACTTCGAAGGGAGTAAGAAGAAGGACTCATTTGGACCATGGCTGAAGGTACAGTCTGCCCTATAGCTTCCACCAGTGAAGAAAAGCCAGGATTTCCAAGAGGGAAGCAAGATCCCTACTCTAAACATCTCCCAGGGAACAGAGGGAGATACCTACCTCAGAGGACCTGTCCAGCAACTCCAGAACTAGTACCCAGCCAGCACACAGTGTCCCCTGCTAGGTTCTGCCAGCAAGCTTCCTAGGTGGGAAGTGCAAGAGAGTCTCTGAACAAAGGACAAGGGTGTTGAAAAACACTCTCCTCAGCTTTGGGCTGTCCACCTTATAGGACAACATGAGCCTTGCGACAAAGCTAAGAGGAGTACCATGACAAGCATCAAACAGCATTTTCGAAGCAGTCGAGCCCCTCGAGCTGAAACCGGCTGCACTAATGACTGTTGTCACGCCGCAGTTGCTAAAGCCGCCATAGACGCCCCGACCAGCGTTCCAGATCCGCCAACCAGCACAGATACAACAATTCTTGACCCCAAGCCTCAGTGAAGGCAAGCCTGCAGCCGTCCGCTCAGCCTCGCTTGCTGAATTCCCTGCCGTCTAACACCCACAGATGTCTCCTGTCTTGATCTCTGTCACAGGAGCTGCAAAGTAACCTGGAACTGGCGCACCGCTGTCGAACATCAAGATCATCTCAAGCACCAGGTACATTGTGGTTCTGTTCCCCTGGTCCTTCTCCGAAGGGCCCTAGTGACATTTACGACCCCTTGCTCCCTTGGTGCTGAAACCAAATAACCTTAACCAGTTAAGACTGATTGCTTTACCGACTATCCTCCTGTCAGTATCCAGAGTGCATCCCTTTCCTTCATGAAACTATCTGTCCTCTGTGTTCCTTTACAGGGTGGGTTATATTTTGAAGTGTGCTAGAACTGTCTGTTGTAATAATAATAAAGTAGATATGTTTATACATCCTTGATCGGACAGTCCATTTTATTATTGGGTAATAATTGTATTTTTGCTGTGCTGCAACTAACCAACGATCCACAACCTTATGGTGATAAGCCTGCCGTTCCGTCCATGTTACCAAAATTGGACAAGGAGGTTTATAATTTAATTGTATTTCCAATCTGTTCGGATCCCTTCTGGTGTACTAGAGGTGTGGGGCTGATTGGTGGTTTAGAAACCGATATTCATCCCTGGACCACTGTTTCCCCGGAAGTTGATTCGTCACATTGATGGCAAGCGGTCAGATCACTTGGAGCCTTGCAAACAGCTTAGTCACTCAACGATAAAAGTACTGTTGCAGACAAAGTTTAGTCACTGCTAGGTATTAGTAATAGTCATGGATCTTGACATGGAGACTGTAAAAGTCAGGACCAAGGATGTCTTGCGTATATTATGTCAATAGTGGCGACTTCCCCACAGCACTAAGGTTAATAAACCTGAGATGCTCACCAACCTCCAAGCTTGGGTAGAAGCGAGGGCGGTTGGTGAGGAGACCTCAGGGGACAGTCTAGGCCCTGTGTATCCGAATGGACAAGACATTCCGGAGGGGGAAAATAATGAGGACGACTGCATGAGCAGTGTTTCTCACCAATTATCCCGCCGGTGGGCAAGTGTAGTTTCTCAACACTCAAGAGTATTAGTGAGGACAGGGGCTAGTGCGGCATCAGGAGGTTCTGTAAAACCCCAGAACAGTATCTCAAGAGCTTCAGAGACCTCAGAAAGAAAAGTGGGCAGACATTTGAAGCATTCACACACTTGTTGAAATATCTGAGCTGGTGGGTGACTGGTAACAAAGTTGACACATTTAAAGGGATGTAAAAGTTGATTGTGTGTGAGAATTTATTGAATAAATGTGAGGTTGTCCTACACCAGCATCTTGTGGACAAGACTATTACAGTTCTAGGGAGCTTTCAAAGGTCACCGAAAGGTTTGTGAGTACTCAAGATTAGAAAAAGGCTCAGGTGAGTACACCCAAACCAGAAGAGAAGTAAGCGGACAAAAAGTAAACAAGGATGGGAAGGATAAAGGTCCAACTCAACTATTCAAAGTCAGGTCCCCAAAAGAACGAAAGGAAATCCCAAAACTCTAGTTCAGTGCTGCACACCAAAGAGGAGAGCACAGTCACCCCTAACACTGGGACACCTGCGTTCTCACCACCCAAAGGTTGTTTTGTGTGTAAGGTGCTGAGCCATAGGAAAGGGGATCATGCTTGCAAGGGCTTACCCAAGCAAGCCATAGTGAATGTTGGACTCATGGAGAAGCCATCATTACTGTGGGTCTCTTAGAGGAGGACTTTCCACTAGGCCAGGGTGTGGCCATATGTGTGGATTGGTTACACTGAGTGGCAATGGTACGAGATCTCCAGAAGAGATCCCAGTTCCCAAAAAATACTCAACTCTATCTAGAACATGCGTAAATCAATGGACACAAAACTCCTGCTGTCTGAGACACAGTGGCTAGCGTCACTGCTGTCACCCGGCAGTGGGTACAGCCTGGCCAGTGTTGATGGACCTGATTGTTGTGTGAGTGGGTTTGATGGAAAGAGTAAGTGCCCCCTGGTGACAGTAGAGTTCAGCTGGTGAGGTTAAATGACCCAGCGCGGTGTAGTAGTGAAAGACTCATCCCTGGCCATGTCTGTGGGTAATGATCTTCCTGATCCCAAACTAGTCAAAGCGGCTACCCAATCGAGGGCCAAATATATCACCAGATTGAACACTCTCAGAGCCTTAGGGCCTAGAGTGCTTCCAGAGGGTTTCAGCTGGGGGCCCAGGTCAGACTGACTTCTTCACAGCCCAGAAAGAGTGTCCCACTCTGGCAGGTCTGCAGAAGCAGGCACAGGAGCAGGCCAAGGACAAGGCGCCTGGCCTGTTCAAAGGGTGCTGGGAGGATGCACTCCTGTACAGTAAGCAAAAAGACTCTGACAGCAAGGCCACCAGAAGGTTAGTGATTCTCCAATGCCACAGAAAGTTCCTTTTGGATTTGGCTCACCAAATTCCTTTGGCGGGTCACTTGGGAGTGACTAAAACCTCAGACCGGTTGTCTGTGCACTCTTACTTGCTGCAAATCGTCATAAAGGTTAAGGAATTTGTCCGGTAGTGCCCGACTTGTCAAGCTTCTGGCAAGTCAGGTGGTGCCACATAGGCCCCCTTAATTCCACTACCTGTGGTTGGACAACCTTTTGAGAGAATATGCATGGATATTGTGGGTCCTTTGTATCCCCAAACCAGATCAGGGAAAAGATACATCTTGGTGGTGGTAGACCATGCCACAAGATACCCTGGGCTGTCCCTCTGAGGAGCATCAAAGCCCCCGTGGTTGCAAAGGCTATGATTGGGATATTCTCCCATGTTGGATTCCCCAAGAAAGTCTTTTCTGACAGGGGGTCACACTTCATATCAGCGTATATGAAAGCCATGTGGGAATAGTGTGGAGTCACCTATAGGTTCTCTACATCCTTCCATTCACAAACAAATGGACTTGTTGAGCTGTTTAACAAGACCCTGAAAGGCTTGAGAGGTGGCTTGGAAGGAGGAGAAAATGGGATATTCTCCTGCCACGCCTTCTGTTCACCTACAGGGAGGTGCCACAGAATGGAGTAAGATTTAGCCCCTTTGAGCTTCTGTTTGGACACCCTGTATGAGGTTACATCAGTCGAGTGAAAGAGGGATGGGAAAGCAAACCCTCAGCCCCTACATGAGAAGTGATGCACTATGTACTCAACCTTCGGTCTAGAATGGCAAAGTACATGGAACAGTCGCCAAAGAACCTAAAGGCCAGGCAGGAGCTGGTGAAGCACTGGCAAGACCAGAAGGCCACTGTGACAGTCTATCCTCCAGGCAACTGGGTGTGGATTATGGAGCCTGTCAAACACACTACCCTTCAGGACAAGTGAACTGGGCCTTACTGTGTGCTGGAAAAGGTCAGTGAGGTGAATCATCTCATTAACGTGAAAGGACCTAAACCGATGTGCAAGGTCTTTCACGTCAACCGGCTAAAGCAACATTATAGCCAGGATGACTTGGGCATGGCATTAGTGACTGACAGAGAGACTGAAGTAGAGACAGATCCCCTCTCACACCTCCTGCACACTGAAGGCACAGATGGGTCGGTTGAGGGTGTCAACCTTGCAACAGACCTGTCAGAACAGCAACTGACAGACTGTTGCCGTTTACTGGGACAATTTGTCAGTCTATTCTCTCCGACTCCTGGTCGTGCAGATTGGTGCACCCATGACATGGACACTGGAGACAGTAAGCCGGTGAAGAGTAGGATTCAGCCGATGTCCGATAAGGGTCAGGGACACCATCAACAAGAGGTTTCCAAGATTTCGTCCCTAGGAGTGATAGAGCCATCCCACAGCCCCTCGACTAGCCCAGTGGTACTGGTCCCTGAAAGACCTGTGGTGGGAAGACTGAAGTTCACTTTGTGTGGACTACAGGTGGCTCAATTTTGTCATGAAGACAGTTTCTCACCCCGTTCCTCGGGCAGATGAGCTCATTGACAAGCTCAGCGCATGCCAAGTGCATGAGTACCTTCGACCTCACGGCAGGGTATTGGCAGGTCAGCTTGATAGATGGAGCAATAGAGAGGTCAGCATTCTCAACCCTGGAAGGACATTATCAGTTCACTGTGATGCCCTTCAGATTGAAGAATGCCACTGCCACTTTACAGCGGATGGCTAACCAGTTTTGTCGGGTCTGGAAAACTTCAGTGTCGCCTATTTAGATGACATTGCTGTTTTCAGCCACACCTGGGAGGATCATCTATCCCACCTGAAACAAGTGCTTCAGGCACTGCAGAATGCAGGTCTGACTATCAAGGCCACCAAGTGACAGATAGCACAGGGTACAGTGACTTACCTAGGCCACCTGGTTGGTGGAGGTAACAAACAACCTCTCAAAGTGAAAGTAAAGGCTGTGAGGAATTTGGTGTCGGGGAAGCACTTACATTACAGTGTAAAGGTAACGGGTCCCCGCTGGCAAATTGCATACAGGGGCAGCATGAGCTCATTTGTGTGTCCTTCACGGAAGTCATCTTAACGGAAGCACTGGCAAAGCCAACAGTTTACGCGTGTTTATATGACTATTAGGCATTTGTTAGACACTGCTATTTATTGCCCAGGCACTCGCACCATTTTGCAGCTGTTACCATAAATGTGCCCGTTAATATCATTATGGCAGTGCTTGGCAAATGTCTACACAAAAACCCAAACTGTTGGCATTGCCAATGCTTGCTTTATTCATGCTCTCTTATGCTCTAGCACCTTGAAGGGCCTCTTGTGCTAGATGGAATTACTTTATTCTCAAATGAATACAGCAAAGCACACTGGCAGATATCAGACTGATGCTTGCACACTCACACACACATTTGATTACACAGAGATTTTATACCCCAATGTACGTCATCTATGATGTCATCCTATGTGGTAAATTGTAAAACCTATAGACGGGAGTGATTGGCTAGGGGAACATATCTACTTATAGAATACGTGTGGGTTAGTACACCATTGGCTGTCTCTTTTCTGCAAGGCACACCTTGAACTACCTTTAAATACGTATAATACTGGTTATAGCAGACGAAATGGCAGCATATTCGTCTATGCAACATTGTATAGCAGGATGCCCCATAGACCCCTGATTGGTTGGCATTCCCACCCGACCTTGGAGTTTCGACTCGGTTAGCAGCACATAAGCATAATGAAACCCAGGTGCTTGAGTCACATCAGATTACTCCCCACTTTCCCAATTAGTCCATCATCTCTCATCAGTCTGACCGTGAGCCAAGGTTTCTCATCTGTAGTTGACCTTGTAGCTCGCTCTCTGTTCTGGGACATTCAAGGGAGTACAAGCACATCACTATCTTCATCCAAAGCTTAATGAATAGTCCTTGTTTTTGACTTCTGAATCACATGTGAAGAGAATGCAAATTTGTCACTTTCAAACCTCTTATTTATTGCTATTTGATTCAATGCTGGGTGTCATTGGTCCTCTTGGCCTCTAGAGACTTGCTCACTCCATCTTGTAGGAGCCTTATCCATTGTTAAGTGTCCAATACTTGGCTCTTGTAAATGTTTTCTTCTTTAATCTAAGAGAAATATCTCTCACATCCATGGCTTATCCGTCTGCCTCCTTTTGTGCTTTGCAGCTATTCCTCAAATAGCATCCTAGAGCCCAGGCCAACATAGACTGCTCTTGGTTTTGAACATGAAGATAATTCTCCAACGTCGCCTGACTCTGCACCCTGGTCTGTTTCTGAGGTAGCTGGATTGATTCTTTACACGAGCCAATGTCCATTTTCCTATCATGGCCGTCCTTGCCAAGTTATATTTTCCTCCATAGCAAGCTTCCATATGTCTCATCTATCTTGCGTTGCTGTGTATTTACACTTATTGGTCAGCAAATTACTTTATCTTCTTTAGCAGACATGATTACTTTATAATTTCGGAAATGTTTCTCTTCTCACTTCAGTTGCATTGTCATTTTTAAGTATTTTCATATCGTTTCAGTATGTCCTCATATACCTTCTTCATGACATCACTCTGCCTTCGTCAGATTTCACTTAGCGCTCCATGATGTTTGATGATGCATGCTGATATCCTTCCACACAATATCCTTCCACTCCCTTGGTGTGAGGATACATTCAATACTGTTGTCTGAGTGCACATCGTCTCTCGTACACTCGATGTCGTATAGGCATAACACTTGGAGTCCCATATAAGGTTTGTCTCCTACTGTTCCAGTATTAGGGCGGTGAGGGGCGAGAGTTGGGGATAATGCATCCACCTGCTCCTCTACACTCTCTCTTTCTCACACAGAGACACACGGCCACAAACTCGGCTCACTGCCTCACCACTCATCCGGGCACATCTACCACAGACAAAGCACACAAGTGCTCCCCTCAGCATGAGACCTGGTCCTTGCCTAATGGAGTTCTTGGACAGCCAGAGGAGCTTCACCCTGTGATACGTTCACTCTCCGTGGTCTGCTTTGTGCCCTACCACGAATATATGAATAAAAACACACCTGCAGGTGGGCAGGGAAGTTGCACACAGTGACGCGGTAGCTCTCCCTGGGATGCCCCATGTCCAACAAAAATCATTTAAAAAAAAGACTCAACCAGTGAGGTGTCTGCTCATACAAATGAAGATAGGTGATTGGGCACAGCTGCCGTGTTTGCTATTGATATTAGTTTGATTTGCTTATATTTCAATTTTTCTCATATATCTCCATGGGGTGCAACCCCAATGGTAAGCGCCTCCATGTTGGGTGCATAAATCATTAGAAGGGAGAGAACCTAGGCTTCTCAGCATTCGGTGTGGGCTGCACTCCCTAAAATCAATTTAGTGGTTGTTATCAGTTTCTATCATGTAGATACATGATTGGATTCAATGTAACTCCAAGTCAAATAAATCTGTTTTGTTCACTGGTCACAATGGTCTTCTTGAGAGGCTTGCGTTTAATTTCTAATTATAGGCAGATTCATCATTAGCCAAACTATTTCGGATTACATTTCGGACCATGGCAGATAAATAACAATTCCAGACACCACGACCCAATAATGCTTTGATGGATAATAGCAGCTCGGTTAAGCCCGCCGAGGAGACAAGGGCGACAAACATTTGCTGTTCTCCACTGACTGCTGTGAAGTATTGGTTTGCAGCTTACCTTCTTTATTCCTACAAAAGTGAACATTGGCAGCCCTGCTCCAATTTGCGTAAGCCTGTAGCCCCTGCAGCAGTTTGAAGAGAGCACGGGCCTCAACTACAGCTGATCGGAGCTAAAAGCGAGTCATGTGACACCTGCCTGCTGTGTGCCACACCCCCAGACACGCCCCCAGGAAGTGTGCATTTAACCATCTCCCGGCCGCCCTTGTGGCGTTAAGCCTGCCAAGGAGACAAGGGCGACGAACATTTGCTGTTTTCCGCTGTTTACAGCTGGTTACCTGGTAAGTGATTAATCACCAAGCTCTATAACATTCTAGTTCATAGAGTCCTTCAATATCGAGCTGTCACGTAAAAATAACCCTAACCCTAAAAGTATAATGGACCCTAGCAAACCTTGTAGGCATTTGCAAAAGAAACTTGAAGAAACACTAGCAAATGTTACAAAAAAAACAAACCTCCTAGATCAACCTACAAACCTTTTGCAAGATCCACCCACTTTGATTAAAACCGCTTCACCGCATGTGATTCCAATTGTCCTAACTGAGCCCGAAACGATTGTGACACTATCAACAGATTCAAAACTTCCAATTCACCTTGTATCATTTCAGGGCCAATTAGGACTAATGCAGACACCAAAGTCTGAAAAAAAGAACTCGCAACTAAATGGGCTGATGCCTCAAGTCTTACAGTCGGACAAATTATTCCTACTCCCTATAGATTCCGGAAATCCATTGACCAGTGGAAACGAGATGCTGATTGCTTCAGAACAGCGAGAATCTCCACCCATATTGGACCATGCAAAGAATCAGACCCTCTCAGCCAGTCCTAACATTCAGTCTGCCTGTCCAGTGCAGCTTCCAGCCCCTTCAAAACACAAACCTAATTTACCAGTACAATCCAAATTACAACCTGGAAATCCTCACTCAAGTGTGCATACTAACATTCCTGTTTCCCCCACACTTCAACAACGAGGACGGACAGCTAAACAGCAATGGCAGTCAATGTACTACCACTCAGATTCCCCTCAAGGCAATATAAATAAACAATTAGAAAGGCGAGTTGCTCTACTCTCTTTAGACATAACAGAAATAGATGCCATTATGAATTCCCAAGAATGAGGAAAATACATTTTCGGAGATCTTCACAATAAGAAGCTTGAAGCACCATTTAAGACATCAACACCTCTTAACAACACAAAGCATTAAGCTCCAACCAAGACATCGACACCCATTGTAAACAAAAAAAAATCCTGTCCCAAAACTTTCACTCAAATCTGACCACTACCTCAAGCCTCTATTAGTCGATGACAACCATCCAGAGCAACAACCCATACTTCAACCAAAAAAAGATGAAGCCATGACTAACAATCCAGGAGTACCTGAAAGAATTCCAACCACATTGCTTGATCTCCACAACATGTTAATAGCAGCCTTATCAATAGCAATGGTACCCTTTCTTAAGATACAAGAAGCAATGGTGGACACAACAAAGGACCAAGCAACTTTACTAGCTATGATCATGACAAAACAAACCAAACTAGAAGGCTTCATAAGCACCATACAAGAACAACTAAATCATGAAGCAGAAGCCACTAGAATATGGCAAAACCGCCTTGCAGAAATTGCAAGAATTGATTGGGGCGACAAAGAAAATTTGACAGACACATTGGCAACAATTACAAAGAAATTATGGACGATAAAGCCAAAAAACCTACAGTTCAATCTATAATGCTTGCTTCTACGGAGCAATCAGTACAAACAGACATAGCAAAAAAAGATCAAATCACCCAATATGAAACCTTAACACCCCATACAAAAACCTTGATCTGTCCATTACCACCAAGTATTGCAAATATTGAACACACAATATGCACCCCTTTTGGTATCTTTGATCTAACCAAATGGGGCCATTTGGGCAATTCTTTGATTCCAAAGAAAAAAAAAAAAAAAAGAAACGACAATCAGGTTCTCGAGCCTTTTTGAGGAAACTCCAAGTTAATCCGCAAAATCAATCTCGATCTGCCCCATCAACAATTAAAAGAAACAATATGAAATCCAAAGGTGACGTCTGAAGCCGTTCTAATGCATCTGTTGAAATAAGATCATTAGAGTATGAACCGCTAGATGCATTATTAGCTCTCATAAATCACTACACAGCAACCCAAGATCCCAAAAAACCTGCTGAGACATCGACAGGCTCTGTTGCTCATACAACTGTATCAAGTGATATAATACCTGATTCTCAGGATGACCTATTGATAGTGCTGGATGAATACCATGAGACCCTGTCAGATTCAGTTCACTCAATTTCAATCAACACTTCTTCCAATATTTCTTTTGTATACTCAATTGTTTCAAATGAAGAAGTCTGGTCTTCATCCGAAATTGATCATCGTTCAAAGACTGAAGAAACACCTGTGGCCCAAGATGAACCATCACCGATTAGACCAAAATGTCTTAATCCGCAAATGGCATCCAACATATTTAGAATGTCATTGACTGCGACCAGTCTGAACCCTGCTTAATCTTTAATCATGAACAGAGCGAACATCCTACGATTAATCAATGCCATTCCACACCTGACTCAAATTACCTCAAGAGACATTGGGCCTCATTAGGACCCTGGCGGAGAGGGTATTACGCCAGCGTAGTGCATGGCGTACCTCTCCGCCATACTACGAGTTCCCGTAGCGCCATGGAGGTTTTCTCCGCCTGGTTTTACCAGCCGGAGAAAACCATGGCGCTACGGGACCTCGTTGTTAATTACGCCACCGTATTTTACGGTGGCGTAATTAACTCCTTCCCCACTCCCATTATACCCTATGGGGCAAAAATGGGAATGGGGAAGGGCAGAATGGGGATTGGGGATTTACCGCTCCGCCGAGGTCGGAATGGGGCGGTAAATCCGCCAACCCCCATGGCGCTATCGGCGGCTTTCCGCCATGCTTCGCGGTGCATTTAGCACCGCGAAATCCGCCTGGGTCGTAATGAGGCCCATTGATGTCTTACACTTCCCTAACAAAAACAGAATGGAAACAGTTACATTGACTTCTATAAACACGAAACAATGCAGCATGTCATGTCTTCAAATGTACAGTTAGCCAAATGGGGTTTTGCAATAGAAGAAATACTTGTAACTAGATCCATGGCTCTCAAAAAATTACTATACACAAAACTCTTGACCATAGAATACAGAATAAATTTGACTCTAAGCAATTCATCAGAACACTTCCATCGTATAGTGAGCCCAGGTCCAGAGTAAACACAATAACAAAGACTTAATCAAATCTACACTTGACCAAATGGATGAAAGATCTTCTCGGCGATAAGCAAACCAACGCTCAGTATAAAAGAAACATGACAACAGAAGGTGACCTCCAAAGCCCAGACATTAAGACCTACTTATAGCAACCACTCACTAAGGAGTCTTCTCCTACTAGTATCATGTTATGTTCATGGAATACAAGAGGTTCAAACACCTTTTTAACGAAGGCTCCTTAAACCAAAAAGACATGACCATCATATGTCTCCAGGAAACCTGGCTCTCTAACAAAGTAGTCTGTGAAGGTTTTTCTACCTTCGTGAACCCAGCAATCATTTCTCAACAAAGGAGGCTGTCTTCCGGAATGATTATCTTGAATAAACTAGACACAAACTGTTCCGTTGTAGCCAAGCAAAACATCAATTCCTGGGCCCAATACATTATTATCTGCATAACATCTCCAGCAGAAGCGCCCATTCGAACTTCGGATGAAACCTCCCTAACAATTTTTAACATTTATTGGAATCCAACAGCAATGAACGACAACCAATTCCTCGATTCAATAAACGACTAATTGGATGCAACTGCCGGCACCTATAAACAAACAGAATTCATCATCACTGGAGATCTTAACATGCATTTGTACAGCATGGAAGGGATTAAACTGGAATTTCGCAAATTGTCACAAAGAGCCAAAAAATGGATACAAGAAATAGATATTGGAAATCTAACCTTGACAGAACAACCACCAAACGGACAAGGCTTACCACCACTAACATGGACACGTGAAAAAGCTGCCTCTATCATTGACTATATTTTCATCTCGGAAGGTATACGGAAATCATTAATAGCAACTGCCAATCATCCACAAGTAAATAGTGATCACCATCAAATTTTTATCACATGGAATATATCACAAAATAAAGCACCACGATTTATACTTCCAGACCTTGAATTAAACAACGGCCTCACCAAACTCTGCATAAAACAATCTCAAATGGCTGATCTGCTTGATGCCTCTTGCCTTGCAGATTACCCAAAACTCAACTATGAGTGGATAATACAGAACTACAAGCAACCTCAAAAATCCAGCATGAATCGTAACATCAAACATAAGCACAAATTCAACAGTGACATCAAGTTGATGAAAAAACCCTTTTATGAAAAAATAAGACTACTAAAAAAGCAAAAAACTGCCACCTCTGCAGCTGAGATAAAAATAGAAAAATAAAAGTACTCAAACTCAATAAAAGCGATCAAATCCTTAATGCACCAAGCGGACGCAGAGGCTATTCTATCAGCCTTAAAACAGAAAAGCACAAGGCAACTGTGGTCTCTCCTCAATGAAAATTCCAAAGGATCGATCATGATCCAAGAAGTAGAAGCACAAGCCTGGACAGATCACTTTGCAAAGCTGTATAGCAAAAAAACAGATATTTTAGTAGCACAAAAAGACAACAAAAAACATTCATGGGACCTAAAATGGGAAAAAGAAGATCTCATACAAACCATCAGCTCCTTGAATCCATCTCAAGCGCCTGGGCCGGATGGCCTCTCTAATGCTGACCTCAAATCAGTGCCTGAGGAATGGGTCACCTTTTTTTCCCAATTTCTACAAAACGGGGGACAGAAAAAAAACAGAAAACTACCGACCCATAGCTTTGCTAGATCCGCTGGGAAAGTTGTTTGCAGGGTATCTACTGCAAAAACTCAACAAATGGGCAGAGGCAAATGGAAAAAAAAATGAAAAAAGACAAACTGGATTCGTAAGTAAAATAGGAACAAACGTTAACCTATTGCTACTGAGTATGATCAAATATGAAGTTATACATAAGAAACACCAGGTTTATGCTGTTTTTAATCGACTTAAAAATGGCTTTTGATTCTGTAAACAGACGAAACCTATGGAATAAACTAACATATTGGGCTGCCCGCAATCCATTCCAAATCCAATTAAACAACTATACTCCAGTATGTCAATCCAAGTTAGATTAACTAAGGATGGTGTAGTAACTAAACCAATTACTACTTGGAATGGATTGAAGCAAGGGTGCCCTCTCGCTGCTTGCTTATTAACCTATACACATTTGATTTTGCTAGAGCAATTCAGGATCCACTTTCGAACCCCCCTAAGATCAACAATGAACCAGTACCAACTCTCATCTACGCTGATGACATCATAGTCATGGATAAAACAGTGCTTGGCTTACAAAAAACTCTTGATAAGGTGGTGATCTTTATGAAAGAAAACGAGCTGACCATCAACACAAATAAAACGAAACTAATGATGCTATCAACTAAAAAATCTAAGATCCGGTCAACCTGGAACTTAAATTTTGAATGCCAAGAGATTGGAGTAATAACTACAACCAAATATTTAGGCGCCATGATAAATTCATCTCCAACAGAAAAAGAATGGAAAGACCATATTGAAAGGAAAGCAACATCTCTAGCCCACCAAGGACGTTTCTTTCATCACAAATTTGGGACTTACTCTATAAAATCCACAATTGCATTATATAAACAGAAAGTAGTCCCAAAGGTGAAACATTGATTAACCAACAAACAATGAAATGGCATCTTTATGAGGCTATTTTTTTTAGGAAAACTCTGGCTTTACCTAAACATTTTCCAATGCCGAGAATTTGATTTGAATTGGCTCTTCAATCATTAGAATCATTGATTGCCTGGAAACAAATGGATCTCTTTAGAAATATTATCAGTCAAGACCGAATTCCATCTCTAGAAATCTTGAAAGAAAAAAATAATGCTTTACATGTGACAGCTATGCACCACTGGTCTAGTGAAATAAGGAAACGAATGAAAGATGAAGAAATCACTGAAGACATGCTAATACGCAGACCACAATATGCAAAGCGAAAAATCCAGAGAAATGATTGAATGATTGGATAAAAAAAACTGCTGAGCAAACAGAATACAAACGTTTCCTGAAATGTACAATTGAATCAAGGGCTCTCCATGAACTTCCAACTTATCTGGCATGCTTCCCAGATAGACTTATCCGCAACCTCTTTTTACGATTTCGATTCAACATTCTGGCGACTCGTGAAACTGACCGTGATAAAACATCCAAATATACATCTGCTGATTGTCGATTCTGTAAGATCGCGAATACCAAAGAGACCCTTTTCCATGTAATCATGATATGCCCTGCCCTGATGGACTGAAACTTGTATAAAGATTTATTCCGAGTCTCCATGAAACAAATGACCACTCAAGAGCGATGGGACCACCTTCTAAAAGGTCATGACAAACATTTGATCCTAACAGTAATTAAATTCTGGTCTGCAATACAGAAGGACAATAATTTGCATGAGTTGGAATCACAAGCATAACGTTTTCCCTTTGCTCTTGCTTTTCTACTAATGAAACATTATGATGAAAAGTTTGTATTATTAAACATATAATTTTAAATAAAAAAAATGTTTTAAAAAAAATAGCAGCTCGGATTCAGAAACAACAAGATCAGGTTATAACCAACCAGCCAACACTCAGACAGCCAGTAGTTCCGGTACTGAGAATCGAGATACCACCAGCGTTTATACAGGAGGAACCAACACTTTTTAAGAAGTAGCCAAACAGGGAAAAAGAAGGAGAAGGGGGAAAAGGAAGAAACCAGCGCATGCTAACTCGCTTCCAAACACAACAGACCTAGTCGTTAATTTATCTAACAGAAGTTTGTCTCAACATGAAATAGGAACAGGTGAGACAGGATTGAAGTTTGTACTCACATACAGCATTAACTTTTTCAATACCAAAGTATAAGTGCATAGACTAATAAATAAACGGAAATTGAAAGTGTTTTTTGCTGAATTGCCCCCACCGCTAGAAACCAATGAGAAAGAAGAAAAATACGTTGAATTCAAACCCAAGAGCACCTTTACTGTCCCGATTAACGTACCTGCAATTGAAATCTTTCACGAGATGGCACTAGCAGACATTAAAAGGTTACAATATGGACAACCAAAAATGAACAACCTTAGCAGAGGAGAATTATCACAAATAAGAGCACTCTTTTCAGATCCCTCGATCACCATCAGACCCGCGGATAAAGGAGGAGCGATAGTGATACTCAACACTGAAGATTACATGAATGAATGTGAGCGTCAATTAGCGGATGGTAATACCTATGCCAAACTTGATCACGATTTTGTGCTCCTGGTGTGGGCTGGCATGCAGTGCCTGTTATGTGGTTATAGTGCAGAATTGTATTCTGCTCCTGATATTTGGAGTGTATTGTTTCAAACTTGTGGTTGTTGGTCATTGTGTGCTCATGGTGTGGGCTGGCATGCAGTGCATGTTATGTGGTTATAGTGCAGAATTGTATTCTGCTCCTGATATTTGGGGTGTAGTGTTTCAAACTTGTGGTTGTTGGTCATCTTGTGCTCATGGTGTGGGCTTGCATGCAGTGCTAGTTATGTGGTTATTGTGCAGAATTGTATTCTGCTCCTGATATTTGGAGTGTATTGTTTCAAGGTTGTGGTTGTTGGTCATCTTGTGCTCATGGTGTTGGCTGGCATGCAGAGCATGTTATGTGGTTATAGTGCAGAATTGTATTCTGCTCCTGATATTTGGAGTGTATTGTTTCAAACTTGTGGTTGTTGGTCATTGTGTGCTCATGGTGTGGGCTGGCATGCAGTGCATGTTATGTGGTTATAGTGCAGAATTGTATTCTGCTCCTGATATTTGGAGTGTATTGTTTCAAGGTTGTGGTTGTTGGTCATCTTGTGCTCATGGTGTTGGCTTACATGAGGTGTTAGTTATTGTGCAGTAGTGTATTCCGTTGCTTATATTAGAGTGTATTGTAATGAGCATCTTGTTTATACTGTACGTTTGTTGGCTCTGGTCTACACATTGTGTGTGCGTGTATGCAATGCCGTTTGTGTGCGACTATTGTGCTGAATTGTATTGTGAGCTTGTTATTCCAAGTGTATCATATTGAGTGCATTCCTGTTTATCATGGTGTGGTCTTTCATCGAGTGCTTGTTGTGTGTGGCTTTGTGTTCAGTTGTATTCCGGACGTGTAGTGCGTAGTGCATTATTTCAAATGTATTCTTTGAACGTGTCATTGAAAGTGTAAAATTAGCTCGTGCGTTCTGGGTGTTTCAATCCGTTTATTTCAGAATTTCGTATTTTCTTCTATTATTGCGTATTTTAACACTACAGGCCGGTAGTCAGGGGAGTTGCTAGGTCTGGAAAAGACCCGGAACTACGCTGATGTCGGAACTGTTGGGACTGGGGGCTAGCTAGTCTTTTGGCTGTAGCTCCTGAGATTCTATCCGTGGCTACAACCAAAAGATCAGGGGCTATAGCCCCCTTAGCCCCCCCCTAGCAACGCCCCTGCCGGTAGTGTATTCCTTCAAAAAGCTGCATACATTCGAGTCGTTTTTTATTTTTATTTTCAAGTGTGATAGGTGTGCGCCAATGATCAAAGTGGGCAATTCCGAGATATAAGTCGCAAAAGCCTGTCCTGTATGGCTCTATGGAAAACCCAATGCAAAAACGCCCTCTAGTCAGCATTCTTCTGGTCGATAAAAACTTTGAGGAGAGGTAGCCAAATTGTGAAAGGGTGGCAGGATCTGGCTAACTCAGCTGCATGCCAAATTTGGTGACCTTTCAACCGTCCAGTGGAAAATGCCATGCAGCCTTAACGCGCGCGCGTGTGTGTTTTTGAGTGTGGCATACATATAGTGTGTGTGTGTTTTCTGGTGCCCCCCTTCATGCTGCAGCCTTCCTGCGATGGCCCCTCCCGCACTGGTCCACCCACACACAGCCAGCCCTGCACGGTGCTGAGGATACCGCAGGCTATTTATAGCCTGTGTTGATCAATGGCTCGTGAGCCGCAGGCGGCGGGCCATCGACCCGGGCGCTTTATTTCCATCTTCTGGGCATCACACTGGGATCAGTCTTAATTTGTGTCATGGGGCGGGTGCTTGAGAGGGAGGGAGTGGGCTGGTGCTCTCCCGCTGTCACAGGTGGGTTCTCCCTGCAAATAGAAAGGCCTGCCCCAGGACGCGCCTGCTTGTGTGGTGGAAAGGTGCAGCTGGTCCAGTGCATCTGTTTGCCACAGGATTCATCTCCCTGTTTAAATGGATATCACTCCTCAGGGGGCAGTTTCTTGGCCATAAGGCGCCGAGGGAAACCCCCTAGAATCTGCATTGCCCACGCGTGCACAGCGCACCGCCACACTGCTAAATCTGCCCCACTGCACAAGCCACTGCCCAGCCTACTTAATACATCTCTGTACTTAGATACGTCTTTCCCTTTTCCCTTCTATTCTCTCGGTCTCACATGTCACTCACACCATTGTTTCCTTTTAAACCGCTGCCATTCCCGCCTTCAGGTACTCCTTTCCTTCCCTTCATCTCGCTCTCTCTCTCTACCCCCCTCTCTCGTACTTTCATTTCCTTTGCATCCCTTTCTCCCTTTTGCTTTATACTTGTTTTCTTTCAATCCTGCGTTATTGTCTGTTTTTTTTCGCAGTTTCAGCTCTTTGCCTTTCCGTCTCGTCTTTAACTCCATCCTGTCTCTCACTAACATTCTATTACGTCTCAATCCCATGTCTCCGCCGAAAGCCCCCCCCCCCCCACACACTTTTCACTTTGCTTTCTCTTTAGACTGATTGGTCATGTGCTCACTTTATCTGCTCTATTCCCCCCCCCCCCTCGCCCCCTCAGTCCTCCGCTCTGTCTGAGCCCTGCCCAGACTCCCACGTGGGGGCTAATGCTCACACCTTGCCCAAGGATGGCAGTGCCATTATCCAAGTTAAGCTGCAAATAGCCTGACAGATGTGCTAACGGTTGAGGAAGCTGGCTCTACTGCCTGAAGGTGGGAGTGGTTCTGAGGGACTTTGAAACTGACAAACCAAAGCAGCACTGACAGATTAAGATGTTAACTGGTTAAAACAATAGTCCAGGGACTGCTTCACACCAGCCTGTGATGTGCCCCTCCCCACCCCGCGCCCAGGCAGCTGCCCATTTTGCCTGCATCCCGAAATGGCCCTGCTTCTGGGCTGGTCTTCATTTTACTGGGGTAGGGTCGGAAAAGGCTGACGACTCTCACAATGACAGGGAAAACATTGCAGGTATTAAAATGCCCTGCTCTGGGACCTGGAAGCTGTGTTCATAATGCCGGGTGAAGGTGCAACGGGACCCATTTCAGGCTGCTGTTGAGGGCCCTCTTACCTACAGCAGGGAACACCTGCTGCGTGTGTTAACCCCAAAACAGTGATGAAGGGGTGTAGCTTAAAGTTTTCAAATGCGAAAAGGCAACGGAAACACAGTAAATACAGTTTTGGTGGGCACCATAAGTTAAGTAGGGGCAGTTCTGTATGCTCGAATGAACATATCTGATCACACAAAATATTGGAGTGCAAAAGAGGTGAAGGACTTCGGTTGGGGGTGGTAGTAGTGGGGTGCATTGATTATGCTGGAAAACAGGTTTCCTTATGCAATTGTCAATGTGTGATTTCCACAGTGACTCGCCCAGGAGTCAAGGGATGGCCCAGAGGAGCAGCTCCCATGGGAGCCCAGGGCCAGAGGAGAGTGACTCACCAGAACAGCCAAGGAGCAGAGGGGCTACGACCAGAGGAACACCTAATCACAGAGCTTTGATTGTACTGTAGTTTTACTTCAGTCAATTTTTAGCTTTGGCCATTAGGTGGTGCTTATAAACCAAAAGTAATGCATTCGAGTAAAGCTGGAAGGCAAGGACACGTGAGGAGGGACACAGAATTTCAGGCAGTTGTTTAGTTATTTACAACCCATTGACTGCTCAGGGCCATATTGGTACCCATGGCCTTTCCCACCCACTACCCGTTCGTTTATCCCACCCACAACAAACACTCCTGGGATGTCGTTGAGCTAGCTCTATGAAGCAGTAACATCAAACTGTGGCCTGTAAGTGTTATTTCTAATTAATCCGATGAGAGATAAGAGTTAATGGCTTAATTGCAGCTATATGTTTAATAAACATGTCTTAAACACGTATCCCTTCAGTCACTTGATGTTTATGTTCCTTGCACTGAGGTCCTGTCTAAAAAAACATTGACAAAGTCAACAGTTTTGGCTTGTGTTTAGGTATTAATTAGGCATATGCCAGACACTCATATGCCTAGATAATCACACCATGTTCCAAATATTGCATCTTATGGTCAGGTAGAACCATTATGACAGTGCCTGGCAAATGCCTATCCCATGCCTGCACAAAAGTCAAATCCGTTGTGTTTTCCACTGTTTGGATTCAGTTGCAGTGACTGGAGCCAGATGCTTACTGGCAACTGCAAAGTGCATTGAGGTAAAGGAACGGGTGATGATTCACAGACGACTCTAATAAACATTTTCTAAAAAGATGTGCCAAAATAGTATCTTTGCATGCACAGTTGTATCAAACATTTCCATCCATTAATATATTGTTTTTATATTTCTGTCAGGGATGTAGAGTGCCATTAATTTATTATTCCAGCCAATGTGTAGCCTGACAACGATGGAAAAATATACTTTGAAAATTGCAAACCAAAGGTCAAACCCTGCCCTGTCCCTCACACGATCAGCTCCCCCTCCCCTGCAACCCATCTGCCTCTCTATCCCACTCCCTCCTTTGCAGTCATAGTACCACAGGTCCCCTTTTCCACTTCCACCACTGCTCTTTGGCCATCAAATGCACATCGAATGTGATATGGCCTTTAGTTCATAAAGACTTATTCTTTCTTTGGAGATATGTGCATGCCATCAGCCCCACAGTGTGCCTTGAGTCTATGGCAAAATCCTTCAAGGCACATATTAGATCCTCCTTTGTACTGCAGAAGGCAACCACAAGGGGGCGCTGAAACCCTAAAGGACCATTTAAGAAAACGCATTCATGTTCCTTTGTCAGAGTCATGGGGGAAGGGCAAGGTAAGGGGGTTCATTTCCGGTAGGGTCAGGACTTTAAATGGGGTAAGAAATCAAGGGGTCCCTCATTTGGAGGCGTGGCTTGTGTGATAGGCGTGGCCTAAAAAAGTACACAAACCATAGTAACGTACGCAAACAAATATATAAATACATGTAAGCATTTATAGATTTGTATGCGTATCTTGCTATGGCTTGTGTAATATGCAAGCCCTCTTTTATGAACATAGAAATACGTAAAATATTTCTATGTTTATGAAAGATGGCTTGAAAAGTACACAAACACAAACCATAGTAAGGTACGGACATAAATATATAAATGTTTACATTTATATATTTGTTTGTGTACCTTACTATGTTTTGTGTACATCAAGATGGCATGAAAAGTACACAAACCATAGTAAGGTGGGCAAACAAATGTATAATATTCATATATTTGTGTGCATACCTTATGGTTTGCGTACTTTTCAAGTCATCTTTTTTCAACATTTCTAGGTCTGTAAAAAATGGCTTAAAAAGTACACAATTCACTCCATCTTGTATAAAGCTTTTCCGACAGACAAAGCCTGAGGTGTCTTTGTCCACTGGCAAAGCTTTATAAAAGATGGTTTGCGTTTTGTACTTTCCAAGCCACCTTTTATAAACCTTGAAATATGTTAAGGAGTCCCCAGGTTCATCGATGGTTAAAGACGCCACAGCGACATGTGGAAACAAAGGGACAGAGGAAGTTACAGTGACTGACAGAAGTGCCAGCCAGCCACAGAGACCCACTTCTGTGAGCTTGCCTGACTCAATAGTGGGCGCATCTCCCGTCGCGGCATCGGCCGTGGCGATATAATGTGTCCCACCAACGTTGTGCTCAACCCCACTTTTAGGAGACCCACTTAAAGCACTGTTTAGGGAGACCAGATTTCCAAGACAAAAAACATGACAGACAAAAACACAAAAGGTCTACCCCACTCCCTCCATGCCACGCCCCTCCCCATTTAACGCAACCTACTTCCCCACCCCCTTCCAAAGTATCCGCATATAAATTGTGCTCTTTTGTATATGTATATAAATAATAATGGAGCTGTTGCTCCGTTTGACATTACATGTCTCGCTAGAGTTACGGGCTTCCCAGCTATTCTCTGTGGCACAGTAAATGCAGGTTGGTTGGATCTGGAAAGTTGGCGGTTCAAGCCCGTCCTCAGATGGCAAAACTGAGAAAATATTCTGAGGTCTATTTAGGGGTGAGCGGTAGATGGCCCAAACTCATACTATCTAAAAAAAAAAAAACAGCACAGTCTTCACCAGTATCTCAAATACCTGCACATGGTTTTTAAAGTGAAAAAAACCTCGGGCGGCAGGGCACATTCTGGGAGAGTCCTTGCAAAACCGTGGCGTCGGGTAAGGTGCAAAGTCTGCGCATGCGAACAGCAGAGATTGGAGTTAGGTTATCAGCCTCAGGTGCGAATGTGCTAATATAAATACGATCCCGTAAGTGAGGGCTGCATAAGGCGGGGTGACCAAGGAAAGGAGACACTCTTGGTTCCCTAATGAAAATGAAAGGCACTTATTGACTAAGCAAGGCTGGTGCATCCAAAACGCTTAATTTCGTCATTTTCTACCCGCCCCCCCACCCCGCAAACAGGTATAGGGAACAGAAAATGAAACATTGGCCAGTCAGCGATCATTTTATAAGCAGTTTACTCAATGCTTAGGGAATGGATGGTCTGCTTGGGAACTGTCATGTAAACACTTCCAGCTGCTTGACAGTGGCATGAGATGAGAAATGGCGGGGGCACAGTGTGAGAGGGAACAGTGCCCTTTTGGATTGAGAAGCAATGTTTTTTCAATGATGGTTGCCAACCACACAGTGGTTTTCCCCCGAGCTTCTCCTGTTCTGCGCCTACAGGGAACTCCCCGCCCCCGCCTCGTGAGATGTGTCGTACACCGGGCGCCCCTCGCCCCACCCACCTTTGTTTTCGTGCTGATGTTCCCGTTCTGCAGTCTGCACCTGTACCTTGAAAGTCCTCTCATTACAGGCCAAAGAGCGGCCCCTGCCGGAGGAGGCGTGGCGGTGCTTTCCCAGCCCGAGGATATCCCCGTAGCAGCACAGGGGGGAGGGGGTGGGGATATCTTCCAGGGGGAGGGAGACACCTCCGCAATTCCCCGGGACCGAGGGATGATGGGGGAGAGGCGGGGTCCGTGCACGAGCCAGGGTTTCCCCGCATTGCCTCCTCTCACCCAGCCCGCAGTAACCCCTTCCTGCCCGTTCTTATGCAGAGACGATGGGTTCACTGCTCAGGCACGCCAGGCACGGTTTTCTCTGCAAATGCAGAGAAGCGCTTTATTTTCTGAAAGAAAAGCGCACATTGGTGCGCGTGGGACTTTGGGATGAGAGGGGTGGTCGGACAAAAGCCCTCTCCCAGTCTCGTCTCACGTCTTGTTTTACAGCGCTTTATATAATACTATACACATCTTGGGGTAAGAACACTCCTCTGGCGCTGCCTCCTTGCCCCTCCCGCGCCCCTTTTACCCTCCCTCTCTTAATCTCACCTCACTATACCCCCGCCTTCCCCTTTAACATTGCCATCCTGTCGCCCTGTCGCCCTAGCCCCCTGCCCCCTGACCTCCGGCTCCTACTCCCCGTCTCGTTTCCTATCACCCAAATCCCTAGATGCCATCCTATTCTCCTGCCACGCCCCTTGGTGTCCTCATTGCCTGCTCTATGTCCCCTTCGCCTGCCTCTCCTTGGCACCCTATCTCCCCGCCTGCTCCTACTCACCCTATCTCCGTATCTCCCGCCTCTCTCCGCCGTGTCCCATCTCACCCTGTCTCGTGCCTGCCTCTTTCCCTGTCTCCTACCTTCGTTTGCTCGCCCTGCCTCCCTCTTCCCCCCGTCTCCCGCCTCACTCTCCCTCGTTACCCTCCCTCTCTTCCTCTTTTCTGGTCGTCCTCTCTCGTTCTCCCCTGCGACCTGCCTCCTTCCATGTCTCCTCCCTTCGTTTACTAACCCTGCCTGCCTCCCCACTCCTCTGTCTCCCGCCCCACACCTCTGCCCCTCTCCTGCCCTTCTTCCTCTCTCCTACTTGTTATAACCCTACCTATGTATCTCCTGTATCCCTCCCCCGTCTCTCTCCTCGCCATATCTCCTGCCTCCTTCCATGTCTCCTACCTTAACTTACTCACTCTGCTTTCCACCCTTCGCGCCTGTTCTCCTGCCCTATTCCCTTACCTCCTCTCCTGCCTTTCCTCATATCTCCTACTTGTTCTCACCCTTTCTCTCTACCTCCAGTCTCTCTCCCCCGTCTCCCACCTCACCCTATCTCCTGCCATTTACCCTGTCTCCTGCCCTCCTTTACTCACCCTTCCTCCCTTCTCTCTCCTCTGGCTCCTTTCCTGCCTCTTCCTGTCTCTTCCTTCTCACTCCACCTTGCAGCCTCCTACCTCCCCTGCTGTCTCCTGCCTCACCCTATCCCTTCCCTCTCTGCCTATTGCCTGGACTCCCTCTCTCTTTCCCTCCTGAGACCCTATCTCCTGCCTCTGCCCCTGACTCCTACCTGGGTTTACTCACCTGCACCCCCCTCTCCTCCATCTAGAGCCTTGCTCCCACTTTCCTTGTCTTCCGTTCTCTTTATCTCCTGAAACATCGTCTCCTCTCCATTTCCCTGCCTCCTACCCTCGCCTACTCACCTGCCTCCCTCCTATCTCCTCTATTTCCTCCCTCTCTTCCTCTTTCCTGGTCTTCCTCTCCCTGTCTCCGCTGAAAAACGATCTCCTCTCCATTTCCCTGTCTCCTACCCTCGTTTACTCATCCCCGCATCCCCGTATCTCCCGCCTCGCTCCTCTGCCTCCTCTCCTGACCCCTTCCTCTCTTCTATTTGTTCTCAGTTTCCCCCTCCTTTCACCACACCCGTCTTTCTCATTTGCTCTGTGCCATTTCGTGCCACCATCACCACGTGTGTGTAGCACTGTGTTTATCTACCTGTGTGATACCTCCACACAGATTCACTTACCTGCCTCACATACCTGTTCCCATGTGTCTAGCTCATTGTGGGCCTGATTTACAGAAGTGCTTTATAATGGCGCAATCCCATAGGAAAACGCTCTGTGAATAAGGCCCTGTGTCTCTTGGTCTCCTTTCATTTTCTTCTCCCCTTCCCCATCTTCTGCTCGCCTTTACCAATCTCTTACTCTTCTTCAACACAACCATTCTCCCACGTCTCCTTTCCTCCCCATCCATCTTCCTCTCTTTTTCATTCTCTCGCTCTTTCCACCTGGGCATGCACGTTTCTTTTGCATTTTTAGCTTTGGCTATTGAGCTGGCTCTATACATCCAAAACTATTGCCACAGAAGTGCAAATAGCAAGGTATACAGGCATGAAGAGGGACACCCACTCTGCGTTGCTTGTGTTTGTATCCATTCATTGACTGCTGATGGTCACGCCAGCCCATTTGCTCATTCCCACTTACTACGCGCCCCTCTGCGCCCAAAACACACCCTCCTGTGATCCTTTTCAGCTAGCTGTATCATGCAGTAATATCAAACTATCAGATCAGATTTTATGGCGCTGCCATTCATATTTCTAAGTAGTCTTCTGAAAGGTAATGGCTTACTTGCAGTTGTAAACCAGCTCCTGGTGTAATCCAATCTTTTAACCTGGTGTGCCTTCAGCCAAATTTGTCCTCACATGTATTCCTGGTGCTAAATTCCTGATAAAACAAGCTTTGGCACAGACAAGAGTTTTTGCTCTTATAGGTATTTGCCAGTCACTGCCATCATATGCTCATGTACTCACACCATTTGCCAGCTGTTTCCATCTCATGAGCAGGAAGTACCATTATGCCAGTCCCTTTCAAATGCCTATCCTATCTCTACAAAAAAGTCAAAACTTTTGTCATTTTCAATGCTTGTGTTTTATTCATGTGCAATTTGACAAAATACCTTTGGCACCACTCACCAGAAAATGACAGCGACCTGGACAGACTTATTATAGAGGCAAAAAGTCCGATTCATGGAATATTTGCCCGGTTCAAAGTGAATTTGCACTGATGAAAAATGACTTTGCACTGCCGACACAAACCCTGATACATGGAACTGTGTAAAGTGTATTTTTGCTGTGCAAAGTCCGGGCAAAGTCATTTTGTCCTGTAAGTGACGCGTGCAAACAATTGGCAGAAACAAATGGTCTGCATAGGAATTTTGGTGTTGGGAAACACAGGGTTGTGTAATCAGATAAGTACAGTGCTGGCCCCACGTCTGCGAGCGCCCCCTTGGTGAGATTTGTGTGCCCCCCACCTCGTCCACCACAAATACAGAACAGCAGGGGGCTGCTGTTATTGTAAGGTGTGTTTAAGGGTACCTTGACTCCAGCTCAGTGTCATGTAAAGGGCGCCTATTAAGGAATCATAGGCGCTGTTTGCATGATTCTGCGCTGGAGGCAAGGTGCCCTTTATTTGCTGCGCCGCGAGGGCAACCTTGCGCGGCCGCACACGCTGAGCACCCCTTGAGCCGGCGCTGGATAAGTAAAGCCAGGGCCAACGCATAAAGGCTGGTTTTGGGCTTTCCCTGAGTCCAGATCCTAGCCTAAAGCCCTCAGGGCTTGCACACTCTGCAGGGAGTTTACTTGGAGTCCCCAGGTCCGAGAGGGGTGGCCAAGGTTATCCCACCTGGAGATGCCACAGGCCAGAGGCTGTGATGAGAATAGGCCCACTTCTGGAGCTGGGAGGAGGCAAGGAGGTGGATTGATAGATCTTGCATGCTCTGGTCTGGGGCAGTTCACAGGCATCAGAATGAGTCATTCATTTGCTTTATTTATAATCCGAGTTCTCCATTAACAATGTAATATGCAATCATACATACAATCTAGTTACATTACAACATGTCATCAAGTCAGCAGGGGTGGAATGGGAACTAAAAGAGGCCCAGGAAATAATTACTGGGGACTAAAAGAGGCCCTGGAAATAATTTTCAAAGTGGCCCCATTGACACATTTTCAGCAAACCCAATGCATTTCCTATGAGAACATTTGGAAATGCCATACAAAAGAGGCCCAGGGTGCAGATGTCCATTGGTAAATATCCAGAGTTCCCTATAGGCCAGTCCAGCCCTGCAAGTCGGAGTGAGTCATCCCACGGGTCCGGGTGTGCGGCAGCTCACAGGCTCGGGTATGGTCGGCTTACAGGCTTGGATATATGTCATTTCACAGGCTCAGGCATGAGGCAGTGGATTGGGTCCAGAAGGGCTTTTCTCAAAGGCTCATATATGGACAGCTCAGAGGCTTGGGGGAAACCCATGGAGAGTGCAGGACGCTGACATCACAAAGGCTTTCAGTTTAGGGACTTCACATTCGGTGAATGGGCATCCTGCATTCTCCCCACTTTCCCTTTCTCTACATATTTTACTCGACCCATTTGCTCCTTTCACTCTTTGTTTTTCTTCTCCCTCTTTGGATCTGCGCTCATTTCCATCTTTAGTTCTCTGGCCCCATCTCTGCTTTTCTCTCTAACCTTTTGCCATCCTTCTCTTTTTTCTGTTCATGCATACATACCTAAGTATCCCACTGTTCTCTTACTCTCTGCTTCCATCCCACTTACAACATCCATTCAATTTGTAACCATCCCTTTGCTTCTCTCTCTATTCCCATGTTTACACTCCCTCTCTTTCTCGCTCTCCCCCCTGCTCCCGTTCACCATTCCCTCATCTCCTCTGCTTTCCTACCTATCCCCAGGCCTGCCTCTCATCCGCCACTCCCGTCTGTTCCTTTCAGTCTCCTTTGACCCTCCGCTTTTCTCCTCACACTGTTTATCCAGTGGAGCCATGTAATTGCTTCCTCCACCCTAATTAAACTCTCCCCATGATAGCATCTCCTGGGTGAAAAAAAGGAAAAAAGTTTCAAACACAAGCAGCAGCAAGAGGGGGGTGGAGAAGACCTTTACGGGGGAGCAGAGGGGTGATGGGTATTGTATAACTGAGACAGAAGGCTTATAAGAAACTTGGGTGAGAGTTACTAGCGAGCAAATCCCTGTCAAGTGTTACAATCCCCCATCCATCTTTTCATTGGCACCACCCTTTCAGGAAATACGGATCTCCAGTTACTAGTTGGCAGCGCTATGCTTTTTTAAATGTAGGCTGAGGCTTATTTAGTGCTGAACCCTCCCAGGTGTAAAGGCATGGCATGACTCCCCAGTGCCATGGACAGTCTGCACAGCAACTATTGCGCACAGCTGTTCCCCACCAGAGTGTCCGGGTTGTATCCATGACACTGGCACTGCCAAAGTGTAAGCTGACAATTCTCTAAGCGTGGCGTGGCAGCCTTGTGTGGTTACAGCTACCCGTTCTGCACAGACACACAGTACATTAGCAAATGCTACGCAAGTTACCAAACATTCTGCTTTATCTGGACACTTATCTTATGTGTGTGAATGAATCACAGTGGTAGCTTAGAAAGCCTACAGGCTACATGCCACAAATGTAACTTTAAAAAAATGTGCTTATAAAGTTGAAATGGCACCATGGACTACTTGCCTCAGGTTTTTAGAGCATACCTATAACTCATGATATTTTAAGCCCAATATTGTTTTATTTTTATTAAATCCCACTAAACATTAAAAGTCAATTATGAATACAATCACTAATGCTGTGACCTCATATTACAATATGGTTTTAGGCTGTCTGGAAAAGGTCACCAATAACCTCTCTGCTATGATAAGAGCAACAGCATCCATTGGTACGTTAGAAGTTTGGTCATTACTCAGGGACGTCAATTCACCAAAATTCCAGGGGTAGCGGAGTGACATCACAGGAAGTGATATCACATGAACTTTGACCCGTATGACATCACATAAACTTATATCACATGACATTTAACACTTATGCCATCCCCTGAAGTGATTGACGCTTGTAAGAAACATACATAAATTACATAAATTACCAAGCCAGTACTATAGTAGACATAAGGCTTTACTAAATACCAACCACATTTCAAAGAGAGTGCTGTGTTGATAGGCCATGGAGGGTGTCATGTTATGATAGGGGTAGACCCAGTAGAACCAACCTTGGCCAGTGGCACTACCATGCATATGCCAGTACAACATTATAAGCCCATTTACTGCCAACATATGTAAATTATTGCTGCACTAGTGGAAACGTCAGTGTACACTGGCTAATGTGCGTAAAGGAAGACATTTTCAGAGTGTAAATATTTTATGTGGTGTATTTTAACATAATTTATGTTAATAGAAAAAAAGTATTTTGTAAAGGATCTTGCTCCTTTTACCTGGAGGAGTAGTAACCTCAAACAAAATCTCACAGAATCCATTGAGTTCAACATATTACACACGACCAATTGTTGTATCTGCTCCTCATTGTCTTGGATTCCACTTACAGGTTTTGGACTCCAATATATAATGTTGAGGTATGTCAGAGTGATACAATTCACGTGCAGCATGATCCGAAGTAGACATGAGATCATAAAACTAAAGTAAATAGAAGTTAAATTAAGTTTAAAATGGACATGAAGAATCTTATTGATATAATAGTACCTACCAAGAAATATAACAATTAATAATTACATAATGCAAAAGTGTATTTAAAAAAAGTAATTTCTTTTGTTAGAGCAATAGTGCTTAGTCAAATATATTTCTGTTTATATGTTTTTTGTTGTTAAATGTATATATTCTTAGTGTATGCAATTTGAAGTATGCTGTTAAAGTGGCATCCCTGTCATGGGCCTTTTCTGCAGCTAATTTTATGTTATCATTGTTGAAATACACATTTTGTTCATCTGGAAGATGAACTTGAAGCCTTATTATTGTATTGTATGTCAAGTTCGAAGAGGCAATATCCATCAAATTTAAATCCAAACATATTTAAAAAACAAACTGAAAGGGAATCCATGACTCCTCAAGATGTTTCAATCCGTACATTTACCATCATCAGGAGGACTAAGAGGCGGACCCCAAGAAGTTATAATCATGTATGCCCCCGACCATATATGCCATTGACCATACATATTTGAGCTATGTGGTCAGCAGCATATATGGTTTTCGCAGACCTTGTTAGGATTCAAACCTGTGGCCTGCAGAACACAGATAGATCCTAGCAGTGAACACTTAACCCAATGAGCTATGTTATATTTAAATATGCATACCACACCATGTAGTAATGCATTGGCTCTTGTGGTTTACTTAATTACATAGCTCTTATCATTACAGTGCTTATATGCAGGAAGAATATGTCAATGCCCACTAGTAAATCTGATAAAAGAAGTGCTATATTTTGTTTCAAAAAGAACTAGAGGCGTCAGGAGAGGGTTGTGGGAAGATAACCTAATAGATGTTTCTTTTTAAGTGTACATTTGATTAGATAGCATAGTGTCGCAATTGGATAAATGAGTTAAAAGCTCAACTCTGACAAGTGCCAGGCCGCACTTTCCAAGTTGATATTTCAGCACAGCTGTTCTTCCATTCATCCTTCTGACATTGAGAGATTAAGTACTATTTCATTTCATATTAATAACTCCTATTTTACAGCACTTAGAAACAGGAGGCATCAGGAGTCATAAATGAAGCTCTATACATACAAATATGCTGTAACTACTATTTTACCTGGGTACGGGAACATCTAGGCCACAGTAACACAAAGCATGAAGTATTATTGCTCAACATTATAGGCTTCAGAATCATAAAACAATGGCTTTTTCAATGGGGATTTACCAGTCCTGCAAAGCTCGGAATAGACCGGTAAATCCCCATTGAACGAGGGCGGACTCGGTAATAATAGCGCCATGATTACCTCCAAACTCTGAATGAGGCCCATGGATTCAGTCTGTCAATTTATTTTGATCCCATCAGCAGGAAGCCTTTGAGCCTGCAAACAGGCCTGCCGCACTATCATAGTGCGATTAAAGAAGGAAAATATTTGTTTTTTGTAAATCGTATCACTTCTGCAGCATGCTCCTCACGGGAACTTTTCAGAGTTGCGAAGGGACTCTCCTCCCTTCCCCCAGTAGAGGACAACTCCTCTTGTCCCCAGGCTCAAAGTGAATCCATCAGCATATATTTTGCAGTGACGATCTGTAAGGTTGCGCAATCTATTTCTAATCAGAGTATGTCTAAATCAGGCCAATTCTGGGAAAGGGGTGATTTCTTCTACTGACCGTAAGCAAAGACGTTTCAATTTGAACCAGTTACCGACAAGGTCATTGTGAATGCTCTGAACCATCTTAGATCCACCTCTCCTATGGATCCAGGTCCTTTACGCATTCATCAGGCCCTTCCGCAGAAAGTTATATCCCTGTTAACTGTGGTTCTTCACCACTCACTGTCCTCTGCTGTGATTCCCATCTCGCTGAAACACACTCTGGTCACTCTGCTTTTGAAGAATCTCCACCTTGATCCATCGCTAGCATTTACATATCAGCCTATATAATTACTGCCAGCTCTTACGAAACTCTCAGAAGTATTATAACTCTGCAACTTTATAGTTTTCTGGAAACTAACAATTGTCTACACCGATTCCAGTCTGGCTTTAGACATTTTATGGATATTGAGTCTATCCTGATTTCACTTTTGGACGATCTCGCAATGCTTCAGGACTGTGAGGGGGTCGAGGTGTTGATCCTTTCTGACCTGTCTCCGGCCATCGATACAGTTGATCATGGCATTCTGTTGCACGGCCTTGAGCAAGTGGGTGTTTACAGTATTCCACTGGCTTGGTTTGCTTCTGTTCTTACAGATTATATGCAACTGTTTCTTTCAACTCTTACTCTTGTCATTCCACGTCCTCCATGCTCTCATGCAGCAACCCTCAAGGATCTTCCCTGTCCCTGCTCCTTTTCAATCTTTATCTGCGTTCCCCAGCAGACTTCATTTCTGAACATGGGTGCACTTTTACACCTGTGCTAATGATATGCATTTAGTGTTTTTTTCTCTATTCACCTATAGTGGAGCTGCCACGTGAACTGAGAGTATTTCTATCAGCAATTGGGAGCTGGATGGCAAAAAATTGGCTGAAGTTAAATGGGGTGAAAATGGAGGTCCTGGTGTTTGGCTCCCCCATGGCTCCTGCCATTTGGAGCTCAGAGTATTTTCTAGACTCCCTGGATCCCTATCCAGTCCCTAGTACCTCAGTAAAAAGTCTGGGTGTTAGACTTCTGCCGTCTGGTTCCAGAGATGCTCAGATCACTGCAGTGTGTAACACTGGCTTTGCTAAATTAAAAGTGCTTAGGAAACTTCCTGCCAAACTGGATCGCTGTCGGCCTACCATGTGTCTACGTTCAGCCTCTCAAAATGTATAAAAAATTCCATGCTACCATGGAGCCCGCTAGGTGGCCGCTCTTTTTCGGTTCTGCCCCTATCTTGTGGAATGCTTTGCCATCCAATGCGCGAGATTGAAGGTCTTCTCCAGTTACGGAAGGAGTTGAAAATGCACCTTAGTTCTATTTTTCTGTATCTCTCAGGCCCACCGGTGGAGTTTCCCCTCAGAGCCTAGATGCCCTTGGGCCTTAGTTTGAGCTTTATAAATACTGTACCATACCATGGAGTGGCGAAATAAGGCTTCTGTAGAAAGGCCCACTCACTGCCTGTTTGGCTACATGGGAACATATAGCTGAAAATACAGGTGCCACCTCCTGATGCCCACCTTGCAGCAAAATGTGGGTGGGCACTAGGTTAATAGGTATTCATATCTGGGGACTAATATAACATAACTACCTCTAAAGACAACATTGGAGGAACTCTATCCACCTAACAAACAACAGAGATCTCTTGCTTTCCATGTTCTTGGAGGATTGAAGTGACATCTCTAGGGCTTTTGAAAACCATCACTTGATACTTATCTGCATGAGCACTGGATATTCCTGCCTTGCTGGCATGGAACAGAGCCACCTTTATTATTTTCTGCCCAAGTGTCTTGAATCTGGGGAATGCAGAGACTAGCAGATGTGATTGCCAAAACACCAGTCTGAGAGTGGCCAGTGGTCTAGTGAGGAATAACTAAATTCTCTCTGGGAGACCAGCAGAGCAGCTCTTAGAAGCAGAGAACTGGAACATTAAAGCGCAGCTCTTGAACCAAAGTAGAAGCAAGACATCATAACCAACCTCATTGCCACTCAGCAAGTGTATCATGGTTGCAGAGACTCCACCATCAAATGCATGTTGGCCATGTTATCTGAAGGAGAAGGAGAGACAACCATGAGACAGAAGACCCAATGCAATCTACAGGGTAACTTTCCTTAGCTGTGCCAGCTTCTGCTGGATAGAGAACCTTTTACTGGCCCTTCCAGCATGTGTGAGCATGCCATCTTTTTGATGGACCCACACACATTTTAGAGAGTATTTTTGATGAGCTTCCCAGTGTTATATCTCCAGCTTTTCACGTAATGTACACTACTGTTGATGCATTTTAATTTATATTCTTATTTACATACACTTTTTAAGTACTGATTCCTCTCCTTTTTACCCTTGGATTTTCTTGTGGTAAGTTTTAATTAAAGTGTCGCTATGCGTATAACTTCTTTTGTTTGGACATTGGTTATTTTATGAATTCACTGTATTGCCAATTGATTATTGAAAAATGTATTTTAATGCAAACCATTACTGGGGCAAATATAAGCAGATTTATCACAAGGGATCAAAAGCAATACTGAAAAGAGAAATTAAAAGATGACCCGTACCACTACATTCTATGGGCAGTAGAAAATGGGTCCTATACGGGATTTGGAGGAACAAGGTTCTGAGACTTACCAGGCGGGTGTCCGGCTCCGAGGTGGAGTTGGTTCTGCTGGAAAGAAATCCTTCAGACTTTTCCAGCAGAGACTGTCCGTTCAGGCATAAAGCAATAGCTTGAGGACATGAGTAATAGTCAGTGGCTACTGTGGCGGGTTGGAAGAAGGAGTCGGACACATTAGGGACATGTTACTTCACTTTAATTTAATTATATCTAAAAAGGCCTAGCTTTCCCTATTACTAAAGGAATCACCCTACCTATCTAAATCAACTAAGGTGCTTGTCTGTAGTCGGGAAGTCCAAAAGTAACTGTCCTCCATCCCAAACCCTAACTCGACCTGACCCTACCACTAATCTGAATAACTCAAAAAGGGGTCAAAAGAATGTCTCTCATTTCATGGTCATTTTCTTCTTGCCTTCCTTCCAGCGGCTTTCTCTTCCAATCAACATTTTATATCCTGTGTTTATTGCTATTGAAATGTCTCTCCTTAAAATACGTGCTTCCTTTATTTTGTTTCCCCAATGATATACTTGTAGGTTTTGTAGTATTTTTGTGCTAACTATGGGTTCCCATGTCCTGGACGCTTGATACTGGATTGTCCCCTTTCTAATTCTGTTCGCTTAACAGTCTCTTCTTATAACACTTCTCACACTGGTTCATGCAGGACTCTCTCCTCTCCTTAGGTCTCTGTACTTGGGGGTTATTCTCCTCCAGCCAGGTTATTGGCTTCCACTTCTTAGAAGCTTCCCATACAGTGTTATTTCTCACTCATTGTATTGATTTCCTTTAACTCCAATTCAGTTTATTTAATATTCACCTTTCAAATACGTGATTAGACAAAGTTTCTTTCTTTCATATTCTTTCATATGTCACTCCTGCCTTTCCCGTTCTCTTCAGTACCTCTTCTGATGCAGGGGAACCTTGCCAGGCTCAGTGCACAGTCAGCTCTTCTGTTTCCTGAGTCCTCTTCTCGTTATCTGTTCTCATTGGTGTCTTGTTCTCGGCTCACAAGCAGCGGGACGCCATCTACGGATGTGGGCAGCAGGGAAGCCTCAGCACGATTAGCTCGACCCATTGTCCACCACGATGCAGCTGTGGTCAGGGTGCAGAACTTTCTTTCCTCTTCGGCCAAAGGTTCTCCTGTTGCAGGATTATTTGTCTCTCCTGCATCTCAATATGGCATTTATTGCCTCTCAGAAAGTCATGGGCTCCGCCACTTTGCTCTGCTATGCCTGTCCAAGGCGTAATGACTTCAGGGTGCTTCCCTTGCTCACCATACTCTCTCTCTTACCAAGAGCTACTCATCCCAGTAATGTGCAAATCTCTTTTTAAAGAGACAGTTCCTTTGTCATTCTATGCCTGGTTCGTTCCCACTTTGCTAGAAGTCAAATGTAAGGATAACAATCAGTTTTCATAGGTGGCAGACCCATATAGGCAGATAAGGTATTGGATCTAGGGGTTTCCTCATTGGAAAGTGGGTCCTTGACCCCAGGAGGGAGTGACTCCCATTGGTATCCCTCTTGCTCCTACCCCCAGGGAAGGTCTTGTAAAGAGGACTCACCTCCCTAGCCTCAAAGAGGGTGGCTACTTCTTGGCGAGAAGGGACGAATATCTGCAATTTGTCACATACCCTTGCCCTTACAAATGGTGGCTTCATCATCTTTATTTAGTGTGAATCTGCTGAGAAAATCCACCTTTCCTTGTTCTTTTCCTTTTCGATATTCAATAGAAAAACAAAAAGGTTGCAAGTAAATAGAAGGTCGAGATGGACAAAGTTGTGGTATCCTCAAACATGTTTCAAAATTTGATAACACAGGCTATTCATTAAGTCCAAACGAAGTTAATAGTCTGCCTACACTCCCTTGAATGTCCCAGAGCAGAGAGCAGGCTTCAAGGTCAACTACAAAAGAGAAGCCTTGGCTTGGGGCCTGAGTGATGAGTGATGATGGATTAATTGGGAAAGTGGGGAGTAGTCTGACATTCATTGGGAAAGTGGGGAGTAGTCTGACGTTCCTTGCGGCACCTGTTTCGTTTTGATTACGTGCTGCTAACAAGCCGAAAGTCCAAGGTTGGGAAAGCATGCCAACCAATCAGAGGGTCTATTTAGCAACATGCTATACAATGTTGCAAAGACCAACTCGCTCCCATTTTTTCCATCATAATCAGTTTTATACATGTTTAGAGGTAGTTTGAGGCGTGCCCACCAGATATGGGAAAGCAAATTAAGTTATTAAAACGTGTATATACTAGAGGAACATATGTTCCTTAACCAATCCCTCCCTTGAATAGGTTTTAGTTTTCCATGTAGGATGACGTCATAGATAGCGCATATCGAGGTATACAACCTTTGCATAATCACATTTGGGAATGTGTGTATGAATTACTGCCTGTTATTCCCCAGATTGTCCGAATTTATTTCTATGCTGATAATAAAGTAGTATTTTGCCATATTCTTTGAGTCTGTCCAGTTATTTAGGTGCGAGATCCTTGGTGGTAATTCCATCTAGTACATAAGATGCTTCAATGTGCTAGAGCACATTTTGGTAGCAGAGGATGGTTCTGGTCTAATCGACCCAGGCCCAAATCTAGACTCTCAATTGATTCCAACCATTAGCTAGAAGACCATGGAGCTTCCTGTGGAGATCGGTGCACAAAAATACACACGTGTAAGAAGAATCGGTTGGCAGGTGCCCCTTTGACGAAATTCCTGTCTGGTCCCCACAGGTGGCCCGCGGACTGAAGGCAAACTGGTCAACTGGGGAAGACTTGATCCTGAGGAACTCAAGCTGAGCCACGGATGTATGTAGAACTTCGAAGGTGGCATAAATAGAGGGAGGGACTGTATTGCAAATATATTTATAGAAGTAACAGGATTTTTGGGTCTAAGAAAGAAGAGAAATAGATACCTCAATTCATGGTTCAAAAGGGGTGGAAGGGTACGCACTCAAACTCCAAACAGGGGTATTATTTGAGGATTCCTGAGGCAAGGCCAAGAAGAAGAGTGTGTATCAAGCTCCAAAAGTGAGATGTGGTACATTTACAAAAGATAGTAAAGGAAGGCGTATGTAGAACATTTAAAAGTGCACATGTGCTTGGGGTTATAAATATGTCAGCATAAAACATTTATTGTGTCTAGATTAGGAGATATAAAACTATAGATAAAAATTAAGGTGATCATCATATTTCTGAATCAAAAGATTGACGTCAATCAAGAGGGTAAAAATGAAAGGAGAACAATAATACAATAAAGATACTCTTAAAACATCAATGATAAAAAAATTGTTAAGAATGGTAGAAAGTGTGAACGATGGAACAAAAAGAACATAATTGCATATATTTTTAAAGTGGTTAAAAAATTGTTTTTTTGGTAATAAGTGGTGATTGATGGTGCCTGCTCAAATTAGTCAGTGTGGTATATTTGATCAAATAAATAAAAGAATGAAAGATCTGGTAAGTATTGACAGTCAAGATCAACTTGTCATCATGGGGGACACTCTTCTCCTACACCTTTGCAGGACACTGCCGAGATACACACCCAAGATAAGACAGTATCATGCGGTGTGGGTCAGAGGCACGACTAATAAAACACTCATGCCATGGCCTCAAGAGGGTTTGTTTTTCAAAACAGTATTGCGACATATGACAACGTATTTGCATGCTACATACAAGGGGTAGAAGTTACAGAAAAGATTGTCTGTTTTAGAGTTGTGGAAAATGTATCAGAGCGAGAATGAAGATCTGCCTGAAAAGGAGTACATGCTTAGTCAGCATAAGGAGGAAGATGTAACGCCTTCAGCTCCTCTTCCCCGCCTGAAAAAATCAGGCTGCGTTAGTCTGACATACACGCCCCAGCTTAGTGAGGACAATGCAGAAGAAAACAAAAGTAGAGAACGCAAATATATGCCAACACACAATGAAACTTAACAGCGTGTTGAGAGAAAGGACAGACAGGTGGCGATAGAGGAAGAAGTTCCCCTGCTCTGTTGTACGTATGAATTCTATGTGCTTCAGGTTAAATCAACTACCTGTCTACGAGAAAGTCAGGAACTGGAACAGCCCGCATACTTTGGGTGACTCAAAGGCTCTAGAGAAGGATTGTAGGTTCTGTGGGGTAAGCAATTCTCGTGAAACTCTGAAACACCTGATACATGTGTGTACGTTCTATGACAAGGAACGAACCAGGTTTTTCAAGGATAATAGAATTGGCAGTTCAGAGGTGACCAGAAATCTGTTTTGGTGTCGCTGTATGTGGGGCACTGCCATTTGTTTGGTTTTAGCTTTGAATCTTTTTCTTAAATTTTTAATGAATAAGAAAAATCTAGCTTTGGAAGCAAAACATTTTTAAATTGATGCTCTTTATATTTGAATGTTTCTTTTTCTCTTTCTTAGAAGTTGTTTTTTCTAATGAATGTAATTTTCTTTTCTTATTTTTCTTATTTTTGCTGGTAATTTTGTTGTGTATGGTTTTTTGTAAACTGTAAATGCAACAATAAAAAAAAACCATGGGCCAAATACCGGGGAGTGGGAATGAACTCCACCCAAAAGGTAGTAGTACTCATCACTCACAGTCAAGGAAGATGCACCCCATACAGCTGCCCACAAAATATGCATTGATGGGTAAATATTATAGCGTTATATAATCCATCTCTTCCATTGCCATGCTAACCGCCAACCAACATTATTATGCCCATCTCTTATCCACCAGCCCTAGGAAATTAAACACCAAAGAACGACCGAATGGTATATTTTCTGGGATGACATTCCACCCCCCATGTATTTGGATGGGTTAGGGGAGTCGCCCAGGGCTCTTGGTGATCACCCTCACATCTATGGACTGACCACCACCCAGGATCCACAGCTGGTGTAGAAGACCTGGTGATGGAGCCAGGTCAAGGCCCCCCTCTCCACACAGCGGGCCATTTGGAAATCGGTGCATTCTACGCTCTTTATAATGCAGAACATCAATGTAAAGGTCCTACTGGACTCCCTAGTCTCTCCAGAAATACTGCAGCTATGTATAATGATTGATGCTGCTCATCATTTCATCACTCTGCATATTGCATGACTGATGCTCTCCCATTTGTCTCCATCTTCCCCATGGCTGATTTCACCTTGCCCGTGAAGGCACAAACCTCGACCTGATCTGCACCTGCTCACTGGCAAAGTCCTCTTGAATCAATGAGCAGTTCTCCATTGCCTCAGAGCCTTCAAATTGTGCAATCATAGACCAAAGCACTTCCCTGCCAAGACACAACAACCCCCTGATTGCTTCTTTCTATAACCCCAGGCTTGCCAGCGGACATGGTAGTATTCTTGGGAATTCTTGAATCATCATTATCATTGTCAATGTCATCAGTGATTATATGAGCACTTGATGACGGTGCAGTGGCAGCTACTCCCGTAGGTGTCTGGCCTGTCTGTCGCAGGCGGCAGGTTCGGCAGGATCTCGATCGGCACATCCACTGGAGTTTGTGTAGCTGTGGACACAGCACTCTACATAGCTTTATGACAACTCTTTGGCAGTGGTTAACTTTACTGCCCAAGCGGGCTAACTTCTTCAGTCCATGTAATGTAGTAGTTGTGGTGATCACTGTGACATGGCTCCGACAGAGGTGGTGAAAGTGCTGCTGATGACGCTGGTGTGGCTCTAGTGAATGTAGCATTGATGGTATTTAAGGGCTGGGTCCTGCACCACTGCATTCAGTCACTGGTGCTGTCCTATTTCTTTTTTTCGATCTACTCAGATTCCCCTTCTGTTGATGTCATTGAACCTGCGTACGATAAGTGTAGGAGACGGACTCTACCTCTGTATAGAGGTGCATAGGGTGTGCATAGGGTGCACTGTGTCTTTGCCATTGCTTCCCCTGCCATGCTGTGATAGTCTTGGCCTCCTGATGGATTGTGACATATGGGATGTTCATTTTAGATACATTATGCTGTTCATTAGTATGAGTACTGTGACACATTTGGGTAGTTCCACCTTGGCCTCCAATGTTACCATCAAGCTCAAAAACTCCCAGTCCCAAAAGCTTGTCTGGTAAAGTGAGGACCAACGAAGCTTTGAAGGTCTCAAACAATGAAGGCCTCAAACAAATCCTCTGTCAAGGACCTGTCTTGAAGATTACTGCCTTTAATCGAGAGTTTATTCTTCAGACAGATGCCTCGAAGGTCAGTCTGGGATCTGTGTTGTCACAAGAGCATGACAGCTTGGAACACACGTCTTATACACAAGTTGTTTGTTTCTTAGATAACAATCCTATGTTACAGTAGAACGTGAAACCCTATCCATCAAGTGGGCAGTCCCTGTAGTATTATCTCACAGGAAGGAAGTTACGGCTCGTGACCGACCACTTCCCGCTAACCTGGATGAGTCTACAAAAATATTCTATTGCCCAAGTCATGAGGTGGTTTTTAGGGTGTTCAGTCATGATATCGAGAAAAAAAATTTCGAAAGACAATAATTTTGAAAAAATAATGTCGAAAAAAAAAAATCAAATTCTTTATTTTTTTATTTAAATGTTTTTTGGGGTTTCGCAAGTAAAAAAAAGGTAAAACAAAAAACAAAAAAAAGGGGGTTTGGGGGGAACCCCCCCTTTTCGAATAAAAAATGTAGTGAAAAAGAAATGCGATTTTTTTTTTCAACCTTATTTTTTCGAAATTATGACTTTTGACATTGTTGTATTCGATATTATCACTATAAACCGGTTTTTAGATCTACAATCATTTTGTTTCTCGGTAGAACATAGAAAGGGAAAAGAACAAGGCAATGTAGACTTTTTAAGTTGTTTCCCATTTCTGAATCAAGGGGGAGCATCTCAGTTAATGGGAGGGTTATGTGATGAATCTGAACAACTTGTCCATTCTCTCCTTTGTGGCTAGGGAGGTGAGCCCACTTCACAAGACCCTCCCTAGGGATGTGGGTAAGTGGGACAGCTTTGGGAGTTACTCCCCCCCTGTGGGCAAGGACCCCCATTCCGATAAGGAACTCCCAGTCCATAACACCCTTTCTGCCTACATGGGTGTTGGGAAGACTTGAGTATTTCCCGTTATGACTGTAACCCACAATGAACCTTATTGCACTCTTTTGGAATCAGGTAATGCTGAACAGTGTCTGAATGTCATAATCAAAGAAGACAGACACAATAATGTTGATATATACTGATGACGTGTATAAGAATAGTGCAGGCTGCGAATGGGGGAGAGACTCCAATGGAGGGAGAAGAGCAAGCGTTACGCAGAAGCAAGCCTCTGCTGAGATTACATTCTTGAGGGGCAGAGCTTTTGCAGAGATGACATTCTTGAGGGGCAGAGCTACACCAAACCGCAGAACCAGCTGTGGCATGGGAGAAGTGAGACCTGCTAGCATGAGTGTCATGATCTCTGCGCTTCCAAAAGGTCAGGGTTTTCCCAACTCCCTTGGAAGCAGATCCATAACCCAGGTTCCGAGTGCCAACCAGTCCCAATTGGGACCTTTTGGACCCAGTCCTGGCGCCAGTGGCACCAGGCTCATAAATATGCCCAGTCCCAGCGCTGGAAGCGCCGGGCTCATAATGCTTGGGTGGACTTACCTTCAGCAGACCATGCTGCTTACTTGCCTGCCAGTTGAGCCTCTGATCCTCTTCTGTTTGGAACTACTTTTCCTGTTGGGTGGGGCTGGAGCCACTCCCTAGATTCAGAACACTGGAACTCTTCTGGAAGGCAGGAACTCTTTTCTTACCAGGAACTCTTTTCTTACTTAGGCGTGGCTGTGGAAGGAGACACCTAAGCACTACAGGAGGCTATTTAAACCACACCCGGTGGATGAATCTTGCTTTGCGTTATTCTGCAACCTCTGCAGCAGAACGCTCATCGTGTCTTCTGCATCCGGTCCTGGGCCTAAGGAAAAAGGCTTACCATCCTGAATCCAGTCTTCAGCAACACCTATAAAGACAAGAAAGAACAGGTTAGCATTCCGGCATCTGAAAGGCAAAGGCTTACCATCCTGAATCCAGTCTTCAGCAACACCTATAAAGACAAGAAAGAACAGGTTAGCATTCCGGCATCTGAAAGGCAAAGGCTTACCTACTCTTCGTGCGCTCCGGAGGTCTTCACACTGCATTCCGGCATCTGAAAGACAAAACAAGGTGCGTTTAAAGACATTGGGGAACTTTAATACTCACGTGCCATTACTCCTTTCCACATCTAATCCAGTGGGTATTCCGGCACCCTGCAGCCGCTCCGAACTCGTACCTGCAAAATAAAAAGACAGTTAGAGCGCATAGTGAAGCAGGCAACAAGCGCTTACTTACGTGCTTCCAGGCGCTTCTATTCATCACACGGGCTCCATCTTCAACTCACTTCAGCCCGTCATCCGCCATCGCCGGAACCCTGCAAAACAAGAGACATCTTTACTAAAGACTTTAAAGACATTTGAATGACTCGAAACTTACCGTTCGTGCAGTAAACGACGGACAGCAGTCCTCTGAAGTCAAGAGGCCTGCGCTACCTATCCAGTGAAGAAACTGGTTACAGCACCCTGCCCCGAGGCAGATGGAGAGCTCGGCATTCACTTACCTAAGGTGAGAGCGTTAACCTTTGGGGGTCTACAGGAGAGGAGAAGAGGAAAGAGATAGGGACACCCCAATAACCCCAGTTCATTAACCCCATATTTTCTATCTGCAGACATCTTACTCTACACGTCAGGCATACAGTGCACAGAGGTCCAGCCCAAAGAGCCAACCGGGTGCTACACATCACCTTTGAAGATACGGTAGTCGCCCAGTCAAGACCGGCGCCTCTGCGAGAATCAGGTGAGCGTTACAGAACGCAAAGCCTACCGCAAAACTCTCGCCCAGGCGCTATGGAAACCTCGGATACTGACCCCCTAGCCCGGTTACTTGGGGAACTAAGGGCAGAAGTGCATGCAGCTCGTCAGGAAACGAATGCTCTAAGAAGGGAACTAATTATTTCCAAGGAGAGAACAGACAATCTTGCTAGACAAGTGCTACAGTCACAAGCCGGACAGACCCCGTTACCCGCATCAGGGGCAAATCTTCCTTCAACATCCTCTATGAATCCAGTGCAGATCAACCTACCTGGGAATGTACCTCTGGCTCCGCCCGAACGATTTTCTGGTGACCCAAAGAGGTTTGCAGTATTTATCAATCAGTGCCGGTTGCACTTCTTATGCCGGCCAGCAGCCTTTCCAACTGATCAAGCAAAAGTAGCTTTTGTACTTTCGTACCGTAGTGGCAATGCGGCAGACTGGTCGATCCCTCTAGTTAATCAAGATGATCCGGTTCTCCATGATTTTCAAGCCTTTCAGCTTAGTATGGAAAAACTGTTCGCAAGACATTCACAGGGGCAGGCCTTGGACAATGAGCTTCTTTCGTTGCGACAGGGTAATCAAGACCTTTTGGCTTATATTGCATCTTTCAATAGACTAATAGTGGAAACTCAATGGCCTGAGGACAAAAGGATTACGCTGTTTTATAGAGGTCTACGTGGAGAGCTCAAAGACGTTTTAGCCCAAGTAGTGAATCCCCCACAAGACTGTTCGGATTATATAGACTTGGTCGTTCAAATAGATCACAGACTGCAGAACAGGAAGGCCGATCGTTCCAAGTTTGATGCTCGAGTATTTTCCAAACCGCCAACTCCTTCCAAAGGAGTAGACTCCGGGGAACCCATGCAAATAGGGGGTCTGAAAGGTCCTCTAACACAAAGGGAGCGGGAAAGGAGGAAACAGTTGCAATTATGCCTATATTGCGGAAACTCAGGGCACTTTCTTCGAGACTGTCCGGTGAAACCTGCCAAGAAGGCAGTAGGAGCTGCAGTTACCAAAGTTACAAACTCTGAGCAGGGAAACGACCTCGCCCGACAAGAATAGAGGTCCTCTTGCCGAGCGTGAAAACCAGTTCCGTGACCTCGCATTTCGTGATACCTATGGTCCTCATTAGCCCTGATAATCCGGATCGATTACATGCAATTGAAGCTTACGTCGACAGCGGTGCCATCGGCAATTATGTGGATCATGAAATGGTTTTGAGGATGAATCTAACTCTTTGTCCCAAGGCTGTAAAGGACGTCATTACTACGGTGGATGGTACGGAGATAGCCTCCGGGCCAGTAACGCATACCACTCAAGAGGTGACGCTAGTAAGTCAAGATGGACACCATGAGAAGATCGTGTTCGATGTGATCAAGGCCCCTCAGTTTCAGATTATTCTAGGAATACCTTGGTTGGAGAAACACAATCCTCTGATCGATTGGCGAGCAAGAACGGTCCAGTTTCCAGAATGTGTCTCTACTTGTCACCCTCCACCTGGTGTTGCACTGGCCGCAATTTCTTCAGAGACTCCCCAGTTACCTCCCGAATACCTAGAATACCAAGATGTTTTCCGGAAGGATCAGGCTAACTCTCTACCTCCTCATAGGTCTTATGACTGCCAGATAGACCTGATACCTGGATCTACTCCTCCTTGTAGTAGAATTTATGCCCTCACCGAGCCTGAGAACCTTCACCTTCGACAATACCTGGATCAATACCTGGCAAATGGGTTTATTCGTCCTTCCAAGTCCCCTGCTTCTTCAGCTTTGTTCTTCGTTCCAAAAAAGGAAGGAGACCTTAGAACTTGTATCGATTATCGCTCCCTGAACCAGATCACCGTTAAGAATAGATATCTGTTACCTTTGATCCCTGAACTCCTGGACCAAGTCAGAAAAGCATGCATATATACAAAGCTGGATCTTAGAGGAGCTTACCACTTGGTACGAGTAAAAGAGGGCGATGAATGGAAGACGGCCTTCCGCACCAAGTATGGGCTATTTGAATATCAGGTCATGCCCTTCGGACTTTGCAATGCCCCGGCCGCCTTTCAATATTTTATGAACGATGTCCTCAGAGAGCTCATAGATGTATGTGTTGTTGTTTACATTGACGACATCCTCGTTTATTCTTCATCGGAATCTGAACATCGGAAACACGTGAAAATGGTCCTCGAAAAATTGCGTCAACACAAACTTTTCGCTAAGTTGGAAAAATGTGTTTTCAACGTGACTGAAGTTGAATTCTTGGGATTCATATTATCACCTGGCGGAGTGCGTATGGATTCAAAGAAGGTCGATGCAGTTCTCAAATGGCCATCACCATCCTCCGTAAAAGGTGTGCAAAGCATGTTAGGCTTCGCTAACTTTTACCGCAGGTTTATCCCCGAATTCTCTCGAATAGTCCAGCCCATCACTGCCTTGTTAAAGAAAAACAAACGTTTTGAATGGTCTACCGAGGCGGAACAAGCTTTCCAGGATTTGAAGACTAAATTTATCTCTGCACCAATCTTAAAACACCCTCGCCCCGAACTCCCCTACATCGTGGAAACTGATGCTTCAAGCCTTGCCATGGGGGCAGTTCTATCACAAAAGGACCCGGTAACCAATCAGTTGCATCCCGTGGCATTTTGGTCCCGCAAATTCTCGCCTCCTGAAATCAATTACACGATTACTGACAAGGAACTTCTGGCTATCAAGTCTGCCTTTAAGGCTTGGCGGCATTATCTGCTGGGGGCCCGACACACCGTTACTGTGATTACGGATCACCGAAACCTGCAATATTTGAAGACCGCAAAAGCCCAATCCTCTAGACAACTCCGTTGGGCATTATTCTTTGCCGAGTTTGACTTCATAATTACCTATCGACCTGGTACAAAGAACGGTAAAGCCGATGCCCTTTCTCGGATGGGAGTGGAAGAACACTTGGTCAACCCTAAACCTGTACCAATCATTCCCGAACAAAGAATTCTGGGTGTAATCGCCACAGAATCCATAGAGGAAGTTAAGGATAAAGCCAGGCAACTTGTAACTCCAGCAGACATACAGAATTGGCATCTGCAGGGAAAGGACTTTGCAGTAAAGGACAACTTATTGTATTTCCAAGAACGATTATACCTACCCAGCACAGATTTACAGAAAAAAGTAATCTCTTGTTATCACGACTCTTTAATGGAAGGTCATCCCGGTATAGCCAAGACCTCAGAAAAGATCAAGCGCTACTTCTGGTGGCCGTCTTGGAAAAAAGATATCAGAGACTTTATAATGTCCTGTGGAGTATGCGCCCAAAACAAGAGTCAAAAGGAAAGACCAGCAGGCCTCTTACGCCCTATTGACATCCCACCTCGCCCTTGGCATACGCTTTCTATGGACTTCATCACCGATCTACCTCCATGCTCCGGATACAATACGATTCTAGTAATCGTGGACTTATTCTCCAAGATGGCGCATTTCATTCCGCTCAAAGGCTTGCCAACAGCAGCAACTCTGGCCCGAGAATTTCTCGAAAACATCGTCCGACTGCACGGTTTTCCTTCGGTTCTAATTTCGGATCGAGGTAGTCAATTTATTTCTCATTTTTGGCGAAGTTGCTGTCGGTCGGCTCAAATTGATGTGAGACTATCGACCAGTCACCACCCTCAGACCGACGGACAAACCGAGAGGACCAATCAAACTCTGGAACAGTATTTACGGTGCATGCTGCAACAAACTGAAAAAACTTGGAAAGATATCCTTTGGATAGCCGAGTATGCCTACAATAACTCTGTCCATTCGGGAACTGGGAAAACCCCGTTTTTTCTTTTGTACGGCAGTCACCCTCGAACCTCGGAGTTGGATCCCCTCCAAGATCTTGAAACACCAGCAGTAGACTACCTGCATTCTACAATCACCCAAGCCTTTAAGGAAGCTGTTTCTCACCTTCAAAGGGCTAAAGAACAATACAAGAAAGGAGCAGATCAACATCGGAAGGAAGCCCCTCACTATCAAGTAGGGGATCAAGTCTGGTTATCCACCAAATATCTATCTCTAAAAGGGCCACGCACATTCAACCCAAGATACCTTGGTCCCTATTCCATCACTACCATAGTAAACCCAGTAGCGGTCAAGTTGGACTTGCCCCCGCACATGAAGATACATCCGGTCTTCCACGTCTCTCTATTAAAACCCGTGCAACCTCAAACCCGACTAACCAAATCTCCAAAACCTATCCTAGTGGATGGAGAACTCGAGTTTGAAGTCAAAAGCATTCTGGACTCCAAGATCTCCAAATCTAAACTATTCTACCTAATTGACTGGAAAGGCTACGGCCCCCAAGAGAGATCCTGGGAACCTGCTGAATATGTCCACGCTCCTCGCCTAATCAAAAGATTTCACCGAACATTTCCTGACAAGCCAAAACCCCCGGAGAAGCCCGGTTTGGGAGGGGCCTTGAGGGGGGGTACTGTCATGATCTCTGCTTCCAAAAGGTCAGGGTTTTCCCAACTCCCTTGGAAGCAGATCCATAACCCAGGTTCCGAGTGCCAACCAGTCCCAATTGGGACCTTTTGGACCCAGTCCTGGCGCCAGTGGCACCAGGCTCATAAATATGCCCAGTCCCAGCGCTGGAAGCGCCGGGCTCATAATGCTTGGGTGGACTTACCTTCAGCAGACCATGCTGCTTACTTGCCTGCCAGTTGAGCCTCTGATCCTCTTCTGTTTGGAACTACTTTTCCTGTTGGGTGGGGCTGGAGCCACTCCCTAGATTCAGAACACTGGAACTCTTCTGGAAGGCAGGAACTCTTTTCTTACCAGGAACTCTTTTCTTACTTAGGCGTGGCTGTGGAAGGAGACACCTAAGCACTACAGGAGGCTATTTAAACCACACCCGGTGGATGAATCTTGCTTTGCGTTATTCTGCAACCTCTGCAGCAGAACGCTCATCGTGTCTTCTGCATCCGGTCCTGGGCCTAAGGAAAAAGGCTTACCATCCTGAATCCAGTCTTCAGCAACACCTATAAAGACAAGAAAGAACAGGTTAGCATTCCGGCATCTGAAAGGCAAAGGCTTACCATCCTGAATCCAGTCTTCAGCAACACCTATAAAGACAAGAAAGAACAGGTTAGCATTCCGGCATCTGAAAGGCAAAGGCTTACCTACTCTTCGTGCGCTCCGGAGGTCTTCACACTGCATTCCGGCATCTGAAAGACAAAACAAGGTGCGTTTAAAGACATTGGGGAACTTTAATACTCACGTGCCATTACTCCTTTCCACATCTAATCCAGTGGGTATTCCGGCACCCTGCAGCCGCTCCGAACTCGTACCTGCAAAATAAAAAGACAGTTAGAGCGCATAGTGAAGCAGGCAACAAGCGCTTACTTACGTGCTTCCAGGCGCTTCTATTCATCACACGGGCTCCATCTTCAACTCACTTCAGCCCGTCATCCGCCATCGCCGGAACCCTGCAAAACAAGAGACATCTTTACTAAAGACTTTAAAGACATTTGAATGACTCGAAGCTTACCGTTCTTGCAGTAAACGACGGACAGCAGTCCTCTGAAGTCAAGAGGCCTGCGCTACCTATCCAGTGAAGAAACTGGTTACAGCACCCTGCCCCGAGGCAGATGGAGAGCTCGGCATTCACTTACCTAAGGTGAGAGCGTTAACCTTTGGGGGTCTACAGGAGAGGAGAAGAGGAAAGAGATAGGGACACCCCAATAACCCCAGTTCATTAACCCCATATTTTCTATCTGCAGACATCTTACTCTACACGTCAGGCATACAGTGCACAGAGGTCCAGCCCAAAGAGCCAACCGGGTGCTACACATCACCTTTGAAGATACGGTAGTCGCCCAGTCAAGACCGGCGCCTCTGCGAGAATCAGGTGAGCGTTACAATGAGGCTAACAGGTGGGCATGCTGACCGAGCAAGAGGCTCCGGTCAGGCGAGGAATATTGATGGGAAAACAACCATCCTCACTGGTGGCTTGACACACTGGAGAACAGTGGTGCTCCTGGTGCCTGGCAACCGACGTCAAGACCAGATGAAGCAAAGGGGCCCAGGCCGCCGAGCTCCAAGCGGCAAGTGTCTTTGCCGCAAAGACGAATACCAACAAGGAAGCAAACACTCCCAAATAGAAAATGCAAGAGAGGGCTATGAACTACGAGTGCCTGAGGGAACGGAAACCGGCACACGGCCCGGATAAAAAGGAGTCAAAGAGATATGAAAACTGTATATAAAGCCCAGAGTAGACGACAAAAGTACAAGAGCCTGAAAAAAAGAAACGGGCATGCACCCTATGTAAAACAGAGTGGAAAGGATATGTGTGCGTTATACCAAGGCTGCGAAAGCCGACCAGGATACGAGGAACTTTAAACTCAGACGAGTATGCGTCCTACTTCAAACAGATTGAAGGAGTATGAGCACTGCAACCAGGCTGGCAAAGCCAATTAGGTGGCAAGATCTTGCAATACCCGAGCGGGAAGATGAGATGCCCCACGTTTATTAAATCTATGGAGGACATGTACACCTGTTCATTCGAAACCTTCCACCCATCACTTTTGTGGTCAGTTTGTTTCTCCTTGTGAGAGAGGGTATACCCAGAAGTGGGTCCCTTGCTCGCTGCGCCACAGGTAACCAGGCTGCACCTCACTGAGGAGGTCCAACAAGGCCGAAACATGTCTGGGGTTGCTTGGTTTTCTGTGGAGAGGGGACCTGGCCTAGCAGTTCGGGCTGGGCTGCTACCTACGGTGGCGGCAGCTGCTGACTGATTTGCACTTGGCTGGTCCCCTTTTGCAATGGCGCAGACTGGCTAAAAAACGGTGGGGTGGAAGGTTGCCCAGAGCAATTGCCAGTGGTTTAGATTCATTCGAAACCTTCCACCCATCACTTTTGTGGTCACCTGTCCAAGAGGCACAGGACTTTGGGGAGTCCCTGTGCCATGCCGGTGAGGCACAAAAAGGTGTGTTAAAAGTGATTCTTGAGAGATTTTAACACTTGTAAAAATCTGAGAAAGTAATCTTACAACAATTCTTCTTTTCCAAGGGTGAAGAGAGCACAACAGAGAGGATTAATAATTTTGACTACCAAAAAGACTGGGAACTGTGTCATTATGTTTCAAATGAACTATGAGATCGAAAATAAATCTATGAGTTGCGCAAGTCCGATGCTTACACCAAAGCTGTTGCTAAAGCTCCCCTTTTCTTTTTAGTTAGATTTTTGTAAAGTGGTAGGGCAGTTAGTCACCTAGGATTTGGACTCAGGACTGTTTTTTTTGAACTTCGATGAGCAGCCTTCATTTTGTTTTAGAAGGTAGGGATCTTCCCTCATAGCAAAAGGGCCATTTTTCCTTTGGTTTAAATAAACATCCTTGAATGACGACCCACTGTAGTTAGAGTCCTTCTTCTGGTTCGCCACAGTACTCAATGGGGTCCTAATTATAGTGAATTGCACAGTTCAGGCTTTTAATAACCCATGTGCCTCTGGCGACCAGGCCAATATTATTATATTTGGTGCAGTGTTTTCTGTGACAGGCATGTTCGTCTTCACATCACATATGGTAATAGGCATATCTTGGTAACGTCCACTTCTGCTGCATGTGCCCTCTGTGTATGTTCTGTATATCTACTTGCCTCCAGGTGTGCATGGGCCTGCTTGAGGTCCTGACTCCCAAAGCCCTGTAGGAGACCCATCTCAATTATTGTGGGCACCTTCTCTTCCTATGACTTCAGAGCACCCTGCCTGGTCCTGTTGGTATGGTTTGCCAGCCATGATCACTAACAGTACTATTAACATGACGTTTCAAGTTGTTGCTGCTTTTCTTTACTTGATCAAGGGTCTTGGGTTGGTGGATACCTTGTTGGTCCTGTTGAAGATTATTCACAACAGTGCTATTTTCCTTCTAGGCCATAAGGTCGCAAAACAGTCCTGCCTCCTCCTTCCACACCTGCTCCACCAAGATGGTCAGCTCCTACCTGCTGAATCTCAACTTCCACTGTCACCCCATTGTGGACGTTTTTCGTTTTTGTAATAATTTTTTGTGATTTGTATATCAATGAGTTTTCATCTCTTCCGTAAAGTGATCATGGCATCACAGATCTTCAGAGCACGCATTCCAAAAAATAGTAGTCAGGACCTGGAAAAAATGGTAAACGCCATCTTAAAGTCAGAATAGCCCACACAGGTCTATTTTTGATATTCAATTCCATCAGGTCTAGATATGTTATGATATGATAGTTTATTTATATAGTGCCTATACACAATGTGTTTCAAAGTGCTTCACAGCAAGGGAGGGAGCAAGGGAAAATACAATGACATTCTGACAGGCCATGAACAACAAGAACATGAAATTAACTATCATACTGGGCCTGACGACATTTCAGATAGTGCAAGAGTTAAGATATAGATAAGGAAGGAGGGGGAGTGGGAAGGAAATGGAAACAGACAGGTGACTACTGTACTAGGCCTGATGACATTTCTGGTAGAACTGGAATTTTACAAGAGGAGAGGAAGAAGGGATGAGAAGGAGGAGGGAGAGGAACAAAACAAGCTACTATTATACTAGGCCTGACAACATTTCTGGTAGAGCCGGAGATTAACAAGAGGTGAGGGAGGGGTAGGAGAAAGAAGGGAGAGGAACAAAACAAGCAACTATCATACTAGGCCTGATGACATTTCAGATAGTGCTGGAGCGTGGGAAATGGGGGGACAAGTAAAGGGAGGGGGGAGGAGACAAACATTTGTTGCTATCATACTTGGTCCAGGGACAATTCTGAGTAAGTGGGAGATGGCCCATAGAGAGCTTTGCATGTCAATGCCAGGAACTGGAAAAATATGTGGATATTACTGAAAGCCTGTACAATTTCCGTAGGACAGGAGAAATGTGCTCTCTCCTTGGAGTATTTGCTACAGTTTAGGTGGTCGAATTTAACCTGATCTGTGTTCGCCAATATGACAGTGAAAAGCCCCAAAAATATTTACACCGCAAAAGGAAAATTCCATACAGAATCAAAATCCAGAAAAAGTCAAACAAAATCATAAAAGGAAGTTAAAATAACTCTGCCCAAAAATTAACCCTTGACTTTTACGAACAGAGCAAATGCCGAATCTGTTGAATACATGGATAAATCGTTTCCCAAAAGGTCACAGTCGAGCCACAGAAGGTTGGTTTGTATGTCGAATCGCAGCAGAATTTAGGGAACTTTATACACAAAATGTCCTCACTCGAGAGAACCCGAGTAACATCTGAGATTCCCAGCTTGGGATTCAGGCAACTGGGGGACTAACCTTGTGTGCGGTCTCTAGAATATTGGCATTGCTGTGTCCGGTCAGGGGTATGAGATGATCAATCATAGTAAAAGTGGCTGACAGGCTCAAAGGGATCATGGTCTCAGCCCTTTAGTCATCGGCTACCAGGAGAAGCCCTCACCATATCCTCGGTTGCTGCAAGTCGACAAGGTCATAACCCTCCATGAAGTCAACGAGTTGGTGTGTTGGCATCTGCTCAGTGACGTTGCAGATGTCAAGCAAGCAGAGGCGTTGCTGTGCGGGATAAGTGGGGCTATAGCACTGGGTCTTTTGGTTGCAGTCCTGGATAGAAGCTCAGGGGCTACAATCAAAAGGCTAGCTAGTCCAGACAGTCAGGGCATTAGCGTAGCGCTGGACTTCCAGACCTAGCAATGCCCCTGCAAGCAAGGGCTTCTTGAGCAGAGCAGCCACCATAGCATGTTTGAAAGCAGATGACACAGTCCTGATTTGAGGTGAGGCAGTGAGTTTGCAGTAGCTAGCTGCAGAATATGTGGACATTCGTTAACAAACTTGCAAGGGTCTACCAGAGAATTGCTCTTTCCCTGATATGAAAGTAAGTGACTGAAATCTATTTAGATGGTTGGGTACGGTGGAATACCTATTGTGAAGCCTTTAGAGAGAATGTGACTCTGAATAGTGGTGGCTTTATCTGAGAAAACTGGCACTCTGGTTTCACAGTTCTTGAGAAGGATGACCTGGAGGGGATGGGGTATCGGGGCAGAATCAGAGATATCTTAAGCAAACCACTTATTAATGTGTATTCGGGCAATGGCTACTCGGGCTGAGATGCAACCTTTCTTGGAGGCCTACATGGCAGCTTTATAGCTACATAAGTGGCTATGGTGGTCATTTCTTGGCCCACCATGTTTTAGGCACTGCTTGAATATGGTATTGGAATACTGCAAGTAGTAATTACTGTAATGTGGTATTTACAGCACATACCCTCCTAATTTACCGGTCTTGTGACACAAATTTTGCAATGGGCTGAGGCCACCCCGGTGGGCACATGCAATGCATGAATTATTGCATGTGTGCTATTTTAGGATTTTTCCACAGAAAAATGTAAAGAGGGATGTTGTCTTTATTTGGTAGAAGGCCAAGGGAACGCCCCCTTTATGACAAAGAGGGCCTCATTCCGAGATTGGAGGTAGCCAATCTCGGAATAGCCACTATTTGTGCCATGGCTGCCTCTAATACTCTGTCTAGCACCGGTCTTGTTCAATGGGGACATACCGGTGCATTCCGACCCTGGAGGGACCGGTAAGTCCCCATTGAACAAACCATTCCCCATTCCCATTTGAGCCCCTATAGGGTTCAATGGGAATGGGGAGGGTGCTAATAGCGGGCTTGCGACTAGTAACCCCGTTATTAGCGCCCTGGTCCCTTAGCGGGACCTGTAAGGGACGTGTGGTCAGACCACACGTTCCTTACGGTTCACGCTAAGGGACCTCGGAATTGGGCGGTAAGGGATTGCCGGCACCAGTCTCCTTATCTCAGTCCCTTACCGCCCAACTCATAATGACCCCCAGAGATCCCAGTAACAAAACAATGCCATTTATCCAGATTGTCTATTTTACTTCCCAGGCAAAGGAACCCTAAAAGGCTAACCCTAAGTAACATCCAATGAGGGCCCTTTTGAAATTCATCATCTTCTGATCCTCAGAATAAACTACAGTGGGGCATTTAGCGATCCTGTGAAGGCATTGGTTTAGCAATGAGGGGGTAATTACGAGGTCGGTGGTTATGGTAAATCCAGCAATATTTGCCAAATGACACTGGATTTACCCTTCCCCCATTTCAACGTTGTGAGGTATATTTTATCTGTGCTGGTATTCTGAGCGAAAACCGCAAGCCAAAAATCTGCCTACTTTACCTCCACCTCAGACATGATAGGTTATTTATAACGCGCTTAATACCCTGAGGTTTCTAAGAGCTGACCTGGGGATCGAACCTGTGTTGCTCCGTGTCGTCTTGCTTCCAAGGCGAGCACGTTGCCCCTGAGCTTTCCTCCCGTTTACATTGAGGTAAACGTTTCCCAATGGCCCCAAACATATGTAGAACGTTTTAAATGTAGAAGCGCACGTGCATCCCTTCAATGCAGTAAGCATGTTTTTAGAATGAGCGCTGGTAACATGATGAGAAGGTGAGAATCTCTGATGCTCCCTCTTATGTAGTGACTCATCAGTCTTGGCTCTTTTCTGCATTCAAAAAGTACATGACTGCACATCACCAATCATCACCTTCAAACTATAGACTACAAAATCACTTCAGAGTTTTCTACTGGACCCAGGTGGTATTTCTGGAATTCTGTCGGAGGTAACCCAGAAATACCACCTCTGTTAGTGTCTCCTACTCTTTCACCAGCTTCTCCCATCCTTGGCAATCTCACTCATTCCTCTGGCACCCCCCATCATTGTTACAGTTCCACATTGCCATCTTATTCCCTATCCTTGTCACAGTCGCTCATTACCCCTGCAAGCCTCATCCTTGTCACAGACCCTTATTACCACCAAATCCTGCCAGAGTGCATACATACCACAACATTCCTTATCTTCAATACAGCAACCCTCATCCTTATCATAGTCCTTCATTAACCCAGCGACCCTCATCATCACAGTCCCTCATTACCCACGCAACCCTCATCCTTACTACAGACCCTCATTACCACTACATCCAGTCACAGTCCCAAATGACCCTTGTCCCAGAAACCCACACCCATGTTACAATTGGTCATTACCGCTGCACCCCCATTCTGGCCACAGTCCCTCATCACCCATGCATCACCCTTCCTCATCATAGTCGCTCATCACTACCACATACCTCATTCATGTCACAGGGCCTCATTACACGGTAGGCGGTAACCAGGGCGCTATTAGCGCCATGGTTGCCGCCGGTAGTTTACCGTGTCTACCTTGGTGGATGGCGGAATTACCAGCCTACTCCAAGGTGAGCGGGGGCGTTAATTCCCCATTCACCAAGGCCCTTCCCCATTCCCATTTTTGCCCCCATAGGGCATAATGGGAATGGGGAAAGTGCTAATTACGGTACCGCAAATTGCGGAACCGTAATTAGTACCAAGGTCCCTTTGCGGCACCCTACTTTAACGGCTGGTAAAACCAGCCATTAAAATCGGGTCCCGCAAAGGGAACTCGTAGTAAGGCGGTAAGGGTTAACGGTCACCGGTAGCATTACCGGTGACCGTTAACCCTTACCGCCTTCCGTGTAATGAGGCCCACAGTCTCTCATTTACCACTGCATACATCATCATCGTCACAATCCCTCATTAGCCTTACCATGGCTTTCCTCATCCCTGTCACAGTCCCAAATTACCTCTGGCAAGTTCATACAAAGGATTTCTAAAAATAGGACATCCTTTCTGTACAAAGAAATGCGCATACCTTCCTACCGCAAAACGGAAGAACTCTCACATGTGCAATGTGTAATATTACAGAACACCACAACCGTATGAATATTCAGAAGACTAATAATTTGTAATATTATTACGCACTAGCACAAGCAAACAAACAAGCAGAAAATAAGGCAAACATTCGAAATGTATAATATTATAAATATAAATAGAAACGACCAAGGAGAACACTTGTAATGTGTAATATTAAGAAGAGGCAGGCACATATAAACAAGCAAAACATGTGTAATATCGTATATGAACATGCAAAGATTACCAAATAAGTGGAGTAATTATCCTTAACCTCGGAATTCCTCCTCCTCCTCACAGTCTCTCATTACCCTTAAACCTGCATCTCTCTTCCACCTCACAGAGCCTCCTTACCCCAGCATCACACACTCTCAATGCACTCCCTTGTTACCCCGCCATTCCCCATCCTTGTCACAGATCCTCATTAATACTATTTCTCATCACAGTGCCCCATCATTGTCACAGTCCCCCATCAACACTGCATCCCTCATACTCATCACAGTCACTAATTTCCATCACATCGCTCATCCACTTTATAATCCCTAATTCCCTTTTCTTCACTCATGCTTGCCATAATCCCCCCCCCCCAAACCACTGTATCCGGCCACAGCCTCTCCTTACAGTTACCCAGACATCCCTAATACATGTCACAGTCTCCCAGTGCTCTGGAACCTCATATCCCCATCAAAGTGCCCCTCTATCTCTCTATCCCCCATCCTCATTACAGCCCCTCATTGTTACCACATCCCTCATCCTTGTCAGAGCCCCTCATTAGCATTGCATCCCATCATAGTCCCTCATTACTCTGAGCTCACCTTACCTCATCTTCATCGCTGTCTCTCATTACTTCTGGATCCATCATCCTCTTCACAGACCCTCATTACCCCCTCATTACCCCCACATTCCTCATCCTCATCACTGTTAGTATGCTTGCATTCGTTAGTCTTGTTGTCACAGTCCTTCAGTACCCCTGCATTTCTTATCCTCATTATAGTCCTGTATTACCCCTCATCTTTGTCACAGTTCCTCATTACCACTGCACATTGTCACAGTCCCTCATTAACCTTACCCCCACATCCTCTATCCTTGCCACAGTCCCTCAGTATCTCTGCACCCCTCCTCCTCACCACACTGACTCATTACCCTTGCATTCCTTATCCTCATCACAGTCCCTCATTCCATCTGGATCACTCAACCTCGTCACATACCCTCATTACCCCAAATCCCTCATCCCCATCCCAGTCATTATGCTTGCATTGCTGATTCTTGTCGTCACAGTCCCTCAGTACCCCTGCATTTCTTATCCTCATTATAGTCCCCCATTACCCTTCATCTTTGTCCCAGTTCCTCATTACCACTGCATATTGTCACAGTCCCTCATTATCTCTGCACCCCTCCTCCTCACCACACTGACTCATTACCCTTGCATCCCTTATCCTCATCACAGTCCCTCATTCCATCTGGATCACTCAAACTCACCACAGGCCCTCATTATCCTTGCACTCCTCATCCTCATCGCAGCCCCTCATTAACACTGCATTGCTCATACTTGTCATAGTCCCGCGTTACCCCCACACCCCTCCTCTTTTTCACAGTACCTCATTACAACTGCATCCAACCAAAGTCCCTTATTACCCCTACCACTGGATCCCCCATCATTGTCATCCTCATCACAGTTCCTCATTATCATAACATCTCTTATCCTCATCACGGTCCCTCATTACCGCCACAGTCTTCATCCTTATCGCAGACTCTCATTACCGCTGCATTCCTCATCCTTGTCACAGCCCTTTATCACCACTGCATCCTGGCACAATCCCTCATTAGCCTTGACCCCACTTACCCTATCCTTGTCACAGTGCACTGATTATCACAGAATACCTAATCTTAATTGCCACTGCATCCATCATCCTCAGAACAATCCCTCTTTATCCTTACCCTGGCATCCCTTATCCTCATCACAGTCCATTATTATCCCCAGCAGAACACTCATCATGTTTAATGTCATATACCAACATACAAAGGAAACCTAAACATAGGACATTCTGTCAGAGCAAACACATTCACACAGCTTCCCACTGCAGAAGAGAAGGCATGTTTAGTGAGTATGTGGACTATGTCATTTACAGATGATTAAAAAAGAACACTTGTAATGTGTAATATAATGAGCTTGTATAAGCTTATGAAAATTCATAAAGTTGAAAATTGCAAACATAAATGAGCAGCTAAATAAGGAGGACATGCATAATGTGCAATGTTACAAACAAGCACATTTGGATGGATTGACTACTGGTGAGGGTGAGGGTGTAGAAACCCTGGATTTCTGATAGGTATTAATTTAATTAATATATACTGGTACTTTCATCTCAGAAAGGGTAATCTACTAATCATATTACCCTTTTATAAACTCCATGCCAAAAGCATAGTGTACATCTGTGTCCTGCTGGCTGAGTAGAATGATCTACAGTGGCACATAGCAGGTTCAGAGGTCACAAGTTCACATTTGACTGTTGCAAGTGACAGCAAAGTCTCTGCTGAGATGGGGTTGCATTTAAAATATGTGCCCTTGTTCCAAAAACTACATAGCTATGAGATTGCTATCTTGGTGGCACATCAAACATGAAATATAAGCCATGCCTGATGGTGTGGTATGGTGCTTGCATCTCTCATAACTATCCAAGCTACATCAATGTGATATCATAGGTGTTAGTCTTGTGAGCCCAGTCCAGCTGTGTAAGTATTGGGTGTATTCACCCCAGTCAGTGTGTCTTTGTTGCACCCAGCAAGACTGTAGTCCTGGGGGTTGCATCGTTTTGTTCCTTTGTGAGGGAAGGTAACAACCTCCCCAGATAGACAGCCACTCCACAGGAAGCCCATTCACAAAATGAGTAGCCTCACAACCGAGTGCTGCAGGCCAAAAGGGTCTTCAATTCAATAGAGAAGGGGAAGGGTCGGGGCTAGTGTAGACAGAGGGAGCTTATAACAGTTGTAGGAAGTTTTCACCATCTTGTTTTTCTCTGCCTCTATCTTTCCTTCCTGTCCCATCCACATTGTGTAGCACAAAGCACTTTGGGTGTGATGTCAGAAGACAAAGTCCACAGATTCCAAGGGCAGTGATTGGACCCTTAAAACAGGCTGCCCTTTTGTCCAATCACCTGTATACTGTTACCTTTATAAATATGATGGTTCATTTTTAAAAAATTATTGTTCTTTTATAACATGCATAATACCGCAGACCAGTTTCTAAACGCAAGACTAGGATTCAAAACTGTGTTGCTATGCATTGTCTTGATTCCAAGACAAACATGTTGCTCATGAGCTATCCTCCTGGCTCGACCTTTAAAGGAAGGGGTCTCCCACTCCTTCTTTGATTCACATTGGAACAGACATCTAAGGAGGAATTTACTGGACCTCTGTTGGGAGAGTTGCCTCTCCAAAACCATTCACCAGAGGTGAAGACCCAAAGCACATTGGGATGACCTGCTCCTGGAGCAAGACCAGCATCTCTTCCTGCCACACTGCTTCCCAGGACCTCAAAGTCTTGAAGGACCACTGGAAGTGTGTGCCAGCCTTCCACATGCTAGGGGTCAGAGAACAAGGAATATATTTATCCATGAGTCCCGAGATTAGGACTCATGAGTCCAAGACAGCCAGGATCCCTGTGTTTTCTCTGTCTAACTGCGGTGAGCCATGATTCATGCTGATTGAACCTGTTTGAACCAACAGGACCATCCAAAGCTGCCTATGGCACTTGACCGATCCTAGATCTGCTGTTCTGCACTCTCAAAACAGTTTGCCATCATACTGCACCAGCTGAGTCTGTGTCATTGCACTTTTGGAATTTTAACCACATTGTTGACCCACCACCATAAAACTGCCTTTCAAACTGTCTGCATCGTCATTGCCGATCTTCATCAACAATTGACCAGACCCTGAAGGATCGGTCAAACTACAACCTTCAGAAGGCACAACGGAGACACCCGACTCAAACTGCGCATCCAGACACAAGCATCTTTTCCATCAAACTTGCTTTTTAACCAACCCTGGTGGCCCTCATGATCTGCATTTCTCTGAACAACACTTGCAACCACCCTTGGAACCTCCAGCATCTTCACTGCTGATCTTCATTGCCAGTTGAACCAACCATGGCAGCCTCATTGGGCTGCCCATCTTAAACTTTGCATCCACTCATTAGCATCTTTGCAGTTGAACCGACTGTTGAACTGACCCTGGTGGCCCTCACAATCCCCACTTTGAACCACATCTAATTTTAGCCAGATGCCGGCTTGACAGCCGCTCCCCATTTGGAACAATGCAACCAACGCCTTCAAGTCTGATTTGAGCCACCAAACTGCCAAGCACTGAAGAAGAATTCACACTTTATCGACATGTTGCGTCCTTTTTGCACTTTATTGGTATGCTGCTTCATACATTTGCACTTTAGTATGCTAGCTCTGCATTGAGTTGTGCCTATATTGGTCAGCTCTATGGCAAAAGTATTTGGTTGCATTTGCACCTTATTAGGTGGCTGCTTATGCTTTAAGAGCAGGCAATTATATACTGCCTTCTGCATTAGCACCTTAATATGCTAGCTTTGCACTGAGGTCCATCCATATTTGATGGTTCCATGTTGTATCTGCACCTTATCATGAAGTTGCCTACCCTGCAAGAGTTGATAAGTATATGCTGCTTTATGCATGCACTTTAGTATGCCAGTGCTGCATTGAGGTCCGTCTACATTTGACAGTTCTCTGCTAATAATGCTTTATTGCTATTATGCAAGCTGGCTACGCTTTAAGAGTCCTCAGTTGCTCTCTTTATTGACTGTGTATTGCTTTGTGCTTTTATATTTTATCTTAAATACTGCTCATGTGTATCACCATTTTATTATGTAGACTTTTTATATTCCATCATGCCAGACGTGCATGTATATCTATTTCTCTTGGCCCTGTTACCCTTTCATGATCGTCACGTTGACCACTTGGTATTCTGCCTGTTTTTTGCTTACAGCATTTCAGACCCCCTGTGCTAGGCCCTTAGTATCGGCTAACCAGAAGATATGAAAAGAAAATGTTTCCTTGTGTAACTCAGTTTGGGTTTTATTGTGTGCTTTTATTTTCATACGTTGGTTTATGCTGTCATGTATTTTGCATTGCATCGTAACTGGGTTTATATTATCTATTTGCTGCATTTTAATGTCGATACACTCCAACATGTCTGCTGTGGTCGCTACACATTCCTATGCTCAGCTCTGCAACTGGTGGACACAATGAAAGGACTACCTTTGTTGATTTAAACCCTTTGAAAGTCCTGCCCCCTGTCCGTGAACAAGCGCTATGTAGACCGCGAAACGCGTCGTGACAGGACTTGCCCCATGGTGTCCTGCCTCTGTTGTTTCTAATAATTTATTTTGGATTGCAACTTTTGGGCATTTTTTCTTGCTCAGAGTGCGGCTTACTTCCTCCTTTCCTGTGTGTGTGTATATATATATATATACAAGATTTAAACAGCAAGTACAAAGCTATTCTGGCGAGCTGCTCTCCCAATTCGTAGATCTTCAATTGTCTAAAAAGACGCAGCGGATAAAAAAAAAAAACAGCCAAAAAACTGCCGAGGTTGAATAATTAAACAACCTTTATTACATCAGTTGCAGTTTTAAGAAAAGAATTTATGGTTTCCCAGTAGCAGCCTAATGCGCTTGGCCACCGATCATATATATGTATGTACATTTTTTTCTGAGATTTAATGTATTGAGTCAGTAATGACTGTGACCACCTTGCTGTACACAAGAAAACTGTATTTGCTTGATGCATCTGTACAATTGTAAAATATGCATTTGGCACTGGAGCCACTGTTCTGCACTCTTGAACCAGTATGCCCCGGAGGTTACTTGAAGAACTTTATATACCCGCCACCTTCATACTGCCTGAACCATAACCTTTGAACTGCACACTGGATTAGCCTGACTCAAATGGCGCATTTAGTCACCAACATCTTTGCTGTCAAACAGACTGTTAGACCGACCTTAGTGGTATTCACCGTCCGCACTTCTTTGAAGCTCAACGAACTTCAGCTCAACCACGCCTCAACAGCTGCTCCCTGTCCGGAACAATGCAACCGATGCATTCAAGCCTGATTCAAACTGCATGAACAGTACCAAAGCGCCTGATTTGATGCAGTTGAACCGCCAAGCACTGCCAAAGGCATTATTGAATGATAACCGCCCTCTTGTTCATTCCTTGGATCTCAGAGAATGGTTAGATCACTTGAATCCCTTTTTGTGCTCAATAACATATCCTTTTCAAAACTGCCATTATTAATTGCCTATCATCCCTAATGCATCACCCAGAGTGCTACATCTTGATATCTGTGCATATTCTGTGTTCATTCTTCCAGGGTGGGTTTTGTGTCGTGTTTTCCTATTTATTTATTTTTGCAGATGGTGTGTTTTATATTTTGATAGCGCCTTGATTGGACATTACCCGTATTCTGGACTGTGTTACTATTGCTGTTTGTGTAACCACTGGATCACATTCACACCCTTCGTGAGAGTATATCCTTCCACCGACCCACATTACCACAAACAGCGAAGGAGATATATTTCTTAAATGTGCGTGTATTACCTTCATGATTGGGATCATTCTTGTTTTGCAGCCATTTGAGGGTTGAGTAGGCATTTAGCCACTACTCACACTTGCATTTCTGCGGGGCAGAAGTCATTTCGTCTCACACATGAATATTACTAAGCACAAAACCCACAGTGTGTATTATCATAAACAACCTGAAGCATGCAAAAAAGCAATACATGTCATGTCATGTCAATACATGTCATAGATGAACATATACAAGGTTTCTAAAAACAGGATTTTCTTTCTGTGCAAAGAAATGCACATGGCTTCCTGATGCACAACATAAGATCTCGTGTAGTGACTATGCATTGTGCAAAATATTACTAACTACCACAAGGATATAAATATGCAAAAAACTCATAATTTGTAATATTACGAATGAGGAGACGCACACGAAGAAGCAGAACACTCATAACGTGTAATATTGGCAGGAAGTGTAAACATATGAATAAGTAGAAATGTGTATTTTATACTACAATGATAAATTAGAACATGAACGAGCAGAACACTTGTAATGTGTAATATTACTAACAAGCCCTAGTCTATAAAAAGTAGAATGCTCATAAACGTACACACAAAGGTTGCCAAAAATGGGTTGTTACTCTAACCCTGGCATCCCTCCTCCTCATCACAGTCCCTCATTACCCTTTCTCCGGAATCTCTACTTCTGCTCAAAGTACTGAATTATCCTTTCCCTGGCATCCCCATCCTTATCACAGTCCCTCATTACTTCAGATCCATCATCCTTGTCAAGTCTCTCTTCATCATCATCCTTGTCATAGTTTCTCATTACCACTATATCTGCATCCCATCACAGTCTCTTATCCCTACCTCATAACCCTCATCCTCATCACAATCCCGCATTACCACTGCATCCGTCATCTTCATTATAGTCCATCTTTATCCACTCATCACTCATACTCGCCACAGTCTCTTAGTAAGTCCCACAACTATCATGCTTGTCACAGTTCCTCATTACCCCTGCAAACTGCACCCTCAACACCTTTATTTATTTTATTGTTAATTTGTAACATGCTCAATACCAGTGAGTGGTTTCTAAGCACGGGATCCGGATTCGAACCTGTGTTGCACTGCGTTATCTTGCTTCCAAGACAAATGCGTTGCCCCTGAGCTATCCATAAAAAAGGGTAATTACCCTGGTCTCAGCATTCCTCTCCTCATCACCACTCCTCATTCTTACCTCGGCATCTCATCTCCCCTTAGACTGCTCTAGATGTGGGATGCCATACCTTACCCTGGCATCTCTCCACTTCCTCGAAGCACTTCATTACCCTTCCCAAACATCGCCTATCCTCATCCTAATCTCGCCGCCTCCTTAGGCTGAAAAATTGCTGTGTCATTTCTTAACTTTTGTGCAGTCAGTAGAAAGACATTACTTAATAGAAAACAGAGGTGGTACGTAACTTTTTTCTTTAAAAAATAAATAAAGTCGAATAATCAGTTTAAAAACAGCTAGATTCGCTACCTACAAAAGGTTAAAAGCGACTAGTAGTCTAAGTATCAACTTTAAGCCTTAAAGAAGCTTTTCAAAAGAAGGTAACTATGACCGGATACCAACAAAACATATTTTAAAAGGACTATTTATGTAACAATCTATCTCACCATACAAAGAAAGTGCCACAAAATACAGAAAAAAACCTTTGTCCATCTGTTTGGGACATCTGTTACATTTTGCTCTCATGCACATTAAAAACACCTTCCATTACAAACAATCATACATATAAAATTAAACATAACCATACAAAAACGTAATGCACCCATTAAAAGCAAAATATAAATTATCAAGCCAGAAAATGTGCATAACAGTAAAATAATGTTGGCTTTCCTGTGAGAAGCTTCTTCAAACCTTAACATTGGTATTTCCAAAGTTTGTAGGTTTTAACTTTTAGTAGGTAATAACATTGACTGGTTTTTAAATTATTTATATCGTGTGTGTGTGTGTGTGTAGATGTGATTTCAATTGATTAGGGTTCTGTAAAGGGGAACATATCGCAAGTAATTTCTACAGATGTATGGTGGCAAAAGCGGGAGTAGAATGCTGGTGTCTGGATGACTAGACTTGGTGGGGGGAGAAGAAATGTCAGCCAGTCCTTATCGTCCTCCCAGACCACTCAATTTCTGGAGCACCGCATAAGCAAAGAATGTTCATGCCGTAATCTGTTGATCTCAGGGGTAAAGAGGAGCATCTTGGCAGTGGGTCTGAGATTTCTGCTTCAGTGTTAAGGGGAACGTAGAGAAGCAATATAGTTAGGCCCTTTTGTAACAGAGATCCCTATGATTCAGGCAATGGATGTCGAAAGGAATCCCTAATTCCAGAGTGGCCAGAATTTAGGTAGTAGACCAATGGTAACCCAGTCCGAGCTTTAAGGCCCAGAATCAGCCTTGCTGCCTGGATTTGGAACTATGGAAGTTGGAGAATTTGGAATTTGTCAAGTCCTACATTTATCATATAAGAGCAGTCTAATTTGGACAGGAACCACACTCTGGCTAAGTTTTCATTGTGTGCTATTTCAATGAATGGACAGATTTTCCTGAGCATGTGCAATATGAAGTGGGATCATTTTACCACTTCCTTAATTTGTTGGGTCAAAGTCATTGCATCGTCAAACATGAGTCTTCGGCTTTTGACTGTCTTTGGCCTTTTGGGCATAGATCCAGGGAAATCAGCCACCTAAATAAGTATTAAAAGGAACTTTGGAGTTGGAACAACGTATCTCAGTTCTGCTAATGTTGAGACATAGGCTGTTCAATGTCATACAGTGCTGCACAGAATGGAAGCACATTGAAATGTTAGAGTCAATGGTTTTAGAAGGCTTGAAAGAAATGTGCATATCATCAGTATAATGGTTAATTGGTGCTGAGGCTGTTTACAGTAGGGTGGCTAAGGTCTGCAGATAGCAATCAAAAGGCCACAGGATAATGAATAGACTGCAGCGCCCCGATCTTTACTGACAAAGATCATTCATTAAAGAAAAAAAGAGATCCAAATCAGAGCTGCTTCCCTGATCCTGAAACAATGGTGCTGTACATCTATTAGAAGATTGTGATCTGCCATATTGTAAAATGCAGAGAGATCAAGAAAGACCAGTAGATTCAGAGAACAGGAGAGGTTATCTATCGAACTGAATATTTGTCCTCAAATACAAGTTAGTGTTATTTATGTACTTCTAGCTGCTCAAAAGTCTGACTGATTGTTATAGAAGAGGAAGTGGGTCTCACTGTAGTTGGATTGCTGTCTCTAGTACCCTGCAGGGGCTGCAATGGCGGATAATGGTCCAGAGCCCTCATTATTTATTTATTTATAAGCCTGTAGGCATCAGGGCGCACACAGACACACTTCGCTTGGACCAATAACTTGGGCTGCCGGGCTGTTATCCCCCGTTCTGGTCCCTCGAACAGCGGATGAGCATCACATTATTCCCATTCGCATAACACAAAATGCTAGTGGAAATTTTGGAAAAACTTATTGAGTCTATGTACTTTACTGAGAAATGTAAAGTAGATGTAGCCTATAAGATTTTTGTTTGTTTTTTAGTTCTATTTTTTCCTCTGAAAAGTGGCCCCTAAAGGAACCTTTCTTTTGTTGTTTTAAAAAAGAAAATGTTTGAAGGAGAGGTTAGAAAGTAAGGTGAGGAGGGAAATGAGGAAAGAGGCAACAAACACTAATATGGAGGGGCAGATGGACAGGGAAAGATGTGCGTGTGTTACTTCTAAGGTAGTGGGCAGTGTTTCTCGTGTTCCTTGATTACAGCTTCAAAAGCATGTGAAATTACTTCTCCCTGCAGAGTGGTGTGTGGAAATATATACAGAGGACTGTTGTCTTCCAAAGATGTGGATCGACAGCCTCTTCTATTGCTTGCAAGGTAGCTGGTGGGATTTTGTGTCCCACAAAAATAGGCTGTGTAGTTACAGGATTGGTTGAGGAAGATGATGTGGAGGAAGGCAGTCTACTACTTGCTAAGAAAGGAACAATCTTTCTGAGAGCATTGCAGTAGTTGGATTTGGTGAGGCGGCGCATGGAAGTGGTCCCGTAGGAGTAATGTCCAGATAGTCTGCGACTGTGTACAAAATTGCGCTCAGTGCATTTCACTTTTGTAGCTTTAGCCTTTGCTACATTCCCAACAGTGGTAAAGAAATTCCACACCCTTGATTCGCTCTGGGTGCTACAGGTAGGCACTTCCACTACCTCATCTTCTTGGTCCTCTTCATTGTCTTTGGAAATACTGTGCATTTTTTGTTGTGTGGGTCCTCCAGCTGGTGGTGGTGGTGGCCCTTGGGGAGGAGGGATGGCAATAGCTGATGCCATTTTTAACATAAATAACAGGTTTGCTAATATTGTCCCAAGTATGTGCTTTGTACTAGATTGTTAATGGATAATGACGTTAGACATTCACGGACTTCGACGGAAGCAAAAACAGTGGAAAAAGTATACAAGTGTTCAAAATGATGATAGAAGGTGGGAAATGGCAGAGTTTTAAGGTGAAACATTGTAAATTGGACAAACGCGTTAATATATTGGGGCTAAGTATGATATTAGTAATTTTTAGGAAAATAGCATGCACTGGTAAAAACCCATGGAATTCTCTGAAAATGTTTTTTGTTTAAGGGACTTTATGGTTAAGTTGCACTAATAAAAATCTATGAAATTCAATGAAAAAACGTTGTTAAAGAGACGTTATGGTTAAGTTGCACTAATAAAAACCTATGAAATTCAATGAAAAAACTTTGTTAAAGAGACGTTATGGTTAAGTTGCACTAATAAAAACCTAGAAAATTCAATGAACAAACATTGTTAAAGGGATGTTATGGCTACAAGTAAAACCGAAAAACCTCAGAAATTCACCAGTTATGGTAAGCTAAACAACCATGACTCACACCACCAACGTGCACTGCTAAGACTAACACACAGTTCATTTGTATACATGAAGATAAACTTTAATTCTATTAACATTTTCTTATGGTTCTGTTTCTTTCTTCCTTACTTTAGTTTCCCTGTATGTGCCTCTGATTTGTATGCATTGTGGGTCTTCATATGTATGGTTTGTACTAGCAAAAGTGTGTAGTAAGCCTTGGGTTGTAAGCTAGTTATTACATGTTTAACATTACACAATCACCCAAGCCATCATGTAACCAACATTATAAACACAACTCCTTGTAGGGACTTTTCATCAAAATTAATTTCACATGTGATGTAATCAGTGATGTCATCAATGACATTTGTGATGTCATCTTTGATGTCCTGGGTGTTAGTCTTAGCAGTGCAAAGTGGTGGCACGAGTTACGGTTGCTTAGCTTACCATAACTGGTGACTTTCTGCAGTTTTTCGGTTTTACTTATAACCATAACGTCCCTTTAACAACATTTTTTCATTGAATGACATATGAGACAAAAGAAGGAGTGCAGCACTCCAATATTCCCCAAGCAGCAACAAAGAACAAAGTTGCCAGCAGAATGTTTTCAATAAAGTGAACAAAAGTGTTTCAAAACATATATACCTGTAACCTACATAACAATACATCCATATATACCTATTCCTGATTTGTGTCATCCTATCTATATAACACCTGTGTGCATTACTTTCCCTTTCTGCTCCAATCATACATTCTTCTTCTTTAAATGTATTACACGATTTAGTCGAATACAAACCTATCATGAAAAAAATGTTAAGTGACTTCATTTCCTACTGATTTGCTCTGAGGCAAGTTATGGTAGAACTAAAAATGTTAAACAAACAGTGATGCATTCTCATTCTCAAGCAGTTTAAGAATTTCTTTCATCAGTTTACACCCCACGATTGTCATGGATTGGTGGTCCCCGACTACGAATTTAGACCACCATTCATCTAGGGATGCTGATTTCATACTCTCAAAAAATTCCACCAGAAAGTACGTCCTAAGCAGGGTTAGGGATGGGCACTGTAGTAATAGATGTTTTGATGTCTCTGTATAGTTCTTATTTTCGCATAGTATGCAGTGGGTTCCAAATTTAGTTAGTTGGAGTCGTGTTATCAAGACCCTCCGTGTTGGTAGAATATTTAACCGTTTTCTCATGAATAAGTCTCTTAATTTGACACTCTGGAATTTGACTAGATATACTGGAAATTGGCCAACGGATCTTCTCTGATATGATAATGGGATCTAGAATGTGTGTGTGGACTGTAGGTCTTGGGTCTTAATACAATCCGGTCTTTGATTTATCTTTTTCACCTTTTGGGATTTGTTATCATCAAGTCTTCTGTGATTTCCAGGCACTGTAGCCATGTTTGACAGGAGTCTTTCCACTTCATATAGATCCAGTCGGCTTCTCCGGGAAGACAGGGACGTAGGACTTTGAACTGTAGCAGGTCATCTCTCTTTATGCATTTGCGATAGAGTGATAAGGATTTCCACAAGACAACTGAATGTAGTGACTCCAAGCCCAATTCAAATCTTACTAACATAATCAGAATGCTCGCAGGTAGTTGCAGAACTCTCTTCCAAAAAGCTCCTTCTAAGATGTTCCAAAAGTGTCATGGTAGGTTCAGTGCTAATTCTGAACCATAAGTGATAATAGGCACTACCTTCTGCTTATAGAAGGTTACAACTGATATCATGATAACATTTCAGTATTTATTTTTCAGTAATCGAGCCAAAGTTGTCAGTGTTTTGGTCTTTGATCTTATTACGGCCATCCAGCCACTCTCATCTATGTTTCAGCTAATGTGGGCGTCTAGATAGCTAATTGACTGGACTCTGCCTAGTTCTTGATTTCCCAGAAAGCAGCGTTGGGTTTCTCTGCTTTGACATTTCATGATTGCTATCACTAGAACTTCAATTTTATTTTACATTGACTCGCATTCCATTCTGCTTAATGTAGAGTTCTAGGGCATTGATTCTCCATTGTAAATCAATCGCTGTCAGGTCCATGATGACTAAGACATCTGCTTATAATATACATGGGAGCAGAATGGTATTTATTTTGGGAGGAAAAACCTTAACATCTTTTTGGCTCTATCTCATGTCAGATAGATGTTAAATAACACAGATGCCAGAGGACAGCCTTGTTTCAAGCCCTTGAGGGTGTTGATGGTGTCTGTGAGCGTGCCTTCTTTTGATAGTGGTACCTGGATGGAAGTTGCTGAATACAGCATTTTTATAGCTTCTATTAGGTGTTGTGGACATCTCCTTCATTGAAGTTTGTTCCATAGTCTCTCTCTGCTAACACTGTCAAAGGCTTGTTCTAGGTCCACAAAGACTGTGTATATTTTCGATTTAGCCTTGATTGCTTTTAGTTTTACCAGGTTTAACAGGAAAAGATTCAGATTCGTGCCTACTCCTCTAGTAAAGCCCACTTGCCTTGGTCTAATCGACCAGATTGTTTTGCCCATGCTTGAAGATGGCATGAGAGAATGGTGCTAAAGACTTATTCTAATGTGTCCAGTAGGGCTGTTGGGCGATAGTTTTGAGGTTGTTCTCTGTTTCCTTTCTTGAATACGGGAATGGTTATTGCTGTTTTCCAGGAATCTGGCACTTGCTGGTTAAGATGTTTGTGAAGATTAGCATACAGAACTCTGCCCAAGCTTCAGGATTGAGTTTCAAGCTAGCATTCGTGAGTCCGTCTGGGCCTGGTGCCCCTGAAGAAATTAATTTTTTAATCAGCATTATGATGGCATCCTTTTGGAATTCGATTGGCCATGAATCGCTTGTTCTATAGTCTTCTACACCTTCAATTAACATGGTTTGCGCAAATAGTGCTGCATAGTGAGATTGCCATGTCTTTCAAAAACTGTGTTTGGGAGTGTCGCTAGTTGGGCTGTCAAGCTGTTATTTAGCATTGACCATAAGTCATGCGTGTTCTTACTGCAAATGTTCCTAAGTATTTGTTTCCCGCATTGAGTTGTGAAGCACTAGCTTTGAAGGAAATTAGCTAGTTCTTATAGCGCCTCTTTCACACTCTACGCAATTCAAATGTATTATCTCCTTGTAATTTATTCAACTTCCTCATGTCCACTCGAAAAACTTTGTCGAACACTAGTTAACTTTTTGTCATAGACATGTAGTCTTGTGAATGAAGGTCTCCGATTTTTTGTGCCTCGTTCTTTGAAGGTCTTTAGAATACTAGTATAATCCATGAGTCTTTGTGTTGAGAATTTAAACAATATTTCTCTGTGATGATGTCATTGTCTGAGGCATTTAATTTTAATCTATTGCCACCCTTGGAGAATTGTACAGAGGATTATAAAAATGTCTGGTTGGCAGTTTTGCCTGTTTCCATGATAGGGCCAATAAATGGTGGTTGCTCATCTGATTTGTGCTGCCTTTTGTAGTATCAATCAAGTCTCTCATATTTCTGGAGATGAACAAATTATCAAGATGAGCAATCTGGGTCTCACGTGACCAGGTTGGTTTTGCTGGTATATCACGTTTAACTTGACAATTTAGCATGAAAAAATCACAAACATGAAGATCTTGGGTCCACAAGGCTGCTCTCCCAGTTTGTTCGGCAGCATTAGTCACACTCCCACCTTTCTTTATGCAATTGATGTTTAAGTCTCCACAAATCACTAAATTGGATATAAGTTTCATCAATCAACGATGTGAGAGGATTCATGAAAGATGTTTGTTCAATTTTGAGCGGATTCCAATATAAGTTGAAAATGATAGTTGTTTTTCCCCAAGGGTTCCATATTGGGTCCATTCCAATACTAGCATTTGTATAAATGGGTTGGGATGTTTCTCAATTATCACAATTGAACCTTATCTCACTTTTATTAGAGTCATCAAGCCAGAGTATGCCTGTCTCCTTATGCCTCTGGGTGCTGGATTTAAAAATACTTCAAATCCCTCAGCTACTGGTTTGTTCAGATGCCAAGTCTCTTGGAGACAAAATATGTCATAATTTACAAGATTCATGGCCTCCTGGGTAAAGAGGTGGGCAAATCCTCTGGTGTTCCAGCAGCCAATTTTCATCATCTTGAATTCTACCAGTGTTGAACATCATCTTGAACTCGAAGTTGCCAAAGAAGCGGCAAGCCATGATCAGTCTTGGTTTTGTTCCAGTCGGGTGAACTGTGGGAGGCATCCTCCTGTTTCCCTTGTAGAATTGTTTTTAGTTTCAAAAGTCATTCCTATTCTCTGCATTTCCCTACAGAACATTTTTTGGAGTGCAAGTTCTTCAGAATTGAGACTGTTTGGACTTGTTGCCTGTGCTTGATTTTCGCACAAGAGTTTTCATGCGTTTGTCTTGAGTTTGGGATTGAGCTGTTAGTCTTATGTAAAGGTTCGGCTGTCAAGTTGGATTCTTGTGTTGCACTCAACAGTGCTCTTTGGACCAATTTTGAATTCAAGTGTAGTATAACCCAGTCAAATCTGATTTCATTTACAAACTGTATGATTTGAATATCATCTGAGACAATGGGCCTCATTAGGAGTTGGGCGCAACGGGATATCAGGCACCGGTAAGGGCACCGGTGCTGGTAATCCCTTTGCGCCCTATTCCGAGTTCCCTTAGCGGGTCCCTTCCTTATGGACGGGACCCGTTAAGGGACTTTAGAGATAATAACGGTACAAGTTATTAGTGCCTTCCCATTGAGCCCTATGGGAGCTCAAATGGGAATGGGGAATGGCTTTTTCAATGGGGACTTACCGGTCCCACAAAGGTTGGAATAGACCGGTAAGTCCCCATTGAACCAGGGCGGACTCGGTACTGGTATTGGAGGTAGTCATGGCGCAAATAGCGCCATGATTACCTCCATACTCGGAATGAGGCACAATGTCTCATCATTTTGAACTGTGGTGCAGGAGTTTTATGATGTTTGCTCTGTTCAATATTAAACCGTCTCCACTGGTCAGCAATCTTTCAATCACAACTGTCAGACAATGCTTTTTCAAGGATGGACACAAGACATTGGGCATCATTACGAGGTTGGCGGTAACCCACCGGTGGCACTAGCGGGTTGCCACCAACCATGTCACACCGTTTACACCACCTGAGATCCCCGTGCCACGGGACATTACAATTTCTGGCGGTTCAGTATATCAGGTGGCAGAAAATATTGGGCCCCCTTCCCGTGGAGTCTCATAGGACTCCATGGGAATGAGTGCATGGAAACACCAGCGCTGTTGTCAGCGGTGCTGGTGCTTCCATGGCAATCCTGCCTATCGGGGCCGTTTTACCCGGCATTTCACTCCTGCGGGCACGTCTGCTCAGGCAGAGTTGTAGTCTGCCGGTGTGGAGAGGGTGCTGGTACGTTGCTACCGGCACCCTTGTTTTTCGAACCGGCAGACTCGTAATGATGCCCATTGTCTTGAGTTCCAAGTTTGACCTGCTGATTGCAAGAGTCATTGGATCTATTCGATATGAGTGACGATTTTGCATGTGTCAGGGCTAATCGCTGTTGTTCCAATGTTAGAAATAATGTTTTGGGTGCAGTTCTTGGGATCTCTGCGTTGGATGATCTTGACATGTAAGAAAGAATCTCTCTATTATGACATATGTTAGTACGTTTTGATGTTATTTTCAGTCTGGGTGGATTTGTCAGATCTGCTTGACTCTGGGAATCAGTTTCTGAGTTAGTTATGGAGTAATACGTCATATCCATTAACGCAGCTGAGTCTGAGATATTTTCTTGATCGGATAAATCAAGTGTTTCCTTACTACCAGGTGATAAAGTTCCTTTCCAGTCCGGTACAAGCAAGATAGTTGTATTTGAGCTGTCGTTTGTTACTTTTGTTCTCTCGAATTAGGAGGTCAACTTTGGATATCTTGGAGGTGTCTGCAAGTTTCTAATGAAAGCACGAGATCCATTTGACTTGGTTTTCAATTTATTTGACACTTTTTGGTTTTTCGATTTCTTCGTCAACTGGGACATTGTTTTCTTTAAGAGCGGTTCTTTCTTTCTTGACAGATCAAAAATTGAGAATCATTTCACATCAGTTGTTTCTTCAATTGTGTTGGCAGGCTCACTTGGAACTGTTATTGTGTGTCATTTGTTGAACAGGTAATTGGGTTTGGACTTCAGAAGGATTGATTCCAATAACTGTCTTTGTTGGCACGTTAGACATGTCCCTGGTAACTTTGTTAGATGTCTTTTTTTGGGGCAAGTTAGAGTCAGTTGCTACAGACTGTTCATGATATTGAATTGGTGAAGGTGTGTCTATAGAAGAGATTGTGCTCATTTTCCTAGATTCAAATATGTTGGCTACTTTTATTGATCGTTCCATGTGACAGCTGGGTTGACTCTGAGATCGTACATCATTGAGAGGTAATGTCGGATGGTCTTGATCTTTTGAGTTTTGAAGAAATTTTATAGATTCTAAAATAGCATTCATCATCATCATGATGCGTTTGTCATTTGTCTCTCCTCTTGCCAAGTCAAATAGTCTAGCTTTCCATTGAGCAGACAATTCAGCTTCTTTGTTCAACCGCCGCTGTACATGAGATGTGAAGGATTCTAAGAATATTAGTTTAGTGTGAATTAGAGCCAGAAGCGTTGCTTGGTCTTTCACGGTGACAATCCATTCCTTCAAATAATTTGGTGAATGGTCCAGCATTATGTTCATGGTGGACATTATGGTTGCCTGTTTTTGGGCCACAGTTGGTCCCAGAGGCTGAGACTCATATAGAAAATGGCGAGAGTCTGATTCCTTCGTCTCATTTGAGAGAGAGTTCAAGGTAAATGAAGCGCTGGAAGTGGAGATTGAGGTTGAATTAAAAATCCGACTGATATGTTACACAGATCGATCTTGTCGCCAAAAGGTGCACTCACAAAGTTTGCTGGTTGGGATTCTAATTCAAAATGCTGGTATTCTGGAGATTCCGGGCATGTGAATACCTCTTCCAAAAGAGCACAATCATCCTACTGGAAGGCTGCCATGTTTTGGTCAATTACTGCTGATAGAGTTGCTAGTTTTTAGGAGACAGAGTGCCGTGACGATGTATATTGGCTTTCTAGTGGCATTAATGCTTGATTATTAGTGATTGTGGTAGCCATGGTCCTAGAAGGAGTCGTAATTGAGGTTGTTTGTGATAAAGATTGTTTGCCGCTTAACGTCGCACTTGCAGCCAATAACTGGTAGTGGGATGGAGTGGACATTGCCCCCCCCCCCTGGGTCCTTCAGATTTGCAGCCACTTGACCTACTGTTAGCTCGATGGTCCGGCAAGGCAACGGGTCACCCTGAAGTGGGGTGTCCATAGAAAAAACGGAAATCGTGTTGGGGCCCGCATTCACACTCGCTTCTGCCACTAACAGGGGGGCTGGTTCATTTGGTTTCTCTATTACCGTGATTGAGGCAAAACTATCCATTACCCAGTTCTGTCCCAGTAAGATCGCTTAACTCATTCGTCGGGATAGTCGCTGGAAAAACTTCTCTCAATCTTCCTTTTCGCCAAGTACAAGGGCCGGTCGACATCGACATCGATTAAGTGCTGTTGTTATGCCGGTCACAATGCAACTTTGTGATGACTCCAGTTGTTAAATGCAGGGGTCAGCCCCCTTGCAGCCACTGCCAATGTCCACTGAACACCAAACACCCAGCACACACTCCGCACCGCGCTGCTATGGAACTGTGCATTTTGAGTGTTGTGTCCGCCTCCAGACAGCAAAGAACAGACTAGACAGACTCTGTAATGGTAGGATGTTCAACACTCAGCACACACTCAACTTTTTTAAGCATATAACACTGTAGGTCAATGCTTTGCTTGAAAGGGATTGCCCCGTGAGTGTGTTCATTGCCACTTAGCATGCAGTATAATTATTATATGAAGTGCATCATTTAATCATTTTGCCTTTGCCACCACCAACTAATTTAAACATATGACAAACAATATTCCCTGACCTGCTGCTTGCACAATCAAAGCAGGCTGTTATCATTAATTTTATTTGAAACAAACTCTAAAAAGGAACACTATTTCTGATTTCATCCAGAGAAACCGGAAATGGAAACCAGAAATAAGATACAAAAATTCTGGGGCTTTCACCACAGATTATTGTGCACTAGCAACGTTTGAATCTCAGCATTCAAGTAGCAATTGGGTGTGGCCAGGCTACCAGGAAGGACTGAGGTGTTATAGCTTTGCTGTTTGTTTTTTAGCTATAACAATACTAGCAGTGCTGCGTTACGTCCAGAGAGTAGCCTGGGGTGGCAAGTACTACCCCTGGAATCTGATTGGCCACCTGAGGTGCCACCCCCATTATCCTAAACTATGATCATTATGTGTGTGTGAGCTCTTATGTCATGCCACCCCTGCATAAGTCAGTGCCCCACTTGGGCCACCCCATTCTGGACACAGCACTTCAGTAGTGTACAGCCTTCAGGGCAAAGATGTAGTGTCAGAAACGTGTCTCTATCCCAGTAGAGGAGTTGCAGGAAGTGTTGCCATTGAGATCTGTGGTGCAGAACATGCGTGCCTGTCCGTGTGTCTTCCAGTAGAGTATAGCGGGGGTTGCTGCCGGTCAGATTTGAGGGCACCGGCATCGCTGATTGCGGTATGCAGGTATTGCACGCAAAGGAAGGGGTCTGCTTTAGGTTGCACTTGGCAAGCATGGTTAGCTGTGTTTGGGAGTTTCCATATCATCACCATCTTGTAGATGATGGCAAAATACAGGCCTCATTACGAGTTTGGAGGTAGCCATGGTGCTATTAGGACCATGCCTCCTCCAAACCCGTGTCTGGGACTGGGTAGTCGGAAGGGGGACTTTCCGGGTCATTCCAACATTGGAGGACCCGGTAAATCCCCATTCTGAAAACCATTCCCCATTCCCATTCAAGCCCCCATAGGGCTCAATGGGAATGGGGAAAGAGCTAATAATGGGCCCGCAAATAGTGGGTCCGTTATTAGCTCCTTGTTCCCTTAGAGGGTCCCTCTAAGGCTGGCTGGTAAAACCAGCCGGCCCTAGTGGGACCTGCTAAGGAACCTCAGAATGCCGCGGTAGGGTGTTAATGGCACCGGCATTCTTACCGGTACTTTAACATCCTACCGACGTACTCGTAATGAGGCCCAAACAAGCGCTGGCACTAATAAAGCATGACACATTGGTCCACGGGCCTAATTACGAGTTTGGAGGTAGCCATGGTGCTAATAGCATCATGGCTGCCTCCAAACCGGGCTCCACTACAGGATTCCTTCAATGAGGAATAACTGGGTCATTCCAACATTGGAGGACCCGGTAATTCCTCCTTGAAGGAACCATTCCCCATTCCTATTTGAGCCCCCATAGGGCTCAATGGGAATGGGGAGGAAGGTAATAACGGGCACATTACAAATGGCCCGTTATTACCTCCCTCTTCCCCTCGCGGGACCCGGAAAAGACGTCTGGTTTTACAAAGGGAACCTCGTAATCGGCGCTCCCGTAATGAAGGGTACCGGTCCCGTACCGGCACCCTTCATTACTGGAGCACCACCCTTGTAATTAGGCCCAATGGGCCTCATTACGAGAAGTGCGCTAAAGACGGGGTCATTCCCGGCATGGAGGAACTAGCGGATCCGTGCTCGTTTGACGCCGCTAATAGTGGCTGATTACGAGTGCGTGAGCACGCACGAACCCCCATGCCGGTAATGGCCATACCGCCATGCCGCTAAAGGCCCTCCAACCCCCCGATAGCACCATCACGGGACCCGCCGATACCTCCTCCGCCTAGGAGGCACCCCTTAATACCGACCCGGTAATAACATCATGGTAATACCGGGCTCGTAATACCAGACCAGGAAGTAACGTCATCGCGTCGGAACGGGATATGCACCGGCGGCCATCTTTAAAAACACAATCCATTGCAATCCTCCCAAACCACCAGTGTTTTGCAGGAGAGACCAGGGCTCTCCAAATCAACATGCCCAAGGCAAGCAGACAATCTAACCCCCGCCTGCGCAGGAAGCGTTTTTCTGATGAAGAACTAAACATGTTGGCGGACACCCTTGCTGCCCATGCTGAGGACATAAATACCCATAACCTCAAGAGGGAGGCACAGCAGAGGAAAAAGGAGATTTGGGAGGATGTAGCCCTCAAGGTATCTGCAGTCGGCACCACCCCACGGACAGTCAAAGACTGTAAGAAAAGGTGGGATGACCTCCGCCTTAGGGAAGGCAACATCCTGGCCAGCAATCGGAAGGAGGCCATGGCCGCAGGCGGGGTTGCCCATTCCCTGACAAAACTAATGCGCTGGCAGGAGACGTGTAGTACCTTCATCCAGACGGAGTCCATCGAGGGCTTCGGGGAGATGGAGACGGGTGACGCAACATCTGGAGATGGAGGTGAGTGACCCTGCAGACCCCAGTAGGGGAAAGCATGACATAGCACAAGTGATCTGGAATAGAGTCTAGGCAAGGCAATGCATGTCCCAACACACACGCATCAACATATCCATGTCCAGATGGAGGCCTGAACCCTGGCACACTGAAATGCATGCTGAGTGCCCATCCCATTACCAACAGACAGCCAACACACACTGACCATTCCCATGTCATACATCACACAAACGCCAATACAACGGCATGCCATCTGCCATGCAGCATTCCTGAATTGAGACGTCACGGCAAATGCCAAAATGCCCCCCTTCAAACTACCCTGTGTGACATACCTGTAAAATATGAACGCATGATAAATGAAAATCTCCACAGCACCATATAATGCATCTTGCATGTAACACCATCACTGTTGCCCTGCGTCTCTTCTAACCCCCCAGGCACCGATGGTAAAGATGCCAGTGAAGAACCAACCACAAGGGCATCCACGTCCCAAGCCAAGACAACTTCCACAGGCAAAACCACCTCCGGGGCAGCCTCGCAGCCCAACCCAAAACCGAGGGCGAGTGCCCAGCCCATGCCCGCACATGAGGGCCCCACAGCTACGCCTGAGACCAGGACCATAGAGCTGGCAACACCAGCGGAAAGCGAGGCCAGTGGCACCCATTCGGCAGAAACAAGTTCCGTGGGCGAGGCAGCAGCCACTGCCACACTGAGCGACATCGAAATTGGAGCAGAGGAGTATGTGGATGAGGAAGGCCTAATCCATGTGGCATGTCCACAATCCCCAATCCGACTGTCCACCCCCCAACCCCACACTTAGGCCACACCCACCAGCACCATAGCGGATCCTGCACTCCACAGTTCAGACCTGAGCACCACCCCCGAGGCCAGCCCTGCCAATGCACGCCCAGTCGCAGCACCCTCAACCACTGCTGCTCCCACCAACCTTGATGCACGGCTATCTTGTCTGACAATATGTGGTGGAGGGAGAGGACACGAGGCGAGGCGAGAGATAGCGCAGGCCATTGTAGGGAACACTGCCGCCATCAATGCCTCTGCGGTGATGATGCGAGACAGTCTGGGGGCCGTCACACAGGTCCTGACCTCAATACTGCTACACATGCAGCAGCAACAACCCGCGCCAGCCATGCCAATCACTATGGCATCCACCCCATCCACCACACCCCCATCCTCCACACCCGCTTCCTCTGCACCCTCCAGCCCTGTATGTCTGACAAGGTGCAGTGCGAGGCAGTCAGAAATGCTGCCCCCGGACACCAAGAAAGCAAGGAAATAGTGTGGGACAACAATGGGAGTGAGAGAGATGGTGTCGGTGGTGTATAGGTGTTTAAGGGGGTGTTCATTGGGGAGTTCTTTGGTGGTATGGGGAGTTCTTTGGGGGATATGGGAGTTCTTTGGGGTATGCAGAGTTTTCTGGGGCTATGGGGAGTTTTAGTGTTATGGTGGGGGGCGGGGGATAGCACTTTACTGTAATTTACATTAATACACCCGTGAAAAATCATTGCATGCCGGGACATTGTTCATTTTGTATGTATCCATTTTATTCATGACAGTGCACAGTGCCCAACTCCCCACATACCCTGTGTGCATTTCCACCTGGATCCAGTGCTCAGTGTAGTACTGACACATATCCATCAACGTCCCTGTGGTTCAGAAGTATTCGTCAATCCGTGATTGGCGTATGGCACGGCCATCTTGTGCATCACGTACTGGCAGGGGTGCTGCTTCTCCTCCATCTTCTTTCTCATCATCCACACCCAGTGCATGCATGTCAATGTCAGGTGGCAGTGGTACATTTCTCCGGACGCACATGTTGTGCAGCCTAACACTGGCCATGGTGATCTTTGCCACCTTTTCTGGCCTATAAAGGACTGCTCCACCAGACCTGCTTAGGCAGCGGAACCGCGCCTTCAACAGGCCAAAGGTCCGCTCAATCACGACACGGGTACGGGTATGGGTATGAACCCGATTGTACTCCTCTTCGTGGCTGTTCCGCGGGTTCCGCACAGGGGTAAGTAGCCACGACTTCAAGGGATATCCTCCATCACCTGCATGCGAACACAAAGAGGTCTGTGTGAGTCACTCTGAGCTGCCACCTTCAGGATTCACAGCATGGCCGCAGCAATTTGGTGTTGACATGCACATGTCCCTGTACGTATGAGCAAATAGTATTTAGATGCATTTTATACTGCAATATGGTGTGCTAGTCTGGATGACGTTGAACGATGATGTAGGGTGATTACTTGCATGCTGATGCGGATGTACTGTGGATGCAGGACGATGTCTTGCGTCCCATGATTGCTGTGTATACTACTCTGTCCATGATCACACTAGCCACATTGGCACAGTTGCAATCATGTTTGGTCATGCATTGCTTGACATACCCATGGTGGCCAGGTTGTGCGTCTTACATGTTGTCATTGATATACGGCATTGGTCCAATGTGTGGCAGTGATGTGTCATGTTCGGGTTGGGAGGTTCAGGTCAGGAGTGTTTAGCTCTGCGTGCATTCTCCACTCACTGCCCATTACCACCCTGGTGGAGTATGCATCCCCCCACCTCACAACCCCGATGCACTGACATGGGCCAGTCAGGCAACTCACCAAGCAGCTAGGCGTGTCGTCCAGCGTGTCGCTCAATGTGACGGGGTAGCGTGGAGTTACGCAGCACCAGGGAATCATGTGTAGATCCGGGATATCGGGCGCAACAATGTGTGATGATCTTGCTGGAGTCACATACCATCTGCACATTGATGGAGTGGTATTGCTTGCGATTGCGGTACACCGCCTCTATGGCATGGGGGACTACCAATTCTACATGGGTGCAGTCGAGGGAACCAACGCAATTGGGCATGCCTGCCAGAGCATGGAAGCCTACTTTGGTGTCAGCAATCGCCTGGGCAGTCCGTGGTAGGGATATGTGGGTGCTAGCATGCTTCAGGAGGGCATCCAGCACTTGGGTCAGCATGCGTGAAAAGAGTGGTTGTGATATGCCATGCAGCTGGCCCACTGTGTGCTGGTAGGTGCCTGTGGCCAGGAAGTGGAGCACAGACACCCCCATTAGTAGCGGGGGGATGGCAGTGCATATTTCAATGAGGCAGACAATGTCATCATGTATCATGTCCACAATGGTGGTGTTGCTGTAGCTGTAGTTGGTGTTGTTGCTCTAGTTGTAGCAGTATAGGTATGTCCTCCAGCCCCATGATTGCAACAGCTAGTGGTATTTTGGTGTAGGAAGGGGTGTGGTGTGTGGGTGTACTCCTTTTATACTAGGACAGGCTCCATTGACTCCACCTGTGGTGATTGTGTGCACCTGTGGCTGTTGCCTTGACTGCAGGTTGCTGTTTACGGGTGGTCCGTGATGCCTGTATGGCTGCCATCGTGCAGGCCCTAATAACCGCCTTCGGGATGCTGGTAATTACTTGCCCGCGTAAGTTGTGATGTCCTCCTATTACCGGAATCCCAGTATTTACTCCGTGAAGGGGACGTGTGTACGCGCGCGAGCCAGTATTAAGGGGCACGGTACGGGCGGTAGCGGTATTGGCGGGTTGTCGGGTCGTAATGGCCCGGACCCATTAACGATGCCGGTAATACCATTCGGCCTTCCTATTTTCATTACCTCCATTCTCGTAATGAGGCCCAATGACTCTACATATTCAGTAACACCCACTAACACCAAGGAGGAAACACACAGGCAAACTCACAATGTCCAAGTAGTACACAACCCACTGGCAAAATCACAATCCCACGTATGTCCGTGAGAGGCACGCATGCCAGCTGACTTGCGGTGCCCTAGAATGATAAATGCATCCATGTCTATAGTGGTAATAGTAATTATATTTCTCGTGTAGAAGCAAAGGCATCTCATGTGTTTATTGTGAGTAGTTTATCATTGTTTATTTCTTTGAATTTCTTATTTACACAATTTCAACTTGTATTTGGTAACTTGGTAATGAAAAGATGTAAATGTTGTTTTATGAAATTGTGATATTTTCAAGTTTTCAAAATCTTTTTGAATTTTGTTAAAATTTTGTTTTGACCAGTTAACAATATATATATAAGAAATAGATACATCACGAGGCGCATCATACATAAATTCGACCACAATGGCACACTCCCCATTAAGCACATTCACCTGCACACCCAGAGTGATGCGCAGACAGTGGCGCTTGCCTAATGAGAGCGAGGACTGGCACGGACACAGATCCTGTGTCTCCACACAATTATTCCCAGTGCTGTGTTTAACCACCTCAGACGTGTTCTCAGCCGGTCGATATTTAGACAAGCGCACACCGATTCATAAAATATTCACGACCTCACCGGGCAGTCCAGATGGCTCCAGAGCCCATAAAGTGCGGCTAGGCCGCAGCCTGTCAGCGGGGCGCCTGTGCTCCCAGGACCGCAGAAACTCTCTTCCGTTTCCCAGTGCTGAGAGGTCTGTGGGGGGATGGGAGAATGACAATAGATACGGGGTTGTTGAGGGCAGGCCTCCCTGTTTACTCCACCTCGGCTCTGCGTTGGACTCATTAGTTTCCAAGGACTGCCACGGCATCGTCACCAGTCGGGGCATGAAGCGACAGAGACAGACTGTCGAATTTAACATCGGGTAGTACCTGGCAGTCTTGCGCCTCCTAAATTACAGAGAGTGTGCCATGGTCAGTCCCATTTTTGGAAAATGCTGGTATGTTGCTGACTTTGCCCCAGCCGCACTGCCCCACTAATCCATTGAGAGCCCAGCCAAGTTCTTCACCCACTTCCACGGCTCGAAACTGCGTCCCCAGCCCTGCTCAGACTAACCCTGAGATGGTCTTCTTGGACACCTGCGGCACTGCTCTAATTCGGAGTCTCAGGGAACAATACCGCTTTTAGCTTCAGAAAACACGTGCAGAAAGAACAAATCGACCCCTGCGCCAGCCTGAAATACCCAGCATCAGAAATGCAGAGGAGAACCTCAGAGGAGTGCAGTTGGGAAATATGTGAACTGAGTGAAGAATGAAAGGACCTCCCCTTTTATTCAAAGCACACATGTGTTGCTTTAGTAACTTAAACTAGAATTAGATCCTCTCTGGATCACAATCCTAGCTACCCCTGTTTCGCCAGTGCATTCTCTTTTTATCTGTTGCCTGTTGTGAGAAGCAGGTAGTTATAGATTTGAATATTCACATGCCACTTTCCGGATCCCAGCTCCATGCAGGAACTGTGTGGTCCTGAGCAGGTTTCCTTGCCACTCCGTGCTTTGATTAAAGCAAAAAATAGTCTAGCGCACTGGAGTCTTTTCCCCGGAGAAAACAAGATTGATTGAGGCATTTTAAATGAGGGAATTCATGTTGTTGTGTGATTTGGGGCAGAATTACACAAATTGCACTGGGTGGTGCAAATTAAGATTATTGTGTTAAATTAAACATTTGTGCTATTTACCTCCAGTTTTTCTAAATTTCAGAGAAGAATGCAGCACACGGCGGTGGTAAAGAAATTGGTTTAGAGCTCTGATGGGGGAGAAGTAAGGCTCAGTATCGTGATCACCTATTGTTCAGATGTTGTGTGAAGAGCAATGTTGTAAGGCGATTTCTGAAGTGTAAGATGGGGGTGCAGTGGTATCGCCTCTCCCTTACTCCCTACCCACCACAGCTCCCCTGCTACGTCTGCACTCCACTTGTAACCCATCGGTGCATCCTCTTTGTACAGCCCTGTGCTGTTTCCCTGCTAGGTTCATGCTTTATAAATCCTATGCATACAACGTGCATCACTAGCTTGTTCTAGAGATAGTGTGAATGCTGGGTAAAGGACTGTTCCTAGTTGATAGCCTCGCAACGTGCTTTGTTTGCTTGACATTGTGGCTTCTGGTGTTGTGTTGGCCATAGGGTGAGTTTCTCGGCCAGATGGACTGGCATCTTGGTTGTGACTGCTTTATAGGTGATGCAGGCTGTCTTGAACATGATGTGTGCCTGATGGCATATCCACTGCAGATCCTTAAGGAAGAAGGTGATGTGGTTGAATGACAGTCCTAAGATGGCATCTGCCATAGCGTGATGGATGATCATGCTGTCATTAGGGTCTCCTGCTTTGCTACTGTACATGGGGGGTGGGTGGGATTGGTGCTTGGAAAACTGTTCTGAAAAATCAAGGCGGGGATGAAGGGCATGACCTTGTGGAGGTGCAGAAGCTGGTACCACGTTGTATTATTGGCCGCCTTGCCATTGTTTGATTTGAATGATAGGTCACAGTCGATGGTGATGCTAACACATTTTGCACTGGTGAGAACAGAACAGCGATGAGAATCTGTGGAGCTTCAAGCTGTCAGTCTATTTTGGACTTGGGCTTGCTTGGTGGGGGTTTCCTAAAATAATTAATTCAGTCTTTCGTGGGTTGATCTTCAGGCAGGTGCTTGGCCTTGAGGTTTGGATTTGGGACAGACAATTCTTAAGTCAATGGATGTCATTAACACAGTTGATCTTCTTGTAAATCTGCATGTCCTCTGTGTATATGTGTATATTGGCATTTATTTATTTATTTGACATTTGTAGGCGAGCACTTAACCCTGGGGCATCTAGGCGCTGATTACAGGCACTTAGGGACTGGGCGCAAGTTACAGGCAGTTAGAGAGTGGTAAGGGATGCTTAATTATAGCGGTAAGGTATAGAGTGGTAAGGGAATAGCTGGGTCAAGTGAGGGCTTCTTGAGGAGTGGTGACATCCAGGATTCTTTTAGCAACTTGGGGGCTGATCAGGAGGTGAAGGAGGCGTTGATGATGGCAGTGCTTTGTGGTAATAGGAGGTCAGTGCATTCCTTGATTGACAGGTTTCTCCTCTACATCGGGAGGGTTTGAGGCCTTTTAAGACGGTAACGTCGGCTTCAGTAACTGGGTGGAAATCGAAAAGGGGAGTCTGCTGGGGGAGGGAACGGTGGGAGGGTGGTGCAGCACTAATGATGGACAGCTTCAACTGGATTTTGTTTTGTAGTAGGGCAATCTTGCTTAGAAGAGCATTCTGAACGTCACTACCCCAGGTATCGTTTTTGATATCAGTGGATGGGGGAGACACTGGTGATTCTAGTTTGTGTATAATAGTGAAGGGTTTGCGGGAGTTGGAGTCAGCATTTGCAACCCGAATGTTGTAGGCAGGTACCTTAGCAGCTTTGCTGATGAGGAGTTTCCCAGAACAGGTCAGCAACCAACGGCTCGGCAGATGTTTTGGACTACAACTTTTTGGATCCTTTGTCGTGGGTGATGCTGGTTAGGGCTGATGGGACTTGTAGTCCAAAACATCTGTAGAGCCAAACGTTGCAGACCGTAGGACCAGTGTCTCCATGTAAATATCAAAGATGACAGGGAACAGGATGAAGCCTTGTGGAACTCTGAAGATCACTGAGCAGCAAATAAATGCTGCTCCACATAACAATTGTAAAGTGAACTCCCCGCTGCAATTCATGTAGTTTGATCTCCACTGGAGTTGTGTCTTGCAGGTGTGCAAACACACACACAGGGTGTTCACCGATGCTGCTAAATGCTCTCTGCTCTATTGAGTGTTTCTTGTTTGTTTAGTTCACCTTACTTTGAATGATTTTCCTCATCCTTTTCACTCTCAGTATCCCAGAGGTTTATGGTATTAGTCAGCTCTCACGCTTCATTATGCTCAAGTACGTCAACGCCATCACACCACAAGCACAACACAACACAGTAAAACGCATGACTGTGATCTGTGAGTGCTTCTGCTTACCTTTTGGAAAAGGAAGTTTTTCAATTTCATGTTTAAAAATGTGACAATCCTCACATTTTATGAAGTCTGAACACTGTCATACTTAAAACCTGGGTGGTTAATGACTTCCACAACTAAAGGAGAAATGCAATAGTTATGAAAGAAACTGCCACAATCCTCCTGCTTTCTATCCGAGAGCAAACCAGAAGGCAAAGCAACCAATCAGACTGGTAAGATATGTGTTGTTCTGAAACGTGCGAACATCACATGGACCATACATGTACTTGCATGCAGATGCATTGCAACACCATTGAAGGTAAGACAATTGTTTTTAGAGCCCCTGGAAACGTGTAAACCTCCTGAGCAAGATGCAGGGAGTGGAATAAAGTGCACAAGGAGTTGTTCAAAGTGAGCTGGAAATCATATCTTAAATGCCTTTTCGGCCAGTTCATAGGCAATGAGCTCACAATAATATAGCGTAAACCACCATTCCAAGGGCTAGAATGGGTAGTAACTGCCCAGAGCCCAGGTAAAAGGCCTGTTCATGGAAAGAAAATCCTTTACCAAGATGGCCACCATGGATTGGGAAGGCTGGGCTCCATATGGACCCCTCTTCCATTTCCATGGTAACCAAAAAAGACAAGCGGAGAGGAGACAGCAGTTGCAGTGGCCACCGCAATTGGGTGAATGGGGAGTGGGAAAAAGGGACCTGCGATGGGAGAGGATAGTGTGCGGGGGATCCGGCCATCAGGTGGCTTGGAACGCAGGCTAGATGGACAGATCAAGCCCTCCTGTTTGGCTGCCCCAAACCCCATAGGGTGCTAATAATCAATTGATCACTGCATGGAGGGGAGGGGTGTTTTGTAGATAATCATCACTAAAACTGAGCTCTCTGAAAGTCAAAGACAAGTTACATCCCAGATCTGCAATGTTTGGCACTCCAGATGTTTTGGACTATGATTCCCATGATCCCTCACTATTAATTGTGCTGGCTAGGGCTGATGGGAGTTAAAGTCCAGCACATATGGCAATCCAAAGGTTGCAGACCCCTGAACATGAACAGAATCCTATATCTGCACGAGTAGAGCACACTGTATCTATCCCTGTCACTTACTCAGTTTCCTGGCACTAGCCACATAATCCATGACCAACCACTACCCTCAGCTGAATGCTTTCCTAATGCACCATAATCCCAACCCTCATCCTAAACCACTCTCGACCTCCCTACAACTTTCCATTCACCAACTTAATGCTCAGGGAATTCCCTCTCCACAGTAGATTCATTCAAGCCCTTCCATGTGAGGGTTTTGGAACTCATTGGGCCTCATTACAAGTCCAGCGGTAACCGTTGCCGGTGAAACCGGCAGGTTGCCGCCGGACTTGTGAATTTTTCAGGCGCCTGACCTGCCAGAAACACTGGGGCATTACAGCCCTGGTGGTCCGTGAAGTCAGGTACCAGGAAATGTAATTCCCCATTCCCATTTGAGTCTGATAGGACTGAATGGGAATGGGGACCACGGAAGAACCGACACCGTTAATAACGGTGCTGGTGATTCCATGAAACTCTGCCGGCAGGTGCCGTTCCGCCCATCAGACCTGGCGGGTGGGACGGCACACACCCGCAGACCAGTAGTGTGGCGGACCGCTAACAACGGTGCTGGTAGGCTTGTCAGCACCATTGATACCAGACCGGCACACTCGTAATGAGGCCTTTGTTTTTAAAATGCCAGTTATTTGAGAAGTAACTTTTGAGGAGGGGAGATTTACAGCCCGGTAATGGCCTGGGAAGCAAGTTACACGTTCAAGCTTTATGAGATCCATGACGTGGTCCCCACCCTGCCCCTGCAGAGGGGGTTATAGTTTTAGCACCAAAGGGAGCCAAGGGATTATTATTTAAGTGTTGAAATTAGCAGCAGCTGGTTTACAATTACAAAAACTACAAAACAAAATGGCAGCAATGGAAAATGATTCCCTTCTCCATTTCAATAATGCTGTCGGAGGGAATGGGTGAGTGCAGAGAGGGGGAGGCAAAGTGCTATGTGGGGGATGGAGTAAGGCAGGATCCACGTAGGGAAGATGGTGGCATAGGGAAGATGGTGGCATTCTACTCACCAAGAGACTTGGATTTCAGATCGCTATCTCGAGGTAAAGTTCACATTCCAACATCTCTGATTGCCTCAGAGGTTTATACACATCTCCTTCCAAGTGGAAATATATTATGTTTATGTAGTGCTAACACACAAGGCATCCAAAAGCATCTCTTTTCATGTTCGTCCTTAATATGCATCTGTTTTTGGATGGTGGTTCTGTGAATAGGATGGTTTTGAGGTTAGTTCTGAACTATAAGCTGAGTCAGCAAAAGACGCATATCATGCAGCCTGCCTCACAACGCTCCAGCTTTCCAGTCAAGACAGCACAACTTTGGAACTCTCTGCCTCCCCCTTGAGAGTTTATCAAACATTCACTAAATTTAGACAGAATCTTATTAACTGGTTCAAAAATAACAACAAGTAATACATCGGCCCTGAGCTATCCCTCCTTGTAAATAGTTTCAAACTGCCTGCAAATTCTGTTCTTGCCTGTATTGTGTCTTAATCTGTTATATGAGAGTTCACTTTGTATTTATTTCAGCCTATATACTTTGTATATTTCTTCTTATGCGCCGTGATACCCTCAGGTCTGGTGCGCATAATAAATAAACAAACAAACAAACAAATACAAAACCCACACTTGTCATTATGTATCCTCAACCCTTCAACCAAACCCAAATCCTCTTCCCTGCACCTCAACAAAACAAAACCATACCTAATGTTCTGACTCCCTGCACCCATAACAGGCAACCTATTCCTTGCATCCCCATTTTAGACAATATGGCAGAGTGAAATTAAATAACAATAAGTGACAGTGCCACATATAAGCCAAAACTATTGCATTAGATTACAGATGGGGAGAAATGGCATATGAGGAGGGCCACGAAACTTGAAGGTGTTCGGTTGTTTGCCCACCTATTAACTGCCCATGGCCATGCTAAACCCAAATTGCGATTCCCACAAAATTCCTGCCCCTCCCTGCCCAAAACACCTCCTCAACGGAACTCTTTGAGCTTGCTTTAATCAAGCCTTACCATAAAACATTGCACTCAAAGTGCCTGGCAGTGTTTTTTCAAAGTAGTCTTCTGAGAGTAAACCTGTTACTGGTGTAATAAAAATGGCTTAACAAGGTCTGCCTTCAGCAACTCAATTTATGAGCACAATGTGGGCCCTTCACTGAAGTCCTGTTAAAAACAAGCATTGGCAAAGCCATCAGTTTTGGCTTGTGTATACGTATTAAGCATTTGCCATGTACTGCCATTAGATGCACAGGTACTCGCACCATTTTGCGCCTGCTCCCGTCAGTGGCCAGTTAATACCACTAAAGCTATGCCTGGCAAGTGCATTTCCCATGCCTACCTAAAAGCCCAAACTATTGGCATTAGCAATGCTTGTTTATGTGTTGGTTAGTGACATGTTATCAAAGACACATGTCAAATGAAGAGGCTCTCCATTGGATGTGAAGATGTGTTGTGCTAGAATGACTGCAAGAGAAAGTGCAGCCTCAGTTACTTTGAAATGTAAACCAAATGTGTCTCATATGGGGTCAGACAACTTTATTGTTGATCTTATTGCTAAACGTTTGATTTTAAATTTATTCTTAAGCATAGACACAAACCTTCCGGTTACTATACGATATGTTTAAAGTCTTAACTTCAAAGATTGTGGTCCCCAGCATTCGTAAGTACAGTCTTAGTTTTTGTAGACAATGGGCCTCATTACGAGGTGGGCGGTAAGGGATTACCGGCACCGGTAAGGGCACCGGTGCCGGTAATCCCTTACCGCCCTACTACGAGTTCCCTTTGCGGGTCCTTCCTTAACACCTGGTTTTTTCAGGCGTTAAGGACGGGACCAGCAAAGGGACTCTAGAGCTAATAATGGTACCGCAATTTGCGGTACCGTTATTAGCGCCTTCCCCATTCCCATTGAGCCCTATGGGGGGCTCAAATGGGAATGGGGAATGGCCCTGGTGAATGGGGAATTACCGGTCCCTCCGACCTCGGAATGGACCGGTAATTGCTCCATTCACCAGGGCGGAGTGGGAAGGGTTTTGGAGGCAGCCATACACATACCTATTGTGGTTTGGTCACTTACACTGAATAGGCACCGGAAACTGTTGCGTTATATTCAGACCGCCCTTAACCTGGGGCGTTCATTCCACCCCCCAATCAAGGAGCCCTGCAATACTCACGTACGTTTTTTAGCACTAGCCTTACTGAAGACTTATATAGAGTCACACAAATGCCCCCTGAGGCCCCTTATCCCCGGTGCTCACAGTGAGCCAAGAACCAGGCTGGGGTATAGGAAATATATTTATTTGTATTTATTTGGAAGATATGTAATAGAGATCACAATAAAACGACACACCACCTTCTGTGTGGCTCACAATTAAATTTCTTGTTACACAAATAAATCACTCAAGTTGGTTGGGAAAAACACAAATCACAATACTTTATGCAGATTTTACTTTTCAAGAAATAATCAAATGAGTCAATTGACAATAGCAATTTACGTATGTAGTGCTGTGCAATTTCGATTTTCCTGTGTGCTTAAAAGGCTAGCAGTTTGGTTTATAGATTGGTACAAATTATAAATGTTCTTTTATAACTCGCCTTATACCAGAAATTGGTTTCTAAGCACAGGATCAGGATCCGGACCTGTGCTGTGCTGCATTGTCTTGTTTCTAAGACAAACGTGTTGCCCCTGAGCTATCCCCCTTATCAACTACATATGACAATTATGATTTCACCCAACTTTGGGTTTAAAATAAAAACAGGGTAATTTCACGGTTTGTTTTCTGACCCCCCCTCCCCTCACTGAAAGGTCTGTGTTTGGGAAGTTGGACAGAAAAAATTGGGATGATTTGAGAATATTAGCTTTCAGACTCCCCTCCACTTAAATGCCTGTGTTGGGGAAGCTGAACAAAACAAATTGGGATGATTTGAGAATTTTGGATGTCAGAACCCCCTCCACTTAAAGGCCTGTGTTGGGGAAGCTGACCAATAGGATAACCAAATTGAATTATAGTCTATAGTTTTCAGCGCACACTGGGAATCAGCTTTGTTAATTTCAAATTTTAACAAAAATCACTGTGTGGGGTTCAGCCAAGTGGAATTCATTAAATTTATATTTTTAGTTAACTTGGTCATGGATCTATATAGTTACTCCTCCCACCCACTATAAAGGAAAATGATTAAAGGCAAGGAGACTCTCCCACCTTTTGGTTTCAAATGACACACTTCTACTTACATTTAAAACTAACCTCTATTCAATGTTCAGGAAAGCCAGCTGCATTTCACGACCCTCTAGGAGGACAGGGCGGGGGCCTGTTCACTCCAATCTCAAAGATGATTCCCAGGTCTTCACCATAGGACCCAGTCAGCTTTTAGGCCTTCCCAGCAGTATGCCACAACACACAGATGTAATCTCAGCAAAATCCCCTTTTGGTGTTTCCTTGTGGCTGTCAGATGGTACATTTCAGCATTTCTGTCCTTTCCTCATAGTGCATTCCCTTTATATACCAGTGATGACACTATCAGGATTGCAATACTGGGCAGTCCCCTGCAAGAATTCTCACAACCAGGATTGGACAGTTACTCTTCCCTCTACCCCCAAGTCCAGCCTCTCTCTAAAGATTGGTTTAGGAGTCTGGAGCAGACATATGACAGCTTCCATTTGAAATCCCTTTTTGTTCCCATGTCAACATTTGGCAAAAACATAGTTATGTGTCAAGACTTTGTGGTTTACTAGCAACTGCCATTATATATATATATATATATATATATATATATATATATATATATATATATATATATATATATATATATTTTATTCCGCAAATTCCTAATTTTATCCTCCACCAGTTTATGAACTTTCAAATTCGGAACATGTTCAGAGCAACCGGGAACACCTTTTAGCTGGTCGTTACAATTCCCTAAAACACAGGTGGAGGAATTTAATATCAACAGCATTGCATGGACATTATCTAAAAAATGAAGCATACATGTAATCAGTGTGACTTATGGTTTCTGGGAAAATGCAATAATTTTGACTGTCCAATTAAACAAGGGTAATCTTCATATGTGCAAATATGAGCTTCCCTTAATCCAGGCCAGTTGCCACTCTTAGAAAGCATGTGACCAGAGTTTTAGCCTCTTTGTTGTTTGAATTCAGAGATCAGCCTTGATTGCAACCCCTGTTTTCACACCTCCCCCTACATTCTGGTCATGCTCAAGCTAGAACATTTGCCCTGCACAGAACTGCCCTCAGTGACAGCAGATCTAGGGAAACTTGGTTTTAGACACCCTTCGGGCAGGCCACATTTTTTTTAGTTGTAAATAGTGGGCATGCAAGCCTGGCTTTCAGTGGAGCAGTCCTTTGTGAATTTTGCCCAGACACCCACCAATTGTTCTTGGCTGAAGGGAACTCACATAATGCATTTTCTAACATCAGCCTTGATTCTTGGACATGTGATTTACAGATCACGGTTTGCTTTGCTTTTGCGCTGAAAGTACAGGGCTGTTTCTTTAAGTCATTAATAAAATACACTTTTAATTATCTGCTGTTCATTTTTCTGCTGAAAAGTGGGTCTGAATTGTCAAAGTGCACCACCTTTCCATGGGTGGCAGTTGGAGAGAAGTCCCCTTAATGATCACATCAGAAGAAATACACCCTACAGGGGAAAAAAGCCCAGCACACCTCATGAAGGAAGAACACAGTTTTATTTCCACAAAAAGAGAAATGTGCCAGCAAAGAGTTCTGCTGCCACTGAACAATTTGAAAAAAATGAATATGAGCAGCATTTTATAAAGACACACAGCATCATCAGTGATGTAATTTACATAGAGTACAAATCCTAATAGCTGGTTGGACCAACCCTATAGATAGACTGCCTTCTCCATATGGGATGCCAGGCCATTGGTCCCAGCCCTGCCTGTCCATCTCAGCAGGCACAAAGTTACAACTAGTTGCTTGTTAGGCCAGGAAAAAGCAGTACATTCTATGTCTCTGACCTAACGTGCATCTGGTACTGCAGACATTAGCTAAGAAGAGACTTTGAGACTATTGCTTCTAACTAACTACAACTCGATTCCAGACATTGTGGCTCCCTCCCAAGACTTCTGCCCCTCATTTTAGCTATATTGTTTTATCCTTCCCCGCACCTCTCAGCACAAATCATGTGACCTATGGTGAAGGCAACCAGTCCCTGCTTTCTGATATTTTTTGATCGATTGTGAGTCTTATAGTTTTATGGTCAGTAGTTCAGGACTGGCTGGTACTTCAGAATGCCAGGGGTCTTGTGATGGGGGCATTTGAATGCTATTACTTAGAGTTGAAACGGGGAATGCCAGAGGCTCGTGCCCTCCTTCGTGTGGGATCACTTTTTATAGAGTGTTCTCAACCCCCTTGTGGCCTTGCAGGGAGCATTCTTTCTGGGATACGAACACTGGCAATGTGAGAGGATAGAAGGTCTATGAATCTCTACAGTTCTGGCATTTCTCACTGGTTGCCATGCTACAAACCATTCTTGCATGCATTTGCCTACATCCCCATGTGTGCCTTGGGGCATGTGATCCTAATTGCTGTGCAATGGCCAGCCTCACTTTTAATATGGCTGCTGTATCCAAGATGGTGTTTGGTTCCCCATGTATACCAGAGTGGAAAAGTACATTAACTTCCCCGCATAACGGTCCCTAGCGACACCCACCTTCTCCCTGTACCCTTCCCAAACCCGTACTGCACAGTTACAGGCCTCTGCCTCATCCAAAAGCGTGGAGAGAGCGTCCATCCTTCCCAAACATTCCCCCTTTCATTAATACTACATTAATGAACTCCAATGCAAGTCCACTGACCTCCTCACCTCTTCTTTGCCTTTCTAATCTTTCAGCTTCTAAATATGGTGGTGACCCTTCCTTTGGTACACATGCCCTGCACACGTGTTGCAAATTCTCCCCTGCTTGCGCATTTTGCTCGATAGTACATGTCATGTAAATACACCCTCCATCCCCTGCTAAATCTAACCAGTGTTCGGTATAGTGCTCTGGATCAAGTGGAGGGACATTGGTGGTGCCTGGGGATGAAGCGTTGTTCTATGGCAACCATACAGGGCTTGTTTGGGTCATCAGTTGTACTGGACTATCTTTTGTATGACGAGGAGCCTCTTGTACCCCAATTGAGACCATCATCATTGCGCTGCTAGGCACTACTTGGCACAGCATCAAAGTCGCAGCTGTCATGTGCAGAATATCATCAATATGCACATGATCATGGGGAGCAACATCTTCATGATAGACCCCATCTAGGATGGTGCCCACGAGAAAAGGCAGTCAAACAAGTCTGTTTCTTGCACGCCAGGTTCTGTTTGCACATGAGTGCCGAAGATATTCAGGGCTCCTATTATGTTGGTGAAGGACACATATTCGGCATTGTTAGGAGGTACGTAAGTGCAACATGTGTCCCCAATCTTTTTGCAGACCTCTCCCTCCATTGCTGTGAAGAGGTCTAGCACATATCTATTCTTCACTGTCATCAGCGTGATTGCACACATTTCCATTTTGATCGTGTTGATGCCCTGTTCAGTGTCGTTGGCCAGCTGGATTAATTCCCACTTCATATTTTGCAGCCACTTGGTATTTGATGGTGACTGTACTCCTTGGGGAAACATATTCGTCTGGTATTCATTTTAGCAGCTGTGAGGAATCCTGGAATAGATAGTTGGATCTTCTCCTCCTCCGCAATTTTACTTTCTTCCCCTTTTCAGGCAGGATGCTGAATATATTTTTCTGCGGTAACACTGTGGTGAGGGTGTCAGGTCCTGGTGTAGTTGTTTGAGCTGACAAACTGCCCGGTCCCACTATTAAGTGTTCTTCAGGGACCACTAGAAGTGTGGAGTGCAACGAGGCCAGCGAGCAGGTGCCCCTTCATAATGGTGGGAGGTGCAGAAACGCCTGCTGGCCACACACCCAGTCATTATCCATCATGGCAGCTGTCCCTTTCTTGAGATCTAAATGTTTGAAGTCTTGTTGCACCTACTATTGAACCCCACAAAGACGCTTCCTTCATTGTAGAAGCACTGTTCATATTCTTCCAGCTTTTGTACTTTGACTGGTTTCTCCATTGCTTCGATCCATGTAAGCTTTGCCACTCGCTCATTCCAGTACCGACTGCATACACGGTTCACTTTCTCTATCACCTCTTCACAAAATCCTACCAATCCTCCTGCCATATAGCTCATTGTGGTTTCTTGCCATCTGTTTACCACAAACTTGACACCTTCCAGCTGTAGATATGGACTTTGCAGGCATTGCATACCCTTGGGAATTTGGGCACATTGCATTTGATCAGTCTTCCACTTTCAATCACACTCTTCATGCCTGGAAAGTGATTTGCAGCCTACACAATGTCAGTTGGAGTAAATATTGCGCCTCCACAGTAGGAATTTCTTGTGGCATTAATACCTTGGGGGCCCCCGACTTGTGTGGAATCAAGGAAAAAACATGACAACTTCCATTAACTTTTGTTTTCCCCACTGAGCTCATGTCTCTGTACCACGTGTTACTCAATTCTGGATGGTGCACAACTTGTATCATATCTAACCCAAGTCGTTTATACTTGTCATATATACATTTTCCACTTTGTTTTATAAGTGTTGTTGACCTATCAAAGCTCAAAACACCAGGAAAGTATCATTTGCAACTATATCAGAAAACAAACTAGGAAATAATGAAAACAGAAGCAGATGTGTAAACTTCCCCATCCATTGCTTTGTTAAAATTGTTTCATTTACAGAAGTATTAAGCCGTACATCAGCACGTTTGTTATGTATTCTGGCCACTGTGTTATTCGTTTTAGTTATATTTGCAGTTGTATTTGCAACATTGTCATACATGACAGATTCTGTAGAGCTATCAGTGAGCTACTACTAGTTGTATTACTATTTACATTACTACTAGTTGCTTGTGCTATTTTCCATTTTTATAGCTACTCAATATGAAACCCCCTCAAATAAATTCCTAGTCTGAACATGAATATACCAAATATGCCAGCTGCATAATGCAAGCATACACGGAGGAATACACTGTTATAAGAGAATAGTTATACCACCAATGAGGCATTTTCTTTTTATTAATGGATTTATTTGACCCCTACTCTATTGTTAAAAGAAGAAACAAAGAAAAGAAGAAAAAGCGATACAGAGCTTTTAATTTGTGTGCAAATAATGCATAGCAGATATTTATTTGGAACTAAAGTAATTTGTTCTTTTTATTTTTTATTTTATATATACATTGTTTTGTTAAAGCTCCCTTCTTATAGGCAAATATTGGTAGGACATTGAGCAAGTGCAGTATGCAACGTGCACAGATCGAATATTACTGAGCCTGGCCGCTGGGTCTGGGCTGGAGTGCCTTGTGAACCTCAGATAGATGCACCCAATATAATAATTCACAAACCTTCACTGCAAGGGGGTAGCATAGACAACCTCAAAGGGGCCATTATATCGAGGCTCGTTCCATTGACAAACAACATTTTTCACAAAAATTAAATCCCATGGAAAAAGCTGGGTGAGTGCGGGGGTAATGTGAGCTGTGAATCAGATGGTCGTTTCCTCAGTTCTTGGCAGTGCAATCTGTTTTTATTTTCTTTAATTGGATTTTTATAACGCGACTAATGCTGCACCTAAGTACGGTTTCTAAGCATAGATCTGAGCATAGATCTGGGATTCAGACATCTGTTGCTTTGCATGGTCTTGCTTCCAAACCAACGTGTTGCCCCTGTGATATCCTCCATTCACCAAGAATTTGTTGAACATTTATTTTGTATGGCTTTGGTTAGGGCATGCAAATAGATTCCAAATTCATTCCCCAAAATGGACACAGCTCTGTGAGCATCAGATGCTCTCCTGATTGGAGATATGGGCATGTGCATTCGCCGCCCGTTACCACCTCATGGGGCGATAGATGATGATCCTTAAAGGGTTGTGTCTGCATGCTAAACAGAGCAAGGGGTAACTAGTGCACCCATTATTTCTTCAACATAGTGCACAGCTTAGACAATTTACTTTTGAGAATTGCATTTATCTGTTCTACAACCCTGTTGGCTTGGGGTGGTAAATTGTATATATCCGATGTTTAATATCCAATAATGCAGTCCTGTATATCTGCAGCAATATGCTGTTTGGACACGTGGGATGGATGATGCAGCATGGTCCAAAGTGACCTGCAACAACTATTGCGCATAACCTCATTGCCTGACATTTCTTGTAATCACAAAAAATCTGTAGGGGGCTGCTTGCACCCTCTTTTCAACCACAAATCTTTTTCCTCTTGCCGAGCATGTCCCTGCAGTTAAATTAGCTATGTAACAGGTAAGGCATTGTAATAAGCTGGCAGGTATTCTTGCTCTGTGCTATTACTGGGTTTTCAGAAACACTTAGCATTTGTAAGCATGCTGCTTGTTTGGCCGTCGTACCTGCGGCAGCGTTACCAAGTGAGACCTGGCCTGTATAGTTAGTATGGGCGGTGCATTTCACCACGCTGTCAAGGAGGGTTGCGAGAGTACATCAATTAATTTGTCTAACATTTCCATGTGTATGGGGACCCGTCAGCCCTTCTGAATCCACTCCTCTTCCGCCTCGCCAGACCTGCGTGTACCGTAGTGGTGACATAAGCGGAATTGGAATAGATGGTGACACGGCACCCCTGAGATGCCAGAAGCACCTCAATGAGTGCTATAAGTTCTGCTGCTGGGCAGCATAGTGCATGCGTAGTCTTTTTTGCACCAATACTTCATAGACCCCATCTACTAGGTGGACCAATGCTGTCTGAGTATATCTCAATCCCGTACTCTGTTGATAGTTGCTGACCCTTCAACAAAAAAATACCCTCCTCATCCTTTCAAGAGGGCAATCCTTTTCCTTCGGGATGTCATCTTCCTCCCCTTTAAAAGTTACGCAATTGAGTGTTGCAATGTCTTCCCCAGTGCACTGTTCTCTTAGGATTGTGGCAGGATTTATAGTTTTACATCTTACAATGTGGATGTTTTAGCTGGACAGAATAAATTCATATGAGGACACCCACTGCAATTGACAATTGTGGAGCTTTTCTCAAACACAAATGCAGCCACAGCAAATGCTTGCTCACATGCGAACTGGTTCTGCATCACAGAATCTAGCAGCCTGCTATAATAGGCCAGTGGCTTGTGGCCCATAGTTTTTTTTTGTGTTAATACTGCAGTCATTACCTGGCCATTAGAAAGGGAAAACAAATAAAACTCTATATTCAGGTGTAGCTAGTACTGGGGCAGTAGAAATTACCTCTTTTAGATCCCTGAGCCTGGAGAGCATGTCTTCTGTCCATGTAAGCTTATGTTTTTTCTGAGCCTCTCTGAGTCCCTGCAATAAGGGCCTTGTGTATGCAGCATAATCTAAAATCCATGCTCGGCAGTAGTTACACAAGCCTAGAAACCTCTGGATTTCCTTGACAGTTTCAGGCGGAGGAGTGCTACACACTGGGCGCAGCGATCGGGTATCATTTTCTTCCTGTAGACGGATATCAATTGGCCCAAATAGAGCACTTCCTGGAGACAATATTGCAACTTTGCCTTATCAACCTTGTACGCCTTGTATGCCAGCATCTGCAGGAGTGTTAAGGAATCCTTCCTGCACTGCTGCTCACTGTTGCTACACACCAGAAAATCATCAACATACTGAATGATGGTACTGGGCACTTGAATATTCCCAAAATCAGCATGTAAGATCTTGTTCAAAATGCTGGTGGACTCACAATACCCTTGGGGCAATCGTGTGTGCTCGAAATGCATTCACACATGCGTGAATGTGGTGAGATACTGCAAATCGGGGTGCAGGGAAATGGAGAAAAAGGCGTTCTTAAGGTCTACCATGGTGAAGTGTGTTGCCTCTTTTGGGATGCTGCACAATATTTGTGCAGTGTTTGGAACTATCAGAAACTCCACCTGGACAATATCATTTAGGGGAGAAAGGTCCTGGATCATCCTCCAACTCCCACCTTTTTCCTTCTTTTCGGATAGATAGCCGTGCTGCATGGGGAGGTGGAGGGCACTAGTATTCCCTGGTTTAGGAGTGGCACAATGGTGTCCATTACGCCTCTTTTGGCAGTTAGTATTGCTTAGCTCACGGTGAAACATCGCCTGGCTTGGGTTTTATTTGAACCGGTGCCACCCCCTGCAAGAGCCCTTCATCATGAGCTTTAGTAGTCCATAATCTCTCAGTTAAAGGGGGCAGGGCCACAAGGGCCATCAATGAACATTGCAGTTTGCGGTATTGTCCCACAATTTCACAGGGGATACAGATTCCTAGTACAATTTCTCCATCGTTATCCCTGTCTTCGAACAATTCTGCATCTGTCACCTCCTTCTGAGGCACTGTAGGGTCGAAGCAATGCACCGTCCGCCACTCACAACCATGCGTTTCTGTCCTGGCCACAACAATCCTTTTGGCCGACACAACCAGGTCCTGTAAATCAGGGACAGTATGATACCTGCCACAAGCTCTGGGGTCACCACAGGGCGGAAGATGAAGTCTGAGGGCACCCGCCAACAAGCTTTGCCAATCTGGCATACTGCATCAAGTAATACTGTTATTCCATAGACATACATGTCTGGGTCTACCAGAATTCTGTGGACCACCACCTCCCCTCCCCGTGCTTGAATGATGACAATTGTCCTTAAGGCACACATGCCTGGGGTGGCGCATACCACCCAATTGTGTGTAAAGGAGATGGTCATGTTCAGTTTGCTCAACAAATCTCATCGCAACAGATTTATGGGGGATGCTTCTGAGTATATCAAGTGGGCATGCACAACCTTTCCTCCCATTTTTATAGTTCCCTCTTTTGTGTAGGGAAACGTTGCGACAGCCCCAGAGAATTCTTGTGTGTCGAGATTTTCCCCTGATAGCGGGAAGTTTCCCTCACTGATGCATGATTTAGTGGCACCTGTGTCGACCGTAAAGATGAATTGTTTGTTGTCTGTCTCAGCGCCCACCAAGGGTTCCTCATCAGGGTGCGTAGCCATGGACAGGACTGGACATGCAAGGGCTTTCTGTGGGCTGTCCTAGTCAGGGTAATTATTGATACCTATGAAAGCTAAAGGGTTTCCTCTCATAGCACTGACCCCTCTGTAAGGCACCACCATTCCGTTTGGTGCTGCGTTTTAATGTGGGCATTTATCCCCCATACACTGTATTCTGTTGGGCCGCTTGGGAGTGGGCATTAGACGGTGCTTGTGCCAGCATATGTGGGGGATTTGGTGGTAACAAGGTGTGCACCTGGTGTATTTCATAGGGTATTGAGGTGAATATCAGTGGCTGTGGTGCAGGTGGATGTGGTGGTGTAGGGATCGGTTAGTTATATGGATTGTACCTTCTGCATGTCTGCTTCTGCATTCTCTCACAAAATGACCCCACTTCCCACAGCTCCAAAACTGAGAAGGTCCGATACCACCCCCGCAGACCTCCCTCTGCCCCATTTGTCCCCTTGGATCCTCCAATGTCCTGCTGCTGACCGCCTTGGTGCCATTCAGAGCACTGCTGCTGAGGTGCGCCGCTCTACTGTCCCTGTGCTTCACCTTGCCAGACGCTGCTATTCTCACATCTGCGCATGCTGCCCTCTGCTCTGGCAAGTCTGCCTCTGTACTTGCTGCTACCGTCCCCTCAAGTGCTATTTCTGTTAGCTTTTTCTGCAACAGTTTGGCTTCCTCAGCCTGCAATCTCTGAGCCATTTCCTTTTCTCTTTCCTTCATCATTTTACAATGATGGAAAAGAACAGTCTGAATTTTGGCCGACCCCTTCGCTTCCATGCCCAATATTTTATCAAGTGCTTTCTGAACTTCCTTTGGTAAATCCCTCTTAATAACTAAATATAAAATAGGAACCGATCTGTTCCACTAGTCACCCTTCTCCACTCGCCACATCTTCTGCATTTTCAAAATGTATTGAGTGGGGTCCTCATCGTCCCCCATAGTGTACTGCATTATGGACTGTAGGTCCAGTGTGTCTGGGTATGCCTGCTGCAGTGCTTCCCACACTTGCATTCTGATGTGGTTAAAAGGGGCCCCATCATCTGCATCATCATCTAACTTCACCCCTGGATACCTGGCTTTAACCCACATTCCCCACCTGGTCTCCCATGATTGCAACAAGTACATTTTTCATGTCTCCCACTCCTAGGGAAATCACTGCTGCCTGTTTTTCAAAGGCATATATCCACTTTCCAGCACCAGCAGTGAGGGGCGTGAGTGTTTTGATCAAATTCTTTTGATCCATCTGACCCTCTTCCATTGCCAATGCTACCCGCCCAAATCTGTTCCTCAATCGCTGTCCTCACAAGCTCTCTAATCTGGGTGATATCACGGGCGCCTCCTGGGCATCCCCCTCGTCATCTTCAAATTCATCCACAGTATCCCATTTTCCTTCCCTCTCCAACCTAGCTGTTCAATATCCTGTGCTTTCTGCTCCGGAGTGGTCACCCTTCCCTTTCTCGACAAGCACATCCTTTATTGTAGTGATATCCAGTCTCCACAAAATGTCTCCCGCCCTCCACTCGTCCAGCCCACACCCCTTTTTGCCCTCAAGGGGCCAGTTATGCTTGTCTATAAAGCCTCTTCTAACTCATTTTGCAACTTAATTTCCTGTGGCACAATTCTGCTGGTTTTTGGCTGATATGGGTGTGTTGTCATAGCAGGTGTGGGCACATATGTGGGGTTAATATATCCTGTGGCAGGGGGAGTGGTGAGTGGGTAAAGCCCCTTCCCAGTCGTGGACTGTGACCCTTCCTCTGGCGCCGTGGTGGTCAATATATTTAAGGGAGCACTATCATCACGTCGGGGGGCACACACCTGGTTGAATCTTCTACATCCTCCACAGGTCTAAAATCTTTCATTTCTGCAATTGTTTGCCCTTGTATTTAGCTGCTAAGAACATGCTCATACATTCCAGTACCTCTAGGTTATTCGTCCCTTGCTCCAGCCAAGGGCGGGCATCCCCCTTGAGTCTCTTTCACCCACAGATGATAATGCTTCTCTATTTTATCTTTGTACAGTATTAAAACACTTTACATATATTCCAGCAGAGTCCTTGCTCCCATTTAGACAATTGTATTCTCAAAAGAACCTTTTAATATACGTCATATACAAAACTCTTATAACCGTCCCTACCAGTCCTCCAAGCCCACCTCCCAGTCGCCCTCTGTTTTACTCTCCCCTCCTCCCCACGCTTCAACGCTCCTCACGCCATGCACTCTCAACATTTCCATAGGCCCTCTTTTTTGGAAAACACCAAATCCACAATAAAAATGTAATACACTAAACCAATAAACAAAAATAACAAGCCAAAACCACAACCTCTACTTAAGCAATAAGCCCCGAGCAGGGGGGGAATTACCACTTCAGATAATGCCCCAGGACCCATAGTTAATAAAGGCCTGGGGGATTACCTGAAGTGGTAATGCCCCCCCCTACGGATGGCTTATTGCTATTAGTACTCTGGTCCAGCCAGTAAGACCGGGATACAGCACTAAAAGCATTTTTTTTCTGTTCTGAAACAGTCCAGCGTTTTGGAATAGACGAGAAAAGTTAGAAAAATTGCCACCATGGAAAGGTAGAAGGGACTACACATAGGCCCTCATTACGACCCTGGCGGAAATCGCGGTGCAAAATGCACCTTGGAGCACGGCGGAAAGCTGCCGATAGCGCCATGGGGGTTGGCGGATTTTCCGCCCCATTCCGACCTTGGCGGGGCGGTAAATCCCCATCCCCCATTTTACCCTTCCCCATTCCCATTTTTGCCCCATAGGGTATAATGGGAGTGGGGAAGGCGTTAATTACGCCACCTCAAAATACGGTGGCGTAATTAACGACAAGGTCCCGTAGCGCCATGGATTTCTCCGCCCGGAAAAACCAGGCGGAAAACGCTCCATGGCGCTACGGAATCTCGTAGTAGGGCGGACGGGTCCGCCGCGAATAACGCTGGCGTAAACCCACTCCGCCAGGGTCGTAATGAGGCCCATAGTCCCTTCTCCCTGTCCACGGCAGCCATTCAAAAAAAGGAAAAAAGAAAAGATTGGGAGCGGACACGCTGGAGACAGAAGTGTTTCCAGCGCGTTTGCTCCCGAAAAGCAGATAAGTGTGGAGGGAAGGGAAATGTAATGAAAGGAGAGGAGGAAAGTGAGAAAGGGAGGGGCATTTAGAAGACCTATTCCCGAGCGAGGGGAGATGGCAGCCGCCAGCCCTGAGGAGGCTCAGGGCGGCAGGATTACCACCTGGTAAACCCTGCATTCTGAGACTCCCCATTGGCAGGGAGGCCACAGCACCCCCAGCGCTGGGTACTAATTTTCCTCCTTTCACAGGAATCTGAGCTCTTTAACTCTAACTCCTACTTTTGTATCCACCTTATCACAATATGAAATGGTGCCACCTTCTCCCCTCACTCTGGGAGGTTCCCAAATTCCTGTTTTCCTCCACGTTATCTCCTCAATAATAAATGCAATAATAAAAAATAAAACTCTACCACATGGTCTTTCTCATTCTCCTTTCACACATATATACCACACAACCCCCTGTAACCCTCGTCCCTCATTGTCGTCACTCGCAAGAGGTGTACTTAACATCAGCATCTTCACCCCAGCTCCTCCGTCACGGGGTCCCAATAAAGACCTGCTCCCTCCTAGGAGCCATACCCCGCTGAAAGAGCAGACTGGAATTCTGTAAAAACGGCTCCTGTACACCACTGCAGGTTTGCAAGCTAGGGACTGGTCACTGTAGAGGCGCGTCGCCACTTCATAGGTGCGGCCTGGAAGCCTCCGTCTTTGCGGGAGAAGGTGGCACCATTTCATATTGTGATAAGGTGGATACAAAAGTAGGAGTTAGAGTTAAAGAGCTCAGATTCCTGTGAAAGGAGTGCTGTATTCCGGTCTTACGGGCTGGGCACATGCAAAGCCGTTTTGGTGTCAATGCTTGAAACTCCTGTTTTTCATGTGAAAGGGATCCTTGAATTTCTTCTGCCACTTGTGAATTAAAATGTTATCTTTCCTTTTGTAATGACAGGTAGGCCTTTTTCACATGGCCCTTCCTTTTGTTACTTGCAGAAACCTCACAGTCTGTCTTAATAGGCCTGTTTTCAGTGTGAAGGTTTTATTATAAAGGCTGGCAAGCCTTTGATTACACCCCACAAAACTTTAATTGTCTTTGATTCCAGTTCTTTACCCAAATAAGGATTGATAGATGTGATGATCTGAATAAGCACACAGAGTCGAGTCCTGGACAACCAATCAATGCTAATTTATTTTGCATTTTCAAGACTCTGGGCGTCCTCACGAGTTGGGCGGTAACCCCAGCAGTATTAGCGCCGGATCACGGGTTTAGCAGAACAGTTCCCATTCCCCATTGGGCCCATTTGGGAATTCCCCATTCCCCATTGGGCCCAATGGGTAATTTTTGAGCTATTACCACTGGCGGTATAGCGCCGGCAGTAATAGTGCCGAAATTGGCAAAACCGCCCATGATCTGGTGGACCAATAAATGCGGCGGTAATAGCACTACCGCCGCATTTAAGTGTTACCGCCAGACTCGTGATGAGGCCCTCTGTCGGCAACTGCCTATCTGTACCGCCACTTTTGCCTCGAGTCCTGCCCCTTTTCACCCAATTTTCTAACTTATCTGTGCTCTTGATGTGATACTCCTGGCTCCGCCATCATAACTGGTAAGTTTTCCTGTGTCATGCATGACACTTCGAGACTGTCCTGGTTTTCCTCCATTGAATTATGGGATGTGCAGATTTGTTTTATCCCAGTCTCACCATGTGCCTACAAGTCCCAGTATGCAGAGTTAAAAGTCAAGGCTGGCTCACGGCGTCACAAATGAAATGTGGCAACTTGGTAGCTATTCCGTGGCTTCTCTGTGGAGCTTGCTTCAATTATTTAGAAATTGACAGAGCACATATCTCCTGAAGCTGCCGTCATCATTTTCATGGCAGATATCTTGAATCAGTCTTTTTCTTGATGTTTGCCCATTCAGTTTCAGGTTCTCACGGCAAATGCTTAGCATTCAGAGCAGGAACAGTGAACAGGAGCTGAAAACATGTTCCTTGGACCGCAACGGGGTGCCAGTAGCGTTAGAGGCTGCAGGTGCAGCAAATAACACTTAATTGCTCCTATAGTACATTCACTGTCATGGCTTCCCTAGGAATCGTTAACCTGGGTTGTGGGCAAGTATTGTTATTGTCCATAGTCTCTAATGCTAAAATAAGCGCCTGATAAAGTGCCATCTGGGCCACCAGCCTGATCAGTAGTACTCGGCCCACACCATGGCAGTTGATCAGCTACCCGAGGAAAAGTTGCCAGATGTTTATGCAGGTGATGAATGAACGTGTTGAGTGCCCTCTGCTGAGATCTGTATGCCACCCGCAGGTCACGGTTTGAAACCTGGTAGGTCTGCCTCTGCCTAGAGGTTGCGAGAAGCGCCGAAGTGCTGGCACTCACTGCCCCAGAGTACCTGCTGAATGGTGAGAAGTGGCGGTACTCCTCTATTAAATGGCTTGGCTTCTTGCTGACAAGGGCTGATACTATGGGCCTCATTACGATCTTGGCAATAGCCATGCCGCTATTGGCGGCATGGCTGCCGCCAAAATTGGGTCCGTGTCCGGGTTCCCAGAATGGGGAATTACCGGGCCATTCCGAGTTCGGAGGGCCCGGTAATTCCTCCCTCCAGGAACCCGGGCCCGGACCTTCCCCATTCCCATTTAGCCCACATAGGGCTAAATGGGAATGGGGGAGGGAGCAAACAACGGGTCGATTACTAGCGGCGTTGTTTGCTCCCTCTTCCCCTCACGGGACCCGGTAAGCACGCCTGGTTTGACCAGGCGTTATTTACAGTGTCCCGCGAGGGGAGCTTGGCTTGTAATGAGGCGGAATGGGTTTATTGGGTCCGCCTCCTTTAGCGGGTCCCGTTAACCCGTTCCGCCTCACTTGTAATGAGACCCTATGTATTTCAAATAAAAGAAGTGCAGGTACTCAGGAGCGGCAAGCACCTGCCCATTTAACGCACTGGTTCAGCTGACAAGAGGCAATTTAGTTTGGCTAATGTCAATAATCTATTCCATTACTTGCACAACTCTCTTGTCTGTGTCATCCATTCAGTATTTCATTTGTCTTTAAACTCTGTGACAGTATACATAAAAGTATTGAAACATGATAACATACAAAAAGCGTTTCCAAAAATTATTGGTGCACACCCTGTTTTGTTGACTTTTATCCAAATAATTTGCTTTGCACATGGACCCTTCTTTTGCTGTCATCCGGGCAAAAATGCTAGCAGTGACGTCAGCAATAATGCTGCTGCAGTGTTATATCGCGTAAATCACATCAGGATTAAAGTTAATTACAGGAAAGGTAGCTCTCCCTCTCCCTCTCTTTCTCTCACTCTCTCTCTCACACACACAAAATATATTCCCAATATCTCATAGCATGGCAAAACCAAAATTGCTAAAGTCAAAAATCTTCAACAGAAAAAAAAAAAACAATATGGTCTTTAAGGGAAGATGGACGAATGGTTTCCCCATCTGCATTCTACATTTTGGTTAATGTGTCCAAGAATGGAAAGGCAGGCAATTAGTCATGTCGATCTCTTTGTTGGTGTTGTTACTTAGGTTCCGCCATTTTTGATCCTCCAAAATGGTTATCCCCAGGATGAGCCGAGCACCGCAGACTGGTTTTGATGTGGAAGGTACTTTTTGGGGATGGAGCAGGAAGGTGATACAATAGGGCCTGATTCACACAAGTGTTTTATGATGGCGCAATCCCATTGGAAAATGCTCTGTGAATCAGGGAACGTTGAGCTACTTTTGAACTCATAGGGCAACAGCCAGATTCGACCCAAGAATCCCGTTTTGCGCTCTCATCCCACTCTCCGCAAGGGCCTTTCGATCCTTGTGCTGCTGTAAATTCTCTGTCCCTGACACTCTTTTATGGGCGCAACGGCAGGGAACAGAAAGATTTATGAAAAGGCGCCTTTTAACGGTGACATCAATAGCATCTATTAGGAAAATGTCCACTAAGCGATGCTTTGTAAACGCATCCCCTAGTGAGCCGTGTGGCTGGTCTGCAGAAGAGCCGGCTATGAAATCAATCTATTTTCTTTATCGATCTTAGTGTAATCGGAAAGTTTGTGAACGAGGGCCTCGGCTGCATACACTCTCCCCATCTCCACCTACCCCAAACGCCCTCTTCATCTAAACTAGGTTTTTTCTGGAGTCGTTGACTAGGGTTCTCGTACCAAACAAACTTGATGCTGGGTGAACCAAATATAGTATAGAAAGTCAAGTGTAATGTGAATTAGAAAGATTATCTCCCCCAGGACAGTCTCCACTTTATACTGCACTGTACACGTCATCACCAGTAGATTTAGCCCCGGGATCAAGGACCAACACGACTGAAGCGGAACAGAAGACAAAAATCCCACAGAAGCATGATTCAGATCCCGCTAAGGGCATCGGGGGCTCTGCGCCCCCCTACTCCTATGATAACCAAACCAACATTCATGAGTCCAAGGCCATAGAAGGGATAGCAAGACCCCTGCACAAATAGCCCTGTTATGGCACACTGTGCACCCACTTAAGGAGAAATCTTTTATTGGGTAGGCGAAATGTTATGCTTTTGGGGGGTGCATAAAAATGCAGGGTTACATTATTGAACATTAGGACAGTTGCAGGGTGGAAGGGGGTGGAAAGTCTTTCTAAAAGCACATTTATAATACTTTACTGCCTCATCACGAGTTTGACGGTAACCCTTAAATGCGACGGTAACGCTATTACCGCCGCATTTAAGGGTCCACCAAGACAACGGTTTGGCAGCATTTACCCCCAGCTCTGAGCTGGGGGGAATCTGCTGCGACTTTGCTGATTTTTGATGCTATTACCGTGCAGTAATGCCGCCAAGGGTAAACGCGCCAAAAAATCCCCACTGGGTCCAATGGGGAATGGGGAATTCCTGAATGGGCCCAATGGGGAATGGGCAATTACTTTTCCACCAAACCGGTGATCTGGCGCTAATAGCACCAGGCGGTTTGGCGGTAACGCAGTAATGCCGCTGGGATACCGCCCAACTCGTGATGAGGCCCTTTACGTTCGCTTTTTTAAATCTTCTGTTTTCAGTTTAAAAGTGTCTGAAACTCATGTGTTTGGGCATGTGACATGCTAGGAACACTACCGAAGCATAACATTTGACAAGAGTCCACCTTTATACTAGAATTGTGCCTTTTCTGTGGTACCTGAGGAATTTCTGAAAAGTTGACATATAGGCTGCTATTCATGTGGATCCAGGCAGTATCCTAAACTGGCTTTTGTAAATTCGTATTCATTGAGGACTTCTAGCCCTGTAGTACTTCTAATATGATATCAACATGGTGATACATTTAGCATCCATTTGCTTTCATTTAGTTTCATTGGGAAGCTCCATTTCAGTATTTTATCTAGTCTGTGCCTCTTGTCATAGTTGAAGGGAGCACCTCAGGCAATATCATGGCTGACCTATTGATTCTTTGCTGTTCCACCCTGGCCAGACTGGAAACTACCATGGTGCGGTAGCGTGGCAGCGAAGCAGGGTAGGCTCTGCTGCAATTTCCTTTTTTCATACAAGCGACGTGGAGGGATCAGTGCCGCCGCCTTCCGATTAAGGGCTTTGACCGCAGCTCAAATTATGATCCTATAAAACTGGAAACCTAGTGAACATTTCAGAGGCGACGCAAAGCTCTTTGACACATGTGCGCTCTTGCAGCCTCTGAGGCAGCTTAGTAGAGGAACAGGACTAATTTGGATAATTCCTGCAAAATCTTGAATACGCTCCTTAAGTCCTTGATTATCAGGTGAACATCGTTTCATGTGGTGCTTGCGGATTCAGAGGCCCCTCTTCACTCTCTCTTTGGCATGTGATTAGCATAGTCTTTTCTCCCTTTCAATCTTCTGCACGGCACAATTTTCTCAACCGAAGGAAATTGTGAGGAACATCTGAAACAACAACAGGTCCTGTGGGAAGGGTTTTTCGCTATTAGGACCAAACAGAGGCGGCCTAGTGCTGGCATGTTTTTTATTGCCTTGTCTGGTTTACTATTCGCCGGAAGTTTGCGTCAATTGTCATAACTTTGTATTCGTCTGAAAACTCAATAGATGACCAATCAGAAGACGAATACTTGATTTTCCACAACTGAAGGTCCATATTTGATTAACACACCGAACAGGCTTCCAATTTTCGTATATATTCCCCTTATTGTATTTGGATTTGCAAAGCTTATTAAACATAAGTCTCAATGCCAAAAAAGAACAGATTGTCAAAAAGAGCAATGTACCTGAGTTTGTAAAATGACAATTTTACATGTGTATAGGAGCAGACGTACATATCCGCAGGAGATCCTACCCCCTACATCCCCTGTATTGGAGCCATGAGACCATTCCCTGCCTAACATCAGCTACTGTACCAATGATACAGCGAGCATATGGAAGACGGTATCCATTAAGACAACCATATCAAAAGAACCCTCGAGTTGATGACAGCCTACAGGAGGAACTCCCTGAAGGAATATAAGAAAAGCCCAAGAAAATGAACTTTTGAAGTCATGAAAAAGTGTGCACGGTGTCCTGAAATACTGAATTAAGGCAAATTATATATTCTAGAGGAGAAATGACGAAGTAAAGAATCAAGTGAACCTTAGAATGTAAAAGAAGAAGATTACATGGTAAAAGTGTTGCAGCAGACCGAAGTACAAATAATATATATGCGTTGAAACGCAAGATAGATCAAGTCATCGTATGGGCTAGCTACAAGTAGTGAATAGAATGTAGGCGAAGCCGCTATTGTACAGAAACTATACATTGGTATCATGAAATAAAAGCCAAAAAACCTTGGAGAAAGAATGAAAGGCTGTTTCGCAGTATAATAGCCGGTTAATGGAGCTGGGTTGGGAGACTGTCTGGCCTGTTGTCTAGAACAAAGAAGTCGAGGTCAGCTATCTACGCTGAAGAAGAACGTGTGTGCGGAGGGTGAATACTCTCACGTTAAAGTACAAGAAAGAACACAAGGGATGCCTTAATTCATTTAAAACATTTAAACGCATGCAGAATTAACAGAATCGTGAGGCCTCATTACGACTATGGAGGCAGCCATGCCCTTAGCAAGGCCATGGCTGCCTCCAAAATCGTGTCCGGGTTCCCTGAATGGGGAAATATCGGGCCATTCCGAGTATGGAGGGCCCGGTATTTCCTCCTTCAAGGAAACCTGGGCCTTGTCATTCCCCATTCCCATTCGAGCCCTCATAGGACTCAATGGGAATGGGGAGGGAGCTAACAAAGGGCCCATTACGAACAGGCCCGTTGTTAGCTCCCTGGTCCCCCCGCGGGACCCGCTATGGACGTCTGGAAAAACCAGACGTCCAGAGCAGGTCCCGCGAGGGAACCTCGTAATAGTGCAGAGTGGGTTTAACGGCGCCGGCACCATTACCGGTGCGGTTAAACCCATTCCGCACAAGTTGTAATGAGGCCCCTGGTCTCTTGTCACGTGATTCATGGATGGAAATAGGGTTTGAACTTGGAGTTCCAGTCACAACAGCGAGTGCCCTCACTCCCGTTGCATTCCCAGGATGGGAATACTTTGCAAGGCCAGGTACAAAGAGAATTTCATGGCAGAAAGCATGGCTGATGAGAGATACTGGGCTAATTGAGTGGTCGGGCAACCTCATGTCCTATCTACTTGCACCTGGGTCTTGGCTTATGTGCTGCTAATTGAACCGAATGTTACAGACATGGACAAGTGTGCCAAACCAATTGTATTAGTCCATTTACGAGCAACCTTATAGCTTAAGAAACCAATGAAACACTGTGTAACTGATTTTTCTTAAATGATACATATGAAGAGGTAGGCATAAGTTTTCCACATGATATCGGACAGCCAATAACAAACCTAGCTTCTATATGATTGTATATCTAGATGTGTCCCTTAACCAATCCCAACCCTTGATAGGTGTTGCACTATTGCTACATAGTATAACGTTACTCTGACGCATAAAGAAGTATATAATGGTATTTTTTGTGGAAATCACTGAGAGACTGAGCGTACGTCTGTTGATGTTCATTCTAAAACACAGCAACTTGCCATCTTCTTGAGTTTGTCCAGTTATTTAGAATTATTCTGGTATAATTCCATTCAGCCATAGATATACGTTCCGAGGGTCACAGGCTCACATATAAGATGTTTTTCTGTTTGCTTAAGTCAGCATTTCACTAAGGCCATTTTAACTATTTGGCTTTTGTGGGGGAAGTCTTCACTAGAGCTGACAATCTGGCTTTTGCCCGAAATTAGCAGAACACCTATGGACAGCCAGACTTTGGCACACCACTAGTGCAGTGTGGGAAGCATCATTTCACTGCACTGCTTCTGTATGACTTACATGGTGTGTGGCAAGAGTATCTGTGCAGTAGCCAGCATTAGTGTGGTGCACTCAGGTCTTCAGACTGAAGTCCTGCGCTTTTCAGTCTGTACTAAATCTTCTACCTATAAAAGCAGTGGGCCTGATTTATATTCTATGGGATTGCACCATCATAAAATGCTTCTGTGAATCAGGCCCAGAGTGTCCTAATGCTGGGAGCAGATATGCTTTCACTAGGACTCTGCTGGGTGTGGGAGAGGGGTAGAGTGTGGTGGTTCCCACTGCTCTCTCCTTGCCAGCGACTCTGCTCGCTCTCCTCTGCAACCACCCCAGCAGGCTGGTAGCACCTGGATGGTGACACTGAGGAGTTTGGAGTGCCTGGTCAGGCAGCGCAAGGTGCGTGGGGTACATTGGGAGGGTGAGAGGCTATGTGAGGAGGTTGGGTTATAACATAAACACAGTCTGAGAAAATGTACATGCATGTGCAGTGCGAGGCTATATGGACCTGAGTTGTGTGTAACTTGGAATTCCCACACATGCAATGTGAGCAGCTGAGGGCACATGGGCAGACAGAGAGAGGGCCTTGGGGCAAACGGACAGACTGTACCAGGAACGTGGGCACATGTAGAAGGTGGGGGTCGCGAGGCACATGCAACAGACACTAGGAGGAGCTGCAGTGGCATGCAGAGGCAATGTGAGGGGCATGGCATGAATGAACAAACCATGTGTGCAGAATGCCACACACGAAAAGACATGTTGAGGAAATTGTGGCATCTTAGCAGAGCGCATGAGGAATCTCGGGGAACTAGGCAGACGGCGTGAGGTGCTTGAGCCCCAGGCGTGGAAAGTGGGTACTTTGAAAGATCTATCAGGCTGCTTGGGGCAAATGTGCAAGCAACCTGGTTTGGTTTGAGACTGTGTGGATCTGGCAGCACAAGGAGGGGCAGTGTGATGGCCATGAGGCATAGGCACAGATATTGTGAGGCTGTTGAAAGAGACTATAAATTGGCATTTTCACAAACTCTATGAGGAAAATGGGTTGCAGGTACAGGCGTCATGAGGACCACACTTATTTATTTATTAAAAATGTGTATAAATCGCGTCACATGCCCGGAGGCCTCAGAGCATGCACACACAACAAACAAACAAAACAGAAACAATTAGGGAGAGCAAAAGATCCAGAAGCCGATGGATAAGAAAAGAGAGTACAGAACCAATTAATCAGGGGGTAGGTTGAAGAAAACTCCACAGTTGTCGGGAAGCTCTAAGGCTATATGGAAGTGAGTTCCAGGCAATCGGGCTCTGAACATTAAAGCTCCGCCCACTAGCCTAGCAAGTTTAAGTCTGGGCTGTACAATTCTGAGTTGGTTCTGTCACCTAAGAGTACGAGATGGAGCATAGGGCAGGAGGCGATCCACAAGATATTTATGAGCAAGATTAAGAAGACATTTATGAGTCAACGTAAGGATTTTATGAGTTATTCTAAGCTTCAAAGGAAATCAATGAATGTCCCGCTTAGACGCAGTAAAATGAGCCGGTCTTGACAGACCTGCGATGAAATGAAATTAAAGGAAATTATATTTTATTTATATTGCGCTCGTACACAAGTGTTTCAGAGCGCGACAAGGCAAAAGGGAGGGGAACAAGGGAGAACAAAAAGAAAACAGTGATCTTACTAGGTCCAGTGACATTTAAGAAACCGCAAGTGCATGGAAAAGGGAAGAGGGGGGAAAGTGCATGGAAAGGGGGGAGTGGAGAGTGCGTAATAGAGGAGAGAACAAAATCAATAATAAATAAAATATATAAATAAATAAATAAATAAGGGCAATAAACCATAGTAGTATGGCTAGCAAGTGGCAGGTGAAAGTTAGTCAGATAAGGGATATCTGGTTAGTGAAGAAGAAAAGTGGGAGGGGGACTGTATGGGTACAGATACAAAACCCCAGTGCAGGGGGTGGCCCAGAGGCAGTGCCGGAGGGTGGCAGGGTGAGCATGTACCTGGGCCTGAGTGACAGAGGGTGGCCAGGTGCACAATGCCAAGAGACGAAACAGATCAACAGGGGAGAAGGGGAGAAGGGGGCACAGGCAGAGGCAAAGAGGAAGGACTTGAGGTGCTTCTGGAAATGGAGATGATTTTCCTTAAGTTTCAAGGTGGCCGGGAGGCTGTTCCAGAGGGAGGCCCCAGCTGAAGACAGAGATCTACCCCCAGCTCATTTCTTTGCAAAACAACTAATAACTAACCCTGAGAGAATTAGAGGTAGATGAGCGAAGGGCTCGATAGGGGAGGTATTTACAGAGGATGGCACAAACTGCTATCAAACTTGAAGGGATGACACGTTAGACTGCAAACAGCCACTCAGGAACCTGTTTCAGTAGTCTAGGTAGGAATCAATGAGAGCAGTGGCAAGAATTGCAGCATTTTCCTGCATCAAAAACGGTTGAATATTGCACAAGAATTTGTTTATCAGGCCACAGGCGGATCGGGTCTGAGCAACATGTTGATTCATTGTTAGCTCTGCATCTAAGATAACAACCATGGACTTCACCTTTTTTGCTACGGCAATCGTAGTGCCAAAGATGAGGAAACTCTTGTATTCAGGCGATAAAACTTTCAATTTGGAACTAGAGGCAACAATCAAGAGCTCTGTCTTCTTGCCTGGATGGCTTGAATTCTCTTGCATTGAATACAAGAGAATTGATAGCTATCCGGGCATTAATTGCAGCAAAAATGGAGTTAAGATTGGCCAAGTCCTGAGAATAAGAGCCAGAGAGTTTTACGAAGTCCTGGTTGTCATCAGCATAATTCGCATACTGGACACCCAGGCTATCACGAAGTCTCAAAAAGGGAATGATATTAATGTTAAACTGGGAGGTGGAGAGACATGATCCCTGTGGGACACAACACGTGATTGGAGTGGGCTTCGAGAAGGCCTCACAGACACTCACTCTGGCATTACGTAGACCAAGATAGGAGGAGATCCATTAAGAGACCTTGGGAGAGCAGTCTACTAAAGTGCAAAGTCTATCCTCTAATAATGTGTGATCCACAAGGTTGAATGCAGAGGACAAATCCAACAACATCAATACTGATGCTTGCCCAAGGTCAATACTGTTTAGTAGATTTGCCTTGAGGTCTAAAATGGCAGTTTCAGTACCGTGCCACATTCTGAAGCCTGTCTTGCGAGCCAAGAGAATATCATTCCCCTCAACAAAATTCTGAAACTGGGTGTAAGCCACCTTGTCCAAAATCTTTAAAAGAAAGGGGATATTTGTAATAGGACGGTAGTTATCCACAGAGAAAGGATCAAGATTCTCTTTTTTTAAGTGAGGGGTGACACATGCCTTCTTCAGAAATTATGGAACAGACCATACAACAAATGAGAGGTTAATGAATTTCATGACCCAGTGGCAAAGGACATCCAAACACTTAATGAAGAGGCTAGAAGGGCAGACATCGCCCTGGCACGAAGTGGGCTTCATGCAGGAGATACTTTGCAGGATAGTGGTTTTGGAGCAAGGGACAAAGGAAAAAAGCGGAGTGTGCCACTGTGCCATAAGAGGCTTTAGAACCCAATGGGCCTCATTCCGAGGTTGGCGGTAAGCGGTTAAAGGCACCGGTAATGGTGCTGGTGCCGTTAACCCCTTACCGCCTCATTACGAGGTCCTTTAGCGGGTCCCGCTAAGGGCGGTTGGTTTTTCCAGGCGCCCTTAGTGGGAGCCGCTAAAGGACCAGCATGCTAATAACGGGCCCGTTATTAGCATGGTGCCCATTCCCATTGAGTCCTCTAGGGGCTGAAATTGGAATGGGGTAGTACCGGGTCCGGGTTCCTTGAATGAGGAATTACCGGGTCCTCCAAGGTTGGAATAGCCTGGTAATTCCCCATTCAGGGAACCTGGACCCGGTATGCGGTAAGGGGGTAGCCATGGAGCTAATAGCACCATGGCTACCTCCAACCTCGGAATGAGGCCCAATATCTTCAACTGTCTCCTTGTACGAGCACCGACAACCAAGCACCTTGTGCCGACTCAGTTCACATTGTGCACTATCCAAAATGTGAACTTTGACTGTTTTGTTTTTGCCTTATTTCACTCAATGATAGGCCCTGAAACTGAAATTCCAAGAGGACACAATCACAATGGTCAACAGCTATCTCTTCAGGGTTCATCTCAGAGCCCCAGGGCTTCAGCTGACCAGAATGAGTGTGGTGCCGTCAGACCCACACACTAAGGGCACCTTCATTTGAGAATTCCCGGCATCCTGTCCAGCTTAGGACCCTATGGATTGCCAGGGTGCTGAGATTAGATGTGGAGAGATTATGATGGCGTGCATGAAAAGTGGAGCACTGGCACCCACCAAACAGGAAGTCAAGAGGATGAAGGACTAGGTTGGGAAGCTAGACAAGAAGTGGAAAGCGCAAGCATGGCCACAGATAATGTATGGAGCAGACAAGGAAGTGAGCCTGGCTCAAAAGGAAGTGGGTGTTATGGACAGGAAATGAGCAAAGTAGGTGGGCTTTAAACGGGGAGCAGTGGGTCTCCATCAGGGGCTGATGTGGGTAGGGGCCAACAGGAAGTGATCCGTGATATTTAATACATGTAAAAGATGTAGTTTGGTGACTATCTGCTCGTGCACGCGACTGAAGCTATGGTATCCCCCAGCAGAGAAATATGAAATTTTCATTTGAATATGTAGCATTCTATGATTGAAAGTCGGTTGGGTGTATATCTTCTGACACAGACACAGAACCCCCCTCCAATATCCACTACTCAATCACAGCCGATGTCTCACCTTATTGCTTTCATCTCTCTTGTTATCGAACAATGAAACTAGAACATTCCAGACCCCATAATGGGCCGCAGAGCTGGGCAGCAGTACCGCAACAACCATTCTGCAGCATCCTATTAAAAAGAAATTGGAGATCATTTTTTGCCCATAAATTTCGTGCACAGGGATGAAGAATGAACAGCAGCTGGGGGCGTGCCAATTGACTCCCGCCGTAAACATATAGGTTCCCGATGCTAGAGGAGTGCCAGCGGCAGGGTCCCCAGCCCTGAGCAGCGGACATGAGGCATAAGTCATCCATCCCCTCGCTCTGCTTCCCTATGCCCGACCTATGCACCCATGAATTAGAGGAAATTGATTCGGAGGAGTTTGTGTGTTCTTTTATATATCCACATAAAATCAGGTATTTCCCCTCCCTGTCCACCTCTTCCCCCATCTTTCAGAATGGCACATTGGGGTGTAACCAAGCGAATACTCCCCTAGCATATCTGGAGTATGCCGCTCCATACCCCTGTCTACCCCATAGCTACCCAAACTTTGCAAGATCCTCAGACGATAAATGGGTTTCCTGTGGTAATGCTATGGAGACCTTCTTTCTGTCTAGGAAGGATTTCACACGATTCCTGGGTATATACGTACCCAATCCCCACACATTCCACATTAATACCTTAATATTGTATGCCATATGACCAGCCAGCCTCTCCCACCTCCCCCATCTCCAGCCTCCACTTCCCCATCTCCGGTGTCCCATGCCTTATTGCCTGTTACTTTTGTACCCATGTGTAACCAATCACGCAAGGTGTTTACAGACAAGAACTGTAAGAACAAAACCACAAACATTCGCCCAGCGACTGCAGCTTGCAGACAGAGCTCGGGCACTACCACACCGCTGAAGCCTATCCAGACCATGGGGTGCAGCTTAAGATGTCAGCAATGGGCCATCATCCACTATCGTGTGGGATAGGTCTTTGAACCGAAGGCTGGAGGTCGAACATTGGCTCTGCCTTAGCAGAACATTCAGCAGCATTACTTTTGTATAATTAGCATGCAACTTCCAACCCCCTGCAGCTCCAGAAATTGAGACACATGCTGGCCCTCTGACAGGGACCTGTGCCTTCCTAAGCTCCATCAAGCGGCCCCTCAGGTTGCGGGATCATCCCTGTCCCCTAGATTGAGATTGTTGTGTTCCAGCCACATGTTGGCCGCAGCTGGGGTTTCCAGGAATTGTGCTTGTCCGTTATGGAAAACCTTGAGGCGTACCGGATACATGAGCATGTATTTGATGCTGTGGTGCCGGAGACTAGCTTTGATTGGCACAAACAAATTTCTCGCTCTCTGCACATTGGGTGTGTAGTCTGGGTAGATGACCATTTTTGAGTTGTCATGTTGTATCTCACCTCCCTTCCTTGAGAATTTCAAGATCACTTCTCTGTCTTGGAAGTTCAATATTTTTGCGATCATTGGGCGCGGGTTGGACCCCGGGGTGCGCTTCTGCAGGGACCTGTGGGCCCTCTCCACTGCAAACCCCTGTGACAGGTTGGCCACTCCGATCTCCTGCAATATTAGGTTTTCCACGTATCCAGTAGGCCGTCCGTTCGTTCTGGAATTCCCAGCAGATGTATATTATTCGGCCTGGCCCTTCCCTCCATGTCCTCGGACCTCAGTTCCAGTGCTGCATTTCTGCTCTCCAGTATTTTTTCCTGGTCACGAGGTCTCTCGTAGTCTCCTGGGTTTCCTTTAGATTCAACTCAGCAGTCGTCACCCTCTTAGCCAGATTGCAAACATCCTGGCAAATTAGTTGTACGTCTACTTTGACTTCATCTATCTTTCTTTCTAGGGTGGCACTCAGTGCCGCTATTGCCGCTAGAACCTGGTCCTCCTTCCCCAGTTGCACCACAGTTACAATCTCCTTCTGTCGTCTTATTCTTTCCTTTGGAGGGTGACATTGCCATGGGACAGGTGGTTGTCAGCTAGTGACGACAGCTGTGTTGCGCTAGCCTATCGGTGCCTGGAGCTCTACCTGATGATTCCCCAAGTCGTTACCATCTGCAGCCTGCCCTCGGGTTGGGGTCGCTTACCATCAGATTTTGCTGCACCACTGCCCATGAGCATTGTGTCTCCTGTTAATTTACACATGCCCCAGTCCTCCCAATGCCCTCCAGAACTGTATACAGTGCTATTCGTGTTTGTCCCTTCTCCGTTGACAGGCAATGCCTCAACCTTCAGCAGGGCCATTCACACATGCAGTTGCGTGTCAGTTAATTAATAATACCAGCCAGATCAGCTTCCTGTTTAGTATGGCAGTGTGCCTATTCTGTTGAGACAAGCACCAATCTGTTTGTTTTGTTTAGCACAACCCAGTAAGATCCTGGCGTTCAGTTGCCATGCCCCCAGTCCACTGCTTGGATAGCAAGTGCCGGCTATCAGGACCACACGTTTCAGTTATTTTCTCAAAATCTATGCAGTTTCACCATCCATGGTAACCCTCTCATGCCACCGTACGTCAAAGTCTCTGTGCTTTGCTTGCGCCACTTAGGTCAGTGCCCCAGTAAACTAGTGTTCCTCAAGCTGATTTGACAATGCTATGATTGTCAGGGGTCTCTCTTACTGCAGGATCAAATGGTGAAGCCAACCGTAATTCGTCTGCACACAATTACATTCACAGTGTGCCTTCCGTATTGGGCGGTACAGTGTTAGTGTCAGTATGCCCAGGAGAGGCTGCTGCTTCCCAGCACACCCACCAAGTCAGCCGATGATCATGACCTCTCTGCCCTTCCCCTCCGTTGAGACTCAGTGTTTTCAAGAGCCAGGCACCCAGGGCTACGTGTCCAAAGCTTGCGTTCCTTGCCGGGGGCTGCAACCTCTCATCTCTGTAATCTGCCTCTACTGCTTTGCATGACGGCCTTCCTCTGCTTATTTTGGCGCGTCTCCTCCCTGGTTCGCGATCACAGCTGCAGTAGCTATCGGCCCTCGATCAGTCGGTGCAGCCGCTGTTGTTTAACCATCTCCAGCTCAGCTTCCTCAACTCGATGTTCTCTGCCTTGTCGCTGATCCCTCAGACGCAGCTTGTCATGGCAGCCGCTCTCTTCAACTCACTTCCTGGGACGTCACCGGCTTTTCACTGTACCGCGCCGCGTTGGGGCTGCGTGCCGATATTCACTGTGACAGTGCTTGGGTGGTTCCATATTCCGCTGGTGTCATCCACTTCGCAGGGGATATCCTTCCCCTCAGGCACTCAGTTGGAACTTCTCAGTCAGCCACGAGCACCGCGCATAGGACCGCATAGCAGAGCTCATCCCTCCCTTCAGTGTCTGAATTCAGCAGTGCCTCTCAGGGCCCCCTACTTGAGTAGGTCGTTTCACCCTGAAATTTGCTCCAATTCTCTTCAGCGTTTTGCTGCAGGGGTGGAGAAGTGCTTCACGCGCCTACAGTTGTGTGTAAAGTCTTACAGTATGCAACACTACACTGCTTATCAGGATTTTTAGTAGGATTGTGGCGGCAGCTCCGCTCAGACTCTGTTTACTCCATGGGCACAGGCCACGCCCCCTGTCACTGTATTGTAACACATTATACTAGGCTGTCCTGGCCACTAGGTTTATTAATTCGATCCATGTGTGGCCAACTCCTTGCAGACAGGATCAGATTCGGCATCCAATTAAATCTGGCACCAATGAAAAAGTGGCACACAGTCACAAATCACTTTTCATTCTTTTGTGACAGAGTAGTACCCAAGGGAGAGTTTGCTGGTAAAATGTACTACAAATTGTGCATTTAAATCAATATTGTTCATTAGTACCCAGCATGTCAATGCCACTGGATACACTTAATGTGGATTGGCTCGATTCTGAGCTATAGTACAGTGTAATCCTGTGTACGCATTTGAGTGCATTGCACGCCAGGTACACTGAAGCTTATTTACTTACCTCTGTACGCCACCATTCATTACTACGAATCAACGTGGGCCAAAATCGCATCCTGTTGATCCATAGTAGTGAAGCAGTATGCGCATGCTAGTGTTTCTAGAACAAGCGTGTACTGTTATGACCGCTTTTTCAAATGGCAAAAGAAATACTGCTTCAAAAGGTTGACTAAGCCTTGTCTCGGGAGGATAGCTCAGGGGCAACGTGCTTGCCTTGGAAGCAAGACGACACAGAGTACCACAGGTTCGATCCCCTGGTCCGTGCTTAGAAATCTTTTGGTATTAGGCATGTTATAAATAACCTATCATATCATATATTAGTATCCGGGGTTACAATCCCCAGAATACTAAAGGCAATAACCACCTCGCCGGCGGACCATTACCGTCTAATGGTAATACCCCTGGGGTCCCCGTTATAACTTTGGACCCCAGGGGCATTACCTTAGGCGGTAATGCCCCGCCGGCTCGGGGGTTATTGCCACATACCTGCTGCACAGTGAAGTATTTCAACAAAATGGCCCACTTTTTGCCCAAACACGGGCACAGTTTGTCGCACTCCTGAAGTGACAGGGAAAATGTTCTGTGCTCTGCATTCCCGACTTGCAACCAACATCCCATACACATCCCCACCCCTTATCAGGCACAACCTAAGCCCAACTAATCCACTATGCTGCAGCCTACCAAGCAACCTAGGATCGGGCCTTGGTCAGTCTGGACTGGGAGAGTTTCGTGACATGTGGCTATGGAGAAAGGATATCCTGCAACCCTCTATGTCAGTATCTCCATTGAAGGCCTGTTTACCTAGTGGAATGAATATGTGAGCACCTGGCAGCAATCCCATACCGCTCCCTCCCTTTGAGTCCCTTTAGCTCCGACTTTCAAGGAGAATCTATCCATTAGTCGGAGGACCATAGAACAAGATCCTGTCTCTGCAGACACTATGGGGGAAAAGTGATAGAACTGCATGCTAGGCACACTTTCCTTATCTGCCTCAGATATCTGCTCTGCTCTGCCCTATATTCATCCCCTCCCTTCTTTCCTACAGTGCTTTCAAACTGCCACAAGGCACTGTAAAATCCGGATCAAGAATCCTACTTACAGCCATGGTCGTCATTTCACCAAAATGCCAGTGGTAGCGGAATTGAAATCACACGATTCTTGACCTCTGATGACATCACAAGAAGTTATGTCATTTGACCCCACTCCGAAGTGACCTCACAGGAAGTGATGTACACAACCTTTCACCCCTTGACAAAACAGGAAGTGGTATCACATAGCATTGTTCCTAAGTACACTACACAAAATATGGTTATATCACTGTAATGTTATATTCATTTCATGCACGAATGGATCACCATGTGTATCATTAATATCAGTGTCTATGGGCCCATATCACCAAATTACTGTGAATACAAACAGACGTCCAAGGCCACATGATAATGATTTGTTATTATGTAGCACTTACGCTTAAGCGTTTATATATAGAACAAATATAGATACAATATCAACCAACCTATGTTGGTACTCACTCATCAACCTCAGAAGGATGAACAACTGAGTTGGCCTTGCCAGGATTCAAATTTACAACCTGCAGATCATACACACATTGCAGAAATGAGCGCACAACCAACTGAGCTATCTCACCAGCTATGGCTATCTTACTGGCTATAGAAAATTGAACCATTACATGTCTGAATGTTCTCAATGACAGAAAGCAATTAACCCTCTGTAGTCGATACCAATAAAATGGTAATTGAGATTTAACAGCGGGCCTATTTATCTGCAGGTCTGGTGCAAAGTTGGCCACATGTCAAACCTTTGTGGATCTACTTTTCAGTCTTCAGAGGTTGGCAAAATACATATCATTGGGAGGGTTCATAACTGTGCAACAAACAATTAATTGTGGGTCAATGAAATCAAGGGCCACTTGATGTGCTATGGTCAAACATTTCTACACTGTTCACAAGCTTTTAGGTCTATAATCACATGCAACTATGATCCCCTGTAGAGAGACACCAGGTTTTGATTTTATTTTCTCTATTTTTAGATGTTCCACCACAGGGTACACAAGTGACACCATTCAGTCCACTTTTCACAGTCCTGAAGACGGCACTCGAACAGAAAACTACCCAGTTCATGCCAGAAACACCACAAAGTGTCGACTAGACAGATGTTTTGGTTATAATAACCACATTCTCAGTCACAACCTGTATTAACCCTCATAAATTAAGTGTTACCATTTGTTAGTCATATGAATATTTAATATGATTGCATTTGTATAGACTCCCATAAAACATGGGGTTGTAAATCGCTATATGTACACAGCAGCCTGAATAGGCTTTTTAATGATGTTCTAGGTAATAAAATCTGTTAAATGTGTGAATTCAATCGTGGGTGCTCTCTAAATTTAAGGATACAGCAAATGTTATGATTGATTCCTGTGTGCGATATTACACTACCGGCAAGTTCCAGACAGGTGGGGTAGCCTATGTCCCTGTGTTTAAAGTGTTGTCACAAGCTTTTAAGCACAAGGATTTTGTCAAGTGACGGAGGACACGTAGATGGAATGTCTTGTGATGATCGGTACAAATATAACGGCAGAAAAGAACATGCCATAACTGCAGCTAGTCCAAAATGGATGCTTATTCTACTCTAAATGATTTTTGGAAGTTGTCTGCATTGTGAATTTGAGTTGTTTAAGAACAAACTAAATCAGTGACTTGCCCTCTGAAATGTGCCTGAAATAGACCTTTAATGAGTTTAACAATTATTGTATAGAATTCCAGAAAGACAAACCATTTGTTATTCATATTCTTTCTTATTTAGGGTCACTGCTCAAACTGTTATAATTGTGGAGACCCCTGTTTTTTTTTAGAAGACTAAACAAGAAAGCCAGCCACTACAGAAATAAAGAGCCACGTGGCGCTGGCTACATCCCCCGGGATCTTCCATTTTAAAAAGAAAACGTTTTTATTTTTGAATTTTTGTTTATTTTTTAGCAAGGGAGACGGTTCTAGGTGAAAATATGTTTTTTCTTAAGATCTTTTCACCTAAAAAACAATTTATAAAGACCACTCTGTGATCACACAGAGCAGTCTTTCTAAATGGAACTGTCATGCCCCTGCCACACACGAGGGCGCGCAGGCACTGACAGGCACGTCGGGACCCGGAAGCGCAGGACGATGAGAACGGGTATGTGTGAGGGTGAGTGTGTGTTGTGTGTATGTATGTGTTTTGATCTGGGCGAGTCAGAGGTTGGAAGGAGGGGGTAGGGGGCTGGGGCTGAGAGATGGGGAATCCCGTGGGATGTTGGGGGGTGGAGGGGGTTTTGGGAGGAACAATGTTGGGCTCAGGGGGTGAAAACCCTGAATATTTAAAACAAGCACATCTTAAAGGTAAAGGTCTCAAGAGAAAAAGACCTTTACAATGCTGGTTATCAGGCATTGTAAATCTGTCTTTTTCTCTTGAGACCTTTAAAATGACGTCTTTTCACGTAGAACCAGGGAGACCACAAGGGTAGCAAGGGCGATCTCAGGGGTCGCAGGTGCGACCTCTGGCCACACCCAAATGACATCCCTGCTAACAGACAGGTAATTTCTTATTATTGAAATGAATTGACTTTAACAGCATGTTGATTTCTGAGCATCAATCATTTAGTCTGTTTTTCGGTGGTTGTGATAACACTAGCTGGCGTTAGGAAATTTGACATGAGGTACTTTTGATATTGTAAGGTGAATGACAGAGTATCCACGTGAGCACCCACCAATCATCCCCTCGCAGTCTGCGCCTTCAGTGTCAAAGGAGATACCTCAGATACCTCATGTTTTTTCCACTTCAGGTATCTTTTGTAACATGTCTTAACGCAACTACTTGTTTCCCTGTTAGTAGTTTGCCACCTGATTTTGAAAGTTGGTGGAGGTGTACGCATACAATGAGACTGCCGGCGTGCAACCAAAGAAAAACCGCAGAGATACAGAGCCACATTGAATTGAAGTGGGTGATATTTTGAGACACCTCCCGCCAACTTTCAAAATCAGGTGGCAAACTACTAACAGGGAAACAAGTAGTAGCATTAGGACACGTTACAAAAGATACCTGAAGTGGAAGAAACATCACAAATCAGAAGGTGTTTCTCAGACGTCCCGTATTCTATTGTGTGGACAACAGATCAGAAGATCTACCACTGGGGAATGGAATTGTTTTCCCGATTACATTGGTTTGTCCTGGAGATGTCCCAATACTCACATTGAGTGATAGCCCTTGAGAGGTAGCAGTACACGCAAGAAGGCCCAAAACATATGTTGACCTATTAGGGAATCGAAAAGGTTATTTTCTCTATTTCTCTGTTGCATAACTAAATGATTGTTGTGGAATCAAGGAAAAGTAAAACAAAGTTACCCCATGAGAGAAGTGAAATTGTTGTATGAAAGTGGTACATGTTGAATATTGACTTCATGATGAAATGTTTTTTCCATTGTTTTAAAAAAAAAGGAAAATAAAATGAATTGTTCGAAACAAAAAATGTTCTTGTCATAGAGAAATGTCAAAAGAGGCAAAGGGTGGCTAATCTACAAATTAACTAAGTAGACTCTAATTCTCTTCCCAGTTGTACCAAGAGGGACCTCTAGAGCGGGGTAGTTGATCTGTCTTCATTGTTCTTTATCGTATGACTCTCCCCACAGCACAGATTTGACCACCCATGAACAAAAATAGGGGAGTATCGAATTGTTTTTTTGCATTTCATATCAGATCCAACCAGGGCAGGACATAGCCCAGTTTTTATGTGGATGGATTCTCTAATATCAGCAACAGATGAAGTAGAAGAGATGGAGGCGACTGAATGATGAGAGACTGGATTTGGTGGGAAGAAAGTAGAGGACTAAGGTAATAGGGTATCAGGTGGAACCCTAACCTCAGTGTCCCTAGAGATCCCATAAGCCTAAAGACTGGACAGACTTCTCAAACAGGCTCACGGGAATACCATATCAGAAGGTGAAGAGGGGATTACTCAGAAGGTAGCATTTTTCACAGAGAATCAGAGATTGTTGTATAGCGTGAAATGGAACCCGAAGAGCTATGGAGTGGGCAGATCCATATCCTGGTTCCCAAGGGGTTTCTAAAGACAGCCGTGGAACTGGCGCACTCTCATCTCATGGGAGCACATTTAGGTCTGCAAAAGACCCAACAGAATATTCTTAGTCATTTCTTTTGGCTGGGGGGTCTATGAGCTCGTCAGGAATTACTGTGGCACCCTGTGCCAGAAGACCTCTGCAGTGGATGCCACAATATTGCATTGACACCCCCTACTAATAATTTAGGTACCGTTTCAGATGGATAATGTGGGACCCCTGGAGCCATGGAAAACCGAAATCCATGATTACCAATGCATCTTGGTAATCATGGAATACACCATCCAACCGTTCACTTTTGAAACAACACCACCAAAGCCATTCAGAAGTACCTAGTCCTTTTCTTCACCAGAGCGAGGTTTCCAAATGAAATCCTGATGGATCAGGACAGCAGTTTTATGTTGTCTAAACTAATGATGCAAACAAAGGATCTGATGTTGCGCACCTCCATTTACCACTCACAGATGGACGGGTTGTCAGAATAGTTTAATCAAACCTTGAAGCAGTTGTTGTGATGGTTGGTGGATGAAGATGGGTGCAACTGGAAGGACCTCATTTTCTGCGCCCTCTTCATAATTCCAAAGACAACTTAGTTATCCACAGGTTGTTCACCATTTTAAGTAGTCTAAGGCATGAATCCTTAATATAAGCTTGGTATCCTAAAGGGAGGCTGTGAAGGCCCGTAGAGTACTCAGACCATTGTACACTCCATTTATATAGAACACTAAAGAAAGAATGTACCTGCCAGGGTAGCCCAGTGACCTTTCTCAATCAGGGTTATTTGTCCTACTAGAGCAATGCCGGAGCCAACCTGCCTGAGAGGTGGTGTGAGAGAGTTGGGAGAGACCTCTGTTCTTGATTACCATAATGCGTATAGTTGTGCCTATGCATGGGAACTCATTTTCCTGTTCTGAGGCCTACCAGCATCTATCCTGGACAGGTCTGGCTTTTGATTTTTTAAGATGGTTCCTGGGAGGTAGAACAGTCCAGAGCCAAGCTAAAACTACCACACTGCATCTGAGTTTGATGGACAAGACCCGGCCCAGAACAGGAAGAAAGAATTGGTTGCTTTGGTACAAAGGAACTACCCTTTCCCATGCAGGAGCTAAATGTTAGACCAAACATCTACCACACAAACCCAAGAATGATTACAGGGAAGCATTGGAGCAGCCACGGTCTGTCTGGAGCCAGCAAGCAATTACACAGTACCAGGGCAGACCAGGCTAAACTTCCCAAACCCATTTCGGACAGTGGTTTATCAAGTACAGGAGGGAACTAGATGAAACATGACACCAGAGACTGCTTGGCTGAGAGAGGGAGAAGTGAGAACGGGAGAGTAAGGAGGGAATGGGGAGAGGAGGGTTGACAGATATACCAGTGTGCTCGAATGAGACTTGAGGTGCCTCTCAGCCTGCCACACAGCATTTTAACAAAGACAAAATAGGTGATGTAGCACTCATATTTCAAGTAGCTGCCCCTCTGAACCAAAGGTGCTTGCCTCCCATAACACTTAGCATGTAAGCCTATGGTAATGAGAGCAGTTTTCAAACTACCCTTTCCCATCATCTGCCAAAATGCTTGTTTTGTTGCACATAGAATACAATGCATTTGTTGGAGATGAGAATGAGAGGTAGGAAGAACGAGAAAGGCAAAGAGAGAGAAAGAGAAAGGAGAGAGATAAAAAGTAAAATTGGACCTTTCTGCAAGAGGCTAGTGGCAGGGTTTGCACGAATGCAAGTTTCTTTTGCTTCGTAAGGCCTACTCACCCTCCAATCACCAAACTGACATCTAAGATCTCTGACAACTTTATACTACACCCCATGGCCCCTTCCATAGATGGCCACCACAGGCCTTGCCGATACTACATCAACACTATCTGAACCATGACTAAGCTCTCCTCTTTACCCCTATCACACTCTTCCACATAAGTGGCTCAACATACCCAAGGTTCTGTAGTTTATCAGTGCTTGGGCTATTCCCCAACATACTCTGAAGTTTCTCAGACAAAACCAAGGAAAACCGAGTGACACATAGGAACTGCCCACCTCACCTCTGTTGCTCCCACTATCCGACTAATCACCCCACTTACCTTCCAATACTTCCTTTGTTGAATGGACTATCCATCCTTCACCTAAAATGTTTCTTTTTCTAAACATCCCCACTTCATCTCTCCCAACACATCCTGCCATTGTTGATTTCTGTACCCTTTTTCACATTCCTCACCCCATGGCCTATTCCTGAGTGCCAGGCTTGGACAGCTTTCATTTTATTGTGTAACCGCATAATACCTCATTACATAATCGACTCACACTTACCCTCAGTATGCCCCCCATATATCACGAAACAGACCCTACAACAGTCTGCAACTGTTCTCCATATAGCCAACAATAGAACCTTGTGTAGCCTCTAATACAGCCCCAGTATTCCAAGAAACTAACCAACATATTGTATTATTTTATTATTCATTTATTGGAAATGGAAACTGGTTTGCCAAGAAGCAGTGTAAAAAGGTCATACTGATGATGGGAACAGTCCCATTGCTGGGCTTACAGTGTCAGGATATAGTCGTTAATCCATCAAGGATTTATCAGGAATTAGAATAGGAAGTAATTTAGCAGGCCATCAGGCATGAAACTGCTGTATGGAAGTGGGCCAGGATCGTGGAAGGTTGTAGAGGGCGTGAGTAGCTAAGAGTGATGCCTTGTTGAAAGGAGCAAATGAGGCTAGGGGGATTCCTGTGAGAAGGCTGGAGCCCTAATGCATCATGTAAAAGCCTGGATGGGGATGTAGAAGGTACAAGTAGCAAAGATTGATGCCTTGTTGAGAGGATCAAGGAGTTGAGGGGGATGCCAATGAGGAGACTGGAGGAGCAACACACAATGCAGAGGTGGGCATAGCACTTACAGAGGGTGTTCGTAGAAAAGGTTAATGTCTTCGGGCGCGGATCGAAGGAGTAGAGGAGGATTCCAATGATGAGTCTGGAACAGCAACGCACAATGCAGAGATGGGGATACTGATGGAGAGGGTGCGAGTAGCAACGGCTGATGCATTCTTGAGAGGATAAAAAAGTAGAAGGGGGAGGTTCAAATGAGGAGTCTGGGGCAGTAATACATATTGAGAAGACCAGGATAGTGATTAAGAGGGGTGAGTAACAAAGGATGATGCCTTGTTGAGTGGTGCAAAGGAGTAGAGGGGTATTCCATTGAGGAGAACGGAGCAGCAACGCACAATGCAGAGATGAGGATAGTGATGGAGAGGGTGCGCGTAGCAACGGTTGATGCCTTCTTGAGAGAATACAAAGAGTAGAGGGGGATTCTAATGAGGAGGCTGGAGCAGTAATACATACTGTGAATACTAGGATACTGATGCAGAGGGTCTGAGAAGCAAAGGTTGATGACTTGTTGAGAGGATCAAAGGAGTAGAGGGGGATTCCAAAGAGGAGACTGGAACAGCAATGCACAATGCAGAGATGAGGATAGTGATGGAGAGGGTGCGAAGAGCAAAGGTTGATGCCTTGTGGCAATGAGGAAAGGAGTAGAGAAAGGTTCCAAAGAGGAGAGTCTAGCCGCAACGCACAATACAGAGATGAGGATAGCGATGGAGAGGGTGTGAGTGACAAAGGTTGATGACATGTTGAGAGGATCAAAGGAGTAGAGGGAGATTCCAAAGAGGAGACTGGAGCAGCAATGCACACAATGCAGAGATGAGGATAGTGATGGAGAGGGTGCGAGGAGCAAAGGTTGATGCCTTGTGGCGATGAGGAAAGGAGTAGAGAAAGGTTCCAAAGAGGAGAGTCTAGCCGCAACTCACAATACAGAGATGAGGATAGCGATGGAGAGGGTGTGAGTGGCAAAAGATGATGACTTGTTGAGAGGATCGAAGGACTAGAGGGGGATTCCATTGAGGGGCTGGAATAGCAATTCACACTGTGGAAGACCAGGGTGGTAAAGTGTGGCTTTGTAGAATGAAAGGTGAGATGGAGACAGGTTTAAAGGATTTTCAGCAACTTAACCCTGGCGGGTCCAGCTGTGGACGTGATGAGGTGATGAAGTTTCCAGTTGCTCTCAAGGAGAACCCTCATATAGTGAGATTTGGAGGATAGGCAAAGACACTCTGGGGGCAACGACATAGGAGTGGAGTTTTGGAGTATGCCACTGGCAGCCAGAAGAATGACCATTTCTGTTTTAGCGGAGTTTTGCATCAGTGCAGTGCCATCAGGCACAGGATAGCAAATAGGCAATTAGTGGTACGAACGATGGGGGAATGAGAAGATTTGAGTAGCACCACCAAACAGATGATCTGAGGATGTGATGAAGAGGATTATTTTGCCGAGAGAGAGGAAAAGGAGGAAATCAATGGCCACCTCCTGTAGAACCCCCTAGTGGGAGAGTTGTGGGGCGGGCTGCCCCATTGTTGCAGGAAATGGGAAAGGGTTTGTCAGCCAGGTAAAAGTCTAACTAAGCGACGACTCTGCCCTTCACACTCAAGGTGTGAGACAGTCTGAAGGAGGATGGGATTGTCCCTTGTCACACCTAGAAACACTTGTGTACAGGCGCCTTATCAATGACCTATCATATAATATCATATCATTTCATTCATATCACATGCGGCAGAGAGACAGAGGCAAATTAAGATAGATGACAGAAGCCATTATGTCTCTGGCCATGAAATATACCGTGATGTGGTTGAAGGCTACGCGTTTGAGAACTTTGGAAAAGTGAGGCAGGTGAGGGACAGGTTCTCTGGGTTGCTGGGGGGCTTGCATACGATTAAGGTGGGACATTTGTATAAGTAAATAGAGTTGATTCGATTGTGAATTGGAAAGTACACACTAAATACTTGAGTAGAAAAAACATGATTTTTTCTAGGAACCTATTAATTTGTAATAATTCTTTTGGATTTTTTTCTTCACTTCCCTTTATTGGTCTATATGATTCTAAAATAATCCTGTTATAATGTACATGATTTACATATTTCAAAGACAACAGAATTATAATGAATTGAGGGTGGGATCCTGAAAATTACCTTGGGGTTAAGAAGATAACATAAGATTGAAAGGGTAGGGTTGAAATTTGGGATCATAGCGATGATTTTTAGAATTGGAAACATTAATCATTATGAATAATTTAAAATGAATTCAGTCAAAAAGAGGTGGGTGCACGACGTTTTAGCATGGAAGAAAATGAACTAAGCATCACATAGTGACTGATATACAGAAAAGAGGCAGTATTGGGAACATTAGATTTTGCTTTCAGTAAAAGGCAAAAAGGGGAGAAAAACAAATAAAACATACATAGAAGAAGGATAATCATAGGTTTAGGATATTATAGTATTAGCTGAGAAATTATGCTACAGGAGAATCGAATACCTTATGAGGCAGCAGGCTCCCTGCAGAAATATGCAGATTGTATCATAGAGGTCATAAGTCAGTGCCTTATAATGAAAATACGTGTTTGACGTTTATGGATAGTTGAAGGGGCAAACATCAATGGCAATGTCAACCTCAGCTCATGTGTTTTAAAAAAAATAAAAAATAAATAAAGCTGTCCCCGTTCTTCAGTGGAAAGCTCTGTGCTTCTGGGCCCAGAGTGCAGTTTGGCAAATGCACTCTTGTTGAGTAACGGGCCCCACTCTGCGCTGCGGCAGATTTTTTCATGAGTCATTTATTTAACACCTATACACTTTAACAAGCATTTCAAAGCACTCCAACGCAGGGAGGGTGAACAGCTACACAAAGATTAACATTCTTAATAGGCATTGGTATATTCAGAATGGTCAAGTGCTATGCATTTAGTGGTACAACATAGGACAGGAGGACTACAAATTGTTACAACATATGACAACAATGTTGCACATGCCCTTTCACAGGCCCACAGGGGCTCTTAGACCCTGTATGCATGTTCCGGGCCCATGTGCCTTGACGCTGGGGAGTAGACGTCTGGGCTGCTCTGAAGGAAGGGCTTGAATGGTGGGAGTGTGTCCTGGGAAAGCAACCAAATCATTCCCACCCGAGCCTCCTTTCTCCCACCCAAGTCTCCTCTCTCTAGTGAACTGCCTTTTTTTAGTTTTGGCCCAGTCAAGCATATCACTAACACGTTTTATATTCTGCCATCGTGGTGCAAAACCAAGTCATAATTTTGATCCATGGTTATCCTCTTTTATCTATCTATCTATCTATCTATCTATCTATCTATCTATCTATCTATCTATCTATCTATCTATCTATCTATCTATCTATCTCTTTTATATAAGTAACTTCACAAGCCCATTGCAATAGCCACCAGATTTTTCAAACAATGGATGCAAATACACAATTTTCGGAAATGTTTTGTCAAAAGCCATTTCATTTACGATTGGTTCTATAGGAAAGCACATGACGTATACCAAGGGCTGACGAGTCACCAATAGTACACAGGAGAATTTCACAAAACATGGCCATACTGGTTGTACCCAAAAAATATTATTAGGCCACAAATGTATGTCAGCATTGCCATTGTAAAATACATTGGGCCTTACTATATGTATGCCGGTCAAGCTACTGGCACCGTTGCTCCGAGTTCTGCGAGCAGGTGCCTTTTAGCCCACCAGGTCTGACCTGGTGGGCTGAACGGCACCCGCTAGCAGACCTTGAAGGATGCACCGGCACCATTCATAAATGGTGCCGGTGCATACGTCCTCCCCATTCCCATTGAGTTCAATGCGACTCGAACGGGAATGGGTAGTAATATTTTCCGGCACCCGCCAATGGGCAGTTACCGGGACCGCCGGAGCTGTAATGCCCCGGTAAGTTCCCATTGCCAGGCGCCAGAAAAAAATGACTCCAATGGCAGCCGTGTCGTTTTTACCGGCATGGTTACCATTAGGCCCACTGGAGTGCTGCTTATGCTCAAAGAATGTGTCCTGCCTCAATAAAATATGCCAGCACTGCCCCCTTTCGTTACGATTGTGCTGAGAAATATTAATGAGGCCTGTTACAACACAATGTACCAGCACTGCCACTGTAAAACAAATGTTTATGCTTTTTGAGCAGAACACAAATCATGAAGTCCCACTCAACAATATATGCTAGTATTGTGAAGCCCAGTGTGTGCTACTTGTGGCCAATGGAAACCATAACACTGGTCTTAATACTGTATGATAGAATGGGCATTGTAAACCACGTGTGCATGCCAGTTCTGCCTTGTGTGCCTCTCCAGTCCCAGTTCTACCCTATCTGGTCCTCACTGTCACAGATCCACACCAGTAAGGGTCTTGGTTGCCATGTTCGGGCCTAGTTTTGCTCTCTCTTTGCACAGGCTCTGTCACATCTTGCTTGCAGTGCCCAGCTATGCCCTGTTCTCGCTCACTTCCTTAGTTCTGACCCATTGTCCTCTCAGTGCTCAAGTTCCGCCTCAATGTCGCACTCTCCCTGCCCAGATTCTCCCCCATTTGACACTCCGTGGCCAGTTCTGCCCCACTATCACTCTCTTTGTCGATGTCTGCCCAAGTGCTGCTCCCAGTGCCAGGTGCTGCCCTATGCCACATTCTCTGCCACCGTTCTGCCCCTGCGTCACTCACAGTGCCCATGATGTGCCCCAATGTCACTTTCAGAGCTGAAGTACAGTTCCAGTGTCACTCTCAGTGTATATGTTCCATTGTGTGAGGGCGCTGTCCCATCATCCGTTATATCTGGGAAGCCATGGAATATCAAGAATAATGGTCAGAAAATTGGAAAATCAAGCTAAACAGGAAATTGCCACTGAAAACCTAGACACTATTGAGAGAATTGCAGTCAAATGGTGTATAAAGAATTATAGAAAGAAATAAGTGGGCAAGAGGGAGATGAGACTGTTCGTCAGCCTGTGTGTCCCTCTGTACTTTCTGGCTCTTACATATTGGCAACCCTTCTGGGAAGCCATCATATCCCCTCAGTAGTATAACCGGGTGCATGCAAGACTGCTCTTCATGAGAAAATAATTACCAGACATGACACATTAACTTATTACATCAGAACAAAAATTTTGAGACCAATAAGCAGACAAACAAGTGATGAGAATCCTTGTGGGGAACGCAGAGGCGTATAACCACACAATATACTCCTGCTGTGCCATGTGACAAGAAGGAAGTTGGTGTCTCCAACCTGGATCGATAAAGGCTATTGGTGAACGCCTGGTAGCTAACAAAGAGATGATAAAATGCCTGGCCTATGAGAATAGGGTTTCCAACACTACCATATGGCACCACATGATGTCCCATCTGCCAGAGTGTGCATCAACCAAACACACAATGGCGAACTCTACATTTGGGACTCCGGGCAGTGAAGACAACCTTAAAACACATAGCCGCAAACACAGACTAGAAACCCTACACCACGAGGCACCACTGACGCAGCTGACTGAAATGCTGATCACGGTACTTATTTAGTCAATATTTTCAAGTTAGACTTCCTATTGGTTTAACACCTATAATTCATAGGAATTATGTCACACCCATATATCACAGTTGATCATTCTTAGATATGATGGAATTTGAAGGGCATGATGAGGTTTATGGCCTGTTTGTACACAAGCAATAGTCCCATATTTGTATTAAGCATGTCTGTGCAGTGCTGCCCCTGTCCCATATCCTTCTGCCCTAATGCTCTGCCCTCTGTACAAATGCAACACCCCTTTTAACCACCCCTCTCGCCCTTGTATGTCTCAACTCGACTTTAGACAGAAATTGTTTATGAATGTGTCCACCTGTTTTGCAGATGTCGGCGAGTTCTGATTACAGACGCTCTGTTTGTGGCTACACAGATAATCTAACCATCATCGTAATTTTTGCCAAATCACGATTTTGATATCTAGCCCCTTAGGGCAATATACAAGTTAATTATCTCAGGATAGGTAGATTCCATCGCAGGTTTTTCCATCAAGGGAGAAATCATCGAATTTTGTTCAGCTAATTTCACTGCAGATATATATGGCGGAGTTAGAGTAATAAAAAAGGCAGAGGGGGTGAGGGAGGCTGAGGGGGTCTCCCCCACACACATTTGCAGTGAAATGTCCTACAAAAAACAAAAATTTGATTAATTCTCCATCAATGAAAAAATCCTGAGGAAATCACATAGATCCAATTATATATACTATTTGGTGCAGCGCCCCTCTACAGTACATTCCTGTGGCCTGTAAACGCGGTCCCTCTGCAAACACGTTGCCTGGGCACCTTAGATTTGCTTGCAAGTTTCATGAAGTTTGGTCCAAGTGGACTGAGTTGGGTGCTCCCGAAGAACACTTTCAATTCAAACCTCTGTAAATAAATGATATGTCAGAACACTGGGGAAGTAAAGGGGGCTGACCTGTCACACACGTCCTCCCTCCACCTATCTAATATTCCCTCTGGGTTCTCCAGGAAAATGGATCCCATTGGGAGAGGGACATGGAACAGGGAGGGCGTGTCTTCAGACAACGTGGGGACGGGGTGAGAGCTGCCTGCCTGAGATTGCTCTGCCCTCGCCCCTAACTTCTAACTCGCTGTCACACGGCGTTTCCTTTTGGTGTCACGCCAATGTTTTCTCATACACCTCACCTTTACTGTCCCCCACCTCACCTTTACTCCCCCCCACCCCCCGGCTTTCCCTTTTCTCTTGCGTTTCCCTTTTCTTCATACTGCTTTGAAATTGATTGAGGCGGTATAAAGCGCTTTCAAAGAAACCTACATGCAATCTAGCACAAACGCTGCTGAAACTAATTCCCCCTAATGTAGAGGCTGCGTGGCGTTTTCCGTGAATCTGTTCCCCTTTGCATAAAGAGTTTGGTTCACATGACTTAATTGCGTATCATATAATCAAACAATCATCGCTTAGCTATGTGCACCTAGCTATGTGCACCTAGCTATGTGCACCGTTAATGGGACTCCAGAGATGACATGGAAGGATGACTAAAAGAAACTGAAGGTAAACTGGTCAAAAATGACACAATCATTGAAATAGGGAGAGTTGTCCTTAAGTGCTAAGGGTGTGTGTGTTCGTCCTGAATTCCCACAGGAAAACCTTGTGGGCCCAAAGTTAAGTAGCTGGATGGAATGGTCTGTGATACAGAAACTCTGCACTGGAGAAACTAACTGCAATCGGGGAAAAATTGCAACAAGGCAAATAACATGCTCTTTCAATGCATTTTTGTATTGGGCCAAAGTGCTATGGTAAACATTGCCCATGTGCAAAAATGGATTGAAAGAATATACTTTTACACTAGCACCATTTTTGCCATAGTGCTAATTGCACTTGTGCCGGTGTAAGATTTTTGTAATACTACCCATTAAGTTTGCAATGGGCCTCATTACGAGGTTGGTGCTAGTCATGGCGCTATTAGCGCCATGACTAGCACCAATAACGGGACCGTGTCCGTCCTCGTTCAATGCGGACTTACCTGTCCAGTCCGACCTTGGCGGGACCAGTAAGTCCCCATTGTAAAAGCCATTCCCCATTCCCATTTGAGCCCCCATAGGGCTCAATGGGAAGGTGGAAGGCGTCAATGATGGTACCGCAAATTGCGGTACCGTTATTGACCCCGGTATCCCTTAACGGGTCCCGTCCATAACGCCTGGTAAAACCAGGCGTTAAGGGAGGGACCCGCTAAGGGACCTCGGAATAAGGCGCAAAGGGATTACCGGCACCGGTGTCATTACCAGTGCCTGGTATCCCTTTGCGCCCACCTCAGAATTAGGCCAATGCTTTAAAAGTGAAAAAGTATCTGTTTTTTCTTACTCTGGCAACCTTCTTTACTGTTGATGCTTTGTAATGTCAGTGGCCCTTAGCTTTTACAGTGAATACATTGAGGTTAGAGGCTAGCATGTCATCTCCTTCCATACCAGAGATAGACATGTTGAGAGGAAGAGGTAGATAGATAGATAGATAGATAGATAGATAGATAGATAGATAGATAGATAGATAGATAGATGTACTCCAGCCATTGTTGCTGTGCACAAATAATCCTTTCATACTGGATAAATGTGCCCAAAGAGGGCAGCAGCAACAAAACACACAAAAACGACGCGTTTCACCCTACACAGGCTTCGTCTGGTATAAACATAGAAAAGGGAGGAGTGTACATTTATTGAAGCCATATGACTCTAATAGTCCATCATCTCTGTTCTTGTACCTAGGCCACTAGCATGCTCACTGCGGAAGCGCTTGTGCATTGATGTCGCCATGTTGGATAAATGCTAAAAAATATCAATATTTATATTACAGCATTATCAAAATACATGTAGTTCATACAATTTGATGGTAAGATATTCAAAATATTCTGGATAACTTTTATACAATCCTTTTTAGGCTTAGGAAGGATATTTCAAATATAAAAGCATTTACTGACAATTTCATTATTCACTCATTGAAATTTGAATAAAGAGTATAAGTATACTTCCAAATACATGTAAAGAAAATTTTGCTCGCCATTTAATGCTTGACACATTTAAATAGCGTTTCCCTATAGTTTACATACATTGGGCCTCATTACGACCCAGGCGGATTTCGCGGTGCTAAATGCACCGCAAAGCATGGCGGAAAGCCGCCGATAGCGCCATGGGGGTTGGCGGATTTACCGCCCCATTCCGACCTCGGCGGAGCGGTAAATCCCCAATCCCCATTCTGCCCTTCCCCATTCCCATTTTTGCCCCATAGGGTATAATGGGAGTGGGGAAGGAGTTAATTACGCCACCGTAAAATACGGTGGCGTAATTAACAACGAGGTCCCGTAGCGCCATGGTTTTCTCCGGCTGGTAAAACCAGGCGGAGAAAACCTCCATGGCGCTACGGGAACTCGTAGTATGGCGGAGAGGTACGCCATGCACTACGCTGGCGTAATACCCTCTCCGCCAGGGTCCTAATGAGGCCCATTCACTTTAATCGATGAAATGCAAATAAAGTGCACAGTGCAAATATTATTTAGAATATGTAAATTGCTTAAAGCATACATGTTGCATAGATGACACAACAAGAAAGTGGCAGTACTGGATCCTTACGGGTGCCCTATGTCTCCGTGTTTGTAGATGCATGACACTGCCTATTGACTATCGGCCTCTACCGAGATGGGTTGTATGTAAGTAACGTGCAGTCTGCACCTCGAGGTTTATGCAGACCAAATGTAGGCAGTGATATACCCTTGCGGGCGCCCATATCTTTGTATCTGCAGTAACATATTGGCAGTTAACCCTTGCGGGCACCAGCATCTGATATGTTTATAATTCTCAAGCATCTACCCAAGTGGGTGATTGATGGATAAAGTGCAATGTGCAATCTTCAGAGATAGTACGGAACACATATATTCTCCTACATAGACATGATTAAAAATAATATAAGCAAAAAATAGGCACTGGATGAAGTGCAATGTGCACATCATAAATCATGCAGGCCAGCTTCTTTGTATTCTGCAGTAATATACTGGCGGTTAACCCTTGCGGGCGCCAGATTCTGATATATTTGTAGCTGTCGAGCATCCACCCAAGTGGGTGGTTGATGGACAAAGTGCAATGTGCGGAGTAAGTACGGATAAAAAAGTGTTCTCCTACAAAGAGATAATCGAAAATTATCTAGGCCGAATATGAGCAATGGTAGCTCATGCGGGCGCTAATACATTTGTGTCTGCCAAGATATATTGGCAGTTAACCCTTGCAGGTGCCAAAATGTAATTTATTTATGCGTACTACAACTAATTAATTCGTCCAATTAAAGTGCAATGTGCTAAGTCAATGAATACATTTTTTTTAAATAAGATATCTCAAATGGGCTTAATATATAGATCATGAATATTATCATACTAGACCTAAAATCATGAAGCGTTACACCGAAAAGGAAAAGAATCTTAATCAGTGGATGATAGTAAATAAGCGCCAACATCTATTATAGTACCAAAGTGCAACGTGCTTTGTAAACTATTCACATATTAACAATGAGTGCTAATTGTTTATTAAAAGTGCAATCTGCTTTTCTTTAGATCAGTCTCCTAGCTAGTGGATGTTGACATGCCTTAATTAAGTATATATCCCAAATGTATCAAGTGATCTAATAAAAGACAGGGGGGGTTGTTGTGCATGTGATTGATCCTAAATATTCAGAACAAGTGCAAAAAAAATGCAGAAGCACGAAAAATCTATCAGAATTATTCATAAAAATCTTAACAAAGACAAAGTCTAGGAAGAGAATGCCTAAAACCACAAAATGACAAGAATGAACTTTAGTCCTGAAGTCACTCTACATATATATTTCTGAATGTCTTGGCAGTCTTAAAATCATTGGTTAAGCTACATTAGTCTCCCACAAAAACATATAGTTCTTCATCTTGGTTATGACCTCCAGGAAACTAAGTATTAAAGTCCACAATATATCTGGTCTGTCTAAGTTTCCGAAGTCTATCTCCTCCTCGTGGATGTATTTTCACTGTGTCAATAACAAAATATTTAAACGAGCTGATGTCGCCTTGATGTATATCTGCAAAATGTTTAGCAAGGGGATAAGACATATCTCAATTTTTAAATGCACGTAAATGTTGCAAAATACATAGCCTTGCTTCTAATTTCGTGCTACTAATGTGCCACAGGTTACAAGCACATTTGATGGCATAGATTTGTGTGAAGCATTTAAGTTCCTTTTTAATTACCACTTCAGTTTTTGTCTGAAGGTGGATGTATTTCCGAGTGTTTATTCCTAAACGACATGCCTTACACTTAGCACATGTTAGAAAACCTGGTACACGTTTGGTTAGCCTGTTAACTGTTGTTTGTATATTTGTTGACTGAAACATACTCGGTGACAATCTTGTTTGTGGAGGCTTTCTGTAGGTAACGAAGAATTAGATGGCAAATGATGACTAATATCCTTGTCTCTTTTGAGCAAGTACCAGTGTTTGTTCAAGATTTGCTTTGTTTCCTTTGCTCTTGAATTATACGTGGTAATAAATCTGATGGTATTGTCTTCTTTCTCTTGTATGTTTCTTTTCAAAATTTTCTTTGAAAAGTATCGTTTCCCTGGTTTTGTTGCTGCCCGATCATATGCTTTACTTATAACGTCCTTTTGATATCCTCTCGCTAAAAATCTTGCTGCTGATCTTTTAGCGTTAGTTTCCCAAACTGACTTTTCAATGCAGTTTCTTTTAATTTGCAGTAACTCCCCACATGGGATGCTGTTTTTGAGGCAAAAGGATGTGCACTAGATGCATGTAAAAGGCTGCTGGTACTGGTATCCTTTTGATGCAATTCTGTTGTTATAGTTTCATTGATTACGTTCACTTTGATGTCTAAATATACTACTTCTGACCGATGATGATGCTCGGTAAATTTCAGGTTTTCATGTTCTTGATTTAGACTTTCAAAGAAACACATCCACTCGGTTTCCGTTCCGTTCCATATGACAAAAAGGTCATCTATGTACCTTTTCCATAGAACTAACTTGTCAGTGTACATTTTTTGATTTTCGTTTGAGAAAAGGGCTTCTTTGCACACACCCATGTACAAGTTGGCAAATGTGGGAGCTACTGCTGTGCCCATTGCGATACCGCAAATTTGAGTATAATACAGTTGATCAAACATAAACATGTGGGTCAGAATGAAGGAGAGCATATCCAGCAGCATTTGAGAGTGTCCCTGACAGTTTAAGGATCTGGTCGACAAAAACCTTTTTACTGCTGCAAGACCTTGTGTGTGTGAAATACACGTGTATAAAGAGACCACGTGCAGTGTAACTAGAAGAAAATCATGATGCCAGGGAATGTGGGCAGTTTGGTTTAGAAAGGCTGTAGTATCCTTTGTATACGATAACAGGGTTGCCACAAAAGGGAACAAGAAAATGTCCACATATTTAGATGTATTTTCCAATAGGGAGTCAATTAATGCCACTATTGGCCGTACTGGTGGTCTGGACATAGATTTATGGATTTCTGGAATAAAATGTATAATCGAGGTCATTGGATAATCTTTAGTCAAGTATCTCTTCTCCTTGATGTTAATAAGGCCTTGTTCATGCCATGTTGTTAATTTATTATCATATTACGCTTTATATTGAGGGTATGGATCACAAAATAATTTTACATAAGTCTGGGTATATTTGAGTTGTCTTTCCGCTTCCCTCTGGTAGTCTTTGGTGTTTAATACTACTACATTGCCTCATTCATCAGATGATCTCACTGTAATTGATCTATCAGCTTGTATATCTTCCATTGATGTTTGTTGTAACTTGGTCAAATTAAGTGTAGATTTCATTGTTTCAGATTTGATTGCCAAAACCTTTAAGTCATCAATTGTAAGATCTTCAAACAAGTCTATTGTTGGGCAATTGACAAATGCAGGATTACATTTAGATTTCTTCCTTAAATCACTCGGAGCTGCTAATTTGGTATTAATATCCATAGGTAGTTCTATTGACCATTCATCTTGGGGTTCAGAACCTGTATAGATGTTCTTTCATCTTGTTCCAACATATTCAGGTCTCTGAGTGCTGGTATATTACAAATACTGAGTTCAGATGGATTCAGTTCTAAGTCGGAATTGGTAGTGAAGTCACTATTGGCATAACATTTAGCTAATCTCAGTTTTTGAATGAAACAATATACGTCAATTCTCATTGAGGATAGTCAAATTTAGCGGATGGCCAAAACGAAAGGCCTTTTTCTAGTACTTCATGTTCTGCTTTTGTCAGAGTTCTAGCTGATAGATTGGTCACTTGCATTGCGTCATTGGTTATTGGCTCTTCTTGTTTTTTCCAGAGCATGTCGGACAGCCTGCTGACTGATCCTGTTTTTTTCTTCCTTTGTCCCCTACGTCCCCTTGTTGTACTCCTCTTACGTGTGTTTGATTTTAGAGAACTCTACCTTTGTTTTGATTTCGTCCTTGTATTGTTTTGCCCACCTGGTGTAAAAGTCTCATTTCTTCTAAAACATGTAGTCTGATGGGGGTGTCCTCATTGCTGGATATTGAGATATCTGTAGATGTGCTTGCTGTATCATCTGTATCTGATCCAGTTAGCAAAGTACTTTGTTCTTTGGAGTCCACTGTTTTTTGCATGCCTTCGCGGACACTATCGTACTTTCTTGCAAACGTATGAAAAAGGGCCTGTAGCGTAGTCTTCTTTATCCCTTAGGAGTTTTCTTTGTTTCCGCTCTTTTATTTCATCTTCGTATTTGCTTACGTTTTTCTGCATTTGAATTTTCATATTATTAGCTACTTCTGCATCAGAACCACTGTATAATTCTTTCTCTAGCTCTTCAATTTCTTTGAGTGCTTTTTCTCTATCACTCTTTGCATATTTTACCAATATTGTCAGCATTTTGAAGGAATATTCACTGGTTGCTTCCCCCCATTCATTTAGCATTGCTGGATCTGGATCTTCATAAGTTGGTATAGTGAATATTCTGAGGCCTCTTGGTATTCTTTGGTTGTCCAGATAGTTTTGCAGGGATTTTATTTCCCACCACTTGTTTGTTTCTTTGCTGTGGAGTTTCTTCAATTTGAACATGTTCTGTTGGATTGAACTGGTTTTTTGAGGTTGTGTATTCTCAGAAGATTTTGTATTTAAAATTCAAAGTTTCACTACATAAAATGGATGCTTATATATTATAGTGTGATGTTTGCTGCACTATAGTTAAGTTGAGTATTGAGTTCCATAGGAAACCTGAAAAATGAATTGCCCTTATACTCACCATTCACCACCCGGCTCCCCCTTATGTCCACCCCTGCTCCAAGATTGTACATTTTGGAAAAGATCTGTTAAAAATGTTTACAAAAATGATTAAGAAAGTTTAAAAAGCTGTTTCGGCCTACTACCCATTCATTTTCCCATAAAGAAAAAGTAACATTTTTGCTCATGCCGAAAAATTATAGCTATATCTCCCATTGGGCATTGAAAATTCAGCCATTTTCCCCTACAATTCTATTCCTAATAACTTTTGATTTGCTGGATGGATCTGAATGAACATTTCAAAACAACATGTTTTGTCAAGCCTTTAATCCCCAAACTGCACATTTTGGGAACAATACTTTATCAAATGAAAAAGTTATTAAAAAAACAGTTTCACAGTTTTCAGCACATTAATTTTCACATAGTGAAAAAGTGCAGTTTTTCAACAGCCATTAAAATATTTGACAGAGAAGGTGGTGCCACTCACTCCTTAAAACCTCTATATCGGCGTTGATGCTATTTACAGCACAGAGGCTGAGCGAGGCAAATAACCTTTGACTTGCTGGATGGATTTGGATGAAATGTTCCTGTTTATCAAGAGCCCAACTGAACTGGTCATTTTGGGAACGAGTCATTAGAAAATGAAAAAGTTATTATGAAAACATAAAAACTCTGTTTTCAGCCTTCTTACATTCATTTTCTCATGGAATAAAGTGCCGTTTTTGAGCAGCCATAGCGTGAAAACTGCTTGGCAGGTATTGACCCGAAATAGAGGCACAAAGCGATGGCTTAATTTCCCCCACTCCCCTTGTTCAATATAATCACATCGAATGGTAGATTTGATAAAAATGTTCAGCTATTCGAAATTTTCCTTCAGCCAAAATTCGATCAAATCTACCATTCGATTTAAAAAAATAAATTTCTACAGATTCCATAAATATGACTAGCGGACTTGCAGTTTGCAATCCTAGGTGATGGATCGCTGTAGAAAGGAACACTTAGGGAAGAATAACCGCCAGCTACAACTGCATACCTCCGAAGAACCCTGCGCGAGTTAGATTCAACAAAAACAGACTGTCACTCACTCACACGTGTAAGCGCACTCAAGCAAGCCCACACTATCTATGTCTCACTCTGAGCGTTAGCAGAGGCACTTCCTGGAACCAGATTCGAGCATCGCCGCAGAGATACACAGATGCTGGCTCTATGTATGTTGCATGCACTATTGTTGAGTGCATATTTTCTGTACAGGCAAGTGTTGAGTGTACAGATGTAAAATGCAGAAATGTTGGATAGACATATGTGAGTTAATAGGCATTGGGCCTCATTAGGAGTTTGGAGGTAACAATGGCGCCATGGCTGCCTCCAAACCCTTACCGACTCCGCCCTGGTGAATGGAGCTATTACCGCCCCATTCCAAGGTTGGCAGGGGCGGTAATTCCCCATTCTCCATGGCCCTTCCCCATTCCCATTTGAACCCCCATAGCGCTCAATGGGAATGAGGAAGGCGCTAATACCAGTACTGCAAATTGTGGTACCGTTATTAGCTCCAAAGTCCCTTTGCGGGTCCCATCCTTAACGCCTGGAAAAACCAGGCGTTCAGGGAGGACCCGCAAAGGGAACTTGTAGTAGGGCGGTAAGGGATTACCGGCACCGGTGCCCTTACCGGTGCCGGTAATCCCTACCGCCCGCCTCGTAATGAGGCCCATTGTATGCACAGATGTCGATCCTGGTTACACAACTGTTCAGTACATATATGTACCAGTCAAAAATAAATATGACTCACGGGAGTTGAGTGCATAGCTGCTGGATACACACATTTCAAATGCACGGATGGTTAGTGCAGTGCACCTGTTGGATGCACACGTAGTTCACAGACGTATGCACACCTTTAGCTGCACAAATGTTGAGTTCCCATGTTGCTGTCACACGGGTTGGAGAGACACGGCAGATGAATACACTGCATGCACAGATAATGTTAAGTACACACGGTGGATACACATATCTTGGCTACACAGCTTTTGCATACACAGCTGTGGCTAGCCAGACCTTGAATGCAGTTACACGCAAGGAAGTTGGAGGCACAGATATCGAGTCCACTTATTTAAAATGCACTCATCTTCGATATGCATATGTTAAGTGCACACGCGCTGGATACTTGGATTTTGAGTACATACGTGTTCTGTGCACGTAATGAAGACACATATGTTATAGGTGCATAATTTGAATGCTAAATGCTGCCTAACCTATGTTGGATACACCTATATTTTGAGTACCCGGATGTTGTGTGCACAGACTCTGGTTGCCCATATGATCGACACACATACGTTGGAAACAGATATGTTGCATGTACATAAGAGTGCAGTAGTGCACGGCTGTTAATTTCCAAGATGCTTCGCGTGCAGTAGATGGGGAAACCCTGCTCACACATGCGCGCGGCTCCTGCGGTATTGTGAATGGCGCGTCGTGTACCCTTCGATATGCCTGTGAATTGAACTGCATGTTTTCTTGTTGCAGAGGAGAAAGGAGACGAGGCAGACGAGGCGTTCACTCTACAATGAAGCATTTCATCTTTAAATGTGGGCTTGGCCTGTAGTGCAAGGAGAACGTCATGAGGGTAGTTCTTGTCAGGCCCACCAATCAGACGCGCCTGTTGGACACCACCAGAACGCAGGCAGCCCGGAGCCCGCAGGAGCAGCAGCGCCCAAATGAAAACCAAGAGGCAGCCGTGGAGGGGATGCAGCAGCAGCAAGGAGGTGTCCTGCAGCACGCGCAGCAGCATCCGGCCACCGTGCAGCACTACCAGCAGAGGGACTTGGGCTCAGCTCCTCAGCAGAGAGGCCAAGCTCTGAAACTGGGATCCTTTGACATCCAGTGCACGCCACACCCCAACCCTGAGCCCAGCCAGGGACCGGCTGCAATACAGCCCTGGACTCCCAAAGACCCCCAAGCCGGCAATGGGAACCTAAGGTCGGGAGGGCTCAGTCAGCACCACAAGCAACAGCAGACTGCCCAGGGAGGGCTCCAACAGCAGCCCGGCCAAGGACACACACATCTGCACCTGACCCAGCAGCCAAGCAAGGAGGCTGCGCCTCAACACTACGATCGACAGTATAGCCAAGGATGTGTCTTTCAACAGCACAGCCAGAATCATAGCACTGGGGCTCCCAGTCAACAAGCTGGCCAGGGAGCTGTTCTTCAGCACCACAGGCATACCAAGGCAGACGTTCTCCAGCATCACAGCCAGCCTTCAAGCCAGGAAGCTGTCCTTCAGGACCGTAGCCAGTCTGCCGGTCAAGGAGCTGTCCCCCCGTATCGCAGTCAGCCTGGCCCAGGAGCTGTCCTTCTGCATCATAGCCAGTCTTCTGGCTCGGGATCTATCCTCCTGCACCACCAGGAAAACGGGCAGCAGCAGCCTCAGAGGTGCCACCAGTTCCTTCCTCTTAAGACACTGGGGAGTGACCCTCAGCCCCCTAGACCATGCCAGAAGTCGGAGGGTCTCCCCCAGCACCAGAGTCCCATCCTGGGCCCGCCGTGTCAGCACCCTGGTGGTAACTGCAGCGCCGAGGATCCCCAGCCCTGGACCCCCTCGCAGGACACGCCGAGCCTCCCCCAGGGCGCCCGGCTGCAGGGCTGCAGGTGGGAACAGAATCAGCGACTGCAGCAAACTGCGTCAGGCTACCCGCAGTCCCCCTGCCTCCAGCAGCAGCCTGTGGGCCCGGACACGCAGTGCCCCTGGCAGGACCTGCAGGAGACCGGGCAGGAGCCACCCTGCTGCCACTGCCAGCCAGGGGAGAAGCAGTCTCTGCGGCACCCCCGCCATCCGCATCAGTGCCACTGCAGGCCAGCAGGAGAAAATCAATGTTGCCCTGTTCAGCCTCAGCACCCAGAGCACAGGATCCCTGGGAACTGGTCTAGCAGGAGCATCTCGCAGTCCTCGCACTGCTCCTCCTGGCAGCAGCAAGGAAACCAGAGCCACGGCGGGGAGCAGCAGGTACATGTATATTTCAGCATGCAGTCTGATCGAGTGTGTGTCCGTCCCCAGCGGTAACAGTAGCCTGTCCCCGCCGCTGCTGTCACGGGCTGCCCACCTTCCCTGCACCGAGCCCATGATGCAGTATTTGGGAAGGGCTCTGTGTCTGAGGCCAGCATCCAGCCCCCAGACCGAGAAGAGGGAGCTACTGGGATCAGGGTGACAGGTTAGTGATGTGCAAAAGAGCTAAGGGGAGTGGTGTTTTTAGGGGGTGGGGATTTGGGGTGCTGTGTGTGGGGGAAAGGCACCGTAGACAGCTAAATGAATGATTGCATTAGAGAGACATGTGGGTTAGGTTTATATGTAGACACGAAGCAAGCAGTTAGAGACATGTTGGTTAGAAAGAAGGAGGGAGAGAGGGAGACAGGGCTAGAGAGAGGGACGGAAAATGAGAGAGACAGAAGGGATGGAGAAAAAAGGAAACGAGAGGGGGTAATCAAGAGGAACGGGACAAAAAGAAGGAGAGGAAGAAAGACAGTGACGGAGAGGGTGATAGAGAGGGAGAGCGAGGGACGCCAGAGGCTGATATAGAGAAACAGAGAGCGCACGCCATGGCGAGATACCACACCACAAGAGAGAGAAACACACACAAGCGCGCACACGAAGAGGCGAGGGAGAGATGCAGACAAGGACAGCGCGAGAGAGAGCAATGGATTGCAAGAGAGGGGAAGTCCTTGCACCAAATACTTGTGACAATGTACAGAGAATGGATTGGCAGATGTGTGCTTAGAAGGGCGAATAGCCTGTCTTTCAGCATGTAAACAGAAGGTGGGAATTCAGGTTACCGGTCTCTCGACCCCCTTCTCTCTCTCTCTCTCTCTCTCTCTCTCTCTCTACTTCTGACTGCATGTCTGTCTCCTACATGACTGTCTATTGATCTGCACCTCTCCCTCACGCGCCCCACCTGTCTCTATCGCTAACTTTTGCAAGTTGCCTGTCTCTGGGGCTGGTGTATTACCCACCTCTTGCTCTCTCGTACAGTCTACACGTCCCTCTATTTGAGTGCCACTCTGTCCGTGGAGCTGTCTAACATTCTAGCTATGTTTCTTCATAGCCCCTCTGTGCGAGGCTGACCGTCGGCATATATACCACACACCTATGTATATGTGCCTTTAAGTGTGTACCTTTTGGCGGCCGTACATGTGCAGCTTTCTATATTTTCACGTCTTCCTGTATAAATCCATCCATCAATAGATCGATATGTGGACAGATATAGACAAACACGCACGCACACTTAGCTGTGGAACTGTCAGGTTGCACGACAATGGTTGTCCTGCCATTTCCTGCACTTTCTTGATTTTAAATCAGAACCGCACCATAGAGGTGTTGATTTTTCAGTGAGAGTTTCGTGTATGCCTCCTTGCCTTATCTGCTTTTTTACTTTGTCAGCCCCGGCTATTTCCCATTTTGGGGGTGCTGCATGGTGTGTTTCACAGTGGGGTGCTGTGAAGTCCGCGCTCTAGGCTCCACGCTTTTCCTTCTCGTCGAGGGAGAATAGGGAGCTGTCGGGGGAGAGAGGCTCGCGCTGCCATGCTGCAGTGTGGAGGACAGGTTGCTGTGGGCAGAGCATGGTATGCGGGAGCACTGCCCTCGGAGGGGTGCCCGCCTGCAGAATTTAGGCCAGGGTCCTTGGCAAAGGAAAAGCCGCCCTGCTCTGAGGCGGAGATGAGTCAGCCCTAGAGGGGTTTGGGAGGTGTGGATTAGAAGGGGAGTCCCTTCCGCAGGAGAGAGGACAGCTTGCTGCTGTGGGAGCGATCAGTGCAGAGGTGTTCTGCTAATGTAGGTAGCACGTTGCTTTAGGGAGAGAGGTTTCAGCGGTGCCCCACTCATTGGTTGGGGGGTCTAGTGGGGTGCTGCATTGAGATATGACTGCTGGGTTCCTAGGGGGGAAAGGGGTCCTCTGGCGTTGGGAGGTATGGGTGCAGGGTTGTCTTGCTGCAGGAGAGATAACAGGTTGCTGCTGGGAGTGAAGGTGCAGGAGTGCCCTGCCCATGGGGTAAGCATAGTGTGGTGTGGAGCCAAAGGGGCGCCTTGTTCGCGGGGGGAGGGGGTGGGTGTCCAGGGTGCTGTGGCGAGGCGGCGGTGCAGTAGTGCCCTGCCCATGGGGTAAGCATAGTGTGGTGTGGGGCCAAAGTGGCGCCTTGTTCTCGGGGGAAGGGGTGGCTGTCCAGGGTGCTGTAGCGAGGCAGGGGTGCCCTGCCCATGGGGTAAGCATGGCGTGGTGTGGAGCGAAAGTGGCGCCGTGTTCACGGTGGCTGGCCAGGGTGCTGTAGCGAGGCAGCGGTGCAGGGGTGCCCTGCCCATGGGGTAAGCGTGGCGTGGTGTGGAGCGAAAGAGGCGCCGTGTTCACGGGGGGGTGTCCAGGGTGCTGTGGCGGGGCGGTGGTGCAGTAGTGCCCTGACCATGGGGTAAGCATGGCGAGGTGTGGAGCGAAATAGGCGCCGTGTTCACGGTGGCTGTCCAGGGTGCTGTAGCGAGGCGGCGGTGCAGGGGTGCCCTGCCCATGGGGTAAGCATGGCGTGGTGTGGACCGAAAGTGGCGCGGTGTTCACGGTGGCTGTCCAGGGTGCTGTAGCGAGGCGGCGGTGCAGGGGTGCCCTGCCCATGGGGGCAGGGATGGGTGCTATGGAGCGCTTTGGGTGCAGGCTGCCCTCCTGCAGGGGAAAGGAAAGAGTACTGTTAGGAGTGAGGGGTGCAGTGGCGCTCTGTTCACGGAAATAGCACAGGCTGCTTTGGGGGGACAGGGGTGCGCTGCTGATGGATGGTGCACGGGTTGCTGTGGCGAGAGAGGAAGCTGCAGGGGCGCCCTGCTCGGGTAGGGAGAACTGGGTGCTGTAAAGGGAGAGGGGGGTAAAGAGATGCTGCTGACAGACGATCTCTCTCTTTAAGTCTTGATTTCAGGCTGTGCCATCTGAAAGGAGAGGGGCAGGGGACGGAGGGGGGGCGGGGGGGAGGTAAAGTGTAAGCCACCCCCAGGTGACCCACTAGCGTAATTGAAGAGTGCTGCGGCTACCCTCCTTTCTGCCCGGCCCGTTCCCACCTCCCTCTGCATCTCTGGAACCCTCCCAAAGAGGCAGGCGCTGTCCTCGGATCACACCTGGCTGCGAACGGGAGTGTGTTCTGGCTTCTCCCCAGCAGGTGGGAGAGCCTGTCGCTTGGGTTATGGTGTAAGGGGCACGGGGCGATTTCCTTTCCAAAAAAGCTTCATGCCCAGACATCACGTGCCCCCATAATCCGAGGTTTACAAGAATTGGGCTGGGGTGGCGCTGAGGGCTGGGGAGGAGTCACTCATGTGTCCGGATTTAAGCAACTGGGGAGATATACTACCACGATGGCGCCTTCAATGGCCAAATGAGGGTGTGGGAAAGGGAGCCGTGGATCACGATTTGAGGAAATGGGGAGGCATCCTGGAAGGTTGGTACCCCCCAAAAGGTAGAATAGGGCTGGGGAAGGGTCAGACGAAAACCATAAAGAGCGCTGCTTGGTGAGAACGGCGCAAGACTGATTCTGCCCCAGTGAGACGGGCCCATCTGTTGCACCGGCCTGTCAGCAATGCGCTTCTTCTCGCACTTCGCCTGACATCTCTGGTGCCTGGAATGAACATGACAGCGCACATTCTGGTCCTTACAGCACAGGCGGGGAGTGTCTGCCATCGTCCCAGGGTGTCCGCCTGTCGACCGGTCAGACACCTCCTCTCAAGATGATCCAACCAGTGGCTTGGGCAGGGCTTGCCACCTGCGCCCGGAGGTCACTGATCTTCAGGGTCAATTCCGATCCCATTGCGTGAACCCAATGGTTTCAAGCCCCGTAGTTCATGTCTGTAGCAGCTGCACACACCTGTTGCTTGAGGTCCAGGATTCGCAACACAGACCAGTGAGTGTCGCCAGTGAAACTCGGCAGGACGTCTGGCCGCCCTGCATCTCTCTCTCTCTCTCTCTCTGTCCCTCTCTCTCTGTCCCTCTCTCTCTCTCTCTCTCTCTCTCTCTCTCTCTCTCTCTCTCTCTCTATATATATATATATATATATATATATATATATATAGTACTGCTGGTTTAAAAATCCAAATGAAAGCAATGCTGTGTCATACCACTACAGTACGTTTTATATGGGAGTGACGTAATCCATGTGAATTACGGATTTCAAGCAGCATGAGGGAGAGAGTTTGTTTTTACATTTAACATAAAACATCCATTGCTGGTAGCGTGTAAGGTATGTTCCAGTAATGCCAGCACAGAGCTTTCCTGACATGTACAGACCTTCAGTCTTGTTTTTTCATTTAACCAGCATATATATGTCTCCTATATATATATTCTCTTAAATATCTTTGGATTGGATTGGGGGACCAGGCATGCACACAGGCCAATAGCCAGAGCAGTCTTTACCCTGAGACCCCGACCCCAGCGTAGTCACAGATGTCACAGCCAAATTATCCTCACATCTGAATCCTGAGGCTGTCCTAAGGAGCATACATGGTTCAGGGTTGCATACATGGTACCGTTAGAGTGGATTTTGTGGAAAATAAATGAGCACCAAGCACATTGTGCATAACTCAAGCATACGACCCTTTATTACAGACATGTTTTTTTTTCAAATATAAAGATCTGTGTTAGTTCCTTTTTTCACGAAATATGCTTTGATTTTATATAAATCATCCAGGAACTGTCGTTGGTGCTATTTGTCTCCTTCCACATAGGGATAATGCAAAAGAGAAAAATAGGAGTATATCAGACTGCCTATGCTGAAACATCAACCTTCTGTGATAAACTCATTTATATGGGTATTCTAGGTTTTTATAATGTGCTATACAAAATAATGCAAATGAAACGTTCTTATCACAACTACAATATATACTAGAAGTGATCATAAGAAATGAACATTGGTCATTTTTAAAATGGGCTGGTTTTCAATTTTAATGGAATTAGAGAAATGGGTCAATTTTCAATCTAATTGCAATTAGAGGATTTCTGGATGCACATCAATAATGTCCCACTGCTTCACACTGCTTGTGTTCTTCCCAATATTTCACTCCATATTTTCAAGGAGGACAGCTTTGTGGTGAGATCGTAATGGAAACCATGTTACACCTGTTGACCATGTGTGTTAGTCTATCAAGGCTCCGTCGTACATTTCTTAGGTCTTATGATGCTGTAGTTGATGTTGGCTTAGGCAATGATTTGTGAATGCGTGTTATGGAAGGTCATCATCTTAATTTATTGTATTATATGGTGAAGATTTATGACCAAATAGGAATTATTTTAGGTGAATTATTTATTTTTTGCTAATTGTATTTAAGGGTTGGGGATTTGATGCACCCGTGTTTTATAGTGTATACAAAGTCATTTCACTTAGCAAAATGTATGCTAAATACATAAATAAATACGGAGAAGATTATTGTTGCTTCCATATCTTCCAGATACCTCTGGTCAACATTGTGACATCCTACAGGCTGACCCAGGTTAAAAAAGGAGCATTCTTTGTGTTAGCACCCACTGTGTGCAATGCTATTCCTAGACATTAGGGAAGAGAAATCCACTGCCTTGTTTAGAAAAAGACTTTGAGCATGTATGATGTTTGTGTGTTTGCTATCGTTTCTGTTTAGATAAGGCAGGGTCACTGCTCTGCTCTCTGATCGCTTTGTGATAGGTCTTTCAGTTCCACCCTGGTTGAGGCGTCGTGTACACCTTGCCTCTTTGCTGTTTGTCTGTTGGGTGCCCATAAGCCTCCGGGTCAGTGGTGTGCGATATACATTCAATAAAGTAAAGTAAAAGTAAAGTGTTGGTGATCATGGTGTTTAAAACTGACTGGGGCGTAGCAAGAAACTCTGGAGTGGCATGTGTCTATGAATGGACCAATCACAGATCGAGACAAACACCAAGGGTTTCATATAACATAGCAATACGTGGCATTTATAGTCTACCTCTGTCAAGCCAGAGGGCAGAAACAGAAAATATATATGGCCTAGATGTTGCAGTTGGGGGGCTATATTGTTCCCGTTCCCTTCCAAGCGGTTTATTTATATATATATTCAATGAAAAACTTTGTTAAAGGGACGTTATGGTTACTAGTAAAATCGAAAACCCCCTGAAATTCGCCAGTTATGGTAAACTAAGCAACCATAACTCGCGCCACCACCGTGCACTGCTAAGACTAACACCCAGGACATCAAAGATGACATCACAAATATCATTGATGACATCACTGATGATGATCACATGTCTAGTCCCTTCTTTTTTGTTCACTGCCATATCTAGGCCAGGTGGTTTTATTTACTGACAGTCAGAAACTTAACATTCAAAAGGTATTACATTTATAGATGTTGCTATTCTCACATGTTCTCACACTACTTTCCTTAGAATTTGATCGCATTTTATGATGTACATATATAGAGGAAGAAGCAGGCCTGAAACACAGCAATCATTTTTGTGCGTGAATACAATCATGTACATTATACACAGTTGCTAATGATACTGCCTCTTGTTTGCTTACTTTACTCTCCACATATAAGCCCCATATTTGTATGCATTGTAGTCTATTTATGTTTTGTGTGTATTAGTAGAAATATATAGTAAGTGACGCATTATTAGCTACTTAGTATATGTTTCACAGTACGGAAAAGTCTGATACAGAAACATTCACTGTTTTATTATATAGCTTTGAAAAATTACAACTATTGCACCTCTATGGTGTATGCTGCAGCCAATACCTACATTTCTGTATGAGTAGGTTCCTGTACTAGAAAGAACACTGCAATGGAATGTTCTTTAGAACACTACATTGCATAATGAAGTATGTAGTTTATTACACATCTCCCGATAATCCCTGATACTTTTTGCCAACATTACATTCACAAACGCTTGTATGAAAAGTAAATGCACATGTGATGTCATCAGTGATGTCATCAATGATATTTATGATGTCATCTTTGATGTCCTGGGTATTAGTCTTAGCAGTGCATGGTGGTGGCGTGAGTTATGGTTGCTTAGCTTACCATAACTGACGAATTTCAGGGGTTTTTCGATTTTACTTGTAACCATAGCGTCCTTTTAACAATGTTTTTTTACTGAATTTCATAGGTTTTTAGTGACGCAACTTAACCATAACGTCTCTTTAACAAAGTTTTTTCATTGAATTTCATAGGTTTTTATGAGTGCAACTTAACCATAACGTCCCTTTAACAAAGTTTTTTTCAGTGAATTTCAAAGGTTTTTATTAGTGCAATTTAACCATAACAACCCCTTAACAAAGATTTTTCATTGAATTTCATAGGTTTTTATGAGTGCAACTTGACCATCACTTCCCTTTAACAAAGTTTTTTCATTGAATTTCATAGGTATTTACCAGTGCATGCTATTTTCCTACAACTTACTAATATCATACTTACCCAATATAGAAATATTTGTGTCCAATTTACAAAGTGTCACCTTAAAACTCTGCCATTTCCCACCTTCTATAATCATTTTTAACACTTCTATACACTTTTTGCAACTATTTCAGCTAGCTTTGCACCCGTGAACGTCTACGAACATCTGACTTCATAGCGGACCATCCGGACAGTGCCACATGACCATACGCTGGCGCGAGGCATGATGACATGTCCGAGAACCCGTCCGCACTTCACGATAAGATCACTGCTTCGCAGACAGTTCAGAACTGTATTTTCTACTGATCTAGGAACTTTCAACTTCAAAATGTCCCTTGCACAGCTCCAACACCTATTCCTACTCATTATCCATTAACAATCTAGTACACAGTACATACTTTTAGCAAAACTACTATTTATCTTAAAATGGCATCAGCTAATGCCATCCCTCCTCCCCAAGAGCCACCACCACTGCTGTAATCAAGGATCATGAGAAACACTGCCCCCTACCTTAGAAATAACACACATGCAACATTTTCCTTTGTCAACCTACCCCCTCTGTATTAGTGTTTAGTTCCTCTTCCCTCATTTCCCTCCCCACCTTTCGTTCTCATATCTCCTGCCAAAAAAAATACATCCAAAAACAACAAAAGACATATTCCTTTAGGAACCACCTTTCACAGTTAAAAAATAGAAATGAAAAAACATGTATAGACTCCATCTGCTTTATATTTCTCAGTAAAGTACATAGACTCAATAAGATTTTCCAACATTTCCATTTGCATTTTGTGCTATGCTCATGGGAATATTGTGGCGTTCATCCTCCGTTCTAGGGATTGGAACGGTGGATACCGGCCCAGCAGCCCAAGTTATCAGCCCAAGCGTAGCAAGAGTGGATAACGAGGTCTCTGGACCATTATCCCCCCATTCTAGCCCCTGAAATGGGGGATGAAAGCCATTAGCACCCTAGGATCCCAAAGCAGAAACCCGAGATGCAAAAAAAGAGGATTTTTCTTGCTACACCGGGACACCTGCGGCGTCCCGGTGTAGGAAGGAAAATCCTTTTCCAAGATGGCCACCATGGAAAGGGAAGGCGAGGGTTCCATACAGGGCCCCTCTTCGCGAAAAAGAGAACCCTATGACCATATTACCACAAGCACATTTTTCTTGCCTTTCAGATCTATCCTAATTTCGAATAACTTTACCACAAAGCCAGCCCCAGGTGGATATGGCCACTTTAATCCTATGTCATGTCCCTTGTGGTCATGGCCAGTAGCCAGATTGTCCGGATCATGACCTTATTTCATGACCCTGACAATCTGGCCACTACCCATGGCCACAGGCTACCGCTCAGTCACTAAAGGTATACCGCTATTTTTTTGTAGCTACATTATGACACTTGTCAAATAATAAAACACTGGCACATTTGCAAAACCATGCTTGTAGGTCCTTGCCAATGCTCCTTACGCAAGTTTGCCGGAAATCCACCCATGTTTTGTTTTTTCAAAAATGTCAAATGTATGCACATACAATCGTCATATAACCTAGCCCCCACTTGACAAAATCCATTCAGACTTTACGAAAACATCTAAATCTATAATCTTTTTGCAAACCTTTGTGTAGATTTGTCAAATGGCACCACATTTATAAGCCTTTACAATATTTTGGGACCCCCATTCTAATTTTGCTCCCTCTTGACAGAATCCCACCAAACGTAGCAAAAACATGTATATCTTGATCTATTATCAACAGTTTTCTAACATTGAGGAACTTTTTTGAGATATCATAGGCCTGTACCTTCGCAACCAAATCGGGGTTGCTTGGTGATTATTAGCCTTTTTAGGGTTTTTGTCTTTTGTGGTTGGTTCTTTGTCGCATGAGTGTAGGTCACTACGGAGACACTGAGTTCCTCTACTCCATTTGTAAACTGTAGGAAAAGTTGCAACTGTGCCTGCACTTATTTGCGGCAAGATAAATTACTGGTGTATTTCCTTTTGCTATGCATGACAAATCCAAAAGTTCTGTTGTATTTGATATTTCGTCTTTGTAGGTGATATGTTGCCGAGCTTCAAGAGTGTTGATAAGGAATTCCAGGTTAATTGTCTTGAATTCAGTCTATCCTGAGATGTTTGCAAGCTGGTATGGGTGGGATATATTTTGTGTGTTTGGCACAGTTAACATTTTTTATTTTGTCTATTTTATCTGTGATGAGGTTGCTAATAGTTTGTGTATAGTTGTATTGCATGGTCTGACAGTAGGTTGATATAGTACCTTGTAACTTGGAAGATAGCTCTGCTTGTAGGATGCTTCCATGATGTTTGATGTGCAGCAGGTTTCTTTGCCTATTGTTATAAAGGTGCTGCAAAGGAGTGTTCTCAGGATGAGGTCATCTTTTTGGTGGAATTTTCTCCACAATGTTTCTTGTCTGAAGATGGCATACTTGTTGTTGAGGAATTCCTTGGTATACCAAGGTGTGGATAGCTTATGTTTTTATACTAGTTATAGGTACTGTAGTTCATGTGTGTAGGTGGCCCCTAGGTTGTGGTTGAGTGTGCTTGGCTAGTTGTTGACGTTCTTTGAGGAGTCAGACTTGGAGACAAACATGATGAGATTGTCTTCCAATGCATCCACATGGACGTTCTTGAAGGAGTGGCGTGGTGTTGTGGTTGGGTGGGTTGCCCCCAGGGGGAAGAGCTGTGTGGTGGAGCAGGATGGGTACAGCTCCATGGTCTGTACAGTCCAAAGGTGTGAGGGGAGAAACGTAATGGCCGCAGAAGCGGTGAATGCCAGTTCAAATCTGTTGCCTTTGTTGTAGGGTGGGCCTATTATTTGTTGCCTGACGTCCATGGTGCTGTGCGGTTTCTGTAAAGTCTTTCTGTTTTTCTTGGTGGCTTGGCTTCTAGTTAGCTTAAGGTGTCCAAGGAAGACATTAATTGTGTTGTTGATAGAAGATGTTCCAAGGAGGTCTGTGATTTTGTTCAGACATTCATATTTCTCCCTCTCTGAGCAGCAATTCTAATGTGCTATACCAATGTTTACTGGCTCATAAAGGCCAGTCGTATTTAAGTTTTGTACCATTGTGTAGTTTGCGTCCAGTAGGCAGTAAAGTATTCTGCTTATGCAGAACATGATGCAGCATAGGGGAAACAGGGCTGATAAAGATAGCAACGTAATCATTAAGGTACAACCTTCCATTTAATTCCCAATGGACATTTTTGATTGGCTCCAAAATCCCTTTGGACCGCTCTACCATGCAACTAGCTCAATATTCTTCGGGCAGCTGTGAATGGCTTTTCTGAGTTTGATGAAAATCAGTGAACTGGGCCAAACGCTGCTAGTTTTGGTGACTCTAAAAGAGGTTGCTCTTAATTCATTTCCTATGGGTATTGTTTGGGACGCGGGATCAAGAAAAATGCTGAGCAGACCCCCTGCAAATTAAGCATTCCGTCAAAGTTTAGTATGAAAGTCATGTTTTTATATAGGCGGTAAATGAGTTTGGTGTTGTTCGAAATAAAAGCCTACCATCAACAGGCCAGCAAATTCATGTACATTTGTCCCTTGATCCATCCAGACATTAGAATCAAATCCTCAGCTGGGTTTATAGTGATATTTTCGAATGGCATATTTTCGGATGCCATTATGTCGACGCAATAAATAAAAAATAAATAACTGTATGTTTAAAATGGGGGGGTTCCCCCAGACCTTTGTTTTTTTAACACTTTTTTTTACTTACAAAACAAACATAAAATTAAAAAGATCTATTCGAGAAAAATAATTTCGGCAAAAAGTTTTCGACATAATGGTGTTTCGAAAATATGTATTCGAAAATATGACCGGACACCCCTCAGCTGATTATGGGGAGGGCTGATTCTAAAGATTCTATGACTAACCACAAGCTTGATGAATCAGCATGGCCATTGACAAACTAAAATGAGCTATCCCAGTAACAAAATACAACTGGAAAATCCAGCACAAATCATTTCAATGGCACAAAAGTTATAACAAATTAGCTTTTTGACATTTTGCATTGGTTTTCCCAGGACTGTTTGCTCGGATGCACAGCCGAAATCAATCCGATGTTCCCTAAAGCACCAAACCCATTTTCTATCCTTTGTAGGAGCTGAGGGTTTTTCAAAAACTGAAAAATCCCACATGCTGAAAGTCTTTTGAAAAACATCGAGGAGATTAAAATGTACGAATACGTTTTAAACGATAAACATAAGTGGGCACTGCTATGGGTGACACCAGTGAGATTGTGGGGGGTGTAATGGTTGGGCGATTGTAGGTGCCTAGCAAATATTTGTGGGAAAAAAAATGGACCCCGTCTTGTCAGTGTTACTTTGTGATGTTTGATGAGGCACGCAAATGAAACCGGTTTTTCGGATTGAAGGAGCAAAATGATGCACTTAGAAAACAGTTCCCTTATTTGGGGTTGTACATTAGTGGGGTCTGCAGCGGAGGCTAAACAGGTGTGTGTCATGTGAATGTAATTAGCTCGGAGGACCGCTGTGTACAAAATAAGGGGCTAGAGGTGCAATTAATCTGGGGGCAAAATGTGCCCGGGCAAAACGAGGGCACGCGCGACGATATGTGGCATGAATGCTTCGAAATGATTGGCAGGGCCAGGGGCTTTTTTTAAAAGCATCACAAAACATCATGAAGTTGGACTTTGGGATGTAAGTGTGTGGCAACGTCTGTGCAGAGTTGTGTGCATGAAGGCTTGCATGATTGTATGTGACTCAGCAGAGGGTGCGTCAAGCATCACAAAGTGCATGCGTGAATGGCAAGGCGGGCAGTAGGGGTGGCTCGTAGAGGGAGAAGGGTGGAGGCCCGTCAAAGGTATTTTAAAAATGGATTTTGTCGAAGAGCTTCGCAATGCTGTGTTAAGGTATTGGGGGCCATGGGAGGCACGCTGCTTGACATGTGGGGCACTGATGGGGTGCAGAGTCTCGTGAACACAACTTCGCAAGAGCAACTGGGCAATGAGGTATTATTTCTTGATTGGCTGTTCCCCAGAGAATTATGGGAAATTCAAAGCATTGTGGATCTTTTGGCAATTGTGCGAAGTTCACAGGTAAAGGTGAGGCGCGCCGCTCACTAGATCATTGCTCTTAGCGTGACAGATGTGGGTCAAACATGTGGTTGTCCTGTCGAGTTTACCTTTTCTTTTCAATCTTTTTTGAGGGGATTTTCTGTTTTCTGGGGTGCCATGTTTTACATGTTTTGTACTGGATGTCAGTTCAGGAGGGGTAAGGGAGGCGGGTGAGGTGCCTCAGCGAGAACCTCACCACAGAATGCCTAGTGAAGACATAGAGGAGGTCATCATTGCAAGGGAGGTGGAAGACGCAGTGAAGTGGGGGACTGAACCCGGTGCAGCAAAGCATCCTCACCCCTCGAAACATCCAAAGGTATCATGCTATCAGTACCGCCAGGTTCCAGGCCCACTCTGCTGCCGAGGTGTAGAGGCACACGTGTGTTTTTTGCCGACACTTGCTCCACCATGGCTAGTGCAGGGTTCCTGGGAAAAGCTTATCCAGCGTCTCCTTCTCACAGCATGTGGAACAGGTGGATGCAGACTTCCAGCCGCAGAACCGCCACATGTACATCGCAGGCCGACATGCATAACGGCAGAGTTACCAAGAGAGGCTGGGCCACCGCCACCACTGGTAGGGCTTTCAGATTGGCCTGTGGAAGCAGGGGGACACAGGCTCTTGGTGCTGGCAGCAGGGGCAGCGCTCCCCACCTCAACCGCACAATCGCAATCAAATTAGATGTGGCTCCAGAGGATTCTGGAGTGGGCATTGATGTAATGACCCCCCCTCACTGTTATTATCCCTGTTGCTAATGGGGCATTTGTTTTGTAGCATGGAGATAGGATAAGTGGCATTAGGCACAATGCCACTAAGTTTTTTTCATTTTTGAAGAAGCAGAGCTTTGGGTCAAATTTTCAGTATTTTTGCGATAGACACATTTAGTAAAAGTTATCTTGTGTTTCTTTTTGTTTTTTGGTTTTCGTTGAAATGTATTCTCTAAAAGAAAAAAAAGAATAAAACTAAAACAAACAACTTATTATTTTCCTCTTTCTGTCTTCGCCGGCACAGTTCAGTAGCTTCCTTCTGTTTTCAGATCAGAAACGTTTTGGAAAGTTTCAAGAAAAGTTTGAGAACGGTTGAAGTTTTTATTTTGACATTGCCTCGATGTTTCGTTGTGGAAGAATGCTGGGAGAACATCGTTCAAAGCAACAGCATAGCAAGGTGAGGACTATTTACTCGAAGGACCCTGCTACATGGCATACCAGCTCAGGCGTTGCCACTGAGATAATAACACTGAAAAACATCTGTCTGGATGTTATGCAGCAACACTGGAGTCCACCAGCTGGTTATGGAAGCAGAGGGAGATATGTAGCAAAACCCTTGAAATTCAGTAAAACATTATTTAGTTACGACACACGTTTGAACAGCAAGCAAACCCCATAATTCAACCAAAAAATACTTTTGTTGAAGGGTTGATTCCAAGCCCCACACTGTACACCTCTTGAGTCCACTGGTTTTATAACAGATGACATCACCAATGACATCAAATAGGAAAACACTAATGAAATCACTGATTGGGCAGAACAGAGCTAAACGTGAGAAAGTTGCATGTCCTATGACGCTGATCACTGATGACATCACATAGAAAATCACTAATGACATCACTGGTTGAGCAGAAGAGAGCTGAAAGTGAGAAAGTTGCATGTCCCATGACAGCAATCACTGATGACATCACATAGGAAATCACTTATGACATCACTGGTTGAGCAGAACAGAGCTGAAAGTGAGAACTTTGCAATATTAAAACAAGCACAACTACAATCGAAAATCTAGAGTATATGGGGTGACGTGCATTGGTTTTCATAATTTCCCATCTAAACTTACTGTCACCTTTTAACAATCAAATTCTGACCAGCAGGATTCACATAGTACTGGATTCATGTTTACTTTCAAAAGAGCATATAGTCCATCTATATATCTGTCCTTAAACGGGTAACTTTTGCATGAAAATCCAGTCTACTAAGTTGGACAATTGGTAGTAACTTCAGCCTTAAGGATATGATAACCGGTGCTTTGTATGGATGCAGTAACCTGGGTAAAGGTCCAGGTTACAGCTGTCAGATTACGGTGAGGAACTAACAAGTGGTGAGTAATGCAATTATGACTATGGAGCAGTTCAGACAAGGTTAGAGACATAAGAGAAAAAGAAGAGTTTTCCAAATCTGTTTGTTGTCACATCACAACAGACTGTCAGATTAACCTTGGAAAAGGTAGGGCCCAACCCAGTGAAATGATAATGCTTCTATTAGATGAGATGTAAAGGTCAATCCGGAAGAAAAGCTGTTACATTTTAGGATAGCAAAGGTTATTAGAATGACGGCAGATGATGTAGTCTACTGCTAAAAGTGTGTGTCTTTCTAGAGCAAGGTCTACAGCCTTTGGGTCTCCAGATCTTTTGGACTATGATTCCCATAAGCCTTAGCCAAAGGTGATACATCAAGAGTCATAATCTACAGCATCCGAGGAGCTGAAGGCTGCAGAGCATTGATCTATAGGACATGCAAGTGATGGCTCTCTGGAACATGAGCTACTGTCTCAAAGCCATTATTTCATTCTTTTTGATCCTGGAAAAATACTTTGGTGAATGAAATTCAGTATAAATGACATATGACAAACTATTTGACATATGTGTTAGCATTGACTACTGGATGTGTTTGTTATATTTCATTGTTCACGCTGACGTGTAGCTTTCTGTGATGTCATGATTGATCTCACAAGTGATGTAACATGTGATGTCAACTTTGAAGTCCTCAAGGACTACCCAGCTGAAGTGGGGGCTCAGAGTTAACCTACTGTTGCCATTGTGTGTTGAAGCGTTGTTGAGGCTGGGTGTGCTTCCACTCTATGGGCCCAGATTTGCTGCTGAACTGACACTATGGCATTGTGCCACTCCTTTGCTGACCATGAATTCTTTTAAATCTGATTGAGGCCCATTTTATGTTTCTTTATTGAAATTGATTCAAATGCTTCCTGTTCGTGTTTAGTTGGAGGAGTCGGTTTTGTCCAGGAAGTTCAGTTTCTCTGTTTATTATTCCACTCATTGATCAGGATCACGTCGGACGCTCGACTTCCTTTCCAGCACCCAACCTGTTTAAAGCCTGATTAAAGGGGCGTGTCCATTCCACCATTGCAACTGTGCCAAAGGCAAGCCCACCCTGGCTAGTGGAAGCCATGCTGGAGCCATTCCAAGTCCCACCACTCCTCCAGCGGCGCCCGCATTGCTAAAGACAGCTCCTCATCAAGTAAAGTCTATTGTCTCTTGTGGCTTCCGCACTCATTGTATTGCCTTGTTCTGCTCTTGAGGAACGCATGACATATGCTATGTGCTCTCCGAAGTAGCTGCCCTATCATCGCCATTCAATCTTTACTTCTGCATCGGGGGCAGTCCCAACACAACCAAAAAGCCACGTAGCTGCTAAACATGAAACTAACCATTCTATCATCTTCATTTCATTACATTTCCCCCTTATTTCAGACTCATAACTCACAGGCTTTGACTGTTCGAAACATGACACCTTTCTCAAACTATAAACCTTTAACTAACAAATGCATTCAAAATAAGGGGTTACATTGTTGCTGGTATTGGCAGGATTTCTCTGTACTCTTTATGTGTCTATCCGTCCTGAGGAACCACCTTACAAACCCTTTCTCAATCCTGGTTCCTGTCAACCCACTGACCCTCATGGATTTTTATGAATTTACTCTTCGCCTGGCCCCAAGTTATCCTTCCCAGGTGCTCTCGACCACACTTTAGCACCCATCATCACCCACTACAGACACGTTAGGTGGCTTTAATATTTAGTTTTGGGATCCAACAACACCCCACTAGGACAATCCTAAAGAAATGACCCACCGCCCCCAACTTTTCGATATCTGCATTCAGCATGATGGACGCACTTGTGATATGGTATATTCTAATGATCATACAGCAAATTTCCATTGTATTGTTATCTAACTGTAGGGGTCCACTTTCGTCCTTTTTAAATTAGGAAACAGCTCCTGCATGCAGCCAAGCTAGACACTGAAGACCATAAAGAATTGGAACACGCAAAACATTTGGAAAGTTGGAAATACACCAGGCGTTTAGCTCTTCAAATCCACTGTTATGTATTGAGGTACACTTAAACTAATTCAGGCAATTTATGGCCACATCGTTAGAAGGATCGATGATACTGGTTGAGCGGGCACTGCTATCTGTTCATTTATCAGGTATTCTAGTGAAGTGTACTTGTTTGTATAAAGTTTAATTTGGTCCTGTAGCAAGAGTGGCCCCACTTGCACTGTGGAACGAATACTAAGTTTGAGGATTTTGGCAGGGTTGGGATTACCCAGGCTTCTGGAAGGAGTCCCGGTGGATCTTGTTGACCAGAGGTGGTGGCATTACAGAAATATAGAAATATTAACCCTACCAGTTGACTGGAATGCATAGGGGATGTGGGGCGAGACCTTACCACCACAAGAACACCACTAAAACTGCAGAAATCTAGTCAATGCACAAGAAGAAATCACAGCAAAGCTCGGAACTCAGCAGGATATGAAGCATTCTCAGGAGCGTTAGAACCGCAGAAAGATTGCTCCCTGAAGATGGTCCACGAGACCAAAATTCATTGGACAGCAAAAGGAATACCTATTGGCCTCATTACGACCCTGCGCTCCCGTAATGAAGGGGGCCGGTATGGGACCAGCCCCATTCATTACGGGAGCGCCGATTACGAGGTTCCCTTTGCGGGACCCGGATCAGACGTCTCGTAAAACCAGACGTCTTTTCTGGGTCCCATGAGGGGAAGAGAGAGGTAATAACGGGCCAGTTGTAATGTGCCCGTTATTATCTCCCTCCCCATTTCCATTGAGCCCTATGGGGTCTCAAATGGGAATGGGGAATGGTTCCTGCAAGGAGGAATTACCGGGTCCTCCTATGTCGGAATGACCCAGTAAATCCCCATTGCAGAAACCCGGTAATGGAGCCCGGTTTGGAGGCAGCCATGGTGCTAATAGCACCATGGCTGCCTCCAAACTCTTAATGAGGCCCTATGTCTCAATAATAAATGCCTCATTTATTTTTACGAAAATTGAATACCTGTATTTTTGTATATTTAATTGAAATATTGTAAAAGCCTCAAGGGTAGAACGATTTACTACACACACATATGAGTTTTCTCAAAAGGTTCTTCCGGAGGCCTGGTTAATCCCAAACCTGTCCAAATCCTCATCGATCATTTACCAATCTAAATCGCATCCTAATCAATCCAACATGAAATGATTCAGTGGAATCCTCTGGAAACTTCCAAGAACCCCAGGACACGTGCTAGATTCAGGCGGTGAGAGCTCTCCACTAAGGCCCAACGTATGTGCATGAAACTCTCAAAGCTTCTCAATGATGTATTGAGTAATCCAAAGAGTAAGATTTCTCGGTGCATCTAACCAACAAATATATCATTTTAAAATACTCCCACTTAAACATTGAGATCTTCCTGCAGCCTGTTTTGCTTCCTTGGCTCTCTGTGGTGACAGGATGGCATTTCATTCAGGAGCATCTGGTCGTGAAAACTATAGAAAAAACCCATTACCACAGGTAGAAGTGGTCCAGAAATAGTAGTGGCACTATGGCGTGGCAGATGTGGGTGGGTGGGGGTAAAATGAGGGCTTGGATCACGCTTGTGCTAAGAGCCTTGGGAGAGGCAGGAAAACAGCGAAGCGGATGAGCAGGGCAAGGAAAGGGCGATCCTCTCTGATTGTTTTACATTCTGTGTTCTCTTCTGTCAAAACAGTTTTAAAATGAGATGTAAATACTATCAGTGCTTTTTCATTCCGGTTCTATATTATTTCACAGCCATAATTTTTATAGTGTACTGGTTACTTGTGGCAATTACTTAGTTGCCATTTAATCATTGGCTTCTTTCTTCTAATTGGGGGTACTTCCCACTGCCCTGCTCACCTACTAGCCTTCTTCTCCTGCCCCTGAATATCCCCTCCCCCATCTGTCTATAAATATCTCTTATGATGTGGGGATCAATTTGCCACAGCCATACACAATATAAAATGTGTGTAGGTGAAACCACTACAGACCTTTCATTGTCCACCCAGATTTGACATTTCATATTGTTGTGCAACAAGTCCACACTCTTTAAATGTGTAAAAAATCAAGGATTAAGACATCTAGTGATAAAGTAACCTCTGATCTAAATTCAAGAGGAGGGTTTGATTCACAACTCTCAAATTCAGCAAAATCCTTAGGCTTTACCATTGCAAACAACCTATCCTTCAGGAAACGCATGGCCAAGAAGGCCCACAGGCCTGGCTAAATATCTCCACCCTTTGCAAAATCAAACCCTTCATCCGACCGCAGGACGCCCAGATCATAGTTCAGGCCTTATGGACTTAAACATTGATGGGGGAAATGCCCCCCTGACGGGGCTCCGAGTTGCTCACTAGTCTCCCCTAAAATCAGTCTTATTACAGCAGCATGGCCATTTGACAAATCTCCCCCATCCTATGAGAACTACATTGGCTTCCTCTATATGCCTGGATACAGTTCAAGACTGCATGTATCATCTAAAAAGCAGTCCCGAGTAGCACACCAGCGTACCTGGTGGCAAGGCTCCACATATCTTGTGGCGCATGCTCCTCAGACAGCAAATCCACCAACCGACGTGAATCACAACTCATCTGCAAAGAGAAGCCCCGCAAACAATCCTATTCTTGTCACACACCCACCTTCTGGAACTCGAACCCGGTATCGAGTCAGAATGCCCCACAATTCTCCAATTTCACAAATCCTTCAGAATGTGGTCTTTTCAACAATACCTGATCAAGGGCTAATCCCAATGGAGGCACATACCGATGCACAGACCTAAATTCACAATATTGTGCTACTGTTAAAAGGTGCCAACCCAAATACTAGCTTCCCAAACTCTGTACAGTGCTCCACCGCTCTTGAGCTAGGTAATTGCTTTAAACAATCAAATAAAAATCAAAGAATAGGGAAAGTCCTGACAGTTTAATGTAGCACAATAATGCTGTTGAATCTGCTGCTATTCCTCTGTACAGGAGCTGGGAGGAGATGCTGTGATAATGACACCAAAAGTGGTTCAGGGATAGTTGTATTCATGTTACCAATCAATGTAGACACTTTTGAGCAAGCAAAACATGGAATGGGGGCACACAGTTATGCCAGAGGCATATAGGAAACATTTAAACACTGTGTACTGTAAAAGTAAATGGTTTCTCTATAAGAGAGTGCAAGCATTTCACATGTTTAATTTTCTCTTTGGTGCATTCACTTGTATGTTGTAGTGTACAAAATGATCCTCCCAGAGAGGGGGGTGTCTTGTTAAACATAATTGTGTCTTGAAATTGCATTGTGGTTCCCCTGTCTCGTTTTGAAATTAGAATATCCAGAAATGAGTCATTACCAGTAGTTATTGACTGCACTCTGAACATTCTGATTAACTGAGAGTAGTTCAATAATGACTTTAATGTGCTAATAGCTTCCTTTGTTTAAGTTCCTGCATGAACTGTGGTTTGGCGTCTGAATCATATCTCTGTTCCCGCTACTGTATAACAACGCGATGGCTTAGGTTTGCACCAGTAGGGTACTATTTAAAACCATTAACCTATTTCAGAATGCAATGCAGGTTTGCACATTGTGTTCCCTATGTTTTCTCCTCTCCTTGGCAACAGGACCATTGGCTGGCGGATTACTATAAAAGCATATGTGACCCCTTATAAATGGCACTACCCTATAACTACAGGAGATCGGGGTTACGGCTGAGTCTGTTTCCTGGTCCCCCTGTCTGATGACAATGCTCAGAACGGTGCCTACCACACATATTTCTTTAAAGTTCCTCCACCCACTCAATGACGTTTAATAGGCCCCTGACCTTTTACTTCAGCAATGTAGTAACTCTGAACACAATGACAACCTTAGGGGATGTGAATGGTATTTTCTATTTCTTTCACATTCATTTGCCACACTAAATACTATTATAAAATCATACAGGCAATATATTTACACATAGAGGGTGACCCCATAACATGATGGTGAATTTATGGATTAATTGCAAGATACCATGTGATATCCTTAGTTCAGACATTAAATTGACCAGAATTTAGCCCATCCCTGCATACCATGACCTTCCTGATCTTTCTCCTCGCACCTTTTAAGACACCCAGTGTTTCTCTTGCTGTAAGAGTCTTGCCATGTGGGTTACCTCTGGGAGGACCCTGTCCTGTGACCTCCTTTGCTTACAAGGATACACTCCAAACCGTCAGAACACCTGTAAAGATGCACCCTGAACTAAGAGACCAGCTGCCACAGACCTCTCCCTTCCTTAATCTCACCTTGCTATCCCTCTCTGAATTTGCCTTGGGAGGACCTAGTGCTCCCCTGCCCCTGGTTGCTGGGTTTCTGCCACCCCCTACTACCTTTATCCACTTATGTTTGTGCCACACATCCTATTAGTCAGTCAGTCTGTCACCAGTGCCTAATGATGTCCAAATCCTTTCCTGGGTGCCTTAGTAGTTAACCACTGTCCCGGTACCTCTGTCATTGTGTCTTGACCTGCATAGTGGCAGTATTTCTGTCATTATGCACTTGCGTTCTCCTCTCCCCAATAGGGGAGAGGAGAATATCATGACATTGTTAGTAGGAGTGCTCCCCGTCAGGGACTCTGTTTAAATAGTTACTCACCGTAAAAACGGTCTGTTCCCTTTGTCTTACTTAATGCAGTCTCCTCACAGTCATCACCTGCTGCCCAGCCCTGTCCCAAGTCTTGCATCCATTGGCTCAGTCATCTGCCTGTCATGCAGTCACTGGGAAACAGCTACTTCCTTCCATTGAGACACCATACTGCCACCTACTAACACTTCAGTGCAAAGGTACCCAACCAATAAACAACAAGCATGATATCATACCAATAACTAGTGATTTAAAGTTTTATCCCCTTGGTACAAGGCTATTATTACCTACTTAGTGGCCAGGTATATCAGAAAACAGAATTCCTGGTCCACTTAATCATATAGGGGTAACACGTAGTGATGAGTGAAGGAACATTTAAAATGACAAGGCATTCATATCACTCTCTCCAGGAGCCATACTACTATATGCCGGACATCCAAACATGAATAGCCTACTGCTGATGGAGGAAGTCACTGACTTTGGTGAACACTATGGACTCTGTATTAATACCTACACACCTGTAGCATTCCCTCTTAGCATATCATCAGAAGACTTGACAGGCATGTCTGGCATCATCTGGAGTCTGCATTCAGTTAATTATCTGGTGTTGATACAACACAAATAGATTACTTTATCCAATTAAACCACCTGGGAGTCCTATACTGTTTATAACAGCAGGTAAACAGGTGGATCCATCTGCCAATATCTGTGATGGGAGATGATAGCCATAATTCTTCTTTGGAAACATCTCTTTTTGCACACATCTGTTAGATTGTCCACCTTTCCCATGTGCCTTTCACCCTTGGCCCATACACTAGCTTGGGGAGATGAGAGATCTGAGATCAAGTAGGAGAACCTGTTAAAACCATTTGGGGAAGGTGCTTTTAGTCCCTGATCTAGAAATGTGCCACTTATGTCCGTAAACACACTGTGCATGGTGTTGGTGTCGTATGGCCAACCTCCCTCCTCATTTCTGCTTTAAGAAATCTCAAAGTCATCCACACTCACTACAAGTGGCCTAATTTACCCTCACATCATCACTTGCTTGGACATAGATACTGTTGAAACCACAGGAGGGGCCTGCAAACACCCTGGTCTGCCTAAACTTTACTTTAATCAACTGTTACAGTCTACTACTCACCCTGCAGACTTTCTGTTTCTCTGAGAGCATCAGATGCATCCAACAAAAGATGATAGTAAAAGAAGTTGGAGCATGACATTTCTTATGATGCATCTTCACAGATGCTTTCACCCACCAAGATGATAGCATTAAATTATAGACATAAACCCCTACTACAAAGAAATACCTTATGCAGTTTCACTGCACACCAGTGAAGATAGCAAAATCCACTGCTGATTCTAGCTGCCAAAGATGTGGCATGGAAGTGGGCATTCTTCAAAAATCCTGCGAATGCCCCCTCTTGGTTCCTTTTGCGAAGAAATATAGGCTACATTTTTGATTATTGCTGAGTTTACAGAACCCAAATACTTGAAGCCTTGCAAACTAGGCAAGCTAGACTCCCTCCTTAGAAATCGGATGGGACAATTGGTGGAAAAGTCATGCGTGATATCAGAGCTAATGGTGGCCAAAGGTTGGTTTAAGGATCCTACTGCAATGCTGAGCAGTCTAAACAGTTAACATGGTGTAAAGAGCATGAGTGATATGGAGGGAACTGGGCCACCCAAACAATAGAGTTTGAAATAACCAGTTCTGTTTGCATAATTTTCCAATTAATCGACACAGTGCAGCCCCATATTTAAACTCTATGCTTGACACTGATCTGGACAGTTCATGAATTCATGAAATGCTAGTTGCCTCTGTTGGTTACCCTGGTATGTTAGTTCAGATAAAATATTATTAGTCGCAGTATTACTATTATCATTAGGGTGTTTATTGAGCACAGGCCCTAGCTTCAAGAGCGCGTTCGGAGTCCTAGGGGAAGTACATGGCAAGGAAAGTAGATCACAAGGGATCAATACCGGAGAGCTAATAACGGTGGGTAACACATTCATACGTAGGTAGAGAACAAACCTCTTAAGCTCCATACTACTTAATTTCAACAGGTATTGAGAAGAAGTATGAATTGAGCAACCCTGACGTGCCAAGTCTTAATATTGCAGCTTCTTATGTAATGTATCCACATTGTTGGCCATATCCCAGTACCTAGCTTTCTTTTTTATTTTTCCCTCATAATTGGGATCTTGTACTAGCACGTCAGGTTCAAGGTTAAATTGTTCTATAAATGAGGCCGCAGATTTTCTGAGTGCTAACAAGAAAACTATTTTTACATTGGTTGTCCAGGCTTTTCCCCATCAACAAGAGCAGGTAATTCGATTCACAACAACTACTAATACATTTTGCATATAACAATGTTCTTTGAACATGCAAAAGAGTTCTTAGTGAAGTGACCCCATATTCTAAACATAACTCTTCCACAGGCACAGCTCTTGGTACGCTTATAATAGAGCATAACACTTCCCCCTCTAACCGCTCTAGCCATGTAACCTGCTCCGGATTTAGTGCTACCAAACCGTACATTATAGTAGGAGTTATGCTCCTTCTGCATATGTCCAACAACCCCTCGACATTGTTTCCTCCACAATGTGTGACATAATGTTTAATTTCTTACCACTTCCCCCAGACATTTTCTTTGACCTTCTCATAGTAAAATTCTCCACTAGGATTTGACGTTATGGAAAAACACAGATAGTTATATTCTGATACATTGACCAGAAGTAAGCAATACATTTGCCAGATACATCTTTTTTATTACTGATATTCTTAGCAGGGTTTTTGTTTTTACTATGGCATTATCGTCGGCATATTTCTCCAGCATTTTTAAAGATCTTTGCAATCTTATCTGAGTACGATCGAATATGATAACATCATCGGCATAAGCCAACCATGGAATCACAACACCATTAATCTTTGGTAAACAAATTATATAGAATTGGTCATAAAACGCAACCTAGTTTCAGTCCAACTTTTGTATTTTGAAATTCCGTACATTGTCCAGCAACATTCAAATGTATAGCAATTGATGTATTTGTATAAAGCAATTGAATATAATACAACACATTTTTGTCAATTAGTTAGTTTTTCCCACAGCTTATCTCGTGGAACTAAATCAAATGCCTTAGAAAAATCCACACACCAGCTTTAAAAGTGGTTGGTGTTTTAATTCTCTGACTCAGCCCTCAAATATTGAAACACGCAGATGTTTGTTAAAGTGTTGTTGTATTTCCTGAAGCCTGTCTGATATGGGCTTAGTATTTCTTTATCTTCCGCCCATTTCATTATTTGTTTAAGTAATACACTTGTGAGGATTTGTTGGCTGGTATCCACTAATGACATTAATCTGTAGTTTTGAGGATATTTCCTATTTTCTTTTTTGGAAATTGGGGGATATTTCCTATTTTCTTTTTTGAAAACTGGAGCCAAAATGGGTTTGTACCAGCATTCAGGAATATTACCGCTTTTTTCAATGTATTTATACAATGATACCATTATTCGCACCCATAATTGGGGGTTAGATTTCAGTACAATATTATGGATCCCGTTGAGTCCTGACGCCCGAGAACTCTTTAGTCTCAATGTATTATTGCACACATTTTCTTCATCTATGTCAAAGGATGCCATGTTAAATGCAGCTTTGTACTAAAAAATTTGATCATAATGCACATCAACATCATAATACAATTTTGCAATATACTCTAACCATTTTACTTCCGGAATTGGGTTCAGTTCTGTCGGAGATGTATCTTTCTTGTAGGCATTAAAGTTAAACCAAAAGGATTTACTGTCGAGGGACCTTAACCAACGAAACAGTAATAGCTAATTCAAATTATGTATACCCAATTTATGTTGTTTATTCTAATTTTTGTAACCTGTCGCCAATTTTTTTAACTGTAATTGTTTTTCATTAAAGTCCCCTAGTACATTTTCTTTGAATATATTCCTTTCAATCTGATATTCTTTCTTTCTATCAGCTTTAATTGCATCGTAAGGTTTCCTAATTCTATTTCTATTTTTTATGTCATAGGCCCTTACTCTTCTCATTTCAATTCCATGAGAAATCACATAATTCTCTAACAATGATACAATGTCTGCATGCACACCATTTAAATCCTGTTCAATGTCTCTTTTTTTCATTGGCAATATATCATTAATGTTTTAGATTATTTCAGCAGACCAATTTAATCTCAATCCCCTCGAATCTACACATACACCTACAATATATTGGTTATTAAGTTTAATTCCTTTTGACAATCCTGCCATTTTCCAGTTCAAGATGGCATGGTCACTCAATGATTTTGAGGATATCTCTACTTCACTGCAATACGTCTGTGTATCTCTATCAGTGATAATATAACCAATGTGTGACCGCACTTTACCATTTGACCCTGTAAATATGTCTTTTGAACCTTTCATATTTCATGAATGTCTTTAATAATTGGCTGCAATATATATATACATATATATTTTACAGGTCCTGCGATAGTGGCCCTGTAGTTATGGTTAACTTGCTCAACCCATAGGAAAAGCCCTTTTTGGGTGGCTAATAACTTCGCTCCCCCTGGACGAAGCCTCAAGAAATTCTGAAAAAAAAGTATATGGCCCCGTCAGATTGATTCTGTGAAGTTTAGGGAGGTTTTGTTAGGGGGGCAAAGTTAAAGGGAGGGTTGCATAATGTGTAATTTTTCCCAGGGACGCAATCGAAAAATGTTTTGCTCACGCCTACAGCCCAAACCGTTGGACGGATTTTCACCAAATTTGCAGCAGGAGTGGTGGTTTGGTCCCAAATGCGTGCTTTTGTAAATTTTGTGTAAATCCGTCTAGTAGTTTTTTTTTTTTAAATGACCATAAATTAGGTATAAAAAAATGAGTGATATCTGGGTTTGGTCCGTGGACTCACTTCCCTGTCCGGTTCGCGGACGGGCATCCGATTGGCCCAGAGGCTGATGTGATGTGCGTGGACATCGGATGCACCCGCTGATTGGATGGTGAAAAGCATGAGGTGCATCATATTTTTGGAAACGTCCGCTACGTTTGGACAGCCGCTGGTGTCCGCTGAGAGCGTACTGGGGGAAAAGTCAGAAAAAAACATATTGGGTTACTTGGCCATGGAAAGAGGGCCTAGGAAGGGTGGGGGAGTGGAAAAAAGATGATATGGGGCTATTTTTGTGCATGGAAAAAGGCCAGGCAGGTGTCGTAGCTATCTGCGGACACCGCCATGAACGGACAGCCTGAGAAAGAAATGCTGAAAGAAGGCATAGAAATGGTAGGGAAGTGGAATGAAGATAATGTGGAGCTGTTTGTATAGGTGAAAAAAGAGTTTGAAAATGCCAGAGTCCACAGTCTATTCCGGTGTCTTCGGACATCATTTCGATTGCAGAGGGTCAGGGTGAGCTACTTATTAGTTGACGGCGTATGGTACCTACTTGTTGTATAGTTCATTGTATTGTTGTGGTTGAGGCCAGTCTCCAGATTGGAACTTGTAGCACTTTAAAGGTGCACTAACAAAAAACCCATGAAAGTCACTGAAAAAACTTAGTTAAAGGAATGTTAAGTTGCCCTCACACAAACCTAGTGCAACTTAACCATAATGTCCCTTTAACAAAGTTTTTCAGCGAATATATATATATATATATATATATATACTTACATGATGTTAATCAATGTTAAGATAGTTTTGAAACAATAAAAATGTTTATATATTATATGATGCATATAAGATTAATTTGAAAATAATAAGAGGAAGTAGCCCGACTCCCTTTGTCCTCCCTGCCTTCATACAAATTGTATAACCCTTCTACATTAATCATCTATTCATACCTCCTTCGGATTGGGTCTCAATGCATCTCTACAAAGCACACAGTAGTCACACATCTGCTGAAAAAGCCAAATCTAGATCCGTAAGAGCAGGCATCCTTGGTCCAATTCTGATATCCTCACTCCTGCCAAACGTATAGAAAAAGCAGTGCAACTTCAACTATGGTCCTTTATTGTGGTGCACAATCATTTGGACCCATTCCGGAAACATTTCATACAGACAGAATTGGTCCCACCCCTTTGGGGCGGAACCAAGCCTGATTTGCACATGGTCTTTCCTCTTTTGAAATGGGTTGGCAGGCAAAGAACGATGTTCGGGGGGGTTACCCAGAGCAATGCCAGAGGTTAAGATTAATTCTAAACGTTCCAGCCATTACCTCTTTTGTTTGGCTGTACTGTATGCCATCACACTTCAGCAAGGCAGAGGAAAGATATCCGTATCTGTATTATTCGAGTTTGCATCTGCATTTAATATGTGGTGCTGTGCCAACCCGCCTGGCTCGGTTGAAACCCGTAAGGATTAGTGACTCAGACATGTCATAGGGCCTCATTACACGGAAGGCGGTAAGGGTTAACAGTCACCGGTAATGGTACTGGTGACCGTTAACCCTTACCGCCTTACTACGAGGTCCCTTTGCGGGTTGGTACTTTAACGCCTGCTTTTTAGCAGGCGTTAAAAACCAACCCGCAAAGGGACCAGGGTGCTAATTACGGTACCGCAATTTGCGGTACCGTAATTAGCACCTTCCCCATTCCCATTATGCCCTATGGGGCAAAAATGGGAATGGGGAAGGACAATGGGGGAAGGGGGAATTACCACCCCGCCAACCTTGGAATAGGGCGGTAATTCCCCTTTCCACCAAGGCGGTGCCGGTATTTTACCGGCATGGACCAAGGTGCTAAAAGCACCTTGGTCCATCGCCTACCGTGTAATGAGGCCCATAATGTATCTCTTTTCTGACTCATCACTACCATACCCTATCTCTCCTCCTCATGCACATAGGTTTTGCTTCAACCCCAGTTTACCCAGGTAGTTCAATGCTGCTGGACCTATAGAAGGATTCCTAGGCATTTCTTTAAAGATTTGGTCAAGGGGCAGTGAATCACAACCACACTGGCCCTTGTCACATCCAAACTGGGCTATAGTAGTGGAGGCTACTTGGACCTTATGAAAGAGGCTTTCCAGAGTCCAGTCTGCAGAATCATGGGATGACCTTAGCCAGGTGGGTCATGCCTCAGCCCCTTCACTGGCATTCTGTAGAACTAAGAATCCTGCCTAGAGCTCCCTGGGTGAGTCACAGCTCAGTTCCTGGAGAGGCCGGCCACTTTCCTTTCAGACACATTTCAGTGCTATATTCAGAGGATATCGCTCCATTCGTTTAGCACTTGTCCTTCTTAAATCCAGCGAGAATGTGCAAGGTATCACACCCACTCTGACTTGAAAGTACAGGAATGGCCACTCCTTTCTTAATGGGTTAATTTTCACTATCTCAGACAGGTGATTCATAAACTATCTAAAGATTTCTCTAAAAGCCCATCTTCTAGTCTTGATTCCGGCACTCAGTGCATGAATTCTAAAATCTAGAAAAGCTTGAAATGCCAATGTTAACATCATTGCAAACACTCAATAATGAACTATTCCCAAATATAAATGGCCGTCAAACTGCAAAACAAACCTTAACTTACACTGCCCCACAACTTCATAGTGGTTTCCTAGGATTGATTTAGGCTACCAAATATTTAAAGCAAATGTTGTGAAGAAGTGTTGTAGTGCCATTGACTGTGCCATTTGTGATATCTTCTATGAGGGCATGTGTGATGATCCGTGCATGACAGGTGTGAGATGTGTTTTGTAATGTGCACAGGTATCTTGTAATGTGCACGGGCTCTAGTGGAATGTTGATGCCAGTTTGCGAGTCAACATTCCACGGCGGCCGGTTACAAGAGACTCTGGAAGAGGGAGCTGCTTGTGGGGTGTATTCTAATAAAAGAAGTTATCGGATGGAGGCGGAGAGTCAGGCAGGGTTGGTCAAAGAGGAGGACTTGCAAGGATGTCAGGTTGCCACTGTGGCCTCTGCTGTGGAGAAGTCGTTGTGGGATGTGCAGTCTGAGGCTGATGCCAAATTGAAATGGATTAGGGAAGGTCTGGTCAAAGGTTGGCATATGGTTAAGGACAAACCTGAGGGCAAAGGCTATACCCAAGTTTTGCATGAATTAGCTGAGGGTCCCTGGGGTGTGTCCAGAGGCCTTAGAATAATTCCTCCTGTAAATCTAAGAGGTAGAATGGTGCAATTAGCGCATGACGGTCATTTGGGTCGATCTTTGACCAAGAGGAGACTTAGGCAAGAGTACTGGTGGCCGTCCATGGACAAGGATGTAGAACAGGCGGTGAAAGATTGTCAGGCATGTGCTGTCAGTGATAAAAGTAGTTATCGCACTTACCTTTGTGTCGGAAGATCTTGTCAATGTGCCTGCTTTTGTACCCGTAAGTGGTGAATTTCATCAGATTTTATGGTTTCGCAATGAAACCATAATGTCCCTATTCTGAATGTAATTGCGGAATGTGGACTGTGTGGTAAGATCCCAGGTCAGAGGCTGGATGATGGGACTGGGTGCCACCCCTGCTCCATGGCATAGGGCTTGGAAGAGACAAGCTGAAGTTCCCTCAAGCTCCCAAGTCCATCAAAAGCCTTGAGTCCACCACTTCCTCTCTACCGTGACAGGGCCTGACCGTACAAGACTACTATGCCAGCTCGGGTGAGGAAGGGCAAATGTCTCCTACACTGTGAATCAAGTATTAGCTTTCAAGAAGCCAACACCACAAATCCCAGTCACTCAGCTCCCACAACCTGGGACAGTCTGTCCTGAGACACAAGAGGGCATTCATTTGGTTTACAAAACCCCATTCAGGTCCCTCCCCTGGCACATAAGAGCCCCTTGTAGGTTAATGAAGGTGACCCTTGTGGACATTATGGATGGTTCCATTTTCCCTTTAATCAGGGAGTTCATAAGCGCGAAACCAACGCTAAATGTTATAGGAGTTAAAGGAAAACAAATGCGATGCTAACTGTGTGAAGCTCAGCCCTTGAAATCTTCAACAGAAATGGGTTGTTTTGACCTCAGTGTGCATAAACCTGCTGGTCCTGCAGTGGCCCACAGAGCTTTGAATCCGCACGCTGAAAGTTTGAGCAGTGGCAGGAACCACCAGTTGTCCATGCACCCATTGGCGAGCCGGGTTACCCAGACCTTGTACAGTGTCATGCAAGCTAAATGTGGAGGTGATTACCCATTTGGGAACACACAATGTACATCACAATGCTGGTTAACATGGCCACAGTCCAACTGAGTACAAAATGGCACCTTGGTTTAGTGGGAACTTGGTGACCTGGCCTTGTTGGGCTCTCTTTCCAGATGATCCAGACGTTCTAGAGCTGTAGTTAAGCCAGTGCCAATCACAGCACAGGCTCTCAAACTGCAAACAGGTGACAATCATTAACCACTTGGTCCAGTGACCTTAAAGACGGACATACAGTAGTATTCAGGCTATCCATCAGGAGTAGTTTGCCCTACCCATATATGCCATTTCCCATGCCTATTTTCATTGAGCTGTTTAGGCAGAAGCATTTACACATACAATATGAGCCTTTTAACTAAAACTGTGTCCCTCTGTTCATGTTTTTCACTGCAGACACCTTTGTAGATCAATCTCTCGCCTGTCCCACCCCACTTCCTCCCAGATGTTTTATTTGATCAATGTTGCAAGTATTTTAATGTCAACTCAACTCCAATACTTTTAAGGGCTACCCTTCACCTGCACTGACCCCCACCCCCCTCCTTGCCACTACGACCTGCAAACATTTCAAGAGCCCTGCCAGTCCCCGCCTGCCCTATTCCCCCACAGCTCCAAAGTCAGAATGACATACAGCACTGAGGCAGGATCTCGTTTTGTTTTATTTCTTCAAATAAAAATCATCACATTGGTGGATCCTGTTTCGAAATACACACAAACTATACAAACTACATTTTCATAACTGCCCCATTTGACAATAACCCGTTGGACCATTTTATAATGGGTGATTGCCATGCATTGATTCTATTGTGTAGGTCCTTTAAACCAAAACCTGTGGATGGCATCTATCAGCTCAGACATGTTCATGGGTTGATGCGAGGTGCCCCCACACCTTTTTGGTCAGATTCAATTCCAGAGACTCAGGTGGAGTCCGAACCAAATAATGGCTCTGGTTCTCAATGTGTTTCGCAGCTCTGGAATGTTGTGAATCATTGTCCTGTATTAATTTTTAGGTTTCAGGGGTCCTGGGGATAACATCTTTGCACAAGAGGGAAGTGTTGCACAGAAAATATTCTCCCTAAAATGAACTGTGTCCCTTCTCCCTTCAAAGATGACTATCAGTCCTGGGACTTTCCATGGGTTCGGAGGCAGATGAATATGTTATCCATAGCTTCTGCCCCTCCCCCGCACCAATACCGCAAAGGTGAGAATTATGGCGTCACTAGAAATCAGTATTAGGGGGAAAGGGAAAACTGGGGGGGGGGGAGCAAAAATACAACATGGTGGGGCAGGGTGGTGGCACACTAAATAAGGGTCAACAAGCCAAAAGGGTTTAAGTATAGCTATATTTTACCAATCTGGTTAAAAGAACATGTCATTAAGCATGTTCAGAGTAGGTTTAATGCAATATAAGTGTTGCATCAAGTTAATACACATCCTAAAAAGTTAACTCCTAATCAACAGTTTCAAAAATGCTCTTGAAGTCAGCAAAAGACTGCATGTTTTTACTTCAAGCAGACATCACTCCCAGCACAGTTTCATATAATGTGTAGTTTGAGGTGGTATTTAGCAGAAGAGATAACACTTCCCGCTCAGCTTGAAATGATAGCTAATCAAAAATAGTTTAACCGAACAGATATCCCTCATCTCTCAGTTTCAAAAGATAGTCAAGGACAGTCTGTTTAAGAGATCACATATCACACAAAGGCGCCAAGTACAGGGGGAAAAGGCAATTGCTTCCTTTGTTGTTTAGCAATGGTTGCAGCAATCTCACTTTGCCCTGATAGAATTGTTCACAGTTTTCAGTTTCTGCCTGTACACCTCAGTGGCTGCTGGTGAAATTTATAGTTGGAGGGGCATACAAATTTCCCCCAAATATGCTAGTGTGATGGAGCATAGCGAGGGAGCTCAAACCAATTAAAAGGTGTTGGGGGGTTGCCACCCAGAAAGTTCTTTTAAAATAATGGCTTAAAATGGTGAAATAATTGGGCAAAATGCAAAACAGTTTGCAGTTGGTTTCATGCTGTAACACATGAAAATATCCAGTAGATGCAAGTCACCAACAGTACAGAGGAGCATTTTGCCAACACATTTTCAGGTTTCTTTTACCCACAATATATGCCAGTATGAAAACATTTTCACACTGGCTTTGCCCATACATTTCCATTCTGGCTGCACCAATATATGCCATTATTCCCATTTAAGCACATATTCATGTTTGCTTTATGCATAATGCCAGTAATGATAATATTAGAAATCATGTCCCCGCTTGTTCTGCCAAAATATGGCAGTATTCCCACGTAAGAACAAACTCCAGTTTGCTTTACCATTAAAAATGCCCTGCCACAGTATGTAAATATGTCCAAAGTGGCTGCATTAAAATGCCAGTCTTGCCACATAATAACACTTATCATGCTTGCTTTATCAAAGATACAAACTATCATGCCACATTGAGAAATGGCTAGACTAGCTGCACCAAAATGCCAGTCTAGCCACACAATAACACTTATCATGCGTGATTTATAAAGATGCCCAATACAAATGGCATACCACAATTGGAAATGGGTAGACTGTGTGTATCAACATGCCAGTCTAGCCACGTAAAATAACACTTATCATGCTTACTTTATCACAGATGCCCAATACAAAATATCATGTCACAGAAAGAAATGGCTATACTGGTACATTATAATGGCAGTTTAGTTACATAATAATACTTACCATGCATACTTTATCAATGATGCCCAATACAAATAGGCATGCCAGAGTAAGAAATGGCTACACTGGCTTCATTCTAGCACCAGTCTGGCTACATAATAACAGTTATCATGCTTGCTTTAGCCTAGTTGTGCAGTAAAAAATACATGCTCGTCCTATGGTTCCACCAGCACCTGGCACACACACAATATGATGATGTGTCCATGCAATGTGCTAGGGGGCCCAAGGAGTATGCATGGCATGTTTTACTGGGCATCTATCATAGATCCTCCCTAGCAACTCACACAAGAGCTGATTTTGCTGATGGACAACCCTCCTCCTGCCAAAATAAGCTCCACGTCTTAATACAAACACAAGTGCACACAGATTTACACAATCTTCACATGCAGAATGCAGTCGCTCATCCACATCCACACCTATCAACATGCACTCACTCATTACACACAACACAAGCATATACAAATACATACACACCCATTCCTGATGTTCCCTCCCAGCACTCCACCATCCATGTAGCATGAACAGGAACCAAAGAGCCCTTCCTGGCTTGTGTACATACGTGCAAGAGCTGGAGCGCTGATGGCGAAGTGGCTCGCTCTGTATGTGCAAGGAGGCATGATAGTGCTTCCCATCGCACATACAAACATGCAGTTCCTCAGCTTGCATCACCAAGGGGCCATGTAATGTTGGGGAAGCAAAACGCCCTCGGCTTTGCATGGCTCATTGGATATGCAGGGCTGGGGAACCGCGGTTATATCCATTAAGCAGCTGAGGTAGTGCTCAGTGTTTACACTAGGCTGGCTGCTTGGCTCTCCCATAATGGGTGAAGGTCCCCGTGGGTTGACACCCCTCGCTCATTATGGAGAAGCCACCACTGGTACAATGTATATGAATCTACACACAGGGTTAGTGTAGCTGGAGATTAAATACTGTTGACTTTGAAGTCATATAAATAAACTGCACTGTTGTGAATGCAGTCATTTTGAACACATTAAGGTATCCATAGACATGTCCTACAATAGAAGGCTAGCAGGGCAGCGTACCGGGTTGTGTGACTGTTGCTTAGATGTTATATATTTAAAACTGGCTATAAATCTTATGACTTTTTGCAATTCATTTAACCCAAAAAAAACAAGCGTTATAAAATGGGTTCGGCCAGGGGATGGATTGGGGTGAGCAAAGCAGCCAATAGGTGAGGGTAATTGACCGCCTACGCTCCACTCTAGGGACACCTATGGTGAGAGACAATACTCCCTGAGACAGCCTTTACCCCCTTATCTCCAACTGATACAATAGGGTGTGGGGACAACGTGAGCTGAAGTTGACAACAACATTCAAACTAAATTTGTAATACTAAAAGTGCATGCATTAGAAACAAATCAAACAAGCACTCCATTTGAAGAACACGCACAATAGGTAATATATGCATTTAGACATGAAGAATACTAACATCCACAAGAAATGAAGAAAGTTAACATGATCAATGTACAACGCAAATGCAACATGAACGACACATGAATATAGCTCATTAACATGAAAACAGGTGTGTGTTTGGGTAGCCATCTTCTTAAAGATTGAAGCCACAGCACTCTCAGAAATAGCAAAGGCCTCATGGCTTCCACAAAAAGCTCAAAAGGCTAAATCCACAAAAACACACATCCATGTAGAGCTCAGACAGTAGCTTGCAATAAGTACTAAGGTTAGGGTAAATAAGGAAGGATGGGGACGGCTGACGAAAGCACGAGATAATGGTTCATAAGACGCAAGCATCAAATTCCTAGATTAATTAAGGTTTCAGAAAGGCACAAACAGCCGTTGATAGTCAGATTCAGTATAACTGTAAACCAAAAGACTCCATGAAGAATAACCCAAGAGTGTCCGCAATGGCAAGAGAAAACATGGCACATACATTAATATTAACTAAAACCTTAACAAAAAAGAAGATAATTCAAATTCATACATGGTGTCTTCGCACGTGACCTAGACATGGAAAACACTGGCCATTGGTTAGAATCAAACACAGACATGATACCTGCGATACTCCTACAAATCACACATAGACACAAATTGCCGCACCAGGCCAAGTACAAAGTGATTGCCCGGCCTCTGGCCGGAGAATGAGGGTTGGTAACTTTTAATTGGAAGAAAAGCAGTTCAAGGGCCTCTCTTTCCCCACTCTAAGTCTGGTTCATATCTTGATGACCTGTCAAGTGTCAAAAGTTGGTTAGTAAGGAGCAAATCTATCAAATTCCTTGGTGAAATAGTATGCCAAACAACTACTTGTCATAGAGATGATGTATTTGAACCTTTATCAATATAGGGGTGGTTCCAGGTGGAGCCATCAGATACTTGTAGCCCATTGTAATGTTTAACCCCTGTAAAATCTATATGTAGCTAAACCCATATACCTATTCCCATTCCTCATTGGCTTTGTGAAATGACATCCATTTATGACCTCATTGATGACGTGTTTTTAATACTTAAGCAATTGTTTTCGATTGAGATGTTGAGAGCAGCGAGAATTGAATGATTGTATGCTGTCCTGGCTTTGTCTTTCTGTGAATAAATCTGAGATTTGCGATGCATTTTGTCTATTCCATCATTGAGTCTTGTTTGGACTGAGTTCGATACCTCTGGGCACATCTGGGATTATGGGGCCTGTTCAAGGTATGGTAGCAGAGAGAAGTTAAGTATAATTGGTGGACTGTCGAGGGATCCCAGCTGTGTCTGTGAGAACTGCAAAGATGACCTGTGGAGAGCTGGATCATGCACAACAGAGAGAGTTCAACAGCCACCCCCTTTGAAGAGAAATCCTGTCTGGCCCCGCAGGCCACCCCGTAGGGTGTGGAGGACAGCAGGCTGGTAGGGGAGACTTGACGCTAGAGGCCTTTAGCTGATCCGTGAATTTGCGAATGACATAGGCATGGCAAAACTGAGGAGTTTATTTTGTATATTGTGGGGTTGTGAAGAAAAAAGAGATTAAGAAAAAGAGATATCTTCTGACAAGGGGTGGAAAAGATCACACAGTAAGCCTCATTACTGGGCAGTAATAAAGAGACAAAACCCTCACAGAGAGTGAGAAGACAGCTGTATTTTATTAGTGTAATGATTGCTGGTGCCTGTCTTATGTTGAAAGATAGCTTAGATCAATAGCAGAAATTTACTTGACCTCAAATTTGCTGAGCCAAGCAGGGTCTCCAGTGGCATGCCAGTCTGGTCTGACCATTTTTGGTCCCTTTCTTGGTCATGGTCTCTCCCTGTCGTCCTAATATATCTCATGGACTGCAACTTTGCAGGAAATGGCATATAGTTGACTTGCGCAACCGGGCTGAGACATTATGCAAGGAACATTGTTCCCTTAGGAAGAACGACAGTGACCTCTTTATATCTGTCCTTACAGCTCTGGAGAATGTGGCCAATAGAGTGGCCCCGCTGTGCCCTCATTTCGGTCAGACTAAACCTTCTGAGTCATGGTATAACCCAGACCTGAGAGCTCAGAGATAAGTGTGTAGGCGCTTAGAAAGGAAATGGCGTGTGAACTATGATGCTGATACTTGTGCCCTCCATAAGCGGGCTGTATCTTGCTATCATCAGATGACTCGTTCTGCCAAATCTTCGTATTATGCTGCTCGGATCACTGAAGTGCCATAGGCCTCCAGAGAGATGTTCCGAGTACCTAAGGAGCTGTCAGTATATTCATCTGGAACCCCTGAGGTGCAACCTGATGCCGAGTTGCGCTGTGACAGTTTTAGCGGCTTCTTTCAGAAAATGATTGCCAACATTCGCACAGCTATCTCTTGGTGCCAAATGGATCACAAAATTGCTCAAGTGCAGGTCCCTACCAGTCCTTTGGGCTCATCCTCAATAAATAAATTTGAATTGCTACCTATATCTGACAAAGTCATTAGCAAGGCTCTTATGAGTCTGAAATCTGCCTCTCCACTTGATGCCAACCCCTTGCATATACAGAAAGCGTTGCATCCTCAAGCTAAAGTTGTGCTGACGGAAACAGTCCACTACTCTTTCTCACCTGGGGTGGTGCCCTCTGAATTGAAACATGCAGTGGTCCTCCCCTTGCTGAAGAAGAGCAATTTGGACTCTAAAGAACCTGTAAATTATCGACTTATTTTGTTGCTTCCTGTGATGATGAAGTTGATGGAGGCAATTATTGTTCTTCAGATCTCTCTGTTTATGGAAGAAAACGACTGCTTACATCCAATCGTGCTACTCCTCGCAGGTCGAACACCTTTGCGGCATGCTTCGAGGGACTTCTCTGTCCCCGCTTATGTACGGCTGTTGTCCAAGCTAATCACCGCCTGTGGAGTTCTTTTTTGTTCATATGGAAATGACCGATAGCTTATTTTTCAGCTTGAGTCTTCTCTGACTGCCCCCCCCCCCCCGAGAGGCTATGTGATTGTCTCGAGAAAGTGGGATTTTGGATGGCAGCTAACTGGCTGCAATTAAATGGGGGAAAGACAGAGGTGCTGGTGGTCAGCTCTGGGGAAAGAGATCATGTATGGAATTCTCATTACTGGCTGGACTCTCTTGGCCCTTGTCCATATCCCTGTGCCTCAGGAAAAAGCTTGGGAGTTAAGCTCCTACCGAATAGCTCCCGTGAAGCCCAGATTTCGGCCATTTGCAGTGCTGGGTTTGGGGGACTAAGGGCTCTTAGAAACATTCTCCCTTTACTCCCTGCTGAAAATCGGTCTACTTTGGTGACATCCACTGTGATTAGCTCACTGGACTACTGCAATGGGATCGACTTGGGGCAGCCCAAGTATCAGATCCATCGGCTACAAGTTTTTCAGAATGCAGCAGCTCGTTTGGCACTGGGGGCTCCTCGTTTGACTCCAACCCTGCTCCATTTAAGATTCATGCATTGGCTTCCTGTTACGGCCGGATTGATTTTAAGATTCTGTGCATTGTTCATAGAACTATCGCCAATGTGGGCCCACATTTTCTTAAAAACAAATTGCAAAAACATTGCCCGACGCCACACCTCCGGTCAGTTTCTCATCAACTTCTCAGGGTCCCTAAATTCTGTCAGAAGCGCCTTGGTGGTCGCTTGTTTTTCGGTGCTGGCCCCCAGTTTATGGAATGCTCTCCCATTGGACCTGTGAGCTGTGGATGATTATTCTTTCTTTAGGAAAGCGCTGAAGACATATTTGTTTCATCTTTTTCTTCCACTCTACTAACGACACTGGATTGAGTATTTGAGCATGCCACTCCTTTCACTTTCAGCGCCTAGACACCCTGCCAGGTCTTAGTAGTGCTTTATAGATTTTAAATAGAAATATAATATAGATTGTTATAATTGTATTTTCTTTGAATTTGTGGAGGACGTGAAGTGGTTGTGTGGAACAGGAAGGAAGGTCAGTTGTGGGAGCAGCAAGGTGGGGCTGATTGTGAGTTGAGGGTTGAGTGACGCAGGCAGCGTGCTATCAGAGAGAGATGCATAAGTGTCAATTTGTGGGGAAATATTGTTGGGGAGGAGTGTGTAAGGAGGAAAATTGTAGTGAGAATTACAGCAGTGTTTATTGATCATTGGTAAATTGTGTATTAAATTGTCACTATGGGAGTCACTCCCATCATTCATTTGTGTAAGACACATCCTTTATATAAGGACGAAATTATGAAATACCCTATGGAATGGGTTAAAGATTCGGCAGGCAAGATGTTTATGCCTTGGCCACAGGATATGTGCAACACATGTACACATATTTAAATGTCACTCATAAGGGAAAACAGTTAAAAAACAGACTAGGAATACTCGAGCTGTGACAAATGTTCGAATAATGGGAGGTGCAGCCATGTTTTAAGGAATGGATGCTTAACCAGCATGATGGGGGGTGCATGACGCCCATGGCTTCTCTCTCTCCTCCTCCTCAAATCGTTCTGATCTCGACAGTACAGCGGTTATATCCATTAAAAACATTTAAAGCAGTGGCAGGGTATATTTATCCTATAGTGATGAAGACATTATAAGCAGAGAGAAAATAAGCAAACAAAGACCATTGTCCATGCACATAGAATATGATGAGTGCCACGGTTTGCAACCAGAACTAACAGAAGCAGATGAGGAGGCGCTAAGAGAGAGAGAGGGGCAGGGCCAGTTGAGACAGCAACTGTGTCAAAGAAATGGATAGGAGGTCAAATAATACTAATAACTGATGGAAAGTGCATCTACAATTCTAATGAGAAGGCAAGGGAAGGTAAAGAAATACAGGAAAAGGGAGTGGAGGAAGAGAGAGAGAGAGATGTGGTAAGACGAAGAGAGGAGAAGGAGAGGGAGACTAGATGTAGGAGGATATGGAAAGAGAGAAGAAACAAGAAGAGAGAGAGAGAGAGCAAAGAAAAGGAATGAAACAAAAGAAAAGGAAAGGAGATGAAATGATGAAAGGGAAAAAGACAGCGGTTTAGAGAGATGTCACAGGGAAGTTGAAGAGACCATGAGGAAACAACCATGAGTAGAAAAGGAGAGGAAAACGTTAGGAGAAGAAAGAGTAACAGTCTACCCAGGAACAGAGGGCATGGCACCAATCAAGAGGAAGTTGAGGAAGATATTAGCAAGAGGGTAGCAGAGATGCATTTTTGGAAGAGGTAATGAGTGGAACATGTAGGACAGATCCCCTTGGGAGACTAGATTTTGAAGATAGAGAGCACGAAGAGGACAAGACAGTGAAGATAAAATATTGGAAGATGAAGAGGATGTGCAAAGCAGGGAAGAGGAGACTTAATGGGCCATAGATACAGGCACAAGTATTGGGCTTGGTCAGAATTGGAGGATCCAGTAACAAGGCCCGAACCTATTAAATTCCAGAGAAGTGCCCTAGATTTACCGGGTTGAAAGAAAACTAAACTAATGGAAGTACCAAAAAGAAAGGAGGAATCAATAGCACCCTTACATAATACCAGATTGACATAATTTCCTTTATTACAGAAAATAATTTGGATAGTGGATCTATGTGTTAGAAAGAGAGACGGCTGGCATGACATTAGCTCTGGGGGACACAAATAGCTTGTTTACTGCAATATTGGGAGAACAATCCTACGACATATGGAAACAAGCAGGATATCCGTGGTGACATCCCAAAATATAAAACCATGATTGCTCTTCTTTCAATAAATGCTGAGCAGGTGTGTGGAAGACACTTAGAATACAAATCCCAGACACATCAGATATGAGTACCATATGATGCAATGAATTGGATCAGATGACAACCCTGATGCGTATATATAGGAGATTTAGGAAAAATTGCATCTATAGCAAAGTGAAACGTGGGGCAAATATATAACTATTGTTATCACATTTTATGTCAGGGCCCTCCCGAAGATGAACTGAGGCGGTTAAAGAAAATTGTGGGAATTGAAGCACAACCATTGCCACAGACACAATTAACTATTGTCCATCATTCTAGATTAAATCAAGAACAGGATAGAAAGAAGGATGAAGACAGGAAGATGGGCAAAGCCAAGTTGGTCCAAAAGAAACAATCCAAATTGACAGTAGAAGGAGCAGTGTTAACTAATAGCGGGGAACACTGCAACGTGCAGAAAACACAACAGATGCAGCTAACGTCAAATGGGAACTTTGCAGGAAGAGGGGATTATAATGATCACCCAAAGGGAAAGGAGGTGCACCCATAGGCAGGGGGTTTGGATTTTAAGCCCCATAATGGGGGAAAGCCATGATTTGGAGGGCTCCACCACAATATTGGACATGTGGGAAGATCAGGCCATTGCACCTGCATGTAGAAGTGGGGGAGAAATACAATGATGTTGGCAGTCATTTGGCCCAAGAGGGGGGCCGCACCCCTCCACCATATAGTGCAGAACCACAAGGATATTATTCCCAAGATCACATGCAGTATCAGACACAAGCACAACAAATACCAATGATGCACCAGGAGCTACAACCTCAGATGCAGCAAGTACCAATACAGGAACAGGCACCAATACAACACTGTGCAGTGATGCCATGGAATGTGGATTTATTGCCATTGGCACCTACTCCTGAAATAGAGTTTATGACAGTAGTGGGAGGGAATCCTTTCACCAGCACTGCACTGAATAGATACCCACAATAAGACAGCCCACAGAAAGACTTCATGTGTTGCATCCTATCAATTACACAAGACCCACGAGAAGAACCAAGGGTTGAGATGGCCATAGGAGACAACACATTTTCTCTCTTTGTACATACGGGGACGACTTGATTCTGTATTAGGGTAAATTCGCAATTTCAGGTATTTCCATGGATGCAAAAAGATTTTCTGGGGTGACGAAAGTGCTTCCTTTTACAGATAACTCACCCATAACCATAGGAGAACACGATATGGCTTTGCCATTGTTATATTCCTGCAAGACACCAGTCAACCTATTGAGAAGAGATTTAATGATTAAGTTAAACATCACAATCTCATTTACTAAAAAGGGGATAATATGTTTTACCCCAGGAATGCATTATGTGAATACACACAAATTCATAACAACATTCTATGGCCAAAAAGTACTAAGAGGTGGGACACTAAACCCAGAAGTATTCCTTTATGGAGTACATGTGTTGTTAGCATGGCTTCCAAGAATACAGGGCAAATTATTGAGGTTACCCTCAGAGGTTTTTTTTTACCAGAATAACCCATGGATGTGGCGGAAGGGCAGATAATTACAATTGAGCTAGAAGCAGCAATAGTAAGAGAATGGTGAAGATGATGAAGGGGTAAATTGGCACACAGTAATAGCGATTGACTCAATTACCATAGGAAGAATTGTTTACAGATGAGGACTCAGATGACAAAGTGATGTTTAGCATTAGTCGTGCATATCAGTAGCAAATTAAGTACATGGAGATTCACCAGAGAATCTCATTGGTGGGGAGAATACCATCCTCCCTTCAAGAAGATTTGGCACACGTACCAAGCTCACTATGGACCAGCAGTTCACATGATGTTGGTCTATTAAATGGAGTCGGAGCAGTACAAAGTAAACTGAAGAAGGGAGCCATTTTACCTGGAGAAAAACAGTACCCCATCTCAAAGGAAGCTGACAAGGGTATCTATGAAACTATTGGTACCTTTTACTATGATTAGTATGGTATTTGTTGAGTGCTGTCTTAACTTCAAGAAGCAACAGAGAGCTTTACAGAGGTATACACCAATACAGATACATAACACAGTGCTTTACAAAGGTGTACAACATTACAGATACAAAACAGAGTGTTTTTCAGAGGTAACAACAAAACAGAGATACAGCAGTGGGTAGGATACAGAGTGATGGGGTAAAGCTGTACCGGGTGGCACAAAGAAGAGGCACAGGTGGCGTCTGGCAAATCAAGTGGCGTCAATGGCAATGTGATGGCCTAAGTATTGAGGAGGAGATATCCATTGAACATGTGGGTATTGAGATTTTTTCTGAATTGTAAGAGCATGGGGGCTAGTCTGATGCCAATGGGGAGGAGGTTCCATAGTCTTAGGGTGTTAGTGCAACAGGGGATATTAGTGCCATCAGAATGACCATGTAACATGGCGGTGTATCAGATTAAAAAGGTAATGGGGCGTGGAGGCTTATGCAAGATTTACACACCCTGAATAATATTGTTGAGGCAAAGTTTCCACTGGTGCCAAATCCAGCTACAATATTATGTAACATACCATCTAGAGCCAAGTACTTTCCAGTGATTGATTTAAAAAATGCCTTCTTTTCTACTCCCTTGCATGAAGATTCACAATATATAACAACGTTCACCTATTGCGAATTCTGAGTGGAACATTCCTGTTTACCCCAAGGGTAATTGAATTGCCGTTGGTCTTCAACGGGGTAATGCATATGGCCGTAGGAAATGTACAACGTGACAGTTCAGTCCTCTAAAATAAGGATGACATCTTAGTCTGCAGCACAACAGAGGACGAGTGCAGGAAAAAGACTCAGTGAAACTATTCACAGTACTGGCAGAAAAAGGGTATAAAGTGGAAAAAATGAAACTACAATATTGTCAGGAGGAACTCCTACATAGGCCAGCTAATATCAAAAGATGGGAGGAAGGTGACACCTGAAAGAGCAGAAGCAATCAACAAAACACACAGGCCAGAGGCAGTGAAAAAATTACAGCAATTTATAGGTGTTTGCAATTATTTTAGAAGACACAGTTTTATCAAATGGGAATAGATTTCATCGGGTGAGTTTTTCTGACTTGGCTTTCCAATTCATCTCTGATGCACTGTGCTGTGCTAAAAAACACATGCTAGACCACCTCGGCCTTTGCATGCGTTTGCTGCCTTACAGATGAAAGTATTGTTTGCTTTAATAGGTTTTCTCTGTGTGGCAGGTACAGGTTTATCTAAAAACAAGGAAGTACAATTCTTTGGTAAGTTCCTCCCTTGAAGTTTTCTTCTGAAAAGGGGGGGACCCCTAAATAAATGGTATGGGAGTCCTTTTTAGGAACGAGCTGGACCTGTGCAGAAAGAGATTTGTGCTAGGTCTGGTCGTTCTACAGCCAACCGGTTTCTGTAGAGCAAGGTGGGTGGGCCACATTCATCAGGGCTAGACAGGAGGCATCATTCTGTGTGCCCACTGTTATTCATACTAAACAGCGTTGTCTGTATTACTTCAGAGCCTCTCCCTGTAGGGATGACAGGAGGGAGGGGTGAGAGATAGAGAAGGGATAAATATCCATTTTTCAACCTCAGTAATAGGTTTGTTATAAAACACTGCATAGTCTATTTTCTTTAACAATCAGAGGGGAAAAGGCTTACCCTCTCCGTGTGGTAGGAATGCTTTCTCCACAGGGGTGAGACGGCCTGGGACATGGGGGCCAAATAACAGTAATTACTGTCAGGTACAATGCACGTGTGCATCGGGTCAGGAAAGCAAACACACTAGTATTGCAGGCCTAACCGTTTTAACCAAATTGCATAATTCACACTGTGCAGCTGCACGCTCAGCGCGTTGCAGCTTGAATTTCAAACAAGTACACTACAAACAGAAATAACCCCTCGTGCGTTCGAGGGTCCGCGTGCCTGTCTCTCAACCCCACGTGTGGGGGAGTGACTAGCCGCGGATCGCATCTGTACTGTGCGCTTACCTAGAGCGGACGTCTCTGGTGGTCCTGTGAGCCGCACGCGAAAGGTTTCTTCGCCGCGGCCCGCGCCACTGCTTTGTTTCTTGTAACCATGGCGCTCAGAGTCGCATGGTCACGTGGACCTGACTCCAAAATGGCTGCACCGCATGTGGTGGGCGGCAGCCATCACACAGTCAGGCACCACCACTGGCAAAGCGAATTAAAGGATTCTATTGGGAATTGTGTGTACACAGGGGCCCTGGGGGGCCCTGTGTGTGTGTGACAGCAATTGTAGCTGTGGACTGCCTATCAGCCTCTTACTGATGGGTCAGGTATAGTGGTCCCATTTGTACCGAGTAGAGCAGAGGTGCAGATGCGCGCCTCGGGGTGTTGTATAGCGTCATGACAGACGATTATGACAGGTGCATCAGTTACGCCTGCCTAGACCAGATAGCACATAAATGCAGACGGGGAACTCTTGTGTTAGGGTGCCGTGCATCTAAGGTACTAGAGGTGCAGGTGCACATCAAAGATGGTACTGTTGCGTCCCTGCAGCAGGTTGTAAGGGGTGCAAAAGTCACAAGTACAGAGAACTCATAATATCACATCAATGCAGAACTGACATGTAACAGAGACAGCCAACGCACAGCTCATTGTGCTACAAAGACTCCAGAGGAGCCCAGTATGAGTGTTGTCACAAGGTGGCCAGAGTTTGTCAGCTGGTCACAAGGTGGCCAGAGTTTGTCAGCTGGTTGCTTCATTGAGCCCAGACTTGTCAGTCTGAAGATGGAAAATCCACAGTTGTTTGCGTCTGAATAGTAGGTTGTGTATGTTCCCTCCCCTTGTGGTAGTGGCCATGTTCTCAATAGTTGTCCACGTGAAGTCTGTCAGGGTATGTTTTTGTGCCAGAAAATGTTCCACCATGGGTGCTGCAATCTTCTTGGTGCGTATGCATGATCTGTGCTCCGCAAGGCGTGTTTTGATGGGGCGTGTTGTCATGCTTACATAGCGCTTGTTGCATGGGCATGTGATGATGTAGATCACGTTACAACTGTTGCAGTAAACCCCATCTGTACAACACAAAATGTCTGAAGCCAGATGCCTGGCCTTTGCAGAGGATCTGGTAGATACCATCCTGTCAATTCCTTCAATCCTTGGAGATGATATAACCATACCTATCGCAGGGATGACGAACAACGAATGGAATGAACTAGAGGTCCTTAAGAAGCAACTTATAAGGACTGAACTGCATGGAGCCATTATGACAGAGTACCTACGAGCCCATGCAGCTCCCCTCGATCTCATTATATGGATAGAACCCAGAATTTTCCTGGAAAACCTGGAGTTTAGAAAAGACTGGAGCTATATATCGGATAAATGTACTAGGGACTGGCTCATACTAATCATCAGTACAGCTAAATCCGTATTAGAGAAACTATTGAAAGAGATAGAAGAAAAACAAGAAAGTATGAAATCCTCCAATGTACTCGCTCAATACTAAGAAAGTCTGGAAGACCAGGAGACCGCAATGAAAGATTTCAGAGACTTCAATCTCAACAAGAAAGTCACTAAACTGAAGAAAGACCTGGCGGCCCACACACAAAAAAGAATCTATCCTTATATCACAGACACATATTATGAAGACCTAAGTGCGAACAACACATCTACGCCGGGCCAACAGGTAAACCAGCACAATAGAAGGAGGATTCAAAACAACCGAGCCAGACCCAATAATTGGACCTTCTCGAGTGGCAGCTCTGGGAGCGGATCAAACACATCAGGATCTAGCAATTCCATGAATAATCCGGCCTCAACTAACACCAACTTTCCACCACAACCTTTTTTTCCAAGAGGGCAAGGAAAAGCGAAGAACAAAGGCAGAGGCAACTGGCAACCGCAAGTGCACTGGCAGAATCAGTCCACTCGCGTTACCCGCAGCAAAGGCTGCGGCCAAGGCCAGGCAGCACCACTGGTCGAATGAATCCTAACAATCCAGGACTACTTAAGGGGACTAGACCCCGGAGAGAGAGCCTAGTGATGAACCTCTCACAATACACTCTCTCCCCAGAAGAAGGGGACCTACTTGAGAAAGGACTATCGTTTGTACCCTCGGCAGAGCACGACCCATTCCAAACTAGGAGAGAAATAGCCCAGCTAATCAGAAAAATTAGACTCAAACAATATTTTGGACAAGCCACATTTTCAGGAGAAAAGAGTGCCACCAACCTGAGAGGAAAATCCACATTCTACCCCCACACCCAATGCCATCTCACCTGAATCCATCACGTTCGAGAAATCACTGTTGAATAAACTCGAGGAACTAGAATCCGAGATAATCCCGGGATATAAGAACTTTTCCAAGAAAAACAGACAGGCACTGCAATCTCTAGCCAACAATGCAGCGATTATCATTAAGCCCGCTGACAAAGGGGGAGCAACCGTGATAATGGATACCTCGGCATACCATCAGATGGTCATGGAGCTCCTGCAAGATCATTCCAGCTATAGACAACTCAGCACGGATCCTACTGAATCCATCAGACAGCTGATAGTACCGATATTAGAAGAAGCCAGTGCCGATGAACTCATCAGCAACAAAGAATATGAGTTCCTTAACCCGAAAACCTTGAGGAAGCCGGCCTTCTACGCACTCCCCAAAGTGCATAAAGGGAGAAACCCCCCTCCTGGCAGACCTACAGTGTCGGGAATAGGCTCAATCCTGGAACCATTGTCACAGTTTGTAGATTTCTTCCTGAAACCAGAAGTCATTAAAATGCGATCTTACCTCAAAGACACAACAGCAGTCTTGGATCTCATCAAGGACCGTCCTTTTGATCCCTCTGTGAATCTGTTGGTGACACTAGATATCGAATCATTGTACACTAAAATCCCACAAATGGCCACACTGAGAGTCATTGAGAAGATACTACGAGAAAGAGATCCACCCATGCAAACCCCAGTTACACTGGTGATGCAACTGGCTGAAATTGCCCTGTCCAAGAACCTTTTTCTCTATGACAATACCTTCTATGAGCAAGTGTCCGCGATGGCAATGGGAGCCACATTTGCTCCGAGCCTCGCCAACTTGTATGTCGCCAACTTTGAAGAGAAGATTTACAGCTCAGATAACCCATGGCTACCGAAAATGGAATTGTGGTCATGATACATTGACGACGTCCTACTGATCTTCAGAGGCGATGAATCAGACCTCGTTCTGTTTATGGAGTGGCGCAATTGTCAGAAGCCTTTTTTGAAGTTTTCAGAAACCCACAGCACAAATTATGTTCATTTTTTAGACCTCACACTTGAAATTAGAAATTAGAAATGAAATTAGAAATGAAACAGTCGTCAGTACGGTTTTCAACAAACCAACAGATAGAAACTCACTACTCACCTACGAGAGTTTCCACCCCACTAGCCTGAGAAAAAACCTACCTTTCGGACAATTCCTCAGGTATCGCAGAAACTGTACCACACTGCCAGATTACAACTTACAGTCAACATGTCTCGCCACAAAACTAAGAAACAGGGGTTACCCCAAACGCATTGTCAAACAGGCACGCAAACGAGCCATGAACATCCCACCAGAAGTCAACCTGGAACATCATGGGAAACAGAACGAATCCCACAACAAGATCACAGCAGTCTTGAGTTTCTCGCCTTTGACCAACACAATTAAGAAAGAGGTTCTGAAGCTATGGCCCATCCTCAATGTCGGCACCCAAAACCTAGACACCCCGAGGTTTGCTTTGAAACGAAGGAAGAATCTACGAGATTCACTTGTGCATTCGTACAAAGAGAAAGAGCCGAAACTTAACACACTTTGGGGACAAAACCAAGCCACTGGCCAGACCCCATGTGGCACGTGTAGTGCATGCTCGAGCACCAAGAGATCCACCTCCATCGACATAGGGTGGCACTTCCCGTGGATCCAAAAAACTTTAACAAACTGCAACAGTTGTAACGTGATCTACATCATCACATGCCCATGCAACAAGCGCTATGTGGGCATGACAACACGCCCCATCAAAACACGCCTTGCGGAGCACAGATCATGCATCATGCAAGAAGATTGGAGCACCCATGGTGGAACATTTTCTGGCACAAAAACATACCCCGACAGACTTCACCTGGACAACTATTGAGAACATGGCCACTCCCACAAGGGGAGGGAACATACACAACCTACTCTTCAGACGCGAACAACTGTGGATTTTCCATCTTCAGACAGACAAGTCTGGGCTCAATGAAGCAACCAGCTGACAAACTCTGGCCACCTTGTGACAACACTCATACTGGGCTACTCTGGTATCTTTGTAGCAAAATGAGCTGTGCGTTGGCTGTCTCTGTTACATGTCAGTTCTGCATTGATGTGATATTATGAGTTGTCTGTACTTGTGACTTTTGCACCCCTTACAACCTGCTGCGGGGACGCAAAAGTACCATCTTTGATGTGCACCTGCACCTCTAGTACCTTAGATGCACGGCACCCTAACACAAGAGTTCCCCGTCTGCATTTATGTGCTATCTGGTCTAGGCAGGCATGACTGCTGCACCTTTCATAATCGTCTTTCATGACGCTATACAACACCCTGAGGCGTGCATCTGCACCTCTGCTCTACTCGGTACAAATGGGACCACTATACCTGACCCATCAGTAAGAGGCTGATAGGCAGTCCACAGCTACAATTGCTGTCACAAACACACAGGGCCCCGCAGGGCCCCTGTGTACACACAATTCCCAATAGAATCCTTTAATTCGCTTTGCCAGTGGTGGTGCCTGACTCCGTGATGGCTGCCGCCCACCCCATGCGGGGCAGCCATTTTGGAGTCAGGACCACGTGACCACGCGACTCTGAGCGCCATGGTTACAAGAAACAGAGCAGAGGCACGGGCCACGGCGAAGAAACCTTTCGCGCGCGGCTCGCAGGACCACCAGAGACGTCCGCTCTAGGTAAGCGCACAGTACAGATGCGATCCACGGCTAGTCAATCCCCCACACGTGGGGTTGAGAGACAGGCACGCGGACCCTCGAACGCACGAGGGGTTATTTCTGTTTGTAGTGTACTTGTTTGAAATTCAAGCTGCAACGCGCTGAGCGTGCAGCTGCACAGTGTGAATTATGCATTTTGGTTAAAATGGTTAGTCCTGCAATACTAGTGTGTTTGCTTTCCTGACCCGATGCACGCGTACATTGTACCTGACAGTAATTACTGTTATTTGGCCCCCAGGCCGTCTCACCCCCCGTGGAGAAAGCATTCCTACCACACACAGAGGGTAAGCCTTTTCCCCTCTGATTGTTAAAGAAAATATACTATGCAGTGTTTTATAACAAACCTATAACTGAGGTTGAAAAACTGATATTTATCCCTTCTCTATCTCTCACCCATCCCTCCTGTCATCCCTACAGGGAGAGGCTCTGAAGACAATGCTGTTTAGTATGAATAACAGTGGGCACACACAATGATGCCCCGTGTCTAGCCCTGATGAATGTGGCCCACCCACCTTGCTCCACAGAAACCGGTTGGCTGTAGAACGACCAGACCTAGCGCAAATCTCTTTCTGCACAGGTCCAGCTCGTTCCTAAAAAGGACTCCCACACCATTTATTTAGGGGTCCCCCCCTTTTCAGAAGAAAACTTCAAGAGAGGAACTTACCGAAGAATTGTACTTCCTTGTTTTTAGATAAACCTGCACCTGCCACACAGAGAAAACCTATTAAAGCAAACAATACTTTCATCTGTAAGGCAGCAAACGCATGCAAAGGCAGAGGTGCTCTAGCATGTGTTTTTTTTAGCACAGCACAGTGCATCAGAGACGAATTGGAAAGCCAAGTCAGAGAAACTGACCCGATGAAATCTATTCCTATTAGATAAAACTGTGTCTTCTCAGTGTGACTACACACAGTTGGAAATTCCACAAATAGTCCTTTTGTTTTGTTTAGTGCAATTATTTTAGGACATGGGTCTTTGACTACAGTACATATGTCAGGCCAAATTTAAGTGGACTGGAAGAAGCAAAGAAAGAAAATAGTGACATAGCCTTTACACGTGAGATGATAGATGCCTTTGATGAGTTGACACTAGCAATTAGCACAGCTCCAAAGTTAGGGATTCCGGATTACAATGAAGACTTTTTTCTGTTTTCTCATTCAAATGAAGTAGTGATGACAGCTGTCCTTGCACAGAAAACTTCTATTGGATATAAACCATTAGCATTCTACAGTGGGATTTTAGATCCAGTAGTGAGAGTCCATTACTCATGTGAGCAAACATTGGCTGCAACAGCTTTTGCAATTGAGAAATCAGCTGGCATAACTATGGGTTGTTCAGTTACATTATATGTTGACCAGGCTCTTTTTGCCATCCTTGAAAGGCCCAAAAGTACATTGATGACACAGAGAGTTGTTGGCTATGAAGTGATTATATCAAATCTATTGATAAAAATTGTCAGTTGTAGAGTAGTGAACCCAGCCAGATTCATAGCAGAACAAGTATAGGAGGCTGACAATGTATATGAATGTATTAACTACACTGATTATTATGAGGATATACCACATGTCAAGGAAAATGCCCTTGGAGGGGGGATAATTATCTTCATTGATGTGTCATTCATGATAGGTCAGAGCTCTGGAGAGAGGCATAGTGGAACAGCTGTAGTGAAGGCAGGTGAGAATGACAGCTTTGAAATATTATCAAGTGTGATATTGCCATTACATTTTTCAGCACAAGCAGCACAGTTGGAAGCTTTAATTTTGGTGCTTGAAACACATGAGAATGAGTCAGTAACAGTGTATTCTGATTCCGCGTACATGACAACGGTACACGCAGGAATTTCACATTGGAAAAGTGAGTGCTTCTTGAGAGAAGAAGCTGAGGAAAATGTTTATGAGAGCGCGACTAAATTTACTGAACACAAAGGAAATCTTGGCTTCACGAGCTTGTGTCCCTGATTCCCACTGTCGCCTATGTGAAGATACAGTTCAAGCTGAAACGATCTACCATCTTCTTATGTCGTGCCCAGCCTTAGAAGCCTTAGAAGCAGAAAGGCAAAAATACTCGGCACCACTTACATCAGATGAAACTACACTTGACGAAGAATCTCGCTGGTATCGGCTAATCGCAGGAGACTCCCCGAGATGGTCCAGGATGAGAGCTAAATTCTTGGACGTTGCCCTCAGATGGGCCAATACTCCTGTCACAAGTGGCCTACCAGCACGCATGGAGTAGAAGTGCTTGCGACCTCGACAGGGAGTCTGCTCGCCGGACAAAAGTGGTGTCCCAAGTTTGAAGATGGATTTTTGATTTTTGTAAAAACCAAAGAGGTTAAAACAAAACAAAACAAAAAAAAAAAGTGGGTGCTTCCAGCATGCAGGTGGCACACCAGTACAGCATGGCCATTACTAGAAAGGCTCATAGATGCAGTTGAACTTCCATAGTGAAGTGTGCAGTATACACCAGCGGTGCAGACATTATTTCCCATGGCAGTGATTTAGAAGCACTAAGGGCAGCATATTTCACAGAAGTATTTGGCATTGCAACTGCCCCAAACAAATTCACATGCACATGGATCATGGTGATGAACGAGGGATTTAGTGCACTAACCATAGCTGAGATTTTAAAGTTGCAGGGACAGGGACTACCATAAGAGCAGGAATTGTGGAAGAGAAGGGGTTTCTCATTGTCCCCCACGGAAGCAATGTGGAAGCAGGATAGCACTGGGAAGCCTATTATGCCATTAGGGCTGCTTACAGCACCACCAGAGCAACTGCACTATCCAGCACACATAACAAGGGAATGTCTTGCAGTACTTATTTCGGAGGAGTGGTTTGTCCCTAATTTGAATGAGCATATTGTACATTTTGTTATTATTTGTCTAATATGTAAGAAGTTCACTGCTGGCCATACACTGAGAATGAAGAGACGAGCCCCATCCTGTCCTACTGGACTCGCGCCACACTTGCATATCGACTTCATAGATATGCTCCAAATTTGTAACACGGAATCGAAGCCAATCCATGCACCCACCCAGATGCCATATCAGCAGTGACATTTCTCGTATGAAAGTGCGTGAAGTGCCACGTTCTGACAACAGACCACACTTTGTAAATCAGGTGTTTGAGCATATCACTAACTTTTTGGATATAAAGCATACATTCTCATCTGCCTATCATCCACTAGCAAACAGCGTTTGTGAATGATTAAACAGCCACTTTAAAGAACATATTGCCAAAATAAAGGACACTCTTTAAAAGAGTTGGCTACACAGCCTTCCTTTAGCCCTATTTCCCTTATGTAATCAGCCAGGCTCAGACCATTACCTGACTCCACATGAACAAGTGACAGGATGCAGAATGTATACTTCCATTGCTCCTCTCACACGGATTCATACTGATGATGAAAATGATGGGGGCTCAACAAACACAGAAGTAACACATGAACAAACAGACCTGCACTACTTGTTGAAACCCAATTTGACATCCCAGTGGCAAGGTGCTTTGCTGTAACGTTGTTTGAAAATGGTGCCCTGTTTTGAAGGATCTTACATTTTGGAAGCTGCCACTCCATTTGTGGTCAAAGTTGAAGGCAGAAAAGCTTGGATCCATCTGTGTGATATCAAACTATACCAAGGTGAGACTCCCCCTGTCTGCAAATACTGAGCTTGAATGTTAATAAGACGTTTGAAGACCCCAGACAAGATCGGTGACCAGAGTGAATCAGCAGCGAGAGGAAACAAAAGCATAGAGACTGAAGTACTGAAGTACTGTCCCAAAGACAGGGTTTAAACAACATCTAAAGACTGGTTTTAAAATAAGTGTCCTCTTCCTTGGTTATCATATGTCTAAAACTACAAGAATAGTTTATCTTACAAACTATTTTTGGAAGAGCACTCAGAGTGTATAAGAAAAGGATTTTTATTTTTTAGGTTCTTTAAAGGATGCTTTTTGGTGTGGACATTTATTTCTGTGTGATGAAACGAAGATGCTCCCAAGACATGATGCAACTTTTGTGTAAAGTAAAAGATTCCCCTTTGTGGCTCAAAAGAATGTGCAGGCCCATACATATGCAGAGGTAAGAATCAGTAGCAGTTATGATCCGAGCAGCATTTTCTTCTTTTGTTTGTTTGTATTTTAACTATTGTTTGACAGATCAACAATATAGCATATACGGCAAGGCCAGTATTCCATGTTCTCCATGATGTTAATACTAGTAGAGTACGTATAGTAATGCCAAATGAAATGACGCTCGGAAATATCCTAAACATAGCACTCCAGGTAGAAGGACAAAAATAAATGTAATTTATGATCAATGCTTCATGGGACAACATTTTGATAACATTTCTCTAGTCTATAAAAACATGTGGTATAACACAAGAGCAGAGTCAGGAGAGAGAAGTCTGATGAGAGCTGTTTTGCATGTGCCCTCCTCCCCTATTCCATGGGTGACTCCAGAATGTTGATAGCCACTGAAGTACCCACACATGGAGCACACTGCCTGGCACACATCACATCATGCATGACCAGCAGGCAATTTCAGGGCAAAAGTGCCTCCATGCACTGGGTAACAAAGGGAGATTTTCCATGTGAGGATAATTTCATAAAAGAAGTGCCCCTGATGAGTGATGTCGAAACACAACAAAAGGTAATATGTCAAATATGGTCTGCCCCGAGCAGAAATTAAATAATAACAGAAGACCACCAATTTTTGCAATGCACTGACAAACGGGGGAAAGAAATTCCTGGCTGTTGGGAGAGAGGACAGTTAGAAATAAAAGGATGTGAATTTACCACAGAAGTCTGGGTCAAAGGTCTGATTGGCTGCAAGGCATGTGTGCTTGTAGAACAACCACAAGTGGTTTTACAAAAAGTAAATAAGGAGTGCCTCAAAGAATGGACCAAATACACTACAATACTAATGTGGGTTGAGGATGGAGCAGGCCCACTTCACATAGTACCCTTGATGAATGCTACCCTATGCCTCATAAATACTGGCACAGTGAAAGTATGAGAAAACAAGGGTTCAAATGCATTTTCGATGTGCCAGGAGGTAGTCACAGTGGTATTAATGCACCATTATTGAGCTTGTGTTCTAAGAACTTACATGCAGCTTGCTCGCTTCAGACAGGGGAGGCCTTTGATACCTAGTAGTAATAAGTGCAGTGGCCCTAGTAGTGCCCCAGACTGAGGTATAAATTGGAGATTTTACCCCTGATGAACACACATATAAGAACAACAAATCTCTCATCCTGCAATGCTCTTAAGGACTAAACTATTTCTCAAAATAATTAGGAAATGCGTATGATGGCATACTAGATGAACACAAATTGTTCGGAATGACAATATTCTTTACATCCTTCTTCACTCCCGGATTACAGGCAGGTGCGAATGCCAAATGGTGGGAAATAACCAGATGGGAACTGTTGCAGATAATACATTCAACTGTGAAAGAATTCAATGCAGTAAGGGAAGGGCTGAGAGCAGTCAGGCTCATGCCTCTCCATATAGGTATGTCCTTGACCTTATTACGGTGATGGAAGGTGGTATGTGTACACAAATTGGCCGACCTTGATGCACATACCCACCTGCTCATGATGAAGAAAATGGGACAGAGGTAATAGGCACCTTGACAGAATTGCACACAAAAATGGTGAAGGAGGTGGAAGACATTGAGGATGATGACTGGTTCTCCTACTTGTTCTCATGGATACCCCACCGGGTTGGCTAACACATTCCAAATACTAGTGGCCATACTGGTACTGTTACCGTTTTGTGTCCTGAGAATAACAATAAGCCAATGCTAAAAAGACTGTAAAAAAGGCAGTGGGAATGAAAATAGTGAAATATTTGAATGCTCACATGCAGGATTATACACAAACGGATGACTTCCCCAGTATACAAATGATGGAGAGTCCTATGACACCTCCACATGTCCTTAGGACTCCCACAATTACACAGAGCACTGGGTGAACTGTGATCCTGATGGGGAATGTTGTTACAGGTTCATAGTCATTTTTTCGAAAACAAAAATGTCAAAAGTCATTTTTTCGAGAAATAAAATGTCGAATTTCTTTTTCAATACGTTTTTTTTTCTGAAATGGGGGGTTCCCCCCTAATCTCCCTTTTTTCTATTTTTTTTTATTTTACCCCTTTTTTATATTCCCGGACCCCAAAATAAATATATAATTTTTTTAAAAAGAATTCAACCTTTTTTTTTCGATATTTTTTTTTCGACATTATTGTCTTTCGACATTATGTTTTCGAAAAAATGACCGCACACCGTTGTTACATGACCTGGAGTCCAGATAAACTTGTGAGACATGGAGGTAATTTGAGGGAGGTGAGCAAAATATGAATAGCCAAAGTTCCCTATCTGGGGTGAGCAGGGAAATGAGTGTGGTTGAGGACTCAGTGTTGAGAGGCAAATGAATATGTCATCCATAGCTTCTGCCCATCCCTTGCACCAACACTGCAAAGGTGAGAGACATTACTCCCTGAGACAGCCTTTCCTAACTTATCCGCCACTGGTACAACAGGGCTTGGGGACAATGCGAGCTGAAGATGACAACAGCATTCAGACTAACGTTGGAACAGTAAAAGTGCATACATAAGTCCAGAAGCAAACATGCACACCACATGAAGAACATGTACAATAGGTAATATATGATTTAGACATGAAGAAGACTAAGCATCCATAAGACATTAAAACATTAACATGACCAATGTATAAGGTAAATGCAACATGAACGACACATGAATATAGCTTCCTAACATGGAAACAAGAGTGTATTTTGGCAGCCATCTTCTTCAAGGTGGAAGCCACGGCATGCCTCAGAAATAGTAAAGGCCTCAAGACTTCCATAAAAAGCTCAAAAGGCTGAATCCATAAAAACACATATCCATGCAGAGCTCAGACAGCAGCTGGCAATAAGTACCAAGGTTCGAGCAAATGGGGGAGGATGGGGACTGTGGAAAGAAGACACAAGATTACAGTTCCTAAGACACAAGCAGCATAGTCCTAGATTAATTAAGGTTTCAGAAAGACACAAACAGGCTTTTAGCCAGGTGTTAGTATAAAAGCAAACAATAAGACTTTGTAACGTATAACCCAAGAGTGTCCCTAGCGGCAAGAAAAATGACGACACATACATTAATATTAGCAAAAACCTTACAAAACAAAAAGGTCATTCAAATTCATACAGAGTCTCTTCTCATGTGACCTAGACATGGAAAACACTGGCCATTCATTGGAACCGAGCACAGATATGGAACCTGTGATACTCCCTAAAGTCACACATAGACACAAATTGACACACAAGGCCAAGGGATTGCCAGGTTTAATGGCATGAGAATTAGGGATGCGAACTTTTAATTGGAAGAAGAGCAGTCCATAGGCATCTCTCCCCCCACTCCAGTTCATATCTCGATGACATGTCAATTGTCCAAGGTTGGGTAGTAAGGAGCCAACCTATCAAAATCCTTGGTGTCACACTGCCCATTAAATAGTATGACAACCAACTACCTGTCACAGAGATGATGTATTTTAATCTGTATCAATATTGGGGTGGGTGCCGGTGGAGCCACCAGATACTTGTAACCCAATGAAATGTTTAAACCCTATATAATCTATATGTAGCCAACCCCACTATCCTATCCCCATTCCCCATAGGTTTTGTGAACAGATATCATGTTGTGATGTCATTGATGACGTGTTTTAATACTTAGGCAATTGTTTCTGAATAACATGTTGAGAGCAGTGAGAAATGAATGATTATATGCTCTCCCAGCTTGGTCTTGATGTGAATAAATCTGAGTTTTGCTGTGCATTTTGCCTACTCCGTCATTGAGTCTTGTTTGGACTGAGTTTGATACATCTTGACATAGCTAGGATTTGGGGCCTGCTGAACACTAGAAATGCTCACAGAGATGAAATGTAATTGTTCGTTTCATATGTGGGTTGCTAGACAGGTGCTCCCCTTTCTGAAATACCATACAGTTGAACCCTTCAAACATGACAGCTTTTTTATCAGTGAACATCATATCTTCAAAGTCCTCGCCTGTCTCAAGCCACTGTTTTGCATGCAAAATCCATTCCATCATAGGTGACAGCCTAGAGCATACAAGTAATACATGATTAATGCACAGTACACGGGAAAACAAGTCATGTTAATGTGCACTATATGGCTGCTTTTAACCCGCAGCTTAGAGGCCCATTAAAAATCACTGCCCCCTGCACCAGGGCCCTGCTACTTCCCCAGAAAGCACCATTATTCTTCTGTACATAAACAGTTCATAGATGCACAACAGGTATATGAGGTAGCTTGTTGTACCCCGCTGGTTACTTCTTTTGACTGATGATACCATTGAAGCAAGTTAGCACCCTTCATCCAAGTGGCAATGAGTTTAGACGCCAGCTTTACTGCGCATAATTGCAAACATGACCCACTCTAAACTCTAATCTATAGGTTATTGACCAGTCCCATTGTTTTTTGGGGGTTGTAATCCTGGTTTTATAATGGGACAAGCAGAGCTACAAGTCCTGCATTGCAAAGCAAAAAATTGAACTAGAAAGGTACCTAAAAGTTGGAATTGGTCATGTAGGGAAGAATGTGAACGGTTCATGTGAAGCAAATCTTTGCACATTAAGTGAACATTGTGTTACAAAGTACTAAATAAGTTGTATTGGAGTTGCCCCGACACACATCAATTTGACAGAAAATTCAAACAAAAGAACATTTTAATTTCTTTTAATTTTTTTTAAATTGTGTTTATTACAAACCTTTAAAAACAAAGAGATTTTCACACATCTTTTGAAAAGGAAGGCAAAAGCAAAATGAAATGCAAATTCCTATTTTGTCTTATCAACGTGAGCCATCTCGATCAATTTAACAAATAAGAGACGGAAGTTATATTGTTCTGCACGTCATCGCCAGGAATCGTTCCGTCCCTTTACTCATTTATTTTGTCTAGGCTCTGTTTTAACTTCTCCAGAAAAAAAGATAATGCAAACATGAATTTGGTGTATGTGCCCTCGAGAAGAATCTGCCACCAATCCTCTGCGCATCGGTCTGGATATTTTCTCAGTTCGCTACCCATGTGACTCGTTCTTTCGTCTCTCATGTTGGGGCAGAAAAGAACTAAATGTTTCAGAGATTCTTCTTGTAAGTTACAAAGCCTACATATGAGATTAGTTTTTTTTTCACATCACGTCAGGTGTATGAATATATATATATATATATATATATATATTCAGTAAAAAACTTTGTTAACGGGACGTTATGGTTAAGTTGCGCAACTAAAAACCTATGAAATTCAGTGAAAAAACTTTGTTAAAGGGACGTTATGGTTCCAAGTAAAACCGAAAAACCCCTGAAATTCGCCAGTTATGGTAAGCTCAGCAACCATAACTCGCGCCACCACCGTGCATTGCTAAGCCTAACACTGATGGCATCACATGTCTGACTCCCCCTTTTTTCCTTTCCTGACATATCTAGGCCACATGATTTTCTTCAGTAACAGGCAGGAACTAAAAATTGCAAATTACTATATTCGTAGACTTATCCTTCAAGTATGTTCTTAGAATAATTCTCTTATGGTCCAGTCATATCATATGAAACATATACATAGGGGAAGACACAACCTTGAAAGACAGCAATCCTTTTTGTGCATTAAAGTTATCAGTAGATTTATCAGCACTTTCTGATACTTTTGATGTTTTTTTATTCCTGTACTTTCCCTGTATATGCTCATATTTTTATATGTTGTACTCACACTATTTTCCTTAGGGTCCAGACACATCATGTGATATATATAGATAGGGTAAGTAACAGCTTTGAAACAGAGCAATCATTTCTCTGCATAAAGGTAATCCGTTAGGTTATGAACACTTTCTGCTACTATTGCTGTTTCTTTTTCTTACTTCAATTCCCTTGTATATATTCATATTTGTATGTGGTGTTGTCTCTTTGTGATTTGTCTATAATAATGCAATGATGTAGTAAGTGGGTTTTATTACCTACTTATCACAAGTTTCACTGTACGCAAAACTCTAATATGAAAACAGTTATCATTTCACTATTCAACATGGCAAGCTTATGAATATTGCACCTCCATCATGTATGCTGCACATAATGCCTATGTTTCTACATGAGTACCTTAGTATACTGGATTGAAGTTAATAATAGAATGCTATTTATATCAATGCATAGCTTAATGCATTGATTAGCACTTGATATGTATTCCAATAATCTTTGACACTTTTTTTTATTAACATTACACTAAGAATCCCTTGTACAGACTTTTCATGAAAGGTAAATTCACATGTGATGTCATCAATGATGTCATCAATGACATTTGTGATGTCATCTTTGATGTCCTGGGTGTTAGGCTTAGTAGTGCACGGTGGTGGCGCGAGTTATGGTTGCTTAGTTTACCATAACTGACAAATTGCAGGGGTTTTTTCAGTTTTACTTGGAACCATAAGGTCCCTTTAACACAGTTTTCTCACTGAATTTCATAGGTTTTTAGTAGCGCAAGTGAACCATAAACTCCCTTTAACAAACTTTTTTCATTAGCACGCAGACAATATACAAAGATGGAGTGTAAAAAGCAATTTCTCAAGGATGGCTTTACACAGAATGTTGCAAAGTAAGAATTTATGCTTGTTCACAGTGAAGGTCAGCTGCTTCCATTTTTTGCTCGCGGGCCAGAGTGGCCCACGACTCGCACTATAAGGTTCTATTGTTTTTTTACCTTGACAGACAGGGATCGTGCCAAAAGAAATCTTTTGAAGGAGGGGTGCAAAAACGTAAGAGACGATAAGGATGAAATTTCTGAAACTAAACCGCTTTTATATATTATATCACTATGAGAAAGATTGTTGGCACAGACGGAGGCGTATTTAGGGACTGCATTACGCGTAGACAATGGAAAATGCCAATATAATGTAAGTAACCCTTTAGATTATTTTATACCGGAATATAATAACAATAGCGTGGCGTTAAAGCCCGGTTAAGTTGTACTTGTTCGTTCAATGTGACATATTGTTTTGTACCATGCACTATAACCGCCGAAGTGGTCCCCTGGCGCTCAGACGGCTCTGAAAAAGGCAGAGGAGAGAGGGTGGGTTAGTGGGAATAAGTTAACATACTCTGTTGCACTATCCTTGCTAGCAAATAGTTTCACGCCCTAATAAATAAAATGAATATTTTTAATGAAGATCGGCTCGTGAGACTAATTTATGTTTTTAAAACAGGTACATCCTTCCCTACTGTCAATGCCACGATTTTCAGACCCCGGCCGACAGATTTTTTAACTGCCAGGTGCAGCTACTTCTAAACAACTTCATGACCCTCACCATTTTATGGGACAATCGCCAAGGACCAATATGCCCTTACGCAGTACTAGCGGCTAGAAGTAACATACCAACCATTATGGTGGTCTAATGCCTCGTTGTTGGAACAGCCTTCCGATTATCAGTGCGACCATAGTGCTTCTTTTATCATAAACCAACACCCTGTGTACCGCAAAGGAACAGCGCGTGACTCAAGATGAACTTTTGCGGATCGACAGCAAAGACAAATGCAAATCGCTGAATATTCTCTAAACGTTTGATGTCAAATAAAAGTACTTTACGAAATGTACAATCTTGCTGTTTGCTTTTAAATCACAGTTTCATATTCCGAATTGTGGCGCGCTGTGTTGTGAGATGATCTGTGTTGTTTTTCGGGTTCTGTGTAAAGTGGCGTAGGACTGGAGACGACAGGGCCTTACGCGGTACTAGCGGCTAGAAGCAACATACCAACCATGATGGTGGTCTAATGCCTCGTTGTTGGAACAGCCTTCCGATTATCAGTGCAACCATAGTGCTTCTTTTATCATAAACCAACACCCTGTGTACCGCAAAGGAACAGCGCGTGACTCAAGATGAACTTTTGCGGATCGACAGCAAAGACAAATGCAACTAAAAGTACTTTACGAAATGTACAATCTTGCTGTTTAGTTTTAAATCACAGTTTCATATTCCGAATTGTGGCATGCTGTGTTGTGAGATGATCTGTGTTGTTTTCCGGGTTCTGTGTAAAGTCGCGTAGGACTGGAGACGACTGGTCGCGTTTGGCTATGCACCCTGTTACGTCACAGAGAGAGACGGGGAATATGAACGCTTTGATAATGTCAGGCTTAGGGGCGGGAGATATGATTTAGTGTTGCAAAAGCAGGTCAGCCAGGTCGATGGGGCAAGTGATAGGATTATCACATAATGTCATTGCACAGCAGCCTGATTTATTGTTTGTTTAGTGGACAAAAAGTCGGGTAAGGCCCATACGAAATTGTAATGTCAACGGACATAAGCAGGGCTCTTAGAACACTTTCAACCTGACAACGAACAATATGAACAGCGTTCTCAGAACACCCCCATTTTGTTTAATTGCAAACATTACCTCCACGTCCACTCTTCCTCGTCCCAGTACTTACTTCATGAGGCCTCTGCCTCCGACACAGGACCTTCTTCTATTTCTTTAAATTCCTATAACTCCTCCCCCACATCCACATCACTCAGTTTCATATTTCCAAGCCGGAGCATGGACCTTCCCCGCAGGGAGGGTGAGGAGGGTCGTCAGTACTGTGACGAGGAAGAGTAGGACTAGGAGTAATGAAGATTACTGGTATGTAATCAGAGCATTTCAGGACACCGCAAGTGTACTTAGAACACATTCAACTTGCCAGAGTACAATACGGACAGCGTCCTCAGGACACCCCCATTTTGTTTATGTACGAACATTTAAGGACACCGCGAGTGTTCTTAGCTCAATTTTAGCTTGCTTGCGAACAAAACGGCCACATACTCCATCCTCGGAACACCCCACCATTTAGTTTATATAGAAAATTTCAGAACAGCCGTGTTGTCCGCAGACAATTCAAACACAACAAAAGTGTCTAGCACATTAAAACAAACAGAACATTGAACCTATCTCATATTCCCCCACCCTCCGCAAACACTCTTACACACCAACACACTCCACTAAATACAATTTTTAATCCAAGTTTCACCGCGCTGTCCGCGGTCGTCGGCGAATGCAAGATGGCGGGCGCCACAGAAAATCTGACGCGCTTCACACACCACGCCGTCCAATCAGCGAACACGTTGCATGTCCGCGGACATCAGGCAAGCCGCTCGGCCAATCAGGGCACTGTCCGCGGAGCGAACCGGGAAGTCCGTCCGCGGAGCGAACAGAGATATCACTAATTTTTTTGCCTTACATTTTGGACATTTTAAAAAAAACTACTGGACGGATTTACACCAAATTTGCAAAAGCACGCTTTCGGGACCAAGCCCCCGCTCCTGCCGTAAATTTGGTGTAAATCCGTCCAGCGGTTTGGGCTGTAGGCGTGTGCAAAGTTTTTTCCCATTATGTCTATGGGAAAAAACAAACGTTTTGGGAACCCCCCTATAACTTTGCCCCCCCCCTGGACCAAACCTCTCCAAACTTTGCAAAAAAATTCAGAGTGGGCCATATACTTTTTTTTTGCAAAGTTTGGTGAGGATTCGTCCAGAGGGAGCAAAGTTATAAGCCACCCAAAAAATGCTCTTCCTATGGAAACACCAACTTAACCATAACTACATGGACGCTACAGCGTCCAGGTAATATATCATATATGCGGCTGTCACATGCAATTTTTTAGCTTTTTTCGCTTCTATCGGTGCATTTCTCATTCTTGCATGCTGGGTTCTTTTCTCGCTAGTATCAATCCAATCCCTTTCATGTAACTTTTTTTTGACTGCATTTGGGTTATCTACTAGCAGTTTCTTATCAGTATCCAGCTGTTCCAGTATCGTTTCGCAGGCACTTTTCCATGGGTTTAGAAGGCTATCGGTCTCATTGCCTGTGCCGGCTTTTAGTATTTTAAACTGAGGTATGTTATTTCCTCCTCTCTGATCACCTTTCTATAAAGCACCAGGGCATTCCACATCACTACAGCTGCCATCAACCATTGGCTTACCTCACATCTCATGCAAGCTGTAGGAAAACTTTTTGGTAAATTTAGAATCCTCCTCCAGATAACGTGTTCACACCTTGTCCAGATCTCATAATGGCAATCAAGCAGCGTCTCTGCGCCATAGGTCAAGCCTGGGATGATTTTATTCCTGTAGAAGGAGATAACAGGGAGCAACAAGAATTTGCCATACTTTAAGTGCAATCTGACCGCTTGGGCCACCATCTGATTGCATTTAGATGAAATTTCCTTCGCCATCGGCTCATCATTGATGCTATAATTTATTGAAATTCCCAGATATTTAGCTTCCTTGACCACGTTCAAAGTCTCCTTTCCGAGCATCCAAGTAAACTTTCTTGTTCTACTGGTCTTTTTGTTCCTTGTAGGTTTTTGAGCACCAGTATCTCGGATTTCTTTATATTCATCTTGAGGCTATTTCTTATCAATCAGTAGCACACATTTCAATCAAGTAGCATTTATTTTTTATTTTCTAGTAATTAAAATGTGAACACAATGTTTAAAAGGGAGAGCTTAAAAATGACATTGCCAGTCAATGGGTTTCTGAATCCTGTCATACTGATTCATGGAAGGAATACTTTTCCCTCACAAGCCAGTGCACAAGTTGCAGCAGATCCCATTGACCTCCAAGCCAAGAGGCTAATTGCTGACCCACATGTACCTAGGTTTCATCCCCATATTGTATATCATTTGTACTGCTGTATTTTTCAATGGGTGAACAGGGCATTGGAGTACGTGAAATTTGAACCCAGCTCCCATGGCTGAAGACATTTTGGAGGTGTGTATCTAAACCAATGCCATAACAAAGATTTGCATACAGGTGTAGATAAACTTTAATGCAAGTCAAATGATATGATAGGTTATTTATAATGCGCTAAATACCCAGAGGTGTTGCTCCGAGTCATCTTGCTTCCCAGGCAAGCACGTTGCCCCTGAGCTATCCTCCATAGACTTCTTCGGAGATAGGGTTTACGAATTGAATGATTCTTCTGGAAACAAACCCTGTTATTTAACAATATTGTTTCCAATTGCTCTATTTACAATGAAGACACAGTGGGCACTTTCTTCTGACATACAGAGTTTATTGCCAAATTTAGTTGTAAAACTGCAACATCTTCTATACCGGCAGTCATCTACATATGCTTAGATTTTAATTTCTTGTTTTTTTAAAATAAAGCGGTCATGTTAAACAAATCGTTTATGGAATTGGAGTACATATTTTTTTCTTACTCATTGAGACTCAGTGTACATATTTCAAAAACGTGTATCTAAGGGCAACGTAATTCAGTCTCACATCATAGAAACAGGTGATGCCCTTTACTTGAAGTCAATTGCCTAAGGTGCTTCTATTCAAAATTATCCGGTGGGATTTCAGATGCCTTAATGGGGTACGCCTCAAGTGTTTAGCCTTTCACATGTACTGTTTGGTCTCTGCGTGCGTAAACTGGCCGAACTGATTGATGACTTTGGCTTCTTCATCCATCAATACGCAGATGATACTCAACTGTATATTCGTGTGGGTCATTTGTGAAGGCTGCTTGCCTCTGCATTCATCTTACTATGATTGAGTCTTGATGTATTAGGCCAATTTGAAATGTAATACTTTCAAAGACTGAGTTCCCGTTGCTTGTTCCGCAAAAGTCGTTTCACTTTACCAAATTCTGGTTATTGACACACTTGCTGGTAGTATTGCCCCTTCATTGGTTTTCTCTGCCTAATCCTTAGGTTTTGAGGGGTATTGCCCCTTCTTTGGTTTTCTCTGCCTAATCCTTAGATTTTGTGTTGGACACAAAATTGTTCTTGATATTGCCTGTGTCCGGGAAGGCTCAGGTGGTGCAATACCAAACAGAAAAATGTTCTTACTGCTGGACTCGTTCATGCAGTGATACACTCTTTTATGCTGTTCAATACTGCTAGGGGCATTGTGTTAATGGTGTGTGTCTTTCCGACGTATTATTGTGCGCCCTACATTTCGCTTTCCATTCAACTGTTCAGTTACCAAAGGGGGCTCATCAAAAACGTAGCCATATTTCTCTTGTCCTGACTTCCTTCTATTGTCTGATCCTCCAATCAATGTGTCTTTTCGAAGTAGGTTGTTTACTCCATGAAGATCTAAGTATGCACCAGTTTAGCTACGTTTTCACTAATATACAACTTGTAGGTGGTCCTAGATCCTTTAGCAGCTGTCATTAGCTGGTTCTATAGTCCCAGGCACCTTGGCAGCAAGACCACACGAAGCAACACAGGTTCGATCCCCGGTCCGTGCTTAGAAACCTCTTGGTGTTTAAGCACATTATAAATAGGCAACTAAGACACACAAAAAAACAATTACACAACTAAAAAAACAAACCATTTCTGTAACAGCACCTCGATGCCTGCGGGCTGTGTGAGCGCTTCAAAAATGTAAAATAAATAAATGCATCTATTGATGGTTATTGAAAGCCAATTTCAATTACAAACTAAATTCAGGCCCTTGCTTCTATAATCGCCTTTTAACATCATTAAGACTGGCCTTCTTGCTCCTTGTCTTTAGACAAACTTTAAGAATATGTTCCTTTTTAAAAGGAGTAGCATGAGATCAATGCCTATTTTGTGTCTATTTTCCATGTATTATAATTATTTCCTTAAATAGACACTCATAACCTTGATGATGTCGTTTATTTGATTATGTATTCACTGTTGTGTCTTCCATGGCCAAGGCTAGAGTGCTAAAATTACCACTAAATAAAATAAAAAATATTAGAAATAGTTCATGATTATCCTTTCTAACATCAGAATTCACTGTGCATGACCCAATCTACTTTCAGTGTGGAGCATTGTTGTTATGCATGTCGGCAAAATGCAGAGCAGCAGGGCAATTCTTGTCCGTGTTCCCAATAGCTTGCATATGCTAGAATCTGCAGTGTTCATTTGAGAATGAACACCCTATATCATTTATCAAAGGGTCATATCATGAGGCACACTACAAACTCAGCATTGCCATTCAGATATTCATGGATGAAGTGATGTCACTATTCCTTCTGTCTTTGCTTGTGTCACACACACAGAGCCACAGAAGAAACACCTACCTCATAGATTAGCTAATCCAAGTTGTCGTTTTATTGGATTTCACACAAAAACCTTTGCATAAGAGGGTCAAGTGAATTATGACCTGGAATAACATGCCCTAGACCGCTGACTTATCAATGCATCCCATCATGAAACCGACATTGTTTTCTTAAAGTACCAATTACTTTGTGTGACAGATTCACATACGTTCTAACCTGTATTTTCACGTGTAGTTTTATTTCTGTAATTGTCAAGCAAATGCAGCCATTTAGTATGACTGACACAAAGGCCAGCTTTTCTGAGCACATCCCACTTGAAGATGTTGCTCTTCAACTGGTCATGTATTTCAGTTCATGTCCTTTGAAAGTCACAGTTGTGGGATACATTGTGTCTTACTCTGAATAACTCAGCATAATGAATGTTGTTTAAAACTACCCAGAATGTGTGGGGACATTGTGAGCAGAATAAAGTTAATTGAAGTTGGCTTTCTATGCAATTTGTTGTGTAACTTTGCATAAAGTATTTCTGAGCTCTAATCCAAAAACTCTACTTTGTTTCTGTCATGGGTTAAGGTGTGTTGGCCTCATTGCCATTAATGAAATATATCGACTTCTCTGCTCCCTTCTAGATAATAAGAAGATGTTGATGGAGCTCATTTTCTAAAAATGAGTAATTTGGCAGTGGAGAATCGTTACGTTGCACAGAAACGTAAATGGCTCCCCAACGCCAAATGTTCAAGATTTGCACTGCAGGGTGCAAATGTAAACGTCAAAGGGTGGAGTGCAAAGTGTGTATGCCACATTTTGCCCTTCACATTTGCACTTCACAGTGCAAAGTGAGTAAACGCTGCAGACCCTCACGACATGCTTGGATGTCGGGAGGGTTTAATTTCTATTGTGAACAGTGCTTACCATGTGCACATGATAAGCAGAGTTCACAAACACAAACAAACCCTCCCAACATCCAAGCATGTCGTGAAGGATTTAATTGTAATTGTACAAGCTCCCTGCCATGCATTCATGGCAGGGAGCATGTACAATGCATATACCTTTGGGGTCTGCTTGCTTTATGCTAGTTCATAAAGTAGGCGGATCCCATATAGATCTACAGCATTTGCGCCAGGATAAAATTCCATGCAGGCACAGATGCTGGAGCATTCGCATGGTGAAGAGGAAGGTAGGTGGCGATATGCAAGTTGCATTCCGCCCCTCCTCTCTGACATACAAATGAGTGAAAATGAGGCGTGGCATGAATGGAAGGCGTTTAAGCCTTAACCTAGGTGTCTACGCCTTGTATTCATGTTATGGCCCCCATGAACAGGAACCCCTATGTAATGCAATCAGACACTGAAATTGTCGTATTTCTCTTATTGTACTCATTAATAGGTTTTCATATGCAGGTGCAAATGTAAAGCCCATGGCAGTGCCACAAATTTGCAGGTACAATTATTTATTAAAAACAAAATAGTTTTATTACAAAATAATGTATGTTATGTGTGTTCTAACAGGCTTGATGATCTCTCATCTATCCTATAGTATGCCCTAGCAAGGGCCTCATGAGTGTCCTGTATATGGGATGGGAGTGAACCAGGAATGAGGAATGAGTCAACATTGTATTTGTAAAGTCATGACCATGAGCGCCCTGTTAAGCCCCTAAAAGAACCAGACGTGAAGCATTATGCTCTATTAAACTTTGAAGGTTCTGATTAGTTTTCTCATATGGTCTTTTTTTTTGTAACACAACATATGTGCTCTCAAATTTCCCAATCTCACAATTGGAATCAATTCAAACATGAATAGGTGGTTAGATTCCACATTTTACATGGAAGCAGCACAATAGCAACCAAGTGGTCGGTCACAAAGATGCTTGTTTATCTACCATGGTTGACTTACGCACATGTGTATCTGAGTATAGATTGGGCCTCATTACAACCATGGCGTTCTGGGAACTACAGTACCGGTAAGCATGCCGGTACCGTAGTTCCCAGACCACCATACTACATGCTCTGCTCGCGGGTGCCGTTTCACCCGCCAGGTTTTTCCTGGGGGGTGTAATGGCACCAGTGAGCAGAGTACGTCGGATGCATCGGCACAACTCTGAGTGTGCCGGTGCATCCGACGTCCCCATCCCCACTCAGCCCTATGGGGCAGAATGGGGATCGGGAACGCCCTTGATTCCGGCACCCGAAAATGGGCAATTACCGGGTCCGCCGAGTTCAGCATGACCCGCTTCTTGCCCATTCATGGGTGCCAGAAAAAATGCAACTCCAGCGCCAGAGTTGTAATGAGGCCCACTGTCTTTCGTTTTTCAACAAAATTTCGTTTTTCAACAAAAGACTTTTATTTCTCTTATGTTTGTTCTTTGAGGACTAATACATTTATATTTATATACTAAACATGACTAGTGATTGTGAAACATCTTCCCTCAAATAATTAAACATATGAATCAGTCGGCTGCATGCATATATTTGCATGTTAATTTGATTGTTCCTCAAATTATCCAGATTGGTAGTGGCAAGAACCAGCGTACTGGGATAATGGGCCTCACTAGAAGCATGGCAGTCCGGGAACTAAGGTACCGGTAAGCATGCCAGTACTGTAGTTCCCGGACCGCTATACTACGCGCTCTGCTCGTGGGTGCCATTTCACCCACTAGGTTTTTCCTGGCAGGTGTAACGGCACCCGCGAGCAGGGCACATCGGATGCACCAGCACAACTCTGTATGTGTCAAGGATGGCACTCTGTCAAGAGCGGCACCGGGCACCCGGGTAGGGTTTAGGTGACTGTGCTGATGTAAGGTGACAGATAAGCACACACAGCAGGAAGCTCAACAATAAAGAAGAATAGGTAACAGTAGCTGTGAACAAAAAGGGCAGAGCATACAAAGGTACAAACAAACAGGATTCCCTATTGGGGTGTATGCAGAAAATGGGAAAGAGTGTTCCATGGACCTTTGGAAACTCCAGCCTTCTGCACAGATTGCTATTACAGGAGCCCACTCTGTATGCACATGGCTGGGAACAACAGCTGTGGGTGTCTGTGCAGAAACAGTATAACTGAAATGGATAACTTAAGGGAGAACCAAAGACTCAAGGAAGAGAAGGACAGGGATCAAGAACAGGGGGTTGCAAACAAGGAAGAGAGTAAGGGATCAGTAGCCAGGAAACATGGGGGCTACAAAAAAGGAAGCGGGGCTGGAGTAACGGATGGCACAAGGTGCAGGCAAACTGTAGAGGACTGCAGAGAACTGTAGTAGGCTGTAAGGCAGGGAGTCCAGAGAAGCAGGACAGAGAGCTGTAGTAGGCTGTGGACAGAGAGCGCAGAGGAGCAGGGCAGCAAAGGAGCGAGCCCAGAGGAGCAGGGCAGCGTGGCAGGGAGCACAGAGGAACAGGACAGAGAGCTATAGTAGGCTGCAGACAGAGAGCCCAGAGGAGCAGGGCAGCGAGGCATGGAGCCCAGAGGAGCAGGACAGCGAGGCATGGAGCCCAGAGGACCAGGGCTGCAGGCAGATGAGTGTAGCAGGCTGCAAGGCAGGGAGCCCAGAGGAGCAGGGCAGCGAGGCAGGGAGCCCAGAGGACCAGGGCTGCAGTCAGAGGAATGTAGCAGGCTGCAAGGCTGGGAGCCCAGAGGAGCAGGGCAGCAAGGAGTGAGCCTTCAGGAGCAGGGCAGTGAGGCAGGGAGCCCAGAGGACCAGGGCTGCAGGCAGAAGAGTGTAACAGGCTGCGAGAGAGGGAGCTCAGCGGACCAGGGCAGCAAGGAGTGCTGGAATCAGAAGCCGGATGAAATGGCAACAGGAACAGCATTCAAATCATGGCTCAAGGCAAAAAGGTGCTGGGAAAACTCTCAATGCAAGAGACTGAGCTCCTGCAGGCAGCTGCTTAAATACAGCCCTGCCCTGTACTGAGGAAGGCTAATTGGCAGCACCTGGAACAGCCCACCTGAAGGTAATCTGCCTCCTCCCTCTCTGGTCCTGAGAAGGTGGAAGCAGCACTGATCCCTGGGGCTTCTGGGGATTGTGGTTCCAATACTGATGAATGGGAATAGCCAGGAATTGATAACTGTAGCAAGGTGCATTATGGTGCATGTAGTTAGCTGAATTAAATAAGAAAGTACCAAAGTCGTGCAAATGGAATTTAAGGACCAAAGTGTGAATAGGGGTTGTTCAAAGAGTATTATGAAGATAAATGAGTTCCAAATAGTCCATGATGGTTGCCAATGTGTGTGCCAGTGGCACAGGCATGACAGTATGTGCCGGTGCATCCGACCTCCCTATCCCCATTCAGCCCTATGGGGCAGAATGGGGATCGGGATGCCCTTGATTCTGGCACCTGCAAATGGGCAATTACCGGGTCCGCCGAGCTCGGCATGACTGGGTTGTTGCCCATTGGCGGGTGCCGGAAAAAAATGCAACTCTGGTGGCAGCCATGCCCTAAAAAATTGTAATGAGGCCCAATGTCTTGGAACTGTGAACTGCTGTGTGAAAAAGGCTTGTTACATCAATCACAGTGAGATCACCAATTTAAACCATAGTGATTAAAAATCACCATTATCACTATCAGTTTAGTCAGATGCACCCGCTTGATGCAGTCCGATGCAAAAGAGATTATGTGTTTTACGTGTTTATTCAATGGGCATTTATTTACTGAATTTGTTTGGCATGAGGGACTAGGTATGCAATGTTAAAGCTCAGGGCACATGTGAACAGGCGAGTGTTGAGTTGTATGCTGAAGGTAGCCATAGTCGGTTCCGTGAGTTTACGGTGCAGGTGTGGTTACTGTGGTAGCAGCTGGATCAGCACAATTCACAATGCTGAACTGGGAGCACTATGTGCCAGTCTGCGCTCTTTATTTATTTATTTATTACATTTATATAGCGTGCAGGCAGCCCAGGGGCATTGTGGCGCTGTTACTTGTAAGGGAACTTAGTTACAGGTACAGGTACATGTTGTGCCTTGGGTTACAGTGAGGTTGGTCCCTGAGTTAAGCAATAGGGAGAATCATCAAGCAAGGTACATCAAACACTATGGTGCATCATACATGTTAGTCATTAAAGTATGAGCATGTGACGTTGGTTAGGTGAACAAGGTAGTTTTCCTGGCTTTGCGGAAATCAGTCAGTGAAGGTTCTGCTCACAGTGAGGTGGGAAGGGTGTTCCAGTGTAGAGCAGCGAGTTAAGGGAAGCTGGCGCCACCTGCTCTAGCTCTTTTTACCCTGGGTACTGAGAGCAAGTTGGCATAGGGTGTCCTGGTGGGTCTTGTGGAAGTGACCGGGTGGATTCTTTGGGATAGGTACGCTGGGACTGTCAATCAGCAAAACGCAGTGTTCACATTCTATGCACATTCAACACTTGGAATATGTGTGGGGGCTGCATGCAGTGGTGCCAGTTTATGGAGATGTATGAAATTAAAACTGTACTGACTCAGAGCATTGGATCATGTCACATGTTCCAAATAACTCCATCATTAGGTGGTAACTACTTAGATCAATATTGACATGAGCTGCATTACGCTCATGACCTGGTGGTGAAAGGGTGTGACGTGCCTACTGCCTGGCATCATTTCAGTTCTACGGGGGTGGAGGCTTAAGAGAACAAAGATGCACATGGCCTAGATCGCCACCCCTGTTGTCTGTCTCAGCAGAGAAGCCAAGCATTGAATGGGTGGTGAGTCAGGGCCAAACAGGGTGCTCTGAAGCTGGAGGGAGATGGGGATAAGACTGATATTGCTAGGAAAGGAGGTCATCACTAGTGCTCTTAGTTTGGCACGGAATTCAGTCTCCTTGGTGTCTAGAAGCGCCTAACATTATCTAAGACTGTAGAAGCACTATGGCTGAGTTTCACAACCTTTTAAATGGCGCTTCTCCCATTGGAGCCCCTTGGGGCACTTAGAGGACATTCTATTACACAGTAAAGCAGAGCCTCATTGTTGGAGGAAATTGGTTTTGGGATGCACAGAAAATGCAATTATTTCTGTGCTGTCATTTACTGAGAGGTTCAGGATTCCTGCTGTGTTTGCTCTTTTTTTTCTTAGCATCGCGTCATTTACCACATTGTCCCCCGAATCATATTTCTCATGCATGTTCCAAGCAGGTAAGCAGTATCAAGTCTCTTTCATGGATGTGTTTGTCTGTGTGTGTGTGTTTGTGGCTAGATAGTTGTGTGTGTGTGTGTGTGTGTGTGTGTGTAGGACCCCGCCTTCTCCCTGCCCTCCTTATGATCCCGGGATAAGAATGTACATGCATTGGGGTAGGTGAGAATGAGGGAATGACTTCTACAAACGCATGCCTCGCAAAGGGTACTGCATTTTACCCTGCTGGGTTATTAGTTTCCCTCACACAGGATCCTGTATGGGTGATCATTACCCACCCACATGGTTCCACTCTCTATCCTACAGGTGGTGTCAGTGGTCCCACACAGATTTCTGCATGTATCATATCAGTGTGGCATCCCCAGTATGCCCAAGACATGCTGTTAGGCAGGTTCTTTCAGCATCCTTCATACGGCGATCCTGCATTGTTCCCTGAACCTGCTCTCAAACCTTAATTCTAACACCCCCTGTGTCCTCATCTTACTTGTTCTCTCTTCGCCTTTGAAACCGTCAAAAATGCCATCCTGTTCAACTGTCTTTGTGAAAACCTGGGTATCACCGGTCAGGCCCTGGTGTGGCTGACCTCTTTCTTCTCTGATCGACCCCCCCCCAGGTCCAACTTGGGTCTTTCCTCTCCTCTATCTCTACCTCCACCTGTGGTGTCCCCCAGGGGTCTAACCTCTCTCGCTGGCTGTTCAACCAATATCAGGCACTTCTTGCCCACCGCATTGCTGCTCTCTGCCCCAACTTTCAGTGCTATGCGGATGACACTCAGCTCATTTTCAGGGTACCTTCGGCCACCTCTTCTCCATCTCTCATCTCTGTCTGTCTGCTATCCAGGAGTGGCATGCCCCCAATGATCTCTGCCTTAATGCCAGTAAGACTGAAATTCGCCTCATTGGCACACCCGCTCCCTCCTTTCCTGTCACTCTCTGGCTGGCCTCTCTTAGCCCTCTTCCTGCTCCCACCTCCGAGGTTAAAAACCTTGGGGGTCATCTTCGACTCCACACTTTCCTTCTCTCCTCACATCTCTGATGTCTCTAAGAAGTCACACTACCAGCTGCACCTCCTCAGATGTATTCTTCCTTTCCTCTCCTTCCTCCAGAGGCTCACTGGGCCTCATTACGAATCCGGCGGTAACCAAGGCGGTAAAACCGCCTGGTTACGGCCGGATTCGTATTACCATTGCGCCTCCCTGATTCCCGGAATTACCGGGGCATTACAACCCCGGTTTCCTGGGAATCACGGAGGCGGAATGGTGTTAATCCCAATTCCCCTTGAGTCCTATGGGACCTATGGGACTCAATGGGAATGGGGATCATGGAAACACCGGCAGCATCTCGTAATGCTGCCGGTGTTTCCTCGTCCGCCTGCAGGCGGGCGGTGTTAAACCCGCCAGGTCATACCTGGCGGGAACATCACCTCCCGCCTGCAGGAGTTGTGATCGCCCGGCATGGAAACAACGGTGGCGGTGGGTTTACCGCCACTGTTGTTTCCATACCGGGCGATTTGTAATGAGGCCTACTGTCTCCAGAGCTCTGGTTCTTTCTAGGCTGGACTATTGCAACAGCCTCTTTCTAAATATGCCTGCTTCTACTCTCCGCCCTCTGCAACTCATTCAGAACAGGACTACAAGACTTGTATCTCTTCAGGAATTAAATCTCTGCACTGGCTCCAGTGGCTGTGAGGATTATGTTCAAAACCCTCTGCATTATCCACAAGGCCTTCTGGGGCTTGGGGCATCAATACCTTCAACTCTCTCTTCCTAAATATCTTCCTTCTCAAGCTCTTTGCTTATCTGCCTCCAACTCCCTCAGTGTCAGTTGCTTCTCCAAGGAAGAGTTGGCGGTAGATTTCTTTCTTCGGCTGTGGCCTCCCTCTGGAACAGCCTCCCTTCCTCCCTGAAACTTGAGGAGGACCATCTCCGGTTCCGGAAGCACCTCAAAACCTTACTCTTTGCTTCTGCTTTATCTCCTGCTCTCCCCTGCTGAACTCCTGGCTGAAGCTGTACTGGTTACCTGGTCCCCTTCTGATCTCGTGCCTAGGTTCCCTCCCCAGCCATTTACACACCTGCACTGCCTCCCTGGCAACCCCCGCACTTGGGGATTGTTTTCTGTATCCCTACAGTCCCCCACCTGCACTTGACACCTGATGTCTGAACTTACCCTTGCACTTGCCGCCAGCAGTCCCTACTTCTCTTATTGTTTGTATTTATTCTATTACCCCATGTACTGCACTGTCCCCACCGCCCTCCCACTCCCCACTGTTCCTCTTCCTCCTTCCCCTGCACTTGTGCGATCTGAATGACACTTGGCCTAGTAGGATCGCTGTCTCTGTCTTCCCTCTGTTCCCCCTCCCATGACGCATCCCGCCTTGAAACGCGTATAGGTGCGTTATAAATGCCATATCATATCATATTATACCATTGGCCCACACACCAATGTTTACACTGCTTCCTTCAGTGCCTATTAATGTGACCCGAAAAGGCTCCTGCACAGTTCCCTTCAGTGATACAGGTGTCTGAGGCACTGTGTCGTCCTCTGTACCCTACATGGGCATATGTAGCCCACACACGGGTTCCTCCAACATATTATGCAGGGAGGGTGTCAGTAGCCCCCAAACACAGTCCTGCACTGCAACCTGAATACTAACAGCATCCATCACACCGGATACTACACTGTACTTTGCTGGGGGGATTAGTCTATTCCACCTAGGCTATTCTATTATAATCTGCAGGGGATATCCGCATCCCTACATCAGATTTTCAGAATGTACCCTGGATGGAATGTCAGTAATGCCACACAGGAGCATGAGCGGGGGTGGGGGTAAGGGGAGAGAGACACACAGGGCATGAGCGGGGGGTGGGGGGCAGGTAGAGAGACACACGGGGCATGATCGGGGGTGGGTGGGAGGGGGAGAGACACAAGGGGCATGAGCGGGGGTGGGCGGGAGGGTGATAGACACGGGGCAAGAGCGGGGGTGGGCGGGAGGGTGAAGGACACGGGGGAGTCGGGGACAACAGGAAAGAGACACGGGGCATGAGCGTGGGGCAGGGGGGTGCAGGAGACAGACATGGGGCATGAGCGGGGCGTGGGGGGCAACAGGAGAGAGACACGGGACATGAGTGGGTGGGGGGAACAGGAGACAGACACGGGGCATGAGTGGGGGGGCAACAGGAGACAGACACGGGGCATGAGCGGGGGGGTGGGGGGGTACAGGAGACAGACACGGGGCATGAGCGGGGGTGGGGGGGTACAGGAGAAAGACACGGGGCATGAGCGGGGGGCAACAGGAGAGAGACACGGGGCATGAGCGGAGGGTGGGGGGAACAGGAGACAGACACGGGGCATGAGCGGGGGGTGAGGAGAACAGGAGACAGACACGGGGCATGAGCGAGGGGGTGGGGGGCAACAGGAGACAGACACGGGGCATGAGCGGGGGTCTGGGGGCAACAGGAGAGAGACACGGGCATGAGCGCGGAGTGGGGGTACAGGAGACAGACACGGCATGGGGCATGAGCGGGGGGTGTGGGGAACAGGAGACAGACACGGGGCATGAGCGGGGGGTGGGGGGTACAGAAGACAGACACGGGGCATGAGCGGGGTAGTGGGGGGCAACAGGAGAGAGACATGGGGCATGAGCGGGGGTGTGGGGGTACAGGAGAGCGACACGGGGCATGAGCAAGGGGTGGGGGGCAACAGGAGAGAGACACAGGGCATGAGCGGGGGGTGGGGGGGTGCAGGAGACAGACACGGGGCATGAGCGGGGGGTGGGGGGCAACAGGAGAGAGACACGGGACATGAGCGGGTGGGGGGAACAGGAGACAGACACGGGGCATGAGCAGGGGGGTGGGGGGTACAGGAGACAGACACGAGCATGAGCGGGGGGTGGGGGGGTACAGGAGACAGACACGGGGCATGAGCAGGGGGTGGGGGGCAACAGGAGAGAGACAAGGGGCAGGAGCGGGGGGTGGGGGGCAACAGGAGACAGACACAGGGCATGAGCGGGGGGTTGAGGGCAACACGAGACAGACATGGAGCATGAGCAGGGGGTGGGGGGGAACAGGATACAGACATGGAGCATGAGCGGGGGGTGGGGAGAACAGGAGACAGATACGGGGCATGAGCGGGGGGTGAGGAGAACAGGAGACAGACACGGGGCATGAGCGAGGGGGTGGGGGGCAACAGGAGACAGACACGGGGCATGAGCGGGGGTCTGGGGGCAACAGGAGAGAGACACGGGCATGAGCGCGGAGTGGGGGGTACAGGAGACAGACACGGGGCATGGGTGGGAGCAAGAGGAGACAGACATGGGGCATGAGCGGGGGGTGTGGGGAACAGGAGACAGACACGGGGCATGAGCGGGGGGTGGGGGGTACAGAAGACAGACACGGGGCATGAGCGGGGTAGTGGGGGGCAACAGGAGAGAGACATGGGGCATGAGCGGGGGTGTGGGGGTACAGGAGAGCGACACGGGGCATGAGCAAGGGGTGGGGGGCAACAGGAGAGAGACACAGGGCATGAGCGGGGGGTGAGTGGGTGCAGGAGACAGACACGGGGCATGAGCGGGGGGTGGGGGGCAACAGGAGAGAGACACGGGACATGAGCGGGTGGGGGGAACAGGAGACAGACACGGGGCATGAGCAGGGGGGTGGGGGGGTACAGGAGACAGACACGAGCATGAGCAGGGGGTGGGGGGGTACAGGAGACAGACACGGGGCATGAGCAGGGGGTGGGGGGCAACAGGAGAGAGACAAGGGGCATGAGCGGGGGGTTGGGGGGCAACAGGAGACAGACACAGGGCATGAGCGGGGGGTGAGGGCAACAGGAGACAGACACGGAGCATGAGCAGGGGGTGGGGGGGAACAGGATACAGACATGGAGCATGAGCGGGGGGTGGGGAGAACAGGAGACAGACACGGGGCATGAGAGGGGGTGGGGGGCAACAGGAGACAGACAAGGGGCATGAGCGGGGGGTGGGGGGCAACAGGAGAGAGACACGGGACATGAGCGGGTGGGGGGAACCGGAGACAGACACGGGGCATGAGCGGGGGGGGCAACAGGAGACAGACACGGGGCATGAGCGGGCGGTGGGGGGTACAGGAGACAGACACGGGGCATGAGCGGGGGGTGGGGGGCAACAGGAGAGAGACACGGGGCATGAGCGGGGGGTGGGGGGAACAGGAGACAGACACGGGGCATGAGCGGGGGGTGGGGGGAACAACAGAGACAGACACGGGGCATGAGTGGGGGGTGGAGGGCAACAGGAGACAGACACGGGGCATGAGCGGTGGGTGGGGGGCAACAGGAGACAGACACGGGGCATGAGCGGGAGGTGAGGGGCAACAGGAGAAAGAGACGGGGCATGAGCGGGGGGTGGGGGGCAACAGGAGACAGACACGGGGCATGAGCGGGGGGTGGGGGACAACAGGAGAGACACGGGGCATGAGCGGGGGTGGGGGGCAACAGGAGAGACACGGGACATGAGCGAGGGGTGGGGGGAACAGGAGACAGACACGGGGCATGAGCGGGGGGTGGGGGGAACAACAGACACGGGCATGAGCGGGGGTGGGGAGAACAGACACGGGGCATGAGCGGGGCGGTGGGGGGCAACAGGAGACAGACACGGGGCATGAGCGGGGGGTGGGAGGAACAGGAAAAAGACACAGGGCATGAGCAGGGGGTGGGGAGAACAGGAGACAAACACGGGGCATGAGCAGGGGGGTGGGGGGCAACAAGAGAGAGACACGGGGCATGAGCGTGTGGGGGAACAGGAGACAGACACGGGGCATGAGCGGGTGGGGGGAACAGGAGACAGACACAGGCATGAGCGGGAGGGGTGGGGGGCAACAGGAGATAGACACGGGGCATGAGCGGGGGGTGGGGGGAACAGGACACAGACATGGGGCATGAGCGGGGTGTGGAGAGAACAGGAGACAGACACGGGGCATGAGCGGGGGGAACAGAAGACAGACACGGGGCATGAGCGGGGGTGGGGGAAGGGGTGAGAGACACACGGGGCATGAGCGGGGGTGGGGGGAGGGAGAGAGATACACGGGGCATGAGCGGGGGGTGGGGGGGAGAGACACACGGGGCATGAGCGGGGGTGGGTGGGAGGGAGAGAGACACCCGGGGCATGAGTGGGGGGTGGGCGGGAGGGAGAGAGACACACGGGGCATGTGCGGGGGGTGGGCAGGAGGGAGAGAGACACACGGGGCATGAGCGGGGGGTGGGCGGAAGGGAGAGAGAAACACGGGGCATGAGCGGGCGTGGGGGGAGGGAGAGAGACACACGGGGCATGAGCGGGGGGTGGGGGGTAAGGGGAGAGAGACACACAGGGCATGAGCGGGGGGTGGGGGGAGGGAGAGAGACGCACGCGGCATGAGCGGGGGGTTGGGGTGGAGGGAGAGAGACACACGGGGCATGATCAGGGGTGGGCGGGAGGGGGAGAGACACAAGGGGCATGATCGGGGGTGGGCGGGAGGCTGATAGACACGGGGCAAGAGCGGGGGTGGCCGGGAGGTTGAAAGACACGGAGCAAGAGCGGGGGTGGACAGGAGGGTGAAAGACACGGGGCAAGAGCGGGGGTGGGCGGGAGGGTGAAAGACACGGGGCAAGAGCGGGGGTGGGTGGGAGGGAGAAAGACACGGGGCAAGAGTGGGGGTGGGCGGCAGGGGGAAAGACACGGGACAAGAGCAGGGATGGGAGGGAGGGGGAAAGACACGGGGCAAGAGCGGGGGTGGGCGGGAGGGGGAAAGAGACACGGGGCAAGAGCGGGGGTGGGCGGGAGGGGGAAGAGACACGGGGCAAGAGCGGGGGTGGGCGGGAGGGGGAAAGAGACGCGGGGTTGGGCGGGAGGGGGAAAGAGACACGGGGCAAGAGCGGGGGTGGGCGGGAGGGGGAAAGAGACACGGGGCAAGAGCGGGGGTGGGCGGGAGTGGGAAAGAGACACGGGGCAAGAGCGGAGATGGGCGGGAGGGGGAAGAGACACGGGGCAAGAGCGGGGTTGGGCGGGAGGGGGAAAGAGACACGGGGCAAGAGCGGGGGTGGGGGTGGGCGGGAGGGGGAAAGAGACAAGGGCCAATATCGGGGGTGGGCGGGAGGGGGAAAGAGACACGGGGCAAGAGCGGGGGTGGGCGGGAGGGGGAAAGAGACTCGGGGCAAGAGCGGGGGTGGGCGGGAGGGGTAAAGAGACATGGGGCAAGAGCGGGGGTGGGGGGAGGGAGACAGACACACGGGGCAAGAGCGGGGGTGGGGGGGAGGTCGACAGACACACGGGGCAAGAGCGGGGGTGGGGGGTAGGGAGACAGACACACGAGGCATGAGCGGGGGGTGGGGGAAGGGCAGAGACACGCGGGGCATGAGCGGGGGTGGGCGGGAGGGGGAGAGACACACGGGGCATGAGCGGGGGGTGGGTGGGAGAGACACACGAGGCATGGGTGGGGGGAGGGAGAGAGAGATACATGGGGCATGAGCGGGGGGTGGGCGGGAGGGGGAGAGACACACGGGGCATGAGCGGGGGCAGGGGGGAGGGAGAGAGACACACGGGACATGAGTGGGGGGTGGGCCGCGGGTGGGGAGAGACACACAGACATGAGCGGGGGTGGGCGGGAGGGGGAGAGACACACGGGGCATGAGCGGGGGGTGGGCGGCGGGTGGGGAGAGACACACGGACATGAGCGGGGGTGGGGAGAGACACACGGACATGAGCGGGGGGTGGGCGGCAGGTGGTGAGAGACATACGGACATGAGCAGGGGGTGGGCGGCGGGTGGGGAGAGACACACGGACATGAGCGGGCGGCAGGTGGGGAGAACCACACAGACATGAGCAGCGGGTGGTAGAGACACACGGGGGTGGGAGAGACACACGGGGCAAGAGCAGGGGGTGGGCGGGAGGGAGAAAGACACACGGACATGAGCGGGGGGTGGGCGGGAGGGAGAAAGACACACGGACATGAGCCGGCGGTGGGCGGGAGGGAGAAAGACACACGGACATGAGCGGGGGGTGGGAGGGACAGGAGACAGACACGGGCATGAGCGGGGGTGGGGGACTTACTGTGCAGGCGGGATACAAAGCCTCTCATGCGAGGAACAAAGATGGCGGGCGTCTCTGAAGCCAGACGCACTGCACGCTTTCACGCATCCAATGAGAGAGCACATCAGATGTCCGCGGACATCACGCAAGCTGCTTGCCCAATCACCGTCCTGTCCGCGGAGCGAAGAGGGAAGTGTATATATATATCAGCCTTGGTGCTTTGCAGCAGAGGGGCTGAGAGGATTTTCATAAATGAAAACCTGTCTTTTGTTTTTGCTCGATGTGATTGAGCCCCACGATATTACCAGGAGAAGCCACAAATGAAAGAGCTCAAAAGGCAATTTGGAGAGGAAAAAGGATGTCATCAAACTGTGGAACAAACTCCCCCAGGACCTTACCGAGCCTAATAACGTTCTTGACTTCAGAAAGAGACTCAAACTCTTCTATTTATGTAGTCATACCTATGGGAACACTGATTGTTTTGAACCACAGCGCTTAAATGGCCTGGACGTTGCCACTGTATAAATAGTAAAAGCAATACCAATCATATCAGGCTACAGGATGGGAGTGGGAAATGTAAGGAAGCCATGGTATAAAAGTAAGACAGACACAAGTGATCACAGTTCAAGGATGTTTATTAAACTGTAAAATGGGTGAGATAAATGCCTAATCTAAACCTAAATGTAAGCTCGCCGCAATCTACGACCGTCAAATCATAATAATAGAGTCCTAGTGGAGTATAGTCAAATAAAAAGGGCCTATACTAAAAATAAACTATTGCCAATCCTTACCGCTATGCTACAAAATAGTGTGGGGTAATGTTCACAAGAAAAGAAAGAAGTGTTCACAAAATGATAAGTCAGGATGTTAAGGCTGGGGTCTTCCTTCTCCATGTTTTTAGCACGGGACCAGTCGGGACTCTTGAGCACAGCACATTCCTGGACTTCTCTCCGACACAAGGTTACAGTTCCTTTTCTCGATATCAGGGCCTTCAGAACCAAGTCTCTTTCATGCAAAGTCTGTTGCTTTAGAGGGCCTAGTGTGCCATAAACCACAAAACAAATGTTTCTTCTACTAATCTTCATGTCAGGCTATTACTCTTCACCCTTCGATCCCCCTCAGTCGGGTTCTGATCCTTCTCTCAATGTTAGCCTCCCTCAGTCGGTCTCAGACCAACAACTTACTGTGGAAATCCCTCAGTCGGGTTCACGTTTGTCGTCACAATGTTCACGGGTGTATTACTGTACACCCTAATTCATAGGTATCCCACAGCCAGGTTCCCATTTGCCAAAATAACACTGTTCACTTTGTTTTCTCACAATGTGGGATTCACTTTCCTTAGCTTTCTCCTGGCATCCCTCTGTCGGGTTCACATTGCCATTTTAACACAGTTCAAGAAGAAAGTCATTCTAGACCCCTTAGGTTCTTCCCTTACCCAGGTCCAGGTGTCAGCCCCAGTCAGGTTTCCCTTAAGACCCAAGTCAGGCTTTCTCTTAAGCCCCCAGTCAGGCGTCACACAGTTCTATTATCACATAAGGTTCCCCCCCAGTCGGGCTCAAACCTTTTACAGTGTTTCTTCTGCCTTTTCTTCCCTCTGTCGGGCTCGAGCCGCTTGGCCTTCCACTATTTGTTGTGTTAGAGACTTTCGAGTGGGCAAGTACTTTTACGGGAACCCTAGCCTAACCACTCTGACCCTTTTGCCGCTCTCATCATTCTTTTTGTACGCTTCCCTCTGCCGTGTTCGAGCTGTACTGGTTTTCACGTTCGCCCCAATGCCTCTTGGGACTTGTAGTTGCTTTATATATTCTCTGGATATCCCTTTCTCACACTCGAGTATCCCTTCTGCTTCACTCCCCCATTCAAGCCACCAATATGCTTACCAGGTTCCTATCTTCATCCGTCACGAGACTTAGTTGGCTACCGTGGCGCTAGTGGTAGCTCCCTGGGTGGGGTGGGGTTCTGGTAGGAGGTCAGGGTCTCACCACCTGCCCCTTCTGCACATGTACCTCCTTTCACATGCTCAGGGAAAGCAATCTTTGCAGTAAACACAACCAGCAGGCTTCAGTCTGCCTTCTTTAGCCCTGGGGAGGTAAGGTTCCTTAGCTATGCTGTAGCCCCACACAGGTACTGGCTCAGCACCTCGCCCTTCCTCCTATTTTGGGCACTCTCCATGGCTTCGTCTGCTCCCTCCTGCTTCTTGGTGTGCTTGGGTCTGTGGTAGGGATCCTCTGCCGGACTCAACCTTGTAGCCTCCCTTCTCTGCTCCCAAGAGCAACTTCCTGCTCTCTCTTTGCAGGCCCCTTTTGCAGAGGCGTAGACAGGGTAGGGCCTGAGGGGCAAGGCCCACCCAAAATCTGTAAATGCCCACTCAGCGGCGCTGTGTGGGCATTTACAGATATTTTTGTCAGTGCAGTGGGACCAACTACATTAGATTCAGGCCCCATTTGCTAGATAATCCTGGCTACGCCTCTGAGATATTAACAGGCTGCAGGTGTGTAGTTAGGGTTAGGCCTGCCTTAATCTGCCTGGCCTCATTAGTGTGACAAAATGGCGGCACTCCATAGGAGTCAATGGCCGAGGGATTCCCATGGGTAATCCTCATTCCTCCTTGTTGCGTTTTCTTCTTCACAGTATTTGGAGGACAGATTGAATAAAGGGGATTCTGGTAAAAGTAGTGAGTTGTAGATCTTGGGAGCAAGTCAGTTGAATAATTATAAAAAGGTTTGTCAACAATAAAACATGGATTATGGGGCTTGTAGTTTTTAACTGAAGAGGAGGGCTGGTTGTTGTCAGAAAGGGGAGAACAGGTGTATCATGGTAGATGAATGTGTTTTCTCCTGCCTTTTCTTAAAGGAAAGTACTGGGGCAGGATGAGACTGTGGTGGCAACATCCCATAAAGACTCAGGGGTTGTCGGGTAGCAGTCTATCATAAAAAAGGGGATACCGCCTCTTGCCCAAGGGCGTTCCTTCCACGGGTCCCAAGGGTCCCTTGCCCAGGTGATATTTCCTTGCTTGTCCGCCCACAGGATTGGGATCCAATTGCGATGGCCCTCCCCTGGCCACCTGAACAAAGGATTCCCGGGGTCTACCAGTGAGAACCCCCTCAGGTTTCTCCCAGAAAGTAGACACCATGTGAAGTTGAGGATTTGGGGTTGGTTTGGGGAGCCAGTTACAGGTAGAACATTTTTGGTTTACAATGCAAGACCATAGGATGCTCACGAGATTACATTAGCAATGCACACAAAATCAAAAATGTGCGTCATGCGATGTGATGTTTTATAGGGTGTAATGGGAGACGGGTAAGGAGGGAAAAAGAAATTGAGTGCAGTGAGGGGACCTGGGAAAATGAAGGGGGACCCATGTTGAGTGCCTTTGAGGACATGGAAGACTTTTTAATTCTGGGTAATTGTTCCCGTTATTGTGGGACTCAGTGAACCACTACTCTACCGCAAGAATTTCTGTTATTGAAAATGATTACTGTGAAATGATCGAGGGAATAAGGAGTTAGGAAAAAAAAGGTTTCACATTTGCAGTGCCTACATATTCTAGGCAGGCGTCAATGGGTGTCTGGCAACAAAGTAATGGTTTAATATTTCCACTGGCCATGGCTAGTGGGCCCAAATTCAAGATATTAGTGCAACACGCACAGAGGCCATAGCTGAAGGCCATAGCTAGTGAGAAACAATCTATGCAACATGTTAGGCCATTGATACTGCCCATGGCTAAAGGCCATTTCAAGCAATTCCACCATAACTATGCGATCCCTCTTTGCACAGCGTATGACTACAATGATGACATCACAGAGGACATCACTGATAACTTCACTGGTGACATCACTAATTACAGCATGCATGACATCACTGAGATCAATAATTACATCAAATGTTACATTACTGATTAAATAATTGAGAATTATTTGTTGACCTCTTTTGATACATATTTTATTTTATTACACTTAAAATAATAACAACATGAAATGGAACAATACATTGATACAGAAGTAGGATATGATTATATGTAGAGCATTCATATGTAGTACTTATCAATTTTTAAAGTTTAAAATAAAAATATGTTATGTTACACATGCGGTTTGAATATTGTGTCTTAGTAAACAATTACAATACTTCATTGCAGGAAAAGTACCAGATTCTGGTAAATGTATTTCAGTTATTTCAAATATAATATAATAAGTATATTTAGTAGTAAATAAAAATAGATAGATAAACATGTTTAATAGCAAGTTTTATGAAAATAGTGAATGTTCACTTTTAAATTTACATTGCTCCTTACTGTAATAACATCACATGAACACATTTATAAAAAATCATCACATACGAAAGAAAGTATGTGCATGTGTGCATTATGATAATATATAATGTAAGAATTTGAAGACTGGTTAATATGCCCAAAAAAACAGTTAGAAAAGAAATGAAGATTAGAAAGTAAATATTGAAGTATAGACATTGTAATGCTATTACTAATTTAGGGAAGGTTTAATTATAAGTCTTTACATTTCCAGTTTTGCGTGTTTGGCATGGAACATGTAGAATGAATTAGTATAGGGTGAATGCTTTATCCAGTTCCTTAAAGTATGTGTTATTTGGTGCACATCTACATGCCGTTTTCACGCCACGGCTTTTCAAAAACTGCGTTTTCTCACTGTGGGAAAATTAATGCGACTAGGCTGAAAACAGGGTTTATGTTTTTATCATTACATTTTAATTTTCTAAAGTGAAGTCTCTATTTTCTAGTGAACATATCTAACAGCTACTACCTCCTACCCTTTAGCTAATTAGGAGCCCCTAAACTACTTTTATTGGGTTCAGTAATAATAGATTTTCGACTGCGTATATTACACTAATTGTTTATTGAATGTTGTATATGTATGTAAACTCAGAGAAAAACCTTTAGTTGCAGGGACATTATTTATTTTTTTTTTTTATTTTGTAATTTTATAGTTTGGTTTACAAACTTTTTAAAACAAAAAAAAAAACTCTTCTCACAGATTTTACCACAAGATACAAAACGCAATCACTTGTCACAGACTTTAGCATTGTCTTTTGTTTTCAGCATCCCCTTTGACATCGTCTTTCAAGATTTCATCCAAATAGTCAATTATTCGACAGGTCAGCGGTACGTTTTTCCCTCCAAGGATATAAAACCACCAATCTTCCATATTTGAGTTCCTCGGGGCGTATTTCCCTAGGTGTAGTGTTCGTTGGCTCTTAAGGTCCGCATATTCAATTATTAAATGTTTGGTAGTTTCTACTTTGCCCTTACATACTCTGCATAGGTTGTCTGTCACCTGTATCCTTGGCGTGTGTTCTGAATAGTTGATCTTTTGTTCTGCAGGCATTTAGACGCAGTTTCATAAAACTGTCACGATGGTGTCTTGATGGAAATTGTTTTATGTACGCCGGTATTGAGTCTAGCCCATTTGCAGCTGGTCCCAGGTATAATGCAGATGCTAAGTTATTGTATCGTTCTGTGTTTAGAATCCATTGCCATTGTTTTATTTATTTTTTTGCAGTTTCAGGGCGATTTATCAACATCTCCAAGGTGATATCTGCGCTGACTAGTATTTTTTTAACGCTTTCTTTCCAATCATTTATCAGAGAACTCGTGTGCTCGCTGTGGCAGTTTTTGAAGATTTCGTAAGCCGGTTCTGGAGGGCTTAAGTTCATTTTCCTTAGGAGTGATATTGATTTCCATAGGACTGTTCCTTGCAGGGAGTCTAATACCAGCTCATTTCGAATTTTGATCACAGAGATGTAATTTGGTAGCCTCAAAACCTTTCTCCAAAATGTACCTTCTAGGTATGGCCATATTCTGTGATGTAGATTCCAAGCGGATTCTGCGCCATACGTTAGTGCCGGTGTTACCTTTAGTTGGTAAAATTCCCGTACGGGTAGCATCGTAAATTTCCCGTATAGTCTATGCAGTTTTGTAGCTTGTAGTGCAAATGTCAGGGTCCGCTGTATTAGATCTTTTGACCATGCCCATTCTCTTATTGATGTGTTAAATAAAATGCCCAAATATCGTATTTCTTTTGTTTTTTCTATAGTTTCCGCTGCAATTGACCATTTGTAGTTGTTATTCCTTTTTCCTGCTGTCGAACCAATTGACAAAATCTTGGTCTTTGCTGTGCAAATGCGCAGTTTATTTTTGCGCATGTAATTGTCAAGCGCTGTTAGCAGCCTTTGTAGGCCAATCTGCGTTTGGTCGGCTAGGACTATATCGTCAGTGTATGTGACACCTCTTATTTGATGGCCATTTACTTTCGGAGGAAAGCAATTTACTTGGTTTAAAGCAGTTGGGATACCAGCGATAAAGAGCTTGAAGAGCAGCGCAGCTAGAGGGCACCCTTGTTTCACGCCCGTGTTTGTCACAATGGGAGTTGTCAGGTCTCCTTGTTGGTTCAGTCGTACCCTGATTGAGGTGTTTGTATGCAGAGCAATTATAGGCTGTAAGATCTCTTCGGGGCAGCCCCAGCTCCTCAATTTCTTCCACAGTAGCTCACGGTTTATCGAGTCGAACGCTTGACGCATATCGACAAAAGCTAGGTGTATGTTTCTTTTTTGTTTTAGCGCTTCTAGTTTTAACAAGTTCAATATTACTAGGTTCACTTCGGTCCCCACTCCTTTGGTGAACCCAGTTTGTCGAAGGTCCAGGCGGTTTGAATTCGCGGCCCAGTTTGCTAACTTCTGCTGCAGAAAGGATGCCATTATTTTACCAATCGTGTCTAACAACGCGATTGGTCGGTAGTTGGAGGGGTCCTCGCGTAGGCCTTTTTTATAGATTGGCACTATTATTGCCATGGTCCATGACTGAGGGACTTTTTTTTCCGTTGTGATGTGATTAAATACAATCTCAATGAAGCAGGACCATTCTATTTTATATTTTTTTTTAGCATTACGTTACTAATTCCGTCTGGTCCAGCCGCTCTAGAGTTTTTGAGTTTTGAGATTTTTTTGTTTATGTCTTCAAGTTGCTCAGACGTGTCCCACTTTACTTGAGTGATATAGTTGTCATTGTCTGTGCATTCACTGTTGGTGAAGAATAGTTTTGAGAAATGATCTACCCAAGTCGCCTCGGCTACCCCATTAGCCAGCTTTAAGTTCTGAAACGGAGCTTCGTTATTCAAGATCGCCCAGGTTTCACTTGAATTTTTTTTTTTACTATTAATTTTAACATCAGCGCTCCTCTTTCCTGATCCCTCATTGAGGCAAAGGATTTTTTCCAATTATGGTATTGTTGTTTTCTTTTTTTAATCAGCAGTAGAGTTTGTGGGCCGAAGTTTTTCTTTAGTTTTCTTATGTCTTTCCGTACCTCTTTTTTTTTTTCGTTGATCAGTGTACTCCACTTATATTTATGTTGTACGTTGTTACTTGTTTTCCTTCCTTTGGGTAAATGAAATTGCATCAGCAGAGGCGTATAGTTTACCAGAGGTACTACCTCGTCATTCTCCGATCGTAGTTTCGCAGTCATATTTGAGATTTGTTTTCTATTTAATCTCAGGCGATTGCCAGCTTGATTTGTTTCGAGGGAACCAGTATGAATCCTGTCAGCGGTGTACTGGTCCGTTTGCCAAAGAAGCACTAGCGCATCGTGATCGCTTCTTGTCGTTGTATGCATGGAAAGATCGAGAACTTGGTCCCAGAGATTTGCAGAGACCCAGATGTAATCCAAGGTTTTGTGTAGGCCCATGTTATGCCACGTATGATGAGGCGGAAAGTCACCTGTTAGGCTTCCATTTGTCATCATGCAATTCCTTATTTGCATGGCCCGAGTCCATTTTTTACATCTGATTGAACCAATTTCTCCTGTAGTGAAGCTTGCATTTGATCGAAGTTGTGTATCGATTAGATCAGCAAGATTTAAATCGCCGCATATTAGAATCTTCAGGTCATTATGTTTGAGCTGTCCTTGATCTATTATTGCTGTTATTGTATTAATGAAATGTTTAGTTGAAATCTTAACTGGGTTCCAGTATATATTAACTACTAACATATGTTTCCTTGCTTCAGCTGCGTGGCATTTTAGTTGTAACAGTGTGCTTTGTACAAATGAGTTTGGATTTTTTGATTTGATCACTTCCCACCCTTTTCCTTGTTTGACCATCGTTATCAGCCCAGAAAATGGGCGCCCCAGCCTGTTTTTGATTGCAGGGTTTGCGAGAACTAGGTAGCCATCTCTCGTGGGTGTCTCACGCAACCAAGTTTCTTGCAAACATATGATCAGATTCAGTTCTAGGTCTATTGAGAACTCGTTGAAAAGATGGTCAAAACCTCTTGTATTCCAGGATGTTGAGTGATCTCTCTTTATGTCCATTCATTGCTAAACTGGATTTCTTTCCGATCTTGTGGCAGAGGTGTTTCCGTTTCTCTTCGTGTCTCCATTATTTCTGAATTTAGAGGGGTTTGTAGAAAGTTTCATCGTTTCGCTGAGCTTCGCTCTTACCAGATCCTTAGCTTTTTCGTTTGGGGAGGATCTTTGGTTGTCTCTTGGAAAAAATTTTGGCGAAGCCGCTTCTTGTTTTACTTCAAATCCAAAAAACAACAGTTCTTCTGAAGCTGCCAGAATTGCTTGGCGCACTGCGTGAGATTTTATATGCAGCAGTACTATGTCGATGCTGCGTTCGGACACATATTCTACAATTTTGATGTCATCTGTAGTTATGGTCCGTAGAGCAGGAACACTCTGCAGTAAGTTTAGGATGTTCCGGCGATTTAGATTCATTGAATCATTGTCTGCCAGTACATTCTCGAGTCTCAGTTTACTCACGGATTCATTTGTCTCCTTATTTTTTTCGATGTGCACACTTCTATTTATTTTGGATCGTTGAGCTGCTGTGAATTTGGGATTTGGGTTTAAGTTGGTGTGTGCGTTTGGTGTCGTCACAGCAGCAGTTTGCTTGTGGGTTTTTCCCTGCTGAAAGCCATCATTGCTGCTGAGTCTTGGGGACTTTGCCGGATTGTTGAGTGCCTGTTTGTCTACTACTTTTGAGGGTGGGCCCAGGTTTAGGTCTGAGTTTTCGTCTTGTTTTCTTTTCCGATTTGGTCTTTTTTGTTGGTTTGTCTGCTCAGACGTAGTTGCCAGGTGTTGACTTCTGTTTTTGTCAGGACTCGACGACGTCATTTGACTAGCTTCGTCCTCCGAACTCACTGAGTAGGTGGAAAGATCTGCGAGATCGATTGATGAAGGTGTGGAGTGGAGTTCACTACCTTCCGACTCACGACGAGCTCGTTTTTTCAAGTTTCCTTTATCGGGTACCGTTTGCTCATTGATATCATTCGAAACTTTTTGCTTTTTCTTTGCATGGGCTGTCGGTTTTAAAACTTCACGGTCAAACAAACTAGGCCTGGTGGGAGTCGTCAGATTTCTTAAGAATTTTCTGGAACTAGTCGTATGCTTCTTTGCTCCTGCCTTTTTAGTATTTGTGCTCTTTTTTCCTGTCTTTACGTCCTTTTCTTTAGTTTCTTTGCTTAGAATGAATAAAGTCGACTTCGCTGGACCTTTAAACATGTCGAACGTCAAGGGTGTATTTTTTTTTCCAGTCGGGTCATGCGCATCAGTTTGTGAGGCTGGTAGGGCAGTTTTTACTGGATTTTGATGGTTCGAAGTCGACGGGAGCTGACTTGCTTGAGGTGGGATGTTTGGTTCTTGCACTTGTTGGGGGTCGTGATCACTTTCCACTACCACGACCCGTGTTGCTAATTTGTCGTTCGTTCCTGCCGCCTTTTGTTCCAACTGTAAAGGCTGCCCGGGTTCTATGAAGGTTTGTGTGCTTACTGATGCAGCGCATTTTTTGTAGGGGGCTACAACTGCATGCCCGGTCGTGTCATTGGTCCTGACGACCACTGTCTTTGCTTCTTTGGTACCGTGAATTTCATTTTTTTCCTTTTTATCTTCTCTGTGCCGCAGCCATGACATACATTCTAGCACAGCCTTCATCAGGATTTCCTTCTCATGATTGTCGCGCATTGCTAGATAGGTTAGCCTTGATTGCCAAGCCGCTGTTTGTTCTATTTCCTTTTCCATGCGTGCTAGTAGCTCACCATTTTGAATTTCCATTTTGTTTAGTTTTTCGTTTATGTTGGTTAGCATGGAGCCCTGTGTCGTGATCCCGTCACCAAGCGATTCATATAGCTTGGTGAAAGGAATGAGAGCCAAGGAGGTGGCAGCTAGCACATTGTTGTGTATTTGAATGGCAGCGGCCGTTGATATGTTTGGTTTGGAGGTGGCCTTTTTTTTTCTTCGTTATTAGCTAAGCCACTTGAATCGTTATGATATTTGCTTGCAGTTGTGGTATCAAAAGTCTTTTCCGCCATGCTTGTGTTTAAGTTTTTTTTTGGCATTGTATTTGTTACATACACTAGCTCGTCCTTTTTTTGTGAAGAAGATGATTGTGTACATTGACGTGCTGGATGTGTGAAGCTGCTATTTTCCAGAATGTTAGAGTTGTGTAGCTCCCAGTCATTACTACTGGTGCGTCTGTCCTTTTTTTTTCAATTTCAAATGGGTTTCTGTTAGTTTTTGCTTTATTTGTTCGAAGTCTTCTTTCATTTTCTTCATTAGCTGCGATTCCCTTGCGGCTTCTTCGTGAGTCAGGTTATGAACACATACCGTTGTAAGGGGCGGATCTATTTTTGGTGGGCATGTGCCCATGTCCTCCGCTTGCATGTGTCGCAGAATTTTTGCGACATGTACTGTGGGTTTTTGCATCAGTCTATCATTAGAGATCCTTTCATCACTGACAACATTCTGTGTTTTATTTACAGGAGAGGCGATGTCTCTTTCATAATCCAATTTCCATTTGGATTTTGCCACTCTCATCTTGGCTAGCCGTTCGATCGTACTTGTGTTTGTCGGAAATATATTCGGGATGGGTGACGTATTTCTTGCTACAATGGGATCTCTACTTGCTGGGTTTGAGGAATCGCCATTTTCCATGTTGTCTTTATATTTATCAAGGCAATCTTGTCCCTGGGAATTTTCATCTTCTAGTACAGCGCTGTTTGCTAATTTTCGCGCCTCCTGGGTGCTTCCATTTGGCCGTGTCAATGGTGACAGGGCAATTGAGACTTCTAACAGTTCTCTGTCTGATTTATCTAACCTAGAGGGCCGTGGTGAAACAGTTTTGTCTAGTTGATTCTTTCCATTGGATGTTACCAGATCGGCGCACCTCATGTCATTATTTGACTCTTGAGTTTGGTCCAAGTCTATTAGCGTTTCTACTCGAGGCGCTTGTTGTGCGCTCGAGCAAATGTCTTTTACAGGTTGGTCTGTGAGTCTCGAGGGACTGGGAGGAGTTTGGTCATTAGACTCATTAGAAACAGTGAATTTACTTGCAAGCTTGTCAAGGGTCCAGGTGTTCAAACTCGCAATCACTAATGTCGAGAGCCGGTGAATCTTCTCAGCATTTTCTTCTCCCCTCCCCTCTTTCGCCCTTAGTGTCTCGTTTGATTGTGCTCTATCGATGGACATCGAATTGTCATCTAGCATCTGACTAAGAGCTTGCATAGGAGTGCATGTTGTACGTGAGTCTGGAGTGGGCGAACCTGGAGAGTTACCATAAGGGTTTCTATTTGTTAAGGCAGGTGAGCTAGGTGTTTGCATATTTGTGAGCAGCTCGTGCGAGTCGGTGTAGTTTACACTGGAGTTGGAAAGCTCCAGTGTCGCGGCAAGGGGAGCTAATTCCTGGGATTTACCCCTATTGTTTTTAGCTTTTAGGCGCGTTTGTGGGCCAGCATCTTGCATGATCCGACTCACCTCACCTCTCCTCTCCTGCAGACTGCAGACTGAACTCTGCCGAACTCCGCGCGCGCTCCGCGCGTTCCTGTGGTTTTTAAGGTTGGTTGGGCTTTTTTTCCTTAAAGCCACACCAACACCAGGATTGACAGAAAAAAAAAACCACAAGAAGAGAAGCCCGTCGCTGCAGCTCCTCACTTGTCAAAGGTCTCCTGCAGACTGAACTCTGCCGAACTCTGCGCAGGGACATTAGGGTGAGCAATAAATTGTGACACAACCTTTGAAATTCAGGGAAAGAACTTTAGTTGCAGGGGCGTTAAGGTGAAAATGTAACACAACAACACCCGTGAAATTCGACAGACAATTCTGGCAAAACCACCTTGACTTGCCACCCTTTGTTGCACAGCATATGACCACAATGATGACATCATAGATTACATCACTAATGACATAACTGGCAACATCACTAATTACAACATATATGGCATCACTTATTACAGCCTTTGGTCCTTCAAAGGTTGATAAATGTTGGGTGATATTGTTTGTACACGTGTTCAATGTAAAGGGCTTGGGCATTAGCGCTCTATAAACAACGTGTTGTTAGATTCTAGGGGTCATCAATAGGGGCCGCCGAGTTAAGGTGATCATCATTTCCCACATATGCTTAATTTCAAGGGTTTTGTTGCATTAAATCTGATCACCTTAATTGTCCCTTAACTAATGAGTTTTCAGTGCCAGTTTCTATCCCCTCCTTGTGCCAGTTTGCTCTTATGCAGTACCTGTGTGTCTCACACCATTAGAGAGATCAGAGGAAGGGGAGGTGACAGACCAAGAGATCAGCATCAGGAAGGTAGAAGGGTGGATCAGTTGAGTGTTGAGGCGATGTCTGGAGAAGTTGAGGTATTGGTTAATGTGTGCAAACAAATTCTCTCCTTTAGATGGTCAGCAGGCCAAATGCCTGCTGACTAATAGCGAGTAACACATATTCCTATTTGGGGACACATACTATAGACAGGATGAGAAAGCACAATGATCTGCAGTGTGTTGCACTGGAATATGGAAGTAATTTAGAGGTAACAAGTCTTGATAAGTATAACACCAGGTCCCGCCATTACATATAGATGGTGTTGTTTGTTATGAGGATCTCCAAAAAAACAAAGTAGCTATTTTTGAAAGGAAGAACCCAAGGAATGTGCCAATGGTATAGTAATGCTACAAAGTGCATGTTATGGTACTCAATGCAACACTGCAGATAACAGACCGAAGATAGGAAAAGTGCCAGCCAGTCCTTCGATGGACAAAAGCTCTTGCTTATTGTCCTATAAATGATCCACTGAAGCTGCTAATCTACAGTGAAATCCTTAGACATCAAGGTTCAATCATTAGAACAACAGTTACTTCATATTTATTGAAAATAAATGTAAGATTAATATGGGTTGGGACCAATTTAATACATGTGACTAATCCCTGAACTCTTCGAATTTGGTTTGTCTCTTTGCGGTTAGACATTGCCAGTTTATTTTCTGTGCCCAAAGAGCTGGAGCAGGTACTTTGAAGGATTAGGATCAAGGGATTCAAAGCAGCACATCTCAGAATCTCAGAAGAAACTCTATGCTCGGCTGGAGGTATATGAAATTTAAATAGGATTAAAGGATGCATGATTTACTATCGCTAAAAAAGGATTTTACTCTTCCTGCTAGGATTATGCAACAAGTGGAAGTGTTATAAGAGGCTAGCATTTCTGAAATAATGGAGTAAACATCTCTTAAATTGCGAAAACAAATGTGCTTGCTGAATGGTAACAACCTATATCCCAGGGTTCAATCTATACTGTTCATCCTCTGAAGTATGAAATATGCTTAGACTTGTTGAAATGTTATATTTCAGTCTTGGTCTGCAATATAATAGGAACGACGATGTATTGGAAATTATCTATTATGTATGTTTGTTTTTTTCCCTTTGTGTGAGCTGTTTTGATATATTGTTTGAATAGAATACATTCTTTTGGCAATTTTGTATGGATCAAAGTAGAATAGTTCCTTAAATATTGATATATAAAACATTCTAGACTGTCTCTTTTAGATGTATGAATAGAGTTTATGGTTTAAGCAAATACTTGATTTAATCTATAGTACAATGAAGACGTTTTCTCCAAGGCATAAAATTATTCTTGATTCCATATAAGGTTTGCAGGAATCCATCTCTTTCAGCAGAGTAGCCAACATTTCTTCTAACTTTAGTGGGTCACAACGGAGAGTCAGTTTCACTTAAACAGGAAGTAAACCTCTCACCCTTTGTTTCCTAGACGGCATTCTGGGAGTGGGTGTAGGGGGGCACAGTTTGGAATGACTAGGCTTTAGATGGATGAGAAATGTGCTGTTATGCTTTGTGTTGTTTTTGCGTGGATGTATTTCTGAATGAGGCAGAGGGTATTTGATGTGGAGGTAGTGAGGTGTCTTTAGGGTCAGTATGATGGAGCCACAGGGCCAGTCCTGGGATAGTTGTCGATATATCGTATGTATTTCAGAGTACATGGAGGTGGGATGATTGAAGGTTCGGCCGGCCACATTACAAGGAACTGGCAACACCCAATCTGCAGTTGTTGGTATAGTCCAATATTACTACTGGTCAATGGGGTGAATAGTCAAAGGACTAGGATGGTGACTCCAAGGCTTTTGACTTGGGCGCTGCAGGTGACTGGTTGTCCTTGCAGGGTTGGAGAATGTATGCCAGTGAGGAGACTGGTGACATGTTTACCTCGGGGGAACATACATAGCATTCAGGTTTGTGGTCATCCATGCTTCTCTGGCAGGCAGACAGGTTTTTGCAACTTGGGAGTTGGAGGGGCGGAGGCTTTGTTTAAAATGTGTTGGTCGGGCTTTGTGCCCTCAATATCGGAATTTTCAAGTAGGTTATGGCCATCAATAGTCTCCATGGAGAGTCTCCTGCTTGTCAGGGAGGCAGAGATAAGAGGGATAGATATGGAAGGAGGTTGGTAAACCCCAGAATGGGGTGCAATCTCAGGCCCCCCACTTTCCCCTTCACCGGCACTCTTCAGCTGCCAGCAGCAGCATCCTAAAGACGGCGTGAGGCATTGTTCCCTTTTCTAAACCGCACAACCCAACCCTGCACTCCACACCGCTCTCTAGACTACATACAACAGAGGGGACATAGCACTTTGCGCGGGGGTACAAAGTGTTCACCTCTTCATCAATCTTTGCACTACCCAAGCTTGTAAAAACAAAAAAGTTTTAAAAATCAAAGCCTGTGTTTCGAGAACCAAGTTGATGCCCGGTTACAATTGACCAACGTATCCAACCAATCACCCTTTAGTGACTCCGCCATCTTGTATGCATGTCCACAAACAGAGAACGGTTTGTGTTATTGAGCTGGCCCTGATAGCCCTCAAAACCAGCAGCAGGCGTGACTCCATTTCCGAATACCTGCGGCTCTGACACATTTCAAAAGAATAATGCAAAGCAATCAAATTAATAGAAGTGTCAGCTGCATTCAAGCAACACATTACAGAGCAAGGTGACCACCGGGCCCCTGGCGGCCAAACAGCAGTCCATCGCTCTTCCGCCAGAGTCTATTTCTGCGTAACGTTTGACCTTCACTCTTGCAACCACGGGGAAATCGTTCCTAAGTGGCGTGTGTTTCTCTGCCGCTTGTGCATTCTGCACGCTCCAGTGGGCAGCTGCACACACTTCACGCCTGGCGCAGAGGAAATTGCATTTCCCAGCAACGTTATCCCACCCAGCCAGCCCTTCGCATGTGCTGCTCCCGAGCCCTGTATCTCAGCCTTCGGTACTGCAGTCCACCGACATCACATCCCTCCCCCCAACCCTGGGAGAAAAAAAAACGCTAAAAGGGAATTTCGTGACTAGATCGCATGCCGGTGTGATGTTTAGGAACCCAGGGTTCGTATCCCCCCGGGTGCATTATAAACAGTCATGTCCACGCAGCTTTGGCAAAAGTCAATTACCAAGCCGTCGAAAGCACCCCCCTCCCCTTTCTGTTAAATCTGCTTAGAGCAGACGCTGGAACTGAATGAATTTTCTTGGCTGGAGTCCGCAGTCATAGGACAGCCCTTCACAATGTCCCGAGGGATGACAAATATGGGGGGGGCGGCGGGGGATGGCACCCAGAAGCAAACATTGTACTTAAATTGTTTATATAAATCAATCACTATGAAGGCATGAAGATAGGCGGCGGGGGGTGAATGGCGCGCTGGGAATCGCGAGGGCAGGCGGGGGAAGGGGTCCGGTCTCCCGCAGATGTTTCGGAACTTCCTCGGGGGTGGGGGGACTGCAGGTCTGTGCGGTACCGGCAGTGAGATTCCGCCCCCCTCCCCCAGGACACGGAACATGGGCAAGGATGCAGAGGCGGCCAGCTTCTCCCCGCGCGGAAGTGGACCGGAGCAGCCAGGAGGCGGCCGAAAGCACGGCTAGCTACGGAGGCACGCTGCAGTATTTTCGCCTGTCAATTCTCTCCGCCGTCAGACGGGGGTCCTGCAATTGTTGCCATGTCGGCGTGAGTTCTCGTGTTGATGTCCGCCTTCCTTGCTGACGCCAGGGTATCACCAGGTAACCCCCCCCCCCCCCAGTTGCCTGGCCGAAGGTGTCCGGCTACCTTGTTGCATCCGCCGCGGTGTTTTTTTTTTTTTGTGCATGGGCAGGACTCTCATTTTTGGGCGTGGGCCACCTATAAAAAAGATCATTTCAGGCCGGTGTGATATGACGGTAATAGGAAATACCATTGGCTGCCAGCTGCAGGGGCCACAGAAAGCCTGGCAGTCTCCTTCGTGGAGCTGCAGATTAATGCATGCATGCACTATCGCGCTGACAGTGAATGCAGGGTGATGGCGGAGGCCACGACGGGGCATTGCAGTGCAACAGCCCAGCAGAAGTCACTCTGTAAACGCACAGGTCTCTTTTTAGTTTTGGCTTCGGCGTGGCACTTTAACACCACCTTGAGAAAGCGAAGGCAGATGTTAAAGTGAATATGATACGTGGAAGCACAGACAGATACACATTAATGGGCCTCAATACGAGTCGGGCGGTCCGTTTAAAAAAAGTGCCGGTATTGTGGTTACCGGCACTTTACCGGACCTCCAGACTATGGGTTTGCCGGTGGGGCACCTGGGTTACCTCCAGCTGGAGGTAAACCAGGCGCCCTACTGGCATAAAATCCCTCATTACCGGCACCAGTAATGATGGCAAATCCCCTTATGGAGTCCTATGGAACTCCATGAATGGGAATTTACACGGTCATTCTGGCACTCGGAATCTGGTGGCAATGCCGTTGGACCGAGCGCCGGAAACGGTATCTCCATTTTCCGATATCCTGGAGGTTCTATTGCCAGGATACCGGCAACCTCGTAATGAGGCCTATTGTTATTTTCGGTGCCTTGACACTCCACAATCTATCCCACATGTAGTGTGGAGCGTTCACTCAGAGCATAATGTGGGCAGCAGGGTAAAGAAGGGAGTTCCAGAAGCTTCCTTGTAGGAGAGCTAGACACAGTGTCTCGGATCCTTGTGCCTCGCACCCCAATGAGCTGTCACGACTTTGAGATGCCACACCCACAGATACTTGCTGCATCCACACTCCCCCAGTTCTACCCAGCTCCTAGATACTGCTACCTTGTGAAGTGAGAAAGCGGTGGGGTATGTGCAAGGCAGGAAAGCCAATCTCCACTTTACCTGCACTCCACTGACCTAATGCCTAGCACTGCTGTGAAAGGCAAAAAGGCTGGGTAGACAGGCAGAGCATGGGGGACGCATGGAAACAGCTGCAGGGCCTGTGCACTCCATCAGCCCCTACAAAGCCTGCAGTCTTGCTATGAAAGGCAGTAATAGGCTGGGGAATGGGGGGAGTAGCCAAGGATAGAGCAGCATAGGGGAGTGCATGCAGTTTCACTCAGGCCGGTCAGACTACCACTGGCCACTGGATTAGGCAAAGGTGGCACCTGCTCACCAAAATCTATGACTTGCTAGGGTTCCTGGCATCTGCCTTTTAGACTTAGCGGTCATTATGGTGCACGTCTACCATACTCAAATTACAGAGAGAAACCAAATATCCAGATACTGCCCACGGGCACCTGTAGTCCCGCCTAACGTCTGACCAGGAATTCCAACTAGATGAATCGGGAGTCAAACACAGGTCAAAGAATATTCCAGAATCACACAATCTGCTCAAGGTTAGGGTGGGGTTGGCCTGTCTGCAAGCACCCGTTTTTTTGCAGATTTTTTTAAACTCTGCCACTGCGGGCATCAATATGATTTGCAGAGGATCAACAATTTTGGCCGCTTGGGGTAGATGGGATTAGCGCTCTGCTCTTTTGGACCCTCCAGTGGCAATGAAGTCGCTAGGTCACATCACCAGCCACAGGGGTAAAGGTTTTCATAGAGACAAGCGCAGGCTAATAAGTAATGAGTATGAAAGGCTTGGCTGAGGAAATAGCACAGACCTAGCTTAGAGAAGAGGATGAAAGGGCACCCCCCAGGGCTGATGGGGGGATTGATCTCATCCTTTTTAAGGAAAGTCTTGGTAAGGGCACAAAAGCAGCAGAAATATGTCATAGCATACAATGTTGACTCAGAGTTTGGGAGAGAACTGAAATTGATATTGGTGGCCCTTCCTGCCATTTTCTACAAAAAGTTGGTTAACATGTTGAAACTATACCTAGAATTTACTAAATGTTAAATTAAAACATACGATTTATAAACCTGTTATCTTTTTTTTTTACTTTTTAAATTTTACACAAACACCTAGTATCAAAGCAGGATATTTTGTATTGCTTTTTGAATCCGAGTTTTGTTTTGAAAATAGTGATTTTCATTTAGGGTCTTGGAGTATGGAGAATCTTAATCTTGGTGGTACGAGAAGTGGGTTATCACACTGTTAATAAGGAACTTAACATTTCATTACTACATCTATTTCCATTAGTATTATTTATATATATTATACACTCACACATTCACCATTTTGAAATCAAGATTTCTTGTAGTCTACGTAATCATTTCAACATTTTCCCTCAGATATTCATTTGACCTCCGCGTATGACTAACGTTCTGATGGACTTTGCCTCCCTTAGATATCATCAGGTTTTGAACTTCCCCGCAGTTGTTGCAGAGCTTGACTGCCCACCTCCCTTTCTCCTGACCAGACCACATACCTGATACTCCACAGTATTGTCTCCAGGGACACTTGGTGGCTTTGGTGGCAGCAAATCCTTTGCATTGGACCGCTTATTGGTACTCTCTGGAGGCCGCCTTCTCAGTGGCTTTCTGGTGTCTCTTCTCTGACTTTCTCCAGCAATGACCTTCTCATGGACTTGATTGAGAGCAGTGAGTGTGCACAGCTGTTGCATTTATATTCTTATACTTCTGATTTAGAAGAGAGTTCAATCTCTGAGTGGGGTGCAAACCCAATATTAGCTGCCTCTGTGAAGGGCCCTCGAAAACGGGACAAAAAGAGAACCTTGACTGTTCAGCCAGCGGTTTGGGCTGCACACCCTAATACCACTTAGTGATTTCCAATGTTGATAATTGTAAGGAATGGTAGTACCTCTCAAAAAATGAATCACCAATATTAATTAATTAATAGATATCTTAATCAATACATTTTTAGTGGTTTCGAAGCAGATGTACATTTGGTCTATGCATTTCGGAGTGTAAAGGTTCTTTGTCGGGGCCTGTATTGCCATCTTGGTAAGTTCCAAATGATCACTTCAATACACATAATATAATTCATCGCAACAGTAAAGGGCAACCGTATAGCATAAACAATCATAGTAAACATGCATGTTGATGCCATGTTTAACAGGTCATAAACGTTGAACCAAACATACAACCAATTCACATAATCTAAAGGGGAGTGGACAAAAGAAAGAAACATGACTAGAAGGGAAAAGGAACAATAGGAGAAGAGTATTAGTTGAATAATTTCAGGTAAGCCCTCAGCGAAAGGGCGAATCGTTTCTGTTGTGCTGCTGGATTTACTGATTTACACTGTGGTCTTGGAGTCGGAGACGAGGTGCGTGTGCCTTTAAGGGAGAGTCAGCTGACTCCTGCAGCCGCCCTTATCTAGGCCGCCTCAACGCCCTTGCGGCGTAAGCCCTCAGCGAAAGGGCGAATCGTTTCTGTTGTGCTGCTGGATTTACTGATTTACACTGTGGTCTTGGAGTCGGAGACGAGGTGCGTGTGCCTTTAAGGGAGAGTCAGCTGACTCCTGCAGCCGCTCTTATCTAGGCCGCCTCAACGCCCTTGCGGCATAAGCCCTCAGCGAAAGGGCGAATCGTTTCTGTTGTGCTGTTGTGCGTGGGGTGCGGCCAGGACAGGAGCTATCGACTGGAGTAAATCGAGTTGGATCAGACCGTTGCTCACAAACCAACAACTCGCGGAAAGCGTCAGGATGAGCCGTAGAATGGAACATCCTGGGACAAGTCCGTCCAAACGGCCGTTAACACGAGCACAACGCAAAAATTGCACGTCGTCGGCAGAGGTCACAGAAGATCTGGTGCAGCTGGTCCATGCCTCCACAGATCAGGTAAGCTACCCAGTAACCATATCTCCACTTAACACACATGGAACGGACGCTGAATGTACAAGTGTCAGGTTAGCAAAGGATAATAGAAAGGCAAATGTTATCCCGTTGTCGCCTGTTCCGGTCGTTACGCACAACTTTATCACACGACCACATACATTGATGAACGTTGTGAACTTAAACAGTGCTAACACGGAGCAAATAGGAGAAGTTGATTATGACAGATTGAATCCCTTTTGCGAGCAAGAGCATAGTCGACCTTGCTGCCTCACCGAGACTGTCGTTATTGGAAACACGCAAACAACAGAGGTGATAGATGAAAACAGTGGACATTGTAGCCAACTGATTCTCACGGAAACCTCCACTAACGGCAAGCAAGGCAAAATCGATATTATTGAACAACGCAAGGTCCCAGCGTTAAAAACTCTAGCTTGGTATGGCTACAAATTATTAACAGAAATACGCGGGACACAACAGGTAGATCCTGTCAATCAAATACAACTCCAGGAGCCTGACACGCAATCCTGTCATCAGACACACTCTGAGCTCATCAGCATCCCCTTATCTACAGGACCGGCAAAGACCAGATCACCCTACTACAGCACATTGGAAACCCAAAGTGTTAAAGCACTTACCAAACAAACAATCAATGACGATGTACTAGCTCATTTAGACGAGGAGGTGTTCTTGCCGCACCCCAATGCACTGAGTACAGTAGTTTCAAACAAGACAACAAATGTTGACGTCCACATGCCTTTAACTACATAGCGAAAGCAGGACGTGATCGAAAATCGTCGCAACTCACTTGAAGTAGTAAACAAACTTCTGTCTGATTTAACCCGAATTAATAAAACACGTGCTCTGAAGTGCGACACAAACATATTGCCCATAACTTCATCGCAAACCACAAGAAATTCACGTTTGGATAACTCCACACATGAAGAACGATCGTCACTTACTACTACTCAAAGAATGGCACTTACTAAACGAAGTAGAAGAGATGTAAGCAGCTTGGAAAGTTTAAGATGTTCCCAAAGAAAAAAATCGAAACGGGAAAGCACTGCGAGGCGGTCATCACCTCTTGCAGAAACACTAATAAGGAACAGTAACGTAAACATCAACTTGGACACACAAGACTCGATTTACTCTTCTACATCCACTGATTCTTCAGTGGACGAATCTTATTTAAAGGAACGACCCCAGACAAAGGGGTACAAAACCAAAATTGTCTCGCACGATAGGCGTGCGCAAGATCACAACAGGGGTTCTCCTGCAATAAATACCAACTGGTTAAGTGACATGCAAGCAACTATTCTATCTTCTATGGCCATTTCTCTGGCCCCTTTCACAAAATTATACGAACATCTAAACGAAAATACTAAAGATCTCTCAACACTGGTAGCTATTTTGAATACTAAAATAGTAGCCGTGGAAGCTAACTGCGACCTGATAAAAGCCGCTCAGCATGATCTAGCCCTGAAACAAGATCACATGATGACTGCGATAACGGCCCAACTAAAAAACAATAATATGGACAAAAAACTTTTGGCCGAAGTGGCAAGGGAGGCTTTGAGCATCTTTAAACACAAACATATTACAAAAGAAGTCACACAACCACAATGCACAAGCGGTGTGGCTTGCCTCACTGAGCAGGTGGACTCAGAGGCTCCATGTAATTATGACATCTCAAAAACCATGACGACTGAATCCTTAATAGTACCTGACCATCTAAGTATCGAATACAACGACAAGGAATTTCAAAAGCCCAGTGAAATTAGCTCATTTGATGAAGCACTGAGCGCTAGTAAGGCCGCGGATAACGCAGCCCTCTCAAACCCACAGATTGCTTCAACATCAGACGATAAACACATGGATAATCAAACACCTGATGTGCGGCGTGCAAAGAAGGATACGATAGGAGACTTGACACGAGTTGATCCTATACTACTTGTCGAGCCACTGCCAGTGGTAATAGAGGTACTTAGCCCTGATCAAGCTCCTTCTAACCCAGACACAACGAAACCCACCGTGTTCGACATCTTTAAGAACTTACAGGGGCATAGTCGCCCAAACTCGGCAGCTATAGCGGTCAATAAACAGATGACGAAGAAAACAAAAAATTTAACTTAAAAAAAAATGAAACAGACTAATAACTCAAGAAAGTTCTTACGCAATCTGAAAACGGTAAACGTCACTGTGAACACAAACGATCGGAGTGAACGACCGCAAGCCTGCACGCAGAAAAACAAACCTCATAACAACATAGAGTCAACTGAAGAACAGGTGGTTGAGCAACTCGAACAGATAAATCTGTCAACTTATGACGATGAAGCATTGACGCAGGACATCGAACTGTTGGAGACCGTAAGGTCTAATGCAGAAATGACAGAAGAAGACTGTTTTACAGATGACGGGAAGATCAATCAAGAGGAACTGAAACCTCAAAACAATCAGCGCATCTGTATAATTATGAAAGAAGCAGATAACAGTGCTGTAACGACAGTGGCTCACTCACCTACATTTTTAACAATGGAGGAAAAACGAAACAGGTTATCTAAACTCAGCACTGCTAAAAATTACACGAAAATCGCAATGGAAACGTCCCACGACGAATTACACATGGTCACTAACTCCCCTAAAGTGACACCAAGCAGCCATAAGAAGATATACGTGGGCCCCCGTAAAAATGACCAGCAAGCTTCTGTGGACAAAACAGAATGGTTCAGCCCTCACAAAGTGATCCTGGAAAGAATCGAAAATGTAGACAATTTGATTTTAAATCGGCACAATGTGATGTACTTGTTCCAATTAATTCCTAGCTTAAGAACGATCCAGTCTGAGGACCTAAAAATCGTGGAATTTTGCGACGAAAAAAGGAACGACAAAGTGATTCTACATACGCAATCAAAAATAATTTCTGAAATTATATTGGAAGCTAGCTCCACTTTACTATCATTGGGGTTTGATACTTACAGGACTTGCGAACAAAGCAATGAGGAAATACAACAGACTGTTCAAAGGTCTGTGCACAACAAGTCTATCTTTGAAAGAACCAATGTTAAAGGTAACAACAAAGACACACAGATAATTACCTCTGAGACTTATAACAAGGAAGAAGTACGTCTGAAACAAAATCGGCAAATACAAATAACAATTGACGGGTCATCTACTGTTAAGGGCATTTCAGAGGTAAACCAAAAAAAGACGGATGTGAGGAATGAATGGGATTGGATGGCGGTTGCATTAAATGATAAGTCAAACTTATAATGCCAGGCGTGTGACAAAAAAGAGTTAATTAAACTAGGATCTTGGAATACAAGAGGTTTTAGTCACCTCTTTCATACACCCTGGTCACATGACCTGGACTTGATTTGTCTGCAGGAAACATGGCTATCTGACACCCCCATTATGCAGGATTTTGAAACTGTAATCAATCCCGCAATAAAACAAGACAAAGGAAGACCAGTGGCTGGTTTGTTGATTGCGGCAAGAAAAGCAACGGGCCTGCAAATCGTTTCAACAACTAATGTTTCACCATTCATTCAGACAGCAAAGGTATCTTTCCTAAATCATACTAATAAAGAACCAGAAGTTCTGAACATCATCAATATCTATTGGAATCATGTTAGGACAGAAACACACCATTTTATTGACCAAATAACAACTATAATAGACGCTCTCTTTGAAGTCACAGAAACTCCAAATTTGATTGTTTGTGGAGACTTTAACATAAACTGCATAAAGCATGAAGATGAGAAAGAGGAAGTGAAAGTAGTAACTAACGGGAGTAAAAAAACAACGACAAAATGGCTACAGGAGATGGAAGCTAGAAGCATGTTTATGCTGAATGGAAACACGACAGGTGACATTCCAGCGAATGCTACATGGAAAAGACTAAATCAACAAGCCGTTTTGGATTACATGTTTGTGTCCGAGGCCCTTCACCTACGAACAACTAGATTTGAAGTTAAACCTATGACCTACAGTGATCATGATATGGTGGTAATGAATTTAAAGGTATCACGTACGACACTGCCCGATCACTGGTCATGGCCCGTATTAGTTCGAGCGAGTAGAATACGGCTCAAACTTGCAGACGCAGAGGTAAATAAAATTGTGTCTAATCTAAACTTGGCAACAAACGAGGTCGAATACTGCCACCTACTGACCGACTTTACAGAACATAAACAAGGCCTGAGGAACAAAAAATTTAAACATAGACACAGCTTCGACCTAAAAATGCAACAGCGCAAAAGACTGATGCGTCATGACTTGCGAAACATAGTGATGGGGGATAAAGAGGTAATGGCCTTAAAGAAAAAAGCAATCAAACAAACTTATAAGAACTGGTGTAAGTCTCACAAAGCAAGTATGCTTCAAAACGACTCAGAGGCCATGATGACAAATCTACGAAACAAAAATTCGGCGAACTTCTGGAAGACTATAAATAGCAAATTTGCCCCGCAGGATGCTATGCAGGCAAACTGTATTTCAGAAGACACTTGGACTTCTTTTTACACCAAAATGTTTAGTGCGAATGGGCTTGTGAAAGATGACGCCCACTCAGATTTAGTCATTTGGGACTTAAAGTTTGATCGACAAGATATTTTAACTACAATAAAACGAGCAAACGGATCGAGAGCACCTGGCCCGGATGGCCTCACGAACTATACGATCAAGCGTAACCCAGAAGCTTGGTCCAATTTTTGCATGACCCTGTTCCAAAGAATAGTCGAAAAACGACTGTCGCCAACATCGTGGAAAAGCGCCATAGTGGTTCCAATATTTAAAAAAGGCAATAGAGCCAACCCTGGGGATTACAGACCTATCGCCCTGTTAGATGTAATTGGCAAAATCTACGCGACACAGCTACAGCAAATGCTAGTAAGGTGGGCAGGAGAAAACAACCACATTGATCAAAGGCAAACCGGGTTTGTGAAGGGCGTAGGGTGTGGCCTAAACCTGTTGATATTGAATCTATTTAAGATGGAAGCAATAAGACGAAACACAAAAATACATCTGGCCCTCATAGACTTTTCACACGCCTTCGACAGTATTGATCGAGCAATTCTATGGAAAAAATTAAGAGCTTGGAAGTGTCCGGAAAGTTTGGTCGAAGCAATTAAGGAATTGCATTCTAACACAAACATCAGAATACGTTTGGACCGGCAAGGGACTCTATCAAAGCCTATAGAAACGTTTAAGGGTGTGAAACAAGGATGTCCTCTGGCTGCAGCCATTTTTAATTTGTTTTTGTCAGACGTAGGAGAAGCCTTTAGCGAAATCTCCTCTTTTCCACCAAAGATGAATGGCACGCATGTGAGTTGGCTTGTTTATGCGGACGACCTCATACTTTTAGACATGACTTACATCGGTCTACAACGAAAACTAGACGCCCTGGAAATATACGTACATCAAAACGGACTGGTGATTAACAAACAAAAGTGTGAGATAATGACACTTCAAAATTTAAGATCTGTGAAGAAAAAACAAAGTAAACAAAATTGGTATATAGAAAAGACGAAATTAAATACTGTCAGTGACACACGATACTTGGGAATGAGAATCAGTTCCAAACTAGATGACGCACCTTGGGCAGAAGTAGCAAAATCAAAATGCAGACAATTAGCATGTCAAGCAGCTATCATTAACAGACAGTTTGGAAAATTTTCGCTAAAACCAACGATCGACTTTTATCGACAAAAAGCCATGCCAGCAATAATCTATGGGGCTGAAAATGCCCTAGGATTCTCCCACAAGCTCTGGAACACTCTAGAAAACATTCTTTGGGTAAAAGTCTTACACTTACCCCGTGGCACGCCAACAGTCTGTATCAGATATGAATTGGGGTTAATATCTATCCGTGCCAGGGTGTGCTGGAATATTCTATGTCTCCTTAGGAAATGTTCTATAAACACACCTGCGCCACAGTACGAAATACTAAAAACAAAACAAGATCTTGGTTGCACCAGCCTAGTACTATGGAAAAAGTACTGTACTGAGATACTAGACGTGTATGACATTAAGTTATCAATGTTATTGGAAAATCCGATGTTAGCGAAGAAAAAAATATGGAGCACAGACTGGCATTCAACATGCGAACAAAGACGGAACTGCAGAATGATGGCAGATGTACCAGGAGAGGCTAGAGCGCATGGGAGTCTGCAAGCGTACCTGACGCTATTTCCTAACGTGTCGGCAAGATCTACTTACTTAAGATTTCGACTAAACTTAATGGACACTAAAGAACGTCGATACGTTCACAACTCTACTACAGAGTTAGTGTGTCGCTTTTGTAAAATTGGAAATGAGACGTTGAAACACCTTACACTCTTTTGTTCTAACCTACGTACACTGCGAACTCGCACGTTTGGTCCGGTGTTTGCAAAAATGCAGACACGGTGTGCGGATGATTGGTGGAAAGGGATATTTGAAGGATTAAACCGTCCATTGATGTTTGCATTAATAACATTTCTTGAGGAATTGAATAAACGTCTAACCACAGTCTTGGTTCCAGCGGCCTCGGAACCCTATACTCAATGACATTTTAAGGAGAAATCACACCGATTTTTTTGTGTAATGATGATAATTTTGCACCTGTAAATGACTTATCATAGGAGACTGAAGAAATCCACAGAGAGGATGTAATTCGTGGCCAGCTGTGCTGGGTGTTGAGTGTACTTCAAAAGTCTTTTCGTGTGTTGTGTTGTAGCTATCATCTTTTTTTTAAAGGTTTGCATAAACCGTATAAAAATAAAAAAATAAAAATAAATAAATAATTTCAGTTTGGGTTGAAATTTAAAGATGACTGAAATTAGAATGTGTGCTGACCTGGCAGTGCTTTCCAAATGGGGAGTTCTGTAGTGGAAAATAAATGGAGCACAGATTCATTGTTCTATCTGCAATTAGCTAACTGCAAGCTTACAATAATAATGTGTCGAAAGCCTTTTCATATCCATCTTACAATATGACCTGCGGCTCAGATCCGAGAAAGGTTCATAGCTGTAGCAGCGCAGGTGTGCGCGAGGCATGCTGCTGCGCTCAAGTAAAGTGGAACTGACAAGTTTTCTATAAAGTTCGCTTGTTCTGCTGCAGTGGATATGAAAAGATATAGACATCATGGTATATGCAGATACTATTTTCTTTACCAATTACATCTCAGAATGATCAGGAGGGGGGAGTGTCACAGAAAAGTGCTTATCGTCGTTCGAAGAACAGCGGGTACTTTCAGGATTAATTTCAACTCACGCATGCACGGGTTAGTCATAGCTAAGCAACAACTTGTTGTCAAGGCAACTTGCGAGAGGTTTGATCCCTCGGTTTCCAAAGCAGCCATCTTGGAATGTCTCTAGCTGTCTACTGTATATATCATATCTCATATGCTTCGTCTTACTTAAGCAAGCTACAGATGCAATTCACTCCGTATAAATTACATTCAATTATATGCTGAAATCTCTAGCTTGTTGTCGCAAACTTACTATTGTGTACTGTAACGCTGAGCGGTAAGCTATGAAACACTATCTCTAATTGTGCACCGGAAGATTATTAACATGGTTTGAGACTCTACTAAGTAGCAAGCTATAGAGTACTATCTTTAAATGCGCACTGGAGGATAATTGACATGGTTTGGGACTAAGGCTCGTGGAAGTGAATGGATGAAAAAAACGTGAATGAAGACAGAAATATTGTATCAAGCCAAAGGGAAAAACAATAAATAAAGACAAAGTTGTTATGTTGTTAAAAATGGTCTATCAAAATCAATCGCATAATTCGTTGACATATTTTTTCAAAACAACTAACATGGTATGAGACATGGAGAAAAACACTATGGAATAAATCGGTATGTGATTACAGTCTGTGAACTACAAAGTCACTGAGTTGTCATTGATGAAATCAAAGGTTTCACTTTGGTCTTTGTTCTTTGTTCAGTTTGTTGACCTAATCATAAGAAGCAATTTAGGTCCCATTCCTCGTTCATCCCACATGGGGAGAGTGAGTCGAATCTTTCAATCCAATAGGCTTCTCACGGATCTGAGTTAAAAAAGGCAAGGGCAATTCCATCTTCGTCGCTCCTCCAGGTCTCTCCCCCTTGCTTCTCTGCATGAACTGCTGCTCCAGAATAGCTGCTTCTTCATGCATTCGGCCTTGCCCGAAGAGTGCTTTCGTGCATCGTCTTTTATCCCTGTGGGGAAGGGAAAGGGCCGTCAGGTGTGCATAGTTATTTTTAATTGCCTGACGCTGCTTGACGCTTGTGTTGGGACATGTCAGAAAAATGTCCCTGGTGTTGGTCCGTTGTCTGTCTCGGTGTAGGAAAGTGTTCGTGTTGGAAAGGGGGGTGGGCTAGAGTGTCTGAATATCCTACGGGGTAGGATGGGGAAAAGGTGTTCTAAGAAATGATATCCCTCATCCTAGGGGTTTTGGTAAGCTCGGAAGGGTGAATTTGGTCGTGTTTGTGAAATGAATAGGGGGGATTGTGGGGATGGTAGTGTTTTGTCAAAGTAGACTGGGAGTTCAGGAAACAACAATCAGAGAGATGTGGAGAAGAATGACTAGGATCCCTCAGGTAGGCAACACGAAGACAGGGATTTTGGAAGAATTAGTTTACAGGGTTTGAATTCCCAATAGGTTCACCAGATGCAGATAGGTTGCTGGGCTCCGGCAAGGGAGATTTGTTGGGTGGAAGGGAGGTAGACCTGGAGCAGCCTACAAAAGCCTCAGGGACCTCGTCCTCCTCGCCTTCTTGCCTGGTATGATACCCGTATTGCCTGAGGGATTTCCTTGAGCATAAGCCCAGGTTGCCCTACCCAGTTGATCCTTCCTCACTCGTCGACCCCCAGGGTTGGGATCCGAGAGTGCCAGCCCCTCCCTGGCCACCTGAATAAGGAATTCTCAAGGTCTACTTAGGAGAATACCCTCAGGTTTCTCACAACTTGCAGCTCCTAAGTAATGTGCAGGGCTGTGATGCTCAATCTGGACCAGGCTTTCTATACAGCACCAGATCTTCACATCTGGAAAACAGAACTTTCTTTGCCACAAGGACAGCATCCAATGTGGATGTATCTCTTTTTTGTCCAAATGATCAAGGCGAGGGAAGTTCTCCTCCAGCAATGGAACCCAAGCAACATCCAAGGGGGTGCTTAGCAGTGTAGACTTCAAAATATGGAAACTTTGTTAGCTCACCAATCTTATATCTTCTCCCAATGTGTGGTACTTCAAGGGAGATGCCAGGAGACTCTGCATCTTGCCCATGGTAGTCCACCAAGCGTTCCAGCTGGTGAAATGCTCTTATAAGCAAGATTGCATTGATCAGTAAGGGGAACTTGACCTGAATCAGGATTCCCAGCGATTTATTCAGTAAGCTGTCTTTACAGATGTTTCTCATGTTTACACAACCGGCCCTGCCCCACTTCAGAATCATGGGCTCTCCAGCACTGGAAGAATGATTCCCATAGGTCCATGTTGACAAGGCACATAGCAGCTTCAACTTCTACCTAGTCCAAAAGTGTTCTCTTTACAGATTTAAGGTGGGACTATGCCATGGAAGACAGCTAATCATACATTCTCCATCACAGAAAACATTATGTCACAACTAGCATCCTTCCACTTAATAAATTCCCCTTCCATTCATGTAAAATAGGATATTTACTTTTATTTGATTTATGTTAAATATGTCAGGGTGCAACAGCATGAAATGAGGGAAATAAAAAGAAAGATAATAGGGTCAAAGGGGAGGGGCTTGGAGGCAAGAGGAGGAGGAGCAAGGGGTACATGGAGTCAGCGATCATACATGGAACATGCTACACATGTTCCTGCTGATTACAGTGCTACCTTAGTGCTAAAGTGTTCAAATAAAGATTCCCCAGACTTTATTTGTACTAAAGGGTAGTGGTCAGGGTATTACCCAACTGAAGTGGGTGGTTCAAGGATATTGGGAGATGTCTTTGCATTAGGCTTCAATTTGGTACTTTGAGTCCATTTGCAGGGTATTCTAGAGTATGACACCGTGGATTGAGATTAGTTTGTTGATGTTTCTAGCACTTCTGGCTTTTCAGATTTATAATCATTTGTCCGATGCTGATCTCAGGATTCTGGTTGCATTTAACAGTTGAAGTATTCAGTCAGGTTTGTTCAGCCCACGTTCCAGTAATTCAAATGGTTAGCAATATGAATGGGTTATGCAAGATCCTTTGTTGTACAGTAGCTTAGAGCCCCTACCACTGGGGTACTGTGATTTTTGTGTTTCATAAATAGGACCATCCTGGATGCCTCATTCATAACTAATTGGAGTTAGCAAAAAATTCCCTGGGGGGTGAGAGAGACTGTGTAAATCCCTTTCTAATAGTGACATTTAGATATGAGAAATAGTTGTGTAAGAACAACTTTGTTGATTGAATCAAGGGTGGTTAGGATCTTTTTTAGACAATGCTATTTGTTGGTTTTGACATTAGGCTGGAATAAAGGCATATATTTAGAGATGATTTCTGCTTGAGGGCTTGGAACCTCGGTCAGCTCACCGATGAGGAACTTGGGAGGTGTAATTAAAGCAGCCAAGTTCTACTTTAGCAGATCAATCAGTTCAGCAATTTCCCAAATGACATGTGTCATCTTCATGTCTTGCAACCTGACCTTTCGAGGACATCAGTATCACTAGATTCTCCTACCTTGAGGAGTGTCACCAGCATCTGGTAACACATTTGTCCTAGTGCACTTTGCCTTCAGTTTGGTGAAAACTACCATGTGATGATTGTGAAAATGATCTCCCCAGAGGTTTGGCTTTTCATTCAGCGCTCACCTCAAATGACTTATTTTGTCACTTTGACATTGTTTGGGAAGTACATAGAATATATTAACACTAACATCAAAAAGACGAATTTCCTGGGTTCTCAAGCAGGAAACAATGTATAATGTCACAAAGTTTCAAGGGGCTTACCTAGTTTCTGAGGTTTCTATAACATACATGTGATGGCCTCTTTAATTGAAGTCAACAACGCATTAAACATTTTACACACAATGTGGTCTGAAATGCAGCTTTCTTTAATAAATTCAACACGTTCTGTTCTGGTTACGAACACAAATAACTCACACACTGCTCCCCATGCAAAGTTACATGGGAATTTAAAAAAAATAACTAAAGCACAGCTGCGTCTTTATTGTGGCTTCACGCCCTGTCTGCCTTTTTTCAGTTTTGCACCCCGTCTTTTGCCTGCGTGTCCTTGGTGCATAATGATTCCCTCCTGCGAGGAGGTTGTCAGAATGAACCTGCCTTTGCACAATCATTCCATTAATTTTTCAGAATAGATTTGAAAATCTTATTCTCATAGTAATTCTTTTTAATTTTCATTGTTTACAGATAACGTAACACCAATTAACTTTGAAATTAATGAAATGTATTCATCTTTTGCCACAGAAACAGGATGAATCACAGAGGTGGTCTTGACGCAAACTTTATTGCTATGTGAAAGATATTTATAAAAGTTCGCCGATGAAGGTATAGGAAGTATGAGTTTATACGTTTTGTCTCATTCTAAATATTTGTATATGGGCAAATTTAGCCTATTACACACTAATCTAAAATAATAATTTGTCCAAAATGTCTGTAAATTTAATTCACTAATGGGCCATTAATATCTACATATCCCTGACAATGAAAAATCGTAATCTAATTTAAGCTTTTGAAAAGATTCTTATGAAACTAAAATAATCAAAATGGTATGCATATTAGAATTAAGTGAGCCCATTGTGGAACTTAATCGATTTTTGACAACAAAATGAACTTTCATGAACACCTGTCACGCGCTACTCACACCTGCCCGCCTGGCGTCTGTGGGGCCGCTGGCGACTCCACCGACATTAGATGGTTCCATTCTGTTCTGTCTGCTTCCTGTCTTCCCGTTCTAGTCTTTTCTTTCTTCCTGTTTGCAGTTCCGCATTTAACCCTGTCCACTTTTTGGCTCAGTGCGTTGCAACCCCTTTGTTTCGCTCTGGGTTTTTACACTAGTGTTTCTTCGTGCTTTTTGACTGTTCCTATTTTCCCCCTTTTACTGTCTCTCTGGTGCGTTTTCCTGTTTCGGGTCTTGTCCCACTCCTTTCTACCATGGTACACTTTCAGTTTTCGCTTGTAGTTTTCTATCTTTTCCGTTACTTCCTGTTCTCGGCACTGCTTCGGCTGGGTTCACCTTTCTGCTCTCTTTCCTTGCTTTACTTACCTTCTTGTTCGTACTTTCCCTTTTTCCTACTTCTTTGATTTTTTGTACCTACCAGTTCTCTTACCGCTCGGTATGCTTCAGTCTTTCTCTAGTGTTTGGTTGCCGCTGTTCCCTGCCTTCTACGCGGCCCAACGTCTTTGCCTTCCTCTGTTGCTATTCCTTTTCCTTCTATGATGTTCCGGTTACACTCTTAGGCGGAACTTTCCTTTGGAGTTCTTACCTGCTGCCAGGTCCTTGGATGGTTGTACCCGTCCTCTTTGAGAAGCAGTGTGCTGGTTTTCTTGTTCTTCCAGACCTGCTGCCATCTCGCTATCTCTACGTTAGACAAGGAACTTTGGCAATTCCTCCACGCCAGACTACAGAGACTGCATCTAACCTTGGACATTTCTCTACAAGGATTATCCTTAACCCAACTAGGAAAGAGGTTTTTTTTAAGCTTCTAACTTTTTTTCATCTCGCTGGCGCTCTCGGGAGAGGGTACTCTGTATTCCTTTTTTCAGCATGGCGTCAAAGTGGCTTCCACCCGAGGGAGGCCGTATCTCTTCACCAATAAGAAACTCAAGGGTCAGAAGAAAAAAGGCTGAAAAGAGGGATCCAAGCCCGAAGATTCAGGTGAGGAGGAGGGGGTTCGGAATGTAAGATTTCTACAAGCCGAGGAAGTCAAATTTGACAGTTTGCAACGCCAGAATAGACCTACAATGGCCACGGCAGAACAAGTATAGGAGCTGCTCACAGCAGTTCAAGGACTTTCTCAAGAGGTTCAAGCCCTCAAGGATAATAACGCCGCCCTCAGACAGATGGTAAACAACAGAGAACAACCACGAACCGAGCTACCTCCCATGTCTTTAGCTTCCGGCAAATATGATGGGTCCCCCCACAAATTCAAGGAATTAATGGAAGCTTGCATTATCCATTTCACTTTCCGAACCCAAGCATACGCCTCTGATCAGGCCTGGCTAGGGTTTCTGATTTCCAATCTAACAGGGAATGCCTTAGCCTGGGCTACCCACTGGTCACTGGTCCTGTTACAGGATTATAGTGGTTTCACAGCACAATTCAAAGAGGCGTTTGAAAGACGAGAATCTGCTCAAGTCGCTAGCGAACAACTACTGGAAATCCGACAAGGCAGTATGGACTTATTGTCTTACATCTCAATGTTCAAACGGGTCACCTCAGAGACCAGATGGCCAGAGACTGTTCAAAATACCATCTTTCAACGAGGGCTCCGAGAAGATTTGAAGGACGAATTGGCTCCGGTTCCCAAACCCAAGAGCCTGTCCGATCTTTGGTCTATGGTTCTGCAGCGTTCTGCAGCTAGACTTCCGTCTCTCAGAAAGAAAGCCTGAACGAAGAAAGGGTCGCCTCTTGTTTCCTGCTCCACACGCACCCATGCTGACACGGTTCTATGTTATTTCGCCGCAGTATTTTTAATCGCGGGTTTTTTCATTGCCGTTTATTTTTCTCGAAAAACTCATCGTTTTTTTATTTTTTGGGGTGGGTTACCTCCCAACCCCCCCTTTTTTTTGTTTTATTCCCTTACACCCACAACCATATATTTAATTTTTTAACCCCCCCAAAAAAAAAAGATGAGTTTTTTTTCGAATTAAAAACGGCGATGAAAAAACACATGATGAAAAATACCGCAGTGAAATGCGTGTATACCGCTGACACTCCCCACACCTCGACAACCTAAGGAAGAACCAATGCAAATAGGAACCACTCGAGGTCCCCTAACCTCAGAAGAACGCAAGAGGCGTAAGGACAACAACCTGTACATGTATTGCGGTTTTGACCGTCATCTGTTGAGGGACTGCCCTGAAGTACCGGCTTGACGGTCAGTAAATGCCTGTCCTCGGAACTAACAGGGACAAGTTTCTGAGGCGGATTTCCTAGTCCCTATGTCTCGATGTCAGTGACTTCCACCACAGCTTCCGAAGACAACCGGCTAATGGTGGTTGCCATACAACTTAACCTTAACCAAGGAAAGATCGATGTCCAGGCCCTTATAGACTGTGGTGCTGCAGGGTGCTTTATGGACATAGTATGGGCCAACAAGACAGGCATTGAAAGACTGGAAAAGGGGGAGGACCAAAAGGTCAAAGGAGTTGATGGTAAACCCCTGAGCTCTGGTCTTATAACTCATTCTACCTCTGTATTAACCATGACGGAGTTGCAACACACCGAGACCATACGATTCGATCTAAGAAGGGCGGCTCATTTCCCTGTAATTCTCAGAGTGTCATGGTTACGTAAACACAAACCTACCATCGATTGGAAAATAAATCAGTTGTCTTTCACTTCCGACTGTTGTCGTAAGTCATGCTTACCAGAAGCCCACTACGCCACTGTTACAGTGGTGACGGATTCTTCACAGTCACCAACCACCCTAGGGGTGCACAACATACCTACTGTATTATGAGAATATAGCAAGGTTTTCCAGGAAAAAGAACCCCAGGAGTTGCCCCACATCGGCCGAAGATTGTGCCATCGATCTTGTGCCCAATGCCCTCATCCCCTTTGGGCGGATGCTCTCTCTCTCTCTCTCTCAAAGAGAAGGAGGTACTCAGGGAGTATCTGGATGCCAATCTACACAATGGACTGATCAAGCCGTCACGCTCCCCAGCTGGAGCTTCACTATTCTTTGTCCCTAAAAAAGATACATCCGAATTAAAGCCCTGCATAGATTACCGGGGACTCAATTGAGTGGAAATCCGAGACAGGTACATCATGCCACTCATCAAAGATGTAATGGAAGCCGTGCAGGGTGCTGTAGTGTTTTCTAAATTAGACCTGCGACGGAATTACCATCTGCTACTTATCTGTTCAGGAGATGAATGGAAGACCGCATTTAGGACCCCATTTGGACATTTTGAGTACCGAGTAATGCCATTCGGCCTTGTAAACACCCCGTCCATCTTTCAAAGGTTCATGGACCATCTTCTTTCTGATCTTTTGTTCCATGCACTATCGTCTATCTCAACGACATATTGGTGTACTCTGCCTCCAAACAACTCCATAAGGTACATCTTCAACAAGTGCTTCATCGCCTGAAGGAAAACCACCTGTTGGTAAATCCCGAAAAATGCCTTTTCCAAGTCTCCACTGTACCCTATCTGGGAATGTTTTGTCTGAAGCTGGGGTTGAGATGGACAAAAGAAAGGTAGAAGCTATTCTACATTGGCCAACACTGGCCTCAGTGAAAGATGTTCAAAGGTTCTTAAGACTGGCACATTTTTACTGTAAGTTCATTCCTGGATTCTCCGAGAAGGTGCTACCTATTACCACTCTGTTGAAGAAGTCTACAGCCCCCTTTCTTTGGTTCAAGGATGCCAAAATTGCATTTCATCTATTGAAGAAGGCTTTTTGTTCCACTCCGGTGCTACATCAACCTGACCAAGGACAACCATTTATTGTAGAAGCTGATGCCTCTGCGGCGGCAGTAGGCGCGGCATTGCTACAGGAACAGGACGGTATAGAACATCCGGTGGCATATGTAGCCAAGACTCTTTCTTCCAGCTAGGCAAACTACGCAGTCATAGAAAAAGAGTTGCTTGCCATAAAAGTGATATGTGAAGAATGGCACCATCTCCTACAGGGTGCAGCTCACCCCTTCATCCTCCGGACAGACCATAAGAATCTCAAAGTGAGCCAACAGATGGAATGCATCAACTCGTGCCATGCTAGGTGGGCACACTTTTTCTCCCGATATTACTTCATTTTAACCTATCTGCCGGGTTCCAAGAACGTGCTCGCTGACGCTCTCTCCAGGGTTCCGATACCTGGTTATTCCCTTAACCGTCAGCCGGATCTCATCCTTCCTCAAAAAAGAATCATAAGTTCCGTAAACTTCTTTCTTGAAGAGGTCCGTGAAAACACGAGATCTCTACCACCACCTACGACTAAACCACAAGACATACTCCACAAGCAAAACGGTTTTTATTTCATCAATCATCGCTTGTATTTACCAGACCGCAAATCCCGACTGAGCACCCTCAAATGGTGCCATGACGATCCTGTGGCCGGTCATCGGGGGTATTTAATACCATCTATCTGATCAAGAGACATTTTTGGTGGCCTAGTTTAACCGAAGAAGTTAATAGGTATGTACTTTCCTGTTCCGTTTACAATAAGGCAAAGTACAACACCCAGAAACCGGTGGGATTCCTACATCAAGACCCTCCATCTAACAGACCATGGAGCGTGCTCACCACTGACTTCATTGTGGATCTCCCACCGTCCGATGGCTGCTCCTGTGTTATGGTCACTGTAGACAGTTTCACTAAAATGGCTCACTTCTCCCCCCTGGCGGGTCTTCCTACTACGGCCGAGATGGCCTCTATACTTACTAAAGATATCTTCCGTCTACATTGATTGCCGGAAAAGATAATATCTGACCGGGGTTCACAGTACATTTCCCGCTTTTGGAAGGAACTCTGTGAGAGATTAGGTATAGAGAGGGCAAGTCTTCCGGATTCCATCCTCTAACAGACAGACCGAACGGTTAAATGCCTCATTAGAACAGTACCTGAGATGTTATATCAATCACCAGCAAGACAACTGGGTCGCTCTGTTGCCTACTGCAGAGTTTGCCTATAATAACTCCCGCCATAGCGCTACCAAGCTTAGCCCTTTTTACTGTTCCTATGGGTTTCATCCCTCTTTCTTACCATCTTCCAATGCTCCAGCTTCCTCGATAGCTTCAGTGGATGCTGTTCTTTCCAACATCTCCGAAGCTCAAAAGATTGCCACCGAAAGTCTCTGGGATAGTCAGTTTCGTTATGGTTCTCAACGCAATCCACAGCGGCTTCCTTCTCCACTGTGGAAGAAGGGAACTAATGTATGGCTATCCACTAAATATGTTCCCCGTTGGTTACATCCATCCAATCTCTCGCCAAGATATCTGGGCCCATACACCATACTTGACAGGATCAACCCAGTTGCTTACCGCCTACAGTTCCCAAAACATATGAAATGCATACACCCTGTGTTTCATACCTCCTTGCTAAAGAGATATCAGGAAGACTCCTACCAACGTCCCATACTGAGAGCACACACTGTAGAAGATCAGACACCAGACGAGTATGAAGTGTCTAACATCCGAGATTCCAGATACAGAAGGGGCCGACTCCAGTATCTAGTACACTGGAAAGGATATGCTCGGTCTGAAGACTCCTGGTAGCCCATTTCCCATATACATGCCCCCAGACTAGTGCAGATCTTCCCTGGCAAGCCTGGAGGGGTGCCCCTTGGGGGGGGGCATACTGTCATGCGCTACTCTCGCCTGCCCGCCTCGCGTTTTTGAGGCCGCTGGCGACTCCACCGCCATTAGATGGTTCCATTCTGTTCTGTCTACTTCATGTCTTCCCGTTTTAGTCTTTTCTTTCTTCCTATTTGCTGTTCCGCATTTAACACAACCCACTTTTTGGCTCAGTGCGTTGCAATCCCTTCATTTTGCTCTGGGTTTTTACGGTAGTGTTTCTTTGTGCTTTTTGACCGTTCCTATTTTCCCCCTTTTACTGACTCTCTGGTCCGTTTTCCCATTTCTGGTCTCGTCACGCTCCTTTCTGCCTTGGTACACTTTGTTTTTCTTTCACTTTCAGTTTTCGCTCATAGTTTTTAGTCTTTTTTCTTCCTGTACGCGGCTCCACTTTGGCTGGGTTCGCCTTTCTGCTCTCTTTCTTTGCTTTACTTACCTTCTTGTTCGTACTTTCCCTTTTTCCTACTTCTTTGATTTTTCGTACCTACCGGTTCTCTTACCGCTCTGTAAGCTTCCGTCTTTCTCTAGTGTTCTGTTGCCGCTGTTCCCTGCCTTCTACGTGGCCCAATGTCTTTGCCTTCCTCTGTTGCTATTCCTTTTTCTTGTATGGTCTTCTGGTTACACTCTTGGGCAGAACTTTCCTTTGGAGTTCTTACCTGCTGCCAGGTCCTTGGATGTCCGTACCCGTCCTCTTTGAGAAGCAGTGTGGTGTGCTGATTTTCTTGTTCTTCCGGACCTGCGCCATCTTGCTATCTCTACGTTGGAAAAGCAACTTTGGCAATTCCTCCACGCCGGACTACAGAGACTGCATCTAACCTTGGACATTTCTCTACAAGGATTATCCTTAACCCAACTAGGAGAGATGTATTTTTTAAGTTTCTAGCTTTTTTCCTCTCGCTGGTGCTTTCGGGAGGGGCTCCTCTGTATTCTTTTTTTCAGCAAGGGTCAGAGTGGCTTCCACCCAAGGGAGGCCATATCTCTTCACCAAAAAAAAACTCAAGGGTCAGAAGAAAAAAGGCCAAAAACAGGGATCCACGCCCGAAGATTCAGATGAGGAGGAGGGGGTTCTGAATGTGAGATTTCTACAAGCCGATGAAGTCGAATTTGACAACAGCCTCTGTTTTTTAAAAAAGATTGTTGAGATTGTGCAACAAATAAATCACATTGATTGAAATAACTTTTCCTGAAGTACAGGCCTACATCTGGATGTCAAGAATCAAAAATCGATTGTAAACTGTAACATTTTCTATTGATTGGAATTGATGTGAAGATGTGTTCATTCACGTAGCTGGTACTTTGTCAAATACAATCAATATTATTGATCCCATTAAGAAAGTTAAAATCTGCTTAAATTGAGTGTTGACACAAAATTAAATGAATTTAAACAAGGAATTTCTTAACCTACAATATTAATCTAGTAAAAGCCTCATATTTCTGCAAATTGTCAATTCAACGAGATACCCTTGTACAAGACCAGCAATTAAACAGTTTTAATAATGTTCATAGAATTGATAATTTAAACAGCTTTCCAGCATTCAAAGGATCCGTGGGGTGGTCATGTATTTGGTTCAGGGCGAGTAATTTGATTAGGGTAATTCCATTCTAGCTGTCTTCTTTCACTATAGACTGGAAAAAGAGTGTCATTTGGAATCCCGGGGCTTCCACTAGTTGTTAAACCCCCTTAGCAGAACATTTCTTTCATAGATAAAAAAAAGATGCATTTTAGGGTCTGTCCAGGTTTTTTCATTGCTGAGTGACAGTGGTGAGTCATGTTCATCATTGGGTCTTGCTGATGGTGACCGGATCTAGCCATATCGGCTATCAGGATCATTGACCTAACCCCCAGAGTAAGAGATGGGCTAGCTAGCTCATCTCCTGAAGGGGCTTGTACACATCACCTGGCATCACCTGTACAATCACCTGGCTTTCCGGAAACTCTTGAAGACAGAACTTTTCATCTAACCTACATCTTCGGTTGTCCTCACTGACCTCTCTGCTTGTGATGGAGCGCTTGGATGCCTCAGGGCTTGTAGCGCTATAGAAATTTAATAACATAACATAACATAACACATGCAACCTTATTTTTAATTCTTTTTTGGGTGCCTATCATTGGCTGTGCCAGAGGCGGCAGGTTTTATTACTGGGAGGAGGGATGTACCTGAAGGGCATCACTATTCTACCTGAGCTAAAGATAGTGGTGGGTGTTGAATAAGGTTAGTGGAGGAGCATTGCCCTCATCTCTAAATTAGTGTGAGCAAGTGAGCATATGGGGGAAGTTCTAAATAAATTAGTGGGTTTTGGAGGCGTATGCCCCACAATTTCTTTTTTTAAAATAATGGGTTTAAATGGTTCATTTTACCATGCAATATTTTAGAACTATTGGGTAAAAAGATATGCAGCCTAAATTGGGTCTCTGGGGTAATACATGATTACAATCCAATGCATGCCAGGTCACCACAAGTACACACGAGCATTTTACATTTTCATAATGACTTTGATCTTAATGCATGCTAGCATTACCACTGTAAATGACTTTCATGATTCAACAGCCAATACATATGCCAGCATTGTCATTTTAATACATTTCAAGAAAATGTGCAAACACAATATACTAGCAACTCCACTGTAAATCACTATGATGTTGCACATGCAATATGTACCAGTTTTGTCCCACGACATCACATTCATGATGCTAGCTGCACTCCCAATACCTGTCAGCATGTTCACTGCACGCTGTGTCCACAGTGTATGACGACATTGCACCTATTTTTCACTTTCATGATGCTGCACCAACTATATGCCAGCAGTGGCAGTGGAAATAACTTCCATGAAGCAGCAACACAATATATGCCAGCATAGTCGCTTGGAGTCGCGTTGATGATGTTTGTAGCTAATGTTCATCATCCTGGGTCTCCACTTCTCTGCAAAAAAACACATACATGGATTGTGCGCACAAACACACATTCACACTCACGCAAACATAATATATGCACGCACACATACTCACCTATACCTACACACAAATTGCTTTCCATTCTGGAAACACGCAAACAGGCACTTGTTTTATTTTTAATCTTTCCTTTAACAAAAAGTGATCTTATCTCATATCTGGTCATGTCAGCACCACAGCAGAATCAATCAGCTAGCAGCTGGAAGTGGCACTGAATGAGAACGTGGGGCACACAAATGGGATCTTGGCTTGGTTGCCAAGCAACCACTTGGATCCAAATCTAACTATGTGCCTGCTCACTCCTTTTAATAAAGAGGAAGTGTGGCAGCCCAGCTGGCTTTGCCATGAAACATTGGCTACCTATGACCAGGAAATGACTATTTAATCTTCGCGTTTTACCCATGAGCCTTGAAGTGAGCATGCAACCGCTTCTTCAGAAGGTCATAAGGGCAATTACAATTATTTGCAAATAAACTGTTTGTATCTCTCCAATCCCAAAAGTCACGAAGTATGGTACAGCATCCTCCATCATAGATGAAGTAATGAACATTATATTCATGTTAGGTTTTTATATAATGCTACATTTCAGAGTCCTCATGCATCTATGTAGTAAATAATAGCTGTTATTATTACCCATTTTATTGGTACTCAATGTATCCCTCTTGGAAGTAGGAATGGCCGAGTCAGCTCTGCCAGAATTGAATCTTGCCAAGACCAAATTTGTCCATGTCAGAGGCAAGTGCTTAACCCGTGGGCTATTCACCCAGTTGTACATAACTCTCTCCCCACAACTATATTACAGTTGAAAAAGAAAATTATGTTCAGGGGTCTATTAAAACAGTAGTCCTTCCATTCCAGGCAGAAGTCTTGATTCCAGTAGTTCTTTTGTCATTGAGGTACTGGCCACCTAATGACCTAAAGCTACTTACTTGACATGTTGATTTGTTAGAAACAATTATATAAACTATCACCCTATTTCTTTACCAGCGCCTGATGGACTGTGACCCAATATGTTTATTGCCACATTTCTAAATAAACCAATAGTTCCTCTTCACAAGAGTATGTTCCAAACGTGTTGAAAGAAGTGGTGGTATGTCTCATGTTTTGTGCAAAAGAGCACACTATTGGATACAATTGTGCATAAGACACAGTCCCAGAAAACAACTTCAGATATGCTGTCCAAGTCTTGGTCATCTCCCACCTGAATCCCTTTTGGAAGGCCTTCTGGTGACTATCTGGCACCCCTGAGTTGTGTCCTGCATGCTGCAGCATGACTTATCAAAGGACTCCACCAATTCTCATAGACAACATCTGCAAGGATGTCACCCTGAAGTCACCAAGTCACCTCACTGAAATACTCAGCATCTCTGGAGCCCTATGATCCACCAGAAGAAAGAACATGTGCAGACTTGAACTCTGGTGGTGCAGAAGGAAAGAAATAGAGGGCAGACTATTATACACCACTTCCACAGTAAGGAGACAATGGAGGTGGTATGGGTTTCATGTGTTTATTGCCTAGGTTGACTAGGAGACGTCGGTGGGTAGGAAAGCTCCCCCACCGCTGAGCTTCTTCCTTAGCCTCCAGCTTTTTTCCCACCTGCCACTCTTAATACACCAACCTTCTAGGTAAAAACAAAAATCCAAACTTCTAAGCGCAAGATAACACACCTCCTCACTGAAACACACTCACACACATACACATACATATATCAAGAGAACCGCTGCACGAGTCAGCTTTGTCTAGTTTGCTCTTGTTTAAAAATACAATTAGTCAGCCTTTACCAGCCTGCCCTTGTTCCACACTTTCCCATCATCTGGCACTACCGCTTCTTGGAGCTCCCTCTCAATTCTCCCCCAGAAATGGGTCTCACCCTTCCACACACTCCTTCCTTCCTTTGCTCCCTTTTCCCAACTATAGGAACATGATCTCCCTCACTGAATTCATACCTCTTTACTCACACATATTATACCTCTCCTTCATCCCATCTTCCTTCTCTTGAACCCTATTTCCCTCATTCCTATCCACACACCTTGCTCTCCCTAACCAAGGAGGACACACTGTGGTGTGAGGCTTCCTTCTCCTAAGTACCTCAAATGAACCAATCCTGTTGTGGCATGCGGGGTAAGCCTAAATGCACATGCCCTCCTTATTACTGCCTCCTCCTATTCCCCCGCCACTTATCCATGTTGAACGACTTGCATGATGGTGTGATTAAACCACTCAAGCACACCATTCATCTCAGGGTGATACAACAATACCTTATGATGTGAGAATCGCACTCTTGTGAGAAATACTTCCACCAGCTTTGAGGTAAAGTGTACCCCATTTTCAGTCAGACGCTTAGCAGGAAAACCCTCACAAACACTTTAGTATTCACCTCCTAAATCACGTTTATTTCAATCCACTTGTAATACAAATCCAACAAAACAAGAATGTACCTCCTCCTTCCTCTGACATCACCAAGTGCTCCCAACGCATCAACATCCACATACTCCATGGCATAGAAGATAATTGCAAAGGTCTAAGAGTCTGAGTTTGGTTCCTCAATATTTTGTCTACCTCAACACAATGTTAACAGCACTTCACCATTTCCTCCACTCTATCATCAATCCTAGGCACCGATTAATCCGCCCTCAGTCTTCCTATGTACTTTGTCATTTACAAATGCCCTTCATGTGCCAATGACAACAACCTGTCTCTCAACCTCAATGGCAGCACAACTTTACCTCCCTTGTACAACAATATCTCCTGCATACTCAATTCATCTCAAACTTTGTAGAATTGCCTCAACTTTTCATCATCATCACTTTGTTCTCTCCAATCCCCTCAGACTCTCCACATGACTGACCAAGAAGAGAACAACATCACTCGCTTGTTCTCACATCAACTCATCTCTGTAGAACATCCCCTCACACCCTAAAAATACTTCCTCATCACTTCTGTTCTCACACCCATATTCCAAACCCTCTTCCACAACTGCACTATCTGAATGTGACAGAGTCAGCCACTGCATTCTCCGTCCCAGAGACATGCTTTACCTGAAAACTGTGACCCTGCGGGATGTCACCCATCTCATGATCTTCCCTGAAATATCATCCAGCCCTTTGCACAGGAACACACCCACAAGGGGCTTGTGGTCGGTCAACACCTTGACATTTCTTCCCCACAGGAACATCCTGAAGATCTTCACTGCCCAGACTATGCTAAGTGCTTTCTTCACTATGATGGGGTACCTCATCTCCACTTCCTTCAACACCCTTGAAGTAAAGGCCACAACTCTCTCTACACCCTGTTGCTCCTGCAGCAACACTGCCCCTAACCCAGTGTCGCTGGTATCTGTCATAACCCATGTGGGACACTGCATGTTAAAACTTGCCAATGCCGGTGCCTAGGCAATTGCCCTCTTGATATCCTCAAATTCCTTCTGCAGCCCTCACTCCACTCAAACACAGCTCCCTCCCCACACATACTCCTGATACACTTGCATTTGTTTGCAAAGTCTGGAACAAACTTGGCATAATATTCCACCAACCCAATAAAGACATGATAACTTGTTTGTCTTTGGGTTAACCAGCACTCTTAATCACTGATACAAAAGCCCCTTTGGACTTTACTCCTCCTTCACTCAAGGTGTGCCCTAAATAATCTATGGATATCCTCTTAAGTCTGCACTTGTCCCTTCTCATCATCAGCTCAGCCTCCTCAACAATCCTGAGAACATTCCTCAACCTAGTAACATACTTGCCCTGCGCAGTACTCATGAAAAGAATGCCATCCCGAAAGCAGAACACCCCCTTCTCCTTACCAAACAAAAGATGCATCATCCTAAAGTACCTGAATATCCCCTCAGGAGTTACAAACATCATCAACTCTCGCGATTCAGGATATACATTTATTTGATGATAGTCGGATGCTAAATTCAATGTGCTTAAGTGCATGCCCACCTACCAAGCTCACAATCTCCCCTATGTTGCATAGTAGAAGCCTATCTGCCACAACATTGATGGTAAGCTCCTCAGGTCAACTCAGATTCTAATCTTTCCACTTGCTTTTCTCGCCACAACAATAGGCAATATCCACTCTGATGACTCAACCCTCTCCATCAAAAGCAAACACTCAAGTTTCTCCAACTCCTTTCTCGCCTCCGCTCTGAGACAGATAGGAACATGCCTGAGATTACCCATCACTGGCATCGCTCGAGGCCTAAATTGGATGCTATGCTGATAGCCCTTCAGACACCCAAGTCTATCCTTAAAAAGTATCCACCCCAGTAGACAGCCATGATTCCTTGAGACAATCACGTCAGATTCTGTGAACTTTCCTTGAAACTGCAGACTTCACCCATGATCTCAATATTGCCCCTTCTCATTCACACTGGCCGTCACCCAGGGCTTATTGAGTTTCTTCCCCTTTCCTACGAAGAGCCTCAACCAGTTTTCCCAGACCACAATGATGTAACCCGAACATGTCTGTCAGCATGCAAACACCATGCTTATTTTCCAATTCCTCAGCATGTGGTTTATTTCCTCTGTTGGACTCCTTTCCAGCACTCCCATCTGGAAAACTCACCCCTCAAACACCACTCACCTGATTACATTCATCAACTTCATCCTCCTCACACTGCGAAACTTCCCTAACGCTTCTTGAGGAAAAGTTCCCCAGCACCTAGCATAGTGCCATATCTTCCTGCACTTCCAACATTCAACACTCAAACCGGGGCATTTCTCTGAGTTTGCAAAGTGAAAGGTGCTCCCACATCTAAAACACCTTTTGTACACTCTCCGTACATCCCCCTTCTTCTTCACCCCTTCTTCATGCACACCTCCTTTTTCCTCTACTACTTTCCAACCATGCGCACTTCCACCCAGGGTACGTTTCCTTTCATCCTTGTTCTGTGCCCTGGTTACAACACACTCCCCCTTCTCACTGTTTCCTACTTTCACCTCCAATTTCCTCACACATTTCATCACATGCTCAACTTTTCTAGCAATGGCAAGTACTTCATCCAGAATTGGATCACCCTTACTCGGAATCTCCTCCCTTATCCGATGCTCTCTAACATGCAACATAAATTGGTCTCTGACATGTTCTTTGTATGATACCCCAAAGTTGCAGTGATTTGCCAGTTCTCGAAGACCCTTCAAAAAGTTCTCCACCATTTCTCCTTCTGCTTGCTCTCACATCTCAAAATAATAACTTGCCAATATGGGACTGGACTTCTTCTCGTATTGTAGGTCAAAATATCTCATTATCGTCTCGTATGCATTGTGGGATTCCACTCAAGCAGCCCTTCCTGTACCTCTCTGCTTCCAGGCAAATCTGTCAAATCCCAGATTGTGCATCAGTAATGCCCTTACCCTGTCCAAACTGTACATGGGACCATGAATAGCCAGGATGTAGTCCTGGAAATCCTCACTCTGCACACCCGTTGATGACAAAAACTGTGGTGGCAAATTGCTCATCTTGACAGAAACGGAGAGGTAGAACTGTACTGTGAGAACTGAGAGAGAGTCCCACACCACCTACACACAAATACCACATACACGTGTACTGAGGCAATTACCTGACTCAGTCATGCCTCCTCATGTCTTTGGATCTAGTTATAGTGGTGTCTTAAGACTTAAAAATGGACCCCACCAAAGCTTGTGAGACTTTCCATGGTATCGTGTTCATTTACTGACAGGATTTTATGTAAAGTAATTTTCAACGCCGAAATTACTTTGAAAAAGACATATCTAAATATATGGGGAGGGAAGGGTTAAAATAGGTGGGGAAGGGTTTGGGGTATGAGTAAAATAATAGGCAAAGGAGGGATTGGGAGGGTTCTAGCCCAAAATATACAAATCAAAACATGTTATGGGTTTTTTCGAAGTAATTTCGGCATTGGAAATTTCTTTGAAAACAAACTTGTCAGCCTGACTCAAAGATGGCCAACACCAAACTTGTGAGATTTCCCACAATCTTCTGAACCTTTGCCTGACACAAAAATGGCCGCCACCCCCTTCCCACCAACAGGCACTATGTGTACTTCACACCAGCACAGATGCTGTTCTGCCTCATCCTTCACAAAGCAAACTCTACTGCATTCCGTGCACTTCACGGCTTCCACTCTCTGCCAGTCACCAATCACCTGGCTTACCAGCTTACTGGATGCTCCAGTGGTGACTCAGCCCACTCTCAGGACAGCACAGATGCAGGGACATGTGCCTACCATCTCTCTTCACAGCTCCGCTCCTACAACAGGGGCACACCAACAGTGCCAAAACTCCTCTGCCAGTCTCTGTCAAATTCTGCTAGGCAGGAAGGAATTAGAAGCAGCAAGTTCCGGCCACATCACTCCATCTGCTGACCACGGGCTCTTGCAGCACCACAACCGCTTCCATGCCAGCAGCATGGTAAGGAGACGGTAAGGAGACAACAGAGGTGGCATGGTTTTCATGTGTGTATTACCTAGGTTGACTGCGAGACATCAATGGGTAGGAAAACCACCCAGATTTTCTTCCTTAGCCTCCAACCCCCTTTCCCAGTCATCCCCCAACCTTCTAGAATTCAAGACAACAGAGCTCTAAGCACAACATACCAGAGACTATCTCTCTGTATTCCCTCAGACACTGGAACCTGGTCCCATCTTACTTCTACATTTCAGGAAGGAGCGTAAGACCCTCTTCTCCAAGGAATGGCTCCTCCCTAACACCTAGCACTTGTTGGGTTCACTAATACACCCTCCACCCATCTGCTGACCCCTGTTTCCTCTCCTGGTTGCTTGCACACCCCTTGCTGCCAAATTGCCCACCCTCATCCTCCCCCATTGTTAGCTCCCTACTTCCTGGGATCTCTTCTTCCCTCACTGTGTTCTTCCCCTGGTGATTTCTAAAGCACTCCATTAGTTCAAGAAGCTCAGTCCATGCTCAATAAATACCCTAATAATGATAGTAAAATATATTTGACAGTAGACCCTTATTTCTCATTACGCGTAACTTTTCACAGTGTTTTACACGATGCACCATATAAATGGTTGGTATAGTGACATAGCTTTAGCTATTGCAATGGCATAGTTCAAAAGTTAGTTTACTTGTGAATTTACTATTGTTGCAGAGTTATTAAAACTATATAGTCGATTTGGATCTGCAGTTGCATCGTATAGGATTATTTTTTGTATTAACCGTTTTCAGCTTGAATGATACTTCGGCCACAGATGCTGTTTGTTTATGAAAAGATGTACACAATAATGCATCTTAAATAACACCCAACATTTCCCACCACCTGAACACTTCATGTGGCTAACTGCATGGAAGACTGACTATAGTCTGAAAATGGGTAGGAGCTGGATCTACTAGACACGTCAATGGACCAATTAAAATAAGATAGATCGAGTTGTCATGAGCCATGATCATCATTATGGCCTTGCTACATCTGTGGGGAGGGGATGCGCTGGTAGGTATTTGCAACAGGGCTGGGTCCCTGGTGCCAATGTTGATGCTATGGACGGGAAGTTTAGGGATTCTGTGTTGCTGTGTGAGGCTTTGGGTTGTACAATGGGAACTGGCCTGTTTGATGGTGGCTGGCCTCTGCCGCTTGACTCACTGTCAGGTTTATTTATCATTACAAGATCCGTCGACTATTTGTGGAAATGTCTTGTTTTTTTGTAACTTTGTTTATTTTTGAACAAGGCAGGATGACAATTACACAACCACTTGCAACATCGTAAAAGCATTTTAAGCATGTTAACCCCCAGACCCTTTCCCGTGCCGCTCCCCTCCCTCCTCCTCCCCCCAGGTCCGGGCACCCCCCTCTGGGGCCGTCTGTCCCGTACCCCGGCCCCTATGTGTCCCTTTCGGGGTTTTCTTGGTTTTTCAGGGTTCAGCGAGTGTTAATGGGTTCAAAGGTCAGGGCTGGGAATCGCCGGTCATATTCCAGAACTGGGGCCCAGATGTTCTGAAATCTGTGTAGGGCACCCGCCTTTGCCGCCGTTACCTTTTCCGCCACCAGTATGTCCCAAAGTTTCGTCCACCACTGGGCCATCAAGGGGCCTTCTGGGGCCTTCCAGGTGCGGGCCAGGGTTGTTTTCCCAGCTAGCAGGCACTGGGTCAGCAACTTCGCTCGTTTGCCGACCCGTGGGTATATCGCTGGGATCGAAGCTCCCAGCAGGACGGGCTCCAGCTCCAGCGGGATCGCTGATCCAGTGATTTGCGCAATGGTCTCTAGGCATGTCTTCCAGAATTGCTGAATCCATGGACATGTCCACCACATGTGGAAAAAAGAGCCTGGGAGGCCGCACTCTCTCCAGCAGAGATAGTCCACTTGGGTATTCATATGATGAAGCCTGAGGGGCGGGTAATACCACCGTAGCATGATTTTATAGGCGCTTTCCCTGTTTGTGATGAAGGTGGACGAGGTGTGCGTCCGGGTCCAGATGTCCACCCATGTCCGGTCTTCTATTGGGTGACCCAGGTCCCCTTCCCATTGGGCAATGATGCGCGTTCTTGTGCTCAGGAAGTCCCCTAAGAATCGCCTGTATAGGGTAGATATCTTCCCGCGGGCCGGGAGGTCCCTGAGTGTCAGTTCCAGGGCGGTGGGGGGTCGCGTTGCTGCCTGCAGAGTTTGGGGGTGTGTGTACCAGTGACGCAATTGAATATAAGTGTATCTGTCTCTTTCCTGGAGTTGGAATTTTTCTTTACATTGCTCGAATGTCAGGGGTGCCCCCTCCCCGTACAGCTGGTATATGGTTTCAAGGCCGCCGTTTATCTAGTTTTGGAAGTTGCGGGGGCTCGTGCCAGGCGAGAAGGCCGGGTTAAAGAAGACCGGGGATTGAGGGCTCAGGCCTCTGGGGACCCCCTTCCGTTTTAACGCCCAATCCCAGGACTTTAGGGTGTGCTTAGTTGCGAGGAGAAGGTCTCCCCAGTGTGTTCGGAGAGGGGGTGGGATGTGTGGCAAGAATCGAAGTGGTGATGGTGTCCGTGACTGTTCCAGCTCCACCCATCTGGGGCGGTTTGTGATTGTCTGCCATGTGTGGATTTGCGCTAATTGGGCTGCCACCCCGTAAGCCTGTAGGTCCGGGACTCCCAGACCTCCCAATTTGGAGCCCCCCAATAGCGTTTGTAGGAGGATTCTCACCTTCTAACCTTTCCAGATAAATTTCAACATTTTCCTCTGTAGGTTGCGAAGGGCTGGAGCGGGGATCGCCACTGGGAGGGAGGCGCAGGCGTAAAGGAATCTTGGGAGGAGGTTCATCTTGCACGCTGTTATGCGCCCTAGCCGCGAGATCTCCTCTGTTGTCCATCGTTTCAGGTCGCCTTCCAGTTCCCCGAACAGCCGGGGAAAGTTTGCCTTGTATGTGTCTTTTGGGTCCGCTGGGATATAGACCCCCAGATAAGGGATCGCCCTTTCTTCCCATGTGGTTGGGCACATTTTAGCCAGTGGTTCCCGTTCTCCCGGGGTGAGGCCGATGCTTAAGGCCGTAGACTTAGCGAAGTTTACCGAAAAGCCGGAAACCTCGCCATAGCTGTCTATCTCTTCTAACGCGTGTCGGAGGGATGAGCTGGCTTCTGAAAGCATGAGTAAGACATCGTCGGCATACAGAGCGATTTTATGTTGCGAGGGGCCGATCCTCGGGCCTTTGATCTGATTGTTGAGTCTGATTCTTTGGGCAAAGGGCTCCATGGTCAGGGCGAACAGCAGTGGGCACAACGGACAGCCCTGTCTAGTCCCGCAGGTCAGGGGGATAGGGGCCGAGTGGTGTCCATTGATTCTTAGGAGCGTTTTCGGGCCAGTGTAGTTAGCTAGTACCATTGATTGGAATGTTGCCCCAAAGCCGAAGGCCCCCAAGGTGTTTTTCATAAAGGACCAATCCACCCTGTCGAAGGCCTTGGTCGCATCTCGGGCCATTAGGACCAACTTCTGGGAGTTCCGGGCAGTAAGGTCCACCAGGTTGAGAGTCCTCCGGATGTTGTCTCCTGCCGCCCGATGTATGATGAAGCCTGCCTTGTCTGGCTGAATGATCCCTGGTAGGATGGGTCCCAGGCGGTTCGCCAAAATTTTAGAGTGTAGGTTTGCATCAATGTTCAATAGAGCAATCGGTCTGTACGAGGCTAAGTCTCGTGGGTCTTTCCCAGGTTTGGGGAGGAGGATGGTGGTCGACTCCTGCATCGAGGGCGTCACAGATCCTGTCTCCCTGAAAGAGTTAAAAAGTGTGACCAGGTGGGGAACCAGTTGGGGCCTAAATAGTTTATAGAACCTTGCTGAGAATCCATCTGGGCCCGGGGCTCGTGGTTTAAGTGACTTGATGGCCTCCTCAATCCTGTGATGGGCGCCTCCAGCTCCTCCCTTTCGGTGTCAGAAAGCCGTGGTAGCGCTGATTTATGTAGGTATTCCATTTGTTGCGGTTGGTTTCGTGGATTGGCCGTCATGATCTTGGCGAAGTAGTCCATCGCTAGCTGTTGCTTTTTGGGTTCCGAGAATTGGGTGACTCCTTTGGGGTCACGTAGGCCCGTAATAAAGTTGGTCCATCTTAGTTTGGCCAGTTTAGCCACCAAGATTTTATTTGCCTTATTGTTCTTCGCGTAATACGATTGTTTAGCTCCAGCCATGAGTAGGGCGGTCTGTTCTGCATAATGGGCCTCTAATTTCTTTCTGGCTATGCGCAAGGCTTTCTGTGTCTTAGGGGACCAACCTTTCTTCTTTTGGGTCTCTTCTGCGGCCTTCAGTTCGTCTCCCAAGGCTGTCCGAGTTTGTCGCCTATTTCTATGGTAGGCAGCTCCCTGGGCGATCAGGGTACCTCTGATGACTGCTTTCATTGCATCCCAGGTGTTCCCCACCGAGGTATCAGATGCTGGGTTTTCTTCAAAGAAGCTCTTGATAGCTTTCGCGATCTTGTCCCTTGTAGCCATCTCATTGAGGATGGGGTCGTATGAAGTCCATCTGCGTGGGCTGTCAGATTTTGGGTTCTGCGCCCGGAGTTCCAGGATCACTGGGTCATGATCTGATAGGGCTCTCGTGCCGATGGCTGTCATGGGCGCTACTCCCGAGGGGCCAGGACTGGCCCAGTGCCCTCGGAAGCAGACCCGTCTTCCACTACTCCGGACCCAGCAGACCCCTACAGGGGCCCTTTGGACCGTGTCCTGGCGCCTTTGGCGCCAGGCTCATGAAGGGTTTCAGTCCCGGCGCCATAGGCGCCAGGCTCATATTGATAAACAGTGTAATAATGCTTGGGTGGACTTACCTGAGGCAGACCATGCTGCATATTTACCCAGAACAATCCAGTCTGGTTGAAGTCCCCAGCCATCAGGGCTGGGAGGAACTATTCCCTCCATTCAGGAACTCTTTTCTTACCTGGGTGGAACCGGTGGAAGAACACACACTGGAAGCACTTCTCTGCTATTTAAACCACGCCCGATGGAAAACACGTGCTTCGCGTTATTCTGCAGCAGCAGCAGGACGCTCACCGAGTCGGCTCCTGCATTCCAGGTCCAGAGTCATCTTCAGCTTCCGCCCAGCAACCTGTGGATGAAGAAAGACACAGAACAATACTTACCAGATCCCGGAATACAGTCACCGGCAAAACCTGCAAAGAATAAACATAAGGTTAGAAAAGTGCAACTCGCTCGCAGCCGCACCCGCTTACCTGATCCATCCGTGATTGCAATGGAGCTAACCGCGGCCTTCTCTTCGGCAGCTTCTCTGCACCTAAAAGGCAAAGGACATAATTAAAAAGGGGTTCGGGTGAAGGCAGTCGCATTCATCTTAACTTACCAGTTTTTGCACGCGCAGAAGCGGCCGCATCAACCGCAGCATCCCGGCACCTGAAAACTAGAAAAAGGACATTATTAGAGGTGCCATTAAAAGCGGCCAACGATCATTATACTTACGTGCATCGGCACGTGCAGTGGCAACGGATATAAAGCCCGCAGCATCCCAGCACCTGAAAACTAGAAAAAGGACATTATTAGAGGTGCCATTAAAAGCGGCCAACGAACATTATACTTACGTGCATCGGCACGTGCAGCGGCAACGGAAAACTACGCCCACAGCATCCCGAGGCCTGAAACAAAGGAAAAGGGACATTATTGAGGTGCCCATCTTTTAAAGCCTAAAGACTACAGTATACTTACAGGCATCCGCTCGTGCAGTAACGGCGGCATCGCTCTTCGGCATCCCAGCACCAGTGCCACAACTAAGGCCGCAAAAGACTTGAGCCTCAACACTGAACTCATCCAGTGATGTAACTGGAATCCACGCACCCCTGCACCAGACGCAGGATGGAGAGCTCAGCATTTATACGCCTAAGGTGAGAGCTCGCCGAGACAAGTAGAAAGCTAGGCTGTGGGAGAAACTGGCGATTGGTGGGAGAAGGAATCCCATCAAACGGTGATTAACCCTTTTTCTTCCACCTGCAGAAAACTTACCCTGCAAGTCAGACATTCGATAAGAGGAAGCCCAGTCCTGAGAGTCGTCCGAGCTCTACGCTTCTCAATTGAAGAAACGATAGCAGCCCAGCTGGGATCAGCGCCTCCGTGGGAATCAGGTGAGCGTTACAGTACGCGAAGCCCACCAATAACCTCCTACCCAGGCGCTATGGAAACTTCCGACACAGACCAACTGGCCCAGTTATTAGGGGAATTAAGAGCTGAAGTTCATGCTGCCCGCCAGGAAACGAATGCCCTTAGGAGGGAATTGATAATATCAAAAGAACGAACTGATGATCTCGCCAGACAGTTATTACAGACACAAGCGGGGCAAACCCCGCTACCTAATTCAGGAGGGAGCTATATCCCAGCGGCTTCAGCCAATCCTGTTCAAATCAACCTACCCGGAAATGTGCCATTGGCACCGCCTGAACGCTTCTCTGGTGACCCTAAAAGGTTTGCGGTGTTTATAAATCAATGTCGATTGCACTTTCTTTGTAGACCTGCAGCCTTTCCGACTGACCAGACTAAGGTAGCCTTTGTGCTTTCGTATCTTAGCGGCAGTGCCACTGATTGGTCGATCCCTCTGGTTACACAGGATGACCCGATCCTTTGTGATTTCACGACCTTCCAGGCAAATATGGAAAGACTTTTTGCAAGGCATTCCCAGGGGCAGGCCCTGGACAACAAACTCCTTTCCCTACGACAGGGCAATCAAGATCTTTTGGCCTATATTGCATCATTCAATAAGCTAATCGTGGAAACCAGATGGCCTGAGGACAAAAGAATCACGCTTTTTAACAGGGGTTTGCGTGGCGAACTCAAAGACGTCCTTGCCCAGGTAGTGAATCCTCCTCAGGATTGTTCAGAGTACATTGATTTGGTGGTCCAATTGGATCACAGACTACAAAACAGAAAGGCGGATCGATCTATGTTTGAAACACGAGTGTTCCCTAAGCCTCAAAGTCACACCAAAGGAGTTGAAGCCGTCGAACCTATGCAAATTGGGGTTGTAAAGGGTCCCCTAACCCAGAAAGAACGCGACAGGAGACGACAAATGCAACTATGTCTCTATTGTGGAAATTCAGGACATTTTCTTCGAGATTGCCCGGTGAAACCACCTAAGAAGACAGTGGGAGCTTCTGATAAGAGTTCTGAAAAGCCTGAGCCGGGAAACGACCTCGCCCGACAAGTGTAGAGGTCCGCTTGCCGAGCGTAAAAAACAGTTCTTTGACCTCGCACTTCATAATGCCAATGGTCCTTGTAAACCCAGAGCAACCGGATCGTTTGCATGCAATTAAGGCATACATTGATAGCGGAGCAGTTGGAAATTATGTGGACCGCAATTGGCTTCCAGGATGAACTTACCTCTTGTCCAAAGGTGGTTAAAGACGTCATTACCACGGTGGATGGGACGGAAATCGCCTCCAGACCAGTGACCCATACCACTACTGAAGTGACGATACTAGGCCAAGACGGGCATCAGGAGGTAATTGTGTTCGACGTGATCAAGGCTCCTCAATTCCAAGTAATTCTAGGGATTCCTTGGTTGGAGAAACACAATCCTCAGATTGATTGGCGAGCAAAGACGATAACGTTCCCAGAGTGCACACCAACTTGTTATCCACGACCCAACATTGGCCTAGCGTCAGTAACGGCTGACGGTCCACAATTACCTCTAGAGTATCGAGAGTTCCAAGATGTTTTTCAAAAGGAACAGGCTAACACCTTGCCACCCCACAGATCATACGATTGTCAGATAGATTTGCTACCCGGTGCAACTCCCCCTTGCAGTAGGATTTACGCCCTTACCAAGCCTGAGAACCTTCATCTGCGACAGTATTTAGACCAGTACCTGGCCAATGGCTTTATCCGTCCGTCGAAGTCCCCTGCATCCTCGGCTCTGTTCTTCGTACCAAAAAAAGAAGGTGACCTCAGAACCTGTATAGATTATCGTGCTCTGAACCAGATAACAGTAAAAAACCGGTACCCCTTACCTCTGATCACGGAACTCCTTGACCAGGTAATAAACGCCTGTATTTATACTAAGCTTGATCTCCGGGGAGCTTATCACTTGGTACGGGTCAAGGAAGGAGATGAATGGAAGACGGCCTTTCGCACTAAGTATGGGCTATTTGAATACCAAGTGATGCCCTTTGGACTATGCAATGCACCGTTCGCCTTCCAATATTTTATGAATGATGTCCTCAGAGAGCTCATTGATGTCTGCGTTGTCGTCTACATAGATGACATTCTTGTGTACTCATCTTCAGAAGCTGACCATCGAAATCATGTTAGGGCGGTCCTTGAAAAACTTTGCCAACATAAACTTTTTGCCAAGCTCGAAAAATGTGTTTTTCATGTCACTGAGGTCGAATTTTTGGGATTTATTCTGACACCCAAAGGAGTCCACATGGACTCGAGAAAAGTAGACGCTATCCTCAAATGGCCGTCTCCTACTTCCGTGAAAGGCGTTCAAAGCATGCTAGACTTTGCCAATTTTTACTGTAGATTTATTCCAGAGTTTTCACGAGTGGTACAACTCATCACCGCCCTCTTAAGAAAAAATAAACGCTTTGAATGGTCCGCAGAAGCAGAACAAGCCTTCCAAGAGCTAAAGACTAAATTCACCTCGGCGCCAATACTGAAACACCCACGCCCGGACCTCTCTTACATCGTTGAAACAGACGCCTCCAGCTTAGCAATGGGAGCAGTCCTATCACAAAGAGATCCAGAGACTAACCAACTGCATCCTGTGGCATTCTGGTCTCAGAAGTTCTCGGCGCCTGAGATCAACTACACCATCACAGACAAAGAGCTTCTAGCGATTAAATCAGCCTTTAAGGCATGGTGGCATTATCTCCTCGGGGCCAGACACACCGTCACAGTGATCACCGATCATCGAAATCTGCAGTATCTGAAAACCACCAAGGCTCAATCCTCCAGACAGCTTCGCTGGGCTCTATTCTTTGCTGAATTTGACTTTGTGATCACTTATCGCCCCGGTAACAAGAACGGCAAAGCGGATGCTCTTTCCCGAATTTGAATGGGAGATAACATTGCCAATCCAGAACCTGTACCAATAATTCCTGAACAAAGGATCGTGGGTCTGATTTCTTCACAATCCATTGAGGATATTGAAGAAAAAACTAAACAACTTGTAACCTCACCAGACTTACTGAACTGGTTACAAAAAGGAAAAGATTTCACCGTAAGCAATGACTTGCCTTATTTCCAAGGACGATTGTTCCTACCACACGCCGATTTACAAAGACAGGTAATCTCCTGCTATCATGATTCATTAATTGAGGGTCACCCTGGCATTGCCAAAACCACAGAAAAGGTGAAGAGACACTTCTGGTGGCCTTCGTGGAGAAAAGACATAAAGGAATTTGTGATGTCCTGCGGTGTGTGCGCTCAAAACAAGGGTCAGAAGAAGAGGCCGGCTGGTCTTCTGCAACCATTAGACATCCCACCGTGTCTCTGGCATACCCTTTCCATGGACTTCATCACAGACTTACCCTCCTGTTCCGGGTACAACACCATTCTTGTTATTGTGGACCTGTTTTCTAAAATGGCCCACTTCATTCCGCTAAAAGGCTTACCTTCAGCATCAGTCCTAGCCAAAGTGTTTCTTGAAAACATTGTCCGGCTACATGGCTTCCCGTCAGTACTAATCTCAGATAGGGAGAGCCAGTTTATTTCCCACTTTTGGCATAGCTGTTGTCGATTAGCTCAAATCGATGTAAGACTTTCGACCAGCCATCATCCCCAGACCGACGGGCAAACCGAGAGAACAAACCAGACTCTCGAGCAATATTTACGATGCATGCTACAACAGTCGGAGAGTAACTGGAAGGACATCCTTTGGATAGCTGAATATGCTTACAACAATTCAGTTCATTCGGGTAACGGGAAGAGTCCCTTCTACATCTTGTATGGGATTCATACTCGAACCTCCAACCTTGATCCACCTCAAGATCTTGGAACACCCGCCGTGGATCAATTGCACACCGTTATTACCCAAGCTTTTAAGGAAGCGACTGCACATCTACAACAAGCTAAAGAGAGGTACAAAAAAGGAGCAGATCAACACCGAAGCAATGCCCCTCAATACCAGGTTGGGGATCAAGTCTGGCTGTCCACCAAACATTTATCGCTTAAAGGGCCTCGCACCTTCAACCCCAAATACCTGGGACCATATCCAATTACGGCCATAATTAATCCAGTGGCCGTTAAATTAGAATTGCCAACCCATATGAGAATACATCCTGTGTTTCACGTATCTCTTTTGAAACCCATGCAACCTGCAACCAGATTGACCAATCCTCCAGAGCCCATTCAAGTGAATGGGGAGCCCGAATTTGAAGTAAAAGACATTTTGGACTCTAAAATCATCAGATCGAAGCTATTCTACCTAATCGACTGGAAAGGCTACGGACCTCAGGAAAGGTCGTGGGAACCCTATGACCACGTCCATGCTCTTCGTCTAGTCCAGAAATTTCACTGAACCTTTCCCGATAAACCAAAACCCCCGGGGAGGACAAGTTTGGGAGGGGCCGTGAGGGGGGGTGCTGTCATGGGCGCTACTCCCGAGGGGCCAGGACTGGCCCAGCGCCCTCGGAAGCAGACCCGTCTTCCACTACTCCGGACCCAGCAGACCCCTACAGGGGCCCTTTGGACCGTGTCCTGGCACCTTTGGCGCCAGGCTCATGAAGGGTTTCAGTCCCGGCGCCATAGGCGCCAGGCTCATATTGATAAACAGTGTAATAATGCTTGGGTGGATTTACCTGAGGCAGACCATGCTGCATATTTACCCAGAACAATCCAGTCTGGTTGAAGTCCCCAGCCATCAGGGCTGGGAGGAACTATTCCCTCCATTTAGGAACTCTTTTCTTACCTGGGTGGAACCGGTGGAAGAACACACACTGGAAGCACTTCTCTGCTATTTAAACCACGCCCGATGGAAATCATGTGCCTCGCGTTATTCTGCAGCAGCAGCAGGCCGCTCACCGAGTCGGCTCCTGAATTCCAGGTCCAGAGTCATCTTCAGCTTCCGCGCAGCAACCTGTGGATGAAGAAAGACACAGAACAATACTTACCAGATCCCGGAATCCAGTCACCGGCAAAACCTGCAAAGAATAAACATAAGGTTAGAAAAGTGCAACTCGCTCGCAGCCGCGCCCGCTTACCTGATCCATCCGTGATTGCAACGGAGCTAACCGCGGCCTTCTCTTTGGCAGCTTCTCTGCACCTGAAAGGCAAAGGACATAATTAAAAAGGGGTTCGGGTGAAGGCAGTCGCATTCATCTTAACTTACCAGTATTTGCACGCGCAGAAGCGGCCGCATCAACCGCAGCATCCCGGCACCTGAAAACTAGAAAAAGGACATTATTAGAGGTGCCATTAAAAGCGGCCAACGATCATTATACTTACGTGCATCGGCACGTGCAGTGGCAACGGATATAAAGCCCGCAGCATCCCGGCACCTGAAAACTAGAAAAAGGACATTATTAGAGGTGCCATTAAAAGCGGCCAACGAACATTATACTTACGTGCATCGGCACGTGCAGCAGCAACAGAAAACTACACCCACAGCATCCCGAGGCCTGAAACAAAGGAAAAGGAACATTATTGAGGTGCCCATCTTTTAAAGCCTAAAGACTACAGTATACTTACAGGCATCCGCTTGTGCAGTAACGGCGGCATCGCTCTTCGGCATCCCAGCACCAGTGCCACAACTAAGGCCGCAAAAGACTTGAGCCTCAACACTGAACTCATCCAGTGACGTAACTGGAATCCACGCACCCCTGCACCAGACGCAGGATGGAGAGCTCAGCATTTATACGCCTAAGGTGAGAGCTCGCCGAGACAAGTAGAAAGCTAGGCTGTGGGAGAAACTGGCGATTGGTGGGAGAAGGAATCCCATCAAACGGTGATTAACCCTTTTTCTTCCACCTGCAGAAAACTTACCCTGCAAGTCAGACATTCGATAAGAGGAAGCCCTGTCCTGAGAGTTGTTCGAGCTCTACGCTTCTCAATTGAAGACACGATAGCAGCCCAGCCGGGATCAGTGCCTCCGTGGGAATCAGGTGAGCGTTACAATGGCCACCTCCTTGACGAAGGCTAGAGTCTGGGGGAAGGTTAAGAGGAGGTCAATCCTCGAGAAGGTTCGAATGGACGCCTGAATGAAAGGAGAAGTCTTTTTCGGTGGGGCGAAGGACCCGCCAAGTGTCTACAACCTCCAGTGAACGGAACATCTTGGGGAGGCTCAGTGCCTGGGTGAAGTCGCTCGAGGTTGGGGGGTGCGATTTGTCCTTTATGGGGTCAGGAAAGCCATTGAAGTCTCCTCCTATTATTGTCTGGCCTTCTATAAATGATGAGAGGGAGGTACTCAGTGAGTCGTAAAAATGTGACTGCCCGGTGTTGGGGGCGTAAACCGAGATGAAGGTGTATAGGTCTCCTAGCAGAAGGCATTTGACCGCTATGAAACGGCCTTCTGAACAGGCTTTTGTTTCCAAAATCTGTGAGTTCAGGTCCTTCTGCAAGAGGATCGCAGTGCCCCCTTTTTTAGTTCCCCCTGAGGCGAAGAATTGGAAGGGGAATGATCGGGAGCGGAGCCGGCCAGTGTCCAACTGTAGTAAGTGCGTCTCCTGAAGCATGGCTATTGCCGCCTCTTCATCCTGAAGTTTGAGCAGAATTGTTTTCCGTTTGGCAGGTGAGTTCAGCCCATTGACGTTTAAGGAGAGGAGTCTCAGGATTTGGTGGTCTGCCAACCGGTCATGTTCCGTGAGTTGAGCTGACGGAGAGGGGGGGAGCCGGGCGGAGGTGGGTCAACTGCCATTACTATTGAGCTTTAGATGTGTGTCATCCTGCACTTGAGTTTTTAACATGCGCCCCCAACGGGGGGGCGTAACCTTAATTAACGGTTGGGCCGACATTGTGTGTGCGGACGCACCCTTGGCCAACTGGGCCGATGGAGAAATCAAGGTGTAAAGTATCGTGGGTTTCCAAGGATATGATGTTGGAACTATCCCTGGGGTGGGTATGGACCATGGGTGTATCCCGCCACCACCGTCGAAGAGCTCTATTTATTCAGGGATGAGCTGGCTGTTCTGTAGTGAGTGAGGGCGAACCGGCTGAGGGCCGAGGTCAGTGTGGCCCAGATTTCCTAAGTGCACATCGCCCCTAGTTATCTCCTCCTGTGGTTCCGCTGAATCTTCGACCAAGAGGACCGCCTTGGGTTTGGGGAGGGGTGGTTCTGAGTCCCCCGCCTTTTCCGGATTCGGTGAGGAGGTCTCTCTGGGTGAGGTTGGCTGCATGATTGAGTTTGCGTCCTCCAAATGAGTGATTCGTCGGACAGTGCCTCTGTATGAGAATTGTAGCGCCGTTGGGAACAACCACCTGTACCGCACCTGTTGGTCTTGGAGGAAGAGTGTTAAGGGGCGGAGTGCCCTCCGTTTTTGTAGAGTGAGCAGCGAGAGGTCCTGGTAAATCTGAAGAGGGGAGCCCTGAACGAGACGGAGTCTCCGTATGGCTAATCGCTGAGATGGCCTCCTTAGTTGTAAAGAAATGAACCCTGGTGATCACATCTGGGGGAGGGTCTGAGTCTACTCCCCGGCGCGGGCGCAGTCGGTGAGTCCGATCTAGCAGTAGTTGGGATTTGTCTAGATCTGGTAGCAGAGCTTGAAAGAAATCCCCTATGTATTCCGTTAACTTGTTGTCGGGGACAGAGGATGGGACCCCTCGGATCCGGAGATTATTTCGACGCGCCCTATTTTCAAGGTCCTCCTGTTTAAACTCCAGAATCTCATATTTATCTTGCAGGGCGTTGATGGATTGCTGGATTTCTCCAAGGGAGGCGGTGTGGGCTTGTGTCCGATCTTCGATCTCCCCCAGCCGTTGTTCAACCTCTGTTGCCCTCTGGTCTGTCTGCTCTACTTTGGAGGTGAGTTCCGCTAGGCAAGATCGAAATTCAACCTTAATGTGCCGCCATAAAGGCTACCAGATCCCCTCTAGTGGCAAGAGCGTCTTTTTCCTCCGCCTATTTCTGTGGGGTCAATTTGAGAGGGTCCTGTTTCTTGCCTTTGTCCGCCCCTGCAAACATAGAGGGGATGTCCGCGGCTTTGCTGGCTTTCGTTTGCCTGGAGATGGTGGCTGTGCGGAGGGGTCGTGTCGGGTAGGCTCCGGCGGCCACCAGGGAGCCCCAAGAGTGTAACAGAGGGCTCGTAGGTGAACTCTTCTGGTGGGCTCCCCCCAAGGGCCAGGATTTATGACTTCTTGAGTGTTGACGGGCTGGTTGATTAAGTGTGTCCAGTGGTGGCTATTGTGAGGCGATTTGCGTGGGGGGGCACCAGAGGTCCATTTCTTTGATGAGCGCTGGATGCGTGCTTGGGTGAGGATGTGGGCCGGGGCGCCCCAGGAAGAATGTGGGGGGTGAGGGTTTGTATCTAAATGGGGCTTAGCTGGAAGTCCTTCACCGGGAAGGGTCTGCGCTGTTTGCGTGGGGAGCGTAGGCTGTGTTCCGGAGGTTCTGGGCTGTGCCTCTGCGCTGCTTAAGGGGCCGAAGGCATTCCCCCCCGTTGTCGCTAAGTTCAGTCTGGGCATGTGGCCGACGGATACTGCTGGGGAAGGTCTCGTCGCCACTCGGCTCCGACGACAGGGTTCCGGGGGTGAGAGGGCCTCTGGTGGCTGCGCAGGTATAACTGTAGCCGCGGTTCTCACCAGGGTCGCGACTGGCTCTGCCTCATTCTGGGCCACGGGCGGGTTCCGTAGGTGGGATCGCGGCTGTTCGCGCTGTCGGCTGTCGGTGTGCCCCTCCTCTTCGTCCTCTGCCAGCTTCTCTCATCTCGGCCCGTTCCGCTCGTTAGGGTTAGCGGGTGTCCGCCATCTTGTTTTCCTAGGAGGACGCTGGGTGCTGGGTTTGAGAGGCAAATTTAGGCATAACGCACGCGCGTTAGCAGGTCATCCTCGACCTCGGCGTGCTTCAGAGGTTCCGGTCACCAAAGATGGTACTGGCGATCACGGAGCTTCGCTGGAACCGCATGATAATCGCGGCGGCGGCGGGTCCTCCACAGGAGGCTTCAAGGGAGCGACCGCATCAGTGGCGCTCCAAGCCACGCCCCACCGTGGAATTGTCTTGTATACATATTGTTGACTTGGGAATTTCTCTAGTCATTTATTTGTATTGAAATGCATTTTTTTATTTGAAATAATGAGTGGTGCACAATAAAGCACTGTCCAAGGTGAATGAATATGCATGGTGGACACAGCCCAATTGATGATTGCTCACCAAACATTTAATCATCATGAAATAGAGGTTGATACATTAAACCAGATGGTGGTTAGCCAAAAGTTGGAATGTGGACAGCACCAGAAAGGCATTTTATATCTCCAGTATTTACTGCTATGCCTACAGATAGGGAATCTAGTGGTAATGAATTCCAGAATATCTAGATGTTACAGGTCCTACAAAATAATGCCCTCACGGCAGTGCTCAACATCCCCAGATTTGCACACATCTCAGCCACTAGACACCAACAACATTGGCTCCCAGTTCAGGAACGCATCATGTTGAAATCACTCACCGTCACCCACAAATGTCTCCACCACAGGGCCTGAGCCTACCTGTCCAACAGCATCACACTGATACAACGCTCTAGACCCACCTAAGCTATCTATCAGCACCACCATTAATGCCATTCTAGCCAGCAATCTTAAAAGCTCATCTCAAGTCCTCACCTTAGGGGACTTCAACATAGAATATAAAGACTTAGCAGACCCACTAGCTTTGTACCATAGTCACCACTCTTGCTGAACTAGGCTTCGCGCAATGAAGTATGGCACCCACCCACTCGAAAGGTAGACTACTTGATTGGGTGGCCGACCACAATTGGCTAGCAAACATTACCAATATCTCACCACTAATCTGGACCGACCACCACCTAGTTTCATTCTGGTTATCTAATGACAGACCCACACCTCCGCCGATCATAACGGCCCCCCCTACTCTCACCAGAAACAAAAAGAACATTACACCAGAAAGACTCATCCCAAATTTACTCCCCAAACTTGACACACTCTCAGACAACTTGGATCTAGAGATCCTAGTTGAAGAATATAATAAGGCCATGGCCACAGCACTGGACCTCATCGCCCCACTTAAACTCAGACCGAGTAAACCGAAAACGCACCTCAACAAATGGTACACACCATTCCTCAAAAACCTAGGGCAACAAAAGAGAAACTGCGAGGCTACCTGGAAAAAATCTCCCACAGCTGCAAACAAAATCAAACTATCCAAAATAGCCGCACTCTATAAAAAAGAAATTTACATGGCCAAACAAACCTCCTTTGACTCTCGTATATCTATAGCTAAATCTAACATGAAAGAACTCTTCTCTATTCTTAAAGATGTCGAAACCCCCATATTACCCCCTGATACCTGCACCAAAGATAAAAATTGGTGTTCAGAAATTCAAAATGCCCTGGCCAATAAAATCGAGACCCTTCAAAATAAAATCTCTAGTAAAAAAGCGTCCCTAAGAGACACACTCCCATCGAAAAGTCCGGATAAGAGTACAATCACAGATCCCTCCCGCTTCAAGTTCTCTAAAGTCAACACTCTTGAAGTGGAAAAAATCATCTTGTCTCTGAAACCCTCCAACTGTCAGGGAGATCTGTGCCCAGCTCAGCTCATCAAAGATGCCGCCCGCAACCTGTCACCTTTCATCACTAAACTAATCAATGCTTCATTTACCACCGGCTCCATCCCCACAAATCTAAAACAATCCTGGGTACAGCCTTTATTATAAAAACCTACCCTTGACCCAGCCATACCTACAAATTACCGACCCATAACGACCATTACTTTCCTACTAAAAATTCTAGACAAGGTTGCTTATGTACAAATACAGAAGCACTTGGAAGAACACCACCTTTTAGGATCCAGACAATCAGGGTTCCGCCCGCAACACGCGACTTAAACCACACTTATTGATTTGAAGGCTCAAATTGATACAGTCAGGGACAAAGGGCAAGTTGTCCTACTCCTCCTCCTCGACCTCTCTGCAGCTTTCGACTTGGTCGACCACTCTGTCCTATGCTCACACCTCCACACAGCAGCACACTTCTCATCCGAGGCCATCACATGGATTACCTCTTTTCTTAACGGAAGAACTATGAGGGTCTTCTCTCCCACTGCAGCAGCAGACCCGATACCCATTACCTGCGGTGTCCCACAGGGCTCCTGTTTCTCCCCGACACTTTACAACATATTTACCAAGCCCCTTTTCGACGATTTGGATCATCTCGGTATCACCTACACAAACTACGCAGATGATACCCAGATCCTCCTTCCGCTTTCAGGAGATTATGAAAAGGATTTGGCCTTGCTAAATAGGGTGTACATCATCATCCAGGCATGGATGGCCACTCACGGACTATGCTTGAATGATGAGAAAATGGAGCTTATCATCCTGGGTACCACACCTAGCCTAAAGAAACTTAGCCCGGCCTACAACTCCTTTATGCTAGATGGTAACAATATTAAAGTCGGACAGGAGGTCAAAACTCTGGGATTCCACTTGGATTCCAACCTTTCTTTCAAAAGACAACTGAGTTCCCTGGCATCATCATCGGCAAACACATGCAAATTGATCCGTTCAGCCAAACCATTTCTCTCAGACACTAGCTGCATCACACTCGCTAGAGCCCTCATTCTCTCCCGTCTTGACTACTGTAACACCCTTTACCTGGGAACCTCCAAGGCTACTTCCAACAAGTTACAAACCCTTCAAAACAATGCCCTGCGAGCAGCCCTAGGCATCCCCTGAAGAGAACACATCTCAGGATTTAGCCAACAGAACAACTGGCTATCGTCCAGAAACAAAATACTCCTAAAAATGGCATCACTTACCTATAAATCTCTCAACAATGCCGCCCCGATCTACCTGATCAACAGATTCCATAGACAAGCCTCCTCGAGACCCCTCAGAACTGCGTACAAAGACTGCCTTTCCATCCCACACTTTAAACGTACTACTGTAGGAGGCAACAGCTTCCCGGTAAAAGCAGCTAAACTATGGAACTCCTTGCCTCCCAACCTGAGAACAGACATGCCCTACCTGCACTTCCGTGCCAAGGTAATATCATGGCTGAAATTGAACAACCACCAAGATAGCTAAATGGCCTCCCTCATGCTATTTGAACACTGTATGTGCCTATCCTTGTAATTTTGTTGTCACTGCTTACATTGTTTGCCCTCCCTACAATGCTTGTATATATTCCCCATTGCCAATGTGTACCTTTATACCTGTAACCACGCTTCGCATTTTCCTGTATCTGTTGTGTCCTGATACCTTTGGGTACAACTGCGCATTATAAATGATAAAACAAACAAACAAACAACAAACCACCTAGCCTCTCCCAGATTCAGGCTCCAATAGGCAGGCGGTACCAGCTTCCCCATGTTTGCCAGCAAACTCTGGAACTCACTACTGCTGCCACTCAGAGCTCAAGAATCTTTTTGGATTTTCAGGAAACAACTCAAAACGCCCTCTTCACCCAAAGTTTAAGTAACCAAGCACACCCTCTCACCTAGCTCGTTACCTCCCCTTCCTGCTTCTACCTGCGTCCCAGGAGGATAGCTCAGCGGCAACGTGCTTGCCTTGGACGCAAGATGACACCGAGCAACACGGGTTCGATCCCCGGGTCCGCGCTTAGAAACCTCTGGGTATTAAGCGCGTAATAAATAACATATCATAACTCATAACTCATAACTACCTGTACTCGAAAACTTTGTATGTTATCATGTTCACACCACCTATTTGTTAAACCATTATCTTCACTCTATCTGTCTTGTACTTGCTATGCAACAACTGTAACCTCTACATATGTCTTGTACTTGCTCTGCAACAACTGTAACTACTACACTCTGCAAGAAAGCGCCCAGATGCCTTTGGGCTTGGTGTGCTATATAAGCTTCAAAACAAAGTAAATAAATAAATAAATAAAATGATGGTTGGGCATCTTTGCAGTGAAGGATAGCCTTATAAGACACTGAGCACCCCTTGTGGGAGATGGGGGATCTTGAAACCCAGTCACTATTTGAATGCCCTTAATTTCAGAGGCCGGGAGTTCCAGCAAAGGAGAGCCAGGGCGTGAGGCGGCACAAGGTGGGCTGGGGTGGTTATGTTGAGCTGAACATGGGAGAGTAGAATGCGAATGGGTGAGTAGTGGAAGATAGATTTGCCATGTGTTGGTGGGGAAAGGCTAGATTTGAGCCTATCACAACAACAAGAAGTTTGACTCTGCTTGAAAGATTCAATCCTATTAGCGCTGAGGCTCGAAATGGTTACAAAGGAGTGGGAGCCCTTTTACTCAGAATGAACATGGGCCAAATACCCTGTTCTACGGAATTTCATCCACTCAGGAGGATCTACAACCACTTTTCAGCTCTCTGCACCCTTTACAGAGGAGAAATATCAATTTGCATGTCAGTCTTTGTCCCACCCATAAGGGCAGTCCAGCACCGAAATGCTAGGCAACTCTCCTCTGAACAAGAGTACCGTCAGCAATCCCAGACACGTGTTTCAGACTGGTTGAGCCTCATCAGTGAGGTGAAGCTGAGCCTCGCTAAGACACAGTGAGCAAGGGGTCCACACATGGATTACCCTGGGTTACTTAGGGTGAAACCTCAATTTTTACAAAGTTAAAAAGGTGTGCGGTTTGAATCTTTCAAACTGGAATTCATGCCATTTGTATAGATACGTGTATTTGATAGCTCTTTGGTAATGTTGATTTCTAGAATACTGGACCAGTATCCTAGGACTCAGTATTAACGGTGGCTAAAGAAGTGATAGAATAGTGACATAAAAATTAACAGATTTGTAACAAATCACAGAAGATTCGCTTTTTTCTGAAAAGTGCAGATCATCTTATGCTTAGAAGTGACCTGTGCATTTCATGGGGGCGGTGCGGCAGTTGAAATAATGCATTGGACAGTTTCCTTGCATACATTATGTAATGTACTAATGTATGCAAAAACAAAGGTTGATGACTGGAAGATTTTGAACAAGTCATAACCACGGGCACAGCGCTGGGCAACCCTCCAGACCATTGTTTTTCACCCTGCTAAGCCATTACAGAAGGGGAAAGACCATATGCAAACTAGGTTTGGTACCACCCAAAAAGGGGTAGTTTAGCCCTAACAGCTAGGTCACATCCTTGTGCATGAGACCACAAGCATCCCCAGACATATTTTGGTCTTGTTGGGCGTCACCATTGGGGAGGAGCTTGGGTCTCTAGGCCCGGCAGACTCAGGACACACGTCTGGGCATACCCGTCCCATTTGGGGTGACTAAAGGAAAACCAAAAATTGAAGGCTGGAAGGTTTTGAACAAATCATAACCACGGGCAAAGCTCTGGGTTTCCTGCAGACCACTGTTTTTCAGCCTGCAAATCCATTAGAGAAGGGGAAAGACCATATGCAAATCAGGCTTCGGGCCAACCCTAAGAGGGATTTCCAACCAAAACTGCTAGGTCACATCCCTTCGGCCCGAGACCACAAGCATCCCCAGACATGTTTCGGCCTTGATGGGCTTTATTAGTGAGGAATAGCTTGGGTCTCTAGGCCCGGCAGACTCAGGACCTACATCTGGGCATACATGTCCCACTCTAGGTGATTAAAGCAAAACCAAAAGTTGATGGCTGGAAGGCTTTGCACATATTATAACTATGGGCACAGCTCTGGGCATCCCTCCAGACCATCGTTTTTCAGCCTGCCAAGCCATTACAGAAGGGGAAAGGTACTAAGATATGACAGGCACCCAGCACCCGCGTGGGTGCAGGGCGTGCATTTCACAGTTGCAGACCTTCAAAGGGCCCGCCGGTGTGAAATGTTAAAAAGAAAAATAATAAAACCTTTCTATCCCTTTTACAAGTGGGATAGAAATCCCCTTTTTCTTAGTCTTCATCCCTCTGCCATTCTGAGCCCGATGTCACTCTGTCACTGTCCGCCTCCTTAATGCCACTCCTTATTCTCATAGCCCATTTAACCCGTCCACTCAAAGCCTCCTTATCATCCTCTACACTCAGCCTCCACAGTGCCCATGTATATCTCTTGACTCTTCAATTCCCTAGTGCCACCAAAAGTATCAGCCCCTCCTACTTCCATCCCTTTTACCCTCTGCCCCTCATATCAAAACATTGCTTCCCGTTATCCTACTTCTTCAATCCACTCTGACACCCTCAAGTTATGCCTTCTCTCAGTTGGTCATTCCATCACCGTCCCTCCCTGCTTTCTAATTCTGCCCATTGAGCTCTCAGCTGTCTCATATCATACCCTCCACTCTCATCCCTTGGTTCCTAACACTCTGCTCTTAGCTTCCTCTCTATCACCCAATCTGCTTGCAGCCCTCGCATAGTACCCCAGTCACCCTCAGCACCCTCATATTGGCCATTGAACTATGTATGCCTCTTAACACCCTTCCACTCCCGGCCTCTTTAATCTCATGCCTTCTGCTCAGCCTCTCTAACACAGCCCTCCCTTCTTAGGACCCCCTTATATCCCTTTTATTCCATACACTCTCAGCAACGAGAGCTTGTCCACTCTGCCCTCAGCCGTTTCATATTACCCCTTTTCGTCTCCCATCCTCCCATTGTTAAAACACTTATCAATGGGAACATCAGGTGTTGGCGGGTTGGGTAGTGGGATTCTAAAGGTGCAGTCCAGGACATGGGGCAGAGGAAATGCATGAGATGAACTGTAGGTAAGGAGCAAACCATCAGGTAAGACTAGGCCACCTGCAGCATGCCAGGGTTTGGCCAGGCAGTCGTACGCCATCCACGCTACCAGTTAGATGTGGTGTCTCCAACTCTGCAAAGGGTAGATTTTCTCACATCTAACAAAGTCGTCTACTGGAGCGCCCAGAGGTGGTTCAATTTGTAATGGGTACATCGTGAGTTTATTTGCTTGCTGACTGTTTCCTTCACAACAGTTGGCATTGTAGGTTCCTGTTTTTTGACCATGAAAACCATAATCTTGGCATGCTACCACCACTGTTTTGCCCTCCATGTTTATAAATCCCCCAATAGAGTCTTGCAGAAAGGTCTCTGCGTGGAGTGTAGTAAATTGAGAATTAACATATTTTGACCGAAATTGACAAGGTAGTCACTTTGGTGAAAACAAGGTCTTGACGTAAGGGTATGGCAGTAACATTAAAAGAAAATGGTATAACAGAATTACTTCTGTTCCAGTAAATACCTCGAGCTCATCTATAGAGATATTGCTTTCTGACACATAGTAAAAGTGCTATATGTAAAATTACATTTCATGGTAAATCCTGAATCCCCAGTTGAGTCATATGGGACTCCATAATGGGGAATAACAACAATTTATAGTATGGAAGGTTTACCGCAAAAGGGCAGCAGTAACATATTGCAAGCGTGTTTAATGTGTAATGAGGCACACAGTCTTCGCATGCAGTGAATACAGAATCTTCATGCGAAGATAGGTTTGTTGTACTGGCTAAATTGTCAACTCCACAGCCCAGAGAGGCTGGTTATAATCCCCGTTTCCCCACTGGTATTCACATTTACCAAGAGTGTTGTACAGAGGGAAGGGGCACACTGAATATGCTTCTGCTGTGTTAATGTGTATGCAGGGTCATCATTTGACTGGGATTCTGTGTGGGCCAGTGCTGAGGGACCAGTGCCTGTGGTAGCACCAGCCTTGGTGTGGGAATGCTACCTGCATTTATTGATTTATTTATTTATTTATTTATACACTTGTATAGCGCTCAAAGCTAGTGCTTTGAGCGCTATACAACGGAATGCTACCTTCTTCTATACATTCCACATTCCAATACAGTCTTCTTGGAGACTTTCTGAGGAGAGCAGCCTAACTCCCTCTTGAAGACCATCTGTAAAGAGCATCCTAAAGCCCCTTTGGAGACTATCTATGGAGAGCCTTCTAATGGTCCCTTGGAAACCATCTGTTGTGAGCATTCTAAATTCCTCTTGGAGGCTATCTGTGTGGAGAGCATCCTAAATTCCCTTTGGAGAATATCTGTAAAGAGCAACCTACATTCCCTTTGGAGACTATCTATGGAGAATATTCTAAATCCTCTTGGAGAATATGTGTGGTTAGCATCATAAAGTACCTTTGGAAACTATCTGTGGAGAGTGTGAGTTTATGGCCCTTAGACACATGCATCTGTTACTGGATGGGATTATACCAGAATAATTCTGAGTCCAAATAACCGGACAAGCTCAAGAAGATGGCAAGTTGCTGTTTTATTAGCAATGATCTAAAACCGGGAGTTTACAATGAACATCAACGGACGTACTCTATTCTCAGTGATTTCCACAAAAAATACAATTATATATTTCTTTATGCGTCCGAATGACATCATGCCATGTGGCAATAGTGAAAAACCTACCAAGCGTTGGGATTGGTTAAGGGACACATCTAGATATACAATCATATAGGAGCTAGATTTGTTATTGGCTGTCAGATATCAGGTGGAAAACGTATGCCTACCTCTTCATATGTGTCATTTAAGAAAAATCAGTTACACAGTGTTTCATTTGTTTCTTAAGCTATAAGGTCCTTCATTATACAGACTAATGCAATTGGTTTGGCACACGTGTGCCATGCCTGGAACATTCGGTTTAATTAGCAGCCCATAGGCCAAGACCCAGGTGCAAGTAGATAGGATATGAAGCTGTCCTACCGCCCAATTAGCCCAACATCTCTCATCGCCCATGCCTTCTGCAATAAAAGTCTCTTTGTAGTTGGTCTTGCAGAGCATTCTCATCCAGTTTCTATACAATGTCGGCTCTGCCTGCATTCTATTCACTACTTATAGCTAGCCTATATGATGACTTGATCTATCTTGCGTTTCAGCGTATATGTACATTCATTATACTTCTGATTTCTGCAGTACTTTCTAAGGTGTAATTTTCTTCTTTTACACTTTTAAGGTTCACTTGACAATTGACTTCCTCATTTCTCCTCTAGAACTCATACATTGTTTTGATTCAGTATTTCAGGACTTTGTGCACTCTTTCTTATGACAACATCAGTCCATTTTCTTAGCTCTCTCGCATATTCCTTCAGGGATCTACTCCTGCAGGCTGTCATCAACTCAAGGGTACATTTGATATGGTTGTCTTAATGGATACCATCTTCCCAATATTTGCTGCAGTATTGGTACAATAGCTGGTGTTAGACAGAGCACAGTCTCATGTTCCAAATACAGAGGAGGTAGAGGGCTAGGATCTCCTGTGGATGTGTACGTCTGCTCCACTACAAGTGTCCTCTTAAAGTCCTATTGGAAACTATCTGTGGTGAGCATCCTAAAGTCACCTCGGAGAATACCTGTGGGGAGTGTCCTAATATCCTCTTGGAAACTATCTGTAGAGAGCATCCTAATGTCCTCTTGGAAACTATGTGTGGCGAGCATCCTCAAGTCACTTTGGAAACTATCTGTAGAGAGTGTCCTAAAGACACTTGTAGGCTAGCTGCGGAGGGTGTCCTAACGTCCCTTTGGAGACTGTCTGTAGAGATCATCCTAACACCCTCCAGCCTCTTTTCCTTTGCAGTTGGTGAGAAGGTGCAAGTGAATCTAGGTCACGTGCTCTAAGACCCGCCCACCTTCTTAGCCCTGCCTCTTCCTTTCTGCTCTTAACTCTAAGATCAAGGGCGTCGTTCGCCCGGGTGTTTCCGAAATAAAGGGCAGACGAAGAAAAGGGTAATTCTTGTTTGGACGTGTTCAGACCGGTAGGACCCAGGGCCCAAACCCCTGCTCAGACAACACGTAAGCATACGCTGACATGTGTTTTCTCCCTTTGTCCCCACAGGCCATACCCATCATCATCAGGTAGCATCAACATCAATGATATCGCCCCTCCTGTAAGGCATGGACTCTGAAATGCAACAACCTCACCAACATCAGCCTAAAGCCCAGCTTCCCACCCTCACCATCCACACCACGCAGCTTGATGCTCGCCAGTGTCTGCTCAGCTATCACCCATGCAGCAAACATCACCGACCTCATCACTACACATGACCTTGACACCATCTTCATCACTAAAACCTGGCTAACACCTACCTCCACACACATCTTAGCTGTCCTTGTCTCCGACGGCTACAATATCCAACACAGAGACCAGTTGAAAGAGACAAGCGGAGGCCTCGCAGTCATCCACAAGACCTTGTGGTCATGCGCCAGACTTGATGTAGACAGCATTGGCTCCTTCAAAGTCCTCTCCTGCCACTTCCCACTCTCTCCGGTGGACACAGTCACCTTGCATCTCATTTACAGACCACCGAAACCCAATACCACCTTCATCTGAGACTTCACCGACCTGGTTACCACCATGTCTCTCACGCACACCAACAACATCTTCCTAGGCTACTTAAAACTCCCAGGCAACAAAGCCACAAAGCCATTGAAGGAAGCTCTTCTCTGCCTGCTCGACACTCTAAGCCTCACACAGCACATGAAAAATGCAACACACGAGAAAGGTAACATCCTCGACCTAATCATCACTGCACTGTCTTCCATCCACTACAGCTCTCCTCTCTCGCTTGACTGGTCTGACCACCGAGCCGTGCCGTTCAACATTCTGCACACCTCCCCAGTCAAGCACTCCCAGCAGAAACCCATCAGACAATCCTTCAGGTCCTTCAAGAATTACCCGGTTGATTCCCTCACGGAAGACCTCGCCAACCTCCACCTTACATGGTCCTAACAACCCCAACCAAACTGTGACTCTCCTGGAAGCTATCAACTCCACCCTCTTAGCCTCCATCTACCGACACATGCCTATGAAACAACACACCTGCAAACTGAAACCGTCAGCATCCTGGTACATGCAAGAACTCAACCTCAGCAATGGAGTCATCAGAAAACAAGAAAAGACTTGGCACTGCTCCAAGACCGCATCCGACTTGGCGCCCCTAAAGGAACTCTGAGCAACCCGCCGACAACTAATCAGCACAGCCAAAGCCTCCTACTATCAGAACACCATAGCAGTACCCATCAACAAAAGCAGAGCCCGCTTCAAAGCGGTCAACCACTGTGTCAACCCGTGACCTGACCCTGCCATACCACAATCCATCAAAAAAATCCACTACCATCAACATCGTTGACAAAATCTGCAAGATTCGCCAGCACATAGACACCAGCTCTGCATCCACAGACCCACCTCAAGTCCCTCATTGCAAAGGCTCCACACCCTGAACAACATTCAAGACACTCTCGACAGATGACTTGGTAAAAACCCTGGCTGCCCTCAAAGCCAAATTGCATATAGATGACATACTCCCAGCATCCATCCTCAAGACCCTGCCCCCAGAAGCTCTCCTTCCCTACCCGGAGATCATCAACAGCTCCCTAACTCAAGGCATCTTCCAATCTTCCCTAATAACAGGACAAATCCTCCCTCTACTAAAGAAACCCACTCTGGATCCCAACAACCTAGGTAACTATCACCCCATCACCCATCTTCCCTTCCAAGGTAAGATCATTGAGAAAGCGGTAGCCACATACCTGCACCAAAAAATTGAAACAAACAATCTCCCCTTAACCTGCCAATCTGGGCTCAGACCCAGATGCAGCACGGCGGCAGCAACCATACAAATGGTCAACGATGCCCTCAGCATCCTTGATGACGGCCACCACTGCCTCCTGGTTCTACTCAACCTCTTGGCTGCTTTTCGATACAGTAGAACACCATGCACTTACAAACACCCTACATTGGTGCATGGGAATCAGCAACCTTGTCCTACACAGGTTTAAGTCCTACCTCGGCAACTGCCAGCAGTTTGTTCAGATGGACTCCTCTAGATCGTCAATGCTAACCATCACCTGTGGTGTCCCGCAGGGTTTCATCCTCTGATCTTCAATTTATACATGGAGCTGCTGGGAGCCCTCCTAGCCACATAAAACATCCACATCCACCAATACGCTGGTGACATACAACCATACCTCAAGATCGACTCAATCAAGGACATCCATAGGCTGAAAACCTGCCTCTCGCTGATCTAGTCTTGGATGTTCATGGCATACTTGAAGCTCAACCACTCCAAGACCAAATTCCTACTCCTCAGCAACAACACTGAACTCCCAGACATACAGACCTGGCTATCAGCCATAAACTCAGATGGCCTCACCTCCTGCACCAAGTCCCTCAATTTCCACATCGACAAACACCTCTCCTTCAAGACACACATAGCTAAGAAAACTCCCATCTATCCTTTTCTTTCATAATTGTGTCATGCCACAATTAAGAAAGAAAAGGATAGGCAGCACTTACTAAAGGCGTATGTCGCCCATTAGACCATGGCCCCTGTCAGAGCCCCCTCTCGCTTTCACTTGCTACTTAATGTACTTTGCAACACTGACATTTTCGTTGGAGCAAAAGCCTATTAAAAGGTAATTGGTATCATAGAGGGAATAATAGGTAGTTGTGGGTGATTATGGGGGGTAAGGAATAATATGAGGTGCAGGGGCAGACCCAGGGCAAAATCTGTAAGAACATAAGTGGTAGGGCACTAATATGTTCTTGCATGGGAGAGGGGCAGCTCCCGGTCAACTGGTCACATCACACACTGTTGCTCCATACAGTGTCACACGGCTGCTGCATACAGTGTCAGCATATTTGGGTGTAAAGCTCTAACCCCCACTGGTTAATTGAAGGAGAAATCAACATAACATATTAGTTGTGTCTTAAAATAAAATAAATGTTTAAGTCCGTGCAGGACAAGGCTGCTTTGTTGTGCGCCACAGGTGTTTGGCGACGAAGGTGTAGCGGTGCAGAGTGTGAGTATGCTGTGTAGTCATCGACCAGCAGCAACCAAAAGGTGAGAAAGGTGAGGACAGTGGGAGCATCCACTACTGCTCTCTACTCAACTGCCCAGCCTTGTGCACACTTCTATTAACCACCTGCCTTAACATGCTCTGTCTCTGCGCAACCTTAGTCTTTCTCCTCTTGCGGTTAGCCGTACTTTTGTTTTGTGAGTCCCTGCAGAGTCCTGAGGCTGCTGTGCCTCCTCACAGCTAACTGCTGTGTTCTAGTCTGTTTCACCCTCTAAGGTCCCACCCCACTGTTCACTGTTGTTTAACTGTTGTGCTCTCTAGGTCTGTTTCCCCTTCTAGGTTCCTATTCCACCGCTGGTATCCATTGGTAACTGTGTTTGCTGTTTCCACTAGTCTCTCTCCCACTTTCTAGGTTCCCACTCCATGGTGGTTGCTGTTGGTTACAGTGTCTCTACTGTTCCACTGGACTCTCTCCCACTCTCTTGGTTCCCACTCAATGGTGGATACTGTTGGTAACTGTTTGTCTGTTGTTCCAGTAGGCTCTCTCCTGCTCTAGGTTACCACTCCACTGTGGTTACTGTTGGCAATGTGTTGTTCACCTGCTTTGCTTCTTATTGTTGTGTTCCCTACTGTGTGACTCCCCCCTCCTTTTTCTGCACATCTTGCATTACACTGCACTGGACTCTGTTCCTCTCCCCCTCTCTCTCTCTCTCTCGCTCTCTCACTACCTCCACCTTTCCTCCTCGCACCCTCTATGGTGCTCTCAATTTCCCCCATTTTCTCTAACTGCTACTCTATCTCCTATCCTACCCTCTCACTAAGTCTGAAAGAAAAAAGTTAAAGAGGGATATCCTGGTCTCCAACCCTGGCCTTCGTATCACTGACACCTACATCAGCACTTCCTCCAGAAAGACTCTCACCAACATCCTCTTTGTCGTTCCCTTGCCAGACCTATGGACCCCTCATATGCTCTCTGTTCTTTCTCCTTTCTCCTCCTCTCCCATTAATGCTGGCACCCAGTGGGAGGTCCTCTTGGCCTCCTTCCATTTCTCCAAAGCCTTCATCAATGTAAATGGTACCATCATGGTCCAGGGCTCTCAGCCCAATCTCCTTCTTCTGGAGATGCATCTCACATGTCTTATCATCTTCCTCCCTTCTCCTGCTACTCCTTCTACTTCTACCACCTTTCTGGCTCTTCTGCCACCTGGTTCCTCCTCCACCGCCTCTCTGGCACCTGCCTCCTCCTCATCCTCCATGGCCCCTTTGCCACCTCCGTCTACTGTCTCCTCCCCCTCCTCCTCTCTGGCCCCTTTGCCAACTCTGTCTGCTGCCTATGGCCACCCGCTGGCCCATCTACCACTTCCGCTGAATGTACCACATCCCGGAAGTCTTTCTAATGAGGCAACCTGCTCCATGTCGCTACTCCTAACTCTCGCTCTGCTGTCAAACACTCCTCTGACATTTGCCACCTCCTCAAAGACCTTGACCGAAATGTACTCACTCTTACCGAGACATGTTTCACGACCAGCTCTGTTACGAGTTTTGACACTCACCTCGCTGAGGTCTACAAGATCATCTCTGAGCCAGTCATCCTCTTCTCTGACCTCTCACCACTCCCCTCTCCTGGCCTGGACCTGCCATGTTCTGCTCTCCTCCCACCTGAAACTTCTTGTCCCCCAGGCAAAGCCTAATCCAGCACTGCCACTTTCCTTCTCGGTCATCCGGCCCAAGAAGTGAGTGTCAGTGGATGTCTTTGTCTCTACTTTCTCTGCTCCTCCTACTCCGGTGACTGACTCACACTCTGACACAGTCCTCTCTAACCTGCATCTTTCTATCTCCAACACTTTGGAAATCCTTGCCCCTCTCATGAGAAACAGTCTGAAGCCTACCTCCAAGTGCAACTGTTAGTATGACTCCGACTTCGCCATCCTGAAACTCAAGGTCAGGGTGGCTGAGAGGAGGTGGAGGGCGTTGGGCGCATCCTCTGACAAACTGGCCTGCTGCCTGCTCCAAAGGCAATACATACTCTCTTTCCTCTCCAAGAAGAGGGTCCATATTCAAGGCAGCGTCCCTATGCCCTCCAACAACATGCCGAACTTTTTAAAATCTGCCAGGAGCTGGCCAATCCTACTGCAGTCTCCACCTCTCCTGTTCCCTCCCAGGCCTTCTGTATGTTTCTAGCCTCTCATTTTACCCTAAAACCCAGGACATCTTGTCCTCACTTTCCTCTTACTCTCCCTCTATCTCTCTCAGGCCCCCTTTGGCCGCCTCTCCCTCTCCTCCTTCTTTTTCCTCCTTCTCTCTGATAACACCTAACAATGTTTCTAGACAAGTCTGATCTATGACGGTGCTGTCCAAAAAGGTGCACCCCTGCCCTTCCAGAACCATCAAGGACATCATTGCCACCCTCACTCCAGTCTTGACCGATTTCTGCAATCACTCTTTTGCCACTGGATCTTTCCCCTCTCTCCTCAAGCACTCCCTCTTGTGCACCCCCTTCTAAAATAGCCTTTGGCTGTTCCGACCTTTCTGGCTAATTATCACCTGATTTCTATCACTTCTTTCCTGGGCAAACTCCTGAAAAATCTGGCCATCTCCCGACTTACTCTGCACACTGAATCTGTTGGTTGTCTCCATGATCATCAGTCTGGCTTCAGAGCAGCCAGAGAAACGGAAACTGCCCTGCTGAATAAACCTTGATGATCTGCTCTCTAATCTTGACTCCAGCTCTCCCTCTATCCTCATCCTCCTTGACCTCTCTTCTGCTTTTGACATGGTCAATCACGCCACCCTGATCAATCGTCTCTGCGAGAACCTAGGCATTATGGATCAGGCCCTAGCATGGCTGACCTCCTACCTCCTGGGACGACCCTCCCAGGACCAACATGGGCCTTTCTCCCCACCACCTCTCTCCCCACATGTGATGTCCCCCAGGGCTCTATCCTCTCTCCCTGATCTCCACCTTCTCTTCTAACTTTCAGTGTTATGCGGATGACACTCAGCTCTGTTTCAGGCTTTCCTCAGCCTCCTCTCCTCCCTCATTCATTCCTGACTGCCTATCTGTGATTCAGGGTTGGTGCCCCTTCAACGGTCTCTGCCTTAATGCAAGTAAGACAGAGATCCTTCTCATTGGAACACCTGCTCCCGCTTTCCCTCTCTCACTCTGGTCAATCTCTTTAGGCCCTCTACCCTCGCCTTCCTCTAAGGCAAAACTCTTGGTGTCATCTTCGACCCCATGCTCTCCTTCTCTCCTCACATCACAGACATTGCTAAGAAGGCCTACTTTCAGCTTCATCTCCCCAGAGATATTCTACCTGTTCTCACTTCCCCCAGAAGCACGCTGTCATCAGAGTCCTGGTTCTCTCCAGGCTGGACTACTGCAACAGCTTCTTTCTCAATATGCCTAACTCTACTCTTCACCCCCTGCAACTAATCCAGAACAGGACTGCAAGACTTATCCTTGGCCTCAAGCCCAGGGTCCGTATCTCTAGAGCCCTGAAATCTCTCTCATGGCTCCCAGTGGCGGCAAGGATCAAGTTGAAGACACTTCCCATCATCCACAAGGCTTTCTGGGGTCAGGGCCCGCACGACATCCAATTCTCTCTGCCAAAATATTTTCCTTCGAGAGCCCTTCGCTCAGCTACCTCCAACTCTCTAAGAGTCATACGCTTTTCCAAGCAGAGAGTGGGGGGTAGATCTCTCTCCTCTGCAGGTGCCTCCCACTGGAATGGCCTCCCTGCCCCTCTCAGACTTGAGCCGGACCACCTGAAGTTTCGGAAGCGGCTCAAGATATTCCTTTTCTTCTCGGCCTTCTCTCTCACTTCCTTGCTAAATTACCTGTCTGCTGCGCCAACTGGTTATTTGGTACCTGCAGGGTCGTACTGGGTACCAGGCTCCTCCACGACCAATCCTCCTTGCACTGCCTCCTGGCGTCCACGCACTTAGGGGCTGTAACTGTAACCCCTAGAGCCCTGGCCTCCTTGCCTCTTTGCACTTACCCAGAGACTCACTGCACATGCTGCACTTACTCTTAGCTTGCTGCCATGATGGCACGTCCTCTTCCCCTCTCCCTTGCACTTCCCCCTCTCCCTTCCCCTTCACTTCTCGTGTATCACTTGCACGATCTGAATGACACAAGGCCTAGTAAGATCATTTGTCTTGTCCTCCCTTTGTCTTCCTTCCCTTGTGGTGCCTAGAAACACTTGTGTATAGACACGTTATAAATGCCATATCATATCATTATTATAATTATAATTATATAATTATTATCAAGTGTTTCTTTGAAACACATCATTGTTAACATTTTGCTCTAACCCTATCTGTGCCAAGAAAAAGAGCAAAAATGCTTTCCTTCTATGGTAAATTGATGGACGAATGTAGCAAAAATCATTACTAAACTGATAAGTTGTCAGTCGAACACTGGGGCAAGATTGTCTTGCATAGGTTGACACTCATGACTGGCTCTCCTGTTTGAAATGGGTCTTTCCAATGACTTTACCTTTGTATTGGGACTGCTGGCTGGTGACTGTCCTGTTGCGATCAACCCACCCTGCTGGTTATTACACCTGTGAATTTGCAGCAATGTCATGCAGGCTGAGTTGGAGCAGTGCGTGGACATGGCCAGCATCAGTGCCCAGGAGTGTAAACTTGCATCTCCTTGTTTTTCATGAAAATGGACACATAGTCCTGCCCTGCCAACCTGGGTCATCAGGTTTGTGAATAACAAAGATCCAGCCCAGGATGCACAGACCCTGGCCAGTGCACGCTGTTGATGATTGTTATGTTACCATGACTGAGTGACAGTTAAAATAATATACTATAAATACGCCAACAGCAAACTGACTAGTGGGGAGGTTAACAGACACCCGGACTGTGAAGCCACTGGTTTCCACTGCCTGGAACAATCCTAGTTCTGACAACATCACCTTTAATGAAGTGATGCTGACTCTTGCTTTAAGCACTGCTGCGGCTTTTGCTGATTGGCTGAGTGTCTGTGGAGTTAACCGTGGGAGTAAGCAGTGACACTTTTCAAACACACAACTTTTGCTTTAAATGTAGAGTGCAGCATTCTGTAATGTGTGGAGGATCATTGGAGAAGCCGTGCTTTCGAAGTGGAATGACTTAGATATTGTTTTCCCTGTCATTTGTTAACAAGTAACTATCCAAGTTTAACAAATCCTCAATGCTCAGGGATTACCCTGTTGCTAAGTATTTCCAAATGCTTGCCAGGTAAGAAACTGTGAGGTTAATAAGGGGAATGGTCCAGGATCACACAATGTAGCCAAATAGTGAAGCCATGAACAGAAATGTGGACTCCTATTTCAATTGCATGCAGCCCGACCCCTAGACCACATCTACTAGACAGTTCCAGAGGAAAACCCATGATGTGTTAGGAGATGGTGAGTGTGGTCCCGGTGCAGCCTTAGAAAGCCTCCCACAGTTCCGATGCCGAGCAATAAAGGAGGAGAGGAAGTCAAGCCACATAAAACACCCAGCAAGAGAAGGATGTAACTGACAAAAGTCAACGCGTTTCACTTCACAAGAAGCTTTCTCAAGGCAAGGTGGTAAAATGTGTTGTCCAAAGTTAAGTAAATTATATAGAGACACGACAAAGTAAAAAGAACAGTTGTCCACATTGACTTGCTATTTAGTAAGAGAGAAAAGACTCAAACAAGCATGAAGCACTAGTGCTTATACAACTAAGGGATTAGCCATAACATTGCATATTGGAACGTGAACAACCTCGTAATCCCTATGAAAAATGCTGGCTGAGAAGTAGACGGTAGCATTGGAGCTTCTGCCCATGATCAATGACAACTTCAGCTCTGATATGAGGCACGTCGTTTGCATTTTGACAGCGTGCAGCACAAGTCACGTGACTCCAGCAGCCATCAAGCACTATGGGAGTGGACCTCTACCCATGGATCGCTTGGAAACTGCTGACGCTCTTTCCTAAATAGAGAAATGAGCCGCCCCTCAGGATTAGAAGGAGAATGAATGGACTCTTTTAGCAGGAGCCTTATCCCTCACTTGGGAACAGAGGCACGTTACGGAGGCAGCATAACACATTTACCAGGCCGCTCCTGTGATTATAAAATGTTAATTGAGGAAAAAAGCAGTCATTAATAGTGAACAATGGGGTCGTCGGATTGAATATTCTTAGTGTAGTGGAAAAGGGTGACTTCAATGCGTCTATAATTCTTACCTGTGTTTAAGTACATGTATTTACATGTGCATGCGAACACACACAAAGGCGTGGGCAGTACATGTCTGACACTATGCGTGTGTGGGAGGGCTAATCATGCGAACACACACAAAGGCGTGGGCAGTACATGTCTGACACTATGCGTGTGTGGGAGGGCTAAAGAACTTTCTCTCAATATCCCGTTCAGAAACTTCTCTAATGATGTGTGTTCATTGTGCAATGGGCATGAACACAGCTCCCCTTCTCAGCCCCTCCTCTTCTAAAATGCTGGCTCAAGTAGGATGGCTAGACCCCAAGGGAGTGACAGACGTCCGACTCCTTGCTCCCACCCCTCGTGCTATATTCCTCACTTATCACCCAACTGCCACCCCTAACTGCTTCTATTTCTGACCTGCACCTTATACTCGAGGCGTTTGCAGCAGATGTCCCCATCTTCATAATGGGTGTCGTCATCCTCCGCAACATCACTGAGACCTACCCAATACAACTTGACTCCACTCTCTCTGACCACTGTCTTCTAATTCTACATAACCTTCTTACCAACAACTGTGGGCTCTCACTTGCTCTCATCTTCCTATCCTCCGCTCCCTGACTTCTTCTTTGGCCCCCATTTCTGTGATAACTCACGTATTCACTTCAACATCTTCATACCCTCTCCACTTGCACCCGCCCCCACTTCATCTATGACCAAGAATGGGTTTTCACCACCTGGCTCCATGGCACCAGATCTTGGCCAACTCAAGTCCTCAATCTAATCCCTCTCTTCTCTGCTTCTCAGTCAATTGAATTCGCTTTCACAGCGTTCAATGACACACTTGCCACCACCTTTGATGACCAATCACCTGTTAACTCCTTTATGTCTTCTCACTCACTTCTTCAACCACAGATTACCCAAGTTATACAACTAAAGGCATCTATGTGTCTCCACCTATGCCAATGGCGTAAAGATCATTCCCCAAATGCGCAATCACCTCCTTGGTTATACTTGTTTCCACTACTGTTCTTCACTCTGATAAATCATCTTCTACCTTGGTCTTCTTTCATCATCTCTCCATTGACATGGCAACCAAGCAGCTTTTCCAAGACCCTCCTTATCAACGATCTCAGCGCCGCACTCTTTCTCTCCACATCCTGTCACACGCACCATCTCCTCACAGCCCGCTTTTTCCCTACTTTTCCAACTGAAGTCTTACCTTTCCTCCACTCAGCAAACCCATCCTCTGATCCTATAAACCCCTTTGCATGACAAACCATCAACAAACATGCAGCTTTTGCCTCCCGGCACCTATCCTCCCTCTTCAGCTACTCTCATGCCACAGGCATTTTTCCTACCTGCTATCCCATAGCCACCATCATCCAAACAAGATACCAGTGCTAACCCTAACAATCTCACCTTCTACAAACTTGCCTCTCTCCTGGTCCACCACTACGTTCTTGAGTGGGTTGTTTGTCAGCAAATTATCAGCTACCTTGAAGATTACTCACTAAGTGACCACCTCCTGTCAGAATTCTAGAGCAGACACTGCAGTGAAAGCAGCCCCCAGTCATGTCTCCAACTTTGTAACCACAGCTCATTACTCTCTCCTCTACTCACCACTCCTCCAGTCTAAACCCACTTGATTTCACTGCAGCCTTTGACACAATGGATCATACCTCCCTCCTCCAAACTCTCTACTCCCGAGGCTTCAAGGACGCTACACTTAACTCAGTGACCTCTCAGGTATCTCTCACTAGATGTCTGTAACCTGCCTGATACTGAGGTCTCTCAAAAAGGAAATCATTGTGTTACTTCTCTCCAATGGTAATCACAATCTCCCATCTCCTATCTTCTCCTCTTCCAACATCTTCACTTCTTCACCCAAGGCTCTCAAGCCTGGTGTCCTCTACAAAGGTGAACTTAGATTTGAACAGTTCGTTAAGACTACTTTCCCAGCTGTGAGAGTCAACGTTCACAATGTCAAGAAACCCACTTCACCCACCACTTGGCCAAAAGGCTGTTTCACTACTCTTGTGCTCAGAAATTTCAACTACTGTTTGTGTCTACATATTGGTTCCCCTCACCGCTTTTTCTCTCCATGAAATAAAGTCCTGTGGTTTGCTGCATGTACACTCTACAACTAACCTCGATCCTCCGCCATCTCTACACAACACCACCAGGAGGCCTCTCAGTGCCCAATTGCTCTCTTAAAATTCATACCTCTGCCTACAAATACATTCACAATCGTGCCCCCACCTTGCAGACTTTATCTCCTCCTTCCTTATCTTTTCCGTTGTTTCCCGTCTTCCTGCTTGCCCGCTCCACTGGAATGCACTGCCCTGGATATCAAAGACATTCTATTGGTTGAACGGTTGAAGAGCAGACTCAAGTTCCACCTTTTGACCAGTGATGGGACTTCTCTAACCTCTCCTTATATCTGACCCCGGTCCACCCTCCCCACTAGACTCCACTTGTATCTTCCACACATATTAATATTTGCACTAGACCTGTAGTGTACTGTGATATTTATAGCTGTCATCTAGTCTATGCCCCAGGTTTATGCCCCATTGTCCTATTACCTCATCAACTGGTTATGCACATAACCTGCACCAGGACAAAATGAAAAATATTTTTCAAAACATCATTTACCTGATGAAAATCACCATTTCAGTTGCAAGAAAGAGGCCCCAATCCTTTCAATATCAAGATCGCTGTTTGATTGAAATGTAATGTTTTAGGTTTGTCGAATGTATCATCTACAACGAAGGGAACATTTCCTGCAATATCTTCAGTTGAATAAAAATTGGTTTTACTGGTGGAGGCAAGGAGCGGTGGATGTGTTAGCAGATTCAATCGCTTTCCCCAATTCAGACACATTCCACACGAAGGGCCTCATTACGACTCAGGCGGTAAGGGGTTTACGCCGGCGTAAACAGCGCCGACCCTTACCGCCTGAGTACGTACGAGGTCCCTTAGCGCCATGGCGGATTTAACACGTGCTTTTAGCAGGTGTTAAAATCCATGGCGCTAAGGGACCATGAAGTTAATTACGCCACCGTAATTTACGGTGGCGTAATTAACGCCTTCCCCACTCCCATTATGCCCTATGGGGCAAAAATGGGAATGGGGAAGGGTAAATGGGGATTGGGGACTTACCGCCCCGCCAACCTCGGAATGGGGAGGTAAGTCCGCCAACCACCATGGCGTAAACGTAGTTTACGCCATGGTGGTAAAGTCACGGCCCAGGCGGTAACTTACCGTCTGGGTCGTAATGAGGCCCGAAATCTAGAAACCAAAACAGATCAGAACGATCTGAAAATGTTATATCTTTGTCCAGTTAGCAATGGCAACCCAAAAAAGCACTTTTTTGCAGGGGGTGAGGGGAACTTCAGAATCGTAGATATACATGTCAATATTTGTCGATTAAATGATAGGTGTATTTCATAGTTGGGTTTTATATACCCACTACGGTGCACAGTGGGGTTTCATGTACGCACTAGAGTGCATAGTGGGGTTTCATAAACCCACTACAGTGCATAGTGGGGTTTAATAGACACACTAGGGTGCATAGCAGCATTGCATATACCCACTACAGTGCATAGTGGAGTTTCATATGCCCACTAGAGTGATTAGTGGGGTTTCATATATCCACTACGGTGAATAGTGGGGTTTCATATATCGACTAAGGTGCAGAGTGGGGTTTCATATGCCCACTATGCTGCATAGCAGGGATTCATATACCCCCTACAGTGCGTAGTGGGGTTTCGCGTGCCCACTATGGTGCATAGCGGGGTTCCATATACACACTATGGTGCATAGTGGGGTTTGACATGCCAACTACAGTGATTAGTGGAGTTTCATATATCCACTACGGTGAATAGTGGGGTTTTGTATATCGACTAAGGTGCAGAGCGGGGTTTCATATGTCCACTATGCTGCATAGCAGAGATTCATATACCCCCTACAGTGCATAGTGGAGTTTTGCATGCCCACTACGGTGCATAGTGGGGTTTCATATGTCCACCACAGTGCATAGCAGGATTTCATATGCCCACTACGGAGCATCGCAAGGTTTCATGTACCCACTACAGTGCATAGTGTGGTCTCACAGGCCCACTACCGGCATAGTTCGGTTTCATGTACCCACTAAAGTGCAGAGTTGGGTTTCATATACCCACTACAGTGTGCCAGGGGTCAGGTTGTCTAACATTTGCACTGGTACTAAAAATTGGAAAATCTTAAAATAATACTGAATTTTGCAAACAGGATCTGTCACAATCTGTACTCTCTAAAAAGGTTTGTACTATGGCAAAAATTAATCCGATTACTTCTACTATGTTTTGTACATAACATACAAATACATGTGTTTCCTACGTTATTTTCATGTTATGCAGAAAATGTAGTAAATACACATTTTCAGATAATACTGGTTGGGACAAAACCTGTTTACTCCATTCTGTAATATCTAAGCAGTAACATTTAGTAGCCTACATTACTTTTCTCCATTTGTGTGTGCAAGGGCAACGTTTTGACAATATGGCAACTGGTGGGCATACCTGTTGGCTAAGAGTACATCTAAGGCATCATTTGGGGGAATTCCACGTTGTTACTGGACATTTGATTTGTAGGCTTCAGAGAGAGTGGCCGAAAGGTCTAAAAAGTCACCCTTAAACACATGGATGCCCCAGCATATGCGACCATTGTCCTGTAATCAAACAAGGGTTTTTCAAGAACACCTGCTCTAAGTTCTGGTAGCGAGTATGTATGCTCAGGCTGTATGCTGTAGAAGCAAAGTATGCAGGCTCTGATTACAGTACAGCACAGGTTCAATATTGATAAATTAATAGTCAGGGGGTATTATTAAAATAAAACATTTTATTCAGTGGGGAAAAAAATCAACAATTATACTTTGACAAGCCAATAGATGACTACCAGCACTGGAGTTTTAAACAACTGACACCATTCTTAAAATAATAGGGAAACTATAAAGGAACATATATTCCAGAGAATAAGTGCAGGAGCACCTCATTCCTACTTCCAACTCGACTAATCATGGATTGTGGCATCTTTTTGTGTAGATTAAGGGCAATGATGAATATTCAGATACCGAAATAATCTACTGCAGAAGCGGAAACTAGACATTTGTGTGGCTGTGTAGAGGATCAGCTTCGGGTATTCCACAGTGAGTCTGCTTTAGGTGAGCTTGGAATTAATTACTGTCAAAAGCAGGGAATCGTCCCACCAACAGCAAGTATGAGACAGATAAGGGAAAATGGGGGTGTTTAATTATGCGGGTTGGGGGCTTCTACTAGTGGCTGCAGTGATACTGCAACACCTTAGCAAATAGGACTAAAGGCGAAGAACAAAGCGTGGAGATCACAAGGCCTATATAAAACGTTGCCATGATCTCCTAGGGACTCTGACCATTGTCACTGCTCAAGAACAACACCATTAAAATCATTTTGGGATGTGTTGCTTCTCACAAATGCACCACAGGTGCTTCTATACTCTCAGGGACAAACTAGGCATTTCATAAAATGAAATTATCCCCGACAGGGCTGCATTCAGTCAAAAGAGGTTGCTTAGAGCCAAAGAGATATCGACTCACTCTTAAGGCATTACAAAGAGACACGCAGTTCCAAGCAACTTGTAACAATGGGATCTCTGCAATGTAGGGCATTATAGAGAGTGGGGGAGGCTGCAGGTTCACCCTCATACAAGTGTTCCCCACAAGGTTAGAAATCAATGGTTTGTTGTGGGAGACTCCTCTTCTCTGTACATCTCCATATCTGGAGGATCCTAAAAATCTGTGAGCCATGCAGGTCACCCACTGATAGATGGCACTGTGAGGAATTCGACCATCCGCACAGTGGGTGTGTGCTCGCCTGGGCTTTTTTGACATTTTTAATGAAATTGAATGATGGTAGATCATCCTGCAGAAAATGTGTGGGGCTAATCTGCACAAATGTTCCTGTGCTCACTGCACAAAATAAACATAGACTGGTATACTCTGGGTGGACACAGCTTACAAGCGCTATCCACCCTGTCATATTTAGTTGGAATATGACAGCCACAAGTACATCAAGGCATCTCAGAAAGGGGAGGGGAAAGCCTTCCTCCTGCCACGGCCAGCCTAATTAACTAACAATGACTCTATGGATTTGCCCTTTAATTTGTTACTAATCAGAGCCCCTTTTCTGAGCAGATCTTCTGAAGGCCTCACAAGGAGTACTAGAAGAGCTCATTTGGACCCTGGCTGAATGTACAGTCTGCCTTACAGCTTCCGCCAGTGAATGAAGGCCAGGATTTCCAAAATGGGACGCAATATTCTGCCCCTAAACATCTCCCATGGAACAGAGGGAGATACTGAATCCAGAGGAACCTCTAGCAGCTCCAAAACCGGTGCCCAGCCAGCACACAGCATGTCCTGCTAGGCTCTGCAAGCAAGCTTCCTAGGTGGGAAGTGCCAGAGAGTCTCTCAACCAAACCAAGGACAGGGCCATTGCTTGCACTACTCTCCTGAACTTTGGCCAGTCCGCCTTAAAGGATGACACAAGCCCAGTGAAGGAGCTAGGAGAAGTGCATCGACAGGCATCAACCAGCGTCCACCTTAAAGGACATTTCTGAGCCAGTCTAGCCCCTCGAGCTGCAACCAACTGCACTGCTAATTGTTGTCACGCCCCAGTCGCTAGGGTCATCTGAGACGCCTTGACCAGTGCTTCAGACCCGCCAACCAGTACAGAAAAAATTAATCCTGACCCTGAGCCGCTGCAAAGGCCAGCCTGCAGCCGTCCACCCAGCCCCACTCGTCGAGCGGCCTGCCGCATGCAACCTTCAGCTGTCTCCTGTTTTGATCACTGTGGCAGAAGCTGCAAAGCGCCCTGAAACAGACTCGACCCTGTTGAGCATTAAGAACTTCTACAAGGTACATTGTGGTTCTGTCCCCCTGTTCCTTCTCCAAAGGCCCCTAGTGACATTTGTGACCCATTGCTCCCTTTGTGCTGAAACCAAGAATCCATGAACTATTGCGATTAATTACTTTACCGACTACCCTCCTATCAGTTTACAGAGTGCATCGTCCCGGTAGGATAGTTTGCGTGCAACGTGCTCGCCTTGGAAGCAAGACGACACAGAGCACCACAGGTTCGAACCCCAGGTCCGCACTTAGAAACCTCAGAGTACTAAGCGCGTTATAAATAAGCTATCATATCATATGCCTTTTCCTTCTTGAAATTGTCTATACTCTGCATTCGTTTACAGGGTGGGTGTATTTTGTAGTGTGCTAGCACTGTCTGTTGAGTACTAATAAAGTAGAATTTTTATACAACCTTGACTGGACAGTCCCTTTTATCATTGGTTAATAATTGTATTTTCGATTTGCTGCAACTAACCAACGATCCACGGCCTTGCGCAGATGGGCCTGCCATGCTATCCACATTACCAAAATTGGACAAGGAGGTTTATAATTGATTGTTCGGATCCCTTCTGGTGTACTAGAGGTGTGGGGCTGATTCATGGTTTCGAAACCGATGTTCATCCCTGGACCACTGGTGTCCCGAAGTTCGTCCCAGGCACAAGACTGGATACTATCTCTATCTATCATCTGTGTTATTTGCCTCAAGCAGAGGACTGGTCTGGCTCCTGGTAGTCCAACACTTAAAGAAGACAGCACCAGCCATCTCCGGGTCCATTCAATTGTTCCCAGCCAATGGTTAACCCTAGTTATATGTCGAAGGGTCATGTCTCAGCAAGCATGATTGCAGCAACCGTGGGTTCATTCTCTTACTGGGTACCCACCTCTCACTCATACGCAGACTGCTATAAGGGGTCGCCGCAGCGCATCTCCACTACAGCGAATTCTGTCCCTTGGCGCTTCTGCTCACTTGTGTCGCAGATCAAAGGAGACTTTGGGGGGTGTCCAAATCCTTTTAGCAGTCGTTGAGTGCCTTCTTTCTACTTGGCCTCTCTTCACTGGAAATCTCTTCCTTTTGAGCTTGTTGCATTCATTTGCCAGTTGGCTCGGCTGTCTGGAAGGCCAGGGACCCTTGACGCAGGTGTGCAATAACAGCTGATCTTTGCACTGCATTTTTAGGACAACCTGACTGCACACAATCTAATCAAAGAGAAGTGTAACACCTGGTCATCAGAGTCGCTTTCTTTACATAAAATCCCTGCTGCTGAGACATGATTAATGAATTAAAAATGTATCACACACATATCTGATAGTTTTATGTAATCTCACACTGACGATAAACTTCTTCTGAACTGTGGCCCAAAACTGAAGACTGGAAGAAGTTTTCACATGAGATTGCGTCACAGAAGAAAATACAGGCACTGCACAGTAGCCCCAGCATTTCATCCATTACAATAAAGAAACAAGCATCGGCGAAGACAATATTTTTGGCCTTTGCAGTTTATTGGACTTTACATGTATGTGTATGACTATGTGTCAGCAGCATTAAGAATCGTGCCATATATCAACAAAAAAAACATGCAACCTGAAGGGCCGCCATTATCACTATTTACTATGTCAGCTGTTAGCCTCTTCTGGCTGATTAATTTCTTCTAACATTTTCCATCGGCAGCTGGCACGCAAAGCTTGTACCATCCTGCATGACATTGATGTAAAAACACACACATTCACGCTCCCACCACACAGGGCCGGGGCATACATGCTCTCCAACAGAATGGTGCAACCACTAACATTCGATTTTGCACTGGGCTCCCTACCACCCTCAAATACAATAGATATGCATGATATACAAGACCTTGGCCCTCATTACAAATCTGCCAGTAACCACCCGGTGCTACCGGCGGGTTGCCGGCAGACTCGCCTTACCGTTTCCAAAACCTGATATCCTAGGTAATACCGGGATATTATGGCCGGTGGTGGAACGATAAGTCTCCATTCCTGTGGAGTCTCATAGGACGATAAATATGACTAGTCCCATAGGACTACATGGGAACCCTGAAGCACCGGCACTGTAACTAATGGTGCCAGTGCTGCAGTGTAAATTCTGCCAGTAGTAGTCTGAGCTACCGGCATGTCGGGTGTGCTGGTACTTCCCAGTCCCTTTTGGCAGACCTGTAGGTTCCCGGTCCAGAAAAGCTGCCGATCTTCTTTGTTACCAGCACTTCATCAGTTGTATCCATAGTCACAGTCCTAGTACTCCACAAAGTCCTTGTCTTCCTCACAGTCATCATCGTAGCGTTAGTATTCATCACATTCCTCATTCTTGTCACACACTTGGTCACAGTCCTTGTCATATCCCTAGTCCTTGCAGTCATAGTCACTCTATCATAGTTAGTCATAGTCAGTTGTACAGTCATAAAGCCTCATTATGAGTCCGGCAGTAACTGTGTCGGAAAAACCGGCAGGCTACCGCCAGACCCGTAAATACCATTCCGCCTCCGTGATTACCGGAATCACCAGGGCATTACGACCCCGGTGACCCGGGAATTCCAGAGGCGGAATTCTGTAGATCCCCATCCCCATGGGGTCTCATAGGACACCATGGGGATGGGGACAATGGAAACACTGGTTCTGTCTATGACGGAGCCGGTGATTCCATTTTCACCTGCAGGACTCTGAATCAGCCGGTCCGTGGACAGTGGTGGTGTTTTTACCGCCACCATTCTTTCCGGACCGGCAGGGTCGTAATGAGGCCCTTGGACTGTGAAGACTAGAAATGTATTAAGGGATAAGAGTGTCCTGAGGGTTAGAAGTGTGATGAGGATTAAGCGTGTGATGAGCTCAAGGGCTGTGGTGAGAATTGTGATTGGTACTAGACTGCGATGAGGACTCAGACTGGGACTCTGATGAGGACTAACATTGTGATGAGTACTAGGCATGGAATAAGGATTGAAATGAGGACTACAACCATGGCACGCGGATGACTATGACTCTATCTATTACTATAATGACGCATTTTTGGTGTGTGACTAAGAATACTACTGAAAAGGACTATTACTGTAAGGGCTAGGACACGGACTGTGATAAGGATTGGGACTCTAATGAGGCCTATCACTAGAAATGTGATGAGGACTAACATTGTGATGACTAGGCATGGGCTGATGACTGAGATGAGGACTACAACTTTGACGAGGCTCATGATTATGACTGTAACTATTACTATAATGAGGGTATTAGGACTGTGACTAAGAATAAAACTGATAAGGACTATTATTGTGAGGGCTAGGACAAGGACTGTGATAAGGAATGGGACTGTAATGAGGACTTACACTAGGACTGTTATGAGGAATAACATTGTGATGACTAGGCATGGGCTGATGACTGAGATGCGGACTACAACTTTGACGAGGCCTATGACTATGATTGTAACTATTACTATAATGAGGATATTAGGACTGTGACTAAGAATATAACTGATACAGACTATTACTGTGAGGACTAGGACAAGGACTGTGATGAATATTGGGTCTGTAAGGAGGACCCTAGGAGGACTGAGTCTCGGAATGTTATGAGCACTAAGACACTGATGGGGACTAGGACTGTTTCACAGATGAGGACTAGGATATGAAGATGTCTAGGAGTAGAACTGTTATCATGGTTGTGATGGGTACTAGGACTGTGATAAGGACAAGGACTGTAACTAGAACTTTGATGAGGCCTACCATCTTGACAAGGACTTTGGCTGTGAATACTGTGATTCAGATTAGGACTGTAACTAGAACCAGTAATGTGCCGAGAACCACAACTTTGATTAGGACTAGACCTGTGACATGAGATCTGTGACGTGGGCTAGGACTGTGAAGAGGACTAGGGCATACTCGGCTCTGCCCAAGATCAGGGCTGTGAGTAGAATAAGTACTGTGAATAGGACCAGGACTGTGACTAGATGAAAGCATGCTATCTGAGGTAGAAATGTGATGGGGCTAGGACAGTCATGGGGCTAAGTAACTAGGAATAGCCCTGTGATGAAAAATAGGAATGTGATGAGAACTAGAACTGTCACAGAGGATTATAAATGTATCTAGGACTGTGACACAAACTAGGATTGTGATACGGCATAGGAGCCTGACGAGGTTTAGGACTGTGACGAGGAGCGGGATTGTGATGAGGGATGAGGACAGCGACTGTGATTATGAGTAAGTCTAGGATTGTGAGGTGAAATAGGACTGTGACAAGTACTAATTATAGAACTGGGATGAAGAGTAGGGCTATCACTGTAACTAGAACTGTATGACTAGGACTATGACATGGATGGATCAAAGATGAGGACTAGATCTAGGACTGTGATGATGAATAGGAAATGTGCAGCATCAATAACTAGGACTGTGATGGGGACTAGCATGAGGTTTGGGTGAGAACTAGGACTGTAATTAGGACTGTGACAAGGACTACGGCAGTGGCCAGGTCTAGGACTAGGATAGTGATGAAGTTTGTGATTGTGGCTAAGATTGTGACAATGACTATAAATAATACTGGGATGAGAAGTAGGTCGGTGACTAGGATTGTGATGGAATTAGGACTCTGATGTGCAATAGGATGGTGATGAGGCCTGGGGCCGTGACTAGGATTGTGATGAGGATTAGGACTGAAGTATACTAGGATTGTGATGAGGGAAAGTACATTGACAAGGACTTGCAATAGAACTTTGTTGAGGATTCGGACTGGAACAAGCACTGTGATGAGGACTAAGATTGTGACGAAGACTCATGAGAACTATGACTGTGACTAGGATTGTGATATGGACTAGGACTGTAACGAGGATTAGGAATGCAAAAAGACTAGGAGTTTGGCTAGGATTTCAATAATGACTAGACTATGCCCCTTGAATTGTTCTATGGCTCCTAATGACATTTAGGACCCTGCTTTATGCATCATAGAAATATTCTTGAACTGGTTTGAATTTTCAACAAGACCTGCAAACCCCTGTTCTTCAATACCCAATATATGCTTCTCTCTCAAAGTGTGCATTCTTTGTGTGTCTCATTACAGGGGTTGATTGTTAGTATTTTTAATAGTTTATACCTCCTTTTAGTTTAATTAATATCTTATCGTTATAAAACCTCGATTGGGCATTTCTTTTTCTGTGGGACTCATAGTGCTATTGTTGTTTTGGATGCTTCTATTCTGACTGTCACCCTCTTGAAGAGTATAGCCTGCCCTTAGACCCTGCTACTTTAAAGAGGAAAGGAGGTATACATTTATGTTGTGCATGTTTCCCCTTCTTTTCTAGTAGCAGTGGGTGACTGGGACTGTACTGTGGATTGGGACTAGGACTAAGACTGTTATGAGGACTATGACACTGAGGACCATAACGGTGACTAAGACGAGGATTGTGATGAGGACTGGGTGGACTAGGATTGTGATTAGACTAGGAGTTTGATGAAAACTAAGAATACGATTGTGACAAGTACTAGAATTAATGAGCACTCTGACTGTGTAGATAAATAAGACTAATAATGTGATTAGACCTTTAAAGAATACTCAGATGAAGACTAGGAGTGTGATGTTGGTTGTGTTGTAATGTATATCTCGTAAATATTAGTGCTAGCAATTCTGTGTTGATGTAAGTAAGGTTTTGTAAGGAATGTTATCCAGTAGATAGAACCCAATGAGGTAATTGTTGTGTGATGCAGATAGGAGCTTGCTAAGAATGTTACTCTTTGAAACAAGCTCTGTTTACAGTTGTTCAGTTGCTGCTGGCCTTATATTGGGGAGGGCAGTGCTGGGGTTCTGCACCAGGATAACTTACAATAAATATTACAGTTAAGCTTCATCAAGAGTAGACAGTGGTTCCTATAGTTCGTGACAAGGACGAGAATCTAGGACTGGTCTGTGACAGACTAGGCCTAGAGCTGTGTTGAAGACGTGGAATGTGACTGTGACAAGGACTAGGACTATGATGAGCACTAAGACTAGGACTAAGACAGTAAAGAAGACAAGGCCTGTAACAACTGGTAGGACGGTGACAAGAAAAGAGACTGTAATGAGTACTAGAGCTTAGACTGTGATGAGGGCTAGGAATGTGGCAAGAACTAGGACTATACATTATATCTCTATCTGATGATGCCTGATACCTCACATCTCTATCTAGTGAAACCTGATATCTGAGTTCTCTCATTGAAGATGCCATGTTCCTCAGATCACTGGTTGATGGTGCATTGTATCTCATCTGTTTGTTTGCTTGTTACACATATATATGGCTGATTATTCCTGTCTGGATCTACAGCAATGAGTTTCAGAATGGGGTACCCTCCAATAATTTCACAAGTGCTCTGACCTACGAATTATCTTTCTCAGTGGACTTGCCTTATTCCAAGTTGCCTACCTGTCCTGTAGGAATTAGAACAAAAGACAGCCAGGCGGTTAGGAAAGGGAACACAATGTCAACAAGCTGCCTTGCAGGTCTTTGGTTAAAGGGCACGTGAAATTATGTGGACTCAGAAGGTCAACCTAGATAGATTCTGTAGGTCACCCATGCAAGGAGAGCATCCAGCAGCATATTTGACTCTCTTGGGATTTTCTTCTACAAATGTCAAACCGTATCAACTGCATCATCCTCTTATTGATTATGTTAGGTATCTCTTACTTGTGGGTAATTAGGGCACATGCCTTTTGTGTCTGTTTCATGAAGCTTGCTACCTGGTCTGTACTTTATGATGCCTTGTACATCATGCCTCCTGCTGTTGATGCTATCTCTAGTAGATGATGACACGTAGTTTGTATCTTTTGATGATGTCTGCTACCGAGGAGAAGAGATATTGTAGCTCATGGCTCTTATAGATGGTGATGCCTGATGCCTAATTGTCTCTGAATGAAAATGCATGCCCCCAGTTATCTGCCGGGTTTGCCATGCAAGCCAATGCAATCGCTGGTGAACCCTGGTGCTTCATATCTTGGGTCGATGATTCTCAGTAAGATATATTTATAAGTGATGATGCCTGGTACCCTATTTCCTAGCTAATGTTGATCGCTAATTCAAGCCTTTAGTTGATGATACCATGTTGATGGTGTTGTGGCTCATTGTACATGACATATCACATCTCAAATTGATGGTGCCAGGTACCTCATGACTTTTTATTATGCCTAATCTCTTATTTTGGTGAGGTCTGGTACCATATACATTTGCTTGATAATGCATGTTGTCTCCTGCCTTTGGTCAGTGAAACCTTGCATTTAATATCTCTGGTTGCCGATAGATTTTACATTGTGGGTGTGGCCTATGACGCCTAGTCCCTCATGTGTCTGATAATGACTGGTGTCTCGTGTCTCTGTTTGATGACTAATAAATCCGCCCTCCGTATGATGTTGACTGACATCTTTTATCTCTGGTTAGTGTTGACGGTCACCTTGTACATTGAACCTCCCTGGTTGATGGTGACTGGCATCTCATGTCTCTAGTCTATCATGACTGGTAAATTATGACTTTAGTTGTTGGTGACTGACTTGTAAGCATTGTTTTGCTTAATGTCTGGTAGGTCATGCCTCTATTTGATGGAATCTAGTACTTCTTGTCTCTGGTTAATCAGAACTGGTAAATTCCGCTTCTAGGTTATCGTGAATGGTCAATCCTGTATGTGGGTGACAGTGTCTGGAAAATCATGCCTCTGGTGGATGGTGACTGGCAACCCATGTCTCTGGTTAATGGTGAGTGGTGGTACATAATGTTTGCGGTTTTTTTGTGAGTTATACCTCAAGTTTTTTGTGGATGTGGTCCGGTAAAAAATGACTCTGGTTGATGGTGACTGCCACCTCATGTCTCCAGTTAATGGTAACTGGTAAATCACACTTCTGTTTGATTGTGACTGGTAGCTCATGTGTTTGCTTGAGAAAGTCTGATAAATCATGTATCTGTTTGAGGGCAACTGACACTGCGTGCTAGTGCATCAAGTGTCTGGTTGTTAACATCTAGTACTCCACACCTCTTGTCCAAGAGGAAGGCTCCAATAAACTGGAATCACACAATAAATGTTTAAGATTGCCAGCTTTGTCCACATACAAACAAAATGCCTCCCAATGTGAGCATGCTGGAATCGCAAGCTCTAAGCGCAACTGGCAGCTCTCCAGCATCTCCCGGCTCATCCCTGGCTCCTCTCCAAGTTGTGGTCTTCTTCACTTTACAGGGAAATCACGCCAACATCTTATGATTTTATTAAATATCTGACAATGCACATTTGGAACCAGGGGAGTTGCTAGGTCTGGAAAAGACCCGGGGCTATGCTGATGTTGGAACTCTTGGGACTGGGGGCTAGCTAGTCTTTTGGCTGTAGCTCCTGAGATTCTATCCGGGGCTACAACCAAAAGATCAGGGGCTATAGCCCCATTAGCCCCCCCTAGCAACGCACCTGTTTGGAACGATTGCACAGGTTTGACCTCTTGGTGGGAGATTTGCCTTCAAGGGAATTTCCCTATAGAAGACGCATCTTCAAAAAAGCAAGGCGGTAGGTCTGGAATAGAGTCAGCCCAGTCTAAGGCAGAGACTCACTATGCTATAGTTTTGGGAATTTCATTGATGGCCTCAGAGACCAGGCAGTCTTTTTTGGGTCTTTGTGAAAATATCACCAGGAAAATGTATCCATGAAAAAATGTAGTCAGCAAAAAGTCGTTTTCAAAATCTAGTCATTCTGTACAAGCAATGTAGCACGTGAAAATGTTGCCAGTGATAAGGCCGCCAGAAAAGCTATTTATAAACACTCAACAAAAGTATAAAACATTGAGGCAAACAGTGACCAAAACCTGTAATACAGCCAATCATCAGCCCTAACCCTTAGGCTTTCCCTAACACTACACCACTACAAGGTATCTTATTTGAATGAGATTTTATACATAAAATGTTGAATAAATAAATAGAAAAAGAATAGTGACCTCAACTCCAACCCCATCACTAGCCCCCCACAATCCATAATTCTTACCTTAAACAAAACCCTAGCTTTAACACTAACCATAGTCTTACCATGCCTATCACATAACCTAATCATCACTCCAACCTGACCCCTAGGTATATCCTAACCCATATCCCAACCCAACATCACTAGCCCTCCCCAACCTGCTTAACCCTTTCTGTAACTCTGACCCAAAGGCTTATTCTGTTAACAATAGCCTTACCATAACCCCTTTCCTTACACTTACTGTGAGAAACCAAGGGGTGTCACACTTGCTAGTCCCCGGGGATCTCTCTCTCAGGTGGCCTGGGCTTGGCCACCGCTTTTCGATCCAGACCCTGGGGGTGGACCAGTGTGGGAGGATCACCTGGTTGAGGGATCTTCGGGGCGTGGGGGTGAGGCAACCGATGGTGAGACACGGTATCCCCCCTTTCTCGTGCCCATACCAATCCTATTTTATCGCATTTTCCAACATCCCAACTCCCCACCTTTCTACACCAATACTGGGCCGAGGTAGAAGGTGAATGAAAGTAAAGAGGCTAACACGTACATATCTCATTGGACATGTCCCGTTAATCAGGTCATGCATTTGACCTTAACCACATACATCTGATACCCATTAGCTCCCCCCACAAGGATCAAAGGTGGAACATAGAGATGCTCTCTGAACAAGGTGAGACACGAGAAGGAGCAAGTCTTTGGGGCAAAGGCAAACCCATTGGTCAGTCAATTCAACTGTATTCGGCCTGAGGCCATAAAAGTATGCATATACATAACATAACAAAACAAAGGTCAGTACAAGAACCCATTGCAGGAGGATGGCTGATCGAAGGACCAGAGCGAAGGGTAGAGAAATCCTCAAGGTCCCTGCAGGGGGTCGTTGCCTCTGAGAAACCATGAATAAGATGCAGAGAAAGCCAAATCTCAGACAAGAAGAAGCCTGCATTGTGATTCAAGGATGCCATTGACCCTCCCGGGTGAACGATAGAGTTGAGGAGGCAAGGCCAAGCCTGTGGTATCAACATTGACTTGTGAATCAAAGCCGCAGAAACAAGAAAGGAATGCACACAGCCAATGAGTTAGTGAAAGACATGAAAGGCCGGTTTATGTCAAGGAAAGATTGAAGTCAAACCAGTGTATCGCACAATTGAAGGTTGCGCACATGCTGATGAGATGTGAAAGAAAGCAAACCAGTAACAAACTTTTAAGTTGCTGATAACTGTGAAGCCAGTGATACAGAGTAATGGAGTGGTTCGGCGAAATGAAATACCCCACACAAATGTCTCCACAAAGTGTTTGATGTTTTGTTCTTAAGTGGCAAAGAGAACAAACTTTGAAATGCGCAATGGTCAAGATTGACCCCAATGAAAGGGGAAGTTAAAAGGTGATTGCTTTGAGAAAAAGATTCCTTTGAACTTTTCTGATTGTAGTATGGAACTACCATTACCAAGAGACATTGCGGCATATAATATTAAGGAAGAGCTAAAGTGAAGGTTGAAGTGGTCCTGCACAGGTCTGTGGTAAAAGCCTCACACATTCAAAAGTCTTAGACATCTGTGAAAGGTCTGAGCCCGACTGAAGGAGACCGTAAGCATGAAATAAGTCTTTATGGAACCCCTACAGAATGCGAATGAGGTTTGGGGAAGGGAGCCCCTAAAAGTGCTGTGAATATGAGGTCCGAACCCGGCTGAGGGAGATGTACATTGAATCAGGTACTTTTTGGTTGAAAGGTCTGGGCCCGACTGTGGGAGGCTTACGTGAACTATTGTTGAACTATGAAAGAACCTTTTGGCAAGCTGAAATAAGTGACTTTAATGTGGAAGGCCAAGCGGGCCTCGACCCATGTTTTGAACTGCCTTTTTTTTATAAACTGAACCAGAGTGTGTCATCCTGTTTACGGTGACCGCCTTACTTCATGCTGTCCAACCAACGTGGGGAGGAGAGCTGACTCAGTCACATTGATTCTCGATCTTATAACACTGACTTTCCTTTGCACACACATTTTTTTTTATTTTATGTTTTATTAAGCATTTTAGCGTAAATTAATACATAACCTTCTGCTTAAAACATTACACTTAAATCAATTTTCTAAGTAGCCGTGCACAGATTTTGGCGAGAGATAATCATTGTCCTTTTTCAGCCTCTCATATTCACTTGGGTATCCTTCAAGAGTCCTTCCCAATTTTATGTTTTCGGCATAGGTTTCGCCTGGTCCCTGTCCATGTTTGTTATTCTTATTAGCTTAATTTCCAAGTATATGCCAAGACCTCTTACAGTTTTTTTATTCATTTCGTCACATAAGGCTTGCCACCATTTATCAGAGTCTTGACCACAGGTTGGGGCCAAGGTGTTCTGGAGGTGATTCTCTCTTTCCCCATTTAATTTAGGACAAAACATTAGAAGATGTTGTAACGTTTCTTCATTTTTTTTTACGTAGTCGACATGTATCCATTTCTTCTAAGCCATATTTGTTTAGGATCTGTCGCGTTCGTAGCACATTTAGCCTGAAACGAAGGATCAGGTCCCTGTGCTTCTAATTTGTACTCTTCTTTAAATAACTAGGAAGCTGATTAGCAAAGTTCACTAGAGTTTTTGACAAGGTATGGGCTTTGGAGGTTGACCAACTTGTTTCTCATTGTGCCCAATCTATTGACAATAGGATGGTGGTAACTCTTTTCGGGTGGTCTCGTAGTGTTTCAGCACGGGTGCATAGGTTTTCCAAGACCAATTTGCACTCATCTCTCCACATTTTGAGGGGCCAGAAATCTGGGGCGTTTGTTTCCTGTTTCAGTATTTTATATTGCACAGGGCATTCCATTAGTTCTAACTTTCTGTATGTTGAAAGTATTTTCCAAGTCACTTGAATATGAATTAAATATAGTCCAAGTTCGTGGCGGATTACTCTTATGGGCACTGAGTTTGCAAGATTCAGGTATCTACTCCAGAATTTGGCCTTTAGTTTATCCCATACTTCCCATGGCATTCCTAGACATGTGTCACTTGCATATGATATCACTGGGATCACTTTGTATTTATAGAAGTCTACCACGGGTTGTAATGAGAATTTCCCATATCTTTTTTTCACCAGTAAGGCTTGGGCTATAAGCTGGTCCATTTTAAGTTCCAAGTTTAAAATCCACTGTTTTTCTCCACCATCGTTACTTATCATGGCGCCTAGATATTTTGTGCACTTCTTCACATTAATCGCCATCTGTTGGAGTGACCATGTGAATTTTCTTTGCTGTTTCTTGTTCCCTTTTTCAATAATGAAATTTCAGTTTTGTTAGTATTTATTTGTTGTTTATTTTCATCCACGTAATGTTGTAGTGCATTCAGTTTGTGTTGCAGGCCTTTTGCAGTCAGATCAAGCAGTATTAGATCATCTGTATATAATAAATGCCCCAAGATGTTTCCGCTCATACATGGGTGGCAAGCTCTTGTTGGTTCTATCCATTCTTTAATGTCAGATATGTAGAAGTTGTACAGGATTGCCGCTAATGGGCAGCCCTGTTTTAATCCTCTTGGTGTGGGCAAAGAATTTCTTGGATTCCCTTGTAAATCTAACCTAATCTGTAGACTTGTATTCGAATACAGGGCGATGATGGCTGCAAGTAGGTTTTGAGGGCATCCTTTTTTCTTCAGCTTGTACCAGAGTATTTCACGGTCAACCCTATCGAAGGCGGAGGCCATATCCACACAAGTGACGTATAGTTTGTTGTTTTCTTTCAATGTTTTCATTATAAGTAAATTAAAAGTTAACAAATTTAGCCCAAAATCTACATTCGTGACAAAACCCGCCTGTCTTGGTCACGATTTTCTGACTTTGTTAACCATTCATTTAGTCTTTTAAGTAGGATGCTGACATATAGCTTTCCAAGCACATCTAGGAGAGATATTGGGCGGTAATTGCCTGGTTTCATACGATCTCCCTTTTTGAACATTGAGATTATTACCGCTTTCCCCCTGAACTACGGAATGTTCATCCTCCTATCAATTCTTCTGAAAAGGTCTTCACACAGATTAGCCCATAGAATGGGGTTTTGTTTTAACATGAAATTTGAGTGACCATCCGGTCCCGGGGTCTGGATTTACTAGCTTTCTTAATTAGATCCAATATTTCATTTTTTGTAAAGTTTATTTCCCACAATTTCATCTTTTGTGATGGTATTTGTAGTTCCTGCTCAGCGCTGTTTAGCGTATACATTTCTCTGAAGTGATCTAGCCATTACTTTCTTCTATGGGATTTATTTGTTCATTTCCCATAGACACCTGTTTATTTATCAATGACCAAACCGCTTTTGCGTTTTTGTTTTCTATAGTCATCATCATATACTCTGAGTCCTGTTGGTATAATTGGGCTCCGTGAGCTTTCGCCCAGTTACGAAAAGCTGCTTTCAGGCACTTACCCTCTAGTCCCATTGTGTTGCTCTTTAGCTTTTTTAGGACGCGTAGATCCTTTGCCAACAGTTTTTGCTTGTTTGCTGTTTTTAGATCAAAGTGGTGTACATGCATCTTTTTTAACAGATGTTCTTTGTCATTTTCTCTGAATAATGAAAAGCAGGATTCGTATTCTATTCCCAGAGAAGGAGTTGCTATCCAGTGTTCTATAGCTGTTCTTAGCTGGGGAATCCGCTTATTTGTTATTTTCAGGCAATTCAGGCCATTATTGACACTTACATTGTAGCGCCATTTTTCTCAAACTTTCAATTGATTACTCTCTTTACCAGTATCTGAGTCTCTATTTGTTGGAATTAGCTGTTTGTGGTCACTTTTGGTGGATTGTATTATTTTTAAGGACTTGATGTTTTGGAAGGTGACGATGTCTACGTAGAAGTAATCAAGAGTTGCACTTGCATTATAAGCACACCAAGTTTTTCCACCAGGGCGATCACCATCTACATTGCCATACACTAAGTTGAGATCTCTCATTCCCATTTCATCCATCCATCTTAATGATCGGGATTCTTTTTGTGGATTCTTTTTCATATTTTTCTTTTGGGTTTTGGTATCTAAACAATCAATGTTTAGATCTCCACAAAGAATGAGTCGCCGGTTTCCAAATTCTGCTCTAAGGTTGTCTAAGCTCTTCATTACTAAATGTACAAATGTATCGCCATCTTTTGCTTGGCTGTTCCAGTATACATTGAAGATTGCTTTTATTCTTTCTTCTTTGTTGTTTCCTTTCTATCTTGGAATATTAGTATTTGTATGAGCGGTGAAGGCGCTATTAAGCGTATCATACTTAAGGTTAAGGTGTTTTTTACAATCGTCAGAAGTCACGCTGATGGACGACCAGCTTTTCCTTTATAGGCTTTGTTCAGGTAGCAAGAATGTCTGTCTATTACTGGTGTCTCTAACAACCAGCATTCCTGCAGACATGACTTCTGCTTTCATTAGGCCTCTGTTTATGAGCAGATGTTTGTAACCTCTGGTGTTCCATGATGCTATCCTAAAATCTGCTTGGGCCCTCCTTGTTTCGTTCTATTTCTTACTTGAGCCTTTCAGAGATGCGGCTAGCCATTCCCAAGAGGAGTTTTCATTGATTTTAGAGTTTACTTCATTTGTTGTGGATCTCCTTGATGACACCACTGAGTTAGGGTCTCCTTTGACAAGGATGCGTAGAGCATTTGATCCTCGCAAAACTGTTTGGGAGAACCTAATTGGTCTGAGATCTTCTTCTTTTTGTGGACATCAATTTTTTCAGTTCTTTCTGTGTCCATTTGTGTTCTTTTTTTAGGTGATCTATAGATTGGGTCATCTTTGCATTTTCGGCGGTTGTGACTTCAAATCCCAATATCGGAATTCTTCCACAACTGATAGGATCAGATTTGTGACCACCTTTTAAAAAAAGTGGACACATATAGAATCAGTTTCTCTCGCATTTTGGAAAGCAACTATTACACGCAATTGTGGTATTGAGTATAGTAATCTCATTAGGTTCGAGCGATTTAGAATGAGACCGTCTTTGGCTTTTAAGATACGTTCTATCTTTATCTTGAAGATTTCTGGGGTGTTTCTTTCCTTTTTCCATTTTGTAGAATTATGGGGGCTCCTTTTCTCATATGAGTTTTTACACATATGCTTGTTATAACGTTCTGTTATGTGCAAATCTTTCTTTGGTTTTTCTGATCCGGAGTTTTTAACATTTCCGAGAGCACTTGTAGTGATTTTCTCTCAATTATTTGCTTTGCTTCCAAGAATTCCTGTTTAGATTGTATGAGTTGTAAAGTGTACTTGGCTCTTCAATTCGGTGGGAGGCTCTCTCTGCTCTTCTCTAGATGGCGAGTTTTGTTGGAACTCAACATCAACCTCAATAAGACTCTCATCTTCATGTGTCGACAAGTACAATAGGGAGTCATCTTCTTTCTCACTTGTTGCCGAAATCTCATGTTTATTGTACTGGGTTTGTTTTATAGATTCAATATCTTCACTTGTTGGATTGTGTTCCTCCTCGTTACTTTGGGTCTGACTAATTTGCAAGGATTGGCTATTCAGATATAGCCGGTCTCCAATCGGTTTTATGTTGCGTATACATTTTCGGATTCCACTGTTTAACATTGTTTAACACATTGGTAGATTTTTTGCTTTTTGTGTTTGTATGCCAGAAGATTTTTTTCTTGCTCCCAAGTCTTTTCCCTTTTGTTCCACTGCAAGCTTTTCTCAAACATGGTATTTGTAGCTTGCCCAGGTTTTAAACCACATTTTTCCTCAAGTCTTCCTTTCTCTTGGACGTTCTTGGCTTCTGAAGGCGCCATCATAATTAATGGGTGGCGTTCTTGGTCTTTGTTCATCATTTGGTTTAGAGGTATTTTTTAATAGGGGCTTCTCTTTTAAGGGCTCCACCATCATCTAAGGGAGCCATTGCATTATTTTCAGTCTCGAGTTTAGCTGGACTAGATTATGCTACTTTTTTTCAGATTCACTTTGGCGCTGATCGTCATTATTTATATTTCTCTCTTGATTTTGGGTCTAGTTATGCATTGTTCTTGAAACGTTAGCTTTTAAGATGTTTGTTATTTCATTGAAGCTGTGTAGGGCTGCACATTTGTTTTGACTAGCTTCCTCCATAAGGTCAGCCAGTGTTTTAGCAAAGGTGTTTTCAGCTTCTTTCTCTCTGTTCCTCCATTCCTTGGTTGCCTCTATATAGGCTTCAATATAAATTAGTTTTGACTGCATGAGAGCAAGCAGTGTTGTTTAGTCCCGATTGTTTTCATGTAGGGCCTCATATAATTTAACGAAAGGGGCAAACGTGATTGTTATCATGGAACCTACAGCAGTTTGTAAGTTTACAGAATGCTCTGTTATGTCAGGCAAGTCTTGTTGTTCTGTTTTTTTATTTGGTCTTTGTCTTCTTCTTCCAAGTTGTTTTTTTTCCTAAGAACTCTATTGTGCTTCTTTCTCGGGGAGTAATTTTTTTCTAAGTCCGAGCATTCGAGTTCTTCCTCTCTTGATGAAGCAAGTTCCTCATCGTCTTCTGTCAGCTGTCCTTGAGAAGACTCTCTTGGTGTCTTTATGTTAGTAGCCGGTAGGTGCCGTTGTTCAGCTCTGGCTTTTTTAAAATTGTCTTCCTCTGTTGGTCCGACTTTAGTGATTTTTTTGTTTTTTCCTGGTTCCATCTGGGTTGTCGATTTATTTGGGTCAACTTCATCTATTTGCCGCTTTTCTTTTCTTCCTACTAAAGACTCATTTTTTGAATCAATTTCTTCTTTCATTTGTTTCGGCCACTGTTGTTTCCTGTTTTGACAGTGGGACTTCTTTATGTTTTATTTTCTCTCTGCCTAAATTGTGTACTGTTGGTGTTTGACTTTCTACCGCTTGCTTATCAGTTACATCACCTATTATTATTAGGTCGTATTTGCCCGATGCTGTCAATATCTCCTTATCTGAGACTTCGTGCCAGATTTTCTGCTTGCACTACAGTCACCGCCTTAGTTTTTCAATTGGCTTTCGAGAGTCTATCATGAATTGTCCTTTGGCATAAAATGCCATTTTATTGACTTCATGTCCGACATAGATTTATTTCGCTGCTTTTGGCGTACTTCATTCAGTTTTGGGTGTTGAGCTCCTGGGCCATTTGCTCGATTGTGCTTGGCAACTCCATTTTTTCCATCTTTTTGCAATGATTCCGTGGCTATGTCTGTTGTCCGGCCAACTGTTTCCTTATCGGCTGTCTCAGGCTGTGACAGTCGATTCTTTGGGCTCGAATTTCCTAATGGAACATTTAACAGATTTGGGATCTCACTTAACGGCAGATAGTTCGATTAATTTTCCTCTTGGTTGTTTACATAATTTTCATTTCTTGGTGGTTTGTCCAAATGGCAGTCTATGAATTCACAGACTGCATCAACATATAGTGGTGATTCCATTTGCGGCAGATCTTGACCTTGTACTAATTCATCTTCGTCTTCCTGTGTTGATCCTCGCCAAACCGCGGCACCCGCTCCACTTGTTGCGAGAACCAACACCAAAGGTGCCCCCACCGAGCCACGTCGTAGCTCCTCCTCCCCGGCCTCTGGAACTCCGTCCCTGTGCGCATGTGTCCCATGGGGCCCCACCGTTCTCGTTGCGGGTGCCAGCAACAGTGACTCAGTCGGAGTACAGACCTCTCCAACCTCACGGTAAGCTATAGGGGCGCTGGTAGAAGCTGCACTCATTGGGGGACGGGGTATAGGTTTCACAGGGGGTATTCTAGGCCGTGTGTCTTGATTTTTTGTAGCTTTTTTGTAGCGGGAGAGACTGATTTTATACCTTCCGTATGTAGCACAACCCTAGCCTCAACGTGTTCTTAGAAATGTGCACGCAAGGCAAAGGCTTCGGTTTCTTCTGTTCCGCTCTCTTCGCCACTATTTTCATAAATCGAAATAGATGAGTTTATGAGGTTCACATTTTTCTTAACACAGGACTTGGGTTGTTCAGTGGTGCAACCCCTTACCTGTGTATTAATGGACTGGTTTAAGGAACCCTCTCCCTCAGAGTCCATTGGGTTACCTTTGGTTTGACTACGAGTATGGGAGGCAGGGTTAGCAACTGGGTTTAGATGGACCCGGTCCATAATGCTGTTTTAACAGTCTTTCTGAGCTTCTTGGGTTCCCCACACTTATCTCAAAGACGTTTCCCTTAGTCTGCAAGTACTTAGCGGGCAGGTCAACAAATGTGAAAAGTAAAAGGTGAGGTTAGGGCGGTCACGTGGGTCAAAGGATTATCCTGCAGTCCCCACGCGGCAGCAGCTTCAGTTGATTGTGCAAACTTGCTCTCTGTGTGGTTTACCTGTTTGTTGTTTTCTGGCGTCCTCGCCTGGATGGTTTTCCCATAGCTGTCCCAGTCTTCCAGGACTCCAGTGACTCTGCAGCGACTCTGCTCCGCTTTGTGGGTCAGGGTGCTTTTGAGTCCTGGAACCTCTTTCTCTTGATGGAAACAGAAGAGGTACTCAGGTTCAGGCAGCAAAAATCCAGTAAGAGAAAACACAGGGTCCACACTCCTCACAGCTCCAGTGACTCTGCACTGACTCTGACTTGTACACACATTTCCATTTTGTAGGGCAGGCATTAGGTTCTGTTAGTATAGGCTATTTTGATTTTAGATAGACTGACTAGGACTGCGTTTTCTTTATTTTTTTATGGTAGAAACTACTCCCGTCCTAGCTATAGGGCAACGTAGGGGTTTTTCCAAACCCCAAGAATCCAATAAAGCTTTAGAAACTTGTACCTTTTGTTTGAGTGTCATACTTGTGATACCATGCCCCCCTTGCATTACGATGACACTGTTCCCTAATCCCCAACCAAACCCCAACATCACCAGCCCTCCACAGGCACCCTTACGCTAATCTTTATGCTAATTCTAACCAAACTATTTACTCTAAATCGAACTACTAGCCTTAACGCAACCCCTTTCCTAACCCTAAAACCAGAAATCACAAGCCCTCTGCTCCCTTCTTACCCCCAGTGCATACACTAACTGCTCTGCATTTTAGGGCACTTTACATCTGCCTTTTTAGACTGTTTTGCTTAGGGACTTCTTCACTGCAAGGGTATTTTAGCCGCCATTTTTTCACTGACTACATTTTAGTTGGTAACATTTTCACTGGCTAACCCTTTTTCCAGTTTCCCAGTTTAGATTGTGTGGCCTTTTCCTGTGACCAAAGTCCATTCCTGAAAGAGATAGGGCTGAAGATGAAGCTTGGAAAGCACTTGCCCAGACGCCCCGCTATACATTGTTTTTAACATTTGGAAAATAAAATATATCAGCAAGAGTTATGCTTAATCGAAGTAAGCCAATGGATTGAACTAACCAAATCCTCAGGCTCTGTGCTCGTTGTGCCCTACCTGATAGCAAGTTCTTACAAAGTAAGTTGCTCTCTCTTATACCTCAAAATCAGCCATCTTCTCCAGAGTAGCCAATCAGCTGGCTCAGTCCACGATAATGGGCCGGTATCCCAGCACGTTGGTGCCTGCTCCAGCTGGCTCACTCCATCCCCTATTCTCTGCCACACCCAGGCCCCCTTAAATGCTGACCAATAAATCTAACCCTACCCACCTCCTATCTGACACCATTTGCATCATCCGAGCAGACTCCACCCTTCCCCAGATGCTTGTGAAATAGAAACATGACTCTTCCAAGGGTCCCTGTTTGTATTTGTCCAGCTGTCCTCTTTGTTGTAGTTTTTGCGGGAATGCATCCCATGCAAAGCTACTTTCCCATTAAGAATATCCCGTTAGGCAAGGACGGCAATGGTGATAAGGGTTGGGTCTGAGGGCCAGTACATCCCTCAGAACCCGTCATCATCACCACCTAATGTTCCATTAGCACACTTGTGATGTGGATGTCCGGTAGGCGAAATGCATCTGCTTTGCCACAATTAGGCTCTTTGCTCAGCTGAGGAGAATGCTGAGGTAAGCTGATTTTCCTGCATGAAGGATCTTCTGTGATGAAGAAGTGTTTCACCGGTGAAGTGTGTTGTGTTTGGAGCCATTTCAGGAGGGTAGGAAATGTTTTGTTGCAAATCCTTTATCCCTATGCCAAATCTGGCAGCCATATATTGAGCTATTCACCATCAAGGGGCGTCTTAGGTGTCCTGGTATGTTATTGGGATTCACACAGCACACTGCGGTCTTTTGCATGGTCTCACCTTCGGTCATGGGAGAGGGTATCCTATGCATTGGAGAGGAATAGTGGGTGGAATGCGGTTCCGAAGTGCACTGTACTGAGGAGCGGTCTGAGTTTGGTTAAGGGTGCCATTTTGCAATCTTATTCTTTGATCCAATTATGGTCCTCGCGATGGTGAGGCAGCTGTCCGGGGAGAGTAAAGACCTTGCTGCATTTATTAGTTTAGTTGAGTAGGCCACTGTGGAGGCAATGGCGTCTACTTGCTGTGTCAGGCAAAGTGTGTCACCCAGGTATACTTCAAGTATTTTCACAGAGGGTGAAACTGTTATTACCGTGCCGTCAATAATGAAGGAGAGGTATTGAGAGTTGAGCTTCTTGATCATCGACGGGGTGCCCACTAGCAGGATTGCAGTCTTATCACCATTTAAGGAAAGGCGATGGGTGTACATGGAGTTGAGGGTGGCAGAGTCTTCTAGATAAATGCCGGAAATGGGGAGAAGAATCTGTGTGTCATTGCCATAATTCGGGTAGGAAATGCTGATTGAGTCTAGGAGGGTAAATAGTGTTTTTGTAAAAATGTTGTAAAGGGTTGGGGATACGCAAGAGCCTTGAGGTACCCCACAAGTGATGGGAGCAGGGGGAGCGCTGGCTTTCTCTGCGATTACCTGAATGACTCTATCTCTCAAGAAGGAATCGATCCAGGTTATGGCCCCTGGCGAAATGTTTGCAGCTGAGGAAAGGTGATGATCAAGGATTTTGTGGTCTACCTAGTTGAAGGCAGCCGACGGGTCTAGGAGTAGCAGTAGTGCAGGATTACCGTCATCCCTGATCTCATCGATCTGGATCTTTAGATCCAGCAATGCTGATTCCATTCCATGGCCCAGGCGAAATCCCGACTAGCGCATACCCAGTATGTTGTTTGCTTACAGGCAGCTCTTGATTTGCAGATATGCTGCTCTGTCCAGAATTCTTTGTAAAAAGGGGATGGTAGTGATTGGGCGGTAGTTGGTGGGAATCATAGCGTTGAGTGAAGGTCTTTTAATGAGAGGGAGGACCCATGCTTCTTTGAGGCTAGCTGGGACAGAGCCTGTGGTGAAGGAGGCATTAATGAATGAAGCAATAATAGGTGCCAGGAGCTCTGCGCACTCTTTGATGGCATTTGCAGGACAAATGTCACCTTTACAATGAGAAGGTTTGAGGCCTTTGAGGATGGTTATAACATCATCTTCTGCGACATTGGTGAATTGAAACAAAGGCCGGCCTTGGGGTTGGGAAGAGGAGGCGGTCCTGACAGTTATGGAGGCAGGCTGGAGTTTAAGTAGGGTTTGTTTAGTATCAATTTTCCTGTGTAGGTTTTCAATTTTTTTGTAGCATGGCATTTTGAATATTGGCGCACCAGGACTCGTCTTTCAGGACGGAGACATGGGGGTTGGTGGGGGTTTCCAATTCCCTTAATATATTGAACATCTCACGAGCGTCAGATTTTGCATTAGCGATGCAGGTGTTGTCAGTAGAGGCTTTGGCAACGAGGATAGCTTTTTTATAATGTTTGGCGCCAAGAGAAAACAGTAATTATTTTGGTCTCTGAAGGTGACTTCTTCCAGTCAGTTTCGGCTTGCCATTTTTTACATCTAAGGGCTTGACGTTCGAGGGTAAACGACCGGTTTCTATGTGCTGAGGGTTTGCTTGCGTGGTCTAAGTGGGGAAATAGTTTCCATGATGGTCGTCAAGGTCTTGCTGTACAGGTCAGCAAGAATGGTAGGATCAGAGACAAAGGTAGGTTCTGATAAGAGAGAGATGAGCACGGGGGCGATATGCTCTTCGGTGATGTTATTAGCGCTTCGAGCCAGGGTAGGGAGGTAACGGGATAGGGATCAGTGTAGCATGGGCTTTAGGCGAGATAGTGAAGTGCTCAAAGTTATGGTTAGACCATGGGCAGGGGTTGTACGTGAGGATGCTGACACAGCAGTTTATGTCTACGATCCAGTCTAAGATGCATCCTTTGTTGTGAGTTGGAGGGGTAACAGTTTAATTGAAGCCTAGAGCATTCAGTGAGTTGGTGAGTGACGATGCTACTTGGTCTAGTGGGTTCACTTGCACCTAGGTTTAAATCTCCCAAGAGGATCATTTTAGAGATTAGATTTACTTCAAAGGAGGGGGCTGGGCCTGGAGGGCTGTAGATGGTGCAGATCATGATGGAGTCACAGTTATTTTAACGGTAAGCTTGACACAATTGTCAGGCAAGGTGGAATTGCAGACTCTGATAGGTAGTCAGTCCTCAGGCGAACCGAGCTGTTAACATCACTGTATCAATGATCCTGGCCTCTCCACGATAACACCTGTGAGGTGCAAGACTTTCATTGCATGCCTATATGGCCAAAAATCAATCCCTACTGCACTTCCTGTAAATCCTCGTTCAATGGCTTCATGTGGGCCTAGGGGTGAGAGCTTTGTTCAGGTGGAGTGGGGCTCCCAGGTTCCCTGAGTCACAAAGTACTGGAAATAAAAGCCAGGGCAGCTGTGCTCATGGGAGCATGAGCTGCCATCGCCATTCCCTCTCTCGTGCAGCTGAAAGGGAGCTGAACTGGCAGCATCTGTCTGCAGTCATTCAGTGCTCTCCCCGGGCACGCCAATGGGCTTTGAAGTCAGCCCATAAAAATGTAAGCGTCATCATAACTCAGCAGAGATGGCTCTTCTCCTCTGCCATCTGCATCCGGAGATGCTGCTGGGGGAGGAGGGGCTCTTGGGAGAAAGCGACTGGGTGTCTCAGTGGCTAGCAGATTTCACGGCCATAGTGTGGGTCAGCATTTCAAGGACACCCTGAACCCTTTGCTGAATTTCATGAGGCTGTTATCATCGGTCTTGCCGGTTATTCACCACTTGGTGATTTTGGTTAGCCTATGTTGATTTATTAATTGATTTTATTCATTTTTTTGTATTTTTTAATCTATAGCAGAGCACCAAGCACTCTGGCATCTGGGTGTCAGTTACGTGGGTAGGTATAGTCTAGCTAGGTGGTACATGACTGAATTTAGGTGAACAGATGAATCTTTAGATTTTTTCGGAATAGCTGATAAGAAGTGGAAATTTGTTCCAGAGGTTGGCCACAACAGTTGGGAAGCTAGAACCATTTGCTTGGTCCTGTCTAAATCTGATGGTAAGTTGTCACTGGCTGTTGGAAGATCTGAGTGGTCTGGCTGGTGATGATTTTTTAATCCTCTGGGTGAGGAAATTGTGGGCCTTATTAGCCAAACAGCAGTCTGTAATCCAGAGGATTTGAAATGTAATTATTTCGCGGATGGGGAGCCAGTGGCCTGACCGCCTTACCTCAGCAAAGTGGTCATTTTATTTCAGGTCCAGAGCTGCTCAGAGAGCATTGTTTTGGATGACCTACAGCCTATTCAGGTACTTTTCGGAGATCCCACAGAGTAAGATATTACAATCATCCAGCTAGTACAGCACAAGAGTTTGGGCAACCGTGAGGCAGTGGGTGGTGGATTGAAAAGGACTGCCTGCTTGCATATGTTTTGTAGTGTAGGCTGTTGCAGAGGTGATGTTGTTGATTTGGAGGGTCATGTTGAGTGAGGCGTCCATCTAAAAGCCCAATGTTTTGACAGAGGTGGAGACAGAAATCTTGTGACCATCTATGCTGAAGAGATGATATGCAGGGTCGAGGTTTGCAAGACGGGTTGGGGGCCGACTAGAGAAATCTCAGTCTTCTCGTCGTTAAGACAAAGGATGTGTTGGGCCATCCAGGTTTGAATTGTCTCATTGATAGCATTTCCAGTGGTGCTGTCCTGGTAATAAGATCCTGTCAATGGATGAGTATTTGAGTATAATCCGCATAGCTGGTGAAGGTGATTCCCAGGTAATCAAGGTGGTCAAACAGTGTTTTTTTGTAAATATTCTCGAGGGCTGGGGGAGACACAGTATCCTTGTGGGCCACCGCAAGTCTTTGGAGTAGGCAGGGCTTTGGCTCCACCAGTGAAGACTCATGACGTTCTTTTTCAAAGGAAGGAGTCAACCAGCTAGCCAATTCCTGTGAGAAGTATGCTACTGCTGTCAGGTGGCGGGAAAGGATGGTCCACCAGATTGAAAGCAGTAGAGAGATCAAGTAGCATGAAGTGGTATAGTTCATCAGCGTCATTGGCATCATCCAGTTGATTCTTCAGGTCAAGGAGGGCTGTTACTGTTTCATGACCCGGCCAAAAGCCATATTGGCGGGGACTGAGAATTGAGTGTTCTTCCAGGAATGCCTGAATTTGAATGTATTCTATCTACGATTTTCAGTAGGAATGGGATTGTCGTGATAGTTGGTGTGTATGGTTGGATCAAGTGAGGGTGTATTTAACAGAGGCGTGATCCAGGAGTCTTTAAAGCAGGAAGGGACAGTGTTTGAAGTGAAGGAGGCATTGATAATGGCGGTGATAAGGGGAGTGTGCAGTTCCAGGCATTATTTGACCATGGTAGTGGGGCACAAATCTCCTTTGCACTGTGTAGGCTTGAGGTCCTTCACCATGTTGGCCATGTCAGGTTCAGTGATAGGAGTGAACTGGGAGAGCTGTATTTGGGTGGGAGGTACTTTAGTTAGGATCTGCGGTGGGCTAAGGGACATGTTGTCAGATTTGGCTTTAATTTTGCTAGTAGTTGTATGATTTTGCCAGTGAAGGTATCTTGAATGTTGCTGCACCAGCTATTATCTATGGTGATGGCTGATAGGTGTATGATAGGGGTTTCAAGTTCACTGAGAATGATGAACTGTTTGCGCAAACTTGAGGCTGCTTCTGATATTCTACTATTGTAGGAAGCTGCATTGGTTGTGACAGTGGTTTGTTTATATTTTTTGGATTGTTCTGAGAATAGTCCTTTGTTGGATGTCCTCGGATCCTTCTGTGAAGTTGCTTCCGCAGCTCGCTTGTTTGCTTGTAGGAAGTTGAGTTGTGCGGTACACCATGTATTTTTGTGATTGGTATGCTTTTCTTTGCATGGCTTGAGGTGAGCTAGGGACTCCACTGAATTGGATAGTAGGGAGTTGTACTGTTCCACTGGGGAGTTGATTTGGTGCATTGGTAACTTGTTGTGAGCAGTGGTGGTAGACGATCACTTGTGAGGTTCAGAGTACTATGTGCTAATGTGGGAGGTAAGCGGGAGGTTGGATCACTGTGTTTCTGTGGCATAGGCATGCAACATTGGAGAATATTGATGTGTTGCAGTTATGTTTCAGTAGCCAGTCTAGCGTGCAAGCCTTGGGAATCTGTAGGGTCTAAGATTTGTTGAGTGCAGCCTATGGAAGAGATGATTTTTGCTAAGGCTGAGGTGTAGGTGTCCAAAGGGTTATTGAAACCAAGATTGAAGTCTCCCAGGACTATGAGCTGGGTATCTGGCTTGAGGTTGGCACCAATGTCTTGGAGAAGGTCATCTTTGAAAGTGGTGGGAGGGCCTGGGGGTCGGTACTGTAGGTAGAGCAATATGGAGCAATTAAGAGAGCAACTGAGCTTAGTGGCTAAGGTTTCACAATTGAGGATGGGAGCAATAGTGATCCGACGAAGTGGGATTGAGTCCTTGTTTATGAAGGCTATGTCTATTAGTTTAACTTTTAGCCTGTTGCTAAAATTACTGGACAGCCTTACTGTAATTATCATTGTGAATAGAATATATGATGTGTTTCTGACTACGGTCCACCAGAAATCCAGCTAGGTGCATCAATGCACAACTCAATGTTTTTATGGCTCGATGAGGCCATTTCTTCAGGTTTAGCGCTTCATAAATAGCAAATAATATGATGTGTGTTCAAGCCACAATGCTTTGGGGATGGGTCTTTGAACTGTAGGGGAACTTCCAGCGAAGGTTACTAGCTGGCTCTATGGCGTGTGTGACCTGGCTCAAATGGATTATTCTACTTCCACATTTCAGGTGAAAGGCTTTTGTTCAAGCTTTTCTAAACCCATTATTACTTTGCAGGTGTTTGATAAACATGCCTCTTTGCTCCAACCACAAGGCTACCAAGATTATACTGTTTTGGGCTAAATAAAGTACATCTGCCTGGTAAAACAAAGACAATTTCTGGATCATTCCTTTTGAATATATTATATGGCATTTATATAAAATATCACTGCATAAGACCTGAGATATAATGTTTCAAGCATGTAAAACAAGTGATGATTTGTGCCAAAACAGAGAGTTTAATCTTACATGCTTCTTTTAGTTCATTAGCATCCACGCCAACGTAACAAATAAGGCGTAACACATTTTATTTACCCACAAGTGAAGCAAGCCAATGATGGCTCAAATATGCCTTCACTGTGAAGTGTGAAACCTCTCTAATTATGAAAATAAACTACTAGGACTGTAATGTGTTAAAAAGAAAATACGTCTTCTACCACTATTCAGCCAAGATTGTCTGAGGTGCCATCTTCCTCCAGGTTGAACGGATCAAGAATAAAGACCGTGGGTAGGCCAGAAGCAAAAGGTGACCAGTCGTCTCTTTCACTCCTTATCTTTCTGTCTTATCTTGGGTGCATCAACATCTGGGAAAAAGAGGAGAGTCATCCAAGTTTTGCTCTGCTGGATCCCATCTCTTAATCTGCTAATTCCTTCTCATTCTGCGAGCCTCCTCGGTGATGTCAACCTTGGTCTTAATGACCCCAAGGACCCTGCCTCCAAAGCACTCAACTCAGCCCTTGAAACTATGGGTTTCTCCAACACTGTCACAGACCCTACCCACTCAGTGGGCAGGACACTTGACTGGATTGCTCAGCACAACTGCCCTCTAACAATCACTGGCAACTCCCCCACCCCATGGTCTGACCACCACATCATTACCTTCAACATCCCCAACTCCTCCCCCACCTGACCCCACCACCCTCTGCCTCCCGCCCTCACCAGAAGCACCCGCTTCCTCACCAAAGAAAGACTTCTATCATTCCTCCAGGGTCCTGCCTTCAGCCCTCCCTTCTCCAATGACCCAGAAACCCTGGAGCAAAGCTACAACAAGGCTATATCGGCAGCAATCAACTCCATTGCTCCTCTCAAACCTCGGAAGTCCAAACCCACAAGCCACACCAACACCTGGTTCACCCCAGACCTACTCAAACTCCGGACGGACAAACGCTCTGCCCTTGCTTGCTGGCAAACCTCCCAAGATGACAAAGACAAACTTGACTTCAAAACCCGCTCAAAGGAATACAAAAAACCCATCATTCAAGCAAAATTCAAATCATTCGAAGCCAGAATCACTGAAGCCAATTCCAACACCAAAGAAATGTTTACCATATTCAGGGAACTTAAAACCCCTACCCTTACACCCCAGAACTTCACTAAATACAAAGCCTGGTGCGACGGCATCCAAACTGCCATGCGCAACAAACTAGACTTCCTTCAAGCCAAAATCTTGAACTCCAGACTCTCTCTGCCCACCCCCCCTACTCCCGCCCCCACCCCTCTCTCTAGATGCCTCCCCCACCTTCTCCTTCAAAACCATCCAGGAGAAAGACATCATTACCCTAATAAAAGGCATCAAACCCTCCAACTGCAAAGGAGACCCCTGCCCCGCAGCCTTTGTAAACGCATCCTTCACTTCAGGTATAGTACCCTCCTCCCTCAAAGAAGCATGGGTCAGGCCTCTCATAAAGAAACCCACACTTGACCCCACCTCACCTAGCAACTACAGACCCATCACCACCGTCCCCTTCCTCCTTAAAATTCTGGACAAGGCAGCCTATCTGCAAGTCCAAACTTCATCGAAGAGAACCAACTCCTAGGCCTTAGACAATCTGGGTTCCGCCAAAAGCACGGAACCGAGACCACCTTACTGGATTTAAAAAACCAGATGGATGATGCCAGGGACCTGGGCAAACCTGTCCTGCTCCTCCTCCTCGATCTCTCTGCTGTGTTTGTCCTCGTGGATCACGACGTTTTATGCCACCACCTAACTCCCCCACCCCACTGCAAATTTTTCAGCCCATGCTAGTGCTTGGATCACTTCCTTCCTACATGGAAGGACCATGCAGGTCTTCTCTGATCTAGCTACTGAATCCCCAACCATTATGCTGTGTGGGGTCCCACAAGGCTCCTGCCTCTCTCCCACCCTCTACAATATATTCACTCGCCCCCTCTTCCTCATCCTTAACGCCATGGGGATCTCATACACTAATTACGCGGACGACACGCAGATCCTCGTGACCCTGACAGGCGACTATGAGACTGACTCCAAGACCCTCAACACCATCTATAACGCAATCCAAACCTGGATGGCTGCCAATAGCCTCTGTCTCAACTCTGACAAAACTGAATTCCTACTTGTAGGCTCCCCCGACACCCTAAAAAAACTTGACGCGCAGTTCTCTCACTTCACCATTGACTCTATCATAATTCCAGTATCTGAGTCAGTGAAAACCCTAGGCGTCTGCCTGGACTCCAATCTGTCCATGACCAGACAGGTGAACGCCATTGCCTCCTCAGCTGCCTACCAGGCCAAACTGCTCAATGCAGTTAGACCCTACCTCTCCAGCGACACCTGCACAAACATAGCTAGGGCTATCACGGGGTCACGGCTGGACTACTGCAATGTCCTCTTCCTAGGGACCTCCACAAAAAACCTTGAGAAACTGCAAGTCACTCAAAACAACGCCCTCCGCGCAGCACAAGGCATCTCCAAAAGAGAGCATATATCTACTGCCAGAAGAGCCTCCCACTGGCTACCTATAAAAGAGAGGATCATCTTCAAAACCTTGACCCTCACCCACAAACGCATCCACTCTGCAGCACCAGCCTACCTGGCAGAAAGAATCCACCCGGCCATGTCCTCAAGACCAACCAGGACCCCCTACACCAACCTACTCACTGTAGCCAGGGTAAAAAAAGCAAGAGCAGGGGGTGCCAGCTTCCCCTACCTTGCGGCCCTACACTGGAATGCCCTCCCCACTGTCCTGCGAGCTGAACCTTCTCTGACCACCTTCCGCAAAACCGTGAAAACCACCCTGTTTGCTTGATTCTCTACCGTCTCTCATGTAAACCCGTCATATGTATACCTGACCTGTGTACGCCTCTATGCATATTATATGTTACGCCTATGTACCCAATCTGTAACTTATGCATAATGTAACTAAGTTGTCTGCAAGTAACAGCGCCACAATGCCCTTGGGCTGCCTGTGCGCTATACAAATGTAAAAAATAAAATAATAAAATAAAATAATTCCCTTCACACCAGATGCTCTCCATGTCCATGATAATAGTCTAGACATCCGGATCACAGAAAGCTGATCAATAACATTGTATGCCATGAGAACACCTTAGTTCTTCCTTAGATTGAATTGGCTGGATTCCTTCTACGGGCTATGCGGTGTCAGGCAGCGAGAAAACCAAAAGCAATTAATATACCGCCACACAATCAAGGCCAGCTCCTCAATTAAGGATGGTATTCTACGGTGAATGGGGGCAAGCTACTGTTACATTACAATACTTACTCCAAGATTCATTATATTACAATACCTGCTCCAAGATTGTCCTTGTATGTAATATTCAGGACTGGTGTGTTGGAGGTGGTGGCGAGAGTGTGTGTGTGGGGGGGTAGCATGTGAGGAAGGTTGGGTAGAGGCAGGGCTAAGGGGATATGTGGGAGACCACTCGTTTAAATCAAAAATAAAAAACATCAACTTACTGGAGTTGATGTAGAACACCACAAGCTACCTGTCTTCAATGTAATCACATAGAACCAGAACCCACGCTAATAGTGACAGCAGAACGTCCAATGTTCCATTTACTCAGTCTATGTGTGCTCGCCTTGGAAATAAGAAGATACGGAGCAACACTGGTTTGATCCCCGGATCCGTGCTTAGAAACCTCTGGGTATTAAGCGCGCTATAAATAACCTATCATATCATATCAATTGTCAGAAAGGTTGGGTACAAGAATTGTGATGTGGCCTTGTACAAAATATATAAAATGAGATCCTGCGTCATGTAGGTGGCCGTAAGAGGGGATTTTGCAACCATCAATAAATCAAAGCAAAGGTTCATGGACAATCTGCATGGTAGTCGAAGGCTCGAAAAATGAAAGAAGTGAGATAATAAATGGCTCTCATTAATCAATTGGGACCTGCCCCAGTGGATACATTGTTTTAAGCAGATTTAAGGGTATTGGTTGAGATGCTCTTGTACACTTTGTTCTGGAAAGGAATCAGACTTCCAAAAGAAGAAATTGCGTGAAAGACTTCTTCAAAATTAGATTTATGAGAGGAGGAGCAGGAAGGGACCACTGTGTAGGCAACATTATACACAATTGTGGTAGTCTCTCTACTGAGGAGCAAGATGAGACCCCTGTGTAGGCAAGTTTGGAACAAGGAAAAATGTATACTCAGAGGTGCAGAGATGTGAAGCAATATAAAAATCTCAAGAATGTGAAGAGAGAAGGGGAATCTTGGGACTAAAATTCTACTCTAACTGAAAGGAAAGATAGACTGTGAGTTGGATAAACAGAGCTGAGAAAGAGAAGGATGCACATGCAGATACTGATACAGAGCTGCCTAAGATCAGCAGTACCAACTGGGCAATTATTGAATTCAACTCCCCCATTATGGTGGCCCTCCTAAATGCGAACATTAAGGGTCTGACGGAAATAGGACTCAGATTTTCCATCTGATTGAAAGCAAAGAAAATGGTTCGTTTCAAGAACAAAATAAAAGCTGAAAAGAAAACTTCCAAAGAGCAGAAACTCGAATATTCTGAACGTTCCATTCTACGGGCATGTTGCTCATTGGATGGAAGCTCTAAGATGACCACTCACTGGATTCTTTAGAAGATCCCTTAGATTTTGAAGTGGCAACCGGAAAAATAAATCACTTCTGTCTTGGGTATCTTGGAATACACAGGCTATAACACTTTTCTAGTACACCGATACGGATATGCATCACTAGTACGGCCGGACATGGTTCTCTTACAGGAGACATGGTCCACACACCCCTTTAAGATTGAAGGATATACCATACTGTATAACATAGCTATACCATCTTGTAGAGAGAGAGCAAGGGGTGGGCTGGTAATTGGATGCAAAACCAGATTCCAAATTGAAACATTTGCCGAATATACGAATACGCTGCAGTTACTTAGTGTTATATTTAGTACGAAAAATAATACAGCATGGAAGATCCTAATTATGAACATTTTTGACCCCCTTGTGAGTATGTATACTAAAACCACACAGAGAGCCATGAATGAGGTTCTTCTTAGCTGGTATGAAAATCACCCGAAGTGCGGAGTATTGATTGCTGGTGATTTAAATGTAAAAACTATACACTTAGATCAGTTCATGTATGACAGTCTGGATCGTAACTGGCTCTTGTTTAAGTCACATGCGTTGCAATCCTTGCTCTTTAAACAGGGGAAGAATCAAGAGGATACTTATACAAATGGCCATTCGCTTTCACATATAGATCATGTGTTTGCAGATGCCAATACAACCGTAAGGTCTAGTGATATTGGAATACATTCTAATGAGGCAAGCAATCACTTTCTGCTCTCATGGACAGTTAGTGTAGGGGACCACCAACCTACTTAGTACTGCAGCAGTAATATAAAGATCAATGACCATGGAAATAGTATAATCTGGACTGGGGGAAAAAAAGAGGTCAAGATGACAAGGAGCACATTTACTCTAATCAAGATGGGTTTATCAAATGGATGACCCATAGCCACTGGATAATGGAAGCCATGTTAGAAATAATTGCGCATTCTACCCAGATGGATATAAATACATCTATGGGAAATCATCAAAGTTGGTATCGATCACTGTTTGATACACTGATACAGCAGAGGAAATCCCTGTATCGTAAATCAAGAGCTGATGTTAGGGGCACCATCCGCCACTCAAAAGCTGATAGAATTGTGTGGCTAACTATCCTTAAGACACATTACAAGAATTGGCTGCAGATGCATTAACACTCTTTGCACAATACTAAGTGCCTGTTACTATACGAGTTGCTCAAAAGTAATGATAAGACCAAATTATGGGACCGTTTTAATAATGCCAAAGCAGATCTTAGCACAGTGGAACTAAATCCTTTACTGATATTACCTGGAGTACTTATGTCACAGAATTATATTTTGACCAGATAGAGGATACGCAGATGGGGATGTCCCCTTTTAAGAAAGATTATACCATTCTTGAGAATTTTGATCCAGACGATATGTGTAACATAATAACTCATTTAAAGTATTCGGGTGCCCCAGGGCCTGATGGCATACCTACTATCTTTTATAAAGCAAATCCACAATTTTGGTTGGTTATTTTGTTTAATATCTTTAAAGTAAGTAAAGCCACAGGGTGCTTACCCAATAGCTGGACAAAGTCCATACTTATACCAGTAAGGGACTCGACTTGCCTCATCGAATTATCGGTTACTGGCTATGATGGACTGCAGTCAGAACATTTTTGCCACTATTCTTTGAAGGAAATTGACATGGTGAGCAACGGAAAAGGACCTATTAGGACCCTTTCAAACAGGATTCAGGAAAAACTATAGTACGATTAACAACATCTCTCAGAACTTATTCCTTTGTTACATTGACTTCAGTAAAGCATCCGACTTAGTCTCGCGCCCGTTATTGTGGAAGAAACAAGTGTCTTGGGGTATAGAACCGCAATTGCTACATTTCATCAAGTTACTGTACAAAAACACTTTGATTGCGGTCTGATTAAACCAGGATGGTGAGTTGACAGGTCTTAACTATTCTAACTGTGGCCTAAAGCAAGACTGCACATTGGTGCCTATGCTTTATAATCTATATGGAGCTAGTATGTCTAATTCCATCAATTCAGCCCATCATTTTCCACCTAAAATAAATGGTGTACCTATTGCTTGTCTTACTTTTGCAGACAACACCATCCTATTCGACCGGACCCCGATCCAACGCTCAATCGAGACTATAGAGGAATATTCAGAAAAAAACTCAATGGTTATTAATATATCAAAATCAAAAATCATGTGTCTTGGTGGATCTATACCAAATAAAATGTCCTTTAATTGGAAAATCAAAGATACCATACACTCTATAGTGGAAAGCTATTGCCATTTGGGTTTTGTCATCAAATTAAAACCCACTGTACATTATTATGTGCATTTGATGTTCCCCAGATTATGGAGAAAATGGTGTGTTGTAAATCAGTACATAGTAAAGCAGGGCGGGTAAAATGCGACGGCAACGTTGGAGATGTACCGAGTTAGCATCATACCGGGCCTCTTGTACGCTCTCTCATTACTCTCTTGTGGTTTTGTCACTTGGCTGGATGGGATCAAGGGGAAAGTCCTAAGGTCTTTTTTTTAATTTGTCTGTCTCCACGCCTGTGAAGGCTTTGAGACTGGAGTATGGTTTAACCTCTCTCCAGTCAGTGTGGTTAACACAGCGCACTTTGTTATATTTAAGGACCACTGCTGGTGCTATAAATACGAATCTACTACAGACATGAATTGGAAAGGTTCAAAATAAAAAGGAGTGCCAAAACAAGTTCTATACTGAACTAAAACATTGTGCTCCTAAATCATTTGGCTGCATTGGTATTCTGTTAGAGGTGGCTCAGACGACGCCTAACATAGAGCTAGTGAAGGCAAAGTCTGGGCTTTGGGTGGGATAAAGTACAAAGATCACAAGACACAATGGGCCTCATTACAACGAGCGCGGACCCGTAATGAATGGTGCCGGTAAGGGACCGGCACCGTTCATTACGGGCAGTCACATTATGGATCTGCTCGTGGGTGGAGGTAAGGACGTCTGTTCCAGACCAGGCGTGCTTACTGCCACCCGCGAGTAGACCAGGATGCTAACAACGGACCCATCATTAACAGGCCCATTGTTAGCATCCTCCCCATTCCCATTGAGTCCTATAGGGGCTGAAATGGGAATGGGGATGTACCGGGTCCTGGGAATGGGAATTGGCCGGGTAATTCCCTATTTCTGGGACCCAGACCCGGTACCTGGTATGGGGCTAGCCATGCCGGTAAGAACGGCATGGCAACCTCCATGCTTGTAATGAGGCCCAATCAGTTTGCCACTTGCCTCCACTCGTTATTATCTGGCCAAGAACAGTTTGTATGAACTGAAACACTTTACATTATTGATGCGTTTGAATTTGCTACAAACTGAGGCACTTCTGGGGCTTTGGAAAAAAAATTCCATTCAAAGACAATCTATGTCGCCCGTGCCACGGAAAAGCAGAAACTGCACGGCATATCCTTACTGCTTTCCCAGTGTTGAAAAGGAACTGTGTTAAAGGATACAGTACTATCCAAGATTGAACTAGATCAATTGTGGTCTTCCCTTTATAGTGCTGACTCGATGATAATGTCGGCTATAGCATATTTTATATTGAAATAATTTTTTAAATGAATATGATAAAGTATTGTATATGATTTGTATGTGTATTGAATCATGATGATATAGTTTTAAGCTACATTTTAATTCAGCTGTGTGCTTAAGATTTGTAAATAACCAGATATTACACAATAAAAACATTTTTTAAAAAAATTAGAAAAGATACAGCATGAGGATAAGAGAAACCCCAATCAATAATGCCTTACACTTTTAACTATTTTGATCTCACTAGTAATTTTGATTGCTTGAACTAATTTAGTAGTTCTGATGAAATGTTACTGAAGACTTAGAGCCTATTTTTCCTTCAAGAGTGGTGGTCGGGCGTTAAGCGGGAGTAGTCACTATGCTTCCATGCATCACGTTGAGTTTTAGCCAATCTTCACCAATTGGTTTTTGGCTGTTTCACGTGCAGGCTATGTTGTGTCAAATTGTACTGATCAGCTGCCCCCAAGCATTTTTAAAGAGTCGTATCTCAAATTTTCTTCATGGCAACCGATGCCCTAAAGTTTCATTGCAAAGTTATGAGGACATTTTCCAGATGAGTCGTGTTGACGTGCACGTGCGCAGGCACACACACACACTCACTCTCTTCTTTTCCTGATTTGTGCAGCTTTCTTGGCTTCGTTGTGGTTGGTTTAGAGCCAGGTCAGACGCCCAGGCTCGATATGTCTCGGCCCTACCTGTGGTGTGTGGCCCATTTAACTGTGGGCCTGTTGCCCCTTTAAGAAACTGCGTCATTACTCTGCCATGGTGCTCCCTAATGAAAGGGGCTCCGCTGGCATGTGGGGTTCAGTGCAGTAGAGCCCCAGGAAATGGCAACTCGTGTCTGTGTCATTTATTGGGTGATCTGACTGCAGTGTGATCACGGCCTATTTTAGCAGCCGCGGCCTGGGTGCCCCCAAGCCGAGGCTGTGGTCTGCTGCGTGCTCCCAGCAGGGTGATCCCAGCTCTGTGGTCGCTGCATGCCTGCAGCACCACTGTCCTGCCAGGTGATCCTGGCACTTGGTGTGGCCCGCCCTGGTGACCCACCACACTACCCACAAACACCCTAGCTCCTGCCAGCTCTAAACTACTGGCCATCGCCTGTCTAATGACATGGCTTCTGTCAGTCAAGCTCAGAGGAGCTCCCATGTTGCATTGCATATCATTACACTCGTGCAACACAGCGTACGTGGCACAGTCTCTAAAAAGGCTATCCTGGAAAGGTTAGGCGGGCTGTCTTCTTGGTGATTGTGAACTTAACCACCGGTTCCGGGTTGGGGGCGGCAACCACGGGCTCTGCGTGACAATCACCGCGCCGGAGCTGCGGCTTGCTGGGGCCAGGCCTGCAATTGGGCCCGCTGAGATCTGCACTGGGATTCCTGCGAGCGCCAGAGGCCCCGGGCTTTGTTCCTGCGGCACGCGGCTCGTCGCAGTCAATGCTTGAATTGAACGCTTGCTCGCACTAATTGCAGGGCTTGCAACTCGGCAGGGTGACAGGCAGGCACCCACCGCCCCTTGCAGCGCCGAAGAAAAACCCTTCCAGGTTTCCCTTTCTTCTGCAGAATGGCTGAGGCATCTGTCGTGTTCTCGGAGGAGAGAGGGAGGGGGCATGGCGAGAGGGAGAGGAGAGGGAGTTGTAAATGGAGGGAGAGGCAGAGAGATAGCAGAGACAGAGAGAGGGAAAGAGACGGCCATAGAGGAAGAGAAAGAGTCAATACAAGAGACAGAGCCGATTGGGGTGAGAGAGACACATAGAAAAAAGAGAGTAATGCAAAAAATTCAGGGCGGAAAGAGAGCGGGAGAAAGATAAAGGCAAAGAGAGAATGGGAAACAGTAAGAGCAGGAGAGACAGGAGAAAAGGCATAGAGAGGGCAGAAGAGAAAAGAGGTGGCGGGCATGATTGCCTTCTAGTGCAAAATGCTGCTTTTTTTTTACACATAATGGTGTGTTCTCAACTTCGTAATTTCCTTCCTGCTGTCTCACAAGCCAAGCTCATTAGAATGTGGGGGTATTTCATTAAAGAGACCCCTCTGCCCAGCTCCATTTACGCACTGCATCGCCCTGTATTACTTAGCATCACTGATTGAGATGTACCAGAGGTCGGGCTGGCGATTGTCCTTCACGAGAGGAGGGAACTCCCAGGTCCAGGTCAAGCCATGCCCGGGCTTGGATCATTACTGCGTGCTAAAAGCAAAGACGCGGCAAGGCTACCCGCCCAGTCCCCGCTGTGCATACAGCTCCTGCCTCCTTTTCAGGGTGCTGAAGCTTCCCAGGGGACCTGCTACCCTCACCGCCACCCCCCACACCTCCTGCTTTGCAGTGACACTGCCAGTGCCCTGCTGCAATGGAGCTTGTGTGGAGGAAAGAAGCCAGCTTTGCCATCGTGGCCAGATTGATGACATTAGCTGAGAATGGTCATAGTGCTGACACCCCACACTTACGCCGTTATATGTACACCACAATACTTCATACCCCGAACAAGACAAACCTTTCACCCCGATACCATGTACCCCCTCCCCACACCAACCCGCCCAGAAGTAGGGAACAGGACCAAAGAGGGTACCTGCCTTGGCGTTGAGGCCTTATGCAGGCCGCTCCATGGCCCTGCTTCCTCTGCCTTTGCCCTGCCGTGACGTTGCTTCCCCATGACCCTATTGGTTGGGGCAGGCTGGGCCGGCTCCTTCCCCTCTCTGGCCTGTTATGGGGTGTGGTGGGTGTCCTTGCTGACGGGGTACCCGCCGGCTGCCATCTTGTACGGCGCGGTTGCTCAGCAGACTCCTGTTGGCACAGGTCCGGCAGGATCCCGGAATCCGCCACTGTCTCCAGGTGAACTTCATGACATGGGGCGCTATGCCAGCTATGCTGGGGGCAACCATTACAAAGTCAGCCCTGGACAAGCCAGGACATATCTTCTCGTGAGAGACCGCTGCCTCCTACCCAGCTCACAGTGACAGTCCTTGACTGTCGGGAAAAAACCAGCGATGTAAACAAAGAGAAATCCCCATGGCAACCAATGTTCAGACTCCCAAAATACATAATGTCGTTTTCATTATCAGGCTATAACAGTGGTAGCCAAGGCCGTGATTGCGCAAGGCCTTCTTGCGAATAGGCGCTCTAGAGGTTAAGGCACTGCTGCACCAGTTCATGAGTCATGCTCCCCTTCTCCTCTGATATTGCCCCCAAGGACTGAAGCGTCTAAGCTGGGGCTGGGGCTGGTGGAGGAAAGGGACACCTAACAGACAGGCTCTAGAACCTCCCCCACCAGGCTGTTTCACGTCCTCGGTAGGACACATCCCAACATGATTAGGTCATAACCGTGCAGTGAGGTGAGGAGTTTTGGGACCATTTCATATCTCCACGTTTTTTCCATTGTTTTTCCATCCACCTCCCTTAGCAGGAGATATGATGGTCTTATCTAGTGAACGGCCTGGTGCAGTACCAGTGGGGTTAAGCTCTTCTTGGGCCATCTATCCAGGAAAGGCACAATGGTCTACCAGATCCGAGAACATGGTATTAGCCAGGGTTGGTTAGCTCCTTCTTTGCTATTATGGTTATCCCCGTCAGGGTAACTTGGACCGATGTACTACGTAATAAATACACAGGCACTGGTAGTTCTGGGCGGTCAGGGGAGGCAGACTTGTTAGTGTCCGGGTACATGGGATTCACCTGGGTTATTTGGACAGGCCCCACGTGTCCATTTGAGGGACAACCATCGTAGAAACAGGTGAAAGCTGGTGCTTTCTTCATGAGGGGGCTTTTCCTACCATCTAAACTCTAAAGAGTAGAATTGTTCCGGCCTATTCTAAACCCAGGATAAATGGTAGTGTTTTCATTGTAGACAAGTCTAATTATTTGCAAGTCTAAATGTCTGTATTTGCATATGAAATCTTCTTTAATTGGGACAGATAATAATCGGCCCGCAGTCCCATAAGAATAACGGGAGATGCATATATATTGATTAAAGAAATAAAGCAGTTTCTTGGGGTGAACCAGGAAGTTTGGGGAGATAAGGCCAAACTCGAAACCGACAGGAACGCATGCATCACGAGCAGTGGTGGTCCTGACTGTTATAGGCCTTTGCCTGGGACCTCAGATTTTGCGATAATCATGCCACGGTTAGTCTACCATTGCCCGAGGATCTGTCAAGTAGTCCGCCCACTGTCCCAGGTGGATTAAACTTTCGTGTAGCGGCTGACAATGCCATCGCCCTGACCACCATTGACTCAGAGACCTCTATCCCAACCTCAACTCCCAACAAACAACCTAGTACGTGCCTGGTGACTAGCTTTTCCACTTCTGATATCCCTGACCTTCCACTACTAAGTCCCGCCATGCCTGGAGATGTACTAGTACCCATGAGGATCAACATGGGCCAGATCTACGCGAATAGCATGTCATTAAACATGCCACATGTGGGGGAATTGTTGGCTACGACAGAGACAGATACCCAAGCAGATAAGTCGATAACAATGCAGGGTCAACATTTAGAACCCACTAGGTTCCAAGTTTGATGTCTCATTGGAAATAGTGACAAAAGAAGGGGCCAAAATGCTTTTTCACACAGGTCCAGACTAAAACAAAAGGGTATTGGATGCATGGGCAGAAATTGGTCCACTGCTGTGCTGCACCCTGCCTTGTTCTCCTATCTTCTCCAATGCATCTGCTAAACTTACCCCTAATCCATCTGCTAAGGGGGCAATAGTAGTCAGTGGTGACAAATGTAGACTTGTCCTGGCGGAGTTGGCAGACCTCAAAATACTACTTCTTGCTTTCCTCAAAGTACAGGGAAGGGTAGGAGCAATGGATGAGTTAACATTTAATCTGTGGGATGTCCCAGGTCCCCCACAAACATGGGAGAGGGCATAGTCCTGCAATTCTGGTGCTCCGATTACTAAGATTAGTGTTAATATGTCTGGGAAAGGATGATCTAGTGCAAAAGTAGAGATCCCTGACTCCAACTGCGCCTTGCTGGACAAGAGGCCTTGGTTTACGACACGTCCAGGATCCCCCACCCCCATACCAAGATTATACAGCTACACAGGAGGAAAGCCACCTATATTGCAGCCTGCTGGGCCGATTGACCACCTAGCACTAATTCCACGGTTGGTATGCGGGCCTGCAGGGCTGGATACATGGCTCTGCACCCTGCCGCCTACGGAGCCCGTTACAGAGCTACCAGACCACAGCCTGGGCATTATATGAATAACAACAAGTGGAGAGAACCTTGTAAGGGGGAGGAGGTAGTATTTCTGCACAAAGTCCAAAAAGTGGCCCACAACTGCCAGGAATTCAGGGAGGCGCTCACAAATGTATTAATTGGTTCCTTGCTGTCTATCTGCAATTTGCGAGGATAGTGTAAACTGCACCAGATTGCACTAGCAGGGGGTGAGTGCCTATAGCTTTATACATTTAGATAGCAGAGAGCGGCCAAAGGTCTTCTGGGCATTGGCATGAGATGCCCCCCCCCAATATACCTCGATAGACATTGCTTCCCACTACCCGTATAGCTACGAACACCTCCACAAAACCAGGCTACAGCACTCTGCGCTAACTGGTGCTAATGTAGTTCCATTGGGGAAAAGGACCATGACTAACCCCACCGGAATAGACAACTTGCATCTTTCTCCGGTGACTTGAACTGGATCTATCTGTGAATTGTGCCCGCCAGCCCAATTCTGAGGTTCAGATCCCTAGCATTGAACTTTAAGTGCTGTTTACCAAGATGAAAGGATGTATATATATTCACTTGTTGTATTATGAATGTGTTTGTGTTTGGATGTACTTTTATGGGCCAAAGCCGAAATAAAGTTATTGAGTGACTGACTGGCATATGAAATGTGGGGTCAGGTGCTAACCGTGGGGGACAGCTTGAATGTGGGACTCCCGTGACTCCCTCCACCGTGTCCCCCATCTTTCACCATTGACTTTTCACCCTTTTATTTCAACATGCTCCGTGACTCCTTTCGGGTTTTGCTCATTAATTCCCACTTGTTTGCCTTACATTCTGCTACTAGCCCTGGGTATATAATAAGACATGGAAATCGACATGTCCCAGAAGGCATGAGTGCGGGTGAACCAGACAGCACATTCTTTGGAAAGCTTAAGTACTCTGCAGAGTTGACAACTGGTGTCTCCAGATCAGAGGCGTTGCTAGGGGAGGGCTGAGAGGGCTATAGCCCCGGGTCTTTTGGTTGTAGCCCCAGACAGAAGCTCAGGGGGTTACAAACCCAAGGCTAGTTAGCCCCAAGTCCTGACAGTCCCGACATTAGCATAGCCCTGGATCTTTTCTAGACCTAGCAACACCCCTGTACCAGATGCTTAGCACCCTGCCATTACTTTTAGATTGTTTATGACAGAAGCCGCTTGGCAGTCCCTAACTATATATCCCCTTTTAAAGACCCCAAAACACCTTCTCTTCTTATTCACACCCACTCCCGCCTCTTCTAATCCGAAATTCTCAGTTGTGGCTTGTTTTTGTTTGTGTTGGGGGGGAGGGGTGACTATTATGAGGTCCTGCAACTGTATCATGACTCCACAGATGGGTAACCACACTTGGTGTGAGATCATTTCCTTGTAACAAGTATAAGCATTCTGCAGAGTTGGAGACTGGTTCAGGAAAGAAGTAACTTGGTGCATCCCTTGAGTGAAATTCCTCTTCGGGAAAACCTAGTCTCTACTTAAAGACTTTGATGCCGCTTGGCCACAGGTTTTGAGTCAAGATTAGCTACAACGCTTGGAATGTGGTTCCAATTGTTTCAGTTCAGTCGTGACACAACACTGCAGTGCGACTTAGCCACAAATCGAGATGGGCCAGAGCTATGCTGTATTCTCTTATGGTGCCTCTAAAGATAAGGGGAAACGTTGATCCACGTGATATGATATGATATGATATCAAGTCACTGTGCATTGTTCACCGGGCAATCCAGGGCCTAGGCGCTGAGTTTCTTCAAACCAAATTTGTCCGTTATATCCCGGAACGCAATCTTCGCTCCCTGAACACCAACCTTTTGGTGGTTCCTAAGTATAACCGGGAAAGACTCGGTGGCAGAGCCTTTTCCATTGCTGCGGCAAGGCTGTGGAACACCCTTCCACTGCCACTCAAGTCCATCTCCAACCATCTGGCTTTCAGGAAAGCCCTGAAAACTACTTTATTCTAGCCCTCCGACTATTACTGTTCTCTCTGTTTGATAGCTTCCTCATCAGCGCCATGATGCCCCTGGGCGACCGTGCGCTCTACAAATTCAGGTAACATAACATAACATAACATATAGCATTTATAACGCGCCTATACACAAGTGTTTCAAGGCGCGACCAGGCAAGGGAGGGGAACAGGGGGAAGACAGAGACCACGGTCTAACTAGGCCAGGTGACATTGAGATCATGCAAGTGCAGGGGAACTATCATTAGCTTGTTAGTTTAATTTGCATATTTGTGTATGTATATAAACATTATTTTCATTGAATCTGAACTGAATGTGAACTTCCAGGGTGGTTTCAGGGTGGTGCGGTGGTTACTGGGTGGTGCTGTGGTATGTGTGGCTTCCTATCTTAAATGGCCTATTCAACAATCACATTTCATGTAAAAGGGCTTTTTCGTACATTTTTAAACTCACCATAACATTGATGGCATTTGCTAACCATACCCAAATGCTACACACACAAGGATGTCAGATTGTACCACGCTGGTGACCTTTAAAGCAGGCGAAACATGTGTATGGTTGCCTGCAACCTTGAGTAGTCCCTATTTTCTGTCTTATGTTCGTAATGCTATGTATAAACATTTCTGCAGCACAATGTATGCTGTTGCGATAATGTGCATACGCACACAATGCACTCACTGTTCAGTGGTCATGGCCTGTAGGCAGGGATGGTGCTGTGGCATGACTGAGTTGTTAGTTGAAAAACGTATTGCACACTGTCTGCCGTGTTCTAATGGGTGTGGTGAAACCAAAACCCAATATGTATTTGACACAAACTTACCCCACCAGACTCCATGGCCATGACCACGTCCTCTCAGTCTTCCAGAGGCACAAGCCTGACATGTGAATGATTGTGTCACCACTGACCTTGCAATGGGAATAGCCAGACATATATTGACCTTCAATGCGACTGCATCTACCCTGAGTGACACTACCCCATTCCTTCTTGCCTTCCTGAGCGCACTCTGTCAGGTTTTTTTTTTCTTTTCTTTAGTTCCTCCCATTCTTTCCCACTTAACATATTGTGCCAATTCAAAACTTGAAGACTGCAACGCGTGGGGGCTTTTAACATCTGAAATGCATGCTTCTGCAAAGAAGATGCAAATCAGGTACACATACAGACATAGAAAATGAATTTTAAAAGGGCTGGTTAAGCTATAACATTCACATGCTTCATTTAATCTCTGCTTAAGGAAATGGTTGCAAGACCATGAAAGCTCACTAATAAATTACTTTGTTAGTCTAACTAAGGTATATTTGGGACTTTTGTATAGATGTGTGTGTGTGTCTGTCTGTGTGTGTGTGTGTGTGTGAATCCACCCATATATGCAGAAACATGCGTTTTAAAGGTTGTAACTCTCTCTCTTGCACAGTGATCTGCTGTACCAGTGATGCCATTCATGAAGTCATATGTGATGTCATATGTGATATCATCAGTGATGTAATTGTGATGTCATTCGTGTGCTCATGAACTGCACAATGCAGGTCTCATATTTAAGGTGGCATAGCTTCCATCACCTGCTGAATTTCAGGGGCTTTGTAGCTTTAAACCAGCCCCTTAACGTCACTTCAACTAAAGATTTTTCACTGAATTCCAAGGGTTTCATTGCATCAGATTGTTTCACCTTAACAGTGCTTCATGTAAAGTATTTTCACTGAATTTTAAGGGTTTTGTTGCACTGAACATATTCACCTTACCTGTCCCTTAAGTACAGTTTATTCACTGAATGTCAAGGGTTTTGTTATGATATACCTCCCACCATCTGTATTTCTGTCTTTCTTTCTGATAACATAACTGGTGTCATATCATTAGCTATCAATATCTCTCCTTGAGCTATGCAACATTAGGTTTATTAAAGATGTGATCTTTTTTTGTGTCCACTAGATAAGAAGGGATTAGTAATGGTGTACTGTGACGAGGAACAGCGAGGTGGGGCAGTTGAAAACTGTAATGACGAACAGTGAGGTGCAGTAGTTGGGTACTCTGACGAGGAAGAGTGAGGTGGTGGTAGTAAGAGACTGTGACAAGGAAGAGTGAGTTGGTAGTAGTGGGGTACTGTGAAGAGGAAGAGCACAGTGGGGTTAGTGGTTGACTGTGATGAGGAAGACTGAAGTTGTGTAATTTTGAACTTTGATGAGGAAGAGTGGGGTAGGGTAGTTGGGAACTGTGACAAGGAAGAGTGAGGTGGTGGTAGTGGAGTACTCTGATGAGGACGAGTGAGTTGGGAAAGTTGAGGACATAGACAAGGAAAGATGAGGTGGGGTAGTTGGGGATTGTGATGAGGAAGAGTGAGAGGGGTAGTTGGGGACTATGACGAGGAAGAGTGAGGTGATGGTAGTTGAGTACTGTAATGAGGAAGAGTGAGTTGAAGCTACAAAACCGTTATATTAAAAAAAAGACAGTCACAAGGTAGTGGAGTACTGTGAACAAAAATAAACAGATTTCCTGTTAAATTAATTAAAAGATTCCTCTTACCCAAACTAGCAATCACAGTGATGGCTACATCTCAATAGATTATAGATTTGAAACATGTACACTTCTTTTTGTCGTTTGTGCCGATTAAGGGAAACAACACCATCCCCAAGCCCAAAACCTTCACAAATCAACTTTTTCGTACCTCACCCACATGCTCCACGGCTTCAAAACTGCCCTACTTACAACACTTGTTTAATTTTCGGGCAGTTTCCAGAACCCTCTCTAGAACTTGATTCTCAAATCATGTAATGGTGGAATTTCAGAAATGAAAAGGCTTGGCACCAGCAATGAACAAGGCTGATATGACTAACTTTTTGGGTACTGGAGCACCCCACTATATGCCAAATTAAACAAAACTACTCGACGGGTGTATGGCAACCAATAAAGGACTCTCTTCGAGCGCTTTGTATCCAACTTGTCTCTTATGTGACGCAAATCTGTTCAGCGGTTTGGGCTGTGTGCTTGAGCAAATATTGGATATTTTTCCTATGGAAAAACGAATGGAAAAGTCAAAAACACACCTTTTATGTCCCTTTATATCTGTTGAACCATAAGACGGATTTGCACGAAATGTTCCATATCTGGAGGACCCTGACCCATACGTTTGTTTCTACAACTGTGTGCTGATCCGTCTTAAGGTTCAAAAGTTATTAGCCAAATCATTTTTGCATTTCCTATGGATGATGGGTTTCACCTTAACTAATTCTAAATCATATCATATATTATCATATCATAGGGCAGAGCTTATATACACATAGCAGTCTTCTAATATTGTAAATACTATTGTGTCCTTTTATTGAATTTCCTTGTTGTTTAACACTTCTGATTTTCACCGCAAGCCATGATCCTGATTATTCTCACTGCCACCCCCTGATTTCTCTTTCAAACCCACCCTTTGCTCTCAGAGTTTCTCCAAGGGTGATGCTTAGCCACCATTCACTTCCTAGTGTCTGCACTGCAAGCAACTTGCATAAGAACGTAACTCCACATATTCCCTTTCCCTTCTGCTGAGCCATCTAGAAGGATGTGCCCCCATTCCCCCGGGGCACAGTGTGAACACCCATACCAAGCTGCAACAATTGCAGTAGCCAGTAGCCATGAAACAACAGCAATATGGCCAACAGCATTTCTCATCGTGCCTGACCCTCTCTCTGCCTGGAGATGCACATCAGGGAAAAGGAGCATTCCAATTGGCCGCCTGAGGCAGCAAATCGGAATCCGAGTGATTTTACCGAAGGCAAAATATCACGGCTGAAATGTCCGAAAACAAAGTGTTCGAATTACCAAAAGTTCGAACACTTTGTTTTCGGACATTTCAGCCCCGATAATTTGCAAAAACACACATTCTCACACACACACACACAACACACCCATCATACCCCCCACCCACACCCTCGGCACACCCCCACCCACACCACCAACATAAACAAACCCCACTTACCTTGTCTTCCTGCTGGTTCCTGCAGCATCAGTTCCCTTTCACTTCCGTGATCGGGAACCGGTGCTGCAGGGTCCTTTTCTTTTCTTTTTATTTTTTTTAAACGGACAGCTGCGGTGGTGTCCCCCGCAGGCCCCGCTCACTATGCCATAAAGTATAGTGAACGGGGCAATGCAGGGGACACACCCACAGCCCCCGTTTTCTTTTCAATGCTACCACCAAAAGATCAAACTTTTTGTGTTTGATCCTTTGGTGGTAGCATTTTTAGAACTTTTGGTCGTTTCGACCTTTTTTTTGGTCAATTTGACCTAAACCGCAAATCGGCGTTGCAGTTGGAGCCGGGAGGCGACGCCGGGCCTACACCAAGGGCCTCAAATAAGGGTCCTGTCTTTCCCTGTCTTACTGGGATGCCGGTCCGACGATCCATACAACATGATCCTGTTCCAGCTACCCTGCGGCAGGTACTCTAAAACGTTACACTTGTCTTTCTCCACTCTGTCTCACACGAGCAGTCAGCCATCTGTAACCTGGTTACTGGCTTCCTGCCCCCGAAACATTACCACTGACCACTATTGCCTCCCTGTGTGTAATCTATATGATGCTCATTCTGCTATAGCTCCATTGTATGTCAGGATCCCCGCCTCACCAAGGACCTGTTTCTTGATGTAGTAGCGTAAGACCCCCTCCCCTCCTATGTTCACCCACTTGATAGCCTGCCTGTTGCCTTACATCCCCTCCCCTTGGTCACCTGTAGGTAGTACGAGTGTGTCTCCCCCTACCCCTTTGGTGTGTGTGCAATGCGTGTTGTCTCCCCCTACCCTTTTGGTTGTGTGCATGTAATGCGTGTGTCTCCCCCCGCCCCCTTGGTCATGTGCATGTAATGCGTGTGTCTCCCCCCACACACTTTGTCGTGTGTATGTAATGCATGTGTCTCCCCCACCCCCTTGTTCGTGTGTGTGTGTAATGTGTGTTGTCTCCCCCCACCCCCTTGGTCATGTGCATGTAATGCGTGTGTCTCCCCCTCCTCCTTGGTCGTGTGCATGTAATGCGTGTGTCTCCTCCCACCCCCTTGGTCATGTGCATGTAATGCGTGTGTCTCCCCCCACCCCCTTGGTCATGTGCATGTAATGTGTGTGTCTCCCCCTCCTCCTTGGTCGTGTGTATGTAATGCGTGTGTCTCCTTCCACCCCCTTGGTCATGTGCATGTAATGCGTGTGTCTCCCCCCACCCCCTTGGTCATGTATATGTAATGCATGTTGTCTCCCCCTACCCCCTTGGTCGCCTGTAGGCAGTGCGTGTGTCTCCTCCCCACACCATTGGTCGCCTGTAGGCAGTGCGTGTGTCTCCCCTCACCCCTTGGTAGCCTGTATGTAGTGCGTGAGTCTCCCCCCCCCTCTGATCGCCTGCTTGCTATATGATGTCCCCCACCCCCTGGGTAACCAGATGGCTGCACTAATGGTTTTCCCACCACACATTTGCTACTGGATTTGACCTCTCTGCATAGTATTCACCGCCGCCTTCCACATAGGGCTAGGCTGCCTGCCTGTGCCACCTATTCTGACTCATGCATTACTTGCTGCGACACCCTCAAGATAGGGCCAGCCACAATGTCTATACCACCGGATCTTACCTTTTGCACTGGATATGCCGCCACTCGCAACATAGGGTTAGGCTTTTGTCTATGCCACCCATACTGACTCTTGCATTACCTGTTGCCACCTTTCAAGAAAAGGCTGGCCATGTTTTATGCCACCGGATTTGACTGTACACCTTGCTGGAAACGCTGCCCGCAACATGAGAAGTCTGTTGTCTGTGCCACCTATACTGACTCTTGCATTACCTGATGCCACCTTTCAAGATAAGGCTGGCTTTCTTGTTTTATGCCACCAGATTTGACTCTATGCATTGTTTGTGCCATCGCCCGGCTGCAAGGGTCAGGCTACATGTATACTTATCTCATAAGCACTTACTTAACTAAAGTAAGCTTTCTTAACAGCGCTCAGATGCCCGAGGGCAGTTGTGCGCTTTACAAATGCAAATAAATAAATAAAAATTCCAATGTAACCTGGGAGAGCCAGGGAATTTATGTGTAGGGCTGGACCATGGCCGAGCCTGGTTGTCTGGCCTGCCTTTTAGGGCCCAGCACGAGCCTAGCCTGGGAAATGGCCACACGTAACAGGGTAGGGGCCTGGTTGGGGGGCAAGAAAAGGGGGTGGACAAGACAATGAGATAAAGGGGTTGGGGAGGCAACAAAAAGACCTAAAGGGACAAGAAAAAAGGGCTACAATGGACTTGGGCAAGAACAGCGGCTAAATAGGGTTTTGGAGAGTTTAGTAGCTAAAGGGACTGGGGCAGGAAAAGTGGCTAAACGGGATCAGGAGGCAACCAAAGGGGCTAAAGGGAGTGGGGGGGGGGGGTCAAGAAATTTAGCAACCTGGGCCTGGGACAGTTAAACAGGTTGAGGATTAAGAAAAGGGGCTAAAGAGACTGGGGTACACAAAAGAGACTAAAGAGACTGGTAGAGCAATAAAAGGGTCAAAACAGGACTGGGGCAGTGAAATGGGCTGAGGGGCAACAAACAGGGCTAAATGAGACTTAGGGTCTAGAAAGAGGCCAAATGGGTGTGGGGCAGATAAAGGGGTTATAGGGCAACAAAAGGGGCAAACGGACAGGGGTTCAAGAGAAGGGGATAAAAGCGTTACTGGGCAACAAACGGGCATAAAGTAGACTGGTGGCAGTTAAAAGTGTTAGGGGGCAACACAGTTGGCTAAATGAGACTGGGGAATCAGGAGAAGGTGCCAACGGATATATGGGCAGCTAAATAGGTTAGGTGGCAACAAAAGTGTCTAAATGGGACTTGGAGCGAAGGGCTAAATGGGACTGGGGGTGAGGGGCTAAATGGAACTGGGGGTTCATAGAAAGGGTCAACAGGTCTGGTAGCAGCTAAAATCGCCAAGAGGCAACACAATGGGCTAAATGGCACTGGAGGTCAAGAAAAGAAGCAACACGGATCTGGGGGCAGCTAAAGTGGTTGGGGCAAGGAAAGGGGATGAATGGTACTGGGAAGGGCAAGAAAAGGAGCTAGTGGGCAACAAATGAGCTTACTTACCTTTTGGAATTTGACGCTGCCTCATTGCACCATCAGGAAGTGTTCCTGTCCTGCCCCAGCAAAACACTTAGTGGCTGGGGCAGGACAAACAAAAACACGCTTCTGGTCTTCCGGCAGTACTTACAGGAGCATGTCTGCCTGACTTACTGTCCCTGCTGCCTGACTTCCTGTGAGAGGTACCAGCAGTCAGGCAGCGGGACTAGAAGACAGGCAGACGCGCTCCTGTTTGTGCTGTTGGTACACCAGGAGTGCGTCAATTAAAAAAAAAAAAATCTTGAAAGCTGGGCAGGCACTGACATGGGAGGGAGGTCAGGTCAGAGCCCTAAGTGCCCGACCAGGCTTGCCAAGCTTACTCCAACAATATTATCTGTAGAGCCGTCCCCGTAAATCATTGACGAATAGCCTGTAAGAAACATTGGGCCTCATTACGACCCTGGTGCTAAGTGTTTAACGGCGCCGTAAAAGTCTGCGGCGCTGTTAAACACTTTTAGCGCCTTGCTACGAGGTCCCTTTGCGGGACCCGACCTTAACGGCTGGTCTACACCAGCCGTTAATGTAGGGACCCGCAAAGGGACCTTGGTGCTAAGTACGGTACCACAATTTGCGGTACCGTACTTAGCCCATTCCCATAGAGCCCTATGGGGCGAAAATGGGAATGGGGAAGGGCCATGGTTCAATGGGGAATTACTGCCCCGCCAACCTTGGAATGGGGTGGTAATTCCCCATTGAACCATGGCGGACCCGTTACAACACCAGCACCAACCATGGTGCTAATAGCGCCATGGTTTAGCGCCAGTATCGTAATGAGGGCCAATGACCACATAACAATTCCTGCCTCCAAAAAGCCTGCCACCACCCTAAAACAGTCCTGAAGGCCTAAATGACCAAACATACCAAAGGCGTGGACAGTCCAGCATCAATGCCAGGGTTGTGTCTGCGGATGCTCTGATATTGGATAGGCTGCTTTTTGAGGTTTGTTTTTGCGTGCACAGCTCTATGAGACAAACCTAATGGTATAGAATAGATTTTAATATGGTGGCATTCTTTGGTGGCTTTTGGGGAGATATGCAGTGCTTTCATGATGTTTACTCAGTCTCTGTTGTGCCAATCACGTCTCCCATTGTGTCCATTCTTTGTTGTAGATGGGCACTTCTAAACAGGCTTTTTTTCATCCCCATCCCTTGCTATATGGGCTGATCAAAAAGGTACAGTTATTTCGACATGCAGAAGCAGTTAATGGGTTCAGTGCAGCCATTCAGCCAATCCCTATTTACATCCATGTCACACTAAAGTGATTTAAAACAGCCATCCCTGCCTACATAAGCATCTCCCTGAACGGTAACATGTTAATTGCAATTACCAAGCAACCTCTGGCACCGTAAAACGTCTTAAACAGGTTCCCCTTCTTCTACTTAATTTCTAAGCAATGCAGCATCCCAGCACCCAACCCTGAATTAAGGTACTTAACTTGTGTCATTGTTTTATTTTGTATAGAAACGAGAAGACTAGTAGTAACAGGTTATTACTGTTTTGTAAAGAAGAGGCGAAGACCTGTACTTACATGTTAGGATTTTGTTTTGGAATCATTTAAAGAAAATGTTAATATGTAAGAGCTAAAAATAGCTGAATAGGGGGAACATGCCTGCCCATGGTAAAGGTCTCATTGTTAGCTTTGTCAGTGGGTGCTTTTCATGGCACAGCAGCATATATGGCGTTATCTTAGTTGGAAGTGAATAATAGTGCTTACTGCTCTACCCTGTAAAAGTGAGGCTTCCTGAATATATAATGTCATTTCCTCTATTCAGCTGCCAACATTTACATAAAAGTGCACATGGATATCATTGTTAAAGTGCGTATTTAGCAAAAAATCTATCTAATCAATCTGCATATAATTCAAATTATAAAAACTATCAATGCAAAAGAATGATGTCATTGGTCGTACTCTGCTGTGTTGAGTGCCGTGGGGTGCAGCGCTGGGCGTGATATTCCTCGGCATCATTAGAACAGCAATACCAAACTATGAGAGTCTTTTGACTGCCAAACTGGGGATTAACACCGCCATGGCACCACACGTAATCTGGTGGAAAATCCACCAAATCCCAAACTGAGCCTTTTGAATACCAAAATGGGGATTAACACTGCCATGCTATCACACCTAATCTGGTGGAAAATCCACCAAATGCCAAACTGAGCCTTTTGAATACCAAAATGGGGATTAACACTGCCATGCTATCACACGTAATCTGGTGGTAATCCTGCATGACCAAGTGGCGGTAAAACTGACTGACTTTGGTGTATTTGCATAGACATAATGCATCAATACCGCTGTCAATGGAATAAGGCCCTTTGAAATGAACTTCTTTCTATTTTTATGTGCCATATTTTGCTGTTTAAAAAATAACACGTCGCTTCACGCTCAGCGATGTCATGACACCTAACTATGTAACATTGTTGGCTTCACCGTTTACATAGACAACAATGTTGGCATCACTCATTTTTTTATTATTGATATTTTGTATCAAGTCTTTTACCTTTTCATGCAGTGTACAAGACCCCAAACCTTTCCCTAGGAAAGCCATGTTTAGCATCACGACACTCCATCATGACTGTTCATGAAATTACAGTTAAACGTGCTTTGTCAATTACCCCAAAAACAGGGTTTGAGTTCCTGAACTGTCATTTTCATTAAATAAGTGATTTAAAAGCACACAAATACACAATAATACAGAGAGAGACAGTAATGAAAGAACAGTGGGCAAAAGGCCAGGACAACACACTCATTATCTCCTCTTCCCATCATCCTCGTCCCTGGTTGTCAACTCCAGACAGACTGTTGTTTACAAGCTTAAAAAAACATTGTATTTCCCTTTTCCTCCCCTGTGTACGTCCGTGCACACCCGGTGGGCGGGCTACATATAGAGCGTGCCTGCCCCCTCCTCATAAGGTCACCTGCATTTGTCACATTCCTCCAAGTGCCTATTCAGGGTCCCGGCTGCACTTGTCAGGTTGCTTCATGGCCCCTTTATTGTGTGATCTGCAGCAGGCTGTAGGCAGTTCTGTTATTTCCATTAGATGGGAAATGTTGCCTTTGGGGAATTTGTGAGGCAGAAGTATTAATCTCACCCACAGTATTTGTTATAGGTTTTTCATGAGGGAACTATCTGAAGGTTACCTTTGTATGACACTTCTTCAGCCAGACTGTTCCTAAATTCCTGCTGTTTGATCTCACTGCGGTAGTCGTGTGTTGCGTCAAACAAATGACACTTGGTCATGTTAATTCGAGTTTAGCTTCCTGCATATGGTATAAATTGGAGGATGTAACGCCCACAATACTTCATAACTCTTAGTCCTCATCTTCCTCGTCCCTGTGTCGTTCCCTCCCTCCATCTCCAATCCTCGTGCCTTGAACTAAGATCAGGCTTTTGGCATACAGGATTAGGAGGCTGTCTGTCTTCTTCTTGCTGAAAGATTGTATCTATCAGCAGTGATTTTTGGATACCGAGGCTTGAGCCTCATTACTCCATCTTCTTGGGTTGAGTATGTAGTTGTGGGTTAGGATTCTTCTTGGTCTGTGTGGACTTGTCAGAGTAGGGCTGGTTTCACAGGATCTTCGCCGTGATAGGCAGCAGGTAGTGGTCGAAAGGGTTTCCAGTGGTGGCAGTCAGTCTTCTGACCAGAATGTTCGGGTTCTGATCCAGTCCTTGGCAGAAGTTCTTAATCAGCTTCGCTAGATGTTTGTCCAACATCACAATTTCCAGTTCTCTGTGAAGGTCAGCTATCCTTGTGAAGATTGGAGCTCCGGACGGTATCTGCAGGGCCTTGTTCTGGACTATCTGAAGGCTCTTACGGTGTCACTTATGGCAGGTCATCCATGCTGGGGAGGCAAAAGTCAGGGTAGGTCTGATGATTGCCTTTTAGACGTTAATCTTTTTCCGGAGAGGCACGGACTTTGTAAGTGACTTCAATCCAGCACTCCTACTAAATCAATGCTTAGTATGGGATGCCCAATGGAAGCCCTTATTTATATATTTTTATGTCAAAGTTCTTTAAATCTGGATGATGAACCCTTATTTAACGCCCCTCTCTTTGGATCTCACCGACCTCACTGAGCCAAGAAGTAGGTTTGTTTTGCAAATTAAAAGGTTTATTTGAAGAATTGAACAATATATATATCACACTTTTATGAATAGAGACAATATCTGAATAGCACACTTATGAATATGAACAGTGATCAGTACTGGGTAATATTACAATATCAACAACTCTTTAATCACATAGGAGTAGGAAAAGAAAGGATAAGGTAGCAGAGAATACTTTCATGGTTCAAGGAAATGCAAGATAGGAAAACGCAACACAGAAATAAAACTAGATATGGTTTCAATCAAAAGACAATATGATCACTCTTTCCCCTGTTATTACTCACTCCCCCCACTATGTAATATGAAGAGGTGGAAATGAGGGCACACAGGTTTCAGGAATATTAATCAACAATGCAGTTCAATTCCAGATCCCCCCCAGCAAGCTTAGAGAAACAAAGGAATGATTTTAAAACAGGCAAAAATACTTTTGAATGTGATTGCAATGAAGGTGAAAAATATGCTAAAATGATTTTAATTCACTAAATGAGATTCAGGATAAGTAAGAATCACTTTGGATTGGTTCAGGTCAACACTAGTAATGATTCATGAATGATTATCAAATGGAAAACGAAATTCAGCAATTGTAAACAAGAAACAGCTATTCTGACATGTGTTGAAATGGAGCTAAATGGCAATTCGTGGCAATTTTTCAGCGTGCGTGAAATGCGATTACGGATAAACTATAATGGAATGTCGTCTTAGGTTCGTTGGAAAGCTTAGGATCTTAGCTTCAAAATGACAGATTGCGTTTTAAAGGTTAACCAACAAGGATAGGCTTAAACTAAGGAGCTATGAAGAAGCAAGACATTCAACAGGCAGCCAACAGAACCACAGCGCCACTGCTCTGGTCTCTGTCTGTCAAAACACCTGTCCCTCTTCAGAAAATATCAGCGCAGAGATGATTATTGCTACAATTATTGAGACAATATAATGAGAAGAATTCAGGATGGACAAGATTCTATAATGCCGTTCTGGACAGGTTGAAATGGATTGAATATGATTACTTTAAACTAAGAGATGACTATGTAAAGTTCTAGACTAAATACTCACTCCTAGGCTTTAGGATGGAATGGAATGGGCCCATCACAGATCTGGTCAAAGGTTTGGACTCGCCACCGGACAGGTCTCAGGCACTGGGTTCTGCTTACAGCACGTCCTCTGGTCTGCTCGGTCTCTCGGACTGGATCGGACAGGTTCTGGGTTACAGCACTGCTCTCTCTGGGTCTGGATCATGGTTCTAGCACAGGGTTCTTAGCTAGAAGCAACACAGCTCAGCCAGGCTGTTGAAAGGTTTGGTTAGGCCCAGTGGAAGTTTAGGGGTTAGAATCAGGTTTGCAAAAGATTCTGAAGCCTGCTGAAAGGGGTTCAGCTTGTGGGTTAGGCCTCTCTGCTTCAAGGTTCTAGAGTTTGGGTTCTAGAGTTTGGATCTATCTGGAATCTGGAGTCTGGATCTATCTGGAGTCTGAAGTCTGGAGTCTAAGTTCTGGAGTCCTGCAGGGCGCTTCGCCAAGAAATCGGATGATGAGTGGAAAACGTGTGTGTCTCTGGGTCTCAGCAGTCCCTATTTATGTGTTTCCAAAGTGGGTGGAGAGGCTGACTCTCTATGCCCAACCCTCTAAGGATCCTGATAGGTCAGATAATTTCCTGTGCCCTGATTTGAGACAGGAGCAGTGTATCAGAGTGATGCTGTGTTTTATGGCTTAACTGAAATCTCTCCCCTTTGCTTTTACATAGAAAATCATTTTTTCCCCAAAAACATATTTCCCAGATACACAAGTTGTTCATAATACATATACACATCACAGCTTAATTAAGGCATGTCTCTGTTCAAGTCCCATGTTGCTACAAGCTTAGGTTCTGAAATGACCACTTATTTGCGCTTTTGGTGGGTTTCCCAATATTGGTTCTGCACCAGACTTTACACAGGCCTACACACTCCATCTGATCACATCTCTGTAATTGTTCTTGTCCCTAGCATAAACATAGCAGCTACAAGATAAATAAATTCCGGGGTTTAGTCTTAGAACATCGCACAGATTTCAGCTTAGTCTTAAATTGTGAGTGGATTTTTCATTTCAAGAACCTCAAAGTTTCCCATTTTTGTCAGCTTGGTACAATTTGTTATAAGCATTTTTATAAAACATACATTTGCTTTCAATTCAATTCACATCTCAGTCTGGTCCGCCCCTAGAGCTTGGCTGAGTCAGATGGTCACATGGCCTGCCTTCCTGCCAGAGCAGTTGTTGACAAGTCACACCCAAATTAGCATTCCTATTCAGTGGAAAGACTCTATTGTCTCTTTCTCCTGCCAGCAGAGGAATCCCCTCCCCATCTGATTAACATGTCCATGCGACATCCTCCCTTTTGGTGGGAAAGCCCAAGATGTGAAGGGTTCTCAGGGAAAGACAGCCTCTTGGAAGTTTTAACTAGATCAGATTACCTTCTGGTCAATTGCAACATAGTTCCTTGTAACAAAAAATACATTTATACATTTAAAATAAGCAACATATCTTTAAAGCCAGTCCTTTTCAGCATTAAATCAATGTGTGGCACTCTATATGGCATTTTGATGGGATTCTCTTCTTTGGCAAATTTAACTTTTGAAACACCAGTTCTCCTGGTAGAATTATAAATCGCTAGCACCTGGCAGAGGCGAGTAACGGTACTACACCCATTTTTTACAGCTGACTTTCAATCAGTATCTTTAAAAGGGGATTTTGCTCTGAGAACACATGATTCTTGCTGACATTGTATTGATGTGGATTCTTGCAGGAGAATGATGTTGACCACCCAACAAGGAGGTGGGATCTTTTTGGTGATTTGTGAGCCAGGGTTTTAGCAATTTTTGACAATCAAGAAAAAGGATTTTCAAACAGCTCTATGTTTCTCTTTTGCAATCAGCATTGCTATTTCCAAGTGTTTTCAGGCTACCTTGTGAGTAGCCCAATGGTGGTTTTTGGCAGTGGTCTCCTGTGCTCACTAAGGTAGGCAAAAGTAGATGGTGGCCTATTTTTCAGGTTTTCACTGCACATTTTCTGGTGATTTCTAGCGAGCAGCATGCTTTCCGGCGGCCATTTTAATGTTTCTGCTGCCAGCAATGCACAGTGATGTTGCAGGGCGTGGATGAGTGGGTTGATACATCCCACAAGCCCCCCTCTTGCGATGGGCGTTGATCTTCCATCAATGGAACTTCGCAAGACTGGGATGTAAGCCTCATCTATCCGGATTCCACAAATGGCAAGTCTTTTCCTCCATCAGGGGTGGATCAATCGGTTCTCCTTGCCAGTCCTGATGGGAGTATTGAGCGATAGCCCAGACCCCTCGGATCTTTGCTCCCAGTCCCGGGTCGTCCTCCTTGGTCAGTCTCCATGGTTTATCTCTCTCTCTTTCTCTCCTAGGATGACAAAGCAAAAACATGTTTGCATACATTTCCCCACCCCTATTAATGTAGTGGGGCGGACATATACATTTGATAAATCAGGATACATTTGCATTATTATATTGTATAGACTGTGGAATATTTTAGGGTTGATATTTTATGGATCTGGATTGGCCCCCTCTGGGGTTACAGAAGACTCCTCCAGTTGCTGCAGAGTGTGCCTAGGATGGCAACACTTCAGCTGATTAATATGGACCCACTTATCTTCCCCCTCTGCCAAACTGCCTCTGGGGATGCAGATCTTGTAGGCGACTGGTGAGATCTTGTCTTCAATTTCAAAAGGTCCCTTCCAGGTAGGCAGAAATGTCCGCTGTTTGGCCTGGTTCATTTGGAAATTGTATAGATAGACCCGGTCTCCTACATTGTATTCTTTCCTAATAGTCTTCAAGTCATAGTGGGTCTTCATGCTGTTGGCTGATCTTTCTAGATTTCGCTGAGCATAGGCAAAAGCATGTTGAAGGTGTTTTCTTAAATTTTCAACATACTCATGAGTTGTGGAGGCATTGATCAAGGTCTGCTCTTGGGTCCTGTAAATCAGATGCCGGGGAAGCACCATCCTGTGTCCAGTCATCAGCTCAAATGGTGACATTTTAGTTGCAGATGAAGGGGTAGATCTGATGGCCATTAGGACAAGAGGTAATTGAATATCCCAACTTGGCCCAGAATCTGCCACAATTTGTTTTAATATGCTCACAATGGTTTTGTTGTAACTTTCCACTGCACCACTAGAGGGTGGCCGGTAAGCAATATGTAGCTTCCTTTTAACCCCAAGTATCTCCCACATCTTTGTCATGACTTCGCTGGTGAAATGGCTACCTCTGTCTGACTCAATCCTTTGGGGTAGACCAAAACGCAAAAAGATGTGGTTGATCATCAGGGCAGCTGCTGTTTCTGCCTTGCAGTTTGGGGCCGGGAGACATTCCACCCATTTAGTAAATAAGCATGTCACAGTCAACATGTACTTATTCCCCAAAGATGAGCAAATCACGTGCCCGATAAAGTCGACTTGCTAATCTGACCATGGCAGTGTCATCCCCCTCTTTTGGAGAGGCGCACGGTGTGTGAGGGATGTTGGCTGAAATTGTGCACACACAAGACACCCCTTCCAGTATTCGTGGAGGTCCTGCCCCATGTTTGGCCAGTATGCAACCTCTCTTAAGATTTCAAGTGTTGTATGAAACCCCCTATGACCCGCTGTGGCCACATCATGGGCGTGACTTAACATCAGGCTTCGGAATGAGGTAGGAACCGCCCACTGATCATGGCCAGCTTGGGATTTCCTTACCAACAAACCGTCTTGGATTCGGAACATTTTTGGACATTTCATCAATACTCTGAGGTCCTCTTTCCCAATGTAATAGGTATCCGAAAGTTCTCGGGGTCCTCAAAGTGTTGATAAAACTTACCAATTATTGGATCCCCTTTCTGAGCCGTAATCAAATCAGCATCTGGGGTCTCCTTACTCCATTGTGAGCATTTGTCTAGGACCTAGTGATAGCAGTGACCTGGATTTCCCCCAACAGGGACTCGATCTCTAATAGATCCCCTGGGATGGCCCCAGTTTTGGCCAACTGATCAGCTAAGTCGTTTCCAGTTTAGTCTGGTCCCTCTACGTTGGACTGACCCTTGATCTTTTTCCAGTAGACGGTCATCCCATTCGAGGTGACCAGATCATCAATATTTTGAATTAACTTCCCATGTTTCAAGGGTTTGTTATTAGCACATAGCATGCCTCTGGTTTTCCAGTTAACCAGGTGCTCCATGAACCCGTTCCGTACATAATCCGAATCTGTGATTATGACCAGTTCGTGGAGTTGATGTTGGACAGCAGTAAGGATGGCTTGATGCACAGCCATCAACTCTGCCACTTGACTACTTTGGGGACCAATCATGTACCCAGCGGAGGGTTCTGGGGACTCATTCACCCATACATTCCCTACACCGGCCACAAGTTCTTTTTCCCCGTTGTTGTCAACATGGTAAGAGCCTCCAACCACATAGACAGTGGGCATTCCCTCACACTTGTCTCCTTCAAAGACTTTGTGTGGGGAATTGAGGTATGCCTCCATGTTGTCCTTGATTTTTGACTCTCGTCCTCGAGACAGTTTTCTCTGGCACAATCATGCAAGTAAGCCAGGCCTTGCGCGAGGGGACACTTCTTGTTTTGGCCATATCTGACCTCCACAGGAAAGCCTTGCATTGACAGAATCCAGGAAGTAATTCGGGAATTACTCACATTTCCGGCCGGGATTCTGTCACTTTGCAGAGGCTGGTGTGTAGTCTCCACTATGATGTGTTCCCCCTGGATAAACGGGCGGTAATTCTTCAATGCCTACACCGTTGCCAGGATTGCCTTCTCACAATCGTTGAATTTTTCCTCCACAGAGGATAAAGTTTTACTTGAATAGGAGATCACTTTATTGACCTTGTCATGCTTTTGGGATAATACTGCAGTCAAGCATGTATTAGAGAACCCTGTCTCCAAGAAGAACTCCTTGTTTCTGACAGAGTAAGCTAGGCAAGGCGCTTGTGAGAGGCTTCTTTTGAGTTGTCTTACTGCTTCGGCTTGTTCTGGACCCCATTCCCACTTGACCCCCCACTTCAAAAGATGAATCAGGGGTCTGGTGATCTCTGCGTAGCCCTCAATGAAATTTCTGCTGTAATTAGTCAGTCCAAGGATGCTCCTTAGTTCCTGCAGAGTTGTGGGGTCCTTCAGTTTCTGGAGTGCTTCCACTTTCTTTTCCTGGGGACAGAGACCCTGAGGAGTAATCTCATGCCCCAAGAAATTCACACGGGTTCTACACCACTGTGGTTTCTCAAAGGAAAGTTTTGCTTCGGCAACCCTCAACTGTGTCAGAACATAATGGATCTCCACTATATGTTCCTCAACAGTTGAGCTTTTGATGAGGACATCATCTACATAAGCCAGGTTACCCCTCTCACCCAGGTCTGGCATGGCCTTATGTAGAAAAATGTTGAACTCATTGCCGGAGTTGCGGTATCCGAAAGGAGTCCGGGTCCATGTGTACTGCTGGCCCCCAAAGGTAAAAGCCAGCTTGTATTGGTCCTCCCTACTGACAGGTACAGTCCAGTATCCATTGGTCAGTTCTATTGCAGTGAATACCTGTGACCCCTGGATCTGGGCCAGCCCTTGGTTGATGTAGGGAAGAGGCCATCAGGAAGTATGGACCCGTTTGTTGAGCTCCCTAAGGTTGGTGCAGAGTCTCCACTGGCCGTTTGGCTTCAATATCCCCAGCACCGGATTCTTGAAGGTGCTGTGGACTAGACGGATTATCCCACGGGACTCAAGGTTCTTAATGATTTCAGTCAGGGACTCCATTGATGCGAGAGGCAAGCGATATTGCTTCACTAACACTGGAGTCATACCAGGGTCTGTGTGAATTGTTGTTGTGTGGATGTCGGTCCGACCACAATCATATGAGTCCACCGCAAAATGATCTTGAAAATCCAAGAAAACCTGTTTCAACTTTTGCTTCTGCTCCAGAGTCACACAGGCATCAGCTAGGTTGACTCTCTCTTCAACCCTCTGTCTGAAGCCTGGAAAGACCTCTGGTTTCGCTATCTCAGTGGTCTCCTCCAGCTGGGCGGAGAAGTCCCTGGTCAAAGTGCTGATTTGGACTGGTGGCTTCAGGTGGGAAAGACAGCCCTCATGGACCTGGAAAATCACCTCATCCCTCCTGAAGTCACAAGTCACATCTTCCTTGCCATAAGGGCAGGAAGGGTACACCACGAAGTTCCCCCCATGCCGGGTGAAGATCCTATCTGGTGTGGTGCTGTCATCACTGTCACTGTCAAAACAGTCCTTGGGGATTGGTCCTAACAGTTAATTTCCTAGATCAATGGAAAAATGTCAGTCATTAACCGCCATTCCAATAATGTGCCTGCGGCTAGAGTGATACCCTTTAAGTTGCTGTTATCCACCTCTATTGGAATGGTGTCATGTTCTATATTGACTAGTGGTGTTGGGTTTACCCACAACCCTTGCTGTTGGAGAGAAGCATTTAGATGAAGATAGGCATCAGGGTTTTTCCATTTTTGTCTTCTTTTAACTTTTCACTTCCAGGGAGAATTGTCAGGTCCTTTCTGGGATGGTGACTTCCTCTCCAATCTGAATTTCAACTGCATAAGGTAGCAATTGAGCTGACCTAAATGCTTTCTCTGGATCATCAAAGCCGATGGGATTATCCGCTAATCGGGACCAAACTTTGAAGTTTATTAGGTCCAAACTAATGGCAAAGTGATTGAGAATATCACTACCTAAGTAAAAGGCGGCGGTGACGTTTCGCACAACCCAACAATTATGGACTGTGCGCTTGTTTCCAATGGAGATTTTGAGAATACACCTGCTTGGCAGGAGATGTTTGGAATTGGGTGCTTCCAGGTCCATTTCCCTTTTGTCTATCAGTTTGAATGTGGGAATGGCAGGATCTTTTTGGAGTTGGCAGAACATGGCCTCGCTGATGAAGCTCTTACCGTTGTTCACACACACTCGGGTGAGAACAGAGTCCTTCTCTTCATTTAACTGAACAGGGATGACCAACTGCTCTCCAATTTGCTGAACATCAGCCAGGCTCTGAGCTGATTTCACATCTTTCTGGACTATAGGAGTGGGAATGTCTGACTGTGGATTGATAAAGAATTTCAGAGTGTTTCCTTCCAGTGTGGAATACCACTTTAAACTGGAAGGAAGGTTGATTTTCAGAAATAGAGAGGACCCCTCATCACCAGTCTGTTGTCCTACTGCTATTTCTGTCACGTCTGGAATTTGGTTGTTCTGGAAGTGAAATTCTACTTGGTCAGATTTTTGTTCAACCATGTGGCATGTGCCGTTTAAACTAACATGGTTGACACTCTGTTTCAAAATTATGGGTCGGTTAGTCCGGGTCTCAGGAGGTCATTCCCCAGTAAACAAAGGGTGCCCTCTGGAGTCACTACTATGACCGGGTGTTACACCTTGTGTCGCCCAATTTTAATGTCCAAATCCGCAGTCCCCTCGACGGGAATTTCCTTCCCGTCAAAGTTATGAAGTTGTCCAGGAAGAGAGGTGAGAAGAATTTGGTAATTCTCCCCCCTTCCTGAATTTAGTTCATCAAAGGCCTTTTCGGACAGAAGGGTAGCTTGGGATCCAGTGTCCTCCAGTGCCAAAATTGTACCCTGCCCCTGTACTTGAACAGGGGCATAGTATCTTCCCTCCTTCTCCGCAATGGGTCACAGATAATGCACATTTTTGGACAACTGGTGGGCTAATTTTCAGGTTTTGGACATGGAAAGAGAAGAGATTTGGGCAGAGTTCTGTGGGGAGTCTTGGGAATCTGAAAGAAAAAGTTGGCAACTAGAAATAGGAGAAGTTTTGGGTTCCCCCGACGCTGGGCCAGTTCTGGGCCGCTCCCCCCCTTTTTGTAGGCAGTCACCAGAATGGGTTTCAACCAGGGGATTTTGATGCTGTTGGTTCTGGGATGGGATGATGGGCGGCGCGAGCTCAGTCCCCACATCTACCCAGTCTGGATTTGAATCCCTTGGGACCCATTTTTCTTTGGGAGGAGTTCCCCCATCTATGAAGGAGAAGATCCTTTTCCCAGGATCCCCTGAGGATCCCGCTCCTTCAAATTGGAAAATCTGTACCTCCTCCTCAAAATGGGTCTGTTTGGGTCCTTTGTTTCTCCTCCCCCTCTCTGCTCCTTGGGTGGCAGGCTTTCAGGGGCAGGAGATTTTGTTTCCGGTTCCTGGGTTTCCAGGGGCTGTTTACAAGTGGGGAGGGAAGCTTCCTCCAAGGCTTTACACCCCCCTTCCCCTTGTGCCTCCTCCCTGGGAGCCAGTGAGTTATTGGGGTGCTGCCCCCGTCATTGTTCTGGAGCACCAGGTCCAGCGTTTGGGGCATTCTGTGCCGGCATGCTCATCGGAGGGTTCTTCTGAGCCCTCAGCATGCGACCCAGATGGTGTGCCATATTCTGGACCTAGCGCTCAAGTTGTGAAACCCGCTTGGGCTGATACGGGGTTCTGTGTTCTCCCCTGGGCTGATCCCGGGAAGGGTAGCTATCCCTTCTCTGGTAGTACCCTGGGTTGGGAATATTTGGGTACCCCTCCACCCTTGGCCTCCCCTCTCCCAGATTAGGTGGTCTGGGCTCAGGGAAGTGGAGAAAGAAGGATGGATGATTTTGGGGTTGGAAATTCTGTGGGTACCTGGGGGAAACGTTCTGCCAATTATTTGGGGAATTTCTGCCCTCCTGGGGGAAGTTAGGAGTGAAGTTCCCTGTGTTAGTTGCTTGGCTGGATCCCCCACCTTGGGATGGAGGAGTCCACACATAACCCAGGATGGGTCGGTTTCCCTTGTAGCGGGGATTTACATAGTCAGGGTAGTGAGGGACCTCATTTGTGGGACTACCTCCTTGACTCCCTGCCTGTGACTGGCCCGAGGGCCTTCTGAGCTTGGAATTATTCTGTACAGGCAGGTTTTTAGGCCCCCCATCTCCAAATCTAAAATGGGGGCAACCTTTACCTCTGCCACCTTAGCAGCGGCAGGGGTGCTGGTCGGTTTGGGGCTTTTCTGAGTATTATTTTTAATTTCTATGGGCTTCTGCACCTCGTAGATTCGGATGGCCTGTTCAATGACCCAGTCTAGTGACCTTTTCTCATGAAAATCTCTCACTAGCTGGGTCATGATGTATTTGGGTAGCGCATGGAAAAACTTATTCACAAATTCTTTAATGTCCGTGCACACCCTTTTGGTAGTCTGTGCAAAGGCGCGCTTCAACTCCTGCACAAATTCTTGTGGGGCCTGATCCTCCCCACATTGCAAATTGTAGGCTGCCTTGCGAGCCTCTTGGGGATTTCTATGAACAGAAAAGTGCTTTAAGATGGCCGCCCTATATGTGGACCATCTTGAATGGTTTTGGTCCTCCAGCCCCGCAAAGAAACTGGAGTAATTCTGGGGAGAATGTCCATTTTACGTACTGAATGCAGCTACTGCTGTCTTTCAAATGGAAAGTCTCCATCATTTGCTCTGCTCAAAAGAGCTCTAAGTGTTCCCACACAGAATACTTTGCGTTCTTGTGATAAGGCGTGATGACACTCCTTATTGCCGTAATCTGTTTTAAGGGGTCCTTAACCAAGGTCCGATTTGCCTTATTGGCCTTCTTGGTTTGGATAGCCCTGGTCCATTCCTCCTCTGACTCAGAAGCACTGTTCCCAGAGGTGCCCGTCTGATCTTCCAGGTTTTCCCGGATTTTGCGAGCCGGGGAATGGCTGGCAGAATGCGGGGACCTAGTCTCCTGTGTCCCGGGACGCACAGAGGAGTCTTCTGATTCCTCCTTGCTCCCAGGATTTGATGGGTACCCCCTCACTGACCTAACTGGGCAGAGGTTTTCAGGATGCCCTTAGTGGGCCTACTCTCCTGGGGTTGCCCACTAAACTTCACAGTACTTGGGTGCCCATACCCAGATGCCCGCCCATACATGCCTGGGGGTACTGGTCCATGAGTCCCATATTTCTGACTGGATTGTAATCTGCCATCCCTGTGGCCCTGGGCTCATGTGTGCCAGGGGATATGGGGGTGGCAGAGTCCAGGGACTGGGAGAGATGGAGGCCTCTGGTACTAGGGCTCCTGAGGTTATGCTCAGGTGTTTCCCTTTCCTAACAACCCTCATCTCTATCAGCCCCTGCTCCCTGTTGCCATGCAAGAGCCTGTACTTTCAGTTCCTCAATCAAGGCCTTACTAGACTCTATCAGTCTCTCCTGCATGGCTACCTGTTGCTGGAGCCTATCATTGTGCTGACAGAGAGCCTCATTCTCTCTCTGTGCTTCCTGGTTTGTCCTGGAGTGCTGGGCCTGTCTTTGCTGCCGGAGGGTTACCGCCTGAGTCCCATCCATACTGGCCTGCTCCTTTCTTGCCAGAGTATCTTCACCCTCCTGGTGTGCTCCAACAAGTTTTGATGCTCTTTTTGGAGATCACCCAATCCCTGGAGGGCCAAGTGATTTTCCTCCAGCTACCTTTTTAAGTGGCAGACTTCCTGGCCTAAGGTGTCCCTTTCCTGAGCAAGAGCCTGGCTCTGTGCCACCAAGTCGTCCCTCTGCCTTTAAAGGGCACCAGCTTTCTGGCGCTCTTCCTTAAATTCTGCCTGGGTGTCCAGGTCTTTCAAAATCAATGTATTGCTCTCTGCCTTCACTCTATCTAGGTGGCTTTGCAGGGTGGCTACCTGCTCTGTGCATGCCCTGTTGAAGTCCAGTTGTTGCTCCAGCTTTTTCTGGCTCTGCAGTAGGGAGTCCAAACCTTCTTGATACTCCTTCTGCAAGGCCAGAATTCTGGTATCCTGGTCTGCCCTTTCCTGTTGCAGGATACCATATCCTCTTTGATTTTAACCAAATACTGCCTACTATCATTTTCTGACTCCTAGCTCCTCTGCAGCCTCTGCTCAGAAGAGTCCAAATCAGATTGGGCCTTCTCTAATGCCATCAGTTGCCTATTTGCCAGATCTTTGCCTTCAGCACATATCTCCTGTATGGCTCCCATATATAAATATAAATATGCCGCTATCCTGACAATCTTGTCATGCTCATCCTTGGCCTTAGGGGCCATATATAGTTCACTCAGGGCCACGTGTAAGGGACCCTGATCTTTCCAGATATCTAACCCAGTTGCAGTGACCTGTTGTGTCATCGCCTGCAACCACACATTCTGGTCCTGCTCAGTCCACTCATCTCTCATAAATAGCTTACGAAAGAGGTGCTCTCTAGCTATCTTGATGTCTACCAATGTCGCCATTCTGGAAATTGATTTCCTTCCTGACTTAAAGAAGTTTATTATTTTATTTTGCAAAACAGACCGTTTCCTAAGAGCGTTCCCTTTTGAGGGGTGCTTTTACAGCGTAACACAGCGTGGTAGCCCAACAGGATTTATGTATCCTGTCAGTTAGCACACTGTATTAAGCTGCACAAGTGGTAGTTCTAATCCAGAAGTCCCGGCTACCAAGCCCCCAATCTGTAAGTGACTTCAATCCAGCACTCCAACTAAATCAATGCTTAGTATGGAATGCCCAATGGAAGCCCTTATTTATATATTTTTATTTCAAATTTCTTTAAATCTGTATGATGAACCCTTATATAAAGCCCCTCTCTTTGGATCTCCCTGACCTCACTGAGCCAAGAGGTAGGTTTGTTTTCCAAATTAAAAGGTTTATTTGAAGAATTGAACAATATATGTATCACACTTTTATGAATAGAAACAATATGTGAATAGCACACTTATGAATATGAACAGTGATCAGTACTGGGTAATATTACAATATCAGCAACTCTTTAATCACTTAGGAGTAGGAATAGAAAGGATAACGTAGCAGAGAATACTTTTATGGTTCAAGGAAATGCAAGATAGGAAAATGCAACACAGAAATAAAACTAGATATGGGTTCAATCAAAAGACAATATGATCATTCTTTCCCCTGTTATTACTCACTCCCCCCACTCTGCAATATGAAGAGGTGGAAATGAGGGCACACAGGTTTCAGGAATATTAATCAACAATGCAGTTCAATTCCAGTTCCCCCCAGCAAGCTTAGAGAGACACGAGAATTATTTTAAAACAGGCAAAAATACTTTTTAATGTGATTGCAGTGAAGGTGAAAAATATGCTAAAATGATTTTAATTCACTAAATGAGATTCAGGATAAGTAAGAATCACTTTGGATTGGTTCAGGTCAACATAAGTAATGATTCATGAATGATTATCAGATGGAAAACGAAATTCCGCAATTGTAAACAAGAAACAGCTATTCTGACATGTGTAGAAATGGAGCTAAATGGCAATTCACAGCAATTTTTCCGCGTGTGTGAAACGTGATTACGGAAAAACTATAATGAATTGGAATGGCATTTTAGGTTTGTTGGAAAGCTTAGGTTCTTAGCTTCAAAATGACGGTTCTTAGACGTACGGTTCAAAAGTTACAGAGGTTTTTGTGAAGGTAGATTTTTCAGAAATGAAGTCAAGATTTCAAATATGACAGATCGCGCTTTAAAGGTTTACCAACAAGGATAGGCTTAAACTAAGGAGCTATGAAGAAGCAAGACATTCAACGGGCAGCCACCAGAAACGCTGCGCCACTGCTCTGGTCTCTGTCCGTCAAAACACCTGTCCCTCTTCAGAAAATATCAGCGCGGAAGAGGGTAAAATCAATTTCCCCTAGGACAAACATACTTCCAATGCATTTGCAAGAAAGAAGAATATATATATAAGAGTATATAGGATGAAAATGGCCTGTCTTCTCTTAGGACACATGTTACTGGGGCGTAGAGATTGCTGCACCCCAGCAACACCTCACTGACGACACACAAGGCAGAAAGATGATCTGAGGGTTGTTCTTGGTACTCTTGTTTGGAGCCAAACTGGCTGCCATTTCAGTGCTCGTCCGCCCCTGTGGGCAGGACAAGACTAATATTCAAATGATATTTCTTTTATGTTATATGGCAATGTAATGAACATTGGTCTCATGTAGCTCGATTTCTGACACTATGGTGAACTCTTTGAACATCAACATAAAGCTAAACCATGGTTGTGTACACTCCTGAGTGGGCACCGCACCATACATCCTGTATTTGGGCTGGTTCATTTGCAGCAGAGGGGCTCTAACTCTTTGGAAAATACTACTATGGGGAGCCTGGGTTGCCCGAAGGAGCCGCTATGCAGCAATTGTGGTTTTCTACCACATCCTCATTGCCTTCTGACAGTAACTGCTGACTGGTGGATATCTCGCAATCCTCCCCTTTTCAGTATCATTCTCTTGCTTTTAAAGGGTGTTGCTGCATTTCTCAGTGCCTCAGCTTTCTCAGTCACATTCCATTCATTCTCTTCATCATCAGTTTTATTCACTTCTGTGCCATGTGTGAAAGGGAATGAGTATCGGACGGCCCAGTTCTGGACAGAGACGCAGAGATGCCCGCACCCCACCTGGAGAGAATACTGAAATTCAGCACCTCACTTTCGACAGCAATGCCAACTAACCATTCCACTAACAATGTCACCCCTCCGCATACACCTCTCAAACTCTAACCAAACACAATCACAAGCCTACTACACAACAATCTGCACAAACTTCACTACACTGCAATAACAAAACAAACCACACATAGACTTGCACAACAGCACATGACGACTACCAACCGTAAAACACCCCAAGCACAGCCAGCGGACCCACCAGGCTGAGGCCGCCAACAGTACATCACTGCTCTCTTGCACTTTTCCAGCTCATTCACACTATCTCATCCCCCCCCACCTTTTTTTCAGAGCCGCCAGAGTGCCAGGGGACCACTACGGTGGTGATAGTGCATGGTACAAATATCCTTTAACATTAACATTAAGTTCTTTCGGATGCTGTTTCTATGTGTATATGTACAGGATTTATAAAGTGTGAACCTGCCTGCGAAGCAACGGAGCTCTGTACAAAGGAGATGTGCCCCGGGAGATACAAGTAGGATGCAGGGGTAGCAAAGGATCTGGGATGTGATTTCTATAAAATGACTCTATCTTTTGTGAAATAAACTCGCACAAGCATTGATCCTATCCAAACTGCACAACTGTAACATGCTCGAAGTGTACAAAAAGAAATAGTGGAATTATGTTCTCATGGGCAACTCCTCTTCCAATCTGGCTAAACTTCAGCTATTGCAAAATAAAGCCCTGCGAGCTTCCGTTGGTATAAATCGATCGGACCACATCTCAGCAATCAAAAGCGTGGTTCACTGGCTGCCAATCAAAGCACAGATTGACTTTAAAACCCTATCGCTTGCCCACAGGTGCATCTACAAAAAGGCACCCACTTACCTCAAAGGGAGGCTCTCCAAGAAACTGTTGGTGCACTTTCTTCGATCCAGCTCCAGTATTTCCTTGGTCACCCTTGCTACACGAGCAAAAGGGCAGGAGGCACTAGCTTTGGGGTTACTGCACCAACTCTCTGGAACACTCTCCCCATGGACATCAGAAACTAGGAATCGTACACAACATTCATAAAACTTGTAAAAACATGGCTCTCCGATAAGTATGAATAATGTACAGGATTGCATGTACCTTTGCTTCTCTCCTCTGTTCTTTGTACCAAACCCTGTCATGCCCCAGAGTTTTGCCGTTATATAAATGTCATAAAAGAAGAAAGTAAATAAATATTCCTTGCATAATTTTTGTGATCAGTGTCTTGTGATCAGATATCACAACAACTCACATATAAAATCCCATTTTGTATTGAAGTGGTTCAGTGGTCGAAGTGTACGAAAAGAAGTAGTGGAACTATGTTCCCTACTTCCTGCCCCCACTTCCCAGACCCCATTGCCGCACCCCCTCCCTTGAACAATACAGACAAACCCCCAAACTCATACGCCTGCTGTTTAAGGGAACATTTAGTGCAATGCACTGAACTTGTAACTTTCAACTTCTTCCAACAATTTTATTTTAAAACAAAACCATTCCGGAACAGTTTATTTTTAAAATATAATTATAGGAACCTTAAAACTTAATTTAAAAAAGTAGAAGAGCACAGCTCCTAACTGCTCCCACCCACTTTGACCACTGTACTGGTCACTGTAGTCTGTGGATGCTAAAGTTACTTTCTTCTACTTAATCTCATATTTGTATTCCTATTTAAGAACATAGGGCCTCATTACGACCCAGGCGGTAAGGGGTTTACGGTAGCGTAAACAGTGCCGACCCTTACCGCCTGATTCCGAGGTCCCTTAGCGCCATGGAGGTTTTAACACCTGCTTGCAGGTGTTAAAATCCATGGCGCTAAGGGACCATGGAGTTAATTACGCCACCGTAATTTACGGTGGCGTAATTAACGCCTTCCCCACTCCCATTATGCCCTATGGGGCAAAATGGGAATGGGGAAGGGAAAATGGGAAAATGGGGATTTACCGCCCCGCCAAGGTTGGAATGGGGCGGTAAATCCGCCAACCACCATGGCGTAAACGTAGTTTACGCCATGGTGGTAAAGTCACGGCCCAGGCGGTAACTTACCGCCTGGGTCGTAATGAGGCCCATAGTGTCATTTCAAGCAGAAATTACTTGCAAAGTAGTCAATAACAGAGAGGAGGACAAAGGCGCCTTTAGATGAGAGCATTGTTGAATTGAGCAGTGTATACTGGGTGGTGAAAGGGTAGGAGTAGAATCATTTAACGGGGTCAGAGACTGGAGCCTGATGCAAGTATTTACGTATTTTCAAGTTACATAGAGTAGAACTGAGGGCAGCATGCAGCAGGGCTGGGTTGGCCAGTTAGTTTAGATAGGATGGTGCTGGGGATTGGGGGGCTCCTTCCATCACTAGCAGATGGAGTTTGAGCCTCGCTTTGAAGAGTTTCACTAGAGAGATGGATTTGATGGCTCTAGGGAAAGCATTCTAGTGGAGCAGGGTAAGAACGTAACAGAAGCAAAAGTGGGAGAAGGCTCATGGGGGCTGGGGACTGATAAGTTGTGTAGACACAACAAGTGGAGAATTTGAGAGGGCGATTACAGTGAGATGCAGTCATTGAGGTAGTGGGGAGCAATAACATGGAGGGATTTATAGACGAATAGGAGGAATTTAAAGACAGAGCGATTTTGCATAGAGAGCCACCCAGCGAGGTCATGGTAAGTAGTGGTGTGGGAAGATCTGGGTAGTATGAGAAGTTGTGTGTCTCAAAGTTGATAACTTGTGTTAAGCAGAGGAGCAAAAGAGTAAAGGGATAGACTAAGAAATAGACTCATGCCGTAGTCCAGTTTGCTGAGCATGAGGAGTTAAGGGTTTTAGTTCAGTGGTTCATGAGTTGTGGGTGGTTTTTGCTAATGTTTAGGAGGTTGAGTCTAGCTGCAGTAGCAGTGGCCATGATGAACTTTAATAGTTTTAGGTCCCTGTCAAAGAGAATGCCAAGTGAGTGGTAGGGAAGGAGAGAGACATGTCTGTAGAATGAGGGTTTGTTTGGTTCAGCAGTTGGGTTCTTTGGGAGAAGTTTGTTTTGTTTAAGGAGAGGTATGGTTGTTTTGTAATAGGGTGGGAAGATACCATTTGAAATAGGTTGAATAAGGTGGAGGGGTCCAGGTTTCCAATCAATTTCTGGTGCAAAGGGATCAATTGGATAACAAAATGTGTTGGAACAGTGAAGGATGGGTAGACGTTCAGTGGACATTGGGGAGAAGCAAGATAGAGAGGAGAGTGTTGGGAGCATGAAAGGAGGCGGGAATGAGGGAGGGTGTGACAAAGATAGAAGGATGGACAAGGTGTCCCTTATTTTAGGGGTTTTGGTAGAGAATAACATGGCATAGCCATGGGCAGGAAGAAATGAGGAAAGGTAGGGGACGAAAGCATAGCTTAGAGGGTCATTGATAGTTCACCAGTGTGTAAGCGGAGAGACTAAACAAGATGTGTGTAATAGGTAGGATTTGGCTATGTCATTTGCTCTGGCCAGGGTCTGTACAGAGTACTTTTAGGCAGTGAGGAGAGTTGGGGTCTGTCGTTGTACCAATGGCATAAGCAGCAATGCATTGTTCTCCTCAGCAGCTGATTGGATCAGAATAGCCATGGTTGACAATGTGGGTTGGAGGACATGATGGAGCAGGCAGGGTGGTGATCATTTGCAGGGGTAGTCCGTGCAGAGTTGAATTCAGTACATTTTAGTTCAATGAATTGAGAAAGTGGAGGACAGAGAGACTTGAGTGGGATGTTGACTTAGTCAAAGTAGTGACTCATAGAGTCAGGCTTGAATTTACATTTGGTGATAGAAGAGGGAGATGGGAGCGCGAGGGAGGAACAGATGTGTTGAAGTAAATAAGGCAGTGTCTAGAGGGGGATGGTTCAATTGTGAGCACAGACAAGGCCACGGTGCATGATAGGACAATGAGATTATGGTTATGTAGATTGACTAGTGAGTTGTCAGAGAGAAGGGAGTAAAGGTGTAACTGTTGGTCCTAAGTCATATTGTAGAGGTTGAGGGCTCCAATTATGATGGCAGGGACATTGCTAAAGAGTCAATTTCCTGTTGCCAGCCTCCCTGGGAGGGAACCCACGATGTGCAAAAGACAGATACAGATAGCGACTAGCCGGCAGTATGTTGTTTTAATCACCCATCTTACATGCTGACAAAGGATTATCTCACTGCATTTCTGCATCCATCATGGTTTTATCGATTTTAAAAGATTTCATCAGTTCTGTTCTAACATGAACCTTATAATGGAATTGGTCACATTTCTTTAAACAAAGTGTACTGACCCTTTTTATTGGATATAAACATTTCCTGAAACACATGTACATTTCCTGTCACAATGACCTAATTCATGCTAATCAGTACGACTTTGCTTTTTTCCAAATTTCACTAAACCACAAGATATATTTCACAACTTAAAACTGGAATAACCAGGTTTTGGAAATGACGTACATTTCCAGATGTCTAGCACATTTTGTCCAAGGTCATCTCGCCTTGTTTTATCTGCTTCAGCCTATTGCCAAATTCGATTTATAAAAACCTTTGAACACCTCTGTTAGAAACTGGATATTCCTCCCATTTAAACTGCTGAATCACTGCATATTGGCTCCTGCCCAAACACTCCCTTACTTAGTTTGCACACAGCACTATATTTTCTTATTTATTCAACACTTTAAATCTTCATGGGGCTTTGAGGCCTGCAGTCATCTGTAATGCATGATGTGACATTCATTTTGGGAAAATGACTGCTCTTTCATGACCTATATTCTATATCAGAAGTCTATATTCTCCAGTAATTATGTTGTGCGTAGGGCTATGCCGAATAGCATAGTTAGTATTTGGTGGAATACCGAATAGTTTGTCAACTATTCGGCCAAAGCCGAATATAAAGTTAAATAGTTGCTTCATTTAATATATCATGTTCCAAATCTGAAAAAACACACTTATTAAAAAAACAAATAAAGCACCATTTTATTTTAAATGCATTTTATACTTTTATTTATCTTCATTGTAATTAATGTAGCATCTTTATTTAAAGTATAAAAGCCAGAAAAAAAGCAGATTTAACCAAAATGAAGGGACCAAATGTACAAAAGGTTGTTGCTTATTCAAAACCAGTGCCAGCTAAAGTGGGAGGCTTCAAAAATGCAATAGGACTAGGTTGCAATGAACAAAATGGATATTGCAATTTGCAACTGCCTTTGTTAATCAGATGTATTGCATTCTCTATCCAGTTGCAAAGTCGATGCAGTCGAGTTTCGAAACTTCTTTGCAGCTCACATAGAAATGTGTAAAATGGTTCATGTTGGCTCATGCAGACACAAGTCAAGAGGAAATCTGAAATTCGTGAAGTTCATCTCACAACTATTCACCCGACCCAAACAAATGCTGCTCACTTTTCACTTATCCTCGCCACTCCTTTTCGCCAATAAACACACATATGCAACTTATCATTCCTGATAAAATATCTGATAATGTTAAACTTAGGACTCAAGTCCATAAAAAAAGAAAAGGGGGGGACTAAAACGTACGCAATGGGAAGTGACATGACAGGAACTAAAAGTATCCTAAAGTGAAATATGCACATTTCTTTCAGTTTGTCTTTTCCAACTGAAAAACGTGCATATTGCATATAAACATTCGACAAAAGAAAATATTTCACTGTATTGTTGCAGGCTAAGTATAAAAGATGAGCACCTTTTATGTCTAAGAATATGTAACAAAACATGCCCTAAAGAGCAGATTACAATATAAGATATTTTACAGCTGTGTGATAGCAATTTGTCTGGTCTTGTGACTAAGTGTTTAGTCTAATTCTATTCACTTTTGCAAACAGAAGTCTATATTTGCCTTTCTGAGTTCTTGTTGCATTGTATTCAAATGAGAATGCCAAAGTATTTGTCAAGAGCCGAATAGCAAGAAACTATTCGGCCGAAGCCGAAAAGTTTTTTTTCAGCCGGAATTCGGCCAAATACTTACTCGAAGCCAAAGTTTGGGACACCCCTAGTTGTGCACAATGTAAGCGCTCCTTTGTTTTTATGTTGTCCTAAATAAATGTGTGTAGTGTCACCCATTTTCTAATGTACCCGTCTATACTAAGGGCAGCTTGTTGCCTTAATGAACAATGCTTCTGACTTTTTGTCACAGGTTTCCTTTTTTCTCACCTGTTTTTGCTCGCTTGCGGGATCCTTCGCCAGGGTTTTCTTCCGTGCCGTTCGGGTCTTGTATAGGCCCGCTCAGCCATCGTCGGATTCCAAATTCTTTCAGCTTCTTCGTCCGGGACCACAGAACTCCAGGAAGACCAGGAAGGAAGGCTGCACACGAGAGCGGTCTGCGCGGAACGCGGATGGAATACAGGTGGAGGGGGAGGAAGGAGAAGGAGGAGGAATGGGTCCGGGAATTCGAGTAGCAACTCAGTGCCAGGAGCACGAACTGCGACGCACGTCTAGCCTCAGCTAACGATAGTGTTGAGACACGCAGAGCCGTGGGGGCGTGGTTCCTTTATGCAACATGCTGCATGGACGTAAAGGTCAATAGACCGCGTTCTGTGAGTTTGGTCATGTTGGGTGTACTACAGATAGTAACCCCCGAAGTGCCAAGGACCAGGAGGACCAAAAGGGGCGTGATCGATGGATCATGACAGCATGCCCCCTTCTAAAACTCGTTCCACCGGGTTTGCCTGGATGTATTAGATGGAACCTTCTGAGGAATCTGGGGGAGTTCAGGTTTGAGACGGGTTCCCAGGTACGTTCACTGGGTGGGTAGCCCTTCCATTCCACCAGGTATTGAAGTTGTCCTCGCCTATATCTGGAGTCACATATTCGAGAAACTTCATATTCTAACTGGTCATTGACAATCACAGGACTGGGTCTAAGGTTAGTCCAGGTGGTTTGGATGTAAGGCTTCAATAGAGATTTGTGAAAAACTGGATGGATTTTCTTCCAGGAGTCTGGTAGTTTAAGTCGAAAGGCCACAGGGTTAATGACTTCTTTTATAGGAAAAGGGCCATAATATCGAGGAGCCAACTTATTCGGTCTGAGATGTCGGGGCAGTATCTTCGAAGATAACCATACTTTATCTCCAATGGTGTAAGAAGGCCCTGGTCTTCTCCTCGAATCTGCATAGTGCTTTGTTTGGATCTGTGCCCTTTCTAGATGTTCCTTGGCTTCTCTCTGTTTATTGATGAGTGTTTCGATCCAGGAGTCGACTGTTGGAACTGGAGTAGGATGCGGAAGGACTGAAGGCAATACCGCAGGGTGGAATCCATGGCTGCAAAAAAAAGGGCTGGTTTAAACAGCCGAATGGTCCGAATTGTTGTAGGTGAATTCTGCCACTGGTATTAGAAGCAACCAATCCTCCTGGACCTTAGTAGAGAAACAACGAAGGTATTGTTCAAGGGTTTGATTTACTCGTTCTGTGACTCCATTGGTTTGGGGATGATATCCTGAGGAGAGGGCTCGTTGGATTGCTAGTATCCTGCAGAGGTGCTTCCAAAATTGAGAGATATACTGTGGTTGTCTGTCCGATATGATTTTGGAAGGAAGTGCATGCAGTCGGAAGATGTGTTCCAGGAAGATTCCAGCAAGTTCTGACGAGGATGGTAACTTATACAGAGGTGTAAAATGAGCCATATGAGTGAACAAGTCAATAGTGACCATGATAGTGGTGTACCCTCTAGATGGCGGTAATTCTACAATAAAGTCTGTAGCGATGATTTCCCAAGGTCTCGTTGGTGGAGTAGGCTGTAATAAGAGTCCTGCTGGTTTCTGGTTGTCATGCTTGTTTTGATTACAGACGGAACAAGATTGAACGTACAGTTGAACGTCAGCCTTCATTCTGGGCCACCAGAATTTTCTTTGTATTAGACGGAGGGTATTGGAAATGCCACGATGACCGGAGTGAAGGGTATCATGGCAGAGGTTTATAATCCTTTGTTGTAGTTTCTGTGTGGGAATGACCAGGTTGTTATTTTTAAACAAGTATCCGTCCTTGGTTCTCAGATCCCATTGATTTCTTTTTGAAAGACCCTTCCAGAGTTCCGAAGTCTGAGTTTGTATGCAAATGTCTTCCAGGAGATTGTTTGCTTGAGCTATCAATATTGTGTGAGGAAACATCTTGGGATATGTCCGATCTTCCGGAGGTTTGTAGTCTGGACGTCGAGAGAGGGCGTCAGCTATTAGATTTTGTGTTCCGGGAACGTGGTGAATCTGGAACTGATATTGGGCAAAGAAGAAGGCCCACCGAGCTTGACGGCTATTCCTACATTCCAAGGCCTGCAGTACTTGTAGGTTTCGATGGTCCGTGCGGACCTGGACAGGATGTTTTGCTCCGAGGAGAAGATGACGCCACTCGGTGAAGGCTTGACGGATGGCTAGCAGTTCCTTTTCCAGTGAGTAATGGGTTTCACTGGGAGTTAATGTCCATGAAAGGTAAGCGATGGGGTGCTCCATCCTGTCCCCGAATAGCTGTTTGAGAATGGCTCCAATAGAGTAGCTGGAGGCATCTGTCTCCACTATGAATGGTTGGTTGACATCAGGTTGAGCTAGGATGGGGGCTTGTGTAAACTCAGTCTTCAACCGTTGGAAGGCTTCCTCTTGAGCTGTGGTCCAAAGGAAGGGAATGTCTTTCTTTAACAGGGCAATGATTGGTTGGACTATCTCGGAAAAGGAAGGTATGAATTTCCTGTAGAAATTAGCCAAGCCCAGGAAAGACTGGATTTGTTTCGCAGAGGTGGGACTTGGCCAGGATAATATAGCCTTAACCTTGGATTGATCCATTCGGATGCCTTCTGGACTAAGGACAAATCCTAGGTAGTGTATAGTAGAAGCATGGAAGATGCATTTCTCAGGCTTTGCCAGGAGTTTGTTTTCACGTAGTCGTTGTAACACTGCCTTTACATGTTCTTCGTGCTTGGAAATGTCCTTCGAAAATATTAGGATGTCGTCCAAATAGACAATCACAAAAAGAAACAGCATGTCTGAGAACACCCTATCCATGAAGCGTTGGAATACCGCCGGGGCATTAGCAAGTCCAAAGGGCATGACCAAGTATTCATAATGACCGAAGGGTGTTCTAAAGGCTGTTTTCCACTCGTCTCCTGCCCTAATACGAATCAGATGCTAGGCACCCCTGAGATCCAACTTGGTGAAAACAACTGCGCCCCTTACTGCCTCCAGAATGTCCGAGATCAGGGGCAGCGATCCTTAAGGGTGCATTGATTTAGACCTCGATAATCCAGACACGGTCTGAGTTCCTTGGTATCTTTCTTGGGAACAAAAAACAGTGAGGCCCCTGTTGGGGATTTAGAGGGTCGTATGGTGCCATTTGCAAGATTAGTATCCAGGTATTCTCGAAGGGCTTTCTTTTCAGGTTTGGACAAGATGAACATCCTTCCAAAGGGAATCACAGCGGAAGGGTCCGTTTCTATAGCACAGTCTTCTGGTCTATGGGGATGTAACGCCTGGACAATGGCAGAAGAGAAAACATCAGAATATTCCTGGTATATCTCCGGGATCCGGATAATGTTTGAGACTGAGATTGTACCTTGGTGATTCGTAGGAGGTCCTTCTCATGGTGTCGGAGCGAGGTCGGACATTATGCAGTGGGACATACAAAATTCTGAGCCCAGGAACAAGGAACCCGCTGTCCAATTGATGTACGGATTGTGTTTTTGAAGCCAGGGCATTCCCAATACCATTGGGTAATGGGCCGACTTGATGATGTCAAATTTCATCCTTTCTCGATGGTGGTTTATGGCAAGTTCGACGTCCTTGGTCTGAAGGGTTATGGGTCCTGAAGAAAGGGGCCTTCCATCAATTGCTTCTACAGGTTGCATAATAGTCCGGGATTCGTAAGGAATATGGTGTTTAAGAACCCCTTCTTGGTCTATGAAAATCCCCATAGCTCCAGAGTCCACCAGTGCCAGGATGGGATATGTTTCCTTCTTGGATGGCGATAAAAAGGCCTGTAAGATCACCAAAGAATTTTGCCCAGGAGAGTTCAAGGATGGAATTGATGTGGAGCAGACATCTCTCTCCCGAACCTGTGCTCCATCTAGGATCGGGAGCTGGCGTTTCCCCAGCGCGGTGGAGGGGCTATTGGGAACTCTCTTACTAAATGTTTGTCTGATGCACAATACATACACAACCTGGTATGGATCCTACGCATTCTTTCTTGGGAGGATATGGGTCCACGGAATGCCCCTGGTTGCATAGGTTCAGGCTCGTTACTCGAAGTGGAAATACCTTCAGGACTCAAGGTTATTCCAATGGGGCTCTTCTGGAGTGGTAGCTCGCTTTTCTTTTTCTCTGCCTTTCTCTCCTGAATGCGAAAGGTCCCTGAGCTTGAATTTCCATACATGGCTGGCTGCTAGGAGTGTATCCATTACATTGTAGAGCGAGAGGTTTACATCTGTGAAGATGGAAAAGGCTTGATTCAGATGGACTCTGATTAGAGCATATATTTGTTGGCTTATAAGAGCCGGAGATAGGCACCTGTAGGTCTAGAGGAATTAGAAAGGGGGACACTAGTGGCTACCACGACTTAGACTTGGTTGGATCTAGGAAAAGAACAGCTTCCACATTCCATGAAATAGCAATTTGTTGATTGAATAGGAAGAATCTACCTGAAGCACAGGACTACTTCTGCCCCTGATGAATGTCCGGTTACTGGGAACACAGAGGACAGAAACTTATATAAGTTGGGCTGGTACACACAATGGGAAATGAGATTAATTAAGTTGCCATTGTTGTGTTATGCTGATCTAATTGTCGGCATAAATGTTTCGATACTGTGAGGTGGAATGTTTTTAACATGTATATGACTATGTTATGTGTATATGTCTTTTAAACAATTTTTGTATTACTTGTGCTGAATTAGAGATTAATATATTAAAAATTATATTTTTTGACAATACTGTTTTATCTCCTTTGAGAACACATAATGCAGCCTATATTGGTTTAGCGGCTGTTATTTGAAATTGCTTTCTATGGGTATATGTTCATTGTTTGATATAGTTTGTTGTATATTCCTTCCTTTTGTTGAAATACATGTTATACATCCTCACTTAGTAGGAGGGATTATCACCAGAGCGTGGGGTTACCCCTGTAGAAGAATATCTGCGAAAGTCAATCTGCAGGGCAAGATCCATCAGGGCCTGATAAGAACTTGGGCGCGCCACTCTGGCTAGTTCATCCTTGATGTCTTTGTTTAGCCCCCTTCGAAATAGGGTAAAACAAGCTTCAGAGGACCAATCCGCTTCTTTAGCCAACGTTTTGAAGCGTGTGACATACGTGAGCATTTCCTGGGAACCTTGTTGAAAGTTGAGTAGACGTTCCTGGGCACTGTAGACCTGCTCTGGGTGGTCAAACATGGTCTTAAGGGCCTGTATGAAGCCATTGTAATCATCCAGGAGAGAATCCCCAGAGTTAAACAGTGGGGTGGCCCAGGTCAAGGCATGGCCAGAAAGATGCAAAATAATAAAGCTCACCTTAGCCCTGGGCGTAGAAAAATAATAAGGCTTGAAAGTAAAGTGGACCAAACATGAGTCAAGGAATCCACGAAGGCTCTTTGTGGAACCATCATATTTATCAACAACGCACGCCCAGGATTATACTCTCTTTCGTAGCAGATTCACGGGAAAATACCAATTGCTTTAAGGCGGCGTTCTCTGCCTTTAAATTTTGCACTTCGGTCATCAGCTCTTGCCTGCCACGCATAAGGTCCTGGATGGCCGCTTCCATGTCTGTGTCGAATTCAATCAGGCGGCGTCTCAATCTGTCACAGGTTTCCTTTTTTCTCACCTGTTTTTGCTGCCTTGCGGGATCCTTCGCCGGGGTTTTCTTCCGTGCCGTTCGGGTCTTGTATAGGCCCGCTCGGCCGTCGTCGGATTCCAGGATTCGTTCAGCTTCTTCGTCCGGGACCACGGAACTCCAGGAAAACCAGGAAGGAAGGCCACACACGAGAGCGGTCTGCGCGGAACGCGGATGGAATACAGGTACAAGGGGGAGGAAGGAGAAGGAGAAGGAATGGGTCCGGGAATTCGAGTAGCAACTCAGTTCCAGGAGCACGAACTGCGACGCACGTCTAGCCTCAGCTAACGATAGTGTTGAGACGCGCGGAGCCACGGGGGCGTGGTTCCTTTATGGAACGTGCTGCATGGATGTAAAGGTCGATAGACCGCGTTCTGTGAGTTCGGCCATGTTGGGTGTACTACAGCGAGTAACCCCCGACGTGCCAAGGACCAGGAGGACCAAAAGGGGCATGATCGATGGATCATGACACTTTTAAAATGTTAGACGGGAACGCTGCACACATGCCCTTAATTATATTTTCACCTGTCTATCACTAAAGAGGGGGAAGATGTACACCTCTTGAAAGTCAGCTGGAAGCTTTTTGAGTAAGAGGTCAAGATCAAAGAAGAGGTTGAAGGTGCCCGGTTGGAGGTCAATAAGTGGGACAGTAAAAGGAGTATGAGCAAGACATTGATGGGCCTTGAATGGACATTGTTCAAGGAGGAGGGAGTAAAATCAGAAAGGGAAAAGGGAGCAGATTGTGTGGCCTTGCCGATTATGAGACCAGAAATCAATTTTTGTTACAGAAATAAGTGAGAGAAAAAGGCAAATTTGGTGGGAAGGACTACCAGAGTGGCCATTTCATGAATGAGTGATGGGAATCAAAATGATTTGTGAGAAACATTTTTGCTGATTGTGCATTCCAGAGACCCGGGATGATGTCAATAGGGGAGAACAGATAGAGGAGGTACTTGCTGGAGTAGATGAAGGGAACAGGGCAGGGTAGATGAGGTTCTAGTGAGTGGGATGATAGAGAGGGAGGAACAGCCTGAATGGAGTTTTGGAAGTGAGGGGACTATTAGGATTGGGAAACCAGGGAACATAATCAGTGGGAGTGGAAGGAAGTGGGTGGGGGCCATGAAAGTGAGAGAGATCAAGAGGGAGAGAGAAAAAGAAACAGAGAGAGAGAGAGAGAGAGAGAGAGAGAGAGAGAGAGAAAATAACAGTAAGGAGGTAGAGCAGGAGTGGTAGGAGAATGATAGGCAAGAAGTGATAAGGATGGTGTAGCGGGAGACCATGGGGTCCTATGCAACCAACACAAAAATGCAGTTGAGAAAACAACACTGTCATAAGGGACCAAGGAATACAATTGAACACATCACAAGGTACTAGGCAAACAAAATAAGCAATTGAAAAAATCACAACGATTTAGGAAACCAAGAAATGCAACTGAAAACATCACAGGGCACTAGCCGACCATAACATGCAATTCTGAAAATCACTGGGTCATAGGGGACCAAGAAACGCAATTGAAAAGAATCTCAGGGTCCAAGACAATCAGGAAATGTGAATTAAAAAATCACAAGGTTCTAGGTGAACAAGAAATTAAATTTAGAAAATTACTGGTTCCTCGGAGAACAGGAATTGCAATTGAAAATAGTATATCTCTAGGTGTTAAACTTTTCTTTCCTTACTGGGACATATCAAGCTGCCATACAATATTTTCAATTGCAGATGTAAGTAACTCTGCATGTTATTTCCAGTTTGTAATTGTTTGAAATAATATGTGCTACTTTCCAATAACTTTCAATAAAATGAAGTTAAAAAAGAAAACATCACAAGGTCCCATGCAAACAAGAAATGCAGTTCAAATAAATCACAGGTTTATAGGCGACCAGGAAATTGAATTAAAACAAATACATTGTCTTCGCCAAAACACAGTGGGCCTCATTATGAGTCACCCGGTATGGAAATAACGGTGGCGGTAAACCCGCCGCCACAGTTGTTTCCATACCAGGTGATCTCGCGTCCTGCAGGCGGAGGTGTCTTTCCCGCCAGGTCTGACCACGCGGGTTTAACACCACCCGCCTGCAGGCAGACGTGGAGACACCGGCACCATCACAAGATGGTGCCGGTGTTTCCAATTCCCCATTCCCATTGAGTCCTATTGGACTCAATGGGAATGGGTATTTACCGAATTCTGCCTCCGGAATTCCCGGGTCACCGGGGTCGTAATGCCACGGTAATTCCGGGAATCAAGGAGGCGCTATGGTAATACGAGTACGGCGGTAACCTGCCAGAATTTCAGGCACGGTTACTGGCGGACTCGTAATGAGGCCCATTGTCTTAGCCGTCCCAGAACTGTAGTTGAAAACATCAGTGTCCTGGGCTGCAAAGAAATGCATTTTTCAAGGTGTAGTTGGTACATGCATTTGTGGAAGTTCCTAATAGTGATAGGGTAGATTTGGGAAATGCGACTCGCATGAGTTTTGCATTGATGGGTAGATGCATGGTTGGATAAATAGGGCAGATTGTGTGGCCTGTGCACCCACCAGACCACAGCAGGGCTAAACAGAACCTGCACTTGTCTGTTCAGCACTTTGCTGTAAATACCAGACAGTGGGTCTGGATGGCACATGGGCTGGAAGGTCCCATAAGGGAGCTGCCTGATTCCAAAATGCCCACTGAGCGAAGACAAAGGACAGGCAAAATGGTGGTCCAACTGCAAAGTGATGTGCATGAGAATCTCATCTAAAGTGAAATAGGAAATTCTTAATGGGGATCCTCAGAGCAGAGTAAAGATGTTGAAAAATGTCTCTTGCATGACATGATGAAATGATCTAGCAAATGTGTAGTATGGACCTATCTACACTGTAATACATCCTGGTTTTATTATAACAACAAAACGTGTACAGACTGAAACAAACTGGTGTCCCCGATTTAAGAGTCACACCCATTTTACTTCTGCAATGTATCACAGGATATAGATACCTAATTTCAGGAAAGTCACATTGATTATATTTGATCCCTTCATTTCATCACAAAATACATTATTAATTTGAGAAAATTGGTACTGGTAGAGGAAGTGACCCATGTTGACTCCTACGTGCATCATAGGATGAAGAAACAATTTCCGCAATATCACAGAGGGCGTGCACATGATGCCCATTGCATTGCATCCCAGAAAGTTACATCATGAGCTATTTGACCTCGTTATTGGGCCATTGCATGTGTTTAGATATGCCCTATTGAAAACGTGTGTCGATGGCGAAGATGCACAAGCAAGCAGCCACTGAATCTAGTAAGAGCTTAAAGATTTACTCATGTTGAATCGATCTGCAATCATACTACTTAGTTTATAGTGTGCTGCCAAGTACTCCACGGAAGATGTGAGCAGCAGCTCAGCGGTAAGAAAGCGCCACTGCTAGCCCTACTTAACCAGAAAATGGGGGGATGCATGGATATGTAGTTCTCTTTATCATTATAACTAGTCCACATCCCGGGTCTTAGAGATATTCTTGAAATATGTATATATTGTGTCCAAATTATCCTTTTATGTAATTCCTTAATAGAATCTTCAGAGCTTGATCTCCAAGCCATTGCTATTGGATGCAGCAGGGCAGAGGGACTCATGGGAGCCTTGGTAGAATCTTGGGACAGCATGTTCAGGTGGGGGAGGCCACCTTTCTGCAGGCTATGCATGCTTCCTTGAAGTGGCCAGCCAAGCCATAGAGCAGAACACACTCCCAGACTCCAGTCGACTCCAGTCGATACTCCTGAGCTCATTAATGCTGCAGCCGAGAGCCTCTTCTTTCCAAGGAACATATCACTCCATATGCATTCAGACACAACACACGGTCATTGAGGTGGGACTGTCCAAGCCAATAGGGTAATGGAAGCATACTGGAATAGGGGAATGAATATTCATATATATACTCCTTACCTCGCCTACCCCCTTATTTCACCCCACCATGTATTTATTATCTGTTTGGGAGGGTAAATGGGAATGTACACCTTGCGCAAGCCAAAGCAATGACCCATGGTGGTTTAACAGTCGTATAGGAAGGAAGAACAATGCAAGACGCTCAAGTACTGCAAAGCAAGAATTATGGAGAAGGAACCAGCACTGCCCAGGCAGGACACGCCCCTTTTCGACTTGGAAGATGGGAGGGGAACTGGGAAAAGCATATCCCCGTCCCACCACTAGTTTATCTGGGAGAAGATACAATGATTGATTAAGCCTCCTGCGCACTTCTTGGATGGTAGCCTAGAATGCATATATTTAATGTGAGCGATCCACCTATTAGCTCAGACGACACCGGGCTGCAAAGCTGCTGATGTCACTTCCGTCAAATGCACATAAGCCGGAACATGGGCACATTCCCGGGTGAATACTAGTTGCATTTTACGCGGGAGGGAGTTGAACAATGAACTGACTTGAATTGCCCCTCCCCCCACACCACTGCTTCCCCACATGAAATCAACTATGGAGGACATCTTCCAACATTGTTTTCAAATAATTTAGAATAATATGGCCCATCGTAGCAGAGAACTGGTAGGTTATTCTGTATCTAAGAATATATCTAATATATTTAATATCATAATGGGTGCTAGAGTGGCAGGCTGCCTGCTCTCTGGAAGAGCCTACACTGTTTCCTTTCTGAAGGAGACTATACTGCTCACCGCTGGACAGGGAGATTTGAAACCACAATAACAACTACTATAGAGCAGCTGTTGTTATTGCTACTGTTATTATCATCAACCACACCTTTTCTATTATTTGTATTATTATTGCTGGTATTATTATCATTATTATTAGTCGAAGTAGTATTATTATTACAGTACAGAATATAATATGCATTTTCTTATTTTCCAACTGTGCAATAAAAAACATTTTTTATTTGTATTTCACAAAAGATCAATAAACGGTATACGTCCTCCAAGACTTATTCATTACACCTAACAATTTGGTTTACAGTCCGACCTAGACCGCTACCAGCCTCATCCTGTAGCAGGTATCGTCTGCTCATGGATTCCTCCACCTGTCCCAAATCTTCTGAAATTGACACCCACGAGAGTTATAAACACGTTCCTTCATCAGCATACATACATCAATATCGGATACTCACTTTCACTCCCCCACATCATAGCAATATTTTGCTTGGCAATCCTCGTACTGGTGCCATATCGATTAAGAGAGGGGTCACACCATACCCCCAGTAACCACGTTTTTGGATCATCATGTATTTCGATGCCCATTACCAGAGGCAATTTACTAAGAATCTTACAGCAGTATTGCCTTATCTTTGGACACTGCAAAAGAATGTGAAAAGAGATGCCATAGGAAGATTTGCATCGTAAACAGCATTGATTGCGAGCTCGGACACATCTAAAGAGCTTTATCTGTGCATAGTAGACTCTATGTAGAATATTCATTGGCGTCAGGCGTAGTTTGGAAGAGGTTGCCGCCTTGAGTGGGAACATGAGCGCGTCAGCCCGTTCTTTTGAATCGAGGGGGCCTATATCAGCTTCCCATTTAGTCTTGAGATACAAGAATGGTTGAGACGTGAATGAAGTTATGGCCTGATATAAAGTGTAGGTAGCTTTGGTCTCTGTTCTTTCGGGTATGAAATTAATTTCCAGAGGTGAGAAGGGAGGGGTATCATGGAAATCCCTTATGTGGAATCGCAAGGCATGAGTCAGTTGAATCTAATGGTAGAAGTCGGTATCTGGCAAGTCGAATTCAGCTTTGGGATCTTGGAATGAAAGCAATTTCCCCTCTTTTACAATGTGCCCCAAAACCAAAATATGTTTTCAAATCCACAGTGTGGGCCGCCTATCTTACCTATTGGTGAGAGTGCTGCATTGCGCCAAAGCGGTTGTGAGAGTGTGATTCTGCCCGCCCACCCCATGCCTTTTGTTACTTCTCTCCTAACCTTGACAACTTGTCATGTAGTTACTTGAAGTGTATATATCCTTTTCCCACCTTATAGGATTTGTAATGGCGAAGCACTGCTGAACCAGACACATTCCTCCCATAAGTGTGGTAAATGAGGGTCATTATGCAGCCATTCATTGGCCGTCGCCAATTGACCAGCCCAGTAGTAGGTCCTGCCCCACCCTCCCGTACCGAGTTCTGTAGCGTTAATAGGGCAATACGAGGTTGGGAGCCTTGCCAGAAAAGGTCGCTCAAAATTGTGTCTACTCTATCAAATTCGGATTTGGGTACAGCAATGGGTTTTGTTTGTAGGACACATATGTATCGGGGTAGCATCAGCATCTTGTCCAACGTAGCCCTCCCCAGCAGTGTTATCAGTAATAATTTCCAATGTTTAACATCCTGCAAGGAGAGGCAGTTACCGGTTCCAAGTTGTGTTTGATAAACAGCTTTGGGTCCCTGCACACGTGTCTAGCCAGGTATTTAAGTGTGTAATGAGCTGTTTGATAGTTGCAGTTGTGGGGATCACCAGGACTTTCCATTGTGCTGGAAAGAGTGTAAATGTATGCCAGTTTAACTTAAGACCGCTTTTTGTTTCGTATTCTCGAAGAATTTGTCTCACCGTTGGACAGGAGTAAACAGGGTCTCCCAACAAGTTGAGGAGATCATCGGCATACAGTAGCACTATGTCTTCGTGTCCAGAGGGCCACACAAAACCACTCCACGTTGGGGCAAACCTCAACCAGATAACCAAAGGTTCAATTGCCAGGGTGAACAGTATCAGACTCTGTCTAGTCTTCCTCTTCAAAGGAAAGAATTTAGAAGATGTACCATTCACGCCCACCTCCGCCACCGTATTCTTGTACAACAATTGAATCCATCGTAGAATTTCGGTGCCAAATACCATGCGTCCGATCACATCCCATAGGAATGCGCATAGCACTGAATCAAACTCTTCTTCAAAGTTGATTGAGAGGATCGAGAGTGGGCTCTGAATGAGAGGGGCTCAATCCACTGCCCTGTGGAGTCACCAAATATTCATCTGGCTAGACCTGCTGGGTAGAAACCCACATTGATCGCAATGGATTACCAAGGGGATAACCTGTAGTAGACATTTGACCAGGACCTTGGCCAAAATCTTAGCTTCTCCATTAAAGGGCGAAATAGGTCTATATGAAGAGAATTTGGTAGGGGGTTTGTCCTTCTTGGTGATTACCATGATGGTAGCTCGTCGTAGGTCTGGAAGTAATTTGCCAATTTCCTTGCTCTCTCGAAAAAGGTCTGACAAAGGTTTCGCAACTTTATTACTGAGATTCTTCTATGCATCTACTGGGAATGCATTCAGCCCCAGTGAATTCTCTGGTTCAAGATTCCGCGATAGGTCCATCTCAGTTTTTTGCTGTTCCGTGATTAGAGATAGTGTGAGATCATTCAAAATCTTGAGGTTGCCCTGAGTATGTGTGGTGAGCTATCTACCTATCACCTGCCATTCTACCTTCCCTTTCATCCTCCAATTCTCTAACATATCTTGATTAATTGTCTCGTTTCTCCAGCCATGCCATGAAGTTTCCAGCCTTGTCCCCAACCTCGAAAATGTGGCTTATTTTGGCTCAATGTGCTTGGCACACTGTGTCAAGTGGATGATCGTGATATTTCTCCCTCATCTTGAGAAGTAGTCTATGTCTGTCACCTGAGTTTGTGGAGAGAAATTCGCTTTCCAGACACATCACTTCGGTCTCTACTGGTACTAATTTATAGCTCCTCCAAAACCCTCCCAAAGTATTACTGGCTTATCAACACATGTTGTGTTGATTACGAAATATTCATCTTTTTGAGCCTTTAAACCCTCGACAAAATGAGGGAATCCCAGGTAGTAGCTGTGCAGATGCCAGTTTTTTTACCGGATCTACCACACAACACCCCTTATCCTAATCAGTAGTGACGAGTGATCTGAGATGCCCCTGGGTAGAAATCTAACTGATGTTAGTCTGTGTGCCTCACTTTGCGGGACAAAACAGTGGTTCCCCTCCCCCCAGCCGTACAATCTTAATATTTTGGAACTCTCTGTTCTGCAATAAAATGCAACTGCTTAGAGTTTTCATTTACCCATCTCAGGGACTTCCATAAATGCATGAGGCGAGGGAAGAAGCGAAGATTTGAAAGATCTTCTCTGAACATGACATTACTTTTTTCCCTCTGGCATTCAGAGCTATTTGCTGTATCTTCCACTGTAGGCTGCTGTCTTTTAGTGCAGTAGTTGTGCCTGAGAGGAGGTCAGTGCAGAGGGTAACTTTACATTCCAATTTTCATTGACATCCTGGCAAGTCTTCTTTCTGGTTTAATGAACACGAACCCAAAGTGTGATTTGGGGAATGACACATTGGGCCTCATTCCGAGTGTGGCGGTAAGGGATACTGGGCACCGGTAAGGAGACCCAATAACAGTACTGCAAATTCCATTACCGTTATTAGCTACTTCCCCCTTCCCATTGAGCCCTATAGGGGCTCAAATGGGAATGGGGAATGGTTTTTTCAATGGGGATTTACCGGTCCTACAAAGGTCGGACTACACCGGTAAGTCCCCATTGAACAAGACCGGTGCAGGTACCGTTATTGGAGGCAGTCATGGCGTAAATAGCGCCATGACTACCTCCAATCTTGGAATGAGGCCCATTGGGTCCACTTTCTTTGGCTACTAATTATAATCAATTGCAGGGAAAATCCTTTGGCTCAAGTATCCACTTGTATGTTCATCGTTGATAGACAATGGGGAAAAGGGTGTGCAAAGGCAATGCAGGTGGCCAGCATATAAGAAGCACAACGAGAAACACCCAAAGTAATGTAATGTAATGCAATTTGTCATTTGTATAGCGCCTTTATCCTATTGGTATGGCCTCAAAGTGCTGTAGGAGAATGCCCTGGGGGGATGGGAGTTCAAAGTTTCGGAAAATTGATCACAGGAGTTTAGAAAGTGTGTGCAAGGGGTCAGTGAATGGAGTTATGTGTTGTGATTATCCGAGGATAATTGTTCTTGATTAGAAGTAGCTCTCATTACAGACCAGGTTGGGGAGCCCTGACTTAGACCGACTGTTTATAGGCATATATTGGAAACTTGCCAGAGAGCACCTTAGATTATTACCCCATTTCATCTTGAGGTGTATGGACCTTGGGTAAGAGATGAATGTTGAAAGTGGAAAGATACATTAGTTCATTTTTAGTTTACATTAGAGTACAGATGGAGGGAAACACCCATTGAGTGCCCATGGCGATGCTAACCCTTTGGCTATTCCCACCCAGTACCTGGCCCTCCCTCCCCAAAACACCTCCTCGTGTAAACTGTTTGAACTCGCTTTAATCAAGTCTTACCATCAAACTTTGCACTCAAACTGTTAAGTTGAGGGCCCGCGGCCTGCGCGCGGGGGCTGGCGTAATGCGATTAGGCCGCGCGGCCTGTGGCGCAGCTCCAGCGGGAGCTGAAATAACATACACCCACGCTGATGTCAGGTCTGCCCCGGAACTGCCTCCCGAACGCGGGGGCGGGGCTTTTATTAGGACGCCCTGCGTCACCGCGTAGCGGGACGCAGGGCGGAACGTAACATTCCTCCTTTATTATAAAACAAAACAAAACACATAACTCTAACTGCCAAACAACGGCGAGGTCCAACAAACTTTCAGTCTTCAACACTCAGCCACCCTGCCATTGGGGTTCATGGCACCAGTGCACCGGCTACCACACATAGTCACTTAGCTTGGCTGGCGGTCTCGTCGTTGTTCTCAGTCTGTATCGTCCTTCGCGGGGGTCATTCCCCCTTGCTTCCGGCTCTGTCCCGTCTTCGCTGTTCGGGCCCTCGCGGCCGGGTTCATCCACCGGCTCCCAGTCTCCATCCCGCGCTCCATTCTCCTCAGGGATGGCCTCCGGCTCTTCTTCACTGGGAGGAGTGTCCTCGCCTTCCCGATGGCCCTCCTTATCGGTCCACAGGGTACGTGGTACGGCCTTGAACCATGACGCATTCCTCGTCACTTGGCGTCTTCCTCATGTCACAGTTACCATGGTTCCATGCCGGTTGCTGACGGTCCATGGGAGTTCCTCGTACCTGGTGTCAAGTTTTGACTTGGAGGGGTTTCGTAGCATGATGACCTGGTCACCCACTTGATGATGGGACGGCCTCGCTCTCCGCTTGCCACTCATGTGTTCGTTGGCATCCCTTCTCCTTCTCTCTGTGCGTTCCTCGTTCACCGCGTCCGGGGTTCTGCTTGGGTGATGCGGGATCGAGGATCTGATAACGGTGCCGAACATGAGGTCCGCTGGCGGAACGCCGGTTGTGCTGTGAGGCGTGACCCGGTAATTTCGGAGGAATCGGAAGAGGTCAACCTTCCAGGGGCTGGCGTTAGCCTTAGATACTCTGAGCACCTTATTGATAGTCCTCATAAATCGTTCTACGTCCCCATTTGCCTGGGGGTGTCTTGGAGTGATGTGATGATACTTCACAATGAGTTCCTGGAGATACTTTTTGAAGTCCTCCCCTGTGAACGGCGGCCCATTGTCGCTTTTGATTGAGATAGGTAGCCCGTGGGTTGCGAACATTTTCTCTAGGGCCGGAATGACCACTTCAGCTGCTGTGGACTCAACTACCTCAACTTCCGGGTATCGAGAGTGATCATCGACGGCCACCAACAGGTGGAGGCCCTCTCGGAGCTTGCAGAAGTCAATGCTGATGGCCTCCCAGCGAGAGCGGCCCCGTTCTGCTGATATGATGGGTTCCGGGTCTGGCGGCCCCCCCGTTATCTGACAGGATAGGCACGTGGCAACGAGTGTCTCGACCCGCTCCTCGATCTGGGGAAACCATACTCGGTGCCGAATGCGGGCTTTCGTCCTTACCAGTCCTTGGTGTCCTTCATGTGCTAGGGCCACTATCCTGTCCTGTAGTTTGAGAGGGATCACGATGCGGTTTCCCCGTAGTAACAGTCCACCTTCCGTGACTGACAAGTCTTGCCGCACTGTGAATATGCCGGACAAAAACCCTTTCGCTTCCGCTGTTCTGTTGTGTGTGTGTCTCATGAAAGTCTTCCAATCACCGGAAAGGATGGTATCTTTCACTAAGTCACAACACGGGTCCTGGTGCGTTTCCGCCTCGATTTCCTCGATGCTCACCGCCTTGGGCCTCATTGCGCGCACTACCTGGCATATATGTTCCTCTGTCTCTGCCGCTACTTGGATCTCTTGTTGAGTGGCCTCTCGCGGATGCCTGGAGAGATAGTCCGCTGGGTTTCCGCTGCCTGGTTGATAGGCGAGAGTAAAGTCATATTGCTGGAGGTGCAGTAACCATTTGGTGATTCGTGCCGGAGGGTGTGCTGATGTTCCCATGAAGATTGGTAGTAGGGGCTTGTGGTCCGTGATCGTCGTGAAGTGACGCCCATATAGGTAGAGGTGAAAATGTCGGCACCCCCACAGCACGGCGATGGCCTCCTTTTCGATGTGTGAGTACCTTTGTTCGGTCTCTGTGAGGGCTCTCGATGCATATGCAATCGGTCTCTTCTCCCCTTCCTTCGTGACTTGCATTAGGATGGCTCCGAGCCCCACGGGGCTGGCATCTACGAATAGTTCTGTGGGCAGTTCAGTGTTGTAGTAGGCCATCTTGGTGTCAGCTGAGAGGGAGTCCTTGATGCTCTCGAACGAGTCCTGGCATGTTGGCCCCCATTCCCACTTGACGTTGGCCTTCGTGAGTTCCCGCAGCGGCTCAGATAGTGTGGCCAGGTTTCGGATGAACCTCCCGCAGTAAGTGGCCATGCCTAAAAAACTGCGCACTTCTGTGGGGGTCATCGGTGGGCTTGCCGCCTGGATGTCTGCGACCTTCTGCGGGTCAGGGGAGATGCCTGTGCTGCCAAACTTGTATCCGAAAAAAGTGATCTCGGATTTGAGGAACTCGCACTTTTCCCGGTGTATTGTGAGCCCAACCTCTTGTAGTCGGCCCAGTAGGGCGTGAAGCCTCTTGACGTGTGTTTCTTTGTCGGGGGCGTGAATCAGAATATCATCGCTCACGTTGAGGACACCAGGGATGCCCCGGATGACCTCCTGGATGGTTTGCTGGAACACCTCCGCGGCAGACGATATTCCGAAACTTAGGCGTTTGTATCTCCGCAGCCCCAAATGTGTAGAGAACGTTGTTATGTGTCGAGAGTCTCTGTGGAGTTTGAGTTGATGATACCCCGCCTTGAGATCAATCTTTGAAAATATACTCGACCCTGTGAGGTCAGCCACAATCTCGTCGATTGTTGGGGTTATGTGGCGTTCTCTTTTGATGGCAGTGTTGGGGAGGCGCATGTCTATGCAGATCCGTACCTTTCCAGGCTGCTTGGGCTTCCGTGTTACCACCATTGGAGAGACCCACGGTGTGGGCCCTGTGACCTTCTCAATGATACCCGCTTCTTCCAGTGCCTTGAGCTCCTGCTCCACTTGTTCTCTCATGTGGAACGGCGTTCTCCGGTGCCGGACGGCTTTCGGCTGCACTGTCTCATCAAAATGAAGTTTGATGGTTTTGCCTTTTAGACAGCCTATGCCTTCTTGCAAGTCAGGGTATTGGTTCAGCATCTGCTCCACTTCCTTTTCTTCGTTGACATGGCAGATAAATTGGACCACTCCCAAGTCCTCCGCTGCGTCCCCACTCAGGAGGCTCTCAACACCTGCCTTCACAACATAGACTTTGGACCATAGTCTGTTTTTTCCGTGTTCCAGCGTGGTGCGGAACCTGCCAATTACCGGCAGGGGCTTTCGACAGCCGTATGCATATAACAGAGTGTCGGTGCTTTTCAGCTCTGGTGTAGGACTTAGAGTCAGGAAAATGCTTTCAGGCATGACGTTCACCGAAGCGCCTGTGTCGATGGTCATCAGAATGCACTGGTTTTGGATGGTTACCATGCATTTGCGCCTTCGGGCGGCTTTTCTTCGAGGTCCTCGGTCTTGGCATAGTGCAGACACCAGGTATACCTTCCTTCCTTTCCTGTCTGTGTCCTTGGAGGGGGCCTGCAGCATCGCCGAGATATCATCCCCTTCATCCTCCGTGGAAGAGCTGGCCACTGCGACCCTTCTGGCACTGGCTTGCTTCTTTTTCTTAGTCGCGACCTTCTCCGGCTGGTTCTGCGGGGGCTGTATGGGGGTGTCCGTTGATCGGCATACCTTCGCGTAATGGTCCTTCCGGCCACATGCTCCACATGTGGTGCCTTGAGCAGGACAGTTGCGACGGCCATGTCGAGGGCCACCGCACCAGCCACACTCTGTGGGTCCCGGAATGCGCGGTTGCCACCTGTTTTGGCCGTATCCACCACTGTTGTCATCTCTCGAGGATTGTTTGTTGGTGATGCGGGCCACCATAGCCGTGTTGAGAGCAGGTTGCAGCCTGTGTAGCGTAGCCTCCATGTTGGCCGCTCTGGTGTGTGCCAGTTCCCTCTGACGTCCCAGTTCAAGGATCCGCTGTAGGGGGATACCCTTCTCACTAAGTATCAGGCGCCTCAATTTTTTCGAATGAATCCCGTTGATGATCTGCCTCCTGATTTCCTTCTCCACGTTCGTGAATTCACAGGACATGGCTAACTTTCTCAGGCGGGTGTGGTACGCATCAAGGGTTTCCTCCGCTGCCTGTAAGGTGGTGCAGAAGAGAAACGTCTCATAGTCTGGGTTTAGTTGAGGGAGGAAGTGATCAGTGAGGGCCTCTTTCGCGCTTCGGTACCCATCCTGGCCATCATCAACGTTCAGGGAATTGAAAATGCGCAGTACCTCGTCACCCACGCTGAGTAGAAGGTGTGCCTTCAGTTTCCTGGGCGCTGTGATCTCTTTGCACTCCATCGCCATCTCGAACTTCTGGATCCACAGCTGCCATCTGGGTCCGCATGACGACGGATCCGTGAAAGGGTCAAACGGCTGGACCAGTGTCGACGAAGTGCCTTGTGTTCGAGGTGGAGGTGGCGTCATGGACAGGTTTGCCGCAATTCTGGACGGCGTGGAGGGCCCAGGCGTGGATGTGCCGGCCGCCATGTTGGCGTGGACCTGATCCGTGTTGTCGTAGGTGCCTCTGACGGCCACCAATGCTGCGACGTTGGGCCTACCTTGGAGGTGCCGCCGTATCCAGGCACCGTGTTACGACTCAGGGCCTGGCACTCCCCACACGCCGTGATGCTGCTCTCTTGTGTTGGATGTCCGATGCCACCTGGTTCTCCCGTTTCCGGAGGGAAGAACTATGGTCTTAGTGGCAGAGAGCATGAATGGATGAGGTAGAAAAAAAACATTTTTTTTTTTTTTTTTTTTTTTTTTGGTGTGGGGGGTCACGTGTGTGATGGCACCCCCACCGGGTGTCCAAAAATTTAGCCGCGATGGCTGTGTGGCGTTATGGTGCTTTCAGAGCACCAAGCCTGTCGTGGAGTTCGTCTCTCCTCGTCGCCATTGTTAAGTTGAGGGCCCGCGGCCTGCGCGCGGGGGCTGGCGTAATGCGATTAGGCCGCGCGGCCTGTGGCGCAGCTCCAGCGGGAGCTGAAATAACATACACCCACGCTGATGTCAGGTCTGCCCCGGAACTGCCTCCCGAACGCGGGGGCGGGGCTTTTATTAGGACGCCCTGCGTCACCGCGTAGCGGGACGCAGGGTGGAACGTAACACAAACCAGTGTTTTTTCATAGCAACTGTCTGAGAGTTAATGCCTTAATTGGAGTTGTAAACACACGAAACAATCTTAACCATGTCTGCGGCCACTCAATTTATAAGCACTGTGCAGGTCCTTCACTGAAGTCCTTTTAAAAACAAGCATTGACAAAGCCAACGCTTTTGGCTTGTGTATAAGCATTAGGCATTTGCCAGGCACTGCTATTAGATCCCCACGCACTCTCACCATTTTGCACCTGCTACCATCAATGGACAGTTAATACCACCACTACGACTGTGCCTGGCAAGGGCCTTCCATGCCTACACAGAAACTGTTGCTATTGCCAGTGCTGGTTATATCTTCCCCCAAACAAGTGTTTAACTTCAGGCAGTCGAAAACGTTGTGTGGACAGGGTGTCCCAATGTTTTCCTTATGTAAGAGCAAGCTCTCATTTTGAAAGGGCCGACGCACATAGGAAGCGTTGAATCAACCTGCAAACTAAGCAGGATCACCGCTAGGTTGTAACCTGCCGTGAGATGCAGGTGAGGGGCACTGCTCTGAGATTAAGATCAGATCTCGTGTCAGACTCTTCCTGCCTGGAATCAAAAAGAAACTCCCCAACAGGGTCCATCATCTCCACAAACACTCAGACCTCGGTCATATAATGTGCCCAAACATACCTGTAGTACTGCTGCTAGCAGCCACCCACTTATAGTGTCTCTTGGTAAAATTGAGTCGATTTGGCTCGCAGCCAGCAATCATTTAAGACCGCGTGCTTCTCCTTCATAATAAAAGTTACCTTCGAACAGTCGCTATGAAAAGTCATGAGTCATCTGCAACTTTCAGCTTATACTTAGGCTTTAGCAAACATGTGTGCAGCAGCAGTTTGATGGGCGACCCATTATCTGCTTAGCGGACTGGTCCTTCCACACTGCAATGCCGTGCACGCCTAATCCACATAGAGGGTTCAAGCAGGAAGTCAAGTGATCAAGCAGCCGGTCTCTTACAAAGATGCGCAGGGTCCTATCCAGAATAACCAGGTGGCTCCTCAAATTCTTAGCCAGGCTTAGGGAAGGGCGGGACGGACAACCGGCTGGGGTGCCCTAAGCCCCCGGGGCACCTTTAGCCCCCCACCAAACCAGCTCGGGGGAGTCTTCCAATGTGCCTGCAGCGGCGGGGCACATTTAATAGCTAATTGGCCACCCGCTCAGACACTGAAGCAAAACAGTTTTCATTAAAATAGGGCGCTCATGAGCGCCCTATTCCTGTTATTAACTCCCTGCTTAGGCGCCGGAGAGGGAGGTACACAATAATTGGTGCCCCTCGCCCCACTGACCAGTGGGGCACGGGGAGGAGGGTGCCTCATTTTTCTTAAACCGCCCGGGTGCAGCCGCAACTAAGGCCGGCACTGCTTAAAGGTATAGCTCCTTCTCAATGCACCCCACCACCAGTGCTTCATTTGTAGGGGTGATTGCCAGGGTTCGGCCCAGGCACTTATTTCTGAGCCTCTGCACTTATTGTCTCAGACTCAGATTGATTATGACGTAATGATAGCCAGAGCATCCATCAACCCCAATGAGCAGGTGCAAATTGTAGTTTAACCACAAAAGTGTCTACACTGTGGGCAGCAGCTGTGGGTTGTGGCAGCAATGGTGGAGAACTGCCTATCTGCAGTGTCACAGGTGTGCTAGAAAATATTTGGCCCTGGCAGTTGATTTTACAAATGAAACACTACCCTCCACGCAATCTGTCCACTACCATAACATAGCCACCTCTACAAAATACCCTTGAAGAGGGCAACACAATATTGCTGGCCGGCTTGTACCTTCAAGTTGCCACAAGGCAACTTGAAATAGGCATCAGACCATCCTCACTGTTCAGCTGTTCCCTCTCTGGTTACGTATGTGCTAAGAATTCTCCCCCCTCACACATACACACACACACACGCACTGGTTAATTCCCTACCATCTTGAGCTTATCCCCCGGCCGTTTCCTCTCGCAGCCCAGCCTTTAAGCATGTGACTGGGAGTTTGAGTCCATGCTGCTTGGCACTGTCTTGCTGACAAGACGAGCGCGTTGCACCTGAGCTATCCTCCCGGGCCCTCTACTTCTGACCCTTGGCTCTTTTTATTAGTAGCTTAACCTTCCCTTGTTTTTGGATTGCCGTGTGACGGTTTACGCCATGCATGAAATCCTCTCCAGCACTGTCTCTTATTACTGACCGGCATTCCATGCTGCTGCTGGAACAGGCATGCATGACCTTGCTGGAATCCCGGAACAAGAGGCTCTCTTGCTGTGGTCCATCGACCCCTTTATGATATATGATAAGTCATTTATAACGCGTCTGTACACAAGTGTTTAAAGTTGCTTAACACTTTCTGTCCGTTGGCTGTCTCACCCCTATGTACAAATACAAATACATAAATAAATAAATAAATAAATATGTCCACTCGGCTCTATCCTTCTGTAAAACATCTCCCAGTGTGAGCACATCCTGGGCAACTGGGGTGATTGCTGTCGTTTGTGGAACTTCTCTTTTGTGGCTTGGAACACCAGCTTGGAAATCATTGCCTTCAAGCGCTCACTTCTTGGGCTAAGAGCATTCCTCCGGCTCTTTTGCACCCCCCCTCCACCCCACACGTCGCTCTCCTCGTATTCCTTTTGTAACAGCTGTGCCTGTCAAATGTTTCCTTAATGCATGAACCTCCCACACTCAAGTCCCCTGAGCTGCGCGGTCTGCATCGTCTTCTGCAGTGTAGAGCCAGGTGGCCAGGCATCAGCAGTGCTTCTGGGGTTCTGCTTCCAACCACCCCCACCTCAGCCTGATGACAACAGCAGGGAACAGCGGTGTTGCGAGGCTTGGATCCAAGCCTTGTTCAAAGCAAGGCTTCAATCGAGGCTGCGTGTGTGGGTCTAACTGCAGCACGTTGGAGTCTCTGTATCTACAGTGGGAAAGAGCAGTATTACATGCCTTGGTTCCAAATCTTGGTCATAGCAAAGCTCCAATCAAGGCTGCATGTGTAGATCTAATTGCAGCAGGTTGGAGTCTCTGTATCTTCAGCAGGGAACTACGCTATTGCGAGCCTTGATTCCATACCTTGGTCAAAGCAAAGCTCCAATCATGGCCGCGTGTGTGGATCTACCTGCAGCACGCTGGAGTCTCTGTATCTACAGCAGGGAGCTGTACTATTGCGAGCCTTGATTCCATATCTTGGTCAAAGCAAAGCTCCAATCGAGGCCGCGTTTGTGGATCTAACTGCAGCATGCTGGAGTCTCCGTATCTACAGCAGGGAACTGCGCTATTGCGAGCCTTGATTCCTTACCTTGGCCAAAGCAAAGCTCCAGTTGAGGCCGCGTGTGTAGATCTGACTGCAGCACTGTGGAGTCTCTGTATCTACAGCAAGGAACTGTGGTGTGGCAGGCTTTGGTTCAACAACTTGGTCAAAGCAAAGCTTCAATCGAATCAGCATGTGTGCATCTGACTGCAGCATGCTGGAGTCTCTGTATCTACAGCAGGGAAAGTGCAGTATTGCAAGCCTTGGTTCCAAACCTTGGTCATAGCAAATCTATAATCAAGGCTGCATGTGTAGATCTAATTGCAGCAGGTTGGAGTCTCTGTATCTACAGCAGGGAACTTTGCTATTGTGAGCCTTGATTCCTGACCTTGGTCAAAGCAAAGCTCCAGTCCAGGCCGCGTGTGGATCTAACTGCAGCATGCTGGAGTCTCTGTATCTACAGCAGGGAGCTCTGCTATTGCGACCCTTGATTCCTTACCTTAGCCAAAGCAAAGCTCCTGTCGAGGCCGCATGTGTGGGTCTAACTGTCTCACGCTGGAGTCGCCGTATCTACAACAGGGAACTGCGCTCCTGCGAGCCTTGATTCCATACCTTGGTCAAAGCAAAGCTCCAGTCGAGACTGCATGACTAGATCTGACTGCAGCACTCTGGAGTCTCTGTATCTACAGCAAGGAACTGTGGTGTGGCAGGCTTTGGTTCAAAAACTTGGTCAAAGCAAAGCTTCAATCGAAGCAGCATGTGTGCATCTGACTGCAGCTTGCTGGAGTCTCCGTATCTACAGCAGGGAACTGCGCTATTGCAAGCCTTGATTCCTTACCTTGGTCAAAGCAAAGCTCCAGTCGAGGCCACGTGTGTGGATCTAACTGCAGCATGCTGGAGTCTCTCTATCTACAGTGGTGAACTGAAGTATTGCATGCCTTGGTACAAAACCTTGGTCAAAGCAAAGCTCCCCTTAAGGCTGTGTGTGTAGATCTAACTGCAGCAGGTTGGAGTCGCCACATCTACAACATGGACCGGCGCTATTGAGAGCCTTGGTTCCAAACATTGGTCAAAGCGAAGCTCCAATCAAGGCTGTGTGTGTGGATCTAACTGCAACATGCTGGAGTCTCCGTATCTACAGCAGGGAACTGCGCTATTGCGATTCTTGATTCCATACCTTGGTCAAAGCAAAGCTCCAATCGAGGCAACATGAGTGGATCTAACCGCAGCCTGATGGAGTCACTGTATCTACAGTGGGGAACTGCAGTATTGCATGCCTTGGTTCCAAACCTTGGTCAAAGCAAAGCTCCTATCAAGGCCGCGTGTGTAGATCTAACTGCAGCAGGCTGGAGTCGCCATATCTACAACAGGGACCGGCGCTAATGCGAGTCTTGGTTCCAAACCTTGGTCAAAGCAAAGCTTCAATCAAGGCAGTGTGTGTGGATCTAACTGCAGCACGCTGGAGTTCACGTTTTTACAGCAGCGAACTGCGCTATTGCGAGCCTTGATTCCATACCTTGGTCAAAGCAAAGCACCAGTCGAGGCCGCGTGTGTGGATCTAACTGCAGTAAGCTGGCGCTCCGTATCTACAGCAGGGACTGCGCTATTGCGAGCCTTAATTTCATACCTTGGTCAAAGCAAAGCTCCAATCGAGGCAGCGTTTGTGGAAGTAACTGCAGCATGCAGGAGTCTTCGTATCTACAGCAGGGACCTGAACTACTGCGAGACTTGATTCCTGACCTTGGTCAAAGCAAAGCTCCAGTCGAGGCTGCGTGTGTGGATCGAACTGCAGCACGCTTGTGTCTCCGTATCTACAGCAAGGAACTGCGCTATTGCGAGCCTTAATTCCATACCTTGGTCAAAGCAAAGCTCCAATCGAGGCCGCGTTTGCGGATCTAACTGCAGCATGCTGGAATCTCCGTATCTTCAGCAGGGAACTGCGCTATTGCGAGCCTTGATTCCTTACCTTGGTCAAAGCAAAGCTCCAGTCGAGGCCGCGTGTGTGGATCTAACTGCAGCACGCTGGAGTCTCCGTATCTACAGCAGGGAATTATGCTTTTGCAAGCCCTGATTCCTGACCTTGGTCAAAGAAAAGCTCCAATCGAGTCCGCGTGTGTGGATCTAACTGCAGCACGCTGTAGTCTCCGCATCTACAGCAGGGAACTGCAATAGTGCGAGCCTTGATTCCATACCTTGGTCAAAGCAAAGTTCCAATCGAGGCCGTGTGTGTGGATCTAACTGCAGCATGCTGGAGTCCTCTTATCTACAGCAGGGAACTGCGCTATTGCGAGCCTTGATTCTCCAAACCTTGGTCAAAGCAAAGCTCCAATCATGGCCGCGTGTGTGGATCTAACTGCAGCATGCTGGAGTCCTCTTATCTACAGAAGGGAACTGCGCTATTGCGAGCCTTGATTCCAATCCTTGGTCAAAGCAAAGCTCCAATCGAGGCCGCGTTTGTAGATCTAACTGCAGTAAGCTGGAGTCTCCGTATCTACAGCAGGGACTGCGCTATTGCGAGCCTTAATTTCATACCTTGGTCAAAGCAAAGCTCCAATCGAGGCAGCGTTTGTGGAAGTAACTGCAGCATGCAGGAGTCTTCGTATCTACAACAGGGACCTGAACTACTGCGAACCTTGATTCCTGACCTTGGTCAAAGCAAAGCTCCAGTCGAGGCTGCGTGTGTGGATCGAACTGCAGCACGCTTGTGTCTCTGTATCTACAGCAAGGAACTGCGCTATTGCGAGCCTTAATTCCATACCTTGGTCAAAGCAAAGCTCCAATCGAGGCCGCGTTTGCGGATCTAACTGCAGCATGCTGGAATCTCCGTATCTTCAGCAGGGAACTGCGCTATTGCGAGCCTTGATTCCTTACCTTGGTCAAAGCAAAGCTCCAGTCGAGGCCGCGTGTGTGGATCTAACTGCAGCACGCTGGAGTCTCCGTATCTACAGCAGGGAATTATGCTTTTGCAAGCCCTGATTCCTGACCTTGGTCAAAGAAAAGCTCCAATCATGGCCGCGTGTGTGGATCTAACTGCAGCATGCTGGAGTCCTCTTATCTACAGAAGGGAACTGCGCTATTGTGAGCCTTGATTCCAATCCTTGGTCAAAGCAAAGCTCCAATCGAGGCCGCGTTTGTAGATCTAACTGCAACATGCAGGAGTCCTCTTATCTACAGCAGGAAACTGTGCTATTGCGAGCCTTGATGCCATACCTTGGTCAAAACAAAGCTCCAATCATGGCCGCGTATGTAGATCTGATTGAAGCACGCTGGAGTCTCTGTATTTACAGCAGGGAATTGTGGTGTTGCTGGCTTTGGTTCAAAACCTTGTTCAAATCAAAGCTTCAATTGAAGCAGCAGGTATGCATCTGACTGCAGCATGCTGGAGTCTCCATATCTACAGCAGGGAACTGCACTATTGCGAGCCTTGGTTCCATACCTTGATCAAAGTAAAGCTCCAATCGAGGCTACGTGTGTGGATCTAACTGTAGCATGCTGGAGTCTCTGTATCTACAGCAGGGGACTGCAGTGTTTAGAGCTTTGTTTTCAAACCTTGGTCAAAGCTAAGCTTCAATCAAGGTTGCGTGTCTCGGTCCGAATGCAGCTCACTGGGCTCTCCCTATCTGCAGTAGGGAACTGTGGCATTGATTTAAGTGGGCCGGGGCTAGCCAGGGCCGAGCCCAAGCAATCTCCAAAAATTGGGGCTCAGCCAGGGCCCCTCCAGTCCTACAACATTGCAGCGGGACATTATCCCACGTGGCTGCCTGCTGCCATGATCAAACGCCCCCTGAGAGCTGAGAGATAGCTGTGACTGCCAGCCACAGCATCGTACAAACTGCAGCTTCCTCTCATGAACCTGCGTGCTGCAAGGCGAGTTTGCACGACGCTGTGGCACGTTTGTCAGTCAAACCAGTGCCAGTCAAAACATCGCGTCAGGGAGTGCCAGTAACTGCAACTTCCTTTCATGTCCCTTCCGGAGCCTTACAAACCTTGCGAGGGGCTGTGAGAGGAAGTTGCAGCTCCAAGCCCAGGCAGCCAGCACTGATAAAAGGGGCGCCATTTTGGTCTGGCCTCTCCTGCTCCAAGCCTGCATCACAGTCCATGTCCCTGCCCGCGACGAACAGCGAGCTGTGAGGATGCTACGCCAGATGAGAAGCCACAGCCACATCAAGGTTAGTGGCTTCCAGCCAAAACCTAACTTTCCTGTTGCAGTTTCAACTGGTGGAGGCAAATGTGGAGTCAACTTGTCGCGAGCATTCACCTCGACTAGCTGAACCTGCAACAGACATGTACATCTGTTGCATTCTCTCTCTTCTCTTTTCTCAGAGTCTTCTGTCTCTGTCTCTGTTTCCTCGCACCTTCGATTCATCTAATCGTAGCATCCAGATTAAGTTATGAATGTTAGCATGCCCACACCTAGACAGATTTCAAAACACTAGCCTGCGCCGCATCTGGATAGGACTGTGAATGTTGGCATGCCCACACCTAGATAGAATTCTAAACACTGGCCTGCGCCGCATCTGGATGGGATTGTAGGGGCCGACAAGTGCCACACTTGGCCAAAACTGTGAGTGTTAGCATGCTAAAGGTCATGTAACCCACTAACCAATATAAGATCAAACTCTGCATACTTATCTCACTCAAAAAACTCACACAACCATCTCTCGCACAACAAGCCGCACGCACTTCACAACACTGCAACAACACATAAGCCGGAGCAACAGCACACACGGACTGACAACGATCCAATACCCGCTCCAAAGCTCAGCACCCGGTGTACACCGAGTTGAAGCTGCCAACAGAACACCACTCCTCTCACTATCGTACTCCCTCTTCACCCTACTAACCAATACCCCCTTATCATTTACAGATCCGCCAGAGCGCCTGGGGACCAATTCCTTTGGTGACGGTGCGTGGTACAAATACCTTTAACATTTAACATCTATCTGTCTCCCTCTGCATCCCCATCCTTCTATTGCACTCCCCCCTTCTCTTTACTGCCCCATCTCCCACACCACGTTCTCTCTCTCTCTTAATTCCAGTCTCGCTATCTCATCTTCTCTTTCTGTGGCTGGCAGTGGCACAACACCATTGAGCAGATCGGGGTCAAGGACCCCCTACTCCCCCCACCCTCCTGAGAAAATTCTGGGCTATGTTGACTCGACCTGGCTGACCTACAGAGCTATGGCCGGACAGAAGTGGTCAGCCAGGTTCTAACCAAACCCATCAAAGTCTCTCATCACCACACAATTCAATTCAACCCTAGCCTACCCTCACTTCAGGTAAACGGTAGGAAACTGTTTAGTTTCACATATCTATGACCCAAAGAGCAGAATATCACACAGGCAACATGACAAACGACATTCGGGAGATGCAAGTCCCATGTTGTTTCTCCGCTTTGTATTCTAGGACTTGTAGTTCTGTGTTTATAATGAATTTGCCGGAATGCAAAGATAATAAAGTATAGGCTGCTATCTCCCGAATGGAACAGGGCAGTTTATCTATTAAAGACACATGCTGCCCGGCATCGAACCCCAGCCTTCCAGCCAAGCGGACAGTGATTCACCAGCACCTGATACCGCGCCTAAATCTACAAGCACTTATGACATGTAATTGGTGGTGCACAAGCAAGCCGGGCTACATTAGAAATACTAGATTGTCAGAGATAAAAATTAATGGCATTCGCTTTGTGTAATCCGGCATGCATTGCGGTGAGCGAGGAGGGGGCGTGGGATTAATGGGCATTTATGAGAGAAGGGCCTCCACTGATGTCCTGTTAAAAACAAGCATTGGTAAAGGCAACAGCATTTGGCTTGTGCATACATGTGCATCTTTAGGCTAAGCCCATCATGCAAGCCACGCCCCCAAATGAGAGTCCCACCTTAATTGCTCTCCCCACTTAAAGCACTGAGCTAATGTACTGCAAGGCTTGGTTCCAAACCTTGGTCCATGCAAAGCGTCAATCAAGGCTGCATGTCTGGGTGTGGCTTCAGAACAGTGAACTCTCCATAGCTATAGCAGGGAACTGTGGTATTGCGATCCTTGTTCAGAGCAAAGCTTGAGAAGAGGCAGCACAGAGGCGTAGCCAGGACTGTCTAACAAGTGGGGCCTGAAGCTAATGTAGTTGGGCACACGACATTGACATTAACATCCCTAAATGCCCACACAGCGCTGCTGAGAGGCAATTTACAGATTTTGGATTGGTTTTACCTGCTCGGGCCCTACCCTGACTACGCCTCCGAGGCAGCGGTGTGTGAATCTGACTGCAGCACGCTGGAGTCTCCATATGTGCAGCAGGGAACTGCGGGATAGCGAGCCTTGGTTCCAAACCTTGGTCAAAGCAAAGCTTCAGTCGAGGCAGCGTGTCTGGGTCTGGCTGCTGCGAGCTGGACTCTCCCTCTCTGCGCCCTTTTTGCAGTGTATGTGGTTGATGGTGCACTGGTGCAGATGTCATGTCCGCTTTGTTGTAGGTGACGCATGGACAGAGCGTGCATGTGGCATAATAGGTGCAAGGGCCAAAGTTCAGCATGAGCGTCAACTTCACAAGACGGTGACGTGAAATCACCACAATGGGTGGGGGGAGGAGGAGCCGTAGGATTGCATGTGTTCTCGGCAGTTAGGGAATTTGCACCCGTCAATCAGCTTTGCGCGATCTCCGGCTTTATTAACAGATTCAAGTCAATTTTCAAAGCTGTTGTACGGTGCCTAATGTCTCTGTTCCCTTTTTGTCGGCTGCCCTTGAGCCCCGCTGTGCGCCCCCTGCCCACTGACTACCCACTTACCCCGCACCTATCCCCATCACACCACTGTGCGGGCCTAGTCTTCAATATTTTGCCTCTGGCTTCTCAATGGCACCTTAACACCCATGCCTTGGAAGAGGAACTGGCACTCCGCGCGGAACCCTGGATTCACTTTGCATGGCAGCCATGTTTTCTTTGTTCACATAAACCGAATTCTCGGGTTGTAACTTGCCCCATTGCATGTGTCTGCTCTGTTACCTCACCCGTAGCACCTTGGACCTTTGTCCCAGGATGCCAATAGCCGCAATGCCCTGTTCTTTGGGCAGGTAATGCCCTGATGTGGGTCATTCCCACCCACTATGGACCTCAGAACGATGTATTATTGCTTAAATAGAGTACTTTCTCCTCTCCTCACTCATTTTCTACCCTCTTTCGAGGCCAATTCTTTGACAATACAGCTTCAAAACTGAAATGCTAGCATACAGCCCATATCACAAGCCCAGCACTGCTACCTCATCCTGAAAATAAAAAAGTCAACGGGCCTCATTACAGGGTCGGCGGCAAAACCTAATTTATTAGTAACAACATTTGTAAACAAGATCCTCAGGGTGCACATACGTTTGGAAGCAATGGTGAATAGGTGTCATCAAAGAAAACAGTTTCACCTTTCACAAGCCGTAATGTTTGGCTTTTCCAATTGCACACTTTAGTATACACTCTAAAGTTACTCACTTGTTGGAATTCACGATTTTGTGAAGTGAGGCACAGTAAGATCAATGAATTCCCAGGATCACGCACATTGTCTGAGCGGGATGCCAGGAATTGTTCACAGTCAGCCATTCAGGCACTTGGCCATTTATCTAACCATCTGTATATGGTAATAATATGTGTTAAAGTTTGGTTTACCAGTGCTAAACTTATTTTAAAAGTATACAAATCACACAAGACATTAACCTGATAAATTATAATCATTACAGAAGCATGTTGATCAAAAGGCCTAAGCTCGGTTGTAGCTTTATTTTCCCCATCCATAAATGAAAGGCAGTAGGCAGGCTCAGCATCTGTGCCTGGGGACCTGATACATTTGGGGTGTAGGGTTAGAGAAGGTAGCCATGTTTCCTCCGTATGATATTCAGAGCAAGACAGCAGATGAGCTGCAATCATGGTGCTTTTTCTGTAAAATGCCATGGCACTGGGATGTCCTTATGCTGTTCAGTGTCTGGTGAGGGGGCATCATGCCAGCAAGGCGAAGGTGGGCGGCTTGATGGTTTGAGGTGTCCGGCAGGTGGCCTCATAAGTGGATAACCATGCTGCCCGCAGAGAAAACCTCTGCTTGAGGAGAGCTTGCGCCTGGGGCTTCAAGTCAGTGGTGCCAATCTCTGTCTACTATGGTGCACATGCTCACCCTCATTTGTGGAAGCAGCCCCTCTCCTCATTTCTGATCATCATTTCATCCCCGACTTATTTCTACAACAGATGAATCAGTAAAGTCCATTAAAAAACCAATATGCTTGAAAATGCAGATTGCCACCACTTAGTCTCCAGGATTTCTTCTTTTTTCTTATGAAAGGTTCGGTTTTAGGAATAGGCAGACACGGTTCCTTTCGGGAATTCCTTTCCTTGGGAAGCAATCTTAATACCAGGCATCCCTGACCTGCACCACAAGCCCTGGCCATGAGCTATTCCAGGTGAATGAAAAGAGGGCCTTTCCACCAGCCTTTAAAAAGCCTGCTGAAGCTATGCCTGAATACCACAGCAGACTACATTCTGTTCAAAAGAAACTATGCAGAATTGGAGGTCTTGAGTCCGGCTAGCCCTATCTTCATTTAGCATGCCTTTATATATGTAGCTTTCCACTTTATTAAGTGGTGCCTCGGAGTACCAGAATGCAATATGATACAGGCCTGACAGCCAGGACTGGCTGATTATTTTATCTCTCAAATGAGACACCCACAATGGCATGCATCCTGTTATGCAGCACCTGAATAAAATGTGTACATCTTCAAAAATGGTGAACCTGTTATGAAGGGAAAGGGAGCTTATCACTCACACCTTCCTAGGGGGGATGCCTTGGGAATTATCCCCCACTCCACTTAACTGGCTGAGGATACAGGAGGAGCAGGACAGGGCAGGGGGTTGTGTGGGTGTCTCATTTATTGTTCTATCTCAGTCAGAGGTGAACGTGAGAGATGGAAATGGCTCCCACAGATTTTAAAATGCAAAGGATCTCCACTTGTGGCAATGCCAATTACCATCTTCATATGTGAGCTAAGGGAAGTTTTTGGAACCAGAACCACCCATACTCAGCCTGTAGTGTTGGATAAATGGATGTGGGCAAGCCCATGTGGCCACTTTACATCTGTCTGTCATGGCAAAGCCAGCATGCTCTGCCCAAGTGGAAGACACACTTCTTGTTGAATGACCTGAATCCCTTCTGGCAACTACAGCCAGCCAAATCCATCACCCTATTGCACTGAGGGAAGGGGTCAACCCCTTTCCCCCGTCACCAAAAGTCACAAACTGTGACTGAGAGCAGTCCAAATAAATGGACCAGTCTCTCTTTGCACAGACTGTGTACAGTGCTGATTCCTCTGGAGAGGAAGGGTCTGGGTAAAACACTAGAGGTACTAGACCCTCGAGTGAAAACCTGGACCACTTCTTCTGGAGGGTTCTTTAAGTAGGGTTCTCAGGCGTCCCAATGAAGGAAGGGCCACGAGGAACACACCTTCACTTTTAATAACAGAAGGGGAGTATCCACCAAAGGACCAAAGAATGGCTGCGTCAGAACAACTGCCTGGCGTTTCAAGTTAAATACAATACAGTACGCATTTCCCAAATAAACGTACCCCTGTACATGCGGATCTTGGGAGTGGCGTCCATGAAGGTCACCTTCCTCCAAAGGAAACTGAAAAACAAGACTGTAAAAACAGAAACATTTATATAAAATGATAACCTTGGGTACACACAAAAACCCTTTTAAATGAACATGCGGATGCAATATGAGGATGGATGTATATATGGCTAAATAAAGGTCAGAGGTTTCGGCTTCCTATTCCTCGGGTGATGGCTCGCCATCAAAGGAACGCACTGTGACTAGCAAGGCAGATGAGGAGGTCATGTGACAGTCCTTCTTCTTTGCTACTCTCTAACCACACTTTGTTCTTGCGCAGTGCCTTGTCTTCTCTCCACCACACCATCCGCCTGGCTCTCCAGCTCTCTCGCTTTCCCTTCTCTCTCGCTCTATCTCCCAGTTTCATGTCTAACCTCTTGTTTCTGCACTCTCCTCTGCCCCCCCCCATATTATTTCATCCTCTCCTCCTTCCATCCTCATCCTCCCCCCTAGTGCTGTCTCCTACTCCCACTTTCCATCACTTGCTTTCTCGTCTCCTCTCTGTCCTTCTCTCCCGAAAGGCATCATTCTTGATGTTTAGACATGGGTCTATTAGTTGTTCTTTGGGAGGAGCAGGAGATCAGGGAACTATTTCCAATTCCGAAATGTGGGGGGTGTCAGCCTGTGAAAGGTGTAAGGCCTTGGGGAAGAGAGATATCATGAGGGGGGATGCCGACCACTGGTCTGATATGCGCAGAGGGTGTCAGACGTGTGTCGAGGTAGACCTCTGCCTGCCAACCCTGGGAGCAAGCAGTGATTGCCTTACCAGGTGTGGATTCAGCACTGAGGGTGTGTTAAAGGCTGGTGCTTTGTTGGTGGTTTCATTCTTGCTGATTGTCGTTACACCTGAGATCCGCCATGCTGCAATTCAGCTCTGAAAATTATGTAACACTAGTTCAGGTCTGGATCATGGTATGGCTGAGAAGTTGTCCATGAATTTCTTTATGCTCGCAATAGTAAGGCCATGGTGGGCTTTTTTGATATGGTTGGTTACAATGAGCCAAAGGCTGTTCCCCTAAACCCCCATGGAAGCTAGCGGTGCCGCCAGGCCATGCCATGTTGTGTACACAGGTAATAACAGCTATATGTCATGAGCTTTGCCGCAATATGCTCTACACTATGTAACCTTTGTGTAGCTTATCGCCCTCATGTAACACATCAGGCACCCAAGTATGTACACCTACGTGCAACTGTAACTAAATCGATTCCATACAACAGCGCCACGATGCCTCCGGGCTGTTTGTGCGCTTTAAAAATGCAAATAAATAGAGTGGGGTTTGAAGGACTCCTTAGCTGAAAGTCTAATTTAGGAAGTACGTGCCAAGATTGTCAAAGAATGCATGGACATACATCTTAGACGTGTGATGAAGTAGGGTTTTTTGAACCACGTTATCTCCGCCACTCTAACTTGGAACGCTAATTTCCCCTGAATACCGAACTGCAGTGTTCTTTGCGTTCTCATCATATTTATTTTTTTATGGGGCCTCTGCGATAGTTAGGGCCGAATAGTATGAAGTGAGGAGTTTCTGCAATGGCAGGAGAGAACCAATCAGATCGACCCTAGCTGAAGCGCTCCCTCAGACCTCTCAGGTCTTTCAAATTACGATATTTACAACATTTTGATTTTATGATAGAATTATTTCCATTTACAGGTGCTATTATGTCGAATCGAGTTGTTTGACCTGGATATCCATGACAGAAATGTTCTCCCTAATATCCCGTCCAATGGGCGCCCCTTGACCTGGGTAGTAAAAGAGACTAAGTGTATGAATCTTTAGGGTCTCCTAAACCTAGATTAAAATCCCCAGGTAGGATGCTAGTATTTGTGATTTTCATTATCGGAGGTAGAGGACTTTAACTGTTAGAGCAGGCAAATTACAATCAACAGCCATCTTCCTGTTTACAATATTGTAATAGTTATTTTCTTGCAATACATATCCTTGCAGTTGTAAGTATTTCTTGTAAGATTCCATTTGTATTGTCTCTGCAACACTATATGGACCTATTGAATAGGTCTAGGCTGATTTTGGAGGTGGGTCCGTTCACATGACAGAGGGTCCAGACATAAGAGGTTTCTTTACCAAAGGGACAGATCCCGATGAGGGTCTATCCTGCAAGATCACACTTTAGGCAGCAGTCAGTATCGGAGAATCTCGTGTTAAGGCACTTAAAACAATATGGCTGCCAAGCAATGTGTAAGCGCGGTTCCTGTGAAAGGGCGCCGTTTGCAAAGTGAAGAGTTTCATATGTGCAGAGATTTGCGCAAGATACAAATTCAAAGAACTGGCAGTACATTTCTCTTGAACATTGCATCTCTGGAAAAGCTCTCATTGCAAAACAGGATACTCCAATGGTACGGTCTGGTTTGGAGTTAACAAGTGTGCAGACA